>NW_026138113.1:6635000-7887500 GCF_025592945.1 Manacus candei
TTTATTAGTTTATATGTTTACCAGTTTTTATGGACAGAATTGTCAGCATATGAAAATTGTCATGGACTATAATAAAATAAACTAGCTTCAGGGACAGGGAAAATAAAGAATATATTACCATAGAGTGCCATGGAACAAATTATTTGGTGTTTTATATACTACCATCTTACCTCAGGTCTTTCCTATATACAGAGCAAGAGCCTTTTACATACTTTCATACTGCACAGCAATGCAGTACAATGACAAACCCCCAACTTGTAAAGCTCCCCCCCAGCCTTACTCTGCTGCAAAGGCTGTGACTGGAATTCAGGCAGTGGAGATGCACATGTGTAAAAAGACTAGGAGCAAATACAGCATCCAGTGTATTTAGTCCGCAGCCCAAATAAATACTTGCAATACCATGTTGTTTTTTCTTTTTGATTGGCATATTTTATATACATTATTTATTAAGCTGTTCTAAGGTCATGTCCTAGCCTCAATTTCCCCCCCCCCCCCATTTATTGCTATTATTTGTACTCTAGTAGCACCAAGTAGTTCCAGCCATTGCCTGGGTCCCATTCTCTTAAGTACACCCACACCAGAGGATAGGGATGCACACTACCTGGGTAGAAGGTAAAAATGTCTAACATCTTACAAGCATGGACTTGCTGAGCTTCTTGCATGTTTCTATTAGATTTGTTTTCCCTAAGAGGGGCATATGGAAAAGAATAGGAAGATGGAGTAGTAGCAAAATGAATCCAAGAAATCACAGGTTTCAACAAATAAGCTGAAAAGAACCTGCACATTTGCATACTCACACAGTTTCTACACAACTATGTTTTACTACACGTTGCCCCAGCAGACCTTGTCATGTGAACATCTAGGGCCCTGAAAAGATCATCTCTTTCCCCAAAATGGCACATTTCACAGCCACATTGTAACAGTCATGAACCTTGAACAGACATGGGAACTTGACTTTAAACAGAGTAGACCAATAGTCCCCAGAATTCAGTTATTTTCCCTAAAGAAATTAAAATGGACAAATAGAAACACAAAATACTCTCTGTGAGGAGAGATGTTAAGTCAAAGTGATCCTTAGTATTTCTCATTGTCCTCAATGGTAGACTGAATATGAAAGCAGGAAGAGTGGTCACAGCTTTGGGGAATCTTTGGTACCATTTGATTGATTCTCAAATTTTAGGAATGGGAAAAAAAGAAAGATGCACTTGTTTCAAACACTAGGGAACAGCAGATATAGGAAGGGATCATCTCCAGTGGCAATTGTTACTGTACCCACTTAGACTGCCTATGTGGTTGGATTGTGTTATACATTCAGTCCACAAAGCCTAATTTTAGGGCAAAGAAACTCATGTGGCATTTAAAGATGAATGGTTATGCTAGTATGGACTAGCATACATCATTTTTCTTTAAAATATTTGAGAACATAAATACATGCATAAATTTTCTTAAAATATTTTTGCACACAGATTTGGAATAAAATCAATAAAATCTGCAGGCAACACAGGATTCACATGTGATGCTGAATGCTAATCCAGGCAAAAATGAGTCTGTTTTCTTCACTTTGGCAATTCTGGTGATATTCTGCACTTTCAAAAGAAATGGTGTGAATTGTACACTGTGTTATTTTTTCCATTTTCACTGTGTTTCTAATCTCTGCTTTTTTATCTGGATTCTTTTCCTCAAAGCTCTATGGGGACTCCCTAAAAGTCCCTATGCATCCCACCCCACGAGAGACACCCAAATTCTGTGATTTGGAGTAACTCCTCCTTCACCTCCAACTCTGCATCGCTTGTTCTTTGATTTTGCCACTTGCCATGATCTCTTCTATTTTTGTTTGGGATCTTTCATTAGTCTTGAGGAGCTTTTCCAGAAAACAGAACATGTCATTTTATCCCTCTTACTGAAAAAGTGAAATACAATAAATCTCAGCGAGCCTGGTGCCTTTGTTCACACATTTGTATCCCTACTAAATGCAGCCTAATAAATTCTACATCATAAAAAATTAAGGTTGGAAAGGGAGGGAAGAGGAACTTATGTGGTGCTTCTGAAAAATCTAGCCAATCTAGCTGATAAGAAAGCATGATGGAATAGAAAGCCGGTGAAGACAAATTACTGCTTCCCTTGAATTTATTGGAAAAGTAACAGCTAAGTCAATTCCAGCAATGATTAGGGATCCACAAGAGGAGTGGCAAGGAAAAGATGTTAAATTTACCAGTTTAAAGTAGGGAGGAATAAATAAAATACCTTATAAAAAAAAAAAAGTAGCATAACATCTTTAGGTTTGGTGTTTAGTTCTTGCTCTCTCGCTGGGGAAAAAAAAGAAAACAAAACCCAAAAAAACTGAAAACAGAACTGAAGGGAATGGAAAGTGGAAAAAAAAAATAGAGGAGCAGAAAGATATTAGTATGTGGAGAGGTGAGTTTGAACAGGAAACTACAAATAAAGCACTGAAGACAGACAAAATCAAATAATGGCACAGCAAAATCTTGCAGTGCACAAGCTAGTGCACCCTAAGAACAAGATGTTCTCTCCAAGGCCTCTTCCCATGGCCAGAGCCTCTGCCTAGTGCAGCAAAGCACCGCTCCGTAGGAAAGAGCCACTGGAACAGCCATCCCTTCCCTCCCTGCACACAGAGCTTCCATCATTTGCTCACAAAATGCACTCTAAGTGACGTTGGCTGTTAATGAAACACACACTTGGTGGACTTGGAGTAATTTGTTCTTTTTGAAATGTCACCATGCGCAGGCGGCTGCTGTGACACATTCGGACACCAGGCAGCCCCACAGCAGAGCCAGGCAGGGCTCTATCCCCACCCCTCCCGTGGGCTGCTGCTCTCCAGCTGCAAATATGCAACCTCATTCTGAGGGCAGGAGACACCCACCAGATCTGTGCCATCTCCTTCCTCGCACAGCTGGCCTGATGGGGCAATTGGAACCCTCCATGCGCATAAAACATTTTCAGCTCAATTTTGAGCTGTATTTTTCTTGATGCCCAAAAGGAGGGCATCCTTAAAACACAAGATCTGAAGACACCACAGCTTAAGGAAACCAACCAATGCACACGAGAGTGTGTCCTGCCATTCATTCACAGAACAACTAAAATAAATATTACTGCATTTAGCAGTGGCAGAAGAACTACAAGCCAGGCAGCAGCAGCAATGAGCTCTATTCACTGCAGCCCTTCATTATGTATCACTCAGAGAAATCCTGCTGTTTTCTCTGTTTGCAAGCAAGCCTCTAGCCTTTTCTCAGCAGCTGTCACTTGGTTCACAAAAAAAAGGCCTCTCAGCACCATGGCGATTAAATACCATTATAACTTTCCTCCTTCTGCATACTACAGTAGGCAATCAATATGGGCTTACATTTTATGAGACAAGGAGTTAACTTGTTCAATTACGGTGCAGACAGCTCTATTCTTTTGTAACAAGTAATCTGGGTAGGGAAATCGATACTGACAGGCCCGATGCACGCCAGCTAATTTCATATTATCCTCAGCCAATCGGGTACCTGCGAATAATAGAGTTGTTGTTACAGTTCATTATGGGGAGGTGGGATCAATATCGGTACAATAAGAGGATTGGCAATGCATCTGCTGCATAAGTAACCCTGAAGGGAAAGAAGGTCCCACCAGTGCAGCCAGCACGCTCACATTTACATAGCCAGGGAAAACAAAAGTGCCAGAGAGGTCCCTGCTCCCTGACCTACAATTAAAGATGAAAATACCCCCGAATTGGAGCAGGATAAACAAACCTCCCTCGCCTGCTGCCAGAATAAAGCGGGGGGGGGGGGGGGGGGGCAAAGTTGAGGAAAATGTTAATAGCAGATTAAAAGACATGCATGTGCTTCGTAAAATGAGATAACACATGCGCGGTTAAATGAACCAGAAACAATCTATTATTTTTTGAAGCATTACATTAATATACAATGTATATTTGACAAAATACAAGGCAGAAAGGGAAAAAACATGCGGTCCTATTCTGATGAAGATTATATATATTTTATACACATGATATTTCATGGAGCATGTTTTCTTTGATGGTGTAAAGTCCTACCTATGTTAACATTTATTATGCAGGGTGTGTGAATGGGGCACAAGAAAAATGAGAGATTCTGGTATTCAAATTAGGGATTAGAGAGAGAATTCTATAGTGTGTATTTAAAACAGCTTGAGAAGTAACAATGTGCTTGCTATTTAGTTGGTTAAGAAATACAAGTGGAATAAAAGTAATTTTTTAAATAAATTTTTTTTTTTAAAAAAGTGGATTTTTTTGAAAGGCACGTGTTTCTTTAGGCAACAAAAAATTAATTTTTAACTATCCTCACTCACAGAACAGATACCAGAAGTATCCTTAAAGGGAACACTTACACCTTACATTTTCATACAATTTTTTTTCCCCTACTAGGTACCAAATTAGAGACAACACAGATTTGATTTCAGAGGCAGTGAAAGCTTGTAGTCTTAACTGATTTAGAGTAGAGCTACAGCTGTCCATTAAACCCTACCCTCAAATCAATGGCAGAAGTTTGCATGGCTTCCCAGGGAGAGAAACCTGCCCAAGCTGCCTAAACCCACATCCCAGTTCAGGAAAAACCCTTCAAAACAGAAGCTTTATCACAGTGAAAAGTAACACATACCAAGACAAACAGGTACTGACTCTGATTTTAAAAGTGTACTCTGAGGATCTAAATACATCATAATGTCACAATGTCCCCCAAATGGAATGTAAAAACAGAGGGCATCTAGAACACAAACTTAAAAATGTGTGCCAAGCACTTTCATCTGTGCACTCCTTGTCATTTGTTCTTAATCATTCATGCTTCTCTATTTAAGCTTCCCAGCTTTTACCTTCTACAACTCAAACAGTTACATACCTGGAAGAGTTAGATTTTCTCAAGTTATTTTCAAGAGAACTGTCCTTTGTGCAGGACACACAGGTTGCCACCTCTCCAAGGTGAGCCTCTTGATGGTCCACAAGAAGCCAAATTGACAGGACTGAGAACTTAGAAATTCATCCTTACATCTTAATACATCCCTTTTGTGTATTTTGATCCTTACAGGTCCCCTCCATCTCAGGATATTGTGTGATTTTTCTGCTTAAAAGTTTTCTTCTACCTGTTTTCAAATAGCAGTGTGAGCATGGAAGATAATTTCACTCCAAATTTTGGAAACACTGTATTCACAATTTACTTGAATTTTTAAATGGACTGATTATGCACTATATAAATGTGCATTTTCATCAGTTGACAGTTTCAACTTTGAGGAACAGTATCTCCATTTGAAAACCAACACAGGTTGGTTTTTAAGACTATATAGTCTTTTCTTACATATCTTGAATTTTGCAATAGCGGTAATACATAGAATTGGCCTGATATTTCAGATATTTTCATATATTCTATCAATTTGCATTCAGAGGAATTGATCTCAAGAATGTAAAGTGACTTTCCTATGTGATCTGTCTTTCCAGAGAAAAAAAAGAAGAGCCTAATATTAAACGAAAGTGACCCAAACAGCTTGGAAGACACTATGTACTTTGCTTTGGTGCAGATGTATTTTCATAAAGATTTGAATGGAGCAATTTGAGTGGCCTCAGGAAAGTAAAGCTGAAGTCTGCCTTTGGTTCTCAAGTGTAAATAAGCTCAGTGATTTCAACAATCTCTACTGGACCTTTACCTACATAAAACCCAAACATGCCACTACAGAATTTGGTACCTTTCAAAGTGACCATCCATTTTTACTCTTGAAAGACTCATGGGCAAGGTTATTTGCACACCAAAATTAGGCTGTGTTGTCAAGGCTGGGCAGATCAGCTTGTCCAGCCCTCATTTGGTGCTCTAATACTGCTCATCAATTTCTGAAAATGAAAATATCCATCAGCTCAATTCCTCCCCTCTGCTTATACTCCCTCCAAAATCCTGGATGGGATAGGAAAGTGTCATTAATACTAATGATCCTTTCAAGCCAGCCTTAAAAGAACAAGTATTTTGTTAACTCTGCAGTTCCTGTTAACACATTATAGCCTTTGGAATAGATTACTGGTAGCCTAATTTCATTCATTATTTATCCCAGGCATTTTTGAAGTCCATTAATTATTTTTCATCAAAATGCAAACCCAGGCATAGTTGAAGGGGCAGGGGGGAGTGTGAACACTCATGTACATGCTGGATTCACACTCCACACTCTTACCAGCTCTACTTATCTAATAAACATGGACTATAGGGAAGATTTTATGCATCCATCACCTACATGTGTCAAAGCCATCAAAAAGGAGTTAGAGAAGCCTCTCTTCTAATAGAATTGATATTACTTATGTTAGAGAAATCAGCTCCTTTGTCTGTGCCATGGGGACAAAACAGCTGCCACCAAACTTCATGGCTACAAAATACTGTGGTCTGAAAGATGCCTTAGAAGGAAGCTAAGATTCCTTAGAAGAAGGAAGGGTTAGGAGGGGCTGAGAAAAGAGTCCTCTACTGTGTGACACCTCCATCCACTGCTGACTTCAAGCAATCATTATTTTATTTCCCTCATGCATCAAAATACTGCAGAGGATACAAAGCAATATGTATGGAAATACATTCAAATGTTTTCAAATTACATCTTGTTAACATGGAAAAATAGCATGGGGCAACAGGACAAAGGAATTACTCTCTAATGCTCAGCTATCTTGACCATTAAGCAAGGTACCCACATAGCAAAGAACATGGAAGACTGATCAGCAGATTCTCATCTATCCTCATGCTCTCTAGAGTAAAAGTAAATCAATGTATATTAGCTGGGAGCTACCAGCAGCAGCCAGACTCAGTCTCTCCAGGTGCACTAGCAGGCATTAGTGAGAAATATGTGCATTTCTCAGTATGGGATAAACGGTTCTAACTTATCCTCAGAGAGCCCTCCTATGTATCAGTGTTACTATTCTCCTGATAGAGGCTCATTTCTTACAGTAGAGTGTCATAAATACAGGCTAACTTTTATATCACAGCTCCCAGGCGACCATCCTTTCAAATTCTGGGTCATTAGAGCTCTTCAAAACCTAGTTAAATTAATAGAAGGGCAAAACATGGTTTTGTTTCAAATCCTTAAAATCTGTGGATCTGTCCTCTGGGTGTCTGAATCTTCAAATCATTCATCCACCAGAAACTGAGCAGCAAACAGTTCAGTTAGAACAGTTAATTTTTCTGAGACATCAATATGGGGCAGTATTGCAGAACAAGATTCATCTCCCACAACATACTGTGCAGCCTCCCAAAATCCTACACAGTGGAGGACAACACAGGGGCTCAGGGCTCAACACCTTTCAGACCAGCTCATTTGGCAACCGCAGTTCCAGACAACCTTTTGTGGATTCTGCTTATTCCTTGGTAAAATAAAGATGATAATTACCCTTCTTTCATTTGATTCCCATAAAATTCAGCTTTACAATTGCTCCTACAAAGGCACCTGCTGTGATTCTTGCAACCAAAGCAACAATTGATGCATTTGTATAATGATGTGCCACATAAAACATTATACTGAAGAGATAGCTTCCACACCTCCTGCTATGGGTACTGTGCATAACTATTTCTAACAGGCAGATATTCCATTTAACAGCTACTAAATCCTTGGATATATTTATTAAAAGGCACTGAGCAATTCATGTTTAATTACTTCATAAAAGAAACAGAAGTAGTAGTGGAGGAAGAGTTAAATACAGTACTAAAAGGAAGAAGCTACAACTAATCACAATTAAGAGGAAGTCCCAGGCTATTTAAATGCTACAATCCAATTATATCAGGTAAAATGAATTACTCCTTTAATGCTGACTTTATATGAAGATACCTTCTTATTGCTCTCATTAATAATCATCAGACATCATTTTAGCCCATATTGGCTGCAATAACATTTCTATTAGCATCATGGTGTAGCAGGGCTGACAATTAAAATAAAAAATAAATCAAACCCAGAACTGAATAAATGTAATTATAGTTCAGAAAAGAGCTTTTATGACTATTTGATTAGTCAACTGAACAGTACTTATCTTTTAAATCTTAAACTTCAGTTAAATGAAATTTTAGACTTCGTATTACAGTAGTCCCTGAAAAACTGAGACACAGACAGCAGATGCTTCCAAGAGTTATTTCACTGCCTTAGAACCAACATGTATATGGTACTTGAGAAGCATCAACTAAAACAGACTTAATAGGGCTGCAAAACATTGGTATAGAAGGAATTAAAGGGGGCATTAAAAAAAACCCAACCAACCAACCCCACACAATGCCACACATACACAATCAAAACCCCAAACCCCAACTACTGAAGACATAAACAATCAGGTTCCTTTTGGTTGTTCTCCACTGGACTCCACACACAGATTTATGTCTTGAACCCTTACCATGGAAAAAACCATCAAGTTATGTGCCACACAAGACAAGAACATGCATCCTTAGCAAGACCACCACAGTCCAGCCCAGTAAACTCCTGGCTTAGCAGATTTCCATGGGATCTAAACAGAGGCTACAGGACTGGACCCAACAGTTGTGGTGCACAGTGACTCGTTCTCAACAGGTACCAACACGTTCTATGTAAATACCAACAGCACTTCAAAAGTGCCAGGACTGGCAGTTCCAGAAAGGTGAGAATTTACTTATGGGCAAAGAGCAAATAATTGTGGTGGTTTACCTATGGCAGCACATGGAACACTGCCAGCCCCAGTCAGCTCCAAAGGATGCGCAAATGTTTGGAAACTTATAAAACAAATATTTGATCAAATGCGCATCACTATCAAATTTTCTCCAGGAATGTGCTGAGTTTTTACTTCCAGTCTTGAATGTTTGATGCTGAGAATGTGTAACTCATTTACACAACAAAACACGTAGAACTGTTTTCCTTTTTTCTAAAGGGAGTGGGGGGAAGGTATTTTGATAAAAGTTCCTATATATTCAAGCTTTTCATCCTACACTGAAAACTCCTATTTTAAACTTCTAAACTTCAGGAGTTTAGATCAAGTATCTAGTCCCCATGGCTGCAGAACGTTGCAACTGTTATATTCTCATATTTTCATCTTTTATACCAAGACAGCTTTGCTCAATCTACATTTGAAAGTAAAGTTCCACTCTCCCCCCAGGGATCAAAATAACAAAAATTTCAGTTGTACAAGCAATTATGATTTTGTTTTCTGAAAATTTACCAGGCAACAAAAAATAATCCAAAACCAAACCACAAAAGTTTTCCTGCATTTTCAGGAAACTAAAGTGCAATTCAGTATAAGTAGATGCTACAATATTATCATAAAAATTTACCACTGAGGGACAGAAAAGAAATTTTTGAGAGAAACTACTAAGAAGCCACATTGTCCCCCAACTCCCACAGATCTTTCAGTGAAAATTGGGCATCACAACTCCCCTTTTGACAGCTGTAGCAGCCCTCCTTCAGTCACAAGACCCAGTAACAAGAGGTACTCATTTATCATACAAGTTATTTATCTCGTTAAAACAAAGCAGTTTTATAATGAAAACTCAAGTAGAAGCAACTGAGTTCCAAAAGGATGACAGGTATATCCAACCTGTAAACACTGGATCCACATCTGCCTCTGGCTATGATTTCCTTTAAATGCAGGTGTTTTCAGATTAAAATTTCAGTCATGTTTCTGCCTTACATACACCACTGTAAGTGTCAGAGTACTGAACTGGGGACTTTAAACACTCGTGGGACAGATGTGAACCAAAGCAGTTACACAGCCCAGCCTTGGGTGGATCTGCTGCTCTGGGAAACAAAGATGTGTATCCAGCTACTGAGTGCTATCCAACACACTTCTTACAGGACCTCTGCTCCACAGTTGCAAAAGTAGAGGTTCAAAATTCTTTTCAAGCACCAAAATATAACTTTGGACTCGATCACACTCAACCAGCGTGGCTCCCATTTCCTGCCTTTGTGATTCAAGTGCTTATCAGTCGTGGAATTACCAAAATATTCCTTCAGCTGATGAGCTGTCACCAGGCATTTCAACTGTTACTACCTAAATCTAAGTTACAATCTCTAAGAAGAGACCAAACAAGCCTGGACCATCCAGGAGGAGCTTTCATGTGTCTGTTCTACAACCACCCAACAGCAAATGCTGCTCTGCTGATGGGAGGGGCTTTGGCACCGAGTCCAAAATTAACATAATAATTTGCATTCTTTAAAGGAAAAATAACACTTCTAGACCTGCCTGCCTCTAGCTCCTTAGCATTGCACCTTCTTTGCCATTCCAACAGCCAGGACTGAACAACCTGTTGGAAGTTTCAGTTTACAGTAGCTCAAGTTTTACTGAAAAGGTCTCAGGGCTTTCAGCAGTAGGGCTGTTATGGAATCACAGTGCTGCCCCCTTAACTCCCTTTGAAATTCCAGGGCACATGTATTTCTCTTGCTCCATAACACACTATTACATGGTGGTGCTTTTGCTTTCAAAGCTCTGCTACCTTGGTTTCTAAAAAACTTTCCCGTTTCTTTTGGAAATGTCCAAATTCCCATTAAAAGCCCTGATCCCTGTGTAATACAAACATGAGATAGAAATATCCAATTTCTGGACTACTCATGCATTGATTTGAAACATCTCCAGATAATTTGCTTTGTATTCTACTGTCCTCCAGTGTCTTTTAGGGGGAAAAAAAAAGGGCAAAAAAAAGAGTGTTAGTTTCAATATAGAGAATTCTTTAAATCCTTGTGGCTTTGGCTGTTGATTATTTTATAAAGCCACAGAGAACAGTTTACAAGAAGCCAAATGGGTAATCATTATTCCCCATCAGCAATGAGCTGTGACTTGTGTAAATTGCATAATAAATTAGGTATTTTGAGATAAATGAATTTACAATAAACAATCACAGGCTGAAAAGCCCTACTTCTTGTCTCCAAAGGCACAAGCTCTGGTTAAAATCAGCCACAGGTAGTTAAGTGATTATAAACTGTAAAAATAAATCAACCTGATATAATTGCTCCAAGGAAAAAATTACCAACATATTTAAAATTTCAGCAGTGCACCTTTTCCCATATCCATTTGGCATTATCTAATTACCTTCACATTTCATTTCCATCAGTGATATGACCTGTATTTTCCTTTTATAACTGTCAGGGAGGGGGTTGGAGGGTGGAGTGGAGGACCACAGTGATAAATCAACCTCACCATTAGGACCGAAATGGCTCATCGCTGCAGCTCTAAATCCAGGATTTATAAAGATGTCTAGGCCATATAGCACACTTGTGGACACCATAATAAATTCATGAGCACATTGCCAAGGCAAACCACTTCATTATGTGGCAGGCTGCTAGCCATTAATCTAGCAGAGAGAGATTCCTGGGAAACTGAGACTGCTTGGAAATTTATGCAGGCCTAAAGTTACCCATTTCATTATGGATTTAATCTGCTCTTTCTGCCAGAGTGCATGAAAGGTTTTTACAGTTTAGATCAAGTGCTTGTAACTCCCTATTTTATATTATTTCTTCAACAATAATGTCCTAATTTTCCTCTCAAAAACTATTCAAACTGAATGCCTTCACGCTTGCCTTCCTCTAATATTACACTAGATAAAATATTTATACAATCAATTGACAAAGAGCAATTTTTTTCCCTTAAATGTTCCATTAACATGTAAATTTTCATATGATCTTTATCTCATAGACAAAATGTGCTTAGCAATGCCCACCTTCTTCCAGGCAGTTAACCCTTTTGTTGGCTGTAAAGAATCCAGATCAAAACAGATTCAGTGGCCTCATTTCTAAAGCCCCTAAAAAGGCCTTGTATTTAAATTACTATTCAGTGAAAGGAGATGTAGCTCCTAAAGGAATTTGCTTTGCTTTTTTTGATG
The DNA here is from genome assembly GCF_025592945.1 of Manacus candei. Taxonomy (NCBI): domain Eukaryota; kingdom Metazoa; phylum Chordata; class Aves; order Passeriformes; family Pipridae; genus Manacus; species Manacus candei. Next base: position 6,646,814 of record NW_026138113.1, read on the forward strand.
TCTCATTCTCTTCTTCTCATACACATGCACAAAGACATAGATATGCATTTTAGGTCCAATACATATAAATCAAGTATTTCAAATTACTATTTTCAACTTTATTATAGAGTTTAATAAAATGTCACTAATAATGTGTAATATTCCAAATGATACTGTGACTCTGACATATGAAATTAGATTAATAAGACGAACTACAAAAATAAAACTTATTTATGTTGAAATGAATAATTGCAGATTACCATCTTCTGTAAATAAAGATTTCTTCCCATTCCAGGTAACCCTGTTAATTTATGGCCACTGTACTTACATTACTGAGTGAGAAATTTTGGCAAAAATGCCTTCAAGTGTTTTGATTCTTATAATGACATATAATGGGAAGACCAAAACCAGAAACTGGAATAATAAATATTGGAAAAAAAGTAAATCTTAACTATGCCATTTTCTTTTATGCTTAATGTTCTTTACTGCTGTTATCTCACTAGAACTCCCAGCCATGCATTTGTTAAAACACTCCAATGCTTTGCTGGAGATGGGACTAAAAGGTTACATTTTTATGTTAGGGTGGCTCTCACTAAATGGCTGAAGTTAATTTTGATGGACAAGTGCTTCATGTGGATGCCTTTGAAACCAGGATGACAAACACCCTCTTCATCATCATTCTTACTAGTCCTGGTAACCTACTGTGTGAGCAAGCACACAAGTTCTACTGGTTAATAAATCCATCACCAGCTGAGGACAAACCTAGAGCCATGATTTTAATAACACAGATTTATCTTTGACATCCATCTTAATATTAAAAGATTATTATGGAGCAAGAAAACACATAAGAACAAGACTTGTATGTTATGTCTTGCTTTGATTAAAACTCTTCATTTTTCCCTTGTCTTAGGTGAACAAAGTGGCAAGTTTTCTTGTCCACTTCAGTAGAACACTTTCACCCCTGTCAGGAGCATGTGGGTTGTCAGACAATTGCACCCCAATACTGAACAGGTGTATTTTGGTGATAACTTGCTGCCTCATCTTTTGAATAGCCCAACTTCCTGAATCAAGCTTCTACCCATGCTAAAGTAACTCCCTGGAATCTTTGGGATAAAACTTACACAAAAGGAGGTGTGAGCCACTTGTCCAAAAAAAAAAAAAAAAAAAAAAAACAACCTAAAAAGAAAACCAGAATCCAAAACAAAACCAAAGGCTGCCCTCCTCCTTAGCAGATGAAACCTATACTGCAGAATGCGCCTGGATCCCTTTCTTTTTTTTTTTTTTCCATTTTACACGTAATAAAGGGAAACTACCTTTTATATAATTCATTATTCTACTACCAAAGAGAATACTGAACTCAGAAAGTGCACGATCTCCATATCACAGTGGGAAAAAGATTCATGAGACAGAGGTTCAAATTCAACAGCTCTTTACATTTCTCTGACTTGCAAAGGCATCACAGTCTACCTGAGCTTTTTCTCATGCTAATCTGCATTTTCCTTTTTCCATTTTTCTCCCAAAATATTACCTACCTAGCTGTAAAAATGGGGGAGACAACTTCAACATGGGGACCAACTCTGCTGAACTCTGAAGTGAAAACACTTATGTAGAATCAAACTGCTCACAAAAATACTATAAATCAGCATTAGTCAGTCACTTAATTATTACACTTAGAATTACCTAACAGAGACACACTATAGAAAGCTGATCAGAACACAAGAATCAGGAACATGAAGAGACTAAACAATGAACTTGAACATGTTCAGCAGAATTTCAGGTTTTTTCCAGCAGAAAGGGAAATTCTGCATCAACCCAGGAGTTTGGCATAAAGCTATTTTTAGTTTGCTTAAAGTGAAGAAAGTAAAGCATCTTATATATAGTTTGCCTCAATCTAAACCAAAAAAGCTGAAGAATTGGCTGCACAGGCCGTAACTGTGGTCTGTTACATTCATAATCCCCACATCACTGCACTGGTGTTTTACAGACTGTTTCAGTTTGGACATGTTAGACCTCCAAGAACAGCCATGACCATCTCCAAATGTTGCTAAAGGTACCTTTGATACTGCTGACATATTTTAGGAATGAACAGTAATGACATCTTTCTAAGATAAGAAAATTACTTTTTGTTCTGCGGTCAGATCTTTCTCTGACTAATCAATCTATCTATCTTGTACCTTGGGAAACAGTTCATATAAGCAACTAAGATGCATCAAACCTGGAGGAAATGACTTCTCAGAACTTCACTGCCAGTGAAAACAAAGCTACAATAAACACACATCTCAGGCACATGCAGGAGAATTCCCTCCTGGAGACAGGCACTTGGAAAACAAGTTAGAAAAAGTAAAATTTAGTGCATCTAATGAGTACTGTGTAATTGGATGAAGTAGTTCTTCACAAATAGATCCTAACATGGAAGAAAAAGGTTCTCAAAGTACGAAAGAAAAATACTTTACCTCTTAAAGAAAACAAAAAACTTTAAAAATAACCCTTAAACAAATAAATTAAAAAAAAAAAATCTTAAAAAAAAAACCCAACACACTTTGCTTAGAAGTCAGTTAATACTATATGTGCCTTCATTAAGCATCCACATCTTTCACCACTTTTTAAATGTTCTCTTTTTCTTTTTTAACAGGATTTTTAAAATATGCCCTATCTTTCTTATCTTGCTCTTTTTCTGTTTGGTTTGTTTTTTTTTTTCAAATACCATTTCCTTTATCAAAGCTGACACTAAGACCCAGACTCTAAAACACTTGGAGGGCCTTGACCCGAGATCCAACCCAAGCCCAAGAGTCTCCCATTTAATTTCAGTACAGTTTGACTGTTTCTCTGAACCACAGAGCAATTCCATCCATCAGACCTCTGAAACACCCACAGGAGCCAAGAAGCCCTCAGAGCTCTCTGTGCTCTGGTGGGGTTCTGCAGACACAGATGCCCAGATCCCACCAGAACACACTGATGTGCCTTTACAGCCGTGACCCACTGAATTCACCCTGGTTTGGGGCTGATCATGCAAAGCAGCACATGTTTTATATATTCTCAGAAACCTCAAGCCCAAGTTAAGCAGAAAGTCTTCCTTACAACATTTGTAACTCTTGTCTTAAGCACTTTTATGGCTCTGGGACTAAGCTATTACAAAGCCCTGTAACACCGTGTTCTTCCTGGGATACTCAAAGCAAACAAGCAGCTGATTCTCCACACCCTCCTTTTCAAGACTTTGTGTGTTTCTGGCTATACAATAAAAATAAATTTCCACCAGCAAGTTGAACAAAATCCAAGGTTTTTAGGTAGATTCAATCGATTTAGGCCAATACAAATACAGGAAATATAATACAGTTTAACAGTCCAAAACCATGTAAAACCTACAAAATGTTTCTGGAGGCAGTGATCCATGTCAAAATGCCAAGAATAATATGTCCAAAAATACACAAACAATTTTTTTATGTAGACAACGCATCCTATACTTGTATATCTTAACTGGTATCACCAGCACCACTTATTCCATGTGCAAAGCAGATTAGTTGGATGCTGTAATGTATGATACATCAACAGTGAATTCCACCTGAGTACAGTGAAGTGCTTGGCAAAAGGATATGCTTTAACACAGCCAACTTGATAGAATTCATGGGCCCAGGTAGCCAAGGTCCTCACTAATTCTTCAGTCTTACAACCTGAGGAACACACCTGCCAGAATCAGATGGCTGAAATTGTATGGAGACCAATTCAACAGAGGGACAAGAGGTGAACACTCTTTCAAGTCCCCAGCAACTCAGTGGGCTTAAGTAAAGGGATGGTCAAACTATTTTAACATTTTTTTTGTGCCTGCCTCATTCCTGGCTTGTATCACATGCCTAGAGTGTGCTGGGCAGTAAGTGGGTGGCTGGGACAGAAGAACAATCTTGGTGGGACGTGTTCTTAATGCCCCTGAAGAGGGGCGTGTTCTTTCAAACAATGCTTTATGAAGGGAGGTTGACAAACATCTCTGACAGACTGAGGTGGGTTGAACCACAAGCCCAGCAGTTTTGAGAGTCTTGGCTGAGACCTCAACAGAGCTGCATGCTGAAATTCATGTAGTGCCTGCATGCAAAACACAAGCCCAGTTGATACTGATTGGTACCATTAGCTCTTTTGTTAAATATTGAATTCCAATAAGAACTGCAGCCAAAAGAACTGCAAAAAAACACAGACTTTTAAAAAAAATAAGCAAAATCAACTTCAAGTAGTTTTCTGACAGCAGCACCTTAATTGCAATTATCCCATCTAAACTTCCTCGGACAGCCAAAAAGCTGTTTATAGAGATTTACTACACAAGAAGTGATAAAGTTTCCCTTTCCAGAAGCCCTATCATCTGGCAAGAAGCAACTGAGCAGCCTGACAAAGAAGGCACCTCAGGCACTGCCAGCTTAGTCTGTGCTAACTTTGGTGGAAATAAAATAAAAAAAAAAAAAAAAGAGTAGAAGATCAGAGCTCCAAGGTGAAAGCTGCCAACACTTTCCTACCAGGGGGTAGGAAACCATACGAGTTTAAATACTTCATGTTCAATGAGAGCTCTGCCTTTAAACTGTTGGCACCACTGGTCCTTCAGGTTGCTGAAGTTAAACTACATTGGCACTGCCAGGAAGCAGCAGCAGCGCTTGCCAAGCAGTCAGTCCCTGAGTAGGCTGATGAGATCCAGCACACAGACACCACCACCGGCAGGAGAGAGGCTGCTGAGGGAGTGTGGCACCACAGAGAGGAGTAATAAGCCCATAAAGAATAATTTCTCCTGTAATTTTAGGTAAATCCTGCAAAAGAAGAAATAAGTGAACATATGAAATAGATGTATGTAATGTGACTGAATAGCATGACTGAGCTACAAAGTTCTCATGCCGAAGGGATTTGAAATCTGCCCCAGATTATGGGCTGGTGCAAAACAGCTTGACTCCACAACTGCACATCTTACTGGTCATCTAGCCCCTCACACTTAAATCTGGATGGTCACTGTATTATCATCTACTTTCTCTTGTCCACACTAATATTAAAGATTAATATTTTCTCAAAAAGATCTTTTAAAATTATAAAAAAAAAAATCATTAAAAATCATTAAATTTAGCCTGCAAATATCTTCAGGTGTCTCTCATCTCAGTCACAGAATCAAACAACAAAAGCTGAACAATAAACATACCAAATGGATTCCTGCCTTAACCTTACACTACCTCCTATGTTTATTATTGTAAAGGTAATCAAATACCAACACAATAGAGAAGTTAATTAAAACATTAAGGTTCATAAGTGTAAGATTATTCACCTCTGATCATGCATTTTGATTTTAAAGACTCCACATTTACAAACCTGCCTCTGAAATACTCCCACATTTTGCTGTCAATGCAGAAGTTCATTATAGAGCTGAACTTTTGCAGCAGAGGAAATAAAAAACAACACCATGCTCAACTGAAGATCTGGATATTGAGGGCTGATTTCCTAACTCACCTGCACTGCCTGGAAGCACAACCCAACATTTACTCATGTTGTACTCATGTTGTAATAAGGGCAGGATCCTGGAATAACCGATGAATTAACCCTGGAGTAATCCTACATGAGCTTCATAGGGGAAGGGGAGATAAAGACATAAAATAATTACTGGGTTCATCAGCATAAAAATATATTCAGAAACAGTCTAAGTTCTGCGAACTGAGGAAATAAAGACTATTTATACTTTAACATATTTATAGTATTAATTATACAAAATATATATATATATTTTTTAAATCTGAGATTTAAAAAAGTTTTATGTCCTGCCATAGAGACTTATTTTACATCTTATCTAGGAGGCAGTAAGGCTACTGTATGTATTGGTGTACCACGTTACATCACAGACACAGCTCACAAGGGGAATCTTTAAAATTACTTACTGGAACACAGTGGGAATCTTTTATTAGTCATAGCATAAAACTATTAACTCTATTCAGATATATCCTTGCAATATGCTAGAAAAATTTTCCAGAGAATACAGAAGTCCAAGCCTTCACCAGGCACCCTTTTTGGTGCAGAAAGGGGGTTTGAATTCATCCTGGGGCTGCTTTTCTAACAGAGGACCTGAAAGAGCCTTCCCTAAATCATGCAGGGAAAACCACCAGGATTCACCAGGCCACAAACAGTAGAGACTGTTTTTCACATCAAAGAAATCAAACCATCATTATAAGCACCAATCTTTGGATTGTACCTACTGCTACTAAACCCCATTCTCCTTGACAGGAACAAGACTGACACACACCCCCAGCCCAGGATCTTCCTCTGCCCCCAACCCTTTCCCGTTCTCCATGGGCTTTTCCTGGGTTCTCCACTCTGTGCTTGAACTTGAGTGCCAAGGATGGTGTAATGGCTGCGTTTTCTTTTCCAAGGCCGTGGTGCCAGGAACTAACGATATGTGAAATGTTCCATCCCTGCAGGTTTTCCTGCTCAAACATTTTCTAAATAAATAAATAATTAAAAACAACCGCGTGTGCCACATTGCAGCCCTGAATTCCCGGAGCAGCTCAGGTCCTTAAACTGAATAATTTGCCTCAGCTTGCGTATTGCAAAACCCATTCAGCAAAAGATTATGGGCCTTTAAGTGCCATCCAGGCCTGAAATATGACTCTAGGGCTTTAGGATGTCAGAACTGAGAATTGCTAGTGAATATTCTGTTCTGGCAATACTAAAACTACAGTTATTTAGCAATATGGGAGCAGGCAAATGGGGGCAGGGGAGAGAAAGAATCTGACAGAAAGGAAAGACTATAACTTAGCAGAAACAGAGGTGCAGTTTTCATATGTGGCCGCATGAATTCTTTATGGAATAAAATGCATTTGTGAATCAAAAAGCGGATGCAGATTTATATTCCCACTTAAATCTGCCAAAAGCCAGTAAATGAATACTGAGAGCTCATTTTAGTTCAGGAAACAATTTATGAGGACACGTAGGTGGGTGCAGGTACTCCACATGAACAGTCTCAAGGGGAATTAGCAGCTGCTTCTGCTCTTCATAACAAAGACTAAATAGACTAAACTGAAAATTAGCATCACCTCATTAAATGTAAAACCATCCACATATAAAGCAGCTAGGACTAAATCCTTAAAAAATTCAGAAGGTGCAGTGTAACATGAAAGCCGAAGGAGCTTTTGTCATCCCATCACAAATTATTTAGGCTTAGATTGTGGCATCAAGCCAAAGCTCAGAGATGGACCAGTTGTGAGTCACTTTCCCTGGTAAAAGTTGCCTTCTGACCTAGGGTATTTTAGCCCTTTTCAGCACTTGAGAACCTCCATCTCACATCCCCAAGTCCCCAGCTCCCTTCCTGGTGCACATTTACCTCTGTACTGAGATCTGTCCTGTGGACTGTGTCCAGCCAGTGCTTAGGGATTATTAGTAACTCCAGCTATTTCCAAGAAAGCCTGGATGCTCCCAGGAAAGGTTGGCAATGCCTCTGAGGCTCCTTCTGTAACTGCTCCTCACTGGAGCTCAACTCAGGCCCTATAAATGCACCTATGTTCCGAACACAAACCTGTTGCATGTAAAATAAAAACTTAGTACGAAGAAGTCTGTGAGTATCTGCAGATTCCCCTCTTTTCTAGTGCTATCTCACCTTCTCTCCTCTTTCCTATGCACTAAGATGGGCACAATTACAGACGAGCCATGTGGGCTCACGTGACTCTTTGCTCAAGTGGAGTCATGCAGCACCAGCACACGTGCAGCGTGAATGGGATGGAGTCTGAAGGGACTTCTTGAGTTCCCTCCAATTACTTTTCAGATCATAGAAAGCTTTGGGTTGGAAGGGACATGTAAAAGTCATCTAGTACAATCCTCCTGCAAAGAAAGCAGGGATATCTTTGACTAGATCAAGTTGCTCAGAGCCCCACCCAGCCTGACCATGAACGTTTCCAGGGATGAGGAATCCAGCATCTGGGCAAGTTGGCCAGTGTTTCACTGGCCTCATTCTAAAAATTTTAGTCCTCATATCTAGTTGAAAAACCCTCTTTCAGTTTAAGACTTTTATCCCCTGTCCTGCCACAACCAGCAATGTTAAAAAGTCTGTCCCCATCTTTCTCATAACTCCCCTTTATGAATGTTTCCCGCATTTTGTCTTTAAAATATTTTAGGCACCAAATTAAAGTTTCCGTAAAACAGTGGGCAGTTTTCATTGCCCCCATTTTGGAGTCTCCAATCTAATGGATAATTGTTTGTCTGACTTCCAGTAACATTTAAACACATACTTCTACCCTCAGACCCTTCAGAGATGTCTCTGTTTGGGCTTGTGAACTTCAAGACTTGGATTACTGTGAGGTTTGAAACTCCAGAAGCCCTCAAGTTGGGTTTTTTTGTGTTTGAATCACAGTGGTTTCATCACACAGGAGATTAGGTGCTCATCACCCAGTTCAGAGTTCCATATGACAACCAAGACCATATATTTGTCTTACAAAACTCCAACCCTTCTCAAACACTTGGCACAGTAGAGATTGCTCTCTAGTCTGATAGAACTCTGCCAATAAATTGTTTGCTAACACCAAGCTCTGATCTCAGGTTAGTGCCTGAGGAAGAGTGATGCCAGGTAAGTCATCTTTGGTACTGTGCCATCTAGGTTTTCCTTGGAAAACCAATATCCCATCTCTCTGCTTCACTTTGGATTGGAATTATAACACTAAATGGCTCTTGATTAACTGATAATTAAGAGACTTAGTCAGAAAACACTAAAACACATACAATTAACCAAGAAAAGCTATGACAGAGAATACAGTAGGGTTTACATCTGATATTAAATTTATCTTCATAAGTAAAAGAACTGGTAACTCTTAATTTTATATGCTTATAAACAAAAAAGTAATTAAATTGTCTCAGCTCTGACTGCATATTAAGTTGAACGAGTAAAGAAAAATCCTTCACTCAACTTTTCTGCATTACTGTTATTTTGAGTTTTCTTTCAAGTCCCTACAACAGGTTTTTGAGAAGACCGGGGTTTTGACATTATTTCCTGACACTGATGCATCAAAGAAGTTAATAACCTATAAGAGGCATCAAGGGAAAGGTGCAACATGCAACCTGTGAGTCATTAGCAGCACCCTGACATGACAGGAAAAGCCAAAACAGTGTCAGCTCTCTTATGGAGCAGATCCAGGATACGCCAGTGAAATGTCCTCGCGTGAGACAACAGACTATGAATGTGTCTGATAACGGCCCATAAAGAGATCTGGGGACTCACATTGGGGTAGAAGGAAAGTTTCTCTCCAGCCCAAATACATCTCCATTGCACAAATTCTGCATTAACAGCACGCACCTAAACAGACATGATCAGAATTAAGGAGTAACCTAAAACCACCCCTTACATAAAACACGCGTAAAAAATTTTCTTCCGTCGTATTTTACCAGCAAATATTTCAGTACAGAGAAACAGTGATAGATATTCGGGATTTGAGTTTCCAAATATTTAGAGATATAACTTCACTGAGCCCTGTGGTTAATGTTACTGAAGTCACCTATTGTATGCTAATATACCCAGCTGCTGGAGCACGTGCAGGATGAGACACTTCACTCATTACATTCACAAATAGCAAAGCCAGCAGGGACCATTACAGTCTGGGCTGACCTCCTGCATAAAACAGGCCATCAAATTCCAAATGGAATATAATTAGGGTTCTCAGGTCTAACTGATAACAGCAGCAAATGCCCCATGGAGACTTTAAAAATGTGTCAGGCAAATTTACACATTGAAGGTATGCTTTGATGTATGTCACTGAAACATCACCAGAGTTAAGCTCATTCATGCCCAGAAGATCCTGGAATTTTTTTTATTATGTTTAAAAAGCTGTTCCTGACAGTCTTCCTGCTTCGGGGAAAGCTGCAAGGACTCTTTATTGCTCTTGTCTTTTCTTAATATTTTTAAGCCCCTCTCCAGGCAATGGCCTAAGATATTTTTCTGGTTTTGTTATTTACTTGCCTGAAATGACTGTGAATATGATGCCTCAGGGTTCTGCAGGCTCTCCAAGGACAGAAACTGACACAGCATTTTTTATTTTTTAACCCTCACCAATATCAATAGCCTCAATCATGTTGGTTTTTCTCTCCTTTTTAATTACTTTTAGCTAAGTGGGCTTGAAAAAAAGCCCTTCAATTAACCCTTACAAAGATATTTCAATTTTTATTAGTATTTAAACCATTGAACCACTTATGCCATCACCCAAATTGGCTGTGCTACATTTTTCTCCCCAGTGGAAAAATTATTTCTCGATAATCATTAGTGTCGTCAAATTACAAATCCATGGAGAGTCAGACCTATGAATATGCCAATGAACATATAACAGTGAAAGATGAATGGCAAGTTGCCCTGGACTTCCTGGGGTTTGAGAGTTTCTTATCTGTTTTGGTATATTTGGCTGTTTTAAGGCTTTTGCTAATATTTTGTGGTTATTCACAGGAAGGCTGAAACTTCTTTTAGGAATTAACAGGGAAAAGAGGTCTCGCTCTTTTGGTACAAGCTTATTCTTCCACAGTGATACTACTGAAGTGTAACTGTGAGTAACAGTAATCTCCAGCCATTTACCAGCAGGGGCCAAATCACAGCCTGAGCTCAGCCTAAGCCCATATCCTGCCTCAGTGAACAGGTACTGAAAAGCACTTTTCAAGGTAATCATAAGTTTGTGTAATTCTGAGCAGTAAGTGTGATATTTAGGTAAGTAATTTATGCAATAGCATCATGAGACATGACACACGTGGTATTTCCCCTGTGGAGGCACTGATGCTTTGGGCAAGAATGTGGAAACTGGTAGAGAGAGTTGAAAGCAGCAAAGCCATGTGATTTATATTGGTTCCCATCCATTAAATATTCATGAACATGGTATGATATTCATTAATTTGGCACAGATCAAGCTTCCCTGACCGACCAGCTTCAGACTTCTAGCCAAACAATTCTTACAGTTAAACATTTTCCTAAATGTGACGTGATTTATTTAAAGAGATGTTTTCAAAATTATACAGTTACTGAGACTTTACGTTTCACATTTCAGCTTTAAAAACTTGGTGCCTTCCCTTCCTCCCTCCAGATCTGCCCTGCTTATGAACTCTGGGTGCTGTGGTTTATGGTGGCACTGCTGGGACACAGCTTCAATCAGGCTACAGTGGTGCTGTCAGGTGCTGCAGCCAATTACCTAAAATGTAAATGTTTTAAGAAAGGCAGCACCTTTTGTCAGGACCAAAATGATTTCCAGCCTTCTGTTCACAGTTTCAGAACCAGAAGCGCATAACTCAAAAACATTAAACATACAGTAAAAACATCACATGTTGATTTACACATATATATTGACTGATGCTATCAGTGTAGTATTTACCTCAATCAATATTAAAAGATGCTACTAGTGATTTAAATGTTGAGTTGTCTCAAAGTAGTCAATAAATGTTTGCATATGATTATCTGTTAGCTGTTCATTTCCTCCACACAGTGAATGAATTTGGTAGGAACATTTTGCTGCCAAACATCTTCCTATCTACATTTATATTCAAGAGCCCATTCCTCAAACTAATGCCAAAATATTTTATAATCCACGTGTACAGTCACCTGTACAAGTTCTACATATGAAAACCTTTTTGGGAATTATCACTATGGGACAGACTTGGGTATTTGGTGCTAATAATGAAAAAACATAGAAATTGCAACAAGTTGTATCCAGGTAAAATTCCTTTCCTGACGTGCAATGAGTGGGGATTTCTGTTACACACTGACTCATCCCATCTCCAAAACCACTGCAATAAGCTGCAACTCCAAAGTTGCAGTAATTAATTTCAAGCTCACCTTTTCCTTCCCTTCATGACAAACTCCCTGTAATTCACTCCTTCATTCAACTTCAATTCACTACTATTACACTATATTCCTATTTCTATAATGCTCTTTTCCCTTTCATCATAAGTCTTATCTGAGCTACCAGCCACCATATTATTTGCACACTTTGCAAGAGAAGGAGCAGATTTGTGTTTATGTGGGCTGTACCATCCAGTCAGCAAAAGCAACTTTTAATTCTTAATCCAAACACCACCTGCGTTTTGCAGCCTCAATTGCTGCACTGGACTATGAAAGTTACAGACTATTTCACCTGCAATAATTTACCAGGTAAATTACATTGCTATTGTTTGCTACTACTTATTATTTAGTGCCTCTTAAATAAGTTACAGTATTTCTAGAGAAAAGTATCTGCTTACTTTATGCATCTTCATATACTCGAACATAACCACAGCCTAAAGGCAAACAATGCCAAACCGAACAAAGTCATTTTACTGTTCTTATAAAATTATTTGTATTCTTGCAGACTTCGTCAAAGTTTTAATTTGATGTGGCCTGATGAGCTGCATTACACACGCATCCCCAAGGCCAGTAGATGTAACTTATATGGTCAGTTCATAACTGCACAGTTCCCCTACCACGGGAACGGACCTATTTTAGAAGGATTTAGAAAAATAAGTTTCCTCTGTCTTTTCTCATCAGCTTAGCCTTGCTGGCAATAATTATTGATGCCTCAATCGTCCCAGGTGCTATCAGGGAAACTGCTTTTCAGTATTCAAGAAAAACCCCAAGAATGCTTAATGTTCCAATATTATGCCTAAGATGCCATCTTGAAATTACAGTCTCTCCTGGAGCTTTAATCGGACAAGGAGTCACTGCCTCTGTAAGTGTTCACTCCATGAACATGATCTGGGAGTTTTCTGAAAAGACTCAGTCGGGAAACTGAAGCTTAAACAAACTATCTGGGATCATAAAACTTTCTCTTTTTTGAAGGCTTAGACATTGTGTGCATTAAAGTGACAAGATATCACATTTCTTATAATACATCGCCACACCGCGATCCTTGCGTGAGCTCACTTTGAAGCCGTGGGAATCACACGATTTGAATACACATTTTGTTTGTGGAGTTTTTTGCTTTGGTTTTTGCTGCTGTTGTTTCTGACAGGCAAGAGACCATTTTCATATGCTACCAAGTCTTAAACTGCACATGCATCTTCCTCCCTCTCAAACTTTCTCTCCTGGTCCTACTTTTTCATCTAAAAGATGCGTTTCCTATCACTTCAAAACGGATTCCTTTTCTCAGCCTCCCTTCCCTGCTCTGGATCAGGGCTGCCTCAGCTGCAGCAGGAGTGGGCTGAGCACTAGACAGCACAGGACCAAGGGCATAAAGCTCTTCTATAACTGAAACTCTTGGAAGAAACAAGGACACTGACATGAGTAGTAGTTTGGGGAACTGCCCCTTCAACTTTTTCTAAATCTACTTTAACAAACCTCCTTATTTCCCCTTGATTTAAGGGACTGTTACACACAGTAGCTTCTCAGATACATTAGCCTGCAAGTGAGGGTAGAGAGGATTGATAAATCACAAAAAATGGATTTAACGAGGGATAATTCACATAGGCAGGGGAAGCAAGTTCCTTGTCTGTCCTGAGGAGAACACAAAGGGAATGCTTCATAAATCTTCAGAACACTCATGAATAAGGTTCTAACTTCTACAGATTTTACAACTCTAAAATGAAAAATATTTATACATAATAGAATTAACTCTTGTCAAAGTAAGATTTACTTATTCATAAAGTAGAATATCATTCCACTTCATATCACATTACTTGCAAATAAAAACAATTTCCTGCTCAACTACTGTGTAGCAGCAGTGCCTGAAAATATTGTACATTTATTACAGAGAGAAGCTGTGTATATTATATAGCACAGGCACATTCTATGCTATTCTAGCTCAAACCTTGGCAAGACCCTTGGCTTAGCTTTTGTAGAGAAAACTGTATTTTTGTAATCTTTAATGAGTAAACTTCAGTCAGATCTCCTCGCCAGAGAGTTGTCACTTGAAAATCTTTGGATCTCTCCTCACTTCTGAGCTAAAAAGCAGAAAAATCATCCAGATTTAGCAAAGCACAAACCAAGAAAAACTAAATTATAGTTTAACTGGGTGCCTATGCTAGATACTTGGCAACACATTGACAAATCTGAAGTCTGAATCTTCAACATCTATACACATCATGAAATCATTCTGCCAGTGGTACGGACCAAAAAGTGGCTATAAAATGCTCCCCATATCACAAAGGTAATAGCTCACAGCACAGCAGGTACTAAATCCAGTGTTAACTACTTACTGCACAGTGGGGAATGGGCTAAAAATACCTTTTAAAGAGGGACAGCAAAGTTCCAATCCCCTTATTGGGGCTTGACCACAATCAAGATTTAGAAGACAACCAGAAAGGAATGGGGTGAGGAACTGAGCTTACTCTGATCATAAAGATCAACTCCAGAAATCATTTTGAGGGAGGAAACCCAAAGCAATTTTCCAGGTGATTGAGAAGAGCATCTCTTCCTATTCAGCATAGAGAGAGGCTTCTTCTGCAGTGCAGGCACATAAACCAGGCAGAGGGTTGTATTCTCAAACACCCCTTAAGGTACTGCTCCCATGGGCCTTACTAGCACGTGTACATACAGGGATACTCTCTCCTTTACTTGGAACCTGGTCCCACACAGACTCAGCCACATGCTTGTGATTAGACATTAGAAATGACTCTTTTTGACCCCAGTGAACATACTCCATGTGTGAATCTTTGGGGCTAGGCTGTAATCTGCTGCTGGCTGGCTCAGTCTCATTCCAGGAGATGTGGGAGTGGGAACTGGAAGACTTGGAAAGGGCGATTACAATTCTCAGTAGTCAAAAGGTCCTCTCTGTTGTTTTCAGTTGCCATAATTACTGTGGAAACATCTTGGGTAAATAAGAGTCAGATTCACAGCAACTGGCCTTTGCATGCAATGAAGTCATGAAGCCCATGGCATGTTCTGGAGCACCAGGCACAGCTTTACTGAAGCACTGCCGAGCCACAGGATGTGGCTGCAGCTGCTCAAACCCTCCTCTACTTCTGCCCCAAGTCAGAGTAAGGCAACCTTTGGCCCAGATATCAGGTAGGGCCTCAAATTAGAGGAGATGGATTTGTTCTCTAGACAGAAGATTCCTTAATACAAAATAATATATGTGCACCCATATATAACAGGTGTTTAATCTGTGACAGCTTTTCAGGCCAGTGGAAATTCTATAGCATTCCTTCTTCCTTGTCACCGTTATAATATTTTTAAACGTTGTTTTTCTTTCCCCCATTAAAAGGAAAATGTTTCTCAGAAGCAGTAGTGGGCTGCTAGGGCTATAAAACAAGTTTGCACAGACCTGTAACACGTTGAGCCACAAGACATGACAGAGTGTGTTTTATGGGGCAATTAATACTTGCCTTGGGAGTACTGTGAGGTATGAAACCCTGTCAAACACACCCTGGTATATCTGAATGCAAGTTGTAAAGCTGCATTTTGCTTCTTGAAAAATAATTGTGGAATTAGCTTGTTGATTTTTAACTTGCCCCAGTTAAACAATGGAACCTTTCCTCCATGCTTGGAGCAGAACAACAGCAGGAAGGAGCACTATCAGCAGAAGACACCAATTTCTAACCTATGTTTATGTTCATGATCTTGATTTTTTGGGTTAACATTGTTGTGTTTGCCAGTACAACCTCACTTCCCTAACCTCTCCTGCTATGGATCTTATTCCACAGTTTTTTCTGGGTTCTTACAGATACTTCTCAAGCATTTCCTATGTGCATCCCAGTGCCAGCATTAATACAAGTGCAGGGCACAGGGTCATCACATTATCTGCAGCAGTTACAACCCTGTTAAAATAGCTGGCCAGGGTGTACATTCATATCTTATAGTCCTTACTTGAACATTGGCTTTAGCTGTGGCAGGGTTTGGAATAGGCAGCTGCAATTTGGCTGGGGGTAATCCTAGAGAGCCTCCCTTCTCCCTGTGAAAGGGAGCCAGGCTGCCAGGTTTATAAAGCACTTCAAATCACAGTGTGCACAGGCACAGCAGAATTTCTACAACTGCTTCAAGTTTCCAGCAACAGTCTGGAATGGAATGCAGAAGATTATATAATTCATCTACAATAATGAGACTGTTTGTGGCAGACTGGGGACCAAAACCAGGTCTGAAAGACCCATTACCTGCTTGAGCCCCAGACGCCTCTGTTTTGAGATTAAGGGCAGCACTTCTCACCAAGGAGGTCCCAAATCTGCTCCTGTGACAGGCACAGAACCACTGCTCTGGGCTTTAACAAGTTAGACACTACAGGTAGTAGCAAGCTTACAAAGACAAATCAAGTTTCCAGATAGAGATATTTGTCTCCATTAATCTGGCACCATTACTCACTAATAAGTCATATTAAATAGATGTCAAGGAATATCAACTTCTTTGATTTTTTGACCAATTAAAACATAAGATGTAGACATAACAATAGCAGTACTTTTCCATAACAAGTTAGCATCTACATTCCTCCTGCATCCCATTAGATATCTTCACACATACTAGAGATGACACACTGTGTAGTGAGGAGGTCAAAACCCTAAAGAAACTATCCAAGAATATTGGAAACACTAGTGGCATTTGACATAATTTATTGCACTAAAGAACTGGGGAACAGGAAAAGGTTGATGTAGTAATAACATTAGCAGGAACTATAGTCCATGCAAGCCAGTGCTAAATAAAGTGCCAATCAATAGCTCTTTTATTAGTAGGTACAATCAATGTACAGCAGGCAGACCTGGCCAATTAAGCTTATCGACTGACCAAAGAGCAGCAGGAAGCATTCTTTCCTCAGTTTTGTTTTCCTTTCTGTAAGTGAGAAATGAGCTCCAGTTTTATCACTGGATTCCCACCACGGCATCTCCAGGAGTTCCTGTAGAGTGGAAACGCTGACAAAAAGCAGGCTTGAGTTATCTTAGTATCCTCTAACCCAGGGTCAGCCACAAGAGCCAATACAGTCAAGGGTCACTTACAAAGTAACTTTTTTTTCTACTGACTGTATGAAGTTAAAATGTTGTTCTTCTAGATGAAGGGGAGAGAACTGGTAGAGGCAGAAAGCACAGTCCCTTAGCAATGCTTAACCATTAACAGTCCTGTAAAACCCTAGGACATTAAGCATATTTGTTTCTAATTCCCATATGCACTGCCTGAAATTAGTAAACCTCCCCGTGTGGAACAATTCCTGTATCTTTCTTAGAGGAAAAAAAAAAAAAAAAGGTGCCAAAACTACAGCTACAGTAAAAATTATACAGAACTTAAAGTCTCGTATTGTAACAGCTGCTGAAAATAACAGGAGCTTTAATATTCAACTGTGACTAACCGTGCAGATGCAAATAGGATATTTATCCACACCACCACTCTCCCTTGCTGTTCTGACCCCCCCTTCCTTCGTTATCTCTTTCAAAAGGAAAAAGTTAGAAGCCAGATAAGATGTGGGTTCTCAGCATGATCAAATAAACACCGTGTGGTGGTCACAGGGAAAGAAAACACATTGTAGGAATGAATGGTAAAGATTACATTTTACAAAGAATCACATACAAAATTAGCAGCCCAGATGCCGATTTCCCATTGATGTCAGTTAGATGGGATTTCTGTGGCCTGGCTTCTCAGCAGGCAGAGTCCTGCATCCACCCCTGCAGTCAGTCAGGATACATCTATCTGTGCCTTTAACTTATTATTGGAATTCAGTGAATACAGCATAGTTCACCAGGTTTATATCCCTGCAGGTCTGGCACATTTAGGGCTTTACAGGTATCTGACACCTCAAAAAAGTCAGGGGAAGAGGGGGGAGATTGCCAGCATGTTTGACTACAGGGACTACAGGACAGACCAGTTTTCAGTTTCCTGTCAGACAGTTCCCCAGCTGTATCCAATTCAGAAAAATATTTTAGTTCAGCAGAAGACACCTTTAGCATCAGTCAGACACTACATTGCTAAAGCTACAGGCGAGCATCTCACTTCTTATATTTATGTTGTTTACTATTTCCTTTTGCTTACATATGAAAACTTAACCTAGAAGATTAAAAAGAGCAAATCAAATAACTCTGCATCCCATCTAAATGTCACAAGGTTCAATCTTTCCTGCTGCAACTCAAACCAGCTCTGACTGCATGGACTGCAACTCCACTGTGTGTTCCTGATCCTACTTTGAGCACCATGGCCTCTGCCAAAATTCATCATTCATCACGCAGAAGCTGCTTTTATTCACTAGTCAAAAATCAACTTAACACATTTGCTTGCAGTTTTCCTTGCTTACATTTGTGAGACATTTAATACTGTAACTCCTGGCCCACTATATTATGACAGTGTAAGCTGAAAAACAAGGCAATGAATAAAGGGGAGGACAACAACGCAAAGCACACATTTCCATTTCACCTTTTACATGACAGTTCACAGGAGTTTAGAGAAGACAAGACAGGAGCTTAACTTGGACAGCACTATTAACCTTGAGGAATAGTATAAAGTAGTCCAGTTTTTCAAAAGTGTTTCAGTCGACCCCTCTGGTTCAGCTTTCCAGGACCTCAAGAGGTTGCAGAGCTTCTAAAAACTGAATAGCAACAAAAAGAGCTCAGAAATTAGGAAAGCGAAGTTGGTCCTTGTTTAGGCATAGGGAAAAACTAGGTCATCACTAAGAGTTAATCTGAATCCTGGTTTCCTGTGAAATGCTTAATAAGACATTTGTGAGAACATTTTATAAAAACCATTTTAGTTTGCAAA
Source organism: Manacus candei (assembly GCF_025592945.1). Classification (NCBI taxonomy): domain Eukaryota; kingdom Metazoa; phylum Chordata; class Aves; order Passeriformes; family Pipridae; genus Manacus; species Manacus candei. The sequence continues at coordinate 6,665,388 of NW_026138113.1, forward strand.
GGTCTTTTATACCTAAATTCTTTTAGAGAGGGAAGAAGGAGCCCATATCTTAGTTCAAAGCACCAGGACCCTCACCCATAATGCTCCACTCTAATTCTTAGGTCAGCCAGGGCTCCCACGCATTCGCATCTTTATTTTTATTTTAAGTTAAATTCTCCAGTCTAAACCTTGAAGCCTGACTAAAGGAGCTAACCTTGTAACAGGCTGGGTGAAGTCACCTTTGCCAACAAACACAAGGTTTGTTAATATTGCTGAGCAAACTCAATATGAAAGAGCACTTCAGGATTTGGGGTGTTTTTTTCTGAATTGGTGAGAGGGTCCCACATCATGGTCAGAAATGCCTTCTGGACTTCCATTCAGAAATCTGCCCTTTTGTCAGAAAGAACATATTCCAACTAAGATGCAGAACTACACACTCAACACATTGTCGACTAGAGTGTGTAAAGATATATGCTACAAATCCTCCTCAGTTGTTCAGAAAAATCCTTGTTAAAATTGCCTCTTTGTGAATCCACTTTAGTGTTAAAAAAAAACAAAAAACAAAAAACAAAAAAGAACAAATCCAAACAAAAAATCCCACACACCAAAGAGATCTTCAAGAAACAAGAACTTCACATGGAGGCAACTTGTGTGAAGGTGGAAGGTGGAGCCTGCAAAGAAGCTCATCACTCTTCCTCCTACTGTTTTACATGCTCTGTGTCTCTTCCACTGTTATGTTCCCTTCTGAACTGCACAACAGATGGGAGCAGTTGGGTTTTAAAAGGTTTTTATTTTCTGATTTCAATTTTTCATGTCTTTTGAATTTGGCACAATACCATTCTCTAGTCAAGAGGAGACATTGTGTTAAGCTTAATTATCAAAGGCTGAAACCCAGCAAGCAATCAATCATTTAGTGACACACTCATGCTTTCACTGTTTTGAAAAAATATTTTTTGTGGGTATTGAAAAAAGAAAAACTGTCAGAGACAAACCCAGAATCCCTCACTTTACAGCATACGAAAATATCAGGACTGTGGGGAGATGAGTGAAGAATGTTCATTTGTTTTTTCTGAAACTAAATCCAACTCTTTTTGGCATGTGAGCCCGGAAGTTGTGTAAGATATGTTTTAGTGTAAACATGATCTTTCTGTCGAGGTTTGCCTTATAATTGAGGCTGAATAGTCACAAAACTTGTTTCTAAATGACTTTTCTAAAGAGTCAAGGTTACTTGGTTCTCTAATTTTTTTTAGTCTTTCTAACCCCCCTCTTTTTTATCTCTTTTTTTTTTTTTTTTTTTTTTTACTGCCAGATAAGTGCTCTGGCAGCTGCATTCCTGGGGAACACTGACATCCAGTGGAGAGCTGGGGTCATCCCCAGAGCCCACGCAATGGCCCCCAAGTCAGCATCTCCCCCCAGGACTCTGACAGCTGTAGGAGATGCCTTGAATTACAAACTCCAAGCCTCACCTGCAGACAGCAGCACAGTTCAGCAGCAACAGCCTGAGTGACCTTCAGCTGTAATAGTTATTTTGTCTGCTAAATTCTCATAAAGGTGATCACATTCCTGGCCACATTATTTCCAGTGATTTACTTGTAAAGCTTAGATGTGGGGTTTGGTTTGTTTTTTTTCAGTTGAGGAAATGTTGAAAGAAAAAAACTCCTGTATCCACTGACCAGCAACTACACCATGTTTGCTTCTGCTTTTTCAGGGATACAGGATAACAAGTTCCATGTGTTTAAACAGCACTGTATTTCAAATGATAGTGTACAGTCAACAGTTAACATTGTTTTTCTTTGGATAAACAGAGTCTCTGTGAGGTCACTCTGGTGTTATCACCTAGCATAAAGACATCTGATATCACTAGCCTGACGCCAACCACCATGTAGATTCATTTGCAAGCTTACTCAAAAACCCAGCCAAATAAAATCATCAGGCCAAACTTGGTCTGCAAAACAGGTTCATGAAACCTATATAAAAGTGGAATTGTCTTCTTGCTCCTTTGCAGTAGCATCACAGATCCATTCTTTGCATTCTCCTTTTTATACGCTGCATTGCTGAGGAACATGACAAATAGCTGCTACAGCAGAGGACTACAAAAATCACACTGCTGGTACCATTGCCTCCCAATCAGGATAAACTCAACCTTGAAGAAAAAACAGCTGCACTGCAAGCTACAACCAAGAACCCTTTTTCACAGGGAAATGGTTGAGGTTTCTAAGCTGGTTTTCTTTCTCCACTGCATTTCAGTACAAAGCTTCAAAACATTTCATCCTTCCATCTCCAAAAGGGACAGAGTAACCCCATCAAAACTGCAAGGCTAACCACAGGCCTGAGTTGTGAGGCACTAGATTTTTATTGAGTCCCACAGAGGGAACATAAACCTGGGACTCCCATGTCCCAGAGGACATCGTTGCAGCTATTTTGGGTGAACAGCCCCATTTTGCTCCCTTCCTTATTTTAGGCCAAACACACTCTCAGACAGATCCATTTTCACAAAAGATGCTTCATTGCATCAGCATTTCCAAAAGTATCTCTTATCAGAAGTTTCCAACCAGCTCCAATTGACTGTATTTACTTTCTGACCAAGAAACAAGCCACACCGTGCTTTTTTTCACAATATGTAATTTTAAACCAACTCCAAAAGGTTGTTGTAAAAATCCTCCAGATTTACATGGGTAAAAATGAGATCAAGTTGTGTCATGTGCCTCTTGGCTTGCTGTAGTACAAGTAACAGTGCAGTTATATCCTCTGCATCCCACACTGAGAAAGCATATGCTCCGAGTGGTTTCCTTCAGTGCTTCCCTATCAAGAGCAATACTTCAGGACAGCCTAACCACTATCACATTTGCTTCAAAAGGATTTGTTCATGTACTTAAAAGTAGCAGCAGGGAGTGGAGACACTCTGGAAGGATGTACCAAAACCAATGTTAAGCCAAGCCGCTGCTCGAGCTCTTTCCACAGCTGGGACCAGAGAACATGCCAAACAATCAACCTTTGTCTTCCAAAAGGAAGAGTCCCTGCTCCAAAGGTGAATAGGAGACACCTGTTCACTCGTGAAGGTATGACAATAAAAATCATAAATCTCCTGCAAAGCTTATACTATTTTAATCTATTTTTCAAAAGAATACAGAAAGATTTGAGTGCTGTGGCAGTGTTGCTTTTCTCCCTGTAGCAAGGCTGGTTGGTTCTGTCTTATTAAGGCAGGATATCTCCTTACTGCCTGATTTTTGATACACAGGTTAAGTAATGAAAAAAATATCTTTTTATTAAAAAAACAGTGCATCCTTTCAAAGGAAATAATAGTGGATGGCTCTCACTTCCACAGCTAACAAACTATGTGGTTTCTTTTATGAGCTAAATGAAAGGAACATACAAAATAATCATTATGGATTTGTATGAAATTACTGGGTATGGAATGCAGTAAATCCCCAAACAAGCTTTAACTATAGCCTGTAAGGTATAATCATCAGGTAAAACTGCAGACTATCTTTTTGTAAGATGGAGCAGAAACCTAATATTTTATCGGAAACCTTGATTTATGTTTAATAGCTCTGCTACCTACTAAAAAAGATCTTGTATTAGCAAATGGGTACAGATCCAGTCCATTAGCTTAGGACAACTGAAAAACTCAAGGGTTTTGTGAACTAATGCAATAAAATATCATTAAATACTGTAGCATGACAAGACAGACAGAAGGTTTGAGTTGAAAGTCAGGAGAAGTGTTTGAAATGAAGTAAAATGTACAATAGATATGTTTAGGTACATCTGGCTTACATTTGCAGTAGGTCGTCAGAGGACCTTAGTGTCTGTGATGTAAATGAATAACAGAGCCCTCAACAATTTAACTGTCATCAGTATAAATGCTTTAACTGGCACAGTAAAGCAAAGCTCTGGGCCTCTTTCTAAATCTCCATAAGCTCCTGGTCTGAATTATAAACTGGGGCTGCATTACCTGAAGATGAAAGCAGCCAGGTCAATTCACTTAAAACCAGAGAATTACCACTGCAAAGCTGTGATGAGCAGCTAAGGAGCATGTGTGTGTGCCTATGTGGGTTGTGTTTGTAATGTACAGTTTCACAGAGACAAGAGGAACCCCTGGCTGCTCAGCGATTCAAAACCCAGATTCAAAGGTTTGGTGGGAAGGAAGGTAACCACTTCATTTTCAACTAGCTGAAGTTCCCAAATGGTCAGGCTAAAGATAAACCACCAGAATTAAATCTCCATTAAGATGAGGTACACAACTGCAAGGAAAAAGAGTTGCTTCCATAGAAGCTGCTCTAAGCTCACTCCTTGCAAACACTTCCCTATCAGGCAGCACTATCCTATCAAAGAAGTCTGGCTACACAAGCTCTGACACTGACTTAGATGGTTTTAACCAAATCCTCTCTCTCCTCTTTAGCACGCTTCTTCCATCTTTTTTCAGCTTTCGGATCACCAGTTTTGGGGAACAGGAATTATCACCCCATGTTCTGTAGCATACACAGCACAACACCAGCACAGATCCTAAGTCACAGTGCACCCTATAATCAACAGAAGCCAAGTATAACTCCCCTCCACTCACCTCACTTATCTTTGTCACTCATTTCAAGGCCACAGATCCCACACAACTGTCTAATAGCAAGGAAGGTGACAAAACCCAAACAGATTTCACTTCTTTGAAATTTTTTGGGTTAGATATACTGAAGAGAGTTTGTTTGGGCAAGTAAAGGCAGTTAAGCTTAGAAAGATTCAAAGGCAGATTGGTCACGTTTACTGTGATGTGACCAAGTTAGCATATTGTCACCATAACCTTCTGGGCTCAAGATGAAATTGTTTCCCTCCCCTCCAACAAACACATAAGATGTTCACTTTTATAATAAATTCCAAACAAATTAATGGATTCCAACATGCATCACCAAATTTATATTTCCTCCTCCACAGAGTCCTACCCCTGTAAGTAATCCTTAAAATTCGTCATGAAGCTTTCAAAACAATTTATGCAAACAAACATCAAGCAGAGCTATTTGTATTGGCAGCACATTTCACTTAACAACCTACAACAAGGAACAGATGGTCTGAGCTCTGGAAACAGCTACAAAGAAAACAGTAGGAGCAAGTCCATCAGAAGCACTTTTTTCCCCCAATTTTGTGAAGATTACAGACTTGTTCTTGTTTATTTCTTTGATTAGGCTGTTATTTTATGTACTCATGAATCCTTTCCTTGCATTTCATGGAACAAATCCATCAGAAGCACATTCCCCAACTGTGTATAGTTACAGAAGCACTGCTTTAAGAACTGAACTATCTGTTCCTCACTGATCCAGCACTCTCTAAAGTGGCAGGGAAGAAAGCAAAACGACATGCAGATGTTGTACAAGGGATTGACAAATTTAAGGCGACCCCTCTTAACAATTCATAGTTCTCTTTATCCCTTTGCCCATCCCTTGATTTCCAGCGTTAAAACAAGCAAAAGCAGATGATTCACACAGTCACATCAATTACAGATCACCTAGTGCTATTACTAGTCTTGCAAGAGGGGATGGTCTCCTGCTTCCCCATTTCTAAGGGGACCTTCATCTCCTGAAGATGGATTACAAGAGGCTCAGCCCAAGCAGGATGCTGTGGCACAAGGAGAGAGGCAGCAGGATGAGTAATGCCTACAGCACAATGGGCAGGGGCTGCACTAGCTAAAAAGTCTTGTTTATGCCCACATCAGGACCAGAATTTCTTTCTTCAAGAAACAAGAAGGCCACAACTGCTTGAGAGGCAATCCAACAGGCAAACATCAGTAGTAGTTACTCTGATGAAGCAAAAAATACCCCAGTGACATTCTTTAATGGAAATATGGTTTTCCTGTATCAAAATAAGTAATAGAAAAAGTTTTACAAGAAGTAAACACAAGTAAACAAACCTTTAAAAAAAAAAAAAGTCTATCCCCAATCACCAGTAATCATAATTTCGTATTACTACCACCATCATCAAATTCACTGTCAGGTGTACTAGTATCTGTGCCTTCTTCACAGGGATTCATACGAATTTCATCTGCAAATGTTCTCACCTAGACCCAGATTTAGTTTGAGTAACATTAGGGACAGTCAACATGCTGCATAGATATCAGCCCACCAACCAAAAACACCCCCTTAGAGGCAAATTAGCACCCTAGAGTTACACAGGGATGAATATGGACCATGATGTTAAAGAAAAAAAAAAAATAAACAAGGAATGAAGGACTTTGACCAGAGAGACAATCATGACATCTTGAAGCAACAATAACAAGAAAAAAAAAATAATCTTTCTGAAGGGCATTAGCCTGGGTGGAGACAGAGGTCAGTTTGGAAGGGTTCAGCTTTGAGAACTGAAACCATTTTAATTTCAGTGGAACAAAGTCAAGGACAAAGCAGACCAAACTGACAGCTTAATAGGACCTTTGAGTATGACAGTTGAATAAACTTTGTTCCACACAGCACTATAATTTCAGTTCTTATAGTCCTGTTAGAGGAGCGGTTTTATATCAGGTTGACTACAAAGCTGTTTTTATTGGCCACCTTGGTGAGCTGTGATTGCCAGTCCTTACATACCATAAACATCTTCTGATGGAGCACTTCACAGAGCAAGTGACTAGAACACTACTGAGGAACAAAACCAAAAATATCAGAACCAGTCTCTTCCTTATTGCTTATTTTATATATATATATATATATATGTAAATATATTTGCATATATATTCTGCCATCATAGATCCAAGCTTTTCTTTTTGGGAGAAATAAAGATAGATGCTGCAGCAAAAGCCCAGGCAGACAACACACATACTTTCAGTGCAGCTTTTCCCATTACTCATCTGACAGTAGGAAGAAGAAAGCAAACTCAAGCAGATGATAAAGCTGAACTAACAGTGCTGTTGAGCAAAAGGTGTCTCAGGGAAAACAGCTGGAGAAGAGTCTCTGGACAAGCTTTGCCATGTAGTCATTGTTACTAGGTGTTATATGCAAAGAAAAAAAGTAAAGAAAATGTAAAAGTTGATTTTTCAGGATTTGAACTGTCTGACTGCAGTTTAAACCAATTTGAGAGTAGATACAACTCTTAGTTCACCATCTGACCCTGTAACATGATACCCAAACCGAGCAAACAGTTTGAAGTTCACTTCAGATTTCTTCATTTGGAGGATTACGATGAAGCATTTCCTGAGATGTCACAATTTAAACAGTTAATGGCATGTGACAACCAAGTGCATTTACATTTTACATCTAAAGTTGCAAACACTTGGCCTCTCCCCCAAGCAAAGAAATGTGTAGCAGCCCCGAGAGCTTGACATCTGGGGCCCCATCAGACTCTCCTTTTCCTTTTGCACTGGATGCAACCAGGAGCTTGCTCACTGCAAGTGGAAAAAAACCTTCTTTACCAATGCCTCTCAGCAAGGGGCTGTGGGGCTGCAGTGGGACCATGGAGGAGGCAGAGACACTGACTGCCCACAGCACACTTATAGATCAAGCCTGGGTCACCCTGACTTCACAAAATAAGCTGGTTAATGCCTTTTCCCATTCACTTTTTTCAGAAGGTGCATGTGGAATGACATGAAAAACATCCACCAAATCACAAGACAAGGCAGAGTTTCAAAGGCACAAGTGGAAGTAGATGCCCAGACCTTCTGGTCATCTCCCCCGGGTGTGTCTTAAGGATTTTCAACTCAATCAAATAAAACGGCACCATTGGGCAAAAAAGCTGCCATTTCACACAGTACCTGCCCAAGTTTCCCCAGCACCTCCACAGGCTGGAGGTCAGCAAGGCCGCTGTGTTTTAGGGAGGACAAGCCTTTATGGATCAGAGTCCTTTCTAGAGAGGGCTGCAAGTTCTGGAGGCTTTGAAAAGCATGTGTATGTATTATGTGTAGACACAAAAATAAAAATCAAACTTTATTGACAACCAGTGAAGTTCTTGGTTCAGTGTAATCTCTATTTTAGTTTGAAAACTTGCCTGTGTACACAATATAGTTTATGAACTACTCTGACCCAAAGTACCACCTTTAATGAAATTAAGCAAGAGGCATCACAACACATACAAATCACCAGGACCCAGCTGCTGAACACCAGCACTAACCCATGCCCTGACAGTGCTTCTGGGTTTTGCTGAGAATAACAGAGCCAGAACTATCCTTAAGCAGAGTTGAAAAATCAGGATACTTGCTATTAAGTTTCAAGTTTCCTTTCTACTGGTGAAATGCTGTTTCAGCTGAATTCAGTAGAATTACAGGAGCTGATTAGGTTAACCACTGACTGTGTTTCCTGGAGGGCATTGGAGACTATGCTCTGACCTAAATTATTTAATCTTGATCCAGATTTGAACCATTTAATTTTAAGCTCCACATATCTCTGAGAAACAAAAAAACGTAACGCAAACTTCAGAGTAGCTTCCAAATTTGAGAGGTAGCAAGGGATAGGCCACAAACACAATTGCTCCCAGCCATTCAGGGCAGCAAGAAATAAAGCCTTGCTGCTCCTGCTCTGAGTGGAAAACTTTGTCAGAGTAGGTTGTACAGGAAGGGGACATGGGCTGATGGTAGCTGGGCACAAGCTGCCTGTTCTGCAGCATATTACAGTGTCAGCCAACCCTTGAGCTTCAGGACCCAAGTGAAATTTCTGGCCAAAGGAGAGAAGAGGCAGTCTCAGGAATCACTCCCTTAGCATGTGAACCCCTGAACTCACAACCTGGCTCCTCCCTGTCCTGGAAAGGGATCAGAATGAGGGATCCTGCCCTGTCCCGAGTTATTTAGACCAAGTCAAATCTGAACATCGACTCTACAGATTGAACTACAAACTCCAACCTGGCCCCAAGACACTTCCCAATAAAAGCATCATCAAAAGAATTCCAATTACTTTGGTTTGGGATGTTATTCATCAGACTGAAGGAAACCAGCCACACTGTGTCAATAATAATGAACTTATTACCCTAGAAGGGATAAAATATTGATCAACTTGCTCACACCTTCCCACAGCTTGCTCAGTAGTAGCATCAGATGAAAATACTTCAACTTTTGCATGAAAAGGATTTTTAAATAGCACATGAAGCGTGCAAGAGTATTCCTAAACTGCCCAATGCAGCAGCATACAAAACTATCTACTGTATCTCATAAGGTGTTCAGCAAGGTACTAGAAGCTGCATAGCTGTGCTAGCAGGACAACTTATACAGCTAATCAGCCTAGGGAGGAAGCAACATTTACTAATTCAGGCCAAATGGCCCTACACCTTATCTGGAAATGTAGGGATGCATTCACAGAGAGTTCAGATTTTTTTTCAACTGCTCAACACTGTGCCACTTACCTTAAAAATGGAATTGCTTAATTTATCTCAGGACTCAGTTCAGCATAGGACAGTTTAGTGCAGATATTTTACTACCAACAGCACACAAGAGAAGCCCAGTTAAAGTATAACAGTGAGGGCAGTATAAGCTTAGCAGCAATGTGGAAAAAAGACTGCATGAGATGCTACAGCATGTCCCCAACAAGCTTTAGACACATCTTCTCCTCCAATCCCAGACACAGGGGTAACATTTATGACCTCTGGCTGCAGTCAGTGAATGGTGAGAGGTTCACCTGGGCAGCACCATCCCATCCCAGCTTCCCCTTCCTGACAGGATGCCAAAGTATCCCAAAACCAACAACCTGTGCACAGGCCCCCTCCACTCTGGTGCCATTACAGGCTGTTTTTAATTATACCCAGGACAACACAGCATAAATCCCAAATACACTGAACCTATTTCAGTAAGGGACAGTAATTTTCAGTCTTCCCTTCCCAGCCTATAACCTCAGCTGAGCAATTCTGAAAAAGTCATGTCCTGTGAAGGAGCCAAGCCCTCTCCCATACACTCCTGACCTACAGATATGCTTAATATGTTAATTTTTGTTTTGGTTTCAGAACAAAACCTGCCTTTTAAATAAAATTTTAACAGATTCTAAACTAGAAACACTGCACTCCCCTGAGGCATTAAAAAATGCAAACTGAAGACTTCCCATGTGTCGGGGTTATTACTTATTTCCTTCTAAAAACAGAAGAAGTGTTGCAACAGTTGTAATGCTCCAGCTCACTAGGCCAAGAAGATGTTTTCTTTCTGCACACTCATTAACCATAGTGTGGAACTCAATAACTGTTCTAATTTCCTACCTTAAATGTTTTTCTTCCCCCCAGTTTTCATTTTATGCTTTACATTTACATAGGACTACACTCCACCACTTACCTTGAGAGTCTAGTTGCTGTCAAACACAATAAAAGGAAAGGAAAAGTGTCTGGAATCACAGAAACTTTAGTGTTGAAAATTTTAATTTAATTTCTAGAGATGAATTTAAGCACTCAAAGCTTTCTTTGTCAGCCACAGATGAGAAATTGATAGGCTTTGAAGGCAAGTAAATGTTTTTTTTAGCCAAGTCTCTCAAGTAAATATTTATGTTAGATATAATAATAGATGTTATTTCACACCACAAATTAAATACCAGCTAGTTATTAAATCTGGTGCAGTGCTATGAAGCTCTTGGGCACTGCTGCCCACAGTTGGTGCACTGTAGTGAGGCCAGCTGAGCTCCAGGATGGTTCCTGAGCCTCAGCTCCAAACCCAGAGCATCAGTCAAGCTGCTGCCATGGCCTCAGGAGTCCTCAGTTGAGCCCAGATCAAGGACAGACTTGCTCTGTGACACAGGAGGGAATCACCTAACCATGCCTGGCTTCTGCTGCTTTTGTAAAATGCTCTTGTCTTTAGGGCCAAAACACTGCTTTGTCTCCAGTTTGTACAGACACAGAGCCTGGGAAGAGAGAAGAGGGCCCAGCCTGTGAAACGGAGGGGACAGGACACTGCATGTTCTGGGTAGCCCAGCAGCTTCCCCAGCTCAAAGGCACTGGATTACATGTGCCCCTCCACAGGTGACACCATCTGTGTTCATTTCTAACAATACACCAATATTTACGTGCTTGATGCACAGCAGAGACAAATATTGCATTGTGCATAACCATCCCAAATCTAGACAAAGCAGCACAAGTTTCCAAAGTACGTGGTCTGCTCAGAGGGGGCTCTAGCAGAGGGCCCCCTTCCCATTCCAGCCCCACTACAGGGTCAGGCAGGCTGGAGCTGCTCTGCCCAACTCCGCTGTGGCACAGGCACAGCACCAGCTCCAGCAGCACCCTGACACCCTGCAGGAGGGGATAGGGCAGAAGCAGATGTAAATGCTACCTTTTTTTCTTCTAAGTATCTTATTTGGCTAATTGCACAATCACAAGAAGGCTTCAAAGCATGCCAAAGAGGGGGATAATGACACTTCATGGGTGAAAAGGCCTTTCATTTCTCCTTTTCCTCTAATAACCACTGATGATGGACCATTATCCTACCGTGTTGCCCTGCCTTGTTGTGTCTTAATGCATGTATTTAACAAGATTACTTTTGAGAATAGCACAGGGGACGTCTAATAAGGCAAGATCATTAATTTTGAAAGTACCACTTTATCTCATTACTGCAAAATTTTTGCCTTCTGCCTTGACAGAGCACAAGGGCTGTAAACCAGCAGGGCTGGACAGTGGGATTCCTTTAGTCCACTTGGAGCTGCTTCAATGAATGTAGTAACAATGCTCTGTTTATGGCATGTTGTAAAGGCTGTTTTGGATAGGGCACTTCAAGTCATTCCAAAAGGGCAGAAAAGAAAGGGAAAGCTTGGTGGCAAGAGCTGATGCAGGAGAGGGAAGGGAGAAAGCAAACACTTGGTATCATCCACACCCCTAGCACAATGCAAATACCCAGGCCAGTGAATGGAGCTGGGGTACATTTCTTAACTGTGTAGGGGGACCCAGATGGCCAGAGAGCCTGGAAACACAAAAGAAGCTGTTGGCAATCAGTCAGCACAGAGTAATGCTTTGACCCAGGCTTGTAGTTGCCCACAAGCAACCCCACTGAACTCAAAGGTAATACCACGTGCTCAAAATCAGGACAGCAGATTTCAAAACACACCTCACTAAGACAGAATGACCACAACCATCTGTCCTTTCCAAACTGGGAGCCAAGCAGCAGTCCTGCTGCAGTTGCTGCTGGAAAGGAGCACAAAATCCCATCAGCAAGAAGCACTGTGGTGTACAGTCAACTGGACAAGTTATTTAAGCAAGAAATGCTCACACAATCTCCTCTCACTCCCGAAGGGCCATCAATTTTGGAGAACTTCTTAGCAAGACGACGCAATTCCAAAAGCACATTAGGTCACAGATTAGCAAGGTGCAAAATAAGGTACATTCTTACTACTGGCAGACCATCATAATATTTTTCTCTGTTCATCAAGATAATAAAACAGAGTAAAGCTTCTCAATTACAAAATTAAGCCAGAATTCTAGCAAAAAGGGGCTAGGAATAGTGGTGCATTTCACTAACTCTCTACTAATGACAATACAAGCACACATTTTCCAAAGAAAGACACATCCATAGTATGATAAATACAATAAGTATTAATTAAATCACTATTAACAATCAAAATCTAATTTCTTTCTGTCACTTTCTGATATCTTAACTAAAGGCATATTTGCAATACTATTATAACGAGTTACAGTTTAAGCAATAGAGCTGCTTGCAATAATTCAGAAACATGTACACTTTCATATGAATATATCATGCCTAACTAATGAGATTGCTCATTTCATAACTTCAGTTCCATTTTTATTATTTCATAAAACTGGAAGTCCTTATCCATTTTATGAAAAACACCTTTGTGAAATTCATTAAATAAGCATAAAAAATTCATTAAACAAGTGAATTGCATTCATGGCTGCTTTGATGCAAATGCCCTTTAAGCAATGTAAAACTCCATATTGATTTAACCTTTCATGTTCTGATATTTCCATGTGGAGATATATATATATAAAAATCTTTATTCAAGGAATGAAATTAAGTGCTGATCCCTTGATCTCCAGCCAGGGTGAGGTAGACTGGTCAATTTAAATAGTCACTACTGATTAGCAAACAGCTGAGTTTGTATTAAAACAGAACACTAGTATTTCTGTATGTCTTTGCTGGCAAATAAATACACATATAATATATTGAGCCAAGCCAACATGATGCCTGAAGTTTTCCCTGTAGCAGAAAGTCAACCCAATATTGGCTAAATCCTGCCAGACTAGTTATAACATGGTCATGCTGGTCAAGCAAAAGGTAGAGGAGTTTCTCCTGACTATCTGGGTTGCTTGTTCTCATTGCCACTAAAAGCTGTTGCAAACAGAGCAGCCAACAAACCAGGGTCTGTCTGAACCTGACTTGATGCACATGGTGGAACTGCCAAACTGGAGGGTCAGCTCAGTTTTCCTGGGGTTACTCTGCATATCTTCGGTGGTTGCAATAGTCACTCATCTTGCTTACCAACTTTAAACACCACTAAAACCACAATCCTCTCCCAGTACTCGTGGCAGTACGGAAGAAATCACTAATTCCTAGTCCAATAGTCATTCTCTTCTATGTTTCCAATGCATTGTATGACTGAGGAGGTGATGTCAGAAAGGTGCACCTGCAACAAATATATCCACCTGCTGCTCAAGATGTGCACCTGATCAGACCTGGAATTGTCATGGAATAAAGTACTTTTACTCCTCCAATCCTCAAAAAAACACCTGTTAATGAGAAGCAACAGTTTCCTCTAGGGCTTATAACAGTCTAACTGCAGCAGGCTAAGAGACATCCAGTGCATTCCAGAATAACCACACCCAAAGCTGGGGGTCATGCTGGATGTCAGCAGTATAAAGCACCAACATCTCACCCCACCACAAATACCATCCTTAAAGGGGAGGGTGACATACCAGCCTTATATCTTCCCAAGGTCCATGTTTCAATTGTGCCATTCCTGAATTACCTCTCTACAGCCCTTCCACGCCTCATTTTCCTTCCCAGGTGCCTCTCCTGCATATTTCCTTCTCCTGCAGCTCATTTGTCTCCAGTAAACTGAGCCAGAAACAACCTTATTTCCATTTCTAACCATTTAAATTATAAACAATAATTTTTACGCACCAAAACAGGTCTTTAATTCTCATGTTTCCCTCCAAAGTACACCCAGACATCCTTATTCTCAGTAAGCCAAGCCAAACAAAACAAATCAAGTCTCTAGGTGAAGCTTTCCAGGAGTTAAAAATAAGCCCTAGCATATTAAAATAAACTTCGAGAAAAATTTAAAAAATTGGAACACATATTTAAAGTATCATCATTTTTAAAACTCTCCCCCCCATTTTTAACCAATGTCCCAGAAGATGCTGCTTCAAAAAAAAGTCATAACATTTTCCTTTTTCCCTAAAGAAAAAGAGAAGGAATCACATTGAAAATAAGCTTTATAATAAAGGAGTTTCAGCCTTAAATTCTAAAAATAGAGCTGCTCCCAGTATAGAGTTGTTGCCAGTTCTGTCATCACAACACTGAATAAAAAAAAAAAAAATAAATAGATGAAAACATCATCGCTTCCCATTTTCATGCCTCTCGACCCCCCGACACTCACTGCTCCTCAGCTGGCTTCCCCCACCCCAAAGGGCATCTGTGATTGAACAAGCCCAAAATAGCACTTGAAGCCATTTAACTTAATCATTATTAGGTTTTTGTTCAGCCCTCCCTTGACACCATTGGCCAACAATAGGGCCCCCAGGTACCCTGCAGATTCTCAAGCATCGACAGTCTTGGGAGGGCACATTTCCACCTACGGCAAGATTTAAAACTGGCTTTGTAATAATTAAAAAAAAAAAAAAAGAAAAAAAGAAAAAAAAGAAAAAAGGGGGTATAAAAACCTTGGGAGCTTTTTTCACAATTACTAATTTAACAGACAAACTATGTTTTATTGATGGATCCAATAGTAAATTTGCCTTCCGTACACACTGCTGCTGATGCCTAAAATAAGATGTGCAAGATAATCTTGTGCCTAAGGCTTGTTTTGGATAACACAGAACAATTCAACCAAGAGCTCTTCAGTAGAGCCCTGCTCTGCAAGGGCTGTCCCTTGCCTTTCTGCTTCAGAAAATGAGCTCAGCATTTCAGTGCACATGCTGCCATCAGCCTCCCCCCTCAGGTGGGCACAAACTCACACTAGCATCAGTCCTGCAGGTTTAGTTGGAAATTAGATTTTAATTTAGGAAAATAATCAGTCTGACAGCACCGTGACTTTTAAAATTTGACTGCCTGCATGCTACTGGAAATAGAGGTATAGACTTCAGAGAGCCTGCACCACAAGCAATTCATTCATCTGGAGCAATATTACTTGGCAGGGATATAAAATTATTCTGTATATTTTGGGGAAAAATATTATCCTTAAATTTTGCAGGTGAATGAGCAGATCTTGGGTGCCTTGAGGTCAGCAGGACAATTCCAGCTGCAAGTCTGACCTGGGAGCTTCCAAGACGTCTGACTTGTGCAATCACCGTGCTGAAACATCACACCTTGGTCAAACAGGGATGTTGCCACTGACACCACTAACTTTCCCTCATCACACCCACAACTGTAATCTAAGTGCACAGTCCCAGCTCAGCTGTCTGTGGGGAAGTTATTGCAGCTGCAAATAGCCAGGGTGCTATTAATCTGCTTTCTGCAGCCTTTTCCTTGCATTTAAATCAGTTTCACTTGAGGAAAAAAAAAATCCGTTTGTTTTAGCTAGGCTAACTAGTCAGTGATGTGTTTGGCTGGAAACCTGTTATGTTTTGCTGCTTTATCATGTTGCTATTTCCATGTTCAAAAGCTAGTTAAATTATTTACGCTACACTTCATATATTGTGTACAACACTTGCCTTGACACGAACAGCAGCAACTGCAAAGCCAGTTTCCTTGAGCCAGTGCTTCAGAATAACAGAGTGCTCTGTTTTGCAGGGAATGACCCATTCAAAGCTTCAGCCCTCATGCCTCCCAAAAAGAGAAAAAAAAAAGAAAAGAAAAAAAAAATCAAGAGCCACACAGACATAAGTTGGCTTCAAAGTCTCAAATAGCAATGTTAATTTAATTCTGGAAAATATTACAAAACACAGAGTACAAAAGGAATAAGCTGAGCATTAGCTCAGTGCAAGAGCCAAGCTGCATCTAAAATTCACTGTGAGTGATAAATTGCTTTCAGCCAATAACACCCAGCATTATTTTAAAATGTATATTATAGAACATGTACTTCAAGAGGCTCTGTGAATATTTTATTATACCATCCCAATCATTTACACTGTGTGATATACATCTCATTGTAGTTGCACTCCCTTTTAAGGTACAGTTTGATTTCCTCCCTGTCTTTTTATTTATTTAATCACAACTCAGTTGAATTACCATGTCTTTGCTCATCAGCAGCCAAATTGGGCATAGAGTTGAAAAGCCCTGAAAACTCTAGAAGTACTTCTGCGGCCAGAAAAAAGAAAACTCCTCAGGTATCTCAGAAGCCTGAAATTGCACTCTGGTGACCATCCCTCACCAAGGGAGCACACAGACCTCCAATCTCACTGTTCTGCAACGTCACCCAGCAGCATTTAAGGAAAACACAAAATTTCTTTACATGTGAGGGAGCAGTGCTGCAGCAGGATGGGTTTCCTACAGCTCTGCTGATGTAAAAGCCAACATCCTCTTTTCCTGAAATCCACTATGTTCACTCTAGCACGGAGCAAGCCTTTACTGATGCTTTTCCCTTGTGAAAAACCAACAGCCACCTCTGCAAACTGGAGTATGGTTTTTCAGTGCCACTTCACTTTCCACTACATTCCAATTGGTTCTGGTATTTACCACTAAAGCAAGGGCTGTGTACAGTGACACATAATGGCAAGAAACACCACACACACACTCCTAGATAATTCCAAGCAATGGTTATCTCTAGTAGATCTGTTGTTGCCTCCCTAGGATACCATCAGAAAACAGCATGGTGCTGTAAAGACATGCACTGCAACAGAGCTTGTGCCTAAGGACTTCACAGCTTTATTTCCCTGTATTTTATCTGTATTTTGGTATATTGAAAGTAATAACTTGTACATACAGCAGACCTGGGGTCACAGGCTAGGGAAGGAGATTATAAACACAATCTTTTGGTATAAAATATTACTACACTTTCCATATTGATCAGTAAGCCCAGGAGCTGCTAAGTGCCTTATTGTATATTATTATTAAAATTCAGTTAAGACGCATTTTACTGAATCAGGTCAGGGCCTGAGTGTTCCTTCCAGTTCAAGCCTTGATATTGCACAGATCTTGTGAATTGAGTCATAGATTTGGAGAAACATTACAAGTCAAATCAATATTTTATAGCCTTCTCACAGACCGTAGTCTCAAACTCTATCAGCATGGTATTCTGAACAGAAGGATTTGCAGGAGCTAAAATAATTTACACTAATAAGGCACTGACCCATGCAGTCCTTAATGATCATTTAGCTTTGGTAATACTTCTGACTGCTATTGAGCTGCTTGGGAGTTGTGGGTTTTTTTTCAGCAGAAGACTCCTACATCAGATTAAGGACATAAGCAGTAACCTAACCACAGGTCTCAGCCTTGTTCCATGTAAAATCATCCCCATTATATAAACAGCTAAATTAAGAAATGAGGTATTTAAAACAAAGAGGTTAAAAGAGAGCCACAAATACACAAACCAACATCATAGAAATTCTTAATTCCATTTCTTGCCTTGTTTGCTTATTGAAGTGCCATATGTTGCTGCAAGTGCTATGAAAATATCATAAGATCATAATTATAAGGTTTGTTGAATTATAGAGTAAAGAAGCCACTTATTTACATTTAAATATGAACAGTGGTAATTGAAATGTCACATGCTTCTCTGTTCTTGACTCCAGAAAAATATTTATCTACCAACAGCTTGATGTGCTTTCAACAATGGCCTGGATTCATGAAAGGGACTGTTACTCATCTCACTCTGCTTTTATTTATTTCTCCCTTCTGATTTACAAACTCAAGCAGGGGCTCCTGAAGTGCTCAGGCACTGACGTAGCAGTGAAGACACTGCAATGCAAACAGGATTGTTACTAAGTTGGTGTTCAATAATTCTCAGACCTGTCGATATTGGAAGCCCTGCGATAGATTTAGGAAATCAATTTTAAATTGACCTCATTGAACTGATGCAAAAACCAACGGTGGATGCATTTAAACTGATTAGCTCTTCTTAAAGTCCAAGAGCAAGCAAACTCAACTCAAGCCAATGCTGAGTACACACAGAGAGCATTACAAGAGTACAAAATGAAAACTGCACTAGCTGAACCAGGGCCTTTAAGGGGAAAAGGCATCCAGGGAAGCCTCAGCAAAGGCACTGCAGCCCTGGACAAATTCTGCCATGTCAAACTCACCTATAAATGAGACCTGAAGCTTGACCCTCCTTACACCACTACCAATTTTAGCAGAAAGCCTCCAATAGGTTGAATTACACCAAGCAAGATGAAAAGAAGAGCAAAAGCCCAAACCAGAGGAAAGCAGCTGGCCCTGAACAGCAGGTTGCTCAGACCCCCGGGGCAATGAGCAGTAAGTCCCAGGGAGGCAGGACGTGGCCTTTCAGCACACTCGCTTCTTAAAGATTTACCATCACCTGTCCTGGGAAAGGCTCTCTAGAAAAACCCATAAACCAGCAAAACTTGAGCCTGGGCCTTCTCAGAGGAAGTTTAATGTTTCATTGCAGGGAGCTAGAAACCCTCTTCCCCCTGAGGCATGCCCCAAATCGTGTCTCTGGCTGTCATGGAGAGCAGAGAGAAGCTTGCAGGACCTAAGAGTGGCAGCAAAGAAAAAGAGCTCTCAGGTTTTATTTTCTTAATAAAAACAAACGAAAAAAAAAAGTGTTTTACCTAACCTCAAAATAGTCAAAGATTTCAAAAATGATTTTTGTTGTCAATCATTTTTCTTTTTTTGTTAGATATTAATAATTCTCATCATGCAAGGACTGAAGTTTGGGCTTTTCTTTTATTGGGCTTTCTCCAAGAGGGCTCTTTAACTGCACTGCCTGAGAACCCACGGGATTTTACCAGCTCTGTTTAATAGCCACACACTCCACTTTTGAGTTAATGGTAAAGCTTTCAATTAACAGAAGCAGTTTTAGACTAATGTTAAACCAGTGAATCCCAGTCACCTGGTCTGCTTCCCTCCACCTGTCCCAAAACACTCCTTGTTTTCTGGTTTAATAATTAAATGTACCAAGGCCTTTACTGAAGACTCTGAAAACAAACTATAGGCTGACTGGAGTTTAGTGAGAACAGGTAACATTTGCAGGGAAGCACTCAAGAGAGGAGGAAAAAAAAATATTTGGGAGCAGTCACAGCTTGTATCAAACACAAACAGAAATCTTCAAAGTCATCACATCAAAGACCAGCAGAGATGGGTCTCTGCTGGATTGTGTCACTCAGTTTGTGGCAGAGCACACACACCACAGTGGCAGGAATGGCCAATACCCAAGAGTGAGACCAGCATCTCCAAAGCAACGGGTCAGTAAACAGCATAATGAAATGTGACAGTAACTTCATTTGTAAAATATACACTAAAGCTATCAGGGCAGAAGTGCTAATAGCAAGGGCAACATTTGCATAATTACACTGACTTAAAGGCTCTGGTCTTAAATTGACCTAACAAGGTCTCTCACTGGTGCAAACCACAGCGGGCTGTGCTGTTACCAGACAGCACCGTGCCCTGGGCTTTGGCTGCTCCCCACGCCAGGACACACAGCCTGTGACAGAGCCAAGAGATTTCCACTGCTGGGGCTCCAGGAACACACCTGTGTTACACTCAGTGTTAATGATCAGGTCTGGCTAGTGAAGGATACTGGGTTTTAAACCGTCTGCATTTCTTTGATGTCAAAGATCTGCCAGATGACTCTCACCGTTACCCCTCATTCTCTGAGCTCCCACAAAACAGCTGCACTTCATCACTGTACCACACAGGCTAGGCTGGCAGAACAAATATGGGGCAAATTAATAGCACAAAAGGAGTACAAGTGCAGACTACACTGATGCTATCTTTAAAAAAAAAAACCACCCTTGGGCACAGCAAGAACATTCTTCCCACATGAGTTTGAAGCATTCTCTGTGGAGTTCATTCATCATGTCTATGAACAACATAGTTTCTTATTAGTCTTTTTTAGCCATTCATAAAGGAACTAATTTTATATTTATTAAACAAAACAATATTGTTTTGTTCACATTGTGGGGTTTTTTTTCACACGTTTAACTTAGCTTGCTGCTGCCCAGGGCTTATTTGGCACACATGACAAAAACCAAAGGCACAGAGATTACAAAAGCTAGCCACTGCAGTCATGGTGCAACCCAGCTCCAAACTGGGAACATCTAAACTGGATCCTGGGAGAGCAACACACACAACCCCGCACACAAATTTTCTGCAAACAAGAGCCACCTGGACAGAGCGGGGGCAGATTGAATGAGGCTGTTTCCCACCTGTGCCCACAGCTGCAACACTCAGGACCCCTTACAGACCACTGCCTGCTCATCCCTCCCCAGCACAGCACACAGGGGAGGCAATCAGTTATTTCTGCAGTGAAACCCCGATGCAAGGAGGCTGAATAAGTATTTGGGCTCAACAGAAGAGTACAGGTAAAACAATCTATAGAGCAACATTTTTACTGAGTATTTTCATGCAGTAAAGAGACACAGAAAGTGATGAGAAGCACAAGCAAGCCAGGCAAGGACCTCACAGCGAGGCTATTCCAACACTGCTGACTGCCCACTGCACATTTGCTCAGGCTTTTGCTAGTTCTGCATAATCAAAGAGGCACTGGGAGCTGATGCATGAGGAACAAACCGAGCAGAGGAACAAGTCTTTGTCCATCTTTCAGGGCTCAGCCTTTGGGACCCTGCGCTGTGATGTGCAATTGAAGCTTTGGAGAAGCAGCACTTTCCAGTGTTCCCCCACTGCCCCCAGCAAGGCACCCAGGTAGACCCACCACTGCAACAGGAGGTGGTACAACCAACTCACCTTTTACCCTCAGCAGCAGCCAGTGAAATATATACAAATATCTCCTCCACCACTACCACCAGTACACATCTCTGGTGCTAAACCCACCCACCCAAAACCAAGAAGACAATAAAAAACCCCAACAAAATAGCCATGGTAGCTATAAGCCCTCCCCTGGTAGATATTTAAACATCAGACAACACCATCTTCATATTAAACTCTTCCTTGAAAATAATAAACATTGCAGATTCCCATTCCATCTTTGTTACATTTTAGTATTCTTTGCTTCATTGCCCATTTACAAATCATGAAGAATTCATAGATGAATAATGGACTGAGAATAATATCTGTACATGTATATATAAAAACATAAAACTCAGCACAAGCCAGGAAGAGGATAAGCTCTTCCTAGGCACAGTAAATTAAAGACTAAAGTAATAAAATTAAAATTAAAAAAATCAAACCAATGTTGTTAAGTGTCTAAAATCCTCTCCAGTGACTCTGATGAGCAGTCATTATTCTGTTCCACAGTAAAGCATATAATTTCATTGCCCATAGAGTCTTCCTGTGATATATAAATGAATTATTTCCCCCATTGTCTCTAGAGAATTTACAACACATTAAATTTAGCTCCTTTGTCTCCTCCAAGATGATATGCTACTCCAGCTACATGTTGCTCTGTGCCTTGACCAAGGATGGAGGTATCTCCAGCCTCTGCTACTGAGCTGTTCTCCAACCTCAGAAAAACCCCTCTACCCACCTCTCTTCCCCCCTGCCCAGGAAGACCCCTGGCAAGTGCAGCCTCTCCCAGGGCACTCCCCAGGCCCAGCACAAGTGGAAGACACAAGAACAGAGGATAAACCACAACATTCCTCACCTACCTGGGGCAGTCCATCCTGCAGCCACACACCTCGTGCTCCTTCTTCCAGCCACTCTTCATCCTAACCCACAGCCCAGCTCCTACCACCAACCACTGCCACGCCTTCCTCCTGCTCCAGGTGTAACAAATCCACTTAACTAAGACCTCAGAGGGGCACTTCTTTCTTGTCCTAAAATGGAGCTGCAAATCCTCTCAGCAGTGGGCAATCTCCAATCAAGCTGTGGGGGAGCAGGGCTGGCACTCAGACCCACCTGTGGCTGCAATCGTTCACATCACCATTGCATTTTGATATTATTTATAAAATCCACATTTTTTATAATATGTGATGAACCCTCCAAAGCATATGTCTGAGGTTTTTACTCAACCCCACTTGGGAGACCAGTTTCTCACCCTCCTCCTTCAGTCTTTTTTTTTCTTTAACAGGATATTTGAAGTGACAATCTCTACCTGAGAGATATGCACAACCAAAGAACCCAAATTCCATTTTCAAAAGTAAAGTAGGCCCTTGGCATACAAACTGAATGGACTTACAGCAAGTTTCATGCCCTTAAATCACGCATGGAATGAAGTCACCTCCACAACAGGCCTGGTGAAAATGTTATCTACAGTTTGTTTTAACTTTAAAAAAAAAAAAAAAGTTTGTTAATTTTTTTAAAAAAGTTCATTGATGATTATTACTTCCTAGTAGAAATAATGGTGCCTTCTCATTGTGAAAGTCTATCCATGAAAACATATACCCTTTTATGAGCTAAACTGTTTGGAATAACTTTTAAACAATTACTCAACTCCTCTGAAATTTCTTTCATGGGATTGAAGGTTTTTCCTGTATCAGATTATTTGGATTTCTCATGGATTATGCATTTCTCAAAAATTCACTCTTTACAGATTAAAGAGAGAAAGGGAAGTTAGAAATGATACAATAGTAAAAAGATCAGTAAAGAAAAATATTTTAAATATTAATGACCAAAGGGGAAATGGAAACACATTAAAGGCAAATGTGAGAGCTTTTAAATATGTTATTAAAATTGATTTATAAATGAGACTCTTCTTTAACCACGTGCTTTAGCCTTCACTACTTATTTCCTTCTGCTGTCTTTCCAAGCATTGGTGTCACCATGCAAAGCATTAAGGAAAGATATCCAGAAAATATTTAGGCTGCCAACAACTATGGGCTGTTCAAACCGAGAAACATCATTACACTAAGAATCTCAGAGAATGAGATGAGCAATCACCTGTTTTCAAGTGCTGCAAAACCTTGGGCACTTGCAGGACATCTGTTCCAGGTGAGGTTGGGGGCTCCCTGGCTGGGGCTGCTCTGCTCACCCCACTGCCCAGAGCCACCCCATGGCCCCCATGGGAACAGCGGGGAAGGAAGGGCTGCTCGAGTCCACAAATGCAGACACTAATTACTTACAAAGGCAGGAAAAGACATTTGCCATTTCTGGTGTCCTCACCCTCCCTTCTGCACAGAAATGATGCTCCTCACCCACATGGCTGCACACAAGTGCCAGCTGGGCTCTGAGGGCTGAGCCACACGCAGGGCAAACCAGATCAGCATTTCCACTGCAAAGTGTCTGCAGATTGATGGTGAAGGACTGGAGAAGGCTGTCCTGTGCAGCTGGATGGGAGCACACAACATGCTGTAAGCCCCTTGCTTCTGCACCAGATCCCACATAAATTACCCCCAGGAGCCTGCATTTTTGGGATGTATCTTCTGGACCTTTTCAGCTTTGAAAACTCTTCCAGTGATGCAACACAGGGCCAGGACAGCACATTGCAGATCACTGACTGGCATGTCAGAGCCCAAGCTGCTGCAGCTTTCTGAGCAGCACATGGCACAGGGTGTATCACACACCCAGCAAGGAGCAGCATGTGCAGCCATGTGACTCCTGGGTCACTTGTTATTAAAGGACACAGTAGCAGATGCGTATTGCACGAACAGCCCAATTAACACAACCAAAATTGTGGAAATTATCCTTGAAAGGAACAAATTTTGTGCACTAATTTGTGTAAGTGGATAGTATAAAAGTTCATATAACAGTATATGTTTAACAAATTAAACTTGATTTAGCTTAGATATGAAAAATGTTTTATTGTAAAGCTGCTATCCATCACAAACCACCACAACATTATAGGCAAAGACTCCAAAGAGAAACATAAAACATCACTGAGAACTACAGATCTTGTAGGTTGGACTTTGTGGTGAGAATGGTCCACAAAACTCCTTCTGCATGTCCTCATAAGATCCTTTTTATAGCAGGTTATGAATCATCACATGATATCTTTAAATGGATGATCAATACTATATTTTCCCATAAAACGTTTGGTTTGAAATCCGATTTTAAGTGCATTAGAGTTTTTGTGCACTGAACGAGTGAGTGTCATAATAAATTGTCATCAAATATGAAGGAAATATAGCTTAGATTAATTGCCATATTTATTTATGGGTCTATAAAATACATTGTGAAAGTCCTGGCACATTTTTGGGATACCAGCTTGAACTTTCAAGCAAGTTAAAAGCATTAAACGAGACTGGAAGTAGATTTATTATTGGAATGTTTTTAATTGCAGTTTCAACCAGACACAGGTATTAGAATGGCTGTGCCCTTAATGGTCGTCTCATGTGTTTTTTCTTTAAAAATGATATACTTTCCATATTTTTATTGATTTCATAAGATTTATTGTAGATTAGTGCTGCTTGTGTGTGAAATTGCAAGTGGTCCCAGCTTCCCCAGAGTAGCAGGATGCAGATGGCCCATTGCCACAGCCACTCCTCCCCAGTGCTCCCCCCAGCCCTCAGCACAGCCTGAAATGCTGGTGAAAGGAAAGACCAGGGAAAAAACTGAATTACCTGAAGGAGACCAGCAGAAGAGTCCTCAGCAAACTACCCAGAGTGCCCTGTTCTGCACTCATTTCTACAGATGCAAAATGGAGTTAATTCAGGCAGGATCTGGAGGTGGAATCCAGCTGAGCCCTTTCTTTACTCAAAAGTTAACTAATGAAGAGGCTCAAGGCCAACTTATTTAATGGGGTGGGACTAACTGTCTTAAGTATTTTCTGGTTTTGGAATAAGTTACAAGCTCTCTATGTTTCTAATGTACAACAAACACAACTGAGGTTTTGTAAATTAGAAATGAAAGTAAATAAGAAAGCAGTTCTGATATTCATGTTTAATAGTGCAGAGAAGTTGGTGAAGAACACCAGTTTCTTGGAAGAGAAGGCACAGTTGCATGTAACTAGCACACTAATTTAAAAATAAATCCTGGAAATTATAGCAAGCAGACTAGGTAATGGAATAAAACTGTCATTCACTGCCACAGAACAAAAATGACAAACTATACCTAAGGTGATATTAAATTAAAAACCTTCAGCTTGGCAGCCAAATGATTCCTTCACACCAACTGTGCACGAGCTGATGCAAAGGCCATGAAAGCACAGACACAGCCTGGTGGTTAATGGTGAACCCTGCTCAAGATGTGTCAGACCAGCAACAGCCTTGTCACATACACACATTAAAAAAAAAAAAATTAAAAATTATTCTATTGATTTTACTGGAAACTGAATCCACTGAGAGGTCAGCCTGAATGAAAGCTGTGACACTGCCCTGAGTCTCCCAGCATAAGTTAATCCATACCTCAGCAAAGCACAAACAAGTTCTCAGAGGTGAAGTTCTCATGAGCTTTGTGTAGGTGTATCTTCACCAGATGAACTCATACTTTATAGAATAATCTACAATAATCTGAGGAAAGCTAGTACAGAAATGTTGGACAACCCTGACGCAGAGAACTCTCAAAAAAGAAGTACTTCCTCCTTAGCCAAGTATGTTTTTACAAGTCACAGTGATCATAAGTTAGTGACAGCCCCAGATCCAAGGGAAAATACCACCCCAGAGCATGGGGAAGATTCATTTCCAGCTTCCATCCGTGTGGCTGCCTCTTGGCACAGAATGGTCCAGATTGAAGCCCTGGTCCAACCATCCTCCAACTCCAGTAACACTCAAGCCCAAATGTCAATTCTGCAGCCATATCCTAAAAACTTAATCACAACAAACACAGTGATGACCTGAGATTCAGCAAACACATCAGTCAGTATGAAAGTGATGCTGGGAGTCAAGTGGAGCTGCCAGTCCTTGGAGAAGAGGTGGGAGGGTGAGGTGGCAGGGTAAGGCCACCACAGAGGTCTGGTAGGAAGAAGCAGCTCACTGTCACACAAAGGAGCCCATGCCAAAGTGGTGCTTAGGGATCCCTGCAAATACTATTACTACCTTCGTCTGTCTCTTACCTAATTTCCAAATGATACTTTAAATGGTTCTCATTTAGCCATCCACCTCAATGAGAGAGCTTGGAGAAGCAAAGCAAAGGTCCATCCCTGTATTTGCTTGACTTTTCACATACCAAACTTGTGTAGCTTCTTAGATTAACAAGCCCACATACATAACTCTCTGGAAATCCCCTTCCAGAAGACAAGTGTCCAAAGGTAAAGTTATACCTAACAAGGTACCAACCATTAGCTCAGCAATTACACCTCACCCCCTAAATCAGTGTATGGCCCACGCCTCACTGTGCCAGCTCTCCCTGCTGTCCTGAACACAGTTCTTCCTATTTTGTGCTTGTTTGTTAAGCAGTTAAAAAGCTTTATCTTTAACAAGATATTAATCTTAATATTATCCTAATATGTTTCATCTTTTCCTGCCTCTCATGCAGAAATCAGTCCTGACAATAGCCACTGAGATAAGGGCAGTAACCAGCAAGCTTCACAATAAGCCATCATATACACTATTTTAGTTTGTCAAAACAATTAGTGTTCATTTTGGCTTTATTCAGTTAAATCTGCAGTGACTGATCAGTATAAATTATGTATTAGGCTGCCCAGCTGTACTTGTTTATTCATGCATGGACTTGAAGAATTTTCATTTTCTCAGTACAAAAAAGCAACAGCCAAAAAAATCCCCCTGTATTCCAAAATATAAAGACACTTTCTTCTCAGCCACATTTCTGCTACATGTTTTTGAAGCTGCTTTCTTCTTACTCTGCTTGTTTCAATTAACCTATTATTTCATTTGCAGTTATCGGCAGCTGCATTTGCATCGGTAGTAAGCACATACTGTTACTTTCACCCTTTGCAATTACCTCCTAAGCAAAGCAATATCAGAGCTAAACCAAATGATGTTGATTTTAAAAGCATCAAAAATCACATTGTTGGCTGCATTTGAACTCCTGCCTCGCTTCAAGAAGAACTGCTTGCAGAAATGTTTACACTTAAGCCTCGCAGTCCTCTCTTTCAA
This sequence comes from Manacus candei, assembly GCF_025592945.1. Taxonomy (NCBI): domain Eukaryota; kingdom Metazoa; phylum Chordata; class Aves; order Passeriformes; family Pipridae; genus Manacus; species Manacus candei. Next base: position 6,692,400 of record NW_026138113.1, read on the forward strand.
GAACAAAAGTTTGTGAATCAAGAGAGATCGTTTTCTGCTGTTGTTCATGTTTATAGTCACACAGTCCTCGCTAGGACAACTGGGTGAAAGCAATGCACGTTGTGGGGGTGGGATGATACACTTGTATGCAGGGAGAGAGATGACACAGATTTAGAGAAAGGAAAGAAAAATCTGCAGTGACCACGTACAGGATCAGTTACGCTTCTCTGAGACATGGTGTATGAGCAGAATGGAAATCAGGCTGTTGAAGCTGATTTCCTGTGATTAAATATTGGCAAATTGCACACTCCAAACCAAAGGCACCCTCTGCAAAGCCAGGTTCAAGAACTTGTTAACAGAAGGTTTATGCCAATATTTACAAATCACAGAAAGATGTTTTGGCAGCTTTGACACGCAGAGTACAGTTGCTCAGTGATGGACAGGCAGGGTGAATGGTGGCAGTGCTCAGAAGAACACAAAGAGCCAGAGTTTGTGTCCTCCTGAAGAGCTGGGGAGCACAGCAGAATTTGTATTTGTTAATGGGAATGCCATTCAATCTCCTGGACTGCAAGGGGAATCAAAGGAGCCACCTGTGTGGCTCTTGGGCATGTCTAGAAAAAAGTATGCTGCTGAAATACCTCCATAGGGCAGAGTGCTCTAAGTGGAGAGAGCTGGGTTGGAAAAGGCCACCCCCAAAGCTGGGCTCCGCTACAAGGTACCTGACAGGCAACAGAATAGCTTTCACGTTGATTGTGCACGATAAAGATTGGCAAGCTCAGTGTTTGCAGTGATCTGCAATATCTCTGTTATAAAAGTGCCTTTGCACAGTGAATTCTGCCCCGGTTTCAGTGGCCACTGTGCTCATTGCTTCAGTGAGGAGCCCGGAGCCCTGCATACAACCTGCCAGCACAAACAGTGCCAGCGACAACTCCCTTGGGCTGTGAGCACAGGCAGGATGAGCTACCCTGTTGTTTCTTCCATCAAATAACATAAGGAATGTTCTTGTGGAAAGACTAAATTTTGCTGAATTAAGTGCTTTAGAACAAGTGGGTTTATTACTTTAGAATTAGCATAATTTCCCCCATAGGGATTCTTGCAATTAAATAATTAGCAGTAATGTTACCCAAAGGTGTTCTTTAATGAATTTTCTTAAGTTACTGCCCCCGCTAACAACAACTGACACGGCTCGGGTTTACACCGCTTGAGCGCTCCGTCCTGCCAGGCTGCGGGCGACGTCAGAGGGCTGTCACAGGCGGCCCTGAGCTCCGGACCGCTCCGCTCACCCCGACGGGGCGGACACGGCCCCGGCGCCCCGCGGGCAGCTCCGGGCTCCCCGTGACCCCGACGGCGCGGGCAGCGCGCTCCGCTCCCGTGCTGAGCGCGGGGAAGCCCCGCCGGTACCCAGCTCCGACAAGGGCCGCTGTGCCGGGGCACGGTCCGCCCGCCGGCTCCCTGCGATGGGGGGACAGGGGCCGCCCAGGTCGGGGCGCGGAGCGGAGCGGCCCCCGGGCCGGGCCGGGCCGGGCCCGCCGCGCATCGCTCGCGGACCGGCAGCGCCACCCGTCGGGAGCGGGGCGGCGGCGGAGCGGAGCCGCTCCGGCGGGGCGGGCACGGGCACGGCGGGGGGGCTGCCCGCCGCCTCCGTGAGACGCGGCCCCGCCGTGTTCGGGGCATGCCGGGCCGTTCCGGGCCGGCGAAAGTTGTGGGGGTTTGTTCTTGGTTTTCTTTTTCTTCATGAACTGCCACTGGCAGGGCATGGGCGGCCGGCGTGGGAGCGCCGCGGCAGCCCCCGGCTCGGGCTGGGGGTGGGTGGGGGAGAAATCCCCGTTTACCTCCTGGTGATCTCGCCTCAAAGGCAAATTCGCAATATGTAAGTCGCTGGTTAAACAAGGGCATTTCCAGCTGTTAATTGATGTAATTACGCCGTGGCGGTAACGGGCCGGTCGGGCTGCAGGCAGCCAGCCATCCATCACCGCCCCGCTGACCTGCCACCGCCCCGGCCCCCCGCTCCCGGAGGGACCATCACGGAGCTAAGGGAGAAGAAGGGATGTCCCGCTCAGCACTCCTTCGGGAAGTGGGCTTCGGCTTTCTGTCCCGGCGCCAGCCGTGCCCCTGCCCAGGCAGGCAGCGAGGTCTGCCCCCGCTCCCGTGGCCCCGGGACGCCGCGACGGGCAGGGCAGCCAAAGCGGGGAGTTCGGCTCAGCCGCTCCCATGCAGAACCGGGGCCGTGTCGTACAGCAGCGCCCGGCCCTGGGGATGGGCGGGGGGCAGCGGGAAGGGCCGGGGGTGCTGCGCCGGCCGGGCCGGCCCCGAGAGCTCCTGCCCCGGGTGCGCCCAGGCCACCGTGACCCCTGCCCGGCGCTCGTCCTCCCCGCGGCAGGCCTGGGGCAGGGGCCACGCTGGGGCTGGTGGGTGCCTCGATGTCCCCACTTGATGTTTATTCCCCTAAGACAAATTTGGATTGCGTTTAAAAAAAGAGAGAAAGGGATAAGAGACCAACCGCAAGGCACCCCCACTCCCGCCTTTGACGTGCATCACAGCACAACATTAAACCAACATGGAACAAGTGGCGAGAGCGGGCGCGGGGCGCTGCCTGCTCCTGCCCGCCGCTGCCTGCTGCTGCCGGCAGGGCCGTGACGTCACCCCGCTCCTCGCCCACCGATGAACGCTAAAGACCTATAGAGCAGAAAATAATACAACAAGCAAGCTCCGTATCTTGCAAGCCCTACGTGATTTTCCCCCCCTCTTTGAAAAAGCCCCTTTGCACTTAAACTCTCTATACATGTGGGGTGGCTTTTTAAACTCCCTCTATACAAACATATCTATTAAGAGCGATGGGAAGTGGGGGGTAGCCTATTTTTTTAATCCAGGCACCAACCTCCCCCCCCACCGCCTCAGATGTCTGGCTGCTTTTCTTAAGTGCAATCATCTATAATTGAGAAAAAAAAAAAAAGCCATACGTGGAAATGTGTGTGTGAGAAGGTGCATCTTGAAGCAGGGTTTAGTTACAATCGATCTTGGGGGGAAAATATTGCCTATGGTCCAAAAATAAGGAGCAACTATGTCCTTCTCTCAGTTCGGATACCCCTACAGCACCACTTCACAGGTAAGGCGAGTGAGCAGCACTCACTTTTGTTTAGATTCTGCTGCTGCTGTCCAGATGTCTTGTCCCCCCCTCCCTTTTTTTCTTCCCTTTCCCTTACTTAGAATATTTTTTTAAAAGGGCACATCTGGAGCCTTTTTTTAAAAAATGTGCGTGTGTGTTTATGTCTCGTTTGTGTTGTGTTAGGCTTAAAACAAATAACTCGCAGTGTGCACAGCAAAGGCGTGTAGGAAACCGGTAATTCCCCCTCCTCCCCACCCTCCACCGTTCAGTTTTAAGTGCAACAAACAAATAAAAAACATAAATCCCGGCTACGGCCGCTTTCCGAGCCCGCGGAGCTGTCCCGAGGAGCGGCCGCGCTGCGCCGGGCGCTGCCCCCGCCGCGCCGCTGCCGCCCGGACACCGCGGAGGGTGTGCGGGGAGCGGGAACCGGCGCTCGGGGCTTCATTGGCGTTTCTGCGGAACCGGGCTGTGCCGTTTCCTCCCCCCTTCCTCCACGGGTCGGTCCTTTTCCTGTGTTTTATTAGGATCCGTACAGAGATTTTTTTTTTACCCCCTCATGCGATTTCCCGAGGACACCCCCCACTCACACCAAGACACCCTGTATTAACTGAGTCGTCGCTATAGCGTACCTCGAGTCACGATTTATTTGGGTAGAATTATTTATACACCGTAATCACTGCAAGATGTGCCTCTTTCGCTTGGGAAGTTAGCTGTCCCCTTGAAGTTATTGAAATCAAATGCCTTCGATTGCGTTAGTTGACATATTTACTGCTGTGTCTATTGTCAAATTAACTGTAATCGCAACTTTTTGCCTTTAAATCAATGCAGATGGACCGAGCGGGGGCGGGAAGGATGGAGCCGTACGGATCTCATGCCCTTTTCCAGAGCAATTATTTCCTTAAAGTTTTGCCTGCTTGATTAATCGTGCCCCCTTCCCAAGGGTTTCCTGCTTCCCATTCGGTTTATTTCCCGGTTTCTATAATTAGTTGCTTCAGTCTGTGTTTCCTATCCCCCTCCTCACCCCCCCCCCCTCCGCACACACACAGGCACGCACACGCTCCTAAATTCCCCCCGATGGGGCTGCCTCGACAGTCACTCGGCGCCGTCCCGCTCTCTCCTCTCCGCAGTTTTTCGTGCCCGCCAGCCCCAGCACGACCTGCTGCGAGGCCGCCCCTCGCTCCGGGCCGGATGCCTCCTCGGCGCCGGCCGCCGCCTCCCTGTGCTGCGCCCCGTACGAGGGCCGGCTGCTGGCGCCCGGCCGCGCCGAGCTCAATGCGGCGCTGGGCATGTACGGAGCCCCGTACGCCGCCGGCCAGGGCTACGGCAACTACCTGCCCTACAGCACCGAGCCCGCCGCGCTCTACACCGCGCTGGTGAGTGCCCGCCCGCCCGGGGGGGAGAGGGGGGTGCAACAGGCGGGAAACTTCGTGTTTCGCAGCCGGTCTCGGGGCGGGGGGCCCGCCGAGGGACGCGGGAGTGGCACCGGCCCGTGGCGGGTGGGGGGCGCGAAGGGACTGGGCTGCCGCGGGGAGCTGGGGCTGCGGGGCGCCGTGCGGTTCCCCCTCCTGCTCGACGCCAAACGCGGCCGCTTTCCCTTGCAGAACCCCCAGTATGAAATCAAGGACGGCGCCGGCACGTTGCACTCGGGAATCGCGCAGCCCGCTGCCTACTACTCCTACGATCATTCCTTGGGGCAGTACCAGTACGACAGGTAAAACCCCTTTGATCAGTGCCCGGCAGCATTAGCATCCCCCTGCGAGGCGGCGGCCGACATCAAACGGCGGGGGCCGGCGGGGGCTCCGACCTGACAAACGTTGTACAAAAGAAACGAGGCGCCCCGGGAGCAGCAGTCAGCTGAAATCAAACTTGGGAGGCGATGGCAGGAGGGCAGGAGCAGGCGGGCAGATGGGAAGGGGCCACACCGGCCTGTGGCTGGGCCGGGCTGGGCCAGGAGGCTCATCTTGGGCTCCCGCCGGCCCCCCCCTCCGTAATCATCTCCCAGCAGGTACGGGACGGTGGATTTCGGTGGTTCGGCCAGACGCAAGAATGCAACGCGAGAGACGACAAGCACCCTCAAGACCTGGCTGTACGAGCACCGCAAAAACCCCTACCCCACCAAAGGAGAGAAAATCATGTTGGCCATCATCACCAAAATGACCCTGACCCAAGTGTCCACTTGGTTTGCTAACGCCAGACGGAGGCTCAAGAAAGAAAACAAAATGACCTGGTCTCCCAAGAACAAAGCGGGGGAAGAAAGAAAAGAAGAAACCCCGCGGGAAGAGGATGAATACAGTGTAGAGGACGAAGGCAGAGGTAGGGGGAGAGGCAGGACGGGCGCCTCGAAGGAGCTCGAAGTGACGGCCAATTTCGAGGCCCCCCAACTTCCCCGCACCCGCACTAATGCCCTGCCGCCCCCCTTCTTCCCCGTGTGTGTCCAAGCAGAGCAGAAGAGCTACAAGGAGGACAAGGAGCTGCGGTTCAGCGACCTGGAGGAGGAGGAAGAGGAGGAGGAGGAGGCGGGGAAGCCGGAGAAGGGCCGGGCCAGTTCCCTGCAGGAAGCCCCGAGCCTGGGCGCGGCGCTGCCCGAGGCTCCTCGAAGCGACTGCAGCCTGCCCGGCCCCTTCCACGCCTTTCCCTGCGCCAAGGCCCCCGCCGCGGACTTCGCCCCTGCCTCCCTGGCCGGCCCGCCGCCGCCCTACGCGCCCGCGGAAAAGCCGCGCATCTGGTCGCTGGCGCGCACGGCCGGGGCCAGCGCGGCGCGCAGGGGCAGCCCCGAGGGCCGCGGCGCGGAGGGAGGCGGCGGCTCGGCGGCGGAGCAGCCCCTGCCCGCCAAGGCCTTCCGGAGCTCCGCGTTCAACCTGCAGCCGCTCCCGCGGAGCTGCGCGTCCCACCGCGGCCTGGGGGAGCCGTGCCAGTTCGCGGCGGCGGGCGAAGGTACCCGCGGCGGCGGGGCCGCGGGGACGGGCGGGACCGCGGGCTGGGCTGGGGTGCAGGGCACGGCGTGAGCCCGCCCGCGCAGTGACACTCCCGGCGCTCGGCCGTGCCCAGGTGTCAGGTGCGGACGCCGAGGCTTCCCCGCTCGAGGCGAGAGGGCAGGGGAGGGCGGCGGGGCCGGGCCGGGCCCACCGCGAGCCGGTTGTGTCTGTGCAGGCTTCGGGCGGGGCGCAAAGGGCGGCCCGGGAGGCGCGGAGTTGGGCGGGACCTGCCTGGACAGGCTGCGGACGGCGTTCCGGCCGGTGCTGCGGAGGTGAGGTAGGTGACGGGCCGGCAGCCGGGGCCCCACCTCGCACGAAGCGCAAGCCCACCTACTCGGCCCCGGGACACCGGAGCGGCCGGGGCCGCTGCCTTGCCCCGCTCCCGGAGCTCCCGTCCGGCCGGGGCTGCAACACCCGGACGCGGCCACTTAATCACCAGCTTATCACCGTTTCTCCGTCCCGCAGGGCCGCCCGCCCCTTCCTGGGCGCTGGCGACGGGGCTCCGGCTGCAGCGAGGCACTCGGCTTGAAGCAACGAAAGACGCCTCTCCCCGGGCCGGCGGTGGCCTCGCGGCTCCGCCTGCCCTGCCCTCGCCAGGGAAGGGCCGCCGCGGCACAACGTGCTGCGCACATGGGACCGAGGGGCACGGCGGGCGGGGCGGCGGGCGGGGCGGCCGCAGGACCGGCGCCTCCCCGCCGCACGCTTGCCATGTGTTCAACACCCCGCTAACATCTGGGCAAAAAAAAAAAAAAAATGCAAACCCTAATCTTTTCTCTTTTTCCTCCCACTTCGTGGTTTGTTTCTCCTCTTTCTCCCAAACCTGCGCGCTCCGCTCAGCGCCGGCTTCGCCAAGGCGCGTCAGTCCGCGGTCGCTACGCGCCATCCTGGGGCGGAGGAGGAGGAGGAGGAGGAGGAGGAGAAGCGGCGCAGGTTACGCCGGACTGTTTCTTTCCCGTCTCTGTACATAGATACAGCTGAAAAGTATTTTTCGGAGTCTCTAATTAACATGGATGAGCTGAACGCCGCGAAGCCGTCAGTGACCCCGGAGCTCTCCAGCCAGGAGCCGGCACAGCCCGGGCGGAGCGGCCACGGGCACCCGCCGCCCGCCCTGGGGCACGGCCGGGGCACCCCCGGGCAGCGGGTGGCGACCGGGCGGCGAAGTAGGACGTTGTTAGTGGGTCACCGCCGTCAGTCAGTCAAAAGAGCAGTGCTGCACTTTACAGGACAGACGAGAAAGGGAAACCGTATCTCTGCATTATTTCTGTTTAATTAAAAGTGTCATCAAACACTTTGTGTTCAGACTAATAAACCAAGCAGGGATGAGGAAAGAATGTTTCTTTGTTCCTGTCTCTGGAAGCAGTGGCAATAATTTAAATTAATAACTGTGGTAATTAAGAGGTCATCTATAGATCAACCCGATACCTGCTATTTCCAAGTTCACCGGGGTCAGCATTTACATTAAGTCATTTGTGGTCAATAGAGTCCAATGAATTCTGCCTTAATAAATCAGGGAAATCAATCTTGAATATCGAGTAGACTTCTATATGTTTACCAAAGGCTACTCAAGACAAGTGGGGCTGCAGAGCTGGGAGTCCTCTGGGTTTGCGACCGGAGAAGCAGTTCGTAGGGGGAGGGAGGAACTGTTGGTCAACGCAGGGGACAGGTGGCGGGGCTCTCCCCGCCTTCGGCCCCGGGAACAGCCCCGGTCCCTCCCGGGAGTGGAGCAATCCCGGCTGCGGGGACTCCTGTCAAAGAAGGCAAACTGTCGGGTTTTGGAGGGGCCGGGGGGGAAAGGGAGGGGGAGGTAGGTGTACACGGCGGCAGCAGGTAACAGAGTGGCCGGGAGCGGGGTTGGGCCCGCCGGGAGCCCAGCCGGAGACGCTCGGCCACGGGGCTTTCCCGTACACCGGAGCAGCCCTGGGCAAGCGACGGCGCAGCAGCCGCAGTCTGTTGCAGTGACCCGGAGCTTAGAGAAGGGGAAATTAAGCTGCGAAAAGATAAACATTATTTCAAGTCGGCTTTGAAGGATTAGGGCTTGTAATAAAGAGTATTAGGCCCTTTCGAAGGGTTCTTGCAAGGCGACTTTCTCCGCCCCTCCTCTCCCACCGGAGGGGACAGGTATTATCTGTCCTGGGAACACAGCGCAGGTTCCCCTCACGTGCCCGCAGTGGCCGGGCCTCCGTCCCGTCTCTGTCCCGGCCACGTCTGCCCATCGTGCAGAGGAGCGACCTGGCTCCCTCCGGTACCCTTTGCCCGGCGGCTTTGGAAGAGGCTCCCCAGGGAGTCAGTTCTGCATCGGCCTCCTGAGCTGCTCACTGGAGAAGAAACCTGCACGGCCCCCGCGACCTGGGGGCGGCCAGGAGCTCCCCCGAACTGCAGACTCTGCCCCCCGGCCCTGGAATCCCCCGGTCCTAACGGCAAGATCCGAAGGAGGTGTGAAGTCCTCAGGGGTGATTAATTAGGCGGGTGCAGGCTTCGGGGTCTTTTTAAGGCAGGCACGAAGGTAATCTCCAGGAGTCTTAAGACTTTTTTTTTATTTATTACTTTTACTCCCCTTTCATTAAAGGTCAAGTGAGCGAGATGCAGATTATCCCGCCCGCCCAGGACTCCTCTGCAATCTGTCACGCCGGCAAGATATGTATCGCAAATCTCTCAAAATATAATCTCCGGGAATCATATTTCGAATACTGTTTTGATTAAAAACCAGAGTGGGGATTGATGGAGAACTAATACCGGGAGCGGAGCCTGCGTGCGCCCAGGCACAAAACTAAAATAACGGGCTCGCACGAACAAATTCAGCGCCTCCAATGCCGTAACAAACGTGTTTAAGCCATCTCCGGCTGAGTTTTGCTACGAGCTGGGCTTTTTAGCGCGGCAGCTCTGGGAAGTGCACTGGGGTTGTCCGCCGCGGCGGGGGCAGTCGGGCTGTGCTGGGGCACTCGGAGTGTGCTCCTGCGGGGCGGCTCGAGGAGATGGGGCCGGAGGGGAGCGCCCTCGGCCCGGCCCGCCTCAGCCCTCCCCGTCGAGGCACAAACCGGGCGCGCAAGGTGTAGACCCCGCGAAGCCGAGGGACCGCCGCAGCGCAGCGCACACACCCCCCACCCCCGCAGGGCACCCCACTTGGCGGTGGAGGGCCGGGTGTCCCCCTTTCCCGCAGCCCGCCGGGACGCGCTGGCACCGGCCGCAGCCCCGCATCGCCCCCCAATTAGCGGCCGCGGGGGCGGGCGGGGGCGGCTCGTTGACGCGTCCCCCGCTGGGGTGGGAAGTTTCTAAAACAAAGTCGCCGGGCTAATGGCCCCGGGCGGGAGCGGCGGGGCCGCGCACACTCCACTGCGCCCGCTCAAAGGCAGCGCGACCGCGGGGCCGCCGCCGCCTCCGCCGCGCTCGCTAATGAAGTTTTGTCAAAGACAATTACGGGCCCGGCGGGGGCAGGAGGCCGCGATGAAAAGGCGCCTTTGTGCGGCCGAGACGGCGCGGCTCCCCGGCCACCCCCGGCCCTTCCTGCGCCCCCGCGGTGACCCCCGCGCCCGGCCCCGCTCCCCGCGGGGGCAGCGGCCCCGGTGCCCGGCCCCCAGGTAAGCGCAGCGACGGGCTGGTGCCGGCAATGAGCCTCCCGGAGCGGGAGTTTATCAACCCGATCCGCGGACGAGGGAAGCAAGCCCCGAAAATTGGGGGCTGAGCCCCTGCCCGCCTCTCACACCCCTGGCTGAGGGTTTCTACTGTCTCTTCCCACCCCAGACTGGCTGCTGCGACGGATTCCTGCTTCAACGCTGTTGCATTCAGTAAATGGGAGAATTCATCCAAAACCTGACCATCGAGCTGGCTAAATCTGTTTAAATTTACACCAGAAAAACATGAAATTTGGTTCTTGGATTGTGGCTGCCTTCGGCTGCATCTGGGTGGAGAAGATGTGTGGAAGAACAGGTCAATAACCATCTTTCACCACCTTCCCCAAGATCCCAGCACTGCTCTTGTCCTCCATCTGCGGTCCCTGGTCACCCCTTCCGAGCACCTCACCTCCCTGCCATCCCCAGCCAACATGGGCAGCACAAAACATGCTGGTGCTCTCCTAGAGAGCACAGAGAACCATTCGGGAGTCATGAGAAGGTCTGGACAACACAAGTAACCAGCCAGATTGGTGCTTCCCAGCCTTTTGAAGAACAATCCTCCTTCTAGGAACATAGGAGAGAGGAAACCTTCCTTTATTCCTGCACAAGCACATGAGGCCAGCGGCCCTGACACTGAAATGGTCTGGGCCCCCTCACTTCCAGCTGGCTGGTATTTGCCCGTGCCCTCAAACGGATGTCCTGTCCCCCTACAGGTTTCCCATCCCACAACAAAGGGATGAATTTTACTGGCTTTGAGCAGCAAAACCCTTGGAGATCCCTCCTCAAAGGTGTCTACAGCAGAAGTTTTAGCATAATGTGGCCATCGGGGTTATGGAGCAATGGATTGGAGCAATTAGTTCAGAATGATCTCAAAAGCTGCACGAGCAGCTCCCCAGGCCAGGTGTCATTTCAGGATCAAAGCATCTGTTAGAGGAAAATCATTTTTGCCATTGTATTGCCTTTTTTTTTTTTTTTTTTTTTTTTTACCTACTGTTCATCTGAAAATAAATTACAGGCCAGAACAGGTGGATAACATTCTGGAATGATTTAATGATTTATTTAATCTGGATTCTCTTTCAATCTACTTAGAAGGATGAATACTTTTTTTTTAGCCTGAATCCAAAAGCCTGGCTTTTCATCTAAAGAAGAGAAAATACCCTAAAACACTGCTCTGCTGCTGTCAAGGTGTACTCCCCACCACTGTTAATAATCCAGTGGTAATGTCTGCCCTCCGAAGAGCCTGAGGGGAAAACCTCAAGAAAACTGAGCAGAAGATTTTGGTTTTTTTTTTTCTTTCTTGCCCTCTTCCTAGTGCTCTAGATATTATTTCACTTCCTGGGACAGTGTCTGGGTAATAAAATAACTGATTGTAGTGTTCAATCACCACCCCTTAAATCTTAGTGTGTGCAGGTTTAAGAACTGAGATGACCACTCTCTGACTTTCCGTCCTGTTAGGAAGCTTTGCATTCCACTGATTGGGAGCAGAGCGGGAATGGACACACATTGGAATCTCCTGCTGCAGACACCTATGGATCCACTGACACCAAGTGAGGCCAGCAGCAATTCCCTCAGGCACGTTCACACGAGGCTGGTATGCTGTTCCTCAGCGAGCAGTTCCTAACACAAGACCTTCCTTCTTGAGTAGACATGGTTTTGCTACAGAGGATTTAGCAAAATCATTGCCCACTTACTCAGATGTGAATTTCTGATGTTTGATTTCAGCTAGAATAAGATGTTTTATGGGAAAGATGCTTTCAGGACCTATAAAATGCTGAAACTGAGGAATTAACTCCCTGGATGGCTGGGTTTGGTACTTTAGTCCCACTGGAGTGGTAATGCAGATGTGCAGAGTGGGACAGGAGTGACAAAATGCTTTCAGACACAGTGAAGGTTACAGGATATGTGAGGGGCTGTAGTTACCACTGCCAGGACTTTTCCACTTCATGTGCCTGTCCACTTTAATGGTTTAAATTAAGGTCTTAAACTTGCTTTAATCCACCAGACTCAGTATGTGCACCAGCAAAACTATACTTTTTTGTTGTTTCGTTCTGGGGTTTTTTTGGTTGGTTGTTTTGAGGGTGGTTTGTTTGTTTGTTTTGATTTTTTATTTTTTTTTTAACCCACCCTAAGTGTGAGTTTGCTAGTAGGCAAGCCCTGAGTTCATGCTATGGCACCAGGTCGTTCATGGTGAGGCGTGTTTGGCAGAATTTCTGCATTACCACACAAGATAGCCAGGTTGGTGAACCTGCTAGCCCACACCCCAGAGTGCTTGGACTGGAAGAGAAGGGACTTGGCACAATTGCCTGTCAGCCCTCCCAGTGGAGGGCAGGTACTCTGAGAGATATATGGGCCCTTCAAAAAACCCAGCCCACACAGCCTGGCCTCCAGTGTGAATGTGACACATATGAAAGCTAACTACAGTTTTTAACCAAAAATATAACCTCCCCTTGACTAGGATGATTCATTCAAGTGGATTCACTTCCAAATTTTAAATAAAAAAACATCATCAATGTACAACATCTAAGAGACACCCTCCGCAGCCATCTGCTTAATGGAACATCTGAAATGTATTGAACAGCTAAGAAACAGTGATGGGAGCTCCCAGTTGCCACAACTGGTCCCACTGTCACTCACTACACACAAGAGATAAATCAAGTATCCACGTCACTGTGCTCAGGTTTTCTCTGTGCAAACCACCTGAGGTGCAGTGCTGAGAGGTTTGGTGCACAAGGCAACGGACAACAAGCAGCTCTGAGCCAGCAGCCTGACAGGGATTTATGCTGCACAGTTAAATCTTGTTTATCTGACCACGTGCTTCGCAGCTCCACAACCACCATCTGCAATTTACTCTGGGGAGGTCTGACAACCTGGTCATCGTGCCCAGCCAGTACAAGAACAAGTGCTCTATGTCCTGCAGGTGGGTAACTCATTGCTAGCAGTGCTCAGACCTTCTGACAGTGCTCCCCTGCAGTGTTCAGAGTGGCAGACCTTTCCTGGAGCTCAGTACTGCATGTGGAGCACGAGTCCCCCTGACAGTGCAGCTGCAGAGCAGCTCCCCAGAGTGAGAAGTGGGTCATTTGTTACACCCACAGGACCAGAGGAGAAACAAAGCTTTTCTGAGAAGTGTTACTGGCAGCAGAGCTGAGATCATATTAAGAGCAGACCATTCTGCTTCAGCATTGTATCAGCAGCAAACTGGTCTGCTAGCCCATGATCCAAATCCAGCAGTGGTAAGGCAGGACAGCTGATTTTCCTTTGAATAACAAGCACCAAGGGGAACAGAAGCAGAAATAACTGCTCCTGGGAGAGATGTGGTATCAGGCCTGGCTGAGTACCAAGCCTGACTGTGACCTAACCAGCACCCAGGGCACCATTGTTTCAGGGCACTGCTTTATATTTAGAAGATCTCTTCTTTGGGTGTACAGAAAGATAACTCTGAAATGGCCCAAAGCCACTTGGGGACTGAGGAGATCAAGGAAGGAGTCTCTGTGAATCACTACAGCATGAAGACCTGAAACATAAACAGCCCACGATGCTAAGAATGAAGTGTCAAAATCCCCCCCAAGCAGCAGCAGTTCTGCTGTCCTGCCCCACTTTCAGCATTTATTTGCCTGTTCCCTTGTAAAGAAAGGCCAAAAGCACTGCAGAGTAACCCAGCTATCAGAGGGGAAGGTGGTACCACCAACTCATATACTCTTAGCTCTCTCGCTATTTTGACTTCAGTGAATTCAGCATAGGCAAGTGTTTCTTTGCTGATACAAATTAAAAGAAGAAAAGGGATACTGTAACAACAATGTGTAATGGCACATCAGCAGGTTCCTGTTAAGCAGCTGTTTCTGTATCTAACCTCACCATAACCTCCATGACAACACGATGGGAAGCAGTGGCACGGCACACACATCCTCAGCAGCGTGTAAAAATAATTTCTTAAAACACATGTCAAATTACGGATTTTTTTAAACAGGAAAACAAATGCAAAATATTTCTGTGAAGCTTCATGATTCAGAGTAATGTAGATAATGGAGATAGTACAGCAATAGCTGCCTTAGCTGAGGGAAAGGCAGCTTCTACAGGCAGGAATTCCAATTTCCAACTTTTCACTGCCTGTCAGAGCAGAGCTGATACACCTTCTGCTTCTATTTCATCATACCTTTAGTGAGTGCATCTCAGTGGAGGCACTATGTTCCAGGGCACATCTGCCTATCAATGATTACAATTTACCTGTAGAAAAATCAATTGCCAGTAAAACTCTTCAAGTACCATCCGGAATTTAAAAATGTAATATATATTACTCTTCTTCCTGAACTTTCCCATAAAATATCAGCTTACTCAGTATTCTGTCGCAGGAAATTAATAAAACTTGTCCTAGTTGCTCTTAATTACAGCAATAATATAACCTCATTTGGTCTTCATACACTTCTAAAAATCAGGCTACAAATACAATATACGTTATTTCATGAATGAAGCAAATGTAATTACAGTGTGGGAGTGTGGTCTCAGGGACAATTGTACTTGGAACACAACTCCAAAAGGTAATAACAAAGATGGTCTCTAGGTTACTTTTCAACCCAAATCCTCCAATCAAAGGCTGTATCACCTCCAGATCCACTCAACATGGCATTAAGATCAATTTAACTTGCAAAGGCTCAAAACTGACATTTTAAGGGCTGAGGAAAACCAGGAGGCAGCAGTGACCAAGTGATTCCCACTGCTTTGCAGAACTACAGGCTCTCTGTGTACAGAGATGCCCAAGTCTGAATCAAAGGGCTCTGGGAAGCCCAATGCAGTGTTTGCTGCTTGCTGCCCCCTTCACTGCTGACCCTCAGGTCAGGTGATACAGCTATAAATCAAACCTATAAGAGTGATTACCAATTAGCACCGCCCTAATTATTAGTTATGAAATTCAATGCCCTATAATGTTTTATGCACTATAGTTTTCCAAGCTTCACTGATATACTGTGCTCTTCCCTCCTGAGAAAACCGTGACAATGTCTAGTGGGCTTTTCCTTGAGTGCTGGATGCCACCAGAGTTTCATTGCATAGACCTAAATTTCAGGTCTGTGTTTTTGCTTATGGCAGCCTGAACAGCCTGGTCATGAGTGCAGCAGTCTGTGAAGGGATCTTGAACATCATCTGTCGCATGGTTAGTTCCCTCAGCCTCTCCCCAGAGAGAACTCTGTGCACGCTATTTGTTTTCCGAACGCATTGGGTTTTGTTCTTCAGAATAAAACTTTTGGCCTGATTTCTTATGGAAACAAAACTCCTATAATCACTGTGGGAGAATGCAAACATCTGCCCACCATTGCATAATTTCTTAAATTAACCAGCATATCTCAGCAATCCCTGGTGTGAGGATGTGTGCACTCTGGCCTCCGTCTCAAATAAATGGAGAAAGGAAGTTTCTCCCATCGACAGCCAAAACAGTTTCAGAGCCATCTTCCTCTCTAGAGGAACCCAGAGCAGCTCTGCTCCCAAGTCAGGCAATATGCTGAAATGCCTGAAGTCCAGAGGGATTAATCCCAGCCTCAGTGTTGTATTTGTTTGCTGTGGTCACTCGAGCTGCTCAGGAATGGCATGTTTGTTTCTCTTTCCCCCTACAAGCAATTGCTGTGACTGATCACGCAAATCACAGCAGTGATGTACACAACTGAAAACACAACTCAAAAGACATTTTTATACCAACTTGTGATGTGTAAAACCAGGACAAAGGGATCCTTCAAAGGACTAAAATGATTTTTCAACCAGAAGTATCTGAGATAGAGAGTTAGGGGTAAGACAGACGGGAGCAAGCAATTAAGTCCCCCAAAACCAGGAGGTATGATGAAATCTCTGCTGGAGCTCATGCATGTTCTTTCAGCCTTCCAGCCAGGTATGCTAACATGTCTATAAAGCTCTGCTAGGGATGGTCATTAGTCCAAAGCCTGGATCACAATTTTACCTATATAAAGGTAAATCTAGAAAATCTAGATATTTTCCTCCATAAGATGTCAAGAGAAGCTGGCCCAACCTGCTGAATCCCACCGTGGCTCACAGAAGGTTAATTGCACTCTGGCAGCTAAAGAAAGAAGCACTATAGAGAAGTCTTGTTTAGTACATTGCAAAGGATATGGGTTGTTTGCTCTGACATATGGTTTCAAGAGAGCTGTTTGGGTTTAGGAGCGATATACCTGTTTATTATATTGATAAATGACACATTTTTCCCACTTGATTTGTTGGGGACTGAGTGACCTGGCAGTAAAACTGACTTGATATTGCCACTTAACTCTTATTGATGTCTTTACTGGTTCACCTTTTATTTGCATAAATGAGAAACAGAAAGAACCCCTTATTCTTTAACGGAATCATGTGGGATTCCCTGAGGAAGGTTGATGGATGTTGCAGACACACATCTCCCCAGGTACCAAACTGGTAACAACTTTTGTCCTCACACTCTTAGAGACCCTGCTCAGTGACCCCTCGCCCCACGTTCAGCTAAGGCAGAGCTGACAGGCCAGCAGTGTTTGCTCAGCCACAGGTCTGACACTTTAACACGTGAAGTGTGTGGGGAGGAACAAGTGAGAGAACACTAAATTATAATTTTTGTAATTAACTGCTAAGAAAATTTGGGACTCATAACTACAAACCTAAATATATATCTATGCTTATATTTAGGCATTTTTATAAATTTAAAAAAAAACAAACTGTGATGCTTTCTTATGATGGAAGGGGCAAAAATATTTTTTCCTGAAAGGAAAAACCAAAAAGACTGCAAGCACTCACATGTCACAAGGTTGCAGCTTGAGGTTTTGTCTCACTGTTGCAAAGATTACAACAATATTCCACAGCTGCATTTCCCTTTACCATATCTTACAATAAGATAATAGTTAAAATAAACTAAAACTAAGGACCATTTTTTGTTGCTTAATTTCACAAGGAGAAACCCCAGTGAATATATTAACATCACCTTCATGTAAGTGAGACTTCCACCAGGAGGGGTCTTTGACAGGGTCAAAACAAAAACTTCAGTCTGTCTCAGAAACCTGGTCACCACCATGAAATTCTGGTAGATGACCCTTAATACTCCAGAATTTAAACCATTTCAGATTCAGATCCATAGTACCCACTTACATCTTTGCAAAAAAGTCTAGTGAAATTAAATGGAGGATTTTCCCTGTTCTCTGCGCTCCACAGTAGTGTTATGTGTATATACTTCTGTTTAATTTTATCAAACAGTTCCAAAATCTGAAAAGAAATTACAAGTATCTTTTATAAGTCATAGGATTTTTCCCCATAAGGCATTTCTCTTCCTTTTGTTTATGTTTTGGGAGGAAACTGGTGGTACAAAGAAATGGTGCTGCCCAGAAACACCTGCTCCAAAAGAGATGTTGCAAAACAACTAAAGAAATGAACAAAACCAGGAGGAGAAAGCTCTGCAAGGGATCCCTGTGGAAATAAGTGAATGAGGTTCTACACACACAAACTCCCTTATTTTTTGATGACCAGAAATCTACTCTTTTAGAGGGGTTTTTTTTCAGTTTGAGTCCTCTCATCTAGGAATACTCTTTTTGTTTTATGCTAGCATTTGGAGCAAGCTTATTGTTCCTCTTTGCCAGCAGCTGAAGTAGGATTCTAGGACCCAGGGAAGTTGGGCTCTGCTAGTCCTGTGCTCCTTGTGTTCCAAAGGTCACCTGGTTTAAAAATCAAACCAGGATTTGAAAAAAAACCCAACAAAAACCACCAAAGAATACAACCCCCAAAGTTTGTGCATGTCTTCCCATGAAATTAGCTTTTCTCTTGACCCATTTCTTTGTGTATGTGCGTCATGTACTTATGGGACAGATGAGTAATGAGCATTGTGACCTACAAAAATAGCAGAAGGTAGGAAGAAAAAAACCCTGCAATTACTTTCAGATTTATAAAATATTAGTATTTATGGATAAACCAGAATGGAAAGGACTAGGCCAATATGGAAATTTTGGCTGTTTATAACTCCCATCCTTGGAAAGTTTGCAATGAGGTTAAAGAGATTTAGAAGACATGAGCATTCTCCTGCAGCCAGCTCACAAGCAAAAGCTGTCTCATGGATGGTGACAGGATGGCATGACCAGATTAATTATTTTAATATTCTCCACCAATTTGCTCAGTCCTTTTTGATGACACCCAACCATGTCAGGCACTGATTTACCAAGGAAACCAGTGGACCCTTGCTTGTCCCCACTGTCTTTTTCTCCATTAAAAAAAATCACCAAACTCCCACAAAACACTGGATGGTGTAGAACATATTTCCCCCTCATCACAAGCAGTCTGACACACACCTGAACACTCACAAACTGCATATCCCCGGGGCACCAGAGCCCCCTGGGCTCAGAGGTGTCTCCAGGACCTGCCAGTCAGACAATTTGTCCTCCATGGCAGCAGATTGGCCTGGTGACTAAAATAACTGGCAACCAACCATCTCTCAGTCTCTCCAGCTTAAAATCCCTCCTAATTAATCTCAAAGTGAGAAGGAGCAGCCACCCAACAGCACAGCACCGTGAGTAGGAAACCAACAGAATCTCAATCTCCTATTTTGGAAGATATTTTGAATTATTAAAGAGCATAAACACCCACCCTCTTCAAACAGCCTGAGAAAAAAAAGAGCAGGAGAATATGGCTCACTTCAGTCTACACTGCAGCAAGGAAATAGTATCCAGTCTAGTTTGGCTTGGTAACACCAAGAGAGATGTCACAGCAGCAACTACATAAGCCCTCCCCCCACGTGCACAGCTTCATCCTGTAGCTGTCTTTTTGCTGTCTCCATGGCCTTTGTTACTAAGCAGACTGGATTAAAGCCAACAGAGATGCACTGCACACCTCTCAGTGCCACACTGATGGCTCCTTGAAGGACCCAGTTGGTTTAGCTAACCCAAAAGCAGACAGAGGAAGCACAGTGCATCCCAGCCAGGTACCAGGGAAAATCTGGACAGGCTGGAGGTAAGGCAGGAAAACAGGAATGGTAAATTCTCCATGTCTCAACACCTCCAAACAAGACTGGATGTTTTCTAGAGGACGTATTCCAGCAGTTCCATCCAGCTAGCAGAGAATCATCTGACCCACAATGTATACTGGGAGCAGAAGCAGAGAATCTGACTGTCCTTTCTTGCCTTGAAAAATCCATAAAGTACATTATCGGTCCTCTTTGGGAAATCAACTTTCCTTAATCCCAGGGTACAAGCTCTTTTGGATTTTTTTGTTTCTTTGTGTTTGTGTTTTTTACCTCTCATTCAAGGACCTGCTTGCATATTACAAAAGAGCAGCACTCCGCACTCATTTGAGTTAAGTAAAGATTACTCTAGAGGGCAACTACTGCAGAGTATTTTCCACTGCAACCTGTGCATGCAGTTTGGTGAACATTTTTGCAAGTATTGTAGCAGAAGCAAATAAATGGCATGAATGAACATCTGTGGGAACAGTGGTGCTCAAGCACATAATGCAAAACCTGAAGAAAAGCAAGTCTCAACTGCGTAGTTTTGCCTATTAGCCCTGGAGTTATATTTAGCCATGCAGAGAACAAAAAAAACCGACCTAAACCTATTGTTTACTGCTCAGACGACAGCCTATTAAATTCGCCCTTGTTACTACAGCAATAGTACATATTTACAGGGATTGGGGCTGATTTTGATCAGCCATACCAAGCCATGCCTCAACCCATTTCATACTGATTAGAGCCTGGTCATATTTTAAGTGTCTATGAAATTATGCAAATGGAATCTGTACCAGAAAATCAGATTGCCAGATAATTGACCATTAATCTTTGATAAAAGTTTAAAAAAATTAAAGCAATCAGAAATCAGCTTAGCGTACTGTCTCTTGGGCCTTATTTTGGTCTAGTAAGTCTGTACACTAAGCTGATTTCTGATTGCTTTAAGTTGTAAAAATTGCTTTTTAACCCACGGATATCAATGAGATTGCACCTGGTGTAAGTCAGGGCTGAATTTGATCCGCTGTGTGCCTTAATCACAGTATATTTTTGTTAAAACCCAGTATTTGTGTGGATCTGTGGATACTGATTTGTTCAAGCGCACGATAATCTCCCTCTAAGCCCGTCAGAATACAGCAGGTTAATAATGCTGTAAGTAGAATCCAATTTATTCATAAAACACCGGAACGCTTTAACCAAACTGTTCTTTTGTGGCAAGCCCCCTCCCGCCCGGCTGCGGCAGACAAAGGCTCCTGCCGCAGCCGGTGGGAACGAGCGGGGCAGGACAACAATAGCAGGGCATCTGTCGCACCGGCCATCGGCTGTCTGTCCACCCATCGGGCACCCGGTTCCCTCTCCACCCGCTGTTTTGCACAACCAAAGCCACCATCCTTCCCAATCCCGCAGTCCCCGGTACCTGCTTTGGGAACTAACTATCGTTCCACATCCATAACTGTTATTTTGATAAGTGCCCCAACGTTTCTGGTGGCAGCAGGAGAGCATAATCCTGTGACAACATTCCAGCCCATTAACATTATCTCTTAATTAGCATATATAGCACTTGCTGGGTGTTTATCGGAATTCAATGAGCACATGCTGTAAAACTTCCTTTCCTCTGTGACCAACAAAGTAAATAAAAATTCCATATGCTTTAGTAGGAAGTTAGATTACTTTGCAAAGTATTTTCTATTTAAAGACCCCTTGTGCAAACTGTTCTCATGAACTTTGGAAAACTCCACCGATTTCTGATCCCCCCTCTGTCAGCATCAGGAGCCCTTGCCAGGAATCACAGCTGTATCATGTTTTGTGTCACCTCAGCACAGAGCAGAGAGGATCTTACAGCCAAGGGCACTACAATCTGAGTATGAAAAGGAAGAGAGAGTGACAGAGGGACAGATATAAGCCGTAACAAGGAAGAAATAAAACCATACTGGTCAAAATGACAGAACCACCCAAACCACCACAAAGGGATTCAAGCAGAAGGGGATACCCAGGTTATCTCTGATTAAATTAGAAAGAGAGTGGTTTATTATGGAACTTTGATTTTTCATTAAGCTGGATTTTAGGATATTAACCAAATGTGCATGTACAATCCTGTGCTGCTCATCTGTATGCAGGGCCAGAAGGCTGTTCACAAGCTGGGGGCACATCCTACCCTCCTCCCTTTTCTTCTGAGGACTGGAGGCAGCTGGAAATAGTAACACGACAGAGCAGTAGTTGCTCACTTCTTCAGGCCATTTACTTTTGCCAAGTCCCACAATAAGTCCTCTTTTTTCTGTAGCCCCCCTCTACACTCTTGCTCATAAACACAATTTCCAAGCTGGCAGGTACCACAGCTGGCTGTGCCTCCATCCTCATGGGGCAGGCACCCAATCTACACGAGTTACCCTTGGAAAAACATGTGCAGACTGCTGTGTATGGCCCTTCCATCATCCCTGGGAAGGGGAAAACCAGCCAACTTGCAATGCAGGCTTTTGATTCATGCAAAATTAGAAGCTTTTGATAAAACTGTTGGTTAAGGTAATTAATAAAGTGAACAGATGACTAAGAAAGAGGTCCATCATTAAATGTGCTCTACGATTCCTAGGAGATAAACCTTCCAGCATGGTTTAATTCAACTGAGAGCTTGTGGGCACCACAGTGAAAACATAAAGCCAAAATCTGTGCCCTGCATTACACAGGGGGCTAATCTAGATGCTCATAACTTTTTTTTTCCCCAGGATAATACAGTTGCTTTGCTGATGTGATGAAATTTTTGCAAGAAACAGAAGTCCAATGACCTTCAACTCTCAGGGATGTTGCAGTAAGAATATTGCAACAAGCTGGTAGGGATCCAATGTTATACTGTTGTTACAAATTTTATACTGCTGCTACAGCTGTACCCAAGGACTCCATCACACTTAATCAGCACCAGTAAACTGTGGTAGTGCTTCCATTCCCTGCCCCTACCTCGCTCCTGGCCTGCAGAGGCCAGAAAGCAACAAAACCTCCACCAAGTTATATCTGGGAGGAGATGCCCAAAACTTATGTCAGGTTAATAGGCATTTGTGTAAATCATTTGAGCTACTGCACATCAGTAACAGCTTTGAGAAAGATTTTTTTTTTTTATGCTTTAAAGTAAAAAGGGAGAAAGGTCCCAATTACTTGATATAACAAAGCAGTTCAGTGACTCTTCAGGCTACCAGCCTCTCAAACAAATCCTGTAGTGACAGGGCAGCCGTGCTGGGAATAATGTCTGGAGACACACAGAAGGTGATGGGAGATGAAGAGGTGTGGAAACACAAAGGAGAGCTGGTCACTCCAGTGAGGAGTACTGCAGCAGTGAACAGAACAGAGCCACCTGACTTCATTAGTGGGTGCCATGGAATGGGTCAACAAATGCACAGGTATCAAAAATGAACCAAAAATGTCAAGAGCCATTAGAGATCAATGGCTGATCTCCAGAAATGCTACAAAACACAGACACAGAAGGACAAGTCTCCAACTCCAAAGCAGAGGAGTCCTTATCACCTAGGAGCTGTTATTAGATTTCTGTCTATGTTTAAAACCATTTTTTGAAAAGAATTGTACCCTTACAGGCATTTTCTGGCAGCATTTTCTCATGTGCACAATGAAGACTAACAGGAAAAACAGTCAAATACTCCTTCAGCCTCAGTATCTTAGGGAGACAACTGATTTCCAACTACTTTCTCCATTCTCATCAATGTGACATTCATATCCCACCTCTGCTGGATTTCTCCTTTCCCCTTTCTTCACAGAATTGACTGCTCAACTTTACAGCATTTGGTCTATGCATATAGTAGGAAGTGACTGTCTTGCAGATAATTTTCCAGTTCCTTAGGTGACTAAAAGGCAATATGAACTAGTGCAAAATGAGATGATCCAGTGAGAAAGAAGGCAATTGAAAACTGATGGAGAATGTCCATCTAGTTCAGCACAACTCACCAGTGGTAGAGCATCATTTCCAGTAATGGCAACAACCCTGGCAAGCTTTCACCTGCCACACTAGAGGTAATACATTTGGGCAGGAGTAACCCAGGGTACCTTGTTTTATTTCTGCAGAAAAGCTTCTTTGTTCCATAAAAATTCTGAGGGACAAATCACATTCATGCTCTGGCATACAGAAAGGATCTAATGGATCTAATGGATAGTTTTTGCTGGCTTCTTGAAAACTGAAGTTATGAGAATGTACGAGTGTCCATGCACAGAGCACAAAAATCCATTTCCAAATGCTCAGACATGGCAAAAATAACTCTCTCAATGTGGATGGAAATGTTACCACAGCCGCAGAGTCAAGGCTGTTTCTCCTCAGGCATCTCTCATCCAGTTCCAGGGCTCAGCTTCAGCTGGCTTGACACAGTGACTTGCACATGCTGCCCTCTGTGAACAGCCGTGGTCTTCTGAGTGCTCTAATCAAGCAATTCATGATTCTGCTCTTCCAAATATTTTATCAAGAAAAACCCCCTTCATCTAAAACTACTCCCTGTTGACAAAGTACTACAGGACTGCTGCAGTGGGGCTTAAGACACTTCCAAATGTGCTTCCAGATTGTCAGGGAAGCATTCCTGGATTAGCAGTGTGATTTGATCTGAATGTTTCCAACTTTCAAGATTTTCACAAGACAGTTACTTTTTGCTTGGTTGTTTGCATGACTATGTTTGCTCATCCCTGGCCTTCTCCAGTAACCCAGATGTGTACAGGACTGAAATTTCTCCCCACCTGCTACAGCAAGACCATGGAAGTAGCAGAGCTATTGGCAGAAAGCTTTGCTAGAGGAGGGGGAAAACACAGTGAAATTTTACAGTCATAGGAAAAGGTTCTCTGGATTTACACAAATACTCTTGGCAGTGAATATGTTAACAGTTGACCGTAACTGTTTGGAGAGAAACAAGCTGCTTGGATGCTGGCAGCAAAAATGCTGCTTTATCCAATTCCTACTGTGCCAAGCTCCTCCACCCTCTCTCAGAGCAGCACTTAGACAAATGCCAACATTTTAAAATTAAGTGGCCCCATCATTATTAATTCATTTGGTATTCATTGTAATGACATTAATCATAGTAAACTGCAGCAGCTTTATTACACATGTAATGTGTACTTTCCTAGAATTTCCCTGTAAAATCTCTGACATTGCTAACAATGTAAAGACAATGAGACATTACAACCAAGCAAAACAATAATAA
Organism: Manacus candei; assembly: GCF_025592945.1. Classification (NCBI taxonomy): domain Eukaryota; kingdom Metazoa; phylum Chordata; class Aves; order Passeriformes; family Pipridae; genus Manacus; species Manacus candei. The sequence continues at coordinate 6,716,186 of NW_026138113.1, forward strand.
ACGCACAACTCAATAAATCATTATTCTGCCCACAAGTATGTTAAAAAAATAAACTCATTTCAAAACTAGAGGAAAAAACAACATGCAATAAGTGACATCAGTGAGTTTGAGGCTTTTGGTTGCAACAAAGAAACAAAACAGCATGCTAATATGACATTTACAAATAATACCTAACCGCAGCCTAATTAACTTATTGTGTGCTTACTAAACTAGCATACATATTATATTAGAAGAAAAACACTTATTTGTTCTGTTGCTAAGAAACTTCAGACATTTGCATATTTAACAAATTGTTAGAGTGTTTTTAACCAGAACCCATCACTATTTATAAAAGACAAATTTAAAACATGAGATCAAAGACACAACATTAATTTTTCTTTTGTCAACTGTCTTTGTTCAATAGCTCAAAGAAGCAGTTTTATTGCCGGCTGATACATAATGAAACATCTGGTATTATTCTGAATTACAGCGGAACCCACTAATAGTCAAGGGCTTTTCTTTATTTCTTATGCACCAGCCAATGTACTTTAGGGACCAATCCAGCAGCCCTTGTAGAACGTGCCTTTGAAATCGTTGCAAGGTTTTTCTGAATAAGGAGTTCAGGAATACCACTAATTTCTTTTTTTTTTTTTTTTTCTTTTAAAGGCTCCAGATGTCAGCCAATTTTAATTGATCTTGTAAGTTGTGCAAGAGCAGGAAATGAAAGCACAATATTAGGGAGCATGGCAGTGAGTAAAGCCTGAGGGTTCTCTAACTGGGAGATAGCTGTGGCCAGCAGTGCTGCAGCACAGCCGCTCACCGTGCCCACGGATCCCGTGTGCTTCACGGCACCTTCTGGCTCCTCGGACATCGATCCGGGGCAGCTCTGGGGTACTGATTTACACAGTGTGAGCAAGGCTGTTTGCCAGCTCACTGGGGTTCAGCACAACGATTAGCAGAGCTTGAACCCCCTTCTCCTCCCCGATGTGCAGCAGACACCAATCCAGCAGGAGGCCTGGGCCAGTTCACTCTGTGGGTGTGACACCTCAGGCACATCCACAGTGCTGAGTGTGCTGTGCCAACATAGCCAGATCCAAAACTGCTCTTGGGGTGTGTCTACTCTGCTCTGTCACCTCCAGCATAAACATATTCTAGGGGAAGCAAGATGAAAAAGGGAGACAAAGAGACACTGGGAGGAAATCTGAAAGCTCAAGGAGCTGTAACGAAACCAAGATAATCTTAAATTTTCTGTCTCTTCGCTACTTAAAGTGGAAAGTATTTCATATGGAGCTAGAGATCTCTCCAGAAAGCTGTCACAGGGATTGTCATCCCAGAGTTCTTTTTCTACCTACCAAAGATAGGAGAAGTCATGTGCCTCCTATTGGCCCTACTCTCCCTGTTTTTCCTGTCTTGCTAAAAATTCATGACCAAGGAATTCCTGTGACAAGACAATATCCTGCTAAACTCTTGAAAATAAGGTAATAAAATTTGTACTTTTCCCCCAGTCAGCTAAACTCATAGATTCATGATTTGAAACAAAAAAAAAACTCCCAAAGAAAACATATGACAACCAAAATCATTATTTATGAGAGCAAACACTGAAAAAATAATAATTCTGCTAAACTGTAGCATTAACCAAATGAAATAAAAAGTTTAGCTCAGTCATTGATAGAGGTTTCTGGGAGATTTTAAAGAGTTCCAAGACAAAAATCTCTTTGTAAGGGAAAACAGTTTGCAATAGCTTCATTAACACTCGTACAAACTTTATTTAGAATTAGCAGCTGAGCAGAGCACAGGCAGCAGTTTAAGCTGTGCAAGGCAGGAGACAACTCTGTTGTCAAGACAAGCTGGGCGTGAACACAGCACCAGTGCTGGGTTTGGATGTGACCAACTGCAGCTCTTCCCTGCACCCAAAGAGCTCTCACCTGTCACATACAGAGGGAATCTGCTGGAGAACACTACATTTTTGGCAAGACTCAGCAGGTCCTGCCAGCTCTGTCCCCCAGGGAGGAGCTGCTCGTACCAGCAGCCCTCCCCAGCTCTCTGCCACATCGCACACACTCCCTCTCAGCAGGGAGAGCATTTTTCAGTGGGCTTCACCATACCAATATGTTGCATCACATGTTAAAATGTCAGACAGAGGCTGTGTATGACATGACTTCATCTGTGACTCTGCTGGCTGGTTAAAGGCTCAGTTTTTCCACAAGAACATCCTCTGCACTTCCAGCCCAGCACCCATATTATCTAAGATGAAGCAAACTTTGTCCCAGAGAGCTTACGGTGCTAGAAGGTGTCCCCACGGGACACTGATACCAGGCTGTAGCCCAGCTGGGCACGTTCATGCTGGCTCTAATCCCTGCCATCAGCAGCCCACAGCTCCATGCCTTCACTGCTAATAACCTTTCTCCCCTTTCCCCATGTTGCCACACTTGCATTGCAGCAGCAGGCACCCTTCATCCGCAGCAGCCAGTCTGTGTTACGAGTACTCCTGGGTTTGTTACACAGACATATGCTGAGCAGGACAAGACTGCAACCTTCAGTAAGGCAGGAGGGTGCTGCCCACAGCCTTCTAATTACAAGTGAAAACTGTTCTTCAGTTATATTATCAACAACTAAAATTTGGGCATGAAATGGGAAGTGGGTAGCCTTAATAGAGAGCAGTGCCAACAGCCTCTGTACGCACACAGTTACAAAGCTTTTACTAATGGCACCAAGTGTGGCAGTTTCTACTTAAGGCAGAAGGCTCCAGTTGTAGCCAAAACCATTTCTTATATTCTTTTGAGATGCAAGAGGGGACTGATGGAGGAACGATCATCTAGGGGAAGTTCTGATGAAAGTAATAATAATAACAACAACAACAATAAAAAAGTAATGATAATTAAAATGCTGATAAGGTACTCCCAGAAGAGAGTCCATATACCATCAAAGCTCTTTTGGTGAATGTGCCACAGCTCTGCAGTCAGTTCTACCAGGACAGGCTGAAGCAAAGTCTGATTAACCACCAAAAATAAGCATTTTCCACTTCCCTCAATTCTGCCTGGTGGCAGGTAAGGAGCTTCCCACTCTGCAGGTCTCAATTGCTCTCTCTGGCAGCACAGCCCAAGAGGCACACAGGGAGTTTCGGGCGACAGCCAAACTCCAGGCATGTGCTGGACACGCAGCCAAGTTCTACCAACCATCCTTAATGGGAATGCTACCCCCCCTCAAAATGACTCAATCCAAGTTTTATGTTACAAACATGCAATACCTTCCTGCCAGAGCATTTCTAACCTGGCTGCTTTCTTCAGAAGAATAAAGTGAGTCAAAGATATCTTTTGGGCTTGATGGATGGCTGTAGCTGTAGGGGCAATCACAGTTACCAGAAGGGATCAGAGCACCATGAGAATAGTTTCAAGAAGTTCCAATCATTTAATTTTGAATTTTGAGGACACAGCATTCAACACTCAAACATGTTTTGAAAAAATAAAATAGAACAGATCTATTTAATGCATGTAGATAGTGCAGTAATCATCACCTCACAGTCATTTGGCAGGCAAAGAGGGGTTTCATTTTTCAAAGAGCTCTAATTCCTACTAAATTCTGAGCTCTGTGATCTCAAGTACAGTTCTCCACCCATTGGTACCTTACATGAGAGGTTAAATTTTCTTTTTTTAAAAACTTACTGGATGCTTATTAGTACAAGAAACACAAGTGACTACTGCCTTGGAAGCAGACTATGACTTTATCTGTCAATAATACACTTTATCACACCCCAAGTACAGAATACAGATTTCTCACAGCTCAGTGACCATAGTGCTATCTTTATCATAGTCCACTGTGGATTTTGTTGCCTATTTTGTCACGACTCCAACCTTCCAGCAAGATTCTTTCTTTTCTGAGCCTTTTCTAAAGCTCCCCCCCCCCCCCCCCCAGAAATAAAGGTATAAAAGAGTTTTAAGATATTTTTGCCTGTTCTTCCTCCCTTAAATAATATTTCTATGATCCAACTTCATCTGCGTAATGGAATTGCAGATCTTTATGAACAACATGGTAAAAAACCTTCTTCATATAAAGTTCTTCATATAACCAGTATGAGTGCATGGCCTCATAAAGGGCATCAACAGAAGGGATGGGCAAATAGTCAGCTAAACTTCTTGTCTGCTAGTTCTGTTCCCCAGCCCCCTATATCCTCCCCCCTGTACTGGTTAACTCAGATCTCTCTTGCAAGCTTCTAATTATTATAGGCTAATTATTATTATAAATCTATAGGCTTCTAATTATTATAATTAGCCTTTTTTTTTTTTTGCACTAGCTCTTGCACCCCTTAGGTAGAATGAGCATTTGGGAATGGCACTGCCACAGTAGTGGAAGAAGCTCTGAGATATGTTGTCCTAGTGACAGCAGTGCAGTTTTCGGTTCTTGAAAAAGGAGTGGGATGACAAGCTGCATTTAATCAACTTTCAAAGAAAGCCAAAAATTCAATTTCTTTAAGATTAGCATGAAATACTTTGGTTCCTTTCCTCCTAGAGTACGACAGTGTCCAGTGGAGAAAACCTCCCAGATAAAATCAGAAACTTCGGAGGCAAAACCAGATGATAATATTTAGATCTACTCTGTCAATTTAGTGCTTAAGCAAGGAGTGGGCTGGGTCTGCAGAGGTTTTGTGTGGGGCTCCTGCCAGACTCCTTACAGGAGCCCATTCCTTCACTGGCCTTTGCAGAAAACAGCACAGAGAAGTCTTGCTGAGACAAAAATCCATCACAGCACCCACTGATGGGTAAAGAGGGAAAGTCAATATAAAAGGAACAGGAGAAACCCTCCTACAGGATCCAGTTCAGACAGGTAGGACCAAGACTACACTAAACAGCAAAAGGAAAAATTAATAGTGATTGGGACTGTGGGTACTAGGACAGTGTTACATGGATTTCAACATGTGTACTCAGGAGCATGCCCAGCCCCAGCAAAAGCCCAGCTCTCCACCAGCTGCATTTGACACTCAAATGCAGAACTTTAAGCTGTCTGGGAGGTTTTAATTTATCCTCTCAGTGTTAGTGCATAATGCATTTTTAATGGGGGGCAGCAGTGCAAGGGCAGAGGAAAGTGGTGCCACCGGGTTTTTCCTAGAACTATCTCTCTTTCCTAGAATTCCTCCAGCTCCAGGGTAAGGGCACTAAGGCTGTGCATGGCTTTACCAGAAAAATCACAAAATGCTATTTGAACTTTCACTTTTTGATGCCATACAAAACTGTGTCACTGAAGTCCTTCGTGCATTCAGAGGGCTACATTTATGATGACAGAGAGAGAGGTTTAAGGAGATGTGGACACTTCTCTACTGCACACAGATGTGCAAAGTGAAGTAAAAAACAAAATCCCTTGGGAAAGCATGGAGAGAAGGAAAGGTGAAAAGCGGTTAACATGGAATTGAGTTGGTAATTGCAGGAAAATCACGGTACGGTTTCACAGAGGTTCCCTTTTCCCATATTTCTAGCTGTGTCCCTACACCTCCCCTAGATGACACCTGACACACCACTGCCCCCTCAGCATCACTCTCACAGCCAGTTATCACCTGGGGGCAGTAGCCCATCCTTTAGACTGGAGGTATTTCCACAGTGCCTTGTTTCACTCAAATAAAGATTAACCTTTTCCACACATGACCAATTCTACAGACAGCCCAGGTTTCCTGGCTGAACATTTTGGCTTAAAATCCTTTATGACAGGCTTCCTGGAACTCTCCATCAACCCAAATATGTGCTAGATTTGGCCAACATTAAAAATGGAGATTATGTAACTCGAAGTCCACATATATATATGGCACATTAAGTGTTGCTGCTCATCCACACTATCAATTGCATTATTATTGCAATTGGCAAAACTCACTGTTATGGAGTGCATGAAGACCTCAGGGGTTTTTGTTTGTACCAGTGGTTTTGTTTGTTTGTTTGTTTCCTTAAATTATGAGTGGCTTCTAAACATTCTTTACTCAAACTTCCTCCAAGTGCTCAAGTTGGGACAATTTGATCACTCGGCAGTGGGCAACAAGGCATAAACAAGACAGAGACAAGCCATTTATAAGTACTTGAATAGTTGGAACCAAATTATCCCCCTGATCATTTATTTCTAATCACCCTATCGCTATCCCTCCCTATTTTTATTTATGCAGTTTATTATGCCATTCAGGTTTTCTGAAGCTCTGCAGTAAAACTGAAGCAAATATAACTTTATATCAAATCAATATATTCAATGGTTATTTGATCATTTCCTTTGGCAGTATCACACATATTCGATCTAAGAGCTACAAGCAAGGGGACGGCACTTCTTGTTTGGAAATGAAGAGCCATGTTGCACATTTAAAAAAAATTCGTAATGAAACCTTCATTATAGAGACATATATCTCACCATCCATCATCTCCAAATGTGCAGGCTTGGAAATGGAAACCTGCCTGTGTTTAATTTGATGGGCTGAGCGTTCCCATCCTGCCTGGGGGGAGGGGGGGGTGTGGGGAGAGGAGGGGACCGGCACTTTATTTATTCACATGTCTGAAAATAGACAGGTAAATTTTGGAGCATCATCTTGCCTTGAAATCCTGGAACCACTTATTTGCAAACAGCCCCAAATCACGCGCCCCTGTTTCCCGTCACACCAAGGGCTCCATTGTTTGCTCCCATCCACTCGGCAGGGGCTTTGCCCTGCACTCCCCTCCCAAGCTGTGCAGCATCTGCTACAGGGGTTTATTTCCTTTTTTATTTATTTATTTCCCCGATTTTGCTTCTAATCTCTGTTCCTTTGTGGTTTCCTGGAGTCGTCCTGACAAAGCCACATACTCTGTTCCTGTCCTTTATAGCACTGGAGGGCACTGCAGAACACATGAAATTTGTTTCTAATTTTACATCTGCCAAAAAACATTCCTGGGTTACAAATACATGCCAGCAAAACTGGTAGGGCCTATCCCGCTAACACCACAAGACAAACAAGCCAAAAGGAAATAAAAAAGACTAAAATACAGCACAAATATTTTTGCACTTCTTTTAGCTTGTACAACCTTTTCCCCCAGCTTCTCCCACATTTTACCTGAATTAAGCTTTCTGGTATTACATATATATATATCTGTTTATATTTAGAAAAAATAACTACAATACAAGAAGATGAGAAGGAACAATTCAGTTTCTCCTCTTCTGCAAGTCCCATACATAAGGAGATGGCTAAAAATACCTTCAGCCAGAGGCACGTGGAGGATGGCTCCCTCCCCAACCTGCCACTGAGACACTGAATATTTCAAGCAACTGGCCAAAATCCCAGTGCTCCAAAGTAATTTTAACCTCAAAGAGTGATCACAGCTGCATTGCTGCCATTTACATATGCAATGTGCTTTACAGCAGCCATTTCTTCTCATCATCACAGTTTTCTAAATAATGTTTTAGCAAAATTATTCTCAACTTTGTAACCACAGCAGGGCAAGCCTCCAAGGCAGTAAGAGCAACCTTGGATGAAGTGCCAGGTCAGCAAGGCCCTTTGGTAGGGCCAGCTCAGGGATGGGCAGCACTGCAGTCACTGCCCCACTGATTTCTGCCACAGATTGGAAGTTCAGGTTGTGCTTCGGTGTCTCACTGGGGTCTGTATCTGATGCACTGAAGTATCACCTACACATAAGCAGCAGCCCCAGCCTGGCTCAGGCTTCGGGACTGCAAATGTCAGCAGACCAAGGAACACAACTCTGGGTTTATTTTCATTAGCAGCAGCACAGTGTCATGGTATTTCAATGCTCTGCAAGTGTTAATTAAAGACCTTGCCATAAGGAACTTTAAAGAACATTTCAGAGCTGGATCCAGCTCTGCAGCTCGGGTTTATCGGATTAAATGTAACAGCACAGATATTCCGGCACTTCCTATAAGCTATGGAGGGGACCCTTGCATTTTGACACTTGCAGAATTTTGCACTAGACAAAAATTTACAGCTGCTGATGGAGAACACCAGACCTGCCCTGGCAGTGCCCACTGGCTGCCCACAAGCACACTGGCAGTACAGAGTTGGTTTAGGGAGATGGGGCAGCAACTAGAGAAGTGTTTCCAGCCAGAACAGTCAGATGATTACAGAGAGATGCAGCAGTTATCTTCACTTGATCAACAAAACTCATATCACAAACTTAGACTCAGTTCCTTCCAAGACACACTGGGAAAAACTTAGCCTGAACCACACGAAATTCATCAACTTGTGCATGATTCTCATTCAAAACTTCAACCATTCCCACAAAATTTCCCTGGATACCAGTATATGTGATCCAACATGTCCATTTGGGACCAGGCCTGAAGAGCGTGCTGCTTTTCAGGTTGCATTACAGAAATTTTTACAGAGCTGAACTGAAGAAAAACCATTTTTTTTCAGCTGTGTTTGGCCCTTCATGTTCCAACTTCCCTTGGTAAGAAATTTCAGCCATGCAGACTTGCTAGAGACTAATCTGGCTGCATCCACACATGCACAGCCTATCTTGTGCTGTACAAACGTCTGTTCCAATATGGATTATGGGCTAATAAGCTCTATGGTTCTGCAAATCTTCCTGGCCTTTACTTTTTAGCTGTTATAAGAGTCATATTTCCTAAAAGGAAAAACATATGGGTTGTATCTATCGAGCACAAGACGATCACAGAGTCTGCTGTTGAAATGTATTTGGAGAAAAATAAAGCCATCTATAGGAGAACTGTGAGATCTGATTTTTTTGAGGTGCATTTCTCCTGTCTGAAGTGAAAAATATAAAAAGACAAAAAATGGAAAATGTTTGTGTTCAAATACACATTCACTCTTTCTGGTTTTATATCTCTTTTAAAACATTTTCATTAAACATGTAAGATTCAGAAGTGAAAATGTTATTTCAAAAGTCCTTCTTTGGAGAATAATTCAGACTTTTGGGAACAGGAAATTTTTTGCTTAAAACTGTTCAATACATTTCACTTAAAGCATTTATCTCTTTTCTTTCAGTCACCACTGCATTTTCAGTCATTGTTTACTATAAATACTAGGGAAAAAAACCCCAAACATCCCATAGCCAAGTCTAGTTCTAGTCTCCAAAAGACACTTCAAAAAAAGATGCAAATAACAAGACTTAATTTTTACCAGTAATTACCTCATATATGCAAAGCTTCACTGGTTTAAACTTTTTATCCTAACTTTGACATAAATATATGCCCTTCTGCTAACTATTCATCTCAGTTTTCTTATCCGTAACACAGGGATAATAATACTGGCTATACTTGCCTCAGTGGAGGGGATTAGTTGGTATCTACATGGATCCTGCCTGTATAAAGCACAGTGATTATTGCCTGAATGTCGGTATCTCCTCCACTAGCCCTGAAAAGTATCACATGCCTTCTGGCCTCAAAATTAAAAAAATATCCTTAGTATTTAAAGTATTTCATTTTTTGCTACATCAGAAAGAAAATCTACAGACAACTGGGCAGTTTGCAGAGTGGTCAGTGCAGAAGGACACAGCATCCTAAGGGTGCCATCCCAGATTACGAGACCAGATACACAAGTTGCTTCGTTCCTCAAGTGATCAGAGGCAGACCAGTAGCACATAAAGCAGTATGTTTGCCAGAATTCAGTGGCATTTGTCACAATGTCCAATCCTGTCTGTTCAGAAAAAAAACTAGTTAAAGAGCCCCAAACAAAAAAGTCACACATTTCCCTCCATACTTGTCTACTTATCCTACTTTTTCCATCTCTTCCCTAACAATTTTCTTACGAATTATATCTATTTTTTTTAATGACATGTAAGTTATCACAGAACGTATTTTTACACCTGCAGCTGGAGTTCCAGCCTGAATTCTGGGTGCCCAGCTTTTTGTCAGCTTATTGCAGGAATGAGATGTGAAATATATATATTTTTTATTGATAAAGATAAACATGATTTGTAAGATGAGTCAAATTAACAATCGATTACACACTAATGGGCTCTAATCAATACATTAATTTAACTAAAAGGAGGGGTAGAGGAGGAAAGATGGAAGAGTAATTTAAAATAGCAGGACTGTTCTGCCGGTATAAAAAAAAAAACCCCAGCGTATAAAATAAAACTGAGCCGCCCTTTGTGGAGGAATGCAATATCCTCTCTCTCGTTCTCTCACCTTGTTTCTCTGTATGATGTGGCGTGTGTTTATTAAAGAATAAAAGAGCAATTATTACAGTTCCAGCAGATTGCAGGGCCCCAGCCGGCACGGCGGCGGTACAGCAGTGTCAGCCTGCTCTCTAGTGTTGCTGGAGGTGTGCGGCATCCGGCCACGCTTCCAGCTGCACCCGCTTAAAACACAGCCCCAAACCCTGAGGAGTTCCCCTGCTATCTTCTGGGTGGCAAGGAAATCTCAATTATGCACACAAGGGATGTGGTTAGGGGGAAAAAAAAAAAAAAAAGGGAGGAAGAATGTTTAAATTGTATACGTAAACTGTTTTGTTTTACAAGCTGGAGTAAATCAGCACATTTGTAGGCCATATTTATCTGATCCACTCAGTAATAATCTCTCTCAATGAACACTATTGATGTGGCATTTATGCCACTACAAAACATAACCAATCCCTTAAATTCAAATAAAGCATTACTGAAAAAATAAGAATTTTTGCTCCTGGGCAAGTCACTACTGCAGAAGGGCACAAATTTCTTCTGTGTTTCTGTCAGGAATTGAGGTGGAAGAATATGCCAGGAACAGAAGTAAATGCAGAATTCCCCCTTCTTTCTCTGCCTTATAAATTCAGTCCTCACTCGCAGCCCCATAACGTTAATAGAGGTGCCATGGTCTAAAAATAAACCAACCCACTCCCCTCACAAAGGGATCAAGGAAGGAATCCAGCCCTTTTAGCACCAATTTCCTAACGGGAGGTACAATCCTGCAGGCTGGTGCTAACGGAGCCTCTCACGGACCCTGGTGAGATTTTCAGGCTAAAGAGGGGGCACAGGCAGACGAGCAGCTCCCTCACCCGGATTTGCTTTGGATGACACAGTTCAAGGCTGCTGTTCAGCCCTTCTTAGGTCATGTAACACAGGGCCTTTGTATTCTCAAGCCTTGTTACACAAACCAACAGTGAAAAGGGAGATGGTCATGAGTCATGCCAAGTAATTCCAAGAAAACCCAAACAGAAGCAATGGAGCTGTAACAACTGCACACAAAGGTGCCACCTCCTAAAAAACTTAGAGACAAAAAGCAGCAAGTGCATGTTACACACTATGCTTTGGTAGAGAAAGCACTTTCAAGGCACAGCTGATCTCTGAAAAAGAGACAGAGCTCAGTTACACCTAACATAAATCAGGAGAAATGCAAGTGGAGCTACTCCTGTTTGCTAACACTAAAACCTCATGTCCAAGACTTCAGCACAACCTCAGTAATACAGTGTACCCTCCGCAGATTCACAGATCTGGAAACAGAGCTGAGGCAAAGACGTGGGCGAGGGTTTTAGTGAAGGCCAGCAAAGGCCACTGAGTGAGCCAGAGACAGGGAGTTCATCCTGCTGACTAGGATGCTCTCTGATGGGAAACTCCTCTCTCAACAGCAGTCTGGGAGCTGTAGGCACCTACAGCAGGTTACCAACAAAAGCAAGAACTGCAGTCCCTGGGCTGCAGGTGGGGGACCGAGAGAGAAAGTCTGCCTGTACCGTACATCCATAACCTGTGGTGCTCCTGTGAGCAGCATTGCTCAGACCCTTCTCAAATATAAAGATTCTTGACATTAAAATACCAGTGCAGAGTTGCCCCAACACCAGTCTCCTCTTGGAGAAAGGAACTACCAATTCCGTAATGCTACCTGGTATTACAGAGGAAACAGCTACAACTTACAGGGGTTTCATTAGATGTAATCAAATATTCAGCTAATATCCACTGTAGACCTAAAATCAACTCAGTCTTAGGAAGCTTTTCCTGATATATGCACAGCTGCTGGAAATGGATGACTCCTTTCATTAATATTTGCTTCAGAAAATATCTAATTTACTTTGGTGGTGTTTATGTGCTTTCTACAACTACAGCAATAACTCAGTGTGCTGGGAAGACCATTTCACAGAAAAGGCAAATCTTAGGTGGGTATTAAACAGGACTCATTCAGAATGAACTCTGAACTTCTGAAATGAAAATTTGAAGATTATATGAAAAAATCTACTAATCTAGATGATAACAATATGATGTTAGAACTATAGATATTGAAGTTTTCATTAAGTGCAGCCACAAGCTAGACACAGCAAAGTATTCAAAGACAGTTTGCTTAGAATAATCTAAAATAATTTTTCTCTACAATAACTGTCCCAATATACACATATATCATTTCTATTAATCACTTCAATTGTTTGTTGACAATGGGTGATCAAATACACAAACTAAAATTAGCAGCTGGTGGTTTAGTTTAAATTAACATCTCTTGTTAGTTACTTTAAATTACCGTAAAGGGTGCTGAAACCCACACAGACTTAAAACCACACAGGCAAAACAGTCTCTGCTGTCATTATGTTTACAGTAGCTCAGCCTCTGGCTGTGCTGGGTGATACCCTGCCTTGCTCCAGCTCTGCTCACTGGGCACATTTTACATACTTTTTATAACTAAAAATACAAGTTTTATAAGCAGTAGCCTCTTGTTTTGTTTATTCTACTGCTAGACCTATGGAGAGTTATTTTGATTTCTCTGGCACTGGATAAACCTTATTGATGTCAGTGAACTCTGAACCTGTAATTCTGAGTATTTTCAAAACAATCTCTCTATATGGAAAGTGAGACAAGGTTAGGATCCAGCAGAACACTACAGTATAAACCTAATGTGTTTATTAAAAACCATCTCCAATTAGCAGGAGAAAACATTTCTTCTGTTTTAAAACAATTTACCAGTGTAAGCTTGAAGAGAATCAACTCCTTGAATACTATTTATTTACTAATGAACATTTAGATTTTTAGTAAATTTATTAAGTTTTTTCTGAATTTACCCAAAAGACAGGTTTTCACAACAGCTCAGCCCTAGCAAGTAGTTCAAACCCTACCAGCAGCCGTTGTTTTAAGAAAGCCCCTTATGCAGTGCCTGAAACCCTCTAGGTTTCTTTTCAGGTAGGGAAGGCCAAAACTAGCCATTTGTATATAAATTAGTTTTATGGCAGTACTGGAAACTTAAACAACCAAAAGCAATTGCTCCCTGCACACCTTAGCTGGGTACCTGGGATATGCTGATTATTCTTCCCAAACCAATTAGTACTGTGCAACAGCACTTTAAGGCACTTTTATCAATAACTCCTACTGGCATGTGTCTTCTGACTTTTACACTCTGACCAGCTCTGTGCCCTGCAAGCATTGTCTCAAACCTGCTCAGCCTCTGCAATCTCTGGAGTATCTTTGCCTGCTGTTTATAATGAAGATTTCCCGTTTTGTTTTGTTAAGCAGAGCAGAGCTAAGCTTGGGGCCAGCAGCAAAGCAGGAGTCCAGACCTCAGAGTAACAGAGCCCATGTGGGAGGCTTCGGCTAAAGCCGAGCAGCTGCTTTATTCTGCAGCTCCCTCTACTTGCTGCATCCCATCATGGCAGTGTGACAATTTGCCTCTGTAACCTCCCAATCACTCTTTCACAGGTCAGATCGCAAGATCAATAAAAACAAGAAAAAAAGAGACATGTACCCGTGTAAGAAAATCCAGGAAGTTCAAAGTTATAGCTGACAGTCTGGATTTAACTCTGACTGATCTGGGAAACAAAACAAAAGTAAAGCAGTGACATGAATGAAGGATGAAGTGTCAGATGGCAAAGTACTTGGTTTTTATCAATCTAAGTCAAGCCCTTACAATGATTAAATCCGAATTTCTCAAATTAAACAGAAAACAAATAAAAGGGAAGAAATAATGGTTTCTAAATGGTTACACATGAGAGGCCCACAGCTTTCTAGTTAGTATCTTGGTAATTTAGGCATTTAAAAGCATTAGAGCAGTGCATTCTGTACATGAGACATTTCTCTGAGTACACAACAATACCCAAACAGTGTTGCTTACAGCGACAGACCAGCGCTTCCCTCCAGGTCTGCATTATTGTCCTGCAAGTGCAGCATACAGTGCATTTCATAAGTATAACCAAAGAGTAAGTAACAGCTGTCAAAAAAAGAAGACCAAAAACCATACTATACAACCTCTATGGCAGAGAAAGGCTGGCTCTTTAAATACTGAAATTAGCATCAGTGACAAGTAGTCTCAGCAGGCACACTCTGCTTTCCCCGGTCCTGCCACCAAGCTGGATGTGCCTGCCAGGAGAAAACACTTCCCTTACTGTTGCTCTGAGAAAGGGGCAGAGGATCAGTAGTTGAGGATTGAATTACTGCACTGGGATCCAGGGGAAAGCCTGGCTGAGATCACTGAGTTTAGAATCAGATCACTTTTTAGTTGCACGCACAAGAGCAGTGGCTCTCCACACACGGTACCACAGCCCCCAGGATGCCCAGCAGAATCCAAGCACAACTCTGGCACACTCTGCAGCTACACCTTCATGAGTGAGGGATCTCACTTCTCCTACTATTTCAAACTCATCGTGTTCAAGTGGTGATTCCACCCAAAACCATATCCTCAAACTTTCTGAAAAGGCAGCACAGATCCCCATAGCTGAATTTGTTATTTGGTTTTTCCAGAGGTAGCTTCTGGGCATTTAAAAAATATTTGGATTATATATTCATTACTTAACAAATAAACTCCTTTACTATATTGATGGGAAGAGATAAAAATCATACAAATTTTTGTTGCAGCTGCCTCAATTTCTCATGGTTAAAGCAATCTCCTGAAAGAGACCATTGAGTTTCATGATTCAATGCATATTTATATTGTTTTAAAGAAAAAGAAAACTTGAGAGTCTTGTTTTGCAAGATTAAGCAACAAATGTCTTATATTTCAAATGAACTGCTAAGACTTAATCCTGCAATTCTTTTCTAATCCGAGCAGTCCTAAGGACTACCATGAGATCAAGGACTCCTGACAGGAGTGTGTTTGCAGGGTCAGGGCTTTCATCTGTGTAGAATGCATGCAGCCAACCACCAGGTGAACTCATTTTGCTGAATTTCTAATCCTCTTGAGTACTGTGGTCTTGAAAGTTCAGATAAAAATAAAATCTAAGGAAAAAAAATAATCAAACTTTATTGAATTTCCTTTCCACTTAGACAATGAAACAGCAATGGAGAAGATGAAAAATGTGTTCCACGAGAATGTGATAAAATATGTAATAGGACCCAGAAATGGGGGTTCTGCTCTTGAAAGTGAACAAGTACAAATTGACCCTCTTATACATTTCCTCCTTAAACAGAACATATGTCTCTATGTCCAGTCACACAAATATATGTGAAATTCCTTTGACCTGTAGAGGAACTGTCAGTAGAGTCCTTCCCTGTCATCTCACCTGCCATGATACCAATAATTCTTCTCCTGCTGTTACAGCAGCCCTTCCAGAAAAGGAGCAATGCAGTGGTGAAGGACAGAGCTGCTCTGTCCTCCACTTAGGATTTCCTTACAGGCATCAGGGTGCAAGGAAGATGAGAGCAAAGGAAGAAACTAAGTAGCTGTACCTATTTCCACCTTTGTTTTTACAACAAACAACAATCATGCAGCATTGATTAGAGGCCCTGGCCAGAGCCTATATCCAACAGCCCTCCAAGGAGGACCAGGGCACCTCATGAGGAACTGGGAACACTTTCATTTGTGCTCTAGACCCCTATGGAAACAGGCACAAGACCTCCTCTGCCACCAGTCATTGAGGTCCCCCCAGTCAGCATCTTAACAAAGGGCTCTGCCACTCCACCAACCTGAAAGGGGATTCCCCCATTTCCCCCCACCCAATGGTTCCAGAGCAGGGCTATGTCCCCACAATAATGACTGAAGCACAAGCATTTCTGAGAACAGACTTGTGTAGAAATAACGATTTGTAACAGGTCTGCCAAACCTTACCTGGGGAAGGTGGAGGCAGGGGCAGCACACGGGGGCACCTGGGAATGGCTGATAGGGATGGCCCCTTGCAGATCTAAGAGTTGCTCCTGCTCCAGGTGTGGAAGTTTACTGCAACTCCTCAGGCTATTTGTTTTCCCCACTTCATATGAAACTTGTTGCCCAGCTACAATATTTTATTTTAAACTCAACATTTTTATATTCCTATGAATTCAGGTATTTGTTCCTAAACTGAAATAAAAATTATGTAGTAGTCAAACATGACAAAGAGGCTTTTACAGGTTTTAATAATTTTTAAAAGACTTGATTATTTGAAAGGTTTGCTCTGAATTTAAATATTTGCAACTCTTATGAAGTCAGCAACATTGTTATAGTTTCTGAGGGTTTTGTGTTCCTTGGTCTTTTGAAACATGAGAATAATTCACAGGCTGCTTATTCCAAACACAGTGCCTGAGTCTGTGAGCACTGCTCCTGGGTCTGCAGGCTTACACACAGTTGTGATTGCAGCTGGGTCACAGGCTAAATTCATTAATTAGAGTACCTAATAAATTGTTATTGATACTGTTCAGTTGTTTGTCACCACCCAAAATGCTCAATAATGTCAACAACAGAAAATAGAACATGGCAAAAGCCAAGCTAAGCTTACATAAATTAACTGGGGAAAAAGCCCAGATGAAGATAGCAGCAATAGTGGAGTGAATGAGGGGGAAGTAAAGAGGTGGTCAGAGAATCAGCTACTATCTCAACTGGCAGTTCACAGGGTCCTGCTCAGCATCAGCAGGAGGGAACAGACTCCTTATCCACCTGCCATACCCTCGGTAGGCTGGACTCATCTTTGCTTGAGTCAAATGAAGCTGAAAGACATTTTTCCATTTGATTTTGCAGATGTGGCTGGAGGGAGTGCTCCTTTGGAACACCAAAGACTTTCATGAATATATGTTATTTTGGTAATGATCCTTCTGTAGTCTAACAAGTCTAAAACAACCATTTTGTGGAGACTTCATTTTTCTTCTCCTTACAAGTGTTTTCTATAAAATAAGAATCCCAATCTTGACGCTGAAATGAAACATTTGTTTTAATGTGATATATTCATAGGTCAGAAGTAATTTCTCCCCATAATCTTGTTCCCCTTTTTTTAACCCAAGGATTTTTCACTCTGAACCAGAACTGCACAATTCTTTAGACTGCTGCTGAGCCAGACAAACCCTGTTCTCAGCCAACAGCAGCAGCAGGGAATCACAATTAAAACTGTGTTGCCCGTTTTCAACGTGGGCTGTGACACCTGTGTTTGCTTTCCTTTAATATTTGTACCATCTTCCTTCATATCCACTTGAGGTGGAGTTCTTGTACTGAGGCTGTGCCAAGCAACTCGTGTTGCAAGGAAAAGCTTGTCTGCCTTCCCTGCTCACCCTGCTTCCACCTGTGGGGCTGGAAGCACAGTCTGATGCTCAGACTGGTTCAGGTCTGAGCACTTGAAGGTTTGATCTTTACTGTAATATATGAATGTTTTCCACTAGCACAGCTAAAAGCAGTGGGAAGTGGAGAAGGGAATTCCTCCTGGGGCTGCAGAGAGCTGGGACAGCCAAGCTGCAAGGAAAGCTGGGGTCTGAGCGGGGCTGCTGCTGTAGGATTTTCAAATTTTGCAGGAGCAGAACAGTATCAATGCCTAATCTTACACGATTTAAAGTTACCACAGCCAACATTAGGATCAAAAATTTGATTTATGTAGTTTAAGTTTACCAAGAAGAGGTTTTCTCCCCCATCAGTTGCATTCCTTATGGCTCCCAGAAGGAAATGATCTTTCATAGGCAGAACTAGAACAGCCTGTCATAATCACTTATACCTAATGATGGATATTTATTGCTGTCACCAGAGACTTAAGGTCTAAAAATCCCATCTTATAAAAATACATTAAAAAAAAAAGAATGTAATGACTTCACTGATCCGTTGCTGCTAAATCTGGAGTACGTGGAGAATTTGGATTAATTCACATTTCAAAATTGATAAAATATGTTAGACTGACCTCAGTGGCTGCAGTATGGAATATTTGAAATACTGGATGTATACACAAGCATGCACTTGCTCATAACTTTTGTAGCTTGCTGCCAGTTTCCTTCAGTTTGTTTCCACTAAGCTGGTGCAAGGTTCATAACTGTGTTAAATGAGAAAATCATGAGGCCAATCATCGTGCAATTAAAAATCCTGCCCGTGCACCACAAAACCAGCCAAGGCTTTTTGGAGGTATTTTGTGCTGAGAGTTTGTGTGTTGTTTGTTTGTTTGTTTTTTAATATACAATGGAAGCTACTCACTAGGGTTCACCTGGCCCCACCTGCTTTGGCAGGGCAGAAGCAGCAGCCCCGCTCTGGGCACAGTGAGCCCTTCCAAGTAGGCACATCCAAACTGCTACAACATCCCTGAACAGTATCCCAATTACTTGAACAGCAAACACTGCATTCTTCCTGCCAAACCACACAGAAGTATTCATAGAGATGATAGTGACCTCATGAAGATGTTCTTTTTTAAATGGCAGATACAAAAGCAACTCTTATAGACATCAGCACCTTTGTGCTCTCGTTCCTACATTTTAGATACCACACGTGAAAAATTTTATACTCATTATTCACCTGTTGACAGAGTATACTTGGGTATCTGGAGTAGTTTGAGCTATTGAGTGAAAAAAAAACAGTGTATTTGGAAATATAGGCCTGAAAAAATTAAATAACAAGAAAAGAAGAGGAAAGCAGGTATATAAATAGCTAGGAACAGAGTAAAACTAGATATAGTTAGGAGGAGACAGTTCACATTATTGTGACTACACTTCTAAGACACTTATTTGATCTGCTTTAATTTCTTTTCTCTCATCTTTTACTTCTTTAGCAGTATTTTATTGACAACTGATTTTAGATGACATCTTATTTTCCCTGTGGACAACCAGTGGGATGCCTATATTAATTTTAAAAACTTCAATTCAGAGATACACATAGACATGCATATAAGACTAAGATATTTTTATCCTCTGAAATTTCAGGATATTCTAAAGACTTTCTACACTCTTACCCTTGTCTAGGGTTGTCCACTGTTTTGGGGAGTTTTGATTCCTGGAAGTCAAAGGACTTTGGATCAGGGCATTAATTTACTGTACAACTCAGTGACTTTGGTGGACTTGCACTCAATTTGCTGTTGGTCCAGTGATCTTAGGTCCTGAAATACAGACACAGCTCTCAACTCCCTGTCTACTCTTTAGAAGCAGAGCAATGCATGAACTCTTTTCATCCTTTTACCACACATGTCATTCCATTTTGTCTGTAGGAAAATAGTTTCCTGTTATTTTTAGCTCAAATCACAGCTTCATTAAAAAAAAAAAAATACAGAGTCTACACTGTTTCTTAGTAGTCCTCCAAACTTAATTTCCTGGGCTGCAAAAGAAAGCTGAAAAAGGTGAAAACACCATTGACTTTTGATCTGTTTTAGTTAAGAGCACGCCAGGCTTCTCAGATCCAGTTCATAGTCCTCTTTTAAGTACCTTAAGGTAAACTATGCAAGTCACAGCTATGTCAGAACATGCTTTGCTCACCTCTTCTCCCCCCCTCAAACCATTTCTGACCCTGCTTTGGGGGACAATATTGAAAACAGTGAAAATATAACCCTGTTAAAAACATGAATCAAAAAGTCACTGCTTGTGGACATGTTTTTAAAATTGCTTAGTTGCATGGAAGTCCCTTTAGTGCTTGAAGGACTTTAATAAAATTGATTTTCTGAGTATAGCCTTTTAGCAGCTACTGTATAAGCTTGAAATATGAACCCTTCATTGTTGAAAGTGTTTCATTTTTGCCCTGTAACTAATGATCAAGGGAAAGAATGTGTTCAGAATTCTCCATGGTTGCCATTTTCATAATTAAATTGTGCTAATAATAAAGCTTTGCAGACTTTAAACAAACTGGCACTGGAGTGGAATGTGGTTTGCAGTGTTTCATTTAGAGACCTCTGCAATTAGCCCTTAATGAATAAGCATACCACAGTGATAAGTAAGACATCTCTGTGAACTGGTTATTTACCAAAGCACAAAACTGTGACATTTTCATTCCAATGACTGAAATCTATTCTCCAGGTTTCTTCTAAAGGTCCTTAAGTAATTTGGGAAGTTAAAACCCATTAATTGACTTTAATGCCTGATGTGTAATACCAGCAGTACCACACCACTCTTTATCCTAAGTACAATGGCTCAAAAATAAGCAGCAGAGTCAGTAAGACACATGTAGCTGAATATGAGCTGCAGATCTACTGTTTTTTTGTAAACTATACAGAGCTTTAAATTAATACCATTCATTGCAAAGCCATAGCTACAGGTTATACTCTTCCCTCCCCTGCTGTCTACTTGCTTACACTGAGACTCACGTTAAAAGATTCTTTCCTATATTTGCTCATTAATAAAAGATACTTTTAAAAAACAACCCAAGCCCTACACCTCTCAGGATATTTTATGGTAATGTAAATCTGGGAAGAGTGCTGATGTACATCAGGGAGGAATCCAGCCTGTTGTGACTGAATACACAGAATTAGGAGATTTGGGTTAGTTCACTGACTGTGCTTTTCCTACAACAGTATTGCACTGCTTATAGGAGGGAGTCATTATTTTCTGGCAAAACTCATTTCAGCATCTAATGAACCAAATGTAGTGGACTCTCAAACCCATGCTTTGGTTCATATAACACAGCAGGATATGGGATCCTGGGATTTTTTCCGTGAACTTCAGTGAGTATTGGATATGGCCCTAGGAAGAGAATTGTGTTGACTGCTGGCAACAGGGAGTATCAAAAAAACACAGACAGACAACTTGACAGACTGTCAGCAGACCACTGTCTCATAGCTATCACAAGGCAATAGGAAGATAATACAGTATCTGCAAAAGTTACTGTGCTTCAGCCCAGGTTATCAAACCCAAGTTTTTCTAAGTTGCCTTTTCCTGACAGGATCAGAGGCACTACTGATCATCTAAGTGTGTTTCCTGTCTCTCAAATATTTGGGTAGACAACTTTGTACTATCACATTTCAATTCTACTCAAGGACTTTTTTTTTCTCCTTTACACTGAGTCATATTTCTTTTCTTTTGTAAAAATAACACAAGAATAGCAGAGAAAAAAGTTGGTGTGTACAAAAACGTTAGAGCCTCTGATATATTTTAGTCTCCCTAACAATCTGACACAAATCTTTTCCAAAAAGAAATATAAGATAAAGACACAGGGAAATAAGAGATATGAAAAAGATCTAGACATGCTGTCTCCAGAACCACAAATAACAGACAGCAGTTTTGTGCAGTTTGCAGTAATTCTTGTGGCAGCATTTGGTACAGAAAAACTGCAAATGTCAACCTGACCATCACAGAGTCTGCCACATCCCAAGTCCCCCCTGCAGCACAGCTCAGCTCCAGCTGGTCAGCCTGCACAGGCAGGTACAGCACATACTGACAAACACAGGTATGAAATGATCTGTACAGACACTTTCTATATAGAAAATGTGACACTACAAGATCTCTGGAGTCACTGTTGCCTTTACAAAATACTTTAAAGACTTCCTTTCAAAATCTAATCAGGCTCCATTATCCATGCAGACAAGGGATGCTAGGGTACATCATGCAATGGGAAAAACTGGAAAAAAATAGGTATTAAGGGACACAGTGCAGCTTATGGTGCAGAGCCACCCCAGTGCCTCAGTATAAATGAGCTGAGGTCCAGCAGGGCTTAATTAGCTTTGGCTCACCACTGGCAGCAGGTCAGTTATGTTGATGTCATGAATGTCCAGCTCAGCTGGACATGACCTGGCTCTTTAGGGAGCCAGCTCAGATGTCTCTGTGTCTGTAGCACTGTTGATCTGAAACTCAGACAGTTAACTCTTGGATTACTAAATCTGGTCTATAGCTGGACTTTTTGTTTCACCTATTCCTCCTGCAGTTGCTGAATGTCATCCCTCAGATAGACAAAAATCACACCCAAGGTCCACTGTGAGCGGCCTTCTCTAATGAGGAGTCCAAGTATCAGGTGGATAGAACAATTCTTCCATGGGCATCTTAATCCCACCATCTTGATGATTCAGTAGGTACTGGGTGTCAGTTGGCTTGACACAGCCTGTCTTGGGGCTGGCATATTTAATAACAGTGCAGATATTGGCAAGACTATTATCACAAAATTGACTCAGTCAGGACGCCTCCAGGTACTGCCATTTAAAGAATTTATGTAAGAAAGGAATAGATTTTGGGAGGTAATGAAAATTTTGAACTTGAAAGTAACATTCCCATCATAAAACTAGTACAGCATGGACAGAAACTTAGACACACACCTTCTCCAGGCTTGCCAAAATCAAGCCCCCATAGCCAGACAGTGACTCGTAGAGCCTGCATGACAGCCCATCAAGGCTGCACTGATGGGAACTTCCACGTGTCCCTGGACAAAACTGACAGCCTTAAACTGGAACCTCAGAAGTGAGTGAGGTGGTGACATGTTTTATTTATACCAACACTATACCTTGGTACCAGGATAGCTGGTCTATTATTTTTATTCATAGAGGGGTCCCATGAATGCCTAGGAGTACTCCTGCAAACAGCAGTTCCATGGCTGACCCGTGCAAAGCAGCAAGAGGCAGTCACCTCTACAATAACTTCTTCATCTCTGATATAATGTACAGACTCTTTTCTATTTAGACTTTATACATCAGACTAAAATATTTAGCACACAGAAATGGGACAAGCAGGAGTGCTCTTCTTAAACAGAAATCTCATACAGTTATTCATAAAGCAAATCAATTGAGGCAAGGAAAGAGAATACACCTTAGATGGGCCCGGGTGAAAAAAGGAGAAGTAATATATTATGTTCATTAAAGCAATATTAAAATTAAATTTAATACAAAGTACCTGAGACTAAAACCCAAAACTATTAACCCCAAAGCCACTAACTATTCATTAGCCAAGTCAATTTTGCATCCCATTATGATTCACAATGTGTAAATTCCCATTGAAATTGATTTAGTAAACCAGCCCTTTGATGGGCCTGAAATTAAAAGGATAGAAGAAAAGATACAACTAATTGAAGAACATAATTTGATGCTTGTACAGGGTGCAAAATTTACCGAGAGCAGACTGGAGCTTTAATTAAAGACAACGGGCCAAATCCACACCTGGGGTAATGATTGATGAATTTTGCTGAGGTCAGAGGAACTGCAGCCACTCGTGGCAGGGCTCAATCCAGCTCCTGGTAGTGTCTATAAAAAAAAAAAAAGCCAGGGAAAACAGCCTTAGGGGGGAAAAGAGAGAAATAAAGTGAGAAATATGTATTTCCCTTTCTGGAAGTTATCTTTACAGGCCCTCCTTTACATTGAGCAACACTGGGAATTTGTTTTTGCTGATGCTGAGGGGGACAAAGTATAAGATGAGGATGCTCCTACTTGGACTCCCAAATTAGGAGTGATGAGAAGGGTTTCACAGAACTGCCAGGAAAGACACCTGTCTCTTGCCCTGGGAGCAGAGAAATAAGACCACATGTTAAACCAGAGCCTTTGAATAAGGCTTTTTCATTCACCTATCAGGGACGTTCAGGCTGTTTGAAACAATTTCATAACTTCTTTTTGCCTTGTAAAATGAAGCATTTAAGCACGTAGTTTCACAAGTGCTTTGTGATGAACCATTCTTGAACTTTATCAATTTCACATCATTTGCTTTTGTTCTATGAAAGGTCTCACCTTTATAGAAGAAAGAGCAGCTGAAGAAACAATGATGTTCTGCAGATTTTTGTAGGAGAGTATACATCAGACCATGAAGAAGTTTTTCATTATTTTCCAAGGAGCTTTAACTAAAAATTTAAATTTTATTTTGTCTGCTTCCTTTGTAAGATATAGGGGCTTAAGACACTGCTGTTCCCAAAATTTGTCTGAACTTAAATGTTCTCAGTGAAGAAGTTGCGACCAAATGGCCACTGCCAGCATCCAAAGGGAGAATTTATGGTTATCAAAGTCTTTAGTGTAGTAAGGCAAAATAACAGCATGTTTAAACCCAAACAGAAAAGTTTAACACTTGCTATTTCCTATGACCCTTCAGTATGAAGCTGAGGAGTCAGTGTCTAAAATGGCATGAGGAGAGCCAGGAGGGAACCTGTAAATTCTGTTTTACCAGTAGCAATGTTTTCTGTTGGTTCTTATGCTCACTTTTTGGTACTTCAACTGATTTAACACTGAGCTTTCTCTTGCTATAAGGTTGATTACACATTTCCAATCTGGGTCTGTCTTGTTCAGCAGACTGGAATGCTCCAGTACAGATCTGAGGAATAATTTGCTCAAGAAGAAGGTTCTTTATTTTGAAAAATCATAAATAAATAGAGGGTTGCAATGAGCAGCCTTGAAATTCTGGGAATAGTCCACGTCTGAGATACCATCTGCAGCCATGTCATGGGGATTGTTGGAAAGGGGTTGAAGAATCCAAAACAGTGTGAGGAGAAAACAGGCATAGTTAAAAAATCTTCATCTACCATAAAACTCATGTGAAGTTTAGCTTCCTTGTGTCCAACACTCAGACAGACAGACTGGGATGATCCAGCAACATGAGCTAAACCCACAGCTGCACACGTTTCCTGGGTAGGAATGGTATGAGTTGATTGGGATTGTTTTGCCCACATCATTTGAACACCAACAACAGAGTTTGCAACCAGCCTTAACCAGGAGCATGACAAACAGCAGTCTGTGACCACACAAACATGCTCTTTAACTCCTCTGCATAGCTTTAAAATACACAGCAAAGTCCACAGAAACAGGAGCTTAAAAGTTGGGGTATTTGGAGCAGAGCTCACTGTCTTTGTTGTGTAAATCTGTGCTGACATGGGTGCTTTTCTACCTTTATCCTCTGGTGAGGACCCTCATCTCCACAGTGAAAGAAGGTATTCTAATCCAGAAAGTATCACCAAAGTTAGGAAGGGGTTGAAAGGCAGTCAGATTGCAGTACTGAGCAATATCTGTTTGAACTCCATCAACAACACCCACATAAAAGCTGTTGTGCAGGAGCAAATAAGAAAAGTTGGATTCTTTGCCTAGTGTAATTCACTTCATTTATTGACTTTTTCTCCTTTTCGTTTGTCAGTGGTTCTGAGATGCCTGGCATTCAGGATGATTTGTAATGTAAATTATATAATTGTACTTTCACATATTTTAACATCAAATGGAATGATTGACTACAGAATTTGAGCTGTCTACAGGTGGGGGTCAATTATCATCTGAATAATCACACTGCCACACAAGAATAGCATGGCCATGGAGTGTGACATATTTTTATCTCTATGCATTTCAATGAAGTCAGGCTGGTACATAAAAGGTTATCACCTAGGAAACATATTTTCCTAAGCACAAGTTAAACATGCAAGCAAGATCAGCATAGATATTCAATTTAGCCAGTCAACCCTAACCTATTAATATTTTAACAAAATCCAGTGAGGATAATTTTTTTTCTTTGATCCCATCTCATTTGAGCAGCCTGGAAAGGGAAGAAAAATTAAAAACAAAATAGTCAAGCATACAGAATGAGGTTATGTATTAAGTGGGCTATTTAATGTTTTTGGCATATTATAGCCCTAGGGAAAGTGTGGATGGATTTAACAATCAAGATCTGTGTTCCCTGGGCCCACAAAGTTCGAGAAACATAAAATAATCTATACTTCCGAGCTGACAAATCTTACCTGACACTCTGCTTCATCTCGCTGGGACTCTCTAGCTCAGCATTAATCATATGTTACAGGGAGTAAAAAGAAAAGTAAATCACACTAAGCTGGAAAGTGAGATGGAAGGTCTTTGAGCAAAGCTTTTAATCAATAATATGTGGGATAATAACCAGGAGCTATTGTTTGAATCTTCAGATATGAAAAGGTAGCAATGCCAAACACAAAGCAACTACAAACTGCTGAACTTCAAAGGGGTCTGATGCAAACCAAATCAGCTGGTTTTGCCCTAAATCCCACCTTCTCCCCTTACCAGTCCATTAGCAATGTTCTGTATTCATGGTTCACCAGTATTTTGATCTAACTCCAAAACTGCAATTAAAAGTGTCTATCTGATCCTAGAGATAGATTCAGGGGACACAGTAGTATCATGTGCATTAATTTTTGGGTGTCTAATCTGAGATCCTTTGCTATCCATTGAGGTTCAGAGAATGTTCAAAAAAAGGTTTTATTTCTCATGTCAGACTATTTCCCTCTTTCCCTACTAGCTTCTCTTCATACAATTACTGCTAAGACACAGAACAGGTATTATGTTGCTCTGAATTCTACCTCATTTCCAAATACCACACCTACTCTCCTGTCTGTAGCTTCCCTTCCCTCCAGCCCTCCCCATACACTAATAAAAGGAAAACAGTAATGTTTTAGGTACTGGCCTACTAAACACTGAAGAATCTTTTAGTTTATGTATTTCTTACTGTTTAATTTAATTTAATTTGTGGTTTAAATTAGAATATGCGATCAGCGGGTAGAAGGCTGTACAACCAACCCAGTCTCTACGGGCCAAAGCCTCTGCTACGAAATACATGGCTGTGATTGATTCGACCCCCAGCTATTCATACAGCTCAGTTCGTGACCTCTAACTTTCCTCACCCCTTCAATAATGTATGTAATAATATTTGGTTTGCTCAGTTATGAACAGGAGGTGGAGACGCTGGTCCTATCTCATACTTTTGTAATTATTATTATTATTTTAGGGGGTGGAGAGAGAGAGTTACTGCTCAGAGTGAAACCTAACCCAAATCCAGTTCAGGCTGTCCATTAATGCAAAACAGTTTTGAAACTGTGAATGGAGCTCCAGTAATTCCTCCACTGTTGCTCAGCAGGAGCTCGGCAACACACAGCTTGCATGACTATAGTAAAAAAAAAGTCTCACAGCCATGAAAACATTCATGGACCATTTTCACAAGCAACCCTATCAGCGAGGCAATATTTTTTTACCGCTGAGTGTGTGGGCCACGTTCTCTTCCTTTTACTTTGTTGCTTTTTTAGAGTACATTTTTTCTCCCTTTGCTTTTTTTTTTATTTTTATTTTTTTGAGGGGTTGTTTGGGGTTTTTTTGCCTATAAGTCAAATGAAAGATACTTTAAAATGATTCTGCTGTGCAACAACAACAACAAAAATATTTTTCTGCTTTAGACACAGTGATATCTGTACAGTTAACTTTTTTAAATAGCTCTTTTGTTGAAGTCCAAAAAAATCTTTCAGTGTTATCATTTCAACACAGTAAACTTTTCAACATTCTGAGAATTTCTCTGTCAAAATAAAAAAATAATCAAAATTTTTACAAAGTTTAAGTTAATCAAAATATTTTTAAAGAGTTAAGATGGACTACTGGAAAAAAACTGTCTCTGTTTTTAAGGAGATTTGGCTGGCTCATCAGCAACACCTTCTATCTTTATTTCAAAGCTGCCCTCTCAGTTTCCTCTCATTAAACCCAGGGAAAACAGAGACAGTCCCAGTGAAATCACACGTTCTTAAAATGAAACCAGTTCAGTGGCCTAATAAAGGCACAATTTTTTTTTTATTAGTACTTAAAAATAACTTGTAATAAGTTTTTCACTGATGACTGTGGACTTTTTCTTTGTTCATCATAAATTTATAAGAAAAATTAATCCACCTTCACTGTAGCATTTTGTGTTTTATCATACCAGCACCTGCTGACTCACTGCAAATACTCCTCTGGAGTGTTTGACACTCCCAGTGTGCATCTCCCTGACAAACTATGTGGTGACAGTCAAATAATCTCTGTGCCACCCTGGGGCCGGAGCAGATCCCGCTCACCGGGCAGGAGCACACCTCACTTCTCGCCATTAGCAAAGGCCAAGGCACTCTGCCTCCACCCTCCAGGAATTCCTCATGTGCTGCCAGTTCTGCTTTTTACCCAGGTAGGTGGACCATTGCTATATATTCCCAAATGCAGACACACACTTTCTTGGACTTTGGCTTTCCAGGTAACACCAAACCAGAAAGAGAAGTGACCCTCTGCAAGGAGCTCGGCTGGTGTTGGGCTTTCTCCATGTGGCCTTACCACCATGTGGCACAGACTTTATTGTGCCTTCAGCTCCTACAACTCTAGACCAATTTCCAATTCCCTTGCATGCAGCTGGCACAACTCCTCCTGACACCCAAGTTCAGGATTGATTTGGGTGCTATGCCCTTTATTGCTCTTCCATAAGAAAGGAGAATGATCTCCTCCAAATGTTTTTCTACTGATGGCAACCAAAGCCAGTTTGTATACACCCTGAAACTACTATACGAAACATGGATTTTATTAGCTTTGGCAAACTATAATGAGACTTTAACTGCAGAATAAGTGCCAGGCAGGCGATGATGTAGGGATGCCAGGGGGCAACACCAGGGCAGGCTCTCTCCTGGACATGGCCCTTCCAGACATCTGCCCAGGCAAGCCAGCAGACAGACTTTGCCAGGCTGCAGTCGCCCTCTCTGAGCATCGCCGGCGCATCACTGTCTCTAGTAGATTTTTTAAAGATTGTGAAGAAAGGATACAGTTTTGAAAACAAACGGGAAGTTCTTGGACACTTCTACCTCTCTTGTATTTGCACATGTTCTACATTGGTTCCTTTTATAGAGGCAGCATTTGTTAACAGCACTTACAGAAATCTCCTTTAAAAAAGGAGCCATCGCTCTCTGATGCTACATTACAGTGAGAGCTGGCATTTTCATGGTGATTACTGTATATTCAAAGCCACCATTTCTTAATTTGCTAATAGATATCACTCCTCTGCAGCCTTGGTCTCATTTGTAAGAACTCTGGTCTGCAATGAACCAGTCAGGAAAGCGCATACAGTCTGTGGATGCAGTCAGAAAACTCATCAAGGTTTTCTGCTGGTTTCTATTCTACATAAAGGAATATCTAAACCCACTAATGTCTCTGAAACGAGAATGAACTGCTTACAATGACTAGATATGGAAAAAAAATCAGTTTCTTTATAGTACAGTAGGCTTTTGTATAGCCTTCAATGAAAGTGGTAGTGCTGTTTAAATTTAGGCTCAGTGAAATGCTGAAACGTTAAATTTGATGGTGTTTCCTGTTCTAATCTCTCCTGAACTGGACTCAGTAAAGACTAATGACCAACCCTTTGAACCTCCAAGTCTCCTAAGGTTTAATTTGTTATTTCTGAGGAAAAAAAGCATGAATAAATAATGAGAATAAGGGACACAGTGACCAGAGACAATTCACCAGTGTCATTTACATATACAGCAGGGTTCCCAATTCCTAGAATTACTCATTACCACAGTACTACAGAAAAAATTAACCCAAATCCAGGATGACAGCCAAAAGTAAGGGCTACTCTATTCCAAAGTTATCTTGAAAGATTCACAATATTCTTTCATTGTATTTAAAGTCTGTAACATTTGGAACATGGAGAGTTAACACAGACTAGAGAAAATCAACACAAGCATTTAAGCCTCTTGTGTGTTATGACTCAAAATTCACTTGGTTAAAAGAAAGGAAAATAAATAGCTGAACAAAACAACCTGTAAAATTCTTTCAGAAGATACCTATTTGCAGGAAATATAACTTTTACAAGAACATACCACTTCTGACAATCCCTTTTAAACCGGATTTTTCTTAGGTATTCAAATTAATTTCTTTTTTCAAACCTATAAAGCACAGGACAGTTGTAGCAGTTAGAACAATTGTTCAAAGCGTGACAAATCTGGGTTTAAGTCCTTGATTTAGACCAGGGACTTCAACCTGGATGTCTCACATCTTACACAACTGCATCAGCAATTAGGTTTTTTCTTATTCTGGGCTGGACCTAAGTATTTCTTTTGAATTTTTATTATATTTTTAATATCTATTTTTGTTTCACCCTTATAAGAAATATTTACTAGAACAAAATTGTTTGGAAGTGGAAAAAACATTTTGAAGGAAGAGGGAACAGTGCAGTAAATGCAGTGCTAGAGCTTATTTTGCTTTAATTTAAATGCTTTGTGAGGCAATGAAAAACCAGAAAATTACAATAGTGGGAAGGAAAAAGGCTTTGCTCACAAAACAAATTTTCTTCCTGAAAAGCAGTTTATTGCAATGTAGAAAGCTCACTAATTGGATTTATGACAGGCAAGCAGTGATGGTAAAAAGGAATAATGTGAACAGGGAAAAATAAATGGATATTAAATTTTACAGACACCTACTCATTTCCTCTGCTTTCCTGAACCAAGTACCCAGTGTTTCCAGTTTTCTGGCAATCCTTAGTTTACTTGGCAGAAAGGAGAAGGACTGTGGTTACATGTGAGGTAAATAAGCACACAGAATAGCCCATAGAAAGGCTCAGTGCAGCTCCTATGGAGATCGGCCGTGTGAAGTTCTGGAACACACGGCCGATGGAGCTGAGAAATGCATTGTGCTAATGTGCTCTCTTTACACAGGATTCACCAAGTCTGGTATTTATTTGCCTCACATACCAAGTCAGCTATATATTTTACCTTCCTTAATACACTCTGGTAGAATTGCATCACCTTGCAAAATTTAGCTTTTCATTTTGGGGGTTGCTGCATTTTTCCTGTTCAATGTAGGACTGAATGCACAGCCCAGACTGGGTAGTTCTGTATCATCCTGAGTTGCAGTGTAACCTGTCTAATCCTGGCACACATATATGTTTTAAAACATAGCTGAAATTCTGCAAAGAGAGCTACTCAAAGACTGCAAAAGTCACCTCGAAATCTTGCACTTACTTCTCACTTTCATTTGGTGTCATAAAAGACCTCAGCATCAATCATTAACAAGCTATTAACACATGCAGCTGATAAAAGTGCTCAAAGTCTGGGCAATAACAATGACGGAAATTCCTGTTTTACAGCTGGTTTAATCTAAGTCTATGGAGCCCACTCTGGCTATTTTCTTGCCTAAAAAGTGTTTCTCCGTTCTTCTGCTTTCATTTCTGCCTGTGTAACATGCACAGAGGCTGCATTTTCTCATCTCTGCTCTGCAAAACTCGCCCCTTCCCTCCACTGCCTTTCCCACTGATTCTTAAAAGCAGTTTGCAAGCGCACGGAGCCAGGAAATGATTTCATTCAAATGTCATATGATTTTAATGCTATTACCTGGCAGTGAAGGTGCTATCAAAGGAATGAGAAATCTCAGCTCAATTTGCAATTTGTAAACACAATAGTGCTTATTAACAATAATGAACAAACAGGCTGTAATTTAGGCAGCATCATACAAAGGTGTTTCCTTCCAGTTTTCTAAAGTGCACCAGAACTCAGCCGTGCTTCTAGAATGAATAAAGCCAGAAACAGCTTTGGCTACCTGAATAAAACACGTATTTAGCATTTTGTAATTCACTAGTTTTAATCACTCATTTTGTTAAATAAAATCTCTGATGTCATGAAGTCTGAACAGCTGCTCAATTAGCTCGTTATTCTGTGTGTTACAAATGTCACTCGGGCTTTGGGGGGGGTGTGTGTGCATTGTGTTACTGATGATTTTCTCACTGCCCCTGTTGGTAGTAACATTTGTCAATAATTGTATTTACTCGGCTATAGTTCCTTGCCCCTATGCAAAGGAATTTAAGGATAGAATATATAGAAAATGGCATCACAAACAAAACAGGCTCAGAAAAACATGAAAACACCTAGCCTCCATCTGCTAAAGTGTGATACACTTCAGAGCTCCCATTTCACATGTAAAACAGAACATGATTTATAATTTATATCTAGTTGGTGCAATCCTTCTCGAAGAAAAAAAAAATCTTTGATGAAATACTGGTTTTATATTATCATAAAACTATCAAGAAAATCACAGAACATTTGGCAATTTACCTTTGCTACAGCATCTTTGAAGTTTGGATATTTATATTTTATGCACTTTTCAAATGAACTGTACTGCTGAACACAAACACAAAAAACGTAAATGTGAGTCAATGCTGAGAAGTAATTACTGCATTAGCAGCAGTAAACCACTACAGGTATTTACAGACCTTCAGATAACAGTTATGGCCCAATTCTAAAAAGATTTTAAATATTCTGTGTACTGTGGAATTTATATATTTTCCTTGATTTATTTAAAATCTATAACACATTTTAAAAAATGAAAGAACAAAGGCAGAAGCAAATAGCTCTCAGATTCTGCAGAACCACCAATTTTGCTTACAGTTGTGGTCCTTTTTATTAATAAAATTACAGATTTTTAGGAGCATACCTGGAAGCTAATTCTGCACCCCTCATACCTGTGAATCACCTCAATGATTAGCAGTGGTTATGTGTAATAGGGTAAAACTCACTTCTGAATAAAATAACCTTTAAAAGGTTTAAATTAGGCTTCTACTGGGTCGTAGGCACATAAATGAATTACTTATGTCAAAAGCCATTTCAAATCTGCAGGATTATTTATTAACATAAAAGACATACGATCAAGGAGCAAATAGGGATGTAGGGTGTTGAAATCTGAAAGGATCAACCTCTTGATGATACAGGAAAGCCACATGATCCTTTTCGTAAATTCTGTAATTTTCAAAGCACCTGTCCTGTGATGTCTCAGTTACAATCCTGGCTGCTGTGCTCCAACAGGCAGAGAAGTCACAGCAGTTTGTCTTTGCTCTGACAGGTTCATCAACATATTACAACAGAGAGAAGTACTGCACTCCCACTTTATTTTCAGTCCATTTACTAAAGAAACACATCACTCTGGCATGATACATTTCATGCCACTGGCTAATTTCTAAGGCTGTGTTAAGCAGCAAGCAGGACTTTAAGAAAGGGCCATACTGGGGTGATTCTCAAATATCTTTCCTTTTGCTTGTGACAGAACTAGTCAGAAAAGCTATTTGAAAAATGTCAAAATATTGGTGGTTGTTTGACTTGATGGAAAGTGTTGTTTTCATACAAAGACCACTTTTGAAAAGCATCAATTAAATCTCCTTTAATGAATCAGCAGATTCATGACATCACCTTTTAATATACTCATAGAATGATTTGAATTTGCTTCCTTTCCTAACTGCCTAAAATAAATTATATATCTGCAGTAATGAAAAAAAACCCACAAAAATAAAAGGTCAAAAGAAAAATTCTAAATGTCAAAAACACAGTTCAAAAGCTTTTTTAAAATGTGACTTTGCCAGAATAATTTTTTTTTTTAAAAAAAAAACCTCTTCAAACTAGGGGGAAAATATTTAAAAAGTGGATCTTATGCAACTTAACTTGACCGAGCAGAGCTGCACTCCCTCCCTTGTTTATCAAGAGGCAGAATTCAGTCCAAAGTAGGGGTGAGGACAACAGGCTCCCCCTTCCAGAGCCGGCTGTGCTCCTGGAGGCATCACCTCCACAGCTGCTCCAGGGTCTGGGCTCTGTGCCATCAGCACAATCGAGCTGAAAATTATTACATTCCACTGAAATTGTAGTTTGTTCATATTTTACAAAAACATCTCTTTATTGATACAAGGAGTCAAGGTAGTAGCATACAAATTCCTGCTACATCTGGCTGGACTTTGATTTTACCATATGGATCCCAACCCTCCTGTACAGGATGAGACTTTCAAAGAGTCCTAAAGGACCCAGGCACTCAAATACTGTTGATGTTCAGTGGCGTCTGTGAGCCAGGTCATGACAAGTGATCAAATTAGGGTGTCCTAAGAATTTTTTACCCTTCATTTGAAAGCTGCCACCTGCTCAGTTGGGAGACTGCTTTTCAAGCTCTCCTACTCCATGGCTACATGAAATAAAACAGATTCACAAATGCTTTCATTATGCTTTGAAATCTCATCCACAGTGCAAACTGCTACAGTCCCTGCGAAATCGGTGAAACTCCTCAGAGTTGTAATAACTGAGCAGTATTATGTGTTATAAGGCCAGCCAGTCTGCAAAATGAGAAGGTGAATAACTGTCATAACCAAGGATTTTATACCAAACCTCTGTAAGTGTTTCAGCTTTTGCTTTGTGAGTCAGCATGCTCACTTACATAAAGATTGAAGAACACAACAGGAGCCTTGCTCTCCAGATGAGAAGTCTTTGTAGCAAGGTACAGAAGCAATGCATTGCCTGGTGAAATGGTAATGTTCAAAAAATAATCAAAAGCAATGACAAATTTGTTAATTTGATGGGCAGCATTACAAGAAGAGAAAAGAGATTGCATAGGAAAATGCTGAGGCTTCTCCTCCTTTTTTAAGTTTTTAAATATTAAACCCACCATTCAGGCACTTGCAGCTGTTCCACCGAATGTTTCAGCCTTACAGAGCAGCAGCTTCTGGAGCACCCCAGGGATGGCCACAGCCACAGCACCTGTACCTGGGCAGGGCACCCCCTCCTAGGGCCGGACATCTGCGGGGCGATGACAGTGCTGGGGGCTGATGCCTTCACGGGAGATCAAAGGAATTCTTGAGGGGTCAGGAGAGGATGACATGAGGGTCAGACAGCCGTACTGCTTGAGAGCCTTTCAGGCAGGTGATCCACTTACACTGTCATTTTTGGTCTGTGTCAAGCAAGCATTTTTTTTCCTTTATAAAGTGGCTCTGGCTCAAAAAAATGCCTTCGCCTTACACCAGCAGCTTTTAGCTGAGTGCTTGGCGGCTGGGTTTTTATGTAAATGGGATCTGCAGGAACTATGAAAGGAGCCAATGTGCTAACATTGGCATGCAATGGCTTCGGAAGCCTTGCAAGGGGGTGGATTTGTTTACAGGTGATTATTCCTCTATAAAGCAAGAATTTATTTGTTGATTTAAAGGACCTGAATGACCTCTCTGAAATTACTCATTTCAGTAGAAACTTCAAGGACTTTCTCAGACTCCTTATGGATTTCATACTGAAGATTTAATTTCAGTGACCTGTCTCCAAGACTTTTTGGTTACCTCTCTGTAAAAACTCAGACTTGCTTGACTATGACATCTCCACCACAGAAATGTTGCCAATTCACTGCCTTCTAATCCAAGTAAATGTCAGTCAAGTCAAGATGATGGAAACCTGTCATACAACTTCAGAATTTACTGAATGCAAAGTCTGGTCCTGTTCTTCCTTTATTTAACTACCAGAGAAAGGAGTTTGTTAACTCTTCTTGAATTAACTTTTTGGATAAATCTGCAATCATGCTTGAGAACTATGTTTTTTTAGCAAGTTGTTGAAAAGCCAAACAAAACCACAAATAACTTTAAAACACTAAGGTGACATGAACAACTAAGACAATGTTTACAGAGAACACAGTCATTATTTAAGTACTGTTTTTATTTATATTTTGTGGCTAATTTAACATTCAACATTGCAAAAATTATAGGGCAGGAGGCAGGAGTCAGGAGTGGCTTTTAAAATACTCTTTAAAATCTACTTCAGAGCTTTCATGGTTTCGGCTTCCTGAGAACTTGCCATTGCTATTCAGAGATGTGCAAAAGTTTCATATGGAAACTCTAAACCAGGAAAAGCTTATTTAGTTCAATTTAGATGTAATTTTAATTGAACCTGGCCTGATTTAGGCTTTCAAGTAGAAATCATAAAGAACTCATCAGTTGCAACACAATTTCTTTTTGAAAATTACCATCTCCATCTTTCATCTCTCTTCCTGCTCTGCTCAGCTGGTTTGTGTGGTCTTTTGAGACCTTAAAAGAGAACCAAAGTCATGGGGAAATAAAAGTAGCAGTTACTTTAGTTGAGGTTGCCAGCCCTGCTCTGAGACCCTGCCAGGAATTTTAAAAAAAGCTAGGTAGCCCACTGAGCATCAGGAAGAGAGAGCTTAGAGTTATGTATCTGAACACTTTGAACTT
This sequence comes from Manacus candei, assembly GCF_025592945.1. Lineage (NCBI taxonomy): Eukaryota > Metazoa > Chordata > Aves > Passeriformes > Pipridae > Manacus > Manacus candei. The sequence goes on from NW_026138113.1 coordinate 6,751,792, forward strand.
AAAAGAGGTTTTATGCAGGAGAGAAAGTAAGCTGCATTCTGCCATTTACTTAATTCCAAAATAAATCTACTATCCAGGGTAAAAATGTAACTTTTCTTATACTGCTAAAAGCAAAGCGACATCTGAAAAATATTACTAGCCAAAGGCCAGATTCTTTAAATATTTTGCAAGAACTAATACTATTATGGCTACTTATGTGAGTATTCTTGTCACAAGGGTGACAAGTTTAACTTACCCACATGTGTTTCAGGGGAACTCTTTGCTAACAGTGACACAAGACAAAAGCTAAAGCACCAAACCTGGTTTCTCACATCTCCAGCTTTCATTGATTTTAAATGGGTGCACATGCCAATGGAGACAGAATTTGCCCCTAGCTGAGGACAACTATAATCCGTACACAACGGCGTGTAAATCATTTAGATCTTGAGTTTAAGCAGTCTCTTCTATCCACACAGGTCCGTGTTGCTTTATCAGCTCATTGCTGCTCATTTCAGGACTATAATCTCAAAGAACACGGGTTTTCCTTTGTGCCCATTCCAATGTCTAATTTTTTTACATTACCTTCTTTGCTTTCATTTTATCCTCCACCTACACTCTACATGGCAAGTCCCCTGACATAAACACCCTGCTAGAGCTGATCCAGTGTGCTTGGACAGGGGAACTAAATATCACCAAACACACACCCCTGAGATAAAAAAACCAAAAATCTGAGAAACATCGGGTGGGCATAAGCAAAGACAACTGATCTAAGTCAGTCCTTCTGATGCTAATCTTACTGCAAATAATATGCAGGGTACATGAGAAAATGTCAAATCCATGCTACCTCACAATTGCTGGCTTTCACTCCAACTTGAAACTAATCCAAAGAAAAAACACAAAGGAAAGGCTGCAAGTTCGATCGTTATTTTAGAAGTTTAAAAGAAATAAAAATGTAGCTCCCTTGAAACTATGTAAGACACATAATCTCACAAACTCCCAAAAGAATATTGTAGTCTATGGCTATTGAATTTTTTAAGTGCAAAAAAGAATGCAATAAAACCAGGTTACATTGAAAAAAAATAATTCCTTCCAATTAAAATGTAAAGAAATGCCTTATACATGGAACATTCCGTATAATTATCCTTCAAAACTAGAATTCTGTGATTAATAAAATAAACCTAAACTTTCACTGAAAAAGAAACATTTCTGAAATGCATCAGACTTGCATCCAAACATCTTGTCAGAGCAAAGTATCGGTGTTTTTAACACAATCTTATTCCATTGAAGTTAAAGTAAGGTGAGCATCTCCGTTCAAAAAAATCAGCACATAAAACACTTTCAGTTTTAGCATCAAAGATGTGTTTACTGCAAACACAGAAATGTAAGAGAAATGAAATGGTGAAGAAGTTTGCAACAGTTTTAAGGATTTATTTTTAGATCTATTACACTGGAGACGTACTAACCACGAAGACTAGTTTTCACACACAGCACACATCAGTGTCTCATCTCTTTTGCCAACTGGATGCTGCTGTGCATGTTTCCAATCCCTGAAAAGTTTTATAAAGGCAAAATGAACTTTACATGACTGCTCTCCTCTGCTTTCCGTTCCTTGTCGGGTCCCATCCTGCCAAATCCCCTGGGCCCACCAACAGCTCCGAGCCGTGGGGATCCCGGAGCCGCGTGCTCCCGGCCCCGCGTGTGCCGGCAGGAGCTCTCAGCGCCCGGAGCCGCTCGCGGGGCAGCGGGAACCGCTCACTAACGCGGGCAGGATGAGGCCCTTAATCACTAACAGCTCCTCTGGAAACTCTAGCAGAGATAAAAACTACAAAGACACCGTTGGTTCCAGTCCCCTTATTGAATTTTCATTGCTCCTTTTATTGTAACTATGAATTCAGTCCATAATGTCACGTGTTCTTTGTTCTCCAGCCTGACATACATTTTAATACCCAGAGCAATATCTATGCAAAGACTAACTGTGTTCATGTGTAGGAGAGTTAACACTTCACTACAAACATGGTTATGGTTATAGATTAAAAGCAACACTTCCAGTGATTCTACAGCTTAATATTTCCAACTTCCATCTCCTTCTGAAGGTTCTCCTCCCCTCCTCCCCCTACTCGCCCCCCCAAAAAAATCTCTGCACAAGAAATGCTGAGCATACAAATTATGTCACTGACATCTGGAAAGAGACATGACTACCCAAGTAAAAAATAAACCCAACGGAGGTCATGGCTTTAACAGACTGTCGCTCTATATTTAAACTGATTGATTCATACAAAGACATAATTACAGAGAACATTGGAATCAGCAGCTCCCAGCACTCTGGATTGCAGGCACAATCATGTTTACAGGAACTGTATTATAAAGACTACATCTGGCATAAGCTAATTGATACACTCAATATTATGATACACAATAATTTAAACTTAAATTGTGAACGTCTACTTATTTTTCTACCTAGATAATAACAACTTTCTTTCAACTATACATGATCGTGTATGATTTTTCAGGATATTCTTTGCATAAAATCTATTGGTTATGCAAATAAAAGGCTTTGCAGAATAACAGTACAGTAACTAATTTGTATAATCAGTTTCTCTCAATTCAGCGTGATAATGATATGTAAAGCACATCACTACAGACTGCCTGTGAAATGAATTCTGTCTTAATATGCTAGTCAACTAGCCACTCGACCTTTGCACAGGCTCACTGTAAGAGGAGCAGAAAAACCCACACACATTCTTTCAATTTCTAAAGGGAAATTCGACTCTAGCCATAGAACAAAGAAAGAAGAAATAGAAGTAAAAGAAAATCAAAGAAAAAGTGATTTGGATTCAAGGGGATCAGATGTTTCATTTATTGCAGGTTGGAGACCTTCAATCAGTCAAATGAAAGACACATTTGTATTAAAATACCTACAAGGCAGAGAGAAAGCCTTGATCAGGTGTATTAGATTTAAGTTACAGCTCTCTTGCTGAGAGATGTGAACCTACCTTCCAGTCTATCTGTTCTCAATATTGAAGGTTTTCTGTGTTACAAACATTAGATGAAAGGTAGCTTGCTTGCCTTCCCACGTATCTGCTGGATATTAACTGTACATTTGAAGCATACACTGCAAGGAGACGTGAACTTGGTGTGCACTGCAAACAGTCACCCATAGAAAGGGATGTTGAAACCATGTTGGGGATGAGACACGAAGTGCAGGGGGAGGTTCACCAGCACAGCGGCCACAGCTCCATCGGTCACTAAAAGCTGGTGCTTCCGAAAGTAAACCTCCTCTTTGCTTTAGTGGAAAACACATTATTTGTGCTGTGACAGGGCTGTGAGCTCTGTTACACAGGTGGAAAAAGCCACGGCAAGAGCCCCTGCCCTGGTTCCTGCTGTGTGAGGACAACAGTGTTTTGTTTGACTTCTCATTACACATCGTGCAGTTGGTAACAAAAGCCAAGCCCCAACCTCATGCCTCATTTTTCACACCATCCCTTCCTCTCAAAAACTCCTTGAACCCACTGTCTTTGCCCAGACACACAGAGGAGTATCAAGCCTGATGGCAGAGGTCAGGTCTTCATCTGCAGTAGGATGATAGTTGTTTAGATTGCCTGGAATATGGTCTCAAAATGTTTTATGAATTGATTACCACTGCTTGTAAAACACTGAAACAACAGTATTCAAAAATATTTTTGATCCTTCCTAGCAGTGCCAATAATTCTGGTCACTGAGGTGCTGCCTCTTTCATCAGGGAAGCAACTCCTCTCTTTTACTTTGTCCCAGTATAAGGACAAGACAAGGACCACAAACGATAGAAACCTTGTCCCTTATCCTGTCCTGAGACCACAGACCCCACGTGCCAGCACAGCAGCGACCAGGAGTTACTGCCAGACTGGGTTTGCACATAAGCCTCAGACCCACGTATTGATCATCTCAACCCAAAGACAAGTTCTTTCTGCCATTACAAAGATCACTTCAATAATTTAATAATGAGATTAATCCCTCAGGTCCCTGAACTAGGTCCTTTGGTGGGAGAAACACATTACACAAATAACTTAAATGTGTAAGTGTTAGAGAGACTGTTTCAGTGGGAAATCAGCTTCTGCATGTTGTTTCTCAGGGCTTCACCCTGAGGTACAGTTATTGCATTCCACAAAGCAAACCACCAAAAATAGAGTCTTTACTCAGACCCCAATTTTAAATATTACTTTCTAATATCCAACCAGCTTTCTAAACAAGCCACTATAACTCTGATTTCTGCTTTCATGTATGCATAGCTGCAGATACTGTGTAGTAATATGAAAATTTTAAAGCCATCCTGCTTGTTAAATAAAAATTTATCTGTCATTGTAAAGTTTAGCTGATCTTTTCATTTATATATCCATAAATTTTCCAGCAGTAAAGAAGGATGGTTATTTTTCTTTTATTTCCTGATCTTTAAAAGTTACTTTTGAAATAAAAATAAATATCCCACCAATAACATTTGAATAATGCCTCATATTAGTACTATACAGTCTCTGTTTTGGAGCTGGTCAAAGGGTGAAAAGGCGCAGACAAAGGACTTTTATTTTCCTTTTAATACATATATATATATATATATATATATATCTTTGTTATTATTAAACAACGAACCTATAATACTACCACTTCCATAGCTGAATGGGGAAATCTACACAAATATTTGTATCCTCCCTACTTATGATAACACATCATACAATTTTCACCAGTAGGTTACATAGCAGCAGCATGCACACAGCAGTACAGCTGATAGACTAAGATAAATTCTGCATCTCAGATATGGTATTTCATGTACAGTTAAAATCTGCTCAGAAGGAAAGGAGCTGTAATGCAAGGCTCCCTTTTTAACAGAGTGAACAAAAGGACACAATATTGTGCAATGAATTCCACAGGGGCTTCATTCTATTTATAGTGAAATCTCTTTCAGTGCATGAACATTTAATGGTTTAGCTTGATATGTCTTTTTTCCATTTACAAAAGATCAAAACATGAATTTCTCTGTCTAAAGAAATTTATATTTGAGGTGAGGGGAAGTGGCCACAGAAGAAGAACATACAAATTCTCCAAGGAGTGCACAGGGGCACAGTAACCCTCTGTTACCCTCTGCTGTGTTCAAACCAAAACATAAGATGGTAGTGAGGTATTACCTTGCCTTTGGAAGTACAGTGCACTGAAAGGAGGGTTCATCAGCCTGTTTTCTGCTATGAATGTTCACACCATCCCCATAGTGATGAAGAGCTCCTAACTGGGTAACGAAGGGAGAGGTGGCAGGCCACTGCTATTGCTCTCTCAAATGATAGTATAGAAAGCAATGACATGCCACTGAGACAGGAAAAAAACCAGACCAGTGCAGAAAAGCCAGCACACTCTCCCACAGCCATAGACCAGGCAGTTCCTGGCTTTTTGGAAATAAATGGAGGGGAAAAAAGGTGCTTTGTTATAAAATGAGGCAGATTTCTCTAGAAGCCCACTGATATCAATGGTGCATGTCAGAGCCTCAGTACTGTCATCACTACACAAGCATCATTCTTAGAATCCTTTTGAGGCAGCACCCACTATCCTAGTATTTGCAGCTCTTGCCATTTGCCTTCTGAACAATTCTGATCCAAGTAAAAACAAAAGCAACAAGACTGAAGTTTCATAAAATATCCAAAAGTAGCCTTAATATTTCTTGAGCAGTCGTTATTTTCACTCAATTTTCTGAATAACCTAGTTAGAACATTAAAAAAATACCTGAATTCTTTACAAGTCTGTTGTCCAGATAATATAAGACTATCTGCCTGTCAAACACCCATTTGCTGTAGGCTCAGGAAAAAAACATGTCCTAAGAAACTCCAGCAGTCACCCTGGCTCCTTACATAGTGGATGATTCCATGTCTCACACCTTAACTTTCAACCACACTTCAGCAAAACACACAGAATTATACTGATCTAGGATTCATTTCATGTGGGGAATGTCATGTCATATTTAAAGCACTTCAGAGTCATCACAGCAAACCTGCCTTCTGTGGAGAAATCACCTAAAGATTGGTAAATGATTATTTAATTCAACAAGTGAAAGGTCTCCTCTGGTAGTGTCTATGATGGAGTACAGATCAAGAGCAACCACTGCTGGAAAACACCAAAATTTTTAAGGAATTGGTAAGCCTTGCTTCTCAATTACCTGCAAGCAGCTCCTAAATACAAGTTTCAGCCAGACCAACCTATTGAGGGTTGGAGGAACTGTAACCTTACCTTACAGGCAGGAGAGCAGAAAAGCAGGTAGGAAGTGTTTCCTAATGACCTTCTGTGTTTGAGCAAGGCCATTCAACTATGTTAGGAGATCACAGTTTTACATGGCTCCTAAGTTTTTAGCAGGGAGTACAAAATCCTGACTCAAGCTCCGTTTAAAATGAGAAGAAAAAAAAAAAAACAAATAAGAAACGGTTTGCCTAAAAAGGAACCTCAGGATTTTACTCTACATCTGGACTTCTTTCAATTCATATTCAGTGCAGTGAAAATAAGACTCTTCTCAGAGTTTTTAGTGGCATAACCTACATTTTGTCTCATTTCACACATAAGAACATCCACAACCTGCCATGGAGAGAGAGGGATGTGTGGGCACTGGCAGTCCTGGACAGGAAACCATTGCTGTACTGACACTGCAGTGGAGGGACAGACTTGCTCCCACACTGAGGTTCAGGGTTAATTGCCATTGCCTCCTCCCTCCCTCGACAAGAAAAGTCAACCATCTCCTGGCTTCAGAAGCAGCAGAATGAGAGGGAAAATCGTGCACATGGCAACTTTGCTTGATTCTCATCTCAAGGGGGAATTCTGCTTCTACCCCATGTGGACATTGATCGCTAGAAGGATGCTCTCATAAACAAGATGCTGGAGGCCATGTAATCTTCAGCCTCTCTTTTCACCCCAGCTTCCAGCAAGCCAAATGTAATGCATGACACAGCAGGAATGTAAACTGCAAAAATGTTCTCGAGTGCAAAGGAGATGTGTGAAAACATATCATCTACAGCAACACAAACCAGCAATTCTTGCTAATCTGCCCGCACTGTTTCAGGGATGCAGCTAAACATTAAGGATGGAATAATCATTTTCTAACCATAACTTGCCAAAACAGGGCAGAATGACAGCTTAAACAAACAGAATCTACTAACTAATCTGCAGTGAATCCAATTTTTTTTAACTGAATAGCAGAGACTTTTAGGAGACTGTAACCTGACATATGCCTCCAATTTTTGGTAAATAATCACAGTCATCTTTGTTTTGATATAGAATATGTGATAAGTAAGAAATATTTTCCAATTCCAGTTTGTTAAAGTAGAAGCTACACTTTCACCCATGCCAAACTGTTATATCAAATCATCTCAGAAATACCTGGAACTTCTTATAGTCTAAAGTCTTTAGCTAGACAACATTACCATCTCACTTGTGGCCATTTCAAAAGCAGAAAAAATTGAAAATTAAATAATAGGATCAGAACCTATGACATAAGGTGTTTTAGGCCAAAGCGACTTAATTTAAATCTCAAAAATAAATAAGGGCCTTACTGTTGCAGAAGAATGTTGCCACCACACTGCAGAGCAGAGGTATCAGATGCTGTCACGTCACTGTCACTTCCATGTACAATCTCCTGTACGTAAGAGATACATTGCATAATGTTACAGATGGCACAGCTCATAACAGCCAGGATTACATTTATTAAAATCAGATGAAATGCTTTTCACTAGATTCAATGATTTTCCATGCAAGGTGACCTGAGTTTCTTTTTTCTGAGCACTACCATTATAAGATTTTCCCGCTGTAGAAAACAACTACAGGTAGAGGGTAATTGTTGCTATGCATTGATGCCCATCATTACAGGCACCTGCTGTAAATCTGCATTCATAAATGTTTGAGTTTACAAACAAACTGGATCCTCAGTGTCACTATTTTATACACTTTCAGTGTAATTATTCCTGCAACTATTTTTGTTCATGTGAGTGCTGCTACCTTCACAAATCATTATTTATATAGGAACTGTTGTATATAAGTGTCGGGGTGCTCTTTGCTTTTGCACTATCCCCAGTTAAAATGGTTCTGGACAAGGCAAACGAATCAAAAAACCCCCCTTCTTCCACTATCCTGGACCTTAGAAAAAGCAAATTACGTGTATCACTAGCAAACCATAACCCTAAATGCATTTATGCAATTACTGAACTGTTATACAGGAAACAAAGGTGTTTATGAGAACAGATCCTCTCAGTTTGTACCTGTTGAGGACTGTGTCTGGTGGCTGGGCTGCACCCAGGGGTTACCACCCTGCCAGTGCATACAGATGCACACAGACCTATGGGTATGTTTAGAGGTCCATATTCCTGAGTGTAAAATCTCACACATGTATGATGTCTAGTTTTTTAAAATAACAGATTAACCACACGCTGATACAGCTGTGTTTTTATAGCAGGCCAGCAGTGAAGGCACAGAAACAGTAAAGGTGTAGCACAGAGCAGTGGAAACAGCCCACAAGGCCAAGGCCAAGGCTTTGCCTCAGGTGAGGTGCAGGCTCCAGCCCAGCCTCCCCACTGCCCAGCCTGAATATTTTATATTTATTTCTCCCCCCTCTCCTTTGCGGTGGCAGTTATAAATCTACCTTTCTCAAAATTCAATAAAAAATTAATTGAAAAGAAAAAAAAAACAAAGAAAAAAAGAAAAGTCATTTCATCCCCAACAATAAAAGGCCAATTGACTTCTCAATTTCCAAGTGGGCAGGGGAAGAAATCAGGCATACACAGGGAGAAACTCAATTCTCCAAAGCTCTCCCCCTTCAGGAGTTCCAGCCCCGCCGTCTCAAGGGTGCTGTGTCCCCTACCACTCGCTCAATTCCAGCTGGGTATTGTTTTCTCAGCTCCGAGGGAAGCAGGAATTCATTCTGCATTATTGATGACCCGCGTTCAGGCGCTGTGAGGGCCCTTGGTTCAGTGCTTCCCGCTGGCTGTCACTCATCTGTGCCAAGAGCTCCCATTGTGCCGGGGCAGGTGGCTCCCTGCATCTCCCCCCAAACATCTCCCCTTCAGACACATCCAAAGAAAACTGACTGAAACAAAAACTGGGGGCTGTGGCACAAGGACAAACCTCGGCCCTGTTCAAGCTTCGGCCTCGTGAGCTCGCACCTTAAAGGCAGCAGAAGGACAGGAACGGCTCTGAGGGAGGGGGCCTTGGAAGGGCTGGGGTTCGGCACCACAGGGAGATCGACCTGTATTTCAACTGATCCCTCTTGCCAGCAAGTTAAACACAGTGTTGAGCCCCAGATCATGACACAATCTGAGTATTCTGAATTCTTCTCAAAGAGTGTATCTGATCCCAGAAACAGCAAACCCTGACTGAGCACCTGTCAGGGCAGGGGTAGGAGGACACGTGTTCCTCCCAGGGCCAGATTCATCCCTTCCTCTCTCTGCTCTTTGCCTCATGCCCTTCTTTTTCCTTAGTTGTGTTGTGGGTTTTACTTTCCTTCGTCTCTACCCTAAACAACTACATAATTTTCTTTTGGACATCCTGGCACTGACCAAGTGCAGATCCACACACACCTTCAGATATGGAGGCTGTACGGTAGCAGAGAAGCCTCAGTGATAAGAATGCTGGATGCCTGAGGTACATTTAATTCATGAAAAAGCACTACAGATCTGGGAATTGCCAACTAGAATTGGTGTCCATAGTCACCAACAATGCAAAATACATGTACAGTTTTGCAGAAGTCGGTTCTGTCTGACAATACAGAGCTGAGTTGCAGGTTGTAGAGTAGTTCAAGTGCAGTCTCTAAGATTTCACAGATGGCTCATAACCCACTAACTTCTCCAGGCTGACTAGGACATGCCTACTTGCTGTATCAGTGCTTTGATCCTGGGATGTAACTGTTTACAAAGAACTATGCCACTTTCTTTGGTTCTAAGGAAAGCAAAACTCATAGTTGTCAGCAACTCCACCAAACGGGTTCACAAACAAAAAGCAACTGCAATAATATACCTGATTTATTCTAAATTAATTGAGAGAAACCTCAGGTTGATTTTTATGACACAGGTCTAGCAGGACAAGTGGTTTCTTCCATGTGTTTTTATGTACTTCTAGGAAATTTTTGGAGGAAAACCTTTCAAAAACTATAGACTAAGTATTCAGGCAGGGTGTTGAATATGAAGTTTCAAAGTACCAAAGGAAGGAAGTAAAAAATTTGTATTCAGGTTCATACTTTTCTCCTTCCTGGAGCTAGAAAGGTTGAATCAGCAGCTCCCCCCCACTTATAATAGTGCAAGAAAAACCTTTTAAGAATTCTGTAATTGTCTTTATTTTTGTGAGTGTATAGGTATCAGCTAAAAGTGTCTCTGGATTATTTACAATCATGAATGCAGAATGGGAAAAACAGTAGAAATTCTAATAGTTGCCCAATTGGTGGATGTTCTACATAACTGATTTCTAAATACTTGGCAATGACTATTCACCAAGGCTTGCATATTTTGGCTTCCCCACCCCCAATACATTCCTCACATTGTCTGTGCAATACCTGAACAGCTTGTGACTAACCTTTGAACACCTCTGTTCAAACTTCTTACATTATCAGTTTTAACTGTGCCCCTCAAACTTGCCCAAAACAGGGAGAGGCAGGAGCTATTAGAACTGTTCACTGAAAGACAGCAATTTAAAGAAACTTTACAATGAAATTCTATCTTAGTCCAACAGTTTCAATGATTGTGAAAAAAACACCTAAAAAAAAAAGTTCAGCAATTTCACACAGTGGAAAACAGCCCAGGGCACAAGAAAACTAAAACCAAACAGTTTGCCGTCAGTGCTGTAGACTGTGTTCAGTAAAAACAAAAGATCAAACAAGTTCTGTAATCATTATATAAAGCACATTTGCTATGGCATGTGAAGAAAACATACTTCCTTCCTAATACTAATTAACATTAGAGAGTTGTGGGCTGAAATGCGGGATAAAAATAGCTGGTTAAACTAATCACTCAGCAAGATGTAAATGTTACATATAAAGTATACCTAACGGGTTGGAATATTTATCCCAGAAGTAAAGAAAGCTTTCACTACTCATGAATTATAAAAGTTTCTCTTCCTGCCTCACTGCAACAATGTATGGACTCTGCAAGTATGTGATGGCTCTTCATAGCATGTCTACAGTTTTCCTTATTTATAAGTATTAAAAAATTTCAGCCAACTCTGCACAACAGAGAATGGAATCCTCAGATCTACCTTTTCTTCTCTGAAATTATTTCTGCTTTCATATGTGCTCCATCCTTCCACAAATTAATCCTGGCAAGTGTTATCCTTCTTGCCCCCCCAGCTATTCCTTTGCCTTTCCCCATCCCATGGTTTCCCCACTGTTCAATGGTTCCTCATGGATAGAAGCCAGCACTGAATGGAAGGTGTTGAATGACTGGCATGATACAGAGCAGACCACCAGAGTCTCCAAACTATTCCTAAGCAAAAACTATATTAAAAAGTTCAGAAAGCCAAATGTTATTGAAATAATATTTCAATAGTTTCCTAGCAACAACATTTCAGATGTTTCCCAGTAATTTCCCCTAGCGGGAATTCCAGGTAGGATAACAACTGGAGAAAATGTGTTGAAATGTGCAGTGCTGAAGCATTGCACAGTTGAAAAATCAACACAATCCTGTCTGTTCAGAGAGGTAGCATATATCCATTCTCCATGATCTTTAAGCACCTGTCAAGCTCTGTGCCTAATACAGATACCAAGGAAATATGTCCTTGAGTAACAACAGTGTTCTGCAGGACTCAGCTGACATTTATCAGTGGACCACATGAAGACATCTCTGAGATCACAGCCCCTCTCATCCCATATTTGGCTGCTCTGGGCTGGATTGAGGGGTGCTGATTTATCCAGTAGAAAACTAGTCACCACAAGATGCACTTGACGCCAGTTACACCCAGGCTATGTGAAGACAAGGCTGTCTGTTGGGTGTTAGGCTAATGAAAACAAAAATGGTGGGGTTTTCCTTCCTCAGCCAGGGGAAATAAAACACCCCTTTGAGCAGCTCCTGTAATCCTAGTCAGATCCCAAACTCAAGCTACCTGGCACACCAACCTCCTGCTGTAAGTGTCACAGGAGTACGATTTCAGTCTGTAACAACTAAATAACTGAAAACAGCCCATAGGAAACAGAGTATGACCCAAGACATCATGTTCTCTGTGTCCTCTTCCAGGACTCTGTCAGCAGATATTTTAGACCAAGGAAGCAGATGAGTAGGAGCTCTGATGGCAAATCTTCAGAAGCAGAGGCTTAACCTGACAGAAAGGGAAAACTCTTCAGTAGCGTTGTTTTAAGATTACTGTAAACTGACAAGGTAATTCAATGTGGTTATGTAAACTGAGTCACAAGGCTCCTAGGCCAACCAATCTACCCCCATCACCACCTCCCCCCCACCCCACCTTGCAAAGCAAAACCAAAATGACTGAAATTTAAAAATCAGTTAGGCATAACAAGTCCAAAACCTCCCCTAAGACAAATTTATTCCACTGAAAATGGAACTGTTTGGGGCAACACAAACACCACTTCTGCTCCATCTTAAAACATGATTCATACCACTAAGTGCTTTGTTTCCCTCTTGTAGCATGTAATGTTTGGACTTCTTAAAAGGGTCATATTGAATTAGCAGGTTCACCTTGAAACCACACAGTGGAACAAAAAGCTGTGTGCCAAATGGCACTCCAGAGGGGACCAGCCTGCACAAATGCAATTCTCCCGTGCTCAGCAAGAAGAAGAACAAGTGTTGTGACAACCTTTAAATGCTCAGATACAAACCACAGATCTTCTCCCCAGTTCCTTTCAGCTTGCAGCAGAGCATCCAAAATGTGCAGGCTGCATTATGAGCACCAGGCAGCAGAGCCCGCAGGGAAGCACTGGGGGAGCTGCATATCTAACCACAGACATACTGCAAGGATCAGCTACCAGAGACTGGTTATATGGCTGTCACAGCTCATTGGATTTCTTTGTCTTTATCCACTATAAGCATTTAAAAGACAGCCCTGTGTTCCCATGTCTAAAAGTATTTGATAAAGCTCATATATCTTCTAAAGGGAAGGGAGCAAGAAACAAAGTCAAAAGCCTAACTTAAAATAACCTTAAATAGTTTTCTTCAGAGGAGTTGAGAACAGATTGTGGAGAGAGTGACAGTGGTGCTAACATATTATAAGGATTTAGTTTACACATGTGACCTATTCGGTGCATTGTCTCAGTCATGTAATGCACGGGGAGCTGGAAGTGCAACAGCAGATAAAAGATATGGCTTACACTGCTGTGCATTTCAGCCTCTCTTGTACAGCCATGAATAGCTCATTTGCAGAGGGAAGACTGTTCCAGCAAAAGGAACCTAATCCAGAAAGTTCCTCTGAGAAGGAATTTTTTCCAAACTCTAATGCGGAGCATCACTTATGCAGAGTCCCTCAATAAACATTCTGTAAAACCACTTGGCTCTCTTCTAGGGCTTGAGATTAATTTAGTGAGCCTCAACACTGATTTCTGAGACCAAAGCCAGGCAGGTCCTCAGTAGCTTCACACTTCACAGCAGGAACACCCAAGATTACCCAAATACAACATTTACTGCATCTCACAGAATAAAGAATAAATTTGAAGCAGAATTCCAATATGGAAGCAGGGTGACTCAAAGGGGGCCTGACCATCTATTCTGTGATGCAAGCAGATATACAGGATGATTATTTCTCGGTTTTGTGTGTGTGTACTTGTGTAAAACATGTAGGTGCTTTAACAAGCATCTTCTTCACCCAAGGTTGATCGTGTTGACGATAAATGTCACAGAAACTTCAAAAGTCCTATCATGGTCCATGATTAAAAGAACAAGTAGTGCAATAAGATTTTTATCAACAGAGTCTGTTTCTAATGTCATCTCTCCACGTTCTCCAGTGCTGCACTTCCCTTGTTCTCTTCGGATCAGCTGAGACAACTCTGCAGCACCTCCCTGCAGGAGGGATGAGGTTACCCTGCATTGAGAGCCCTGTACTCCCCAGGGAGATTTCCAGAGCTGTCTGCTCAGAGCAGAGCAAAGCATCGACACAGTGTGAAACAGCAAACAAGTTCTCACTTGAGAATCCATGAGGGGAGGTCTCAGGTGCTGCCTTTGCTTCAGAACAAAAAAATAAAGGGAGTGGTATTATTTGCTTTATGCCAGTAGCTAACTCATCCCCTGTGCAAGGAGCAGTACAAACATGTAGAGCAGAGCCCTTGTCCCTAGGAGTTTGTGATCCAAGAAAAAATGCAAGGGACAGCAGTGTGGCCCAGGAAAACCAGGACAGAGAAGCAAATTCAGGCAAAGCTGGTCAGCCCACTTGGGACTGTTCACAGGGCACCCACAACCTGACCACTCACACAGTTATGACAGAGAGGGAGCAATTTTCAATGCAGTAAGATGGGAAGGTTTAAAGAAAGAGAAGACAGATTTGTAGCTTTTGAGGGAAATCCTCCTTAGTCCAGCTAGTCCTCACTCCACAACTATTTCTCCCTTTCTGTCCTTCCACCTTATTTTGCCCTTAATCTCGCTGTGCATTTTTCCTCCCAGCTCAAAGAGCAAACTCACAAGGGAGCCAGATGTGCTGAACGTATGGCTATAAAGAGGCAATCTGCATAACAACAAGAACCATGTGAAATAATCTCATTTTTCCCATCTTGCTTCTATTTTTTTCCAAGTGGAAAGAAATAAAATATAGACCTAGTTCATGGTTTGTTCTTTTCAAAGCAGTTCCATTTTCTTTCATTCCTTCCTCCACCTTTCAGGGTTTGGATATAATATATGGCTATACAAATACTTCCCATCCACATACATGCATGCATTACTGCTCTGCAGCTATATTGCAAAGACCCTTTCTCTCCATATGATATCATCAGAAGTGAAAGACAAGTGCCCCCTATGGTCAAGCAAATAATCTATTGTTCAAATTGTAATTATACCATATAAATGGAGTCCCATTAGTTCTCCTGTGAGCACAGTGTAAGCTCAAAGAACTCAGTAGCAGCAGTTTTGAGGAGAGAGAACCATGAATGGAGAAAAAAAGAAAATTATTGGTCTGTTAAATGTAAAGAAAGATGATACACTTTGGATCTGTGTTGTCAGAAGCAGATAGGAGATGATGAATACATAAATAAGGTTCTTGGTCAGTATACTGGGATACACAAAATATGTATCTAAATACATATCTTAACCTAGACCACACATTCCTCTAAAGAACTGGTATTTTCTCTCATTATATAACGACTGTGGTTTACCAGCTTCCTACAATCAAAGACCCAAAACTGGAAGCAAAGGGGATCTCCACAGAGAAGAGTTTCACACAGGGGATGCCATCTTCCCAGTGTTGACTGTGAGGAGACGAAAGTGGTTCAAGAAGCAGAACAAATAGTAAAGCTTAAGTTCAGGTGCTCTGAGTGGTCTCTGGAAGACCTTCTCTCTTTGCCAATTAGGGAGACTGGATTTTGCAAGTACCTTGCAACCATGACCGTGGACTGTTAAGCACTGAGCACCTATAAAACTCTGGCCTCAGCTGTGGGTGCTGAAGACTTAGAAATGCAGCCAAAGAAAATATGGTCTGCTGGATCTGACCCAAAGCCAGTTGAATCAAGCTTTGGACTGGCTTTAAGAATTTTTGTTAGAAGATGTAAGAAACTGGACCTTCCCCTTGTGCTATGCACCATGCAAACATACCCTGAGAGAGAGCCAGCAGTGCAAGGAGCCAGCGGGCTGAGGAGGGATGGAGAGGGAGCTGTGGTCACAGCATGTTGGTTGCAGGGCCATGAACAGGAGACACTATTTATTTAAAAAGCAATTAAACATTAGACTTTAGTGCCTCTGATAATTTTGCTGTTACCAATGTGTTGCTTCTACATCCAGCCTACTTCATTCTGTTCATTGTTCAGAACAGACCACCATCGAAGTTGTCATTTTAAAATATTCTCCACTGTGATTAAACAGCTTCTGCAGTCAAGTAGTTCTATCTTCTATCAAAGTTCGTAAATCACAGTATTTTAAAAAGATGCAAAAAGCAAATAATCTGGTATATAATAGTTATTTGATTTCTTACATATGTGCAGGGAAAATAAGCACATTAGATCTCTAGCCTTTAATTAAAAAATAGTTGGGGGAAGGGAGTAATGTCTTAATAAGTAACATCTGACCAAAAAGTATTTAGTAAATCATACCCTAAGTGTGGCCAAAAACTGTGAGATTTACTGCAAGTAAATCATTATTGCTATCTGAGCCTGAATAGCTTCCATCTGATTTCTGTATGGAAATACACTCCGTGGAAGCACAGCCTTGAACTTCAAAGGACATGCAGGATGCTACTAATTTCTGTATCTGACAGCGTGATGCAATGTTTGGATTTGCATCTCTGCACTTCAAAGTGTGGCACTCTCTAGATAAGGTCTCCGTTTATTTTGACATGGATTCGAGGAAGTGAACAAGAAAGCAGCACCCAAAACAGGCAGTAACTCCCCCTGCTCCAGCTCCCTCTCCCCCGCCAAAAAAACAGGGGGGAAAAAACCCCACACAACAAAAAAAAAAAACCCTACTCTGTTTGCTTCTCTCTGAATTCAGAAATGCCCTGGAGACCGAGGATTACAGAGGAAGAGTACAAGTCATGGTTGTGGTACTTCAAGTAATCTCCAGTGTCCAAAACACAGTGTCAACATATGGTACTCAAATGCAGATTTGGAACGTCTTTAAAGTAATATTGAATCTGACTAATGGGTGACATGCAGACCTAGCTGCCCTTTTTTCTTTATTATTTCATACTGAGGTTGTCAAAATTTCAAGTAGGGTGTCTAGATGCTACTGCACCTTTATTCTGTGAATTACACAGAATTTCATCTAAAAAATACCACCAAGATGAATTCTGATAGTCCTCTTTACTTTTTGTCAACCAAGAAAAACTGGGATCCCAGAGGATAATGACATAAAAGCTTTTGCCCTAATGACCCTACAATGACATTTAAAAATTCACCTTGTGTATGTGAACAATGTCTCTCGCATTGCAGATCTAAAGAAAACTCAAAGTGCTGGGATATGACCACAACTGCAATACAAATCTTACCCATTACTTCAAAATACATGAACAAATCTCCTGTAACTATAGCTCCTAGACCTGTTCTCACTTCCCTTGTATAAAACATCGGTATTTTTCAATACCAACAGCTGCTGACCTGTAGCATATATACAACTGTTATAATTATTTATTTATAATTAATTAAGCACTGATCATGTTCAGCAAAAACATTCAGGAGAAAAAAAAGAATTCTTACAAATCTGACAGAACAGGGGTGTTGGGGGCTAAAGGGCCAGCAAGCTGAAAATCCAGAAGGAAATTGCTGACATTTTAAAGCCTTGCATAATGCAGGTTCAAACAGCTGCACCTGAAGTTACATTATGTAAGATACCACTGTCACTAAGGTTTGTAATTGTGGAGTAATTACCAAGTACCCCATACCCTAGGTATATACTGTCCTTATAATTTAGTTTGCATAATATGCCACTACATGAAAAGGATTGTCTTTGTATTTAATTATCTTTGATTTTTTTTTCTTTTTTTTTAAGGAAAAAAGAAAAAAAATATCAAAGCTAACAGGACTCAGAAGATTTGTGTAATAAACATCATATGCAGATTTTTATTTCCCAATTCAGCTGGAGATCAATGAAGTATTTTGAAGTTTGATTAAGGCAGTTAAGCCTCTCAAAAGTTCCTGTTTCAACATTAAAAATAAGTTGTGTGGTACTGTTGTATTAATTTTTTTTAAAAGGAATAGCAAGTTTCATTTACTCAATTAAAAGACCAAAAATCAAATACTGTTCAAAGGAAGAATTCAGAATTAGAATGCTACTCCTTACTCATTATGATTAGTTATCATTTGCTTGGTGCAACATTTACACATAGTCCCAAATCCCTTGGTCCTTCCTTAGGCAAAAAAGGTCAGCAGGAGTTTTGACTACGTCCTTCAGGATTTGGCCCATATTGAAGTAGAAACCTATATAATTCCAAACATTTTCTCTGTTATATAGAATTCTTGCATAGTTAAGCAACTTCGTGTTTAGAATGAATCTCAGAGTTTAAATGCAACTCGCATCTGGATCGTAGATTGTGCTTTATATTATACAATCTGCAGTTACTGGAAATGTTTGTATCCTTTACTGAGAAAGAATGATTCATTTCATAGAAATTTTCATCTGCTATTAATCTTCCAGGATATAGTTAGTGTTCTGATATTTTCAGATATTGTTTTATGGAGGGATTTAAAGTAGCTCTCCCTTGGCAGCCTGCAAGATTACTCAGTGATTATAAGCAACTCAATACTGTATGACAGCATTTCCATGCAAGGGACTTACAATCATGTTTCATTAATTCGGCTTGAATGAAGCCTCATTTCAGGCCTTGAGGAGCTTAAGATTTATGTGAAATTAATAACATAACAGATGTCTTCACAATTTGGTTCCTCTGAAAAAAACTGATTACTTTGAAAACTTCAATGCTTTAAAATGCAGACTGAGGGAGTTTTTACTCTAGGGTAAAGAGTTATTCATTTATATCAACTGAATCTCGGAACTAAGTGGAATTTAAATGTCAGATTTATATTAAATAGTCATATTCACCATTATTATATGTAATAAACAAAGGCCTATTACTTTCATTAATAAGCGGTGTTGGACATTTAAACTAAAGCTTAGAGAGATAAAGTCAGCACCTTTGCTAAGCAGTAGGAGTGAGACACAAGGGAGGTAAAAGAAGAATATCCAGGAAGCCCTGGGTTTTTTGTCTTTGTTTCTGATAATTTAATCATCTTTTCCTCATAGGAAAACAAAATGCATCTGTGCTCACACAAAACTCCCCACTTTATAAGAGTTGAAGCTGTCTCTTGTGGATCCACACGCCTAAGGCCAAATGCCTTCTTTCTTTCACAGGACACTTTAAACGCTGGCTTCTCTTCTCTTTTCTTTTTTTTCCCCCATTTTTTCAAAAATTCAATTCTTTTATCTAGGCTTCAGCCACACCAGGTGCCTTGCAAGCTGAATTTTAACGCATGCATGAGCAAGGGGTTTATCTTTAAGGAAACTGTCTATGCGATTACTTCTCCAAGTCCAAAAAAAAAAATAAAATAAAATAATTGAAATAAAAATTATCTCTAAGCTTTGCTTTTTGATCCGATATGCTGAAGGGCACGGGGAACAATGCATTTTTGATTCACACGCTCAAGTACAGCTGATAGGACAGTCACTGCGATGGCTCGATATGCAAATGCGTTACATTAAGGGTTGAAAAATTGACACAGTGCAGGATATTACAGCTAAGACACTATCAGCAAAATCATAACAATTAGCTGTTTGATTGCTGCAGACACGGTTCATGCACCAGGCTCACATTTATAATGAGGTATCCCTGATCCCTTTCTTGTCTCGCCCCACCCTCAGCACCATGTCCACATTGATACGATGCCTCGCCAAGAGGTAAGGGCTCCGAGATAAAGACGAAATATCAAAAGCATTAGTATAAATTACAATTGTACATTATTAGCTATTTAATTACATGAGATATCAGAGTGGAGCTTGCTGATTTCATGCTTATGTTAAAAGTTACCATGGCAGTCTTTCTCCCCTGCGAGACGGCATCAGGAATTATTGCTAGCACATGCTAAAACAGACAAAGCAATGTATTCTCGCCACATTCTCTCCCTGTCTAAGTTTAATACCAAGGAATTCCTTAGGCATAAAAAAAAAAAAAAAAAGCACATGTCTGGCATGGGGCTGTGAACCAGATCTGAATTTGGAGATAAAGTCAGCATCCTAGGCCTAAGGCGGGCGGCTGCTGTGCTGACTGCGGAGGTGACTTGTTCTGCTCTCCATGAGGGACACCCGGTTTCCCGTGCACCAGCACCCCCCTCCTCGCCCACACCCCCCCGAGGGATGGCATTAGCTGTGCCTCCAAAAACAGCTGCTTATCAGCTCCTCTGGAGGGAGGAAGAAGCAGTGGGTGGCAGAAGGTTGTTGCAAGGAGGGGGGATGGAGTGAGGAAGGGGGGGTAGGGGGAAGGAAGAGGACCAAAAAAGAAGGAAACATTAATAAGGATGAAAGAAAAGGGGGGGAACTGTACTCTACCCAAACATGCATGAAGACAAAGGCCTGATCAAGCAGCACACTTATTCACATGCCACTGATTTCTCCTTATTTACAAATATGCAAGACAATACCTAAATATACCCATGAGTGTACCAGAGAGAGAGAAACCGAGATTGAGAGGTTATTTTTGGTGTGTTGCCTCTTTTTAAAGGAGGAAAATCAGCATTTTACAATAAACATCTAAAAAATTCCTCCATGATGAGATGTAACAAATTCTGGAGTTACACATGGAGTTTTTTCCTCCAAATTCCCCAGCTGGCACCATCCCCAGTGCCTGTGTGCCACAGCTATGCAAAGCCATCTTCAAAGGTGCTGGGATCCCCCTAATCAGGCAACAGGGAGCCATGTCGGCATGACTGGATCGGAAAGGCTTGAATTTAATGCAAGGCTTTCACTTCTCTTTGGTCTCCTGCTTGAGGTCTCTGTGGACTGTGTTTGGTTAACAAGGACAGGCACTGACAGATGTTGTCATGCACCATGGAAGAAATCTTTCTGCTCAGAGAAGATAGACTTAAAGCCAAATGAGCAATATAAATTGAATCAATTAATGAATCACAGAGAGCTGGGATGGCAAAGGCTCTCTTTAGCCCCGTGCCAATGAAGTGTTCTCACCCATGACATACAGGCCCTTTTCTGGCTGAAGCATGCTGAAGCACACCAAAAACCTCATTCAGAAAGGAATCTCTCACCACTAAGCTGTGGATAAATGGACCTGAAGATCCACGTTTCATTTTACCTCATCTGTTTGTCAAAGGTTCATAGACCATTAGGTTGGAAAGAGAAAGTAACATAAACCTTATCACTTATTATGTTCAACATTGGAATGGTATGACCTCAGGTACCAGAGCCTTTATCAGTGAAAAGAAAGGATAGAAGGGCTTGAAGCTGTTGCTGGGATCAATCTGGTCCCAAAGAGGTTTGGATGATCTTTATTTAAAAGTCTTACCCTTACAGTGTGGCTCTAACAGGTAAAAGTACAGAACATTCTGAAGAAAATCCTGAAAAAGGATGGGAAGGGATGAAAAGATGAGAAAGCCTGAATAAAGCAGTTTCCCATTTTTTATCCCACTCTAAAGTATATAAAAAAAAAATAAAATCCATGCACTTTAATACACTTTGCATTAAAATGGTCTAATTTGAAGGGTTTTTTTTTACGTCTTCCCATCTTTGAGCACATCCATCAATAGCCCCAGTGACTGAGCACTGTTCCTCTGCTTGATTCTCCTTTACTTTATCTACAGATTTCAAGTTATCACTGTCTGGTGATGCTGATACCAAACATACAAATACCTCATAATTTCTCTGAAAAGTTTCACCTTTTTATCAAGCTCCTCTAAATTAAAACATTTATCACAATAGAACAATAAAATCAGTGTTTTAGAGAAGCTGGCTTTCAATAAAAAATAGAGCAGCAGAATACCTGGGAGTTAGGGTAATTCAGCAGCAAGCCAAAATTTTCTGGAAGTGGCAAAAGCCTCTAATGTGGGGAATTCAAAAATAAGCTGTAAACCCCTTTGCTGCCCACCTCCTGCAATCCAATCTCCATGCTAATGTGAGAGAGACCCAGGAACTGTTATTCTTACACCAGGAAAGTTCAGAGGTCTCCAATTTTCCCCCTCTGTTTGATGCTGGGCCAGGAAAAGTCGAAATTTTGAAAAGTTGAGTGAGCAGATAATCTTCGATTCCATGTTCAACTGCAACACTTCATTTACACCATGAGATTTATGTTTAAACAATGACATATTTTCTTCTAATTTTTTTGCCCAAACTAAAATTTCAGTATTAAAATCTTGCTAGTGTCAAAGAAATGGAATACTAAAGGCCCTTTTTCCTTTTTTCTCCAAAAAACCCTTATCAAGACCAACACCTTCCCCCCAAGGTTGAGGGCTTGCTGAATCAGCATTTTGACCAGCTGGAATATTCCCTTTTTGTCACACACATCTGCTCTCACTTGTTTGGAGATGGCTATTGAGATATGGAGGATCACTGCTTACACTGACATTCCCATGAGGGCAACCTTTTGGACTTGGCCTACTATACAGAAACACTCTCTTATGAGAGGAAAGGCCAAAAAGAATAATAATAAAAGTGGATGTCAGCATTTAGCCTGCCTTTGTAGCATGTCTGTGCTTCTCACCCAAGCTGCTTCAGTTGGCAGCAGTGGCCAGGGCAACTGTCCTGACACCCGTGCACCTCACCCTGGTACTTCCCCCCTTCCTAGCTATGGGTCTCCACTGACACTGTGCTGAGTTACACATTTGAGTTGCCTTAATTTAGTTCTGGAGAGGTATTTACACTGCTTGATGATGCTCACAAGCAGGTTTACAACCTGGTGTTACTCAAAATCTTCAAAACTCCAGAGTTAGTAAAGTGCTGTTAAAGTGCATCTGTCAGCCCTTTGACAGAGAGTCCTGTTTCTGAGTCCAAAATGGGAAAAATAATATTCTCTCTCTTGGCTTGCTGGAGTCCCCAGATAATACTACTAAGATGCCAACTCGTCTATTTAAAAGGAAAAATATTCACAGCTATATTAGTAGTGCAGTTAAATAGATAAGAATTCATTTAGATCAATATTATCAGGGGAACAATGTCCTTTCAGCTCCAACAACTTTTATGTAAAAAAAAATTTAAAAAAAAAACAAACCAGCAACCAACCACCCTAGCCTACTGTAAATGGAGCCAAGCGATTTCTTCATATAATGCCTGTTATATTCACTTTAAGAGGAAAAGTAAATGAAGACTATAATAGGAAAAACAAAAACAGACAGATCTAACTGTACAATAAATACAGAACGTGCCCTATTTAATCTGCTTACAGTGAAATCCACTGAGCAAAATTATAATTTGATATGGCTCAGCTTAGCCAATAGAAACTCATAAAATGTCTTAACATCATAATACATTGTACAAAAGAATCAGTAAGTACCATAAAACATATGGGAATATGGGTCTGTATTCATCCATTACTCTTTGCCAGTGTAGCATATTAAAATGGTTTCTATTTAAGTGTAGAGATCCCTGAAGTATACTACAGTCTTAATTAAAATGTCAATAAAATGCAAAAGTGCATTGGGGACCTTATCTGATTTTTTAATTTTTTTTTTTTGTTAACTCTTTCAGAGAGTTATTTCTTAATAGCTTCATTACACTACTGAGGTTTTGAGCAATTAAAAATAAACAGAACTAAGCCATTTTTAATAATTAGCTGCAGTCTGAGTATGATCTCAGATCCTTTCTCTCTAGCACAATTCCCTGCAGGAGTAGCTGGCAGGTTAACTCAAGACTGGAAAAGTAGGTCCTTATCAGAGGCCAGGAGTATGGCCCTGCCAAAGTACAATGCTTTGGGTATTCTCATTCCAAAACTTGATTTTCTTAAGTAGCTTTTAAAAAAGGGAGGGAGATTGTTTTGTGACTCTTTTTCTGAGATCAGAGACCTTGGCCAGGTAAGAACCTGTCTGGTTTTCAGTGACACTTAAAGGGAACAGCATTTACTGTGCATGGGGGACACTGACCTGTGAGACAGATTGTCCCTCTGAAGTTCTTGCCCTGACTTTCCATGGGACATCAAAGTCACCATAAATTAAATAAAAATCAGAGCCGGCCAAGAAATTATTATCTACTTGCTTTTTCTTTTCTTTCAGTGAATTTGAAATTACTGTCAAAAAACCCCTTTTTACAAAACAAAACAAGATAAATCACAGTGTTTTTCCAAAACTTGAAACAAAGCTCAGTTATAAGGAAAAGAGATGATTCCCATCCTTGTTTTTTGTGATATTGGAAGGATGAAAATGGAATAAGTAAGTTTTTCTCTTTTCTCCTCTTCCATTCTCCCAACCTCTTGTACCAGAAGAAATATTTTTGAAGATAAACCCATTTTCCACACTGCAATATTTCTCTATAATCTGCATTCCCTTGAGGAAAGAAGGGAAGTATCTTTGCCTATTGCTAGCAAGATCAAACCCTTGCCAAAAATCGTGATATTGGGAGCAATCCTGGAGTGCTGGCAGCACTGCTGGAGGCACTGGTGTGGGTGGCTGATTCAGAGCAGGAGAGTTTCCTGAGAGAGGTGAGGTTGGGCTGAGGCTGATTCTGCTTATACACACTGTGGAGAGCACTCTGAAGTCAGTGCCTAAAAACCCTGAAGGATCAGAGCCTGTGTTCTTCACTCTTGTAGCACATAGAGGCAGTACATCCCCCTGGTCACAGCAGCTCATGTGTTAGATGGGATCGACAGGGACCTTCCTGCTACCAGGGTAACACGGAATCTGGTTTTGGAATCTGCTCTTAGTGGCCAGATACATAACGTGCCTATATTTTTTGAAGGCTAGAGAAGCAGAGAAATGAAAAAAACAGAAGTAAATAAGAGAAGAAAAATTTACCAGATCAACATGCCTTCAGATTGCAGTGGGATCTGTTTCTCTTTCTACTTCATCCCCCTCTGCATCCACTTTACATTAAGTGACAAGCAGTTGGCAGGTTTTGCAAATATATTGACAATAGTAGACATATGATACAGCTGTGAAGATTTGTCTTACCAGGGTTTCAGCTGGTTTCTACTAACTAACAGCCAACAGCCAGATTTTGGGGGTTATGACCTCTAGTTATTTGAAAGAAGCTTGGGGGAGGAGGCAGGCAACACATTTTATGCACTAGGCTGCTGTTCCTAAAATATTTTTAGGACTTACTCACATAAAACTGACCCTATTTAATGATTCTCAAAAAAAAAAAAATGTTTGGAAAGGACATATCTGGTGAACAGAACTGGGACATTTAAACAGTCATGGGGCCCTGTCTTGTACAGTGCTGAGCAAGCTCTTCCTGCAGAATGCCAAATATTCTCACCTCCTAGGGGGTTATATGGAAGTTGAAGGTATTTAGCCCAGTCTATTGTATTCCCTTCGGTGAGGATACTCCACACTGTGTTTCTCAGTCCTTCCAACAGTTTTTTTCTTCTAAAGCTGAAATAATAAAGGATTTGGACTTCTAACAGCAGAGCAACTCTCCCGTCAACCCCATACGCACTACGTGGGTTTCTTACAGACATACTATCTTCTGTAATCCTGAAGATCTCATGTAACACTGCTAAATGCACCACCTCCATGTGATGTCACTGCAACAGTTTGGGAGGGGAAGGAAGAACTGCAGTTCTAGGATGGACCAGTGACATCAGTCAAACTCCGACCCCACTTGAGCTTAAATGAATAATCAATAGAATTATCATTGTCAGACATATAAAGCACATGGATATTGCATCACAACTTGACTAAGTTACTCCTGTCAAGTGTAAAAGTAACAGAACACTTGAAAAATATAGTAACTGTCAAACAAATAACCTCAAAATACTCCATTAAAACACTGAATTAGGCTCAGTAGAGCTCACTAACCAATTTAGCTCCCCCGGTGAAATGGGCAGACTACCAGAAAACCCTCTCCACTAGCTACTCTGAATATAAAGACAGAGGAAATCCTTCTAACAGCTTTAGCTTCTGTTCCCTGATGAATTATGTGCTCAGGTAAATGGAAAATCTATCTTTTTTTGTCCCTGTTATACATGGGGGTTTAGTTATTTTCTGCTATCTGTTGCCAAACACTGTCCAGGTGAGCAGAGGTGACAGTTTGGCAGGAAAGCAAGGGAAAGACCTCTCACTGGAAGGCACAGAGCAAATTACAGGCATTCCTTGGCAGGGTGAGAACCACCACAGCCTTGGCAATGAAGCCCTGAATGCCAGCAGGTGTAGGTGGTTTGGGCATGAGGAAATGCAGAGAGAATACAGATCTCTGATTTAAGTGACTGATGTCACAGGAGACCCCCCCTGGATACCAGCTCCTGGAGATGGGAGTTTCAAGGCCCTGTTGGTGGGGGCTTTGGAAAGGGGAATTGGCAGCTTGTAGAGTTGGCCACAGTGTTGTATGACTTGAATAACAACACACCCATATATTCATCAGAAAGAACTTCCCTGGGACACTCTGGTTTTTAGAAGACAAGGGAGGAACTAAAAACTGACAAATGGAAAAAGGAGGAATCTCTGTGTTGTTCTCTAAAGCAGCCAATTCCTTTTTCCTTGTTAATGCCAGGAATTTTATTATTACTAGAGGACACACTACAACAACTACACATTTTCAATTGAATTAGACTTCAGGAGACTGCTCTATGATAACATATGTATATGATTGGTTTCTAATGTTGTAGTTAATTATAAAAATAACTTGCCTGCAGCTATCACATACACATCTATATTTAAATAAGTCTGTTTTGGCTTACCAAGAAGTGGGTTAGCAAAGAAAAAATTGCTGTTATTTAATGTTTATTAATGAAATAATAAGCTAAAACCAGTGTTCAAATCTGTTCTTGCATCTTTACTCTAAATACATGGCAGCCAAAAACATCACAACTGCTATGTACAAAACATTATTCAGGAATGGTTTATGTGTAGTAAGTTTATATCCTATTCATATCTGAATTAACATTCATCTGTAGGCAAGTGAATCAGAGACTTGTGTTGAAGTCTCACAAGTGTCTTCTCTTCAAATCACAAAATAAATGGGGACAGTCCTGACACAGAGGAACCTACCATTAACATCACACAGTTTGATGCTAATTCTGTCTTGAACGAAATCCATAACAAATACCCTGCAGTATTTTCTTGCTATATGAAACACTGTCAACATTCAGATGCTTCCAAAGTTATACTGCAGGGGAAACTGCAAGATTTATTGAAGGAAAACACTAAATTAATCCTCATTTCCCCTGTCATTCTCCACTCCCCCGAATCAAAGTGCAAAGTCTCGAACTTAAGGTCATTGACTCCTCCACCTCCTTGCAACCTTTAATAGAAGAGAGAGGTATAGACATATTTTCTTCACCTAGCAATAATATTCCATCCTCTCTGTGCAGCATAAACAGTGTTTCTTTCCAGCAGGACACACACATTTCAGAATATCCTTCTACTTCCTACTCTCAAGGAGTGACCTCCCCTGCCCAACACCATTGCTGGGGTAAGAGGAGCTCCCTGACCTACCCTTCTTACATCAGGATGATACACGAGCTTGGGGAAATGGAAATTACATTTGGGATGCTAGAAAACTGCTCACTTCTCCTATACTGTGCCTTCTCAAATGTAGCAATTATTTCTTGCACTGTATCTCAACAGCAGTTTAGAAATTTTGCAGTGATCAAATCTGGGGAAGGGATATTTGCACAGACAAACACTTGCCAAGACACACAGCTGCAGAAAAAGTTTTCACACACTAACTGGAAAATATGTGACATGTTCTGTGGCCATATCAGATTTTTAGTAGACTTTGATTTGAAAGGTAGCATCTGTAAGTCAAACACCTCCATTTGTTAAGAAAACAGATGCATTTGTTTCCCAGCAAAAATAAGGAAAACATTGTCAAGTTCAGAGGCAGAAAAAAAACCTAACATTGAAAGCATTTTGCCAGAGCGGAATTTTAACATTTTAGACTGCATCAAAAGGTATGAAGCGCCTTGATATGCCCTTGATTTTTCTCCAATACTCAAATAAATAATTGACAATTTCCCCAGCAGAGTATGGGATGCTCAGGAAAAATGTGTGTGAATTTCAGATTAAAACCACAAGTATTTCTTTATCTATCAGAGCTGTTTTGGGGAGATAAGTATATTCTTTCTTTGGTAGAACCTTTATGATGCCCCCAAGGATGACTCATACCCTGGTCTCTGATGCATGAAAGTTGAAGCCTCAAAGTCCTACTGAAGTCAATGGGACTCAGCTCTGGTATGAACTGTATCAACCTAAGCAGTCATGAGAGAAACTGTGACACCTTTTTTTGACTTGAAATACTTCACGTGTGCTGTGATCTACTGTAGAGCACTACAAGTCTAGCTTTCCATCAGAATATTTAGCAAAAGATTTGTCAAGTTTTTGATTGTTTTGACAATCTCAGCCTTTCCGAGACAAGAGTTTACATTGCATGACTGAATGGCTCAGTATCTTCATAAGCCCAAAACAGTAATAAAAGATCAAGCCGTGATGTGGACAGAGAGGAAATAGGAAATGGTGCACCAGCAATAAAAATACAGAAGAGTGCCTGTTCTCAGGAACAGAATCCTGCAAGATGCTGAATGAAGACACTGGGAATATTACTGGGATTTGTGACCATCCTGTGAAGCCAGAGAATGCTCAGCTGCTTTCAGAATGAAATCAAGTGACTGGCAACTGCTCAGAGAGTAGTGAAGGTGGGAATTGCATTTCATTTCATATGCCTTACTCGCATCCCTTCAGTGTTAAAATGGTGATCTTCTGGGTTTTTTTTCTAAGGCAAATCACAAAGGTAACAGAAAAAAGAAAAAAAAAACCCAAGAAACAAAAAACAGAGCTGGGTAAGAAAATCCCTGAGCAACAGAAGCAAGTCCCAGCTAGTGCTGTTTATGTTATTAGTGCAAAAGAAAGAGATACTGTAAAACTCTTTGCTTCTCCCCATCAAGAGGAAAGATTGTGTTGTACAAGGAGAAGCTACAGACTGTAGTCAGTGGGGCCACTTGGGTACATTCATCTCAAAGTTCCAAAGTCTTTCTTTTACTTAGGAAAGTTTTCCACCCATATGAACATGCACACAGAACATTTTCCAACATAAATGTAAAACTGCTGACATACATTTAAATAATCTTTCTCATAATAACCTGTACACGTCAGCAGGGAGGCTCTCCAGTTTTGTAAGCGTCATTTGAAATAAATATTTGTATTTAAATTCTATTGTGTTACCATATATCCTTAAGCAGATTGGCAAACTCCAAAATATTTACATATATTTGAGACATCACTAAATGTGTTTGGGGTGGTGGGTGGGGAAGGCACATCTGCAATCCATTTTCTGAAGTATGAAGTCTTACATTTTTGTTGTTGAGAAAAAAAAAAAAGATGGCTTCAACAGATATAGGCATCTCCTCCATCCTCAGGGTTTGCTAATGGATATCAATTGTGCAGCTCCTGGGATGTGCAAGAGTTATTTGTTCTGTACTTTCTGAAAAATGCAGTTCTTCATTGATTTTTTTTTTTTTTTGTAACTAAAGATTAAGCAGCACAAAGCAGACTACTAAGAAAATATTTCCAATACATTTCTCCTGTGAGAAAGATCCTCCCTATATCTCTCCAAGAAGCCAAAGCAGGTTTTCAGAATTTGGAAGGGAAAAAAAACAAACCAAACATACAGGAAGACAAATCAAGAAAAACGTGATCAAAAGAGGTGTAGAGAGATATGGCACTATCACAGAGAAGATATAAATAAGGAGAAATTTGATCCCCTCTTTATAATATTCATATGGTACTTAACAAGTCAAAGCTCACTGTGCATTTGTAAGGCCAGAGCCAAGCGCTGGTTCACCTGTAATTCTGTTTGCAGAGATTGGAATAAACAAGCACAGACATACAGGTGAAATACAGAACTACATCCCTTCTAACCCCTGCTGACACACTCTAATCACCAATTGCTTGTACCCTCATGCATTTTTTTAAAGTTTTACAAACACCTGATTCTGCAGCCATCACTTACACCTCACTTATTCTTCAATCACATCCTTCCTGAACGGAACAGCTACTCAGGGAGTTCATGACTCTACTCAGAAGACAGCAGGTCACAGGCCCTGGCTGCACATGAGACATTCAGTGTCTACACTGAACACACTGCGGGATCTTTGTGATATGGCTGTCAAATTTACCTGATGCTGTGTGCTCTAGGAATAAAGCCTAATCTTAAACCTCTTAGATAAGGACCGTGTTTCTTTGCCATGTGTTTTCAGCTATAAAAATTAAGAACAATCTGATCACCTGCATAATATTTCACATTCAAATATGAAAGAGAGGACATGGATCATTAGTCATTCATCACCCTACTTTCTCCTGAGTCTTGAAAATATAGCATCAATAAAATACAAGAAATTGTGATTCTCTCATTGAAAGCAAAGTTGACAGCCTCCCCCATTTGCTACACCTGCACCATGGCAAAGGCAGACAGGCACAGTTTCTGCTTGCTTCTCCCATATCTGAAGACTGGGTAGAAAGAAGAGTCCAAACAGCACGAGGCTGTACATCTTAATAATTGCTTTTCAGCTAAATCTAAAAATGGCATATTAACAACTATTTTCAGTAATGGCAACAGTATATGTTAATGACACTATTTCAGCTTGCTAATTAAGTGGACAGATTAGTGACAGAGAAATATCCATTCTTTTAGAGTGCTAATTAAGAACTTCCCTCATCTGGGATGTGCACATATCTACAGCTAGAAGTTCTCCCAAGAAATGCAGTCACAGGTGGTCCAGCTCACTCAGGGAAAACCCACCCCCACAGCCAGGTACATTTGCTGTAACATGCCCTACAGATGTTCAGCACAATTGGCAGCCCTTCACATCCCTCTCCACTGTGACAGAGTCCTTCTGAATTTGTATTACACAGCTGGCAAAGAATCTTTGACTGACATGAGATATTTCTCTTCCACAGAGCTCAAGAATATCTCCTGTAATGGTTGCTCAGGTTGGTGAAAAATACTCTTTGAGCACTTGATCAAATGTGATTACATCCTCCACCATTTTCAAGCAACAGATTTTACTTTTACTTGTGCTGCAGTGAAGGTTTCCTAATTCATGTCATTAGGATACAAACCAAAGACTGTATAGCGAACACACAAGCAAGCTGTCCCTAAATGACCTTGATTTTCAGCCACTTAATTTTGGTTGCAGGTCAATGCATTAATTTGGGATGCTCCATTGATCATTACACATTGCCCCTGAATTATTTATTTACTGCACTTGACTGCTGTCTACTCTCTCTCAGGCTTTGAGGGAAGAGTAGCATGTGAGAAGGGCTGGGTGGCTCAGTACACAAGGTTGGGTGATAGACCATGGTTAGAAATTCAGTGTACAGCTAATTTGCCATGTCACTTCACTTTCCCACTTTTGCCTGATATAGCTGTGGAGATTATAAATCCTTTAAGACAAGAACTGTCCTTCAGCAGTTGGGTGTTTCTACTCAACTACTCCTCTACTACTCTACTCTACTGCTGCATCAAAATAAAAAAACCTTACTGATACTTGCTGTAGGTAGGGAAATCGTTCAGCATTATAGGCCATCTTTAGAAATATTGTCTTCATACAGTGGGTCACAGGAGCACCAGCTTCTGCTCTCCTGATACTCACCATTATCAACCCTGTTTCAGCCTTCTCAATCATTTTAAGTACAATGCCCCCATCAAGCACTCACCCCTAATAAGACAGTTCCCATTCCTGTTCAAATCTAACTGCCTTTGTAACAAAACCCTACAGTATCGTGTTTATTTCCAAGAAAAAACCTATTTACCTCCACTTGGACTGGTTAAATATGCTTTTTTATTTATCTAAAATTTCCAGTTTCCAGGTAGATTTGACACTTATTGGATCCTCTCTTGCCCAGTTAGTCCTCTACTACCTTCAGGTGGGGAGGATGAATCAGGCTGAAGGGTGTAACCCTACACAAGTTCAAGTGTTTGGACAATACTCTCAGGCACGTGGTGTGACTCTTGGGGATGGTCCCGTGCAGGGCCAGGAGTTGGACTTGATGATCTTTGTGGGTCCCTTCCAACTCAGCATATTCTGTGAAAATACAACTACTACCTTCCTCCAGGCCAACACTAGTTTTTCCCACGTGAATGACTCGTTTTTCACTGCAAATTCCATCTCTGAGTCTTCAGTTTCCAACTGACTTTGGTCCATCCCACAAGCTTTCCCAAGGGTAAGATGACCTGCACACTAAAGTTCAGCTGCACGGCTTCTTGTGTGCTGATGTAATTTGATATCTATGTATGCTGAGGTAAAATGCTGGCCACACCATCCTCATTAAAATGAGTCCTATAAATTGCATTCTGCTTCTCTCCCAGAGCATGGGTGTGCAGTACAGGCCCTGGATGTGTCCTGGCAGCTTATCCCACCTTGTCATCCTCAAGGAAGAAGCTGGTATATAATGGCCAGGTAAAGTCATATGATGGTGGCATTCTGAGGCAAATGAGAAGGGAAAGACTTGCAGGTCTTAGGAAACATCAGCAATCCTCAGCTCTTGTGCAAGTCCTACAGATAAGGGCTCCTCTTGGCTGCTGCCTGCTCGTGAACACAGTGCTCACAGGCAGCAGTGCAGCCAGCTCAGGCCTGAAGAGCAGAACACAACTTCTGCAAGTCCTCAGCAGAAAGGAATTCAGATGTGCTTGCACAACAACAAACCCTCTGGGGACAGGAGGTAGGGCTTCAAGAGGCTATTTACCAACCCACCAGTGATTTGATCCTCTGAGGGTCCCAGCTGCCTCGTCTGGCCAACAGAAATATATTGTTACCTTCTCTATACTTCTCACATAAGGTCTTGGCAGAAGAAATTATGCTTATTATTCAACACACACAAATCTCAAGGATCACATACTGGTCACCTACAGCTGCACCAGTGGGGTAGTGGCAGAAGCAGGAGGACACACTGTGAGGGATGACCATTCAATGATCATCCTTCCAGCTCCTGCACTGGAGCAGCAGGGATCTGACCTACTGACTTTAAAATTGAGATTTTAAAGCCTGAGCTTCTGCTTTGGAGAAATAATAGTGTGGTTGTGACAATAATGGCAAGAAATACATCAGGTTCTTGGGTATCTTATTAATGAGAAACATTAAGCTGAGTAAGTGATACACTTTGGCTTTTATTGAACCAACATCCACAAATAAATATACTTGTTCCCATGAATAGAGATTCATTCTTCACTTGAACGAGTCTATAATTTAATCCATTGTTACTCCCTAACCAGAGCCAATATTTAACATCTTTTCTAATCAAGCTCTAATTTAATATTTTAAATTTCTTTTCAATTAGTTGAAATCCTTTCATTTTTTTCTTTTATGAAGGAAAGTTCTCCTTTTTTGCCTATGATTGAGTTTGATGTGGCTTTGTTTGAGCCCTCTTAAGATATATAGTACACATTTTTATTCTTCTTATCTAAGTTTCCAGGGCTTGATCAATAGTAGAGTATATTTTTCTATCCAAGAACTAACCAAATTTATTCAACAGATTATACATTAATTTTACCATTAGAACATAATATGAGCAGATAATCCACAAAAATGCTTCAGATTTTTTGAAAGTGAATTTAATTATAACTAGTAATGTGTATTTGAGAATTATAATTATGAAAAGTCATGTTCTATAAATCTGAAATGACAGATTATATTTCAAAGCCTTATTGCAGAGGAATTAGAGTACCGATTTATTAGTTGTAAATGTCTGATTATTGCAGCTTTGCTAAAAAACATGATCACAGCATATTCTAGCTGGATTTAACATGTTTAATCCTTCCAAAAAGAATCATATTTTGAACAGAAAGCAGGGCTGTGTTAATTTGTTTATGAGACAGATTTAGACAACTAATCTTTGTCTTATGATCCCTGAGCATAATTTCTGTAATAATTTAAAAATACTTTACATACTTGTATTTTTCCAGCTGCAGACTACAACTGATCATGAATTTACATTCTATAAGCACCACAATTATCACTTAGCTTTAGGAATGGTACTTCCCATTATTTCCCTGCTATTGAGGGGTCACCCTGTACACAGGGAGCCTGAATCACCTCTGCTAAGGATTTATCCAGTCACGTGGAAGAAGTTATGGAGGGCAACCACGATGTTGGGCATCTCTCTTCTGTTCCCCACACAAGAACCACAACTTCCCAGAAACTCCAAAAGTGTCAACCAAACTTACTGTGCTGACATTGACTGAAAACAAAGCCCTCTGTTTCATTAACCAAACATCCTGGGGTATGGTATAGGGTGGGTTTCCCTCAAATCCCTCAGCGTTACATTTTCTCTTGATATTCCTTCAAGGGAAAGATGAGCTATGTTTTATAAATAATACTGAGATTTCTGTATCTGTCAAGTAATAAGGTTTCAAATGAGGATATTTACAGATCTAGAATAACTTGCTACTAAACTATTTGACATATTTGAAAAATCTTCATACTGGACTTAATTTTTATCTGCACCATTGTAAGAACGTGTTTCTTCTCATCATACAGCTGAGCAGGGGCAATCAACTGTTGCTCCAGATGCCCGTTATCTGGATTTTTATTAGGAAATAGAATTAATCTCAAGATAAATTTGCTTAGATTTCTTTAAATAAAGAACCCCTCTGGTGCTTATTTCCTGGCCAGTGATGCCATGTCAGTTTGGGCACAACCTCACTCATTTGTGGGGGTGATGCAGCAGAAGTCCCTTGGACTGGCTGAGTTGGGCAAAGGTTTACATTCCCCAGGGCAAAAACTGCTCTCTGAAGGGCACAGCCCTCCCTGGGCTCCCTGAGACTCCCACCACCCATCCACATGCATCCCTGTGATCTGGAGAGGTGGGAAACAGATCTTGGGACCACATTTAACATGGATTGACGTATTTTATTTCCTTTCTCAGGCATTTCCAAATGCCTACTCAAAAACAAAGGCAATCTAAGTGTTGTACGAGCCTACAAATAGTCTGAATTCTTCTACTTTCTGTAAAGGGAAAACACATTGCTGCTGTGATGATACCAGGCTCCTACAGGCTTTAAATATGCCTTGCTGGTATAGAGGCATAATCAGAGCAACAAAAAGGAAACAGACTTTATTCAGTAAGAACTGTAAGATCCCATTACAGCCCTGCCATTCAGTTGTCTATCAGGTGGCAGTACATGGCAGATATTTGCTGCTACATAGTTTCTAAAAATAGATGAATAAATAAAAAAAAAAAAATCCGATGACAGCCTGAACTTCAAAAAACCCTGTCTCACTTTACATCAAGTATAGTCTGGCAGCACTTGGCAATCATTGATTTTGCTCATTTATCACAGGTGCTGCAAACTGAACTGCCAGTGGAGTAAGCTGATAGCAGCCTACAAGCAATCCAGCATGGTTTTTTACAACAATATTGCAATATTTCACCAGTCAGCTGTTTCCAGTGAAAAATCAGAAGCAGCAGACTACTTGCTCAAGACCAAAACACATGAATATTCCTGGAAGTCTTTTCTACAGCAGCTTTCACAGCTTGCATTGCTTATCTCCAGTGGGGGACCCATTTGTTACAGTACTACAGAGTTACTTGAGGTGGACTGCAATGTTTAGACCTTGCCATTAAGTACAAGCCTTCCTGACAACAAACAATTCTCCTACCAGCTTTATAGATCATTGTAGCTAATGAAGAAAAGCCTCTTGTTTATAGAAGAGAATAAAATATCCACCTCTACAAAGGACAGGGCTTGACAACTTGATTTCTCTAACATATACTCACCATGCACACAGGGTACTTCATTTGAGCTGTAATCAGGTCTGGCCCGTCCCTGAGAGGGTTAACAAATATGTTTTTCACAGACTTGTCTGTCACCCCTCATGACTGAATGTGAAGAGGAGATTGAAGAAACTTAGGCTGCAACAGTTTGACTGAGCCCAGCAGGACCCCTCAAGGAGCAAGATGCTCTCCAGGGAGGATTGCAAACTTCAGTTCACACATCTCACGTGGATTTCCTTAAAAAGTGTTAACTGTACCCTTCACTGAAAGATTAAGATATGCAATAAAAAAAATATTTGCTGGTCTTTCACTAAGTTCCTTTTTGTTTTTCTATGTATATATTTAACCAGGGAGTGGAACAGAAAAACCTTCATCCTTCTCTTAGAGAATCAGCATAGATCACCCTTCACGCTCAGCAGAGAACCTTTTCAGGTTCTCCAGTACAGAATAAACCTGAGAGCCAGACTTTTTTTTTTTTATGAAAAAGGCCTTTTGATATCCTTTAGCAAAGACAAAGGATATACACACACATGTCAGCCAACATAACCCAGCAAAACCCACCTGAGAAACCGGGCAAATGTGTTGGCCCATGCTGAGCTCCATGAGGCTATGGTTACATTCCTGATTTAAAGCTGGCTCAGGTGTGTCTACATGAACTACAGGTTTGCATGACTGTGCAGCCACATCCAAAGAAAAACAGTGAATTCTTTGGGAGTTGCCAGTCCAACTCCTTGCTAAGTCGAGAGGCTTGCTAGCAAAGAAAAAGAAGTTTAGAAAGTCTTACAGATCTACTTTTCTGGCAGGTTTAAGGCAAGTGCTCACCTAACTTCATTCAGAATCTGACCTTTTCTCATGCTGAGTTTTTAAATAATTGGTACATTGTGAAGCTAGCAAAAATGTAGTAAGTTGACTTTAACAAGAACTGTATATGATCCATATATTATATTCAGCGTCTCTTAGACAAATAATGGGATGTAAAAGCTGTTGCAGTTTTTCTCAGTCCATGCAATTGGGTTATTCTGCTTCTCTTCAGAGAATCCAAATGCATGCATGGTAGGCCAAATTGCTCCCTGGGGTTGTTTTATTTGCTTGAAGGGACAAACTTGGCCAGGAATATCTTAGGACAGACTCCAAGTACTCTAATTCTGCTTGCATTATGTTCCATTTGCTCATTTCTGTGTTTTCAGTATTCATTTCATCTTTCTCCAGCTCCTTTTTCCAGCTCAGCAGTTCTTACACTGAGCTGCTCAGCATTTTGCCGTGGTACAAATATCCATCCCTTGATATCTTTACACAAGTCAATGACTGAAAGAAGCAGCATGATACAGTTTCATCCCCTCCCCAAGGGAATGCAAACAACTAAAGCTGGTTTTGTGTGGGGAGAGATAGAGGCTAAGGCAGAAGGGATCTTAGGGGTGCCTTTTCCAGCCTTCTCCTTTTCCTAAATAAGCACCAATCTAGTACAAATTCTGGATGCTTTGTTGCCTTTTTTTATTCTACCCTTACCAGACACACACACATTTCCCCACCACCAGGCTGGAGAAATATTTGTTGGCAGCATTTTTACAGCCATACTACCCCCACTTTGGGAGCCCACAAGTATATTTGCTGTATTATGGTTTACTCCAGATAAGACAGAGGACAGTCCTGTGGGACAGCTTGACAGCTTGTGCAAATCACCATAGTTCAACTGAAATTAGTGGCCCTCTCACATTTTACACCTGGTGGGGGCCAGACACCCAGCAAGTTACTGTAAGAATTTCCTGAGAAGCAGCGTGCAGCTTTCACACAGGCCTTAGATTTTGGAGATTGTTTTAATGGATCGAGAGAACAGACCACAATTCCAATACACTTGAAGGTACATCTGAGTGTTACCCAGGCTGGCATGGGGAAGACACATCCTGATCAGGTAGCTGGCATGAACTTACACAGTTACCAGAGATTTGGTTTGCAAGCATTTAGGGGAAACCATCTGTATCCCCTGTGCTTACTGTAACTATCAAAGACCACTGGGGAGCACAGGGGACTGGAGAAACTGATATAAAGAGGAAAAGACATTCTTTTCTAGGAATTGTCTAATAATAAAGATACCACATTACTGGAAATCTAGTGTATCTACCAGGGAATGCCTCCTTTCTCTCCGCAACACTTTTGAGCAAAACCAGGCTTGTCAGTGTGGCTAAATCCAAGCAATGCCTTTAGACATGTTGAGCATCCTAGTTCAAGAGTGGGTTTGATTACTTGCTATATAATAAATTATCCAAAAGCAACCTTTGAAGACATACAACCTCTAACACTTTAAAATTAAGACTAAATTCAATTTAGAAAAATTGTAAAACAGTTTCCCTGAAATTAATCTTAAATGAAGTTTCTTGCTTGGCCTCTCTCTCACTGCAGATAATCAATCTCGACACGGCTGTGTGAGAAACAGAGGCTACTGAAAGAGAAGTGAAATTAAAGAGAGGAGCTAGACCAGCAAGATGAAAAAAAGCTATCTAATTATCAGCATTTTATTAAAAACAATTAACTAATATTCAATTAGTTGCTGTCCCTGAAGCAAAGTGACAGTTAGGAAAACAGAAAACGAACCTTGACAAGGTGTTAATTTTCTAATAAATGGGAGATGAGGGGAATCATTTATTGGTGGTTTACCCCTGGTCAGAGCCTTGGGGCAACTCACCCAGCATGAGGCAATGGGACTGGCTGGTTGCCAACATTAACTGTACTTATTACATTCATCCCATGCAGAACACATCCATCTCCTGCTCTGCCTTGACATCCCATTTATTCCGAGATTCATTTGTCATGTCCCCAATCACCAAAATGAATAGAAACTTTCCAGCATGATGGATTGTGGTTCTAATTAGGACTAAAGAAAAGATCCACACTCAAGTAGAGCCCTTTTTCTTTTACTTCTTCTCCTAATAAAATAGTATTCCTAGCCAACTTTGTGACTAATGTCCTTTCGTGGTGGTTGTCCACTGTAGGTCACCCAGCCAAAAAGAAACAGGAGTCTTTCCAGAATGGATTTTTTCTCCCCTAACAACTACACAAATTATTATAGAAAAAAGTCCAGACACACTGAAAACCATGCACACAGTGTGTTGATGTGCAGCAGATGTCTAGAATACCAAACTTTGGACAATGTTTGTCCCTTGTTTGTCCCAGAATTTTCTTTAACACAATGCAGATAAAGAGAAACACTCAGAATGACAAAAAAACTATAATTTGCCTGTCAACTATTAAAATTGTTGATAAAGAAATCTAATTTTTTTAACCAAGTTAAATTTTTTGTCAGGATTTTAAAGTAATGGCACTAAGCAAAGTGCCACTATTTGAAACTCTAAACTAAGCCTAACATACAATTTGGTTGTGTTATCTGTCCTGATCAGTACACATATGGAAACACACATATGTCCTGACACAACAGAGACATTTTAAAGAAACCTCTGAGGTCTTTCTCATTTTTCTCATATATGGGTACTTTCAGTAATTATGTCTTTAATATGATAAAAATGAAATTCCTTTTCATAACAAACTTCACATATTTTGTTAGGGATAACAGCTAGTTGTAAGTAAATAAAAAAGGGTAATGCCACAAGCAGAGGACCTTAACAAATAAAGAGATTTATATTTACTGAAAAATCACCCATTTTAAGCTGCATTTAAAAGTCAGAAGGAAACAGACTACAGTTACAAAAGAATTCAGGAATTCATAGATACACAAAGAATACTCCAAATCATTTAAATAGCCTGATGACTATTTAAAAACCTCAAGAAGGGTGTAGATTTACTTACTACATGACAGATGAAGGTATTAAATACCAAAAATCTGATACAAAATTTCTCATATTTTGGAAAATGAACATCCTGTTCGATTTACTACCTGTACTGCCTTCTCATAGCAGAACATGAGACTTTTGTCAGAAACAGTGGAAACAATTTACGAGGAATCCGTTTTAATAGGAACTATTTAAATTACAGCTATTTTTTGACAGGGAAAAGAACAATTTCCTATCTTTCTCAAAATAAAATATTTTGAATTATCCTTAAATTTAACCTAGCATTCTCTGCAAAGTTTAAATAAACTAGATGTCAAAAGAAATTTCAGTGCAATAAAGCATAAAGATGGCCTGATGGCAGAGCCCAAATTTATCTTGCAGAGCTCACCATGGGAGCATTAGGACCTGTGTTAAGTCCAGTATCTCACAGCCTTGTCCAGAAGTGTAATGCCCATGCAAACACACCCAGCCAAACAAGCACAGAGCACACAGCAACCCCAACCCCATCACTGCAGGGAGAGTTGGGCAACTGCTCTTTGTAACCACAGTCTACACTTCATTCTGCTGACCCAGGCTCTCCTCCCGTGCCATTTACTGCAACCAAAACATAGATCTACCTCTCTTTTCTCTCTTGAGTATTGACCCTTATCTTGAAGCAAGGACAACTACCCCGATGTGTTGGACATATTGTGTTATTTTGGGCCATAAAAGCCCCACAGTGCTTGAAGATACACAGCAAGTGTGTATATCTGCAAGAACAGCTAGTGAGTTTGCTATGGAAACTGTTCATCTGGTGGGAAGGGAAACAAGTAGTTACATTATTGTTTGTTCTCATTTAATAGCAAACTAGTTATAAACTTGGTTAGATGCTTTTAAAATGCCTACTCTAAATGCACATGCTCCTATAAACACATAGCAAAGGAGATTGGTAAGTTTTGCCAAAAGCCCACTAATTTAAGTGATACTTTCAACAACATTTGGATTATTTTCCATGCTTGCTTGAGCCTATACTGGTACTGAACTGTTTCCCCTTGAAGTACCTTCTCAAATCAGGATTTTACACTTTCTATTTTTTTCTCATTCATGAACATGTGATGGATTTAAGACAATAATCCAGTATGTATTGAGCTGCTGAATCTTTCCATACAGCCCTGAAGTGCTCCCAGAGAAAACAAAGAAGTCAAACTTCAAACAGTTCTCAAATACAAAATATAGTCATAGAATCATTTAGACTCATGATTTAAGATCATTGAGTCCAACTGTTAATCTAACACTGCCAAGTTCACCACCAATCCATGTCCCCAAGTGCCACGTTACATTGAAGAATTTTATCCAGATAGAACAGGAAAATATCTTCATAGGCCATTGATCTGACTCATCCTATGTCACACTTTCTTCCATATCAGTGTATCCAGGCATGTCATACTCCCACTCATTGCACTAAGATAAAATAAAGTAAGCCCACATGCAGCAGGCCTGCCTCCCCCACACACCCTCCTTCCCCCCCAAAAAAAGGTCAGGTGGTTCTGGAAATAATATAAAAGTACCTATCCATTGCAAAAGGCATTTGGGCCTTGATGGCTCTTGTACTGGCTCTAGCAAGTTTCCAAAGATGTACCCTTCAGTATATTCTTAGAATAACACTCCTGCATAATTTAAATGAGCACTATAAATTGTCATTTAAATTGCATGAGAATCTGAGATAAGGTTGGCAGAAGATCCAGAAAGAGCCCTTGAGTGTCAGATTAACACAGCAGGCAAGAGACAAAACCAGGCATTTTCTTTTCTTTTTGACTATAAATCTTTCAGAGAGAAACTCAAAGCTTCTCTAATTCCTGACCTTTCATTTCAATGAAGAACATGCAATCTGCAATCTCCTGCTATAATTGATCAGTGTTTAAAATGAACAAACTGTAGATTAATAGAATATACTCAGACCAGAAAAGCAGGATCTTGAAGAGTACTCTTCGAAGCAGATCCTTCGCTTCCACAAAAATGGATAATTTAATCTTTGTCATTGGCCTGTCTCTGTCAAAGAGAACAATGGATAGTCTATTCGCAATTGATGACTATATAGAAATTAATATTAGTAAAAGGTGTCCATTTAGTGTCTCACCTTCTGTGCTAAAGGTGACATCCATGATGGATGCATCCCAAGACAATGGATTTATCTTTAAAATGGAGTAATTACACAGTGGATGCATGGGTGACATAATGACATTGTGGTTTTATATTAATAAAAGAAAGAAATATTCCTTCTGAAAAAAGAAAAAAATATGACTAACATGGTCATTTATGAGATTTTGGCAGCTACTTTGTAACTGCAAAAAGCACTGTTGAATTGTTCAGTTATAAATTAAAGTCCTACAAAGTTTAAGCAGTTTATGTGACAAACCCTAGTTAACAAAATTTAAGGTGCTGATGGGACCCTAAATCTCCCACCTTTATATGGGAGCCTTTAAACTGGGGGCCCTTAAGCTGGGGGCCCCAAGTTACAGAAACAAGAGGTAAAGTAAATGAGATCTGAGGGCAGGAATAAAGGAATGTAACTTTACTTCCAGCTCAACCACTGCCCCCTTGGGGGCAGTTCATTTACCCAATGAACTGTTGGGTAAATGAACACCTCAGTGCTGTCCCTGCTCCCCTGTGGAACCCAGCCTTCCTCAGGGAAACGTTTGCAAAATTACTGGCCTCTGCAGGAACTGCAGAAACCAGTTTAGCACAGTTAGACTACAAAAACAGGCCTCAGGTTGCCAATTCAATGTCCCATCGGTATCAAACAGCATCTGTTCACGGGGTTTTTGTTACTGTGTCGGGCTATTGCTTGGCAGAATGACACCTACTGGGTGAGGTGTGGGTTTTGGGGTTTTTCTTCCTCCCTCTCTAAAAACTGCGCAATTTCAGCCATTACTAAAAGTTTCTGATGTTTTGTGAGGCCCATGTCACTGCTTTCTGAAAACTCACCACGGAATTCAAAATGCATTGTCTCACGTAGAAAATTTGAAATTACCTTGTTTTGAAGTTTTTTTTGAACTAAAACCCGGTCTTTCTTTACATTGGCCCTATAAATTGAATAATTTGACCTAAATAATGTCCCCAACTTTATCCTCAAGAATAAACAGCAAACTGAAACTAAAACCCCATTGTTTGTTTAGTCCCCGGTAATCTCTGGGCCTTCAAGAAGTTTAAAAAGCAATCTTTGACAGCTGTTTTCACCATTGGAATCATCTAGAATCAGGATTTAGTGGGGAGGTTTTATTTTATATACATATATAAAAATATTCTCAATTTTAGTATGTTAAAAAACCTTAAATAACTAAAAGCACTGTTAGGACAGATTATAAATTTGTTGAAATTTATTATTTATTTAAAAGGTTGTAAATGTTGACATTATGTTAATAAAGAAGCTAAAATTTACCCTCCATAACTTTGCTGAGGTTTCGGTAAGAATTAATAACAAACTTTACATGCCAAAATCATACAATTGTGAAGGATAAGGAATAATATAAGGTTTCTTTTTAATCATATATCATGCTCGGATCAGTCTTCATTCATAATCTGAACTGTGAGAGTTCAGGAATGGATAGTAGTACACAAACAAAAAATCAAATTAAGTTTTCATTGTAAGGTACAGCAGAAAGAAAACATCCTGTTCCTTATCACATGAAACCCCTACACTTTGTGCCTGCCAGTCAAACTGATTGATACTCCTTAATAAACTGCTGTTCAGTGACAAAAGTTTCCCTGCATAGTCAGTCTTTGCAGCAAACTTCTGAAACTGTTTTCTCTGGAGAGCTTCCATTCCCTGTTCCTAAATTCTATTAAAAAGGCAGATAAAAACATTAAGTACTTTCCAACTTCTTTTTTTCTATTACTCCACAGCTACAACTGTCACAGGGATAATCAGGCAGTGAGATGGGAGTGGACCATGAAAAACTGCATTATGATGTAGTCCAATGTTTGAAGGCACGTGAAGTTTAAATTTAAGAAAAGAACAAATACTGGCTTCGAGTTTGAATATTCAACACCCGTTCTCTTTTTAATTTGAATTAATTTGCTGATCCGTGCTTCATATACTTTCCTTTCAAGGCTGACTGTTAATTTAGTAAAGGACACATCTTCAACTGCTCGAAGAGGAAACATTTCCAGCAGCACTTCGACCTTCAGCCCCCTCTTCCCAGGTCATCAGGCTGGGAGCTAATGACTAAACCAGAGTTTTCTGACTTGGTAGGCAGAGGGTTTTTCTTGCAGGCTTTTCCTGAAATGCATTTCAGGAAGATAATTATGGAACAAAGCCAAAAGTAGTGATTCGGAGTTTCTCCAAACAGATTTTCACTTTCTTAATGCAAATAAACATTAGTAAAATTTGAAATATTATTTTGGGACATCTCTCCTACTTTCAACTGATTAATTATCTTATTAATGACACTTATTTCAATGCCAAGAAGTGGTTCAGGTCTTTAAAGGAGACAATCACCAATAGTAACTAGGAAGCAATTTGCAAATATAATGCCATTAAGACTATGAAGATTATGAACTACAAAATACACCCAAATAAAATGGCTTGCACAGCTGTAAGCAATAACCAAAAAGGTCATACTGAGGGTAAACAAGAGGCATTGAGTTATTTGAAGGAATATATGAACATCTTATAAAATCTTGTTAAAATTATGCTGCTGTTCTGAAAATGGTGCATCATGACCCAGTGATGCAGGAAAAACTGTGCCATTAAATGAGAAGAGAGAAACAAAGGGGAAGAAATCACTTTACAGTGGGGAGAAGACTTTTTTGAAGGATCAACCAAGGTTGAACTAGTAGAGCTGCAAGAAAAGTAAGAGATGGAATCCAGAACTGCATTATTAGCATCTTTTTTCCCCTCCCTCCTCAAGTCTCTCCTTGCCCAGAAAATGAAGAATTTTGCTCCTAAACCATATGTATACCAACTCATATGTATTTTCAGAAGCAGCCTCCTTAATGTGAACCCAGAACTGAGAGGTACTTGTGACTACCCACAACTGTTTCTTATCTATGAATTTTTATATGCCCAGGGTCAAAGGCAAGATTTTAAGATTTAGAAAGTGGAACCAAGGTTAAGGCTGGGATTTTGAGGCCTAAAGAACTTAAGCTTTAAAGTTCTATTGAAGCAAATTGATTCAGTTTAATTCAATTTAATGATAATGTTAAAAGGATCCCACTTAAATTTTTTTTAATAAACAAAACAAAGTTCTGTTTTATCTGAAATCTATTTTGTCCTTGGACCATAAGGCACCATTTCAATATCAGTCTTTCAGATACTCCTTACTTTTGCACCACACATTTATCCAAAACTTTGTGTTTGCAGCCTCCAACCATGATTTTATGCTTACTGATATTGTTCATTCTTCCCTGTTAGTCACCTACCAAAAATATGGAAATCACTA
Organism: Manacus candei; assembly: GCF_025592945.1. Classification (NCBI taxonomy): domain Eukaryota; kingdom Metazoa; phylum Chordata; class Aves; order Passeriformes; family Pipridae; genus Manacus; species Manacus candei. The sequence goes on from NW_026138113.1 coordinate 6,796,440, forward strand.
GGAGAAAACTGATTGGTTTTTATTTTTATTTAAATGTAATATTCTGGATTTTAATGAATTAGCCTTTTTATTTACATGACTTGTTTAAATGATGTGTTTCTGCAGATGTTTCTGGTACAGCTGGTAGGATGAGAAGTGCCTACAAGACCCTAACTATTGACTACACTTGGACTATAAAATTTATGACTTCCTCACAGTGTAAATCAGCTTTGTTTTATTTAAAAAATAAATCCATCAAAAAAGACTGATCTTTAGCTGGGTTTTACTGGATCTTATTCCAGGGTTGACTCTCTTCTCTGAGCCCTGTTATAGAGCCAGGCATGGTGCAGGGGTGCACTTGCCACTGGAGAAGGCCACAGCTCTGGCTTTGCCTTCATGCTCCAAGAGCAGTGCAATCCAACTGGACATTTAAGGGCTGAATATTTTGAGGGACCTTCTTAGCACTGGCCAAACACAGACTCCAAACTAAAAGAAATCAATAGTTCTGCTTCTCCAGCTTGGGTAAACTCCTTGTGTGGGGCCAGTGCAGTGCCTTTGACTCTCAGGAGTCTTCTACACTAAGATCACTCCATTTGGAGCTAATGGTCTGGTGTATAAACACTGTTCCCATTCCCAAAGATCTGAAGGTCTTAAGCAGCTACATGTCCAGCCACAGTTGCCAAAGTCACACAAATGGCTCACGCTGCCTCAGCACCTACAAGAGACTGTGGGCTGCACCCACCTCGGCTTCCTGTCACACTCAATCCCCTAGAACAGCAGAAAGCACTAAACCAAAACAGGACTGATTTACACTCACTTCACCATGTCAAAAATCAACAAAATGATGTTTAATGCTATGAAAACCCAGGCCTGGCTCTTTTTAAAATTCTATTTTCAGCCAAAAAGACAGCCACTGGGAAAAACTCAGTCACTGATGGAGTTCTGCAGTCTCATTTTATTCATTCCCTTCAAAAGTTTTAATAAAGTTGTAGTTATCACAAACATTTGCCCCACAGAGACTTTTCTGCTTTGAAAATCACCAAAGTGCTCCCAGGCTGACTCTTATCCTGGTATTTCATATAAACATACAAAGTGCAATCTGTGACACAGAACCAAGGGTCATTTAGAGGTCTTGTGCCATGTTGAACTAATTATAAAAAAATTGGCAAGAAAGTTAACACACAACAGTTTTATGTATTTCAGATATACTTTCTGCAGAACATTGAGAAAGAGTCCAAATGAACAAAAAAAAAATATATGACGTCTATTTTCTAATAGAAAATTTTATTTTCTTAATTTTTCAAGTTTTTGTAACAATTACTTTTTCATCATTATGAATGCAACAAACTTTTGGGTATCTTCTGAACTAAGCAGCACAACCTCCTTATCATGAGCAGATTCCAGTTCCCACTGTACCACCAGTGACAATTTTTAGTTATTCTTTGTGAGTACCCTGGTGGTGAACTGTACCAAACTGAAACCCAACAATTAGATGTTTTATATATGTATGTATAAATATGTAAGAGTGTGTGTGCGTGTGTAATGTTGTGAGCAAATATTTTCAGATGCTAGAAGCTTCAAATGCAAACAAACCACCAAGCCTCTCTCAATAACAGAAAAAGGGGTAATTAGTGTGGCCTAAACATCAGCACTTGAGATTTAATTCATAAGAATAAACATACCCTTGTTCCTCAGTGAAAAAAATAAATTAATATCTTGTACTGGTTTCAGTATAAAGAAGTTAAAAAGAAATTTGTAAGTTAAAGTTCTAGTTAACTGAGAATATAAGACTCTTAAAATAGGTTTGAGCTTTTCAACACAGATATTCATGAAACTCCAAATGCCCTACCAGCTTTGCAGTTGTACAGGATGAAACTAGAAAGTGAACATTGTATGACAGGAGGAAAATAAGGTATTTTATACAGGACAGATGTTAAGATGCTGGGTTTTTTGGCAGTTCTTTTCTCCTGTGATCATGTTTGCTTTTATACCGAGCACCAGGCAAGCCAGCCTTTCTGAATATTGCCAAAAGCCCCTCTTCGGTTCTACTGCTACATCTGCTATCCAGAACAGTCAGCACCTCAGCAACTATCCATCCAAGTCATAAAAATTCACATATTTCCCATTTTCAATCCCACCAGAACGTACAAGTTACATACAGATGGTTAGAGGAACCCAAGAAATGAGACACCCAGGTCAATAAACCAGACAGCAAACAAACCCCCAGAGAGAAATGTTTCTTTTCACCACTTTCAGAGTAATTTCCCTATCCTTGAATCTTTGGGTTTTAATAGATGTGATTATACACACAACGTCAAGCCAGACATCAACAAGACAATGCTGTGCTCGCCAATAGAGATGAAGAAAGTGATTCTTTTGGTTGCCCATTTATGTCCTGACGTTTTACACCTTTGAGCTGAGTCTCAACACTACTGATACACAGGTAAAGAGTGTATTAAATTCAGGGTGAAACGATCATGGCAGGAACTCACAGCTGATCAGAGCAGTGATGACCTGTACCCTCCCTTCCAGTTTCCTTCTACACTTAAATCCAGATCAGTGCTTGGATACAGAGCATGAAAGGGATTTATGTACCACTGAAATATAGATGCGATTTGCAAAAAGACCAATGACATCACATGAATACTGATTTCTCTGACAAATAATGCTAGCAGGGGCAATCCAAAAGGGATGATTTAACACACATTATGGCTGAATTTAAACATTTGATGACTGAGCAATCTTTTGGCATGACATGACCAAAAGGAGTGGATGACAAAAGGAGACAAAACACCTTCCTGCTCCAAAAAGGTTGAAAGGCTACACATCCTTTTTGGCTACTTGTTCAAACTCCATCTTGCTTGCTGCATTTTTGTGAATAATAAAGCATTGCCTATTCAGCTTTTAGTCCTTACAGCTTCATGACAATGCCAATTATGAAAGATGCTGTAATAATTCAAATGGACCTTGTAAAGCTTATTCATGTTCACTTTGTTCCTAGCTCTAAAGGGTTTTGGTTTACTCAATGGAGACAACTCAAGACAGTATTTGCGTTGCACAAAGAGCCCACATCAACTGGTACATTTATGAAATCAGTGAAAATCCTTCTAACACAGAAAACTGAAGCAAGTTGGTTGTTTTCTCAAGACATGCAACTCACTATCCAACCTTCCTTTTTCTGACTGTCTTAGCTTGTGAAACAGGGGTAGGGCAGTCAGAGAAAGAAGAAATAAGCCATGATCATATGTGGGAATGCAACAGGTACAAGTAAACTGAAGGAAACATTCAGCTTTGTAGCATTAGTGGAAAGGAGTTTCATGTTACCTGTTCCTTTCAACTGCCTGTACAGAAACCAGACTACAGACAAGATAAAGACCCAAGCAGTCAGGGTTTAATGGCAGCTCAGGCACAAAGGAATGCTTTTCAAATATTCATTTTAAAGTTGCAATGGGGAAATGAGATTTTCCCGATGATCCCATGAAAAACCAAAATAGTTTCTCCTTTGAGCAGCAGCTGCTCATCCTTAGGTTTTACTTGCTAATAAAAATACTGAAGGCTTCTTATAACTACCAGTTGCAAGCAAACTAGCACAGTTAACTTTTCAAATATATGTTTGAGACACGGTCTGAATGTTGTTACAGTCAACTCTTATGTTTCCCTTTTCATTTAACTTTGATACAGAATAAAAGACATAAGCATACAAATACAGAAGTATACCATTAAGTCCATAAAATGTTTCGCTCACTTTTGGCTGAGTAACATCATGTGCAAAGCAATAAAAATTGAATTAAGGTAAATTTGAAATGCTCTTTGTTTTTCTGTTGTTTTAATTTCCATTTTTCATGTTTTTTCCAGAGGCTGGTTTTAGCCTATTACACACAATACCTGTCTGTTTCTTGTCCTGTCAATCATTTGGCCATATATTTTACTGTTCATTGATGCTTGCAGATCTTAAGGTTTTGTAATCTGCAGCAAGCAATATGAAATATATTTGTTGATCTAAAAAAAAATAAGCCTTTCATAGACATGTGCTCTAGTTAAATCAGAGATATAAGTATTAAAATTTCTGCTAGCCTTGTGCAGCAGGGTACAGCATGGGAGCTTTTCAAACACTAATGGGAAGCTGGTGGCAAACCCTGCAACCATTACCCTCAGCAGATCAACATTTTTAAACACATCACTTCTTTCTCAGTCATTAGTGTCTTCTTAAAACAACATCATGCTTTGTTTCCTTGATCAAAGCCACAGACTTAGGAGTTTGAAAATAAATTTCACTTTGGTGTGTTCCTTTCGAAACACGTCAGTCTCATAAGCAGGCTAATCTTCAGTGATGTATTATGATGGATTGTGCTTATCCATGCAAATTGTCTAGATAGACAGTTTGCCACTCATTAAAAGGGATTATTCTCCCCCGCACACACCAGCACCACATGTGTGCTCACACACGGGTGAGAGAGATGGGCCTAAGTGCTCACATATGAGTCCTGAGGAAACGCTGCTTTTCCTGGATCAATCCCAGGGCATGGAGCAGTGGTTTGGCTGAGGCTTTGGAGACACCTGCCCTTTCCCAGGCACCTCACACCTGGGATCCCTCCAGTGCCCGCCAAGCGCGTTACCACGGGCCACACAGACGTGCTGAGCTGCTCTGGAATGGCACGGTGAGCCTCCAAAGGACCATCCTTGAAACTCATCACCTCTGCAGGACTGTCTCATCCATTTCAACAGCTGCATTTGTAGCACCTTTACACACAGACTATTATTCAATAGCTAACTGAAGCACTTCTCCCCGTTTTTATGGCACAAACATCTCATTTCTTGACTTCAGCAGTTTTGTTTCAGTGAAGGCATAGTATTATCCTATAACTGCTTCAAGAACTCAGGTGTTTCCTTTCAAACATATTACAGCTCCCACTTAGTTTAAAAAAAAAAATGAAATATCTAAACTACCCATATACCTGCATAGTTTAAAAATTATTGATTTCCTGTTTGTGCCCTTTCTTCTGTTCTGAAATATTCTATATTATGTAAATTAGGGCATAGTTTGATATTCCAGAAAAAGGTAGAATCCTTCATCTGGGGAAGGAAGAACCTATCAGTGAAATTACTAAACACAGCTGATCTCCTGTTAAATCCCTATGCAGTCATATTAGAACAAATACCCGATTAATTATATTCTTGTGTGCTGTGATCCAGAATACTTTATTTATCGCCTTAAACTGCATCTACAGCTAGACATCTAATGAGCAGTAGCTTTTCCCAGTAATACAGATAATCTCTTTGCAGGGAATTAGTTCTTGGAAAGTAGAAATGCACCTTTTTGCAAATTCCATTTTATACTTTCAATTCCCAGGAGAAAGGGGAGTGGATCATAAGGAAGGAAGGGAAGAGGGAAAGACAGATTAAGGATGTTACAGTAATATTCTTTTGTTCAACATCTGCATGCTAGAGAGATTACACAATCTTCAGCAGATCAGCAAAAGAAGATTTGAAGCGACTAGCGTTAAACCTCCTGAGCAACTGAAACACTCGGCCTTCTTCTTTAGCATCCACCCAAACCATTCCAGGTCCACAGCTAAGAAATATTCCATATCCCACCTAGCTGTTCAGATAGCCTTTTTATCTTTTAAAACAAATGGATATCATACACCCGAGACCTTGGAGTAAACATGGTATTAGCAGCACACACTCTCAAACTGATCCAACGTCTGCAGGCAGAAGACAAGGGATCAAGAAAAGTTTTAGGAAGAATAATAGAATTCCACAAAGCCCAGCTAAAACCCTTTTTTTTTTTTTTTTTTGCATCATAAAACCAGAATACTTAACACAGAAACACAAGTTTCCATGATTCTAATCTGCAAGACAGTCCATCCAGGAAATGAAAAATGAAATCAGTGGGGGAGCCCCAAAGCTTCTGTTTTCCCCTTCCTGTAATGAACATGGAGACAACAAATGTTTTATAGCACCTAAAATAGGAGAGATACAGCTGACACAGCACAAGCATTGTGGAATAACACTGACCAGTAAACATTTATGATGTCAAACCCAATTTTCTATGATACTGATGATGAATCAGATCAGCCTGCTGCTGAAATGCTAAGGAACACCAGAGCTCCCATCTTTCCAACACCTGACACTACAGACAGGAGGCTTTAGTTCACACACCAACAGACACGTGAATTAATATGGGACATCTCTTCTCTCCATCACATCTGGCATTAATTTGCTTGTTTGTTCCATATTCTGTGTTTACAACAACACAACCGGTCTGGATGGCACAGAGCAACACAAGGAGCTCACAACTCCTAATCCTCTATCGGCTGTAATACCAGCAAGGAAACTTCAAAGGTAGATGGGCTCAGACTGGTGCAATTCCCTTTCCTCCTTGGAGTCTCCTCAGGAGCCCTGCCAGGCTGCAGAGTACAGCATTCCCCCCCCTGCAGAGAGCAATCCATCCCACAGCAAAACACCCAAACATTTCAGCAGAAGGATATTTCTACTTATATTATGTAAACAGAGCACAGATTTTTAAAATAGCAGGCAATTGCTGGGATGCAAAAATACAGCACAAGCTTTGTTGCTGACTACATAGCAGGTATTTCTCAGCCTGTGCAAGCTGAAATACAAGAACGCAATGCTGCTGGGAAGTGAAAGGAGATCATCCACTTAACTTCACCTCTTTAGTAAAGCAGAGATAAAAATTCCATTCCAAATGTTCAAAAAAATCACTTTATGATCAGGATAAATCTTTCTCTTGCTTTTGCAGGTATTGACAGCCCCTGACAAAACCACTTGTGGTAGAGCTGGGCATATAGAGGACATGAGCTTATACAGGGCTCACCCACATGCAAAGGACATAAGGACATCAGTGAAGAAAACAGGATTGAGGGGTTTTTTAGGGGCAAAATGGAGTTTCAGGGATGAGCTGCCACAGCTCCAGACAACATGCAATGCAGTAATCCTGTGCCAGGCTGCTCTGGACCTCCAAGGATCATTCTGCACCCTTCACAGTCTGAGTGCTGCAGCCCCAGCAGCAGGGATGAACATTTTGTGCAGAAATTTCAGTTGCAGCAGGATGAACCCCCGTTTATGTATCACTGCAGCAGATCAGGCTGGAATACTTCAGCAGGGTAATGGCCCCACTTTCCTTAAAGTAGACAAAGCCTTGAGCCTCCTAAAAAGTATGCCAGGCATGCCCTAAAGAGAGACAAAATTGATTTTACTACTTGCCTCAGAATCCATTGATGATATTCTTAGGGTATATTAATAAAGTATAATTTGACCAAGAGCAAATTCCCAAAGACTGACCTCATAAATAGCTCTTTTGCAAAATTTTTTGTGACTTTAATATTTGCCACCTAACATTTCACATCCATGAAGAAAAAAAGGTGCTGCTTTGACCTGATGCATAGTAATGTGGTGTGAAGCAATGAGAGTCAATTTGCTGGGCATCACTGAGACATAATGTGGAGGAATTCTATGTCGATTTGCAGAGTGAATCAAAATGCCTAAGCTTTCTCTTTTGTGATATCTGCAAATCGTTGAATAATGTGGTTCACTGACCAAGTGAATTATTTTCAAGGAGTTTGGCACATCTTTAATTACAAGATATGTAAAGATGAAATGGAAACATGCTGTGCATATTTCTTTATGGCTGCTGAACTTTTCTTATGGAAAAGCACCTGGTTTTATTAAACTGTCTCTAGAAGGCATAAAATGTACAAGCTCTAGGTTGACAATATATTTTTCAATGCATATAAGTCAGCAGCTGAGCAGCCTTACAAGGTATGGATCAACCATGTATACATATTGTATCTACACACACAAAGCTATAAATACATAAATATACAAATATGCAGAAAATAGATTTCTTCCTTTTACAAATGTCTTTAAATTTAGGCAGCATACCAAGGGCATTATAATGTTTCTCTTGCAACTGAGGAAGTCCCAAAAAAAAAAAAAATCACACTGGGCCCTCTTTACTAAACATTTATGTGCCCTTTATGCTTCAAAAATCAGGAATTTGCATGCTGACAATGATTATGTAAATGCCCTGTTTTGAGAATCAGGTCCCAGAGGATTCCTCAGCTGAAAGCAATTCTCCTGTAAAGGTTTCATCATGGTCCAAGTCAGTGGTTCTTGAGACACCATTTTCAGCAATGCAATAAATACTCTGTCAGACACTTGCTGGTTGCTTTCCTCTCAAGCAATGATCCCCTCCTGCTTCGTCACAGCCCTCAGCAAAGAGTCTCTGCTGATTTTGGAGGGCTGTGGCACATGACACAGTCTTAAACCTCCACTCTGAGTAAAATGTTGCAGTCTTGACACAGCTGACCAAAAGTCATAGGTAACCCTGCTTGGAGCAGGAGGTGGGTCTAGATGACTTCCTGAGGCCCCTTTTAAGTCAAATTATCCCATGATCCTACAATCCTTGAACAGCTGAGCCCTCCAGGCTGGGGCAGGCACACTGCAGAAACATATATCCAGTAATGTTCTGGCCTCACCCTGAGCAGCTGGACTGCTGCAATCATTTGACTCAGGGCTGCAAGGTTTTATCTGAAGCGAAGATTCAAAGCATGAATGCCATCAGTGGTGCTGAAGCGTGCCTTAAATTTTGTAACAAATATTGTGAAGGAAGTGTGCTTTCTTTGCAACTGTGCTATTAGAGGTGCTGTGCTTGGAAATGCCAAAAACTCACCATCAAGGCTTTATCATAACCCAAATGCTTATAGCAGAAATAGATGGAGACTCAAGGCACCGATGAATTCTGTGTCACTTTGGCAACATGCTCAAATGTGCATCCCCAGAGACTAGTTTTATAGAAAAAAAAGCTGATGTAACAAATGGAGAGGGTTTATATATTTAAGGTATGAAAAATGTGTAAACGCATCTCTGAAATTTATCCTACTCCATTAAACATCATAAAAAATAAGGGACATGAGAATTAATTATAAAATTATAAACTCTGAGGTGTTAATTGGACTGACCTTTTATGAAATTCCTTCATTCTTTCAGGTGGTCAGAACTCAGAAGGCAAGTATGGTGCCAGTGCACCTCAATCCAACTGAGTGAATCCCTGGCTATTTTGGTTTTATACACCTGCAATCCCTGTTCGTGGGAGTACACAATTTAAGTGGTGTGTTTCAGTTACTAAAAGCATTTCCCTGTCATTTCCCTCACTTAAAAATAGATATATAAATATTTTTTTAAAAAAACCAAAACAAACTGAAAACCCAAACAAATGCTACTGAAACATCAAACTTCAGTTTTAAAGCGAAATAGAAAGTATAAACAAGCAAATCAAGCTCAGTCAGCCTTCTGCTTCGGCAACTGTTCTCTCTCTCTCCCCAAACGCCCAGTGCCACAGATAAGAACATAAAGACCCAACCAGGAACCTTAACAGACAACAAGTTCTCACACAGCTTCTGTGGCACCACCTGGAGAACGTGCACACCCAGCTTCTGTCACTGCATGGAACAGCCAGAACAGCACAGCTTGTCTGCAAGGAAACAGCTCAGCACTGCCTTGGACCTTCACAGTCTGTTGCTGCTTCACACATCCCCAGGTTTGCCTTCAATCCACATCTTGCCCCAAGTCATCTAAAGGCTATTTCTGTCAAGAACAAAATAAATACAGGGTGTACAGGGACCAGCAGGTTCACAGCTGCCAAGACACACACCAGCCAGCTTTAATATCGCTGGGGTTCAGTCACACATGCAGAGAGCTCAGCATAGTTTGATTGCACGGGTATATTCCTATTCTAAATCACATTGTAGTGATTGCAGAGTGCAATTAGGTTAATGCCAGCTCGAATATGCCTGGAGCTGGCATGTGATGATGTTGTGCACAGTGAAGGCATCACACTTTCCAGGAACGCCTCAGCAGCCAAAGATGGACATTGTGCCTGGAGCACTGCTCTTGTCCTGCTGAGAAAGCTTTGGGCTTCAAAGCATGAACTGACCACCAGGGCACATGTGTTAAGCAATAGAAAATAAATTACAGGCTTTATTTCTCAAGCATATTACACCATCTCTAAAGTGAAGATCCCCAGCAGCGCTGCAGCCAAAGACCCCAGAGGTCGGAGAGCAGCAGGACAGCGCAGTGACAGTGTGTTACAAAGACACCTCATCCCAGAGTAGAGCACACCCATCCAGTGTGCAGCCCAGCCCCATCCCGGGATGCAAACAAGAGCACATCATCTCCTTGTGTGCTTTGATTTCTTTTGGAAAGCAGTTGAGGTACACAGAGGCAGGAAACCACAACACACTCCCAGAGGTGCTGCAGTCTGCGTGGGCAGAGGCCCAAGATCTCAGGGCTTACCCAAAATCCTGCTCTTCCCTCTGCAAAGGCACAACCACATGGGCCTGGTGCTATTTCAGGGAATCCTTTTATTCCACCAGCTGCTACTACTGAGGTCTGAAACTGAAACCCAATGTGTGATCTCATGGATGAGTGCAAAGCTCACAAGCTCTCACGTCTTAACAGAGGAGAAGAAAGGCTCTGTTTAGTTGTGCCAGAATAAATGAAGTGCAAAGGTAGCCAGGATGCCTCTTGAAGCTGTTTAGTGCTGGCACTCAGTTTGAATCACTCTGAAGAAAAGCTTAAGATTTCCTAGGGAAAGTACTACGCTTCTATGCCTTTAAACTATTTTTGTGCTTCTGTGATCTTGGGCTGCTGTGCACTGCAAGGACATGGATGGGCTACCCACTTCCTCAGGTTGTTTTCTGCACACAGCAGCAAGAGGATCTTTCCCCAGAGGGATGTGATGCTTTTCCTACAGCCCAGGCACAACCTGTGAGGAGCAGGAAGGAGCAGGGGCTGAGGGGTTTGCCCTGAGCTATTTCATGGGAGTTTTTCAGAAGAGTCATCTGGAAATGTCACTCTAGCTGTGCTACTGCTGTGTTCATACAGGAAAAGAAGAGAAGGGGAAAAAAAGAAAAAAAAACCCAGCAACAGTGTGGGACAGGGACCAAGTATTCAGACATATTTAAGGACAGTTTTTCAAAACTGTTGCAACATCAATCTGCCAGGAAACTAAAACAAACCTTTTGGACAAGACTGATTTTCCACATATTAAAGTTCAGATTTATAATAAATAACCAAGTCCCAGTAGAATACAAGCTTGTACCTCTTTATTTAGAAGTTATTCAATGTGTAAGTACATCTTTTAATTTATCTGCATAAAATCTCTGGGTTTGGGTCCTACCAGCTTCGTACTGGACTTGGTGAGACAGCAGTATCACTGCTTTGGAAAAGCTATCAGTAAGCACTAAAATAAGAAAAACTCAAGTCTCTCTCCATGCTCTAGTCCACACACACTTCAGGAATTTCTGTAGGAGATGACACAGCTAATTTCACACAGGAGAACAATAGAGATCCCTCTGTCTCAGCCTCCAGAGTGAGCACCAGTAACAGTAAAAACGCATCCTCTCCCCACAAACAAGCAGTGAATGATTCCTGGGCAAAATAAATTCCTTCATCAATAACCATCTGCCAGAGATGCTTCCTTCTTTCTTTCATCCTGTAATTCATTTGCAAAATTAACAGTCCCACATACCTAAGCTCCCAGAAATTAATTGATCCCACTGCCCTGGATAGGAGCCACTTTATTGGATGCTGGCAATGATTACCATTTCATGCATATTATTTCCGTCTGCAGAAGGCTGACGCCAATGCACACATGCAGGCTTATGTGAGACCTTCCACAGGAAAAAAAAAATAATTAAAGAAAACAAACCAGAAAAGCTATCACACAATGTAAGACTTGTTGATTTCTTTGCCACCTTTTGTGCTACAGAAAATAAACCATCTACTCGGTCAACATGTGCTCCCAATAAGTTCATCTAATTAATGGCAGACTGCTGAGAAACCAAGAAGCTTTCCTTATCTGCATAGGAAAGAAGCCCAAGTAGCCTTCTGACTTTTAAAGTTCCTTGCAGGAAACTACCTCACCAGGCAGAGATGCAAACCCTGCTTGTCTTTCAGGAAGAGTAGGACAAAAAGAAAAAAGGTACCACAGTTTCACTTCAAAGTAATGCCAGGAGCCTTAAGAAGGTACATTAAGAGCATTTGTGTGAAAGCAGCATGACACCTTCAGTTCTCTTAAGTGGATTTTCCTCCCAATGTTGATGTTTAACATGGAGTGCAAATAAATAAAAAACCAACCAAACAAAAACACACACACACAAAAATTAATCCAAAGTACTTTTTAGGAGGTTGAAAATATACACATATGACACTGCAGTTTTCAATCAGTCTGCAAATCAGCACAAGTGCCCACTGACTTCAAAGCTGTTTAAAACCTGTATACTTGTAGATGATGCAAACTGACCAGCAGCATCTGGTACAATAACCTGGAAGTTATACAAATCAGGTATGTACAGGTAGGGTAATCCTGTCCTTATTAACTACGCAGAGCTCCTAAGAAAAAAAAAAGTAGTACAAGCCATTTAATTAAAATGGTTGTGTCCTATCATCCAGAATGTCAAATTTATAAAGTAAAGATTAAAATCAAATTAATGGAGTCTTATGGCTGATTTGCCTTCCCACAGTTTGTCAGCACAGCTAATAGAGATCTTCTCTCCCTGAAAGAAAATGCATTTTTTCCAGTTCCCACATCTAAATCTTTGGTTCAGAAAACTGTGTCATCAGTGCTGTATGTCTGTGGTGAAGACATTCACTATGGTACCAAGATGTTCCAGGACTGTTTGTTTGTTTAAAGGGAGAGATGCAAGAATTTTGGCATAAAACTATCTTAACATAGATCAGTCACCATCAAATCACCAATCAAAGACTCCTATTTCCTCTGGCTTTCAATGAAAAGAAATCATTAACTCTCCAGATTTACCTATCTCCTAAAATAGTAGAGCTGACAAAACTGGAACTATCATCCTAGAGTGCAGGGAAGTAAAGTAATATTAAAACCAGCTTTCTCTCCACAAGGTAATGCATACAACTTCTTTCAGGGGAGGATTAACTTCTTCATGTTCAAAGAAAACTAGGGCAAGCAGAAATGCAAGCATGGAAATCTCAAAATATTCCCTTAGTCCACAGAAAAGTAATTCTATATGAAATTTTTGAAATGAGTAGAACATCTGCAAAAGAAACTTGCACACATTGAAGACACGGAAAGAAATATTGCTTTAAAATGGAAGCATGGCTTGAAACCCACAGTTACATTACATTAAAAAATAAAAATAGTTATGACTAAGTAAAATATTATTTTGAAAGACCCTAGATAACTTTCCACACTCGACAGGCATGAGTAGACACACAATCAAGGAATGCATCCAACACCCACCCGAAGCCTTGCAGACATTTTAAGCCCACAGTGGAAGGAAGAAAGTTTTTTTTCCAGAGGTTGAAGGAAAACCAGGGATAAAAAATGATAGGAGACCATCTTAAAATTGAATTTTATGTGGAGATCTAAAGACAAAGTTTATAACATTCGAAGACTCACATCTAGATCATTCTAGACAGTGGCTGGAGAATCAACAAACACATAATGGATCTCTGCCTTCCCCGCTGACAAACAGCTTGCTGGGAATAAAAACCAAAACTATTCAAAAACAAATAATACCAGACACTGTCTCATTAGAACCAATACCTCATCCCATTAAAAACTCACTTCACCCAATATGTACTTTCCCAGGGGTGGATAGAGCAATGCCATATAAAATGTGCTGGAAATGACAGCTCTTGCTACAGACAGGAGGACCAGCTGTGATTAACTTGGAACTTTATGCAACTCTGGACTGAGTTTTGTCTCAAAGGAAAGCAGTGTTGTGGTTTTAATATCTGTCTAATTTCTAGTTCAGTAGTTTTCCCCTTGAAATAACTTTTCAGTAGATTCCTGGAGCAGGTGTTATCTTTCCTCCATAAACCTTGAGATAATGTAACTATAATGATTTTTGAAATAAAAAGTGAAAGGCTATCAGGAGAAATATCTCCATTTTGATTCCACTGAGATATTATTATGGTGATGGTAATAATTTCACAGAGGAATTACTTAGAATACACACTCAGCTCTGATTTGACCCACCTATCACTCAGATAATACCTTTCCTAAGTTGGAAGAATTTATTTTCATTTTCAACTGAGTTCACCTAATCAAAATGCTTCATTGTGACAAAGAGTTCATTGTTCCTGTGCAAATTGCAGCTACCACTATTAAGAACCAGACACTGCTATAGCAAATTTTGCCAATGGGGAGCTCAACTTGTGAGGAGAATTTTCAGATGAGCAAAATAAATAGTACATTACATTTTATTACTGACAAAGTATACATTTAACACCCCCTGTTGGTAATTGCCTGTATTAATGCAACACTGATATAAGCTGTGGATATAGAGTTTGAGAATGAAACAGCACCTATCCCTAAGTACTGCCTGTTGCAAACTCCTGTAACTCAGATGCAAAGGGACCCAAAGCAAGGTAGATGAAGAGCAGTGTGTATTTTATTAGGCCAGGTTTTGGGAACACGAGGTTTTCTCAAGGTCAAGACTTCATGTCCAAAATCTTGTCTGTACCCTGAAACTACACTGATGGATTTCACAAAAGACATGACCCTTCCCCATAAGCTGTGTCTTATTTAGGAGGTTACCAAACAGTATTCAGGAAACAAGGAATCAGTTCTGATCACCTGCCCTGCTGTGCCATTTGAGCCAAGGCATTTAATACTACCTGGACATCAGTGGCCTATAACTACAGGAAAATATCTTTTCCTCCTGGAAATACTGTGTAAGTCAGCATCCAAATTAGTCTTAAGGCACAAATTCATTAGAATCTGGCAATGGCGAGACCTGACATCAGAAAAAGAATAGCTGTTCAGAAAAAAAGGAAGATTATCGCCTTTATTTCTTTTTCTGCCATTGATTAGCCCTCAGATAAATGGACAGACAACATAGAGAAACCCATACTGATAAGAACAGCCCTATTTGCATCCAAGTGAACACAATAGTAGTTTTCTCTGCAATATGGCATATATACATTGCTGCTTCTAGACAACCACAGCAGAGGCATGGTGCAGACACACAGCAAGAGACAAGACTAACAGACAAAACATTCTTTCTTTTTTTTTCTGCTCAAATGGTATATCTGAGTCGTATTTTCATACTGCACAAAAAATTTGGGGCACTTAAGTTGTGATGTGAACAAAATGTTTCATTCAACAACACAACCACAATTTGTTGTTAAAAGCAAAACAAACAAACAAAACCCCAGTGGCATACAATTATGGATTTAGAACTTGATTTCTTTTCTCTTCTTTAGAAAACCAGGATATTAACAACTGTACAACTTAAAATAATAATCACTGGTAGCATGAAGAAAAAAAGTGGCATGTCTAACTCTGCAAAATGGGTTTGCATCAGGAAATGTGCTTTACATTCTCTGCTTATTGAATTATTGGAATCTAATCACCAGTTGGGTAGGTCAGAGCTGCCTTGCCCTCGTCCCAGGGGAGACCTGAATGTTACTGGACTGAGATCATTCTGACAAGGTGACTCACTCCTCCTTCAGATCAGATCAGTCCAAGTACATTCCTCTAGACAGGGAGAATAAATTTTTAGTTCTTGATACAGGTCCATGCCCTCTCCAAACAAGGTCCCGTGCCAAACAAGGTATGGAAATAGGTTTCAACTTTGCAGTTTTTCCACAGGTCATTTTATGATAAAATAATGGAGGAAGCACACTTTTAACTTTTCCCACCTATGAGAAAGTCAGTGAGAAATGTTCATTCTCCCCCTCTGGCCTGAGAAATGGCTAGTGTTGGCCACTGGCTCTACGGTCTTCTGACTTCAGCTCTCAGCAGCTGCAGCTTCCATCTTGCACTGCTACTGCTCGGCCCCCACCACTGGTTACACAGATGACCCTCAGACAAGCTAGATCAGAGCCTTGAGCAAGGGTGGCACATTCACCAGGATTCATGTTCTTGTAATTGCTGCCCGTTAAATGGATACTCTGATGAACCTGCTGGAGTCCAAAGCTCTGGGTACCACCTCCTTGGTTCCTGCCAGATGGGATTTTTCACTCATCTGCCACCTGCTGCTTTGCAGCTCTGCCACTGTGCCTGGATCAGCAAGCGGTCCCAGCTTTTAGGTGGTGATCCCAGGAGCATAGAATACTCTCTAGCCCAAAATCCTACTTATTTTCTATCCTGTGCTCCAGCAGATACACTTCTAAATGAATACTGCTGTGTTTGCTGATTGTTTTATGGTTTGTTTACTTCTTGAGCATGTAATATTGTTAGGGTAATGTTGTTTTTAATTAGCTGGAAGAACTATTGTTTCAGAAGGCTGAATGCATTTGCTACCAAGGGGTCTTTATAAATTCAGTGAATGTTACTGGTTATGCCTCCACAGATGGGTACTGACAGCTGCCAGCCAGCTCTGCCCATGCTCAGAGTCGGGCTGGACTCAAGCCAGTGCCAGTTCAGAAGTCATATTAGTTGCATAAGGACAATGTTGAGTCAAAAAGCCTCTTGGAAAAACCTAGTTTGAAAAATGTAAGTGTTTTAGTTCTTCAGAGAAGCCTCATTTGTTATAAGTTATTCAACAAGTGTACCAGAAGTTTTCACTGTTTCAACCATAGAAAGTGACGAAACCCAGAAAATAATCAAGAAATAAATAAAGAACCAAGTAAGTTATCAAAAATTGACCACTATCTGCAGATAAAGATATGCTGTAAGTGAAGACAGGAAGGGAGAACATTATATGCTCACATACATACGTGGTAGAGACAAGTATATTCAAGTTATACACATACAGCAAGAGTTCCGATTTCTTCAGCAGTTCACTGCTTTTCTATACCTCCCCACGGAAAGGCATTAGAGGGACACAAGAAATGGGACAGCTGGGCTCTGTCTGTGTCAGCAGAGGAGACAGTGATGACCTAGAGTTTGTCACCACATGGGAGAGCCCTTGGTGGACAAGCATTTCCAGCAATCAGAGGGGTCAGAAGGAGCTGATCGGGCAGCATTAGATCACCCCAAGAGCAACACTGGTTGCCCACGTCCTCTGATAGCACCAGATCACACCCATTCTCCCAGAACTGAAACAAGAAAACATGATGCAATTCAAATTTCCTTCTTCTCAAGCCCGTGTTTCAGGTTTGCCTATAAATACTACTTTGACCTAGTTCTCAGAGCAGTTGATCTGAATCTCAGTGCCTGGTGTAGTTTACAACAAGAAACTCAGCAGCTGGAGACTGAAGCATGTGTTTTCTTCAGCTCTGAGAGTTGTAACCTCTACTTTTTTTGCTCTGGAGTATATCTACAGAAGTGTAGATTATTATGAATACATACAGAGTAGGATAAACTATCCCGTGCATGTGTCTACTCTGTTTTCTCAGTAAGGAAATAACCCACTGCTGGAGTCCAGACCTTCCTGGCAGCTTGGAAGCCATGATAATGCAAGTTCTGTCTAAAGGCAAACATCTGGTATCCTCATTATACAGAGCTTACACTTTTCTACAAAGAACAGGGAGGCAGAAATATGTCTCCACATGGGAAAGGAACTGTGACTGAGCGCCAGCGCACTCTTTGCAGGTCACAGTATGGATACTCCACACCAGGACTAATTCTACCAGAACATGTGCTCAACTCAGTAAAGAAGAGCAGAGGGATCAGCAGAAGAGAATCTGGACTTAGAGGAAATTAAGAATATGGGTGGAAGCCCATCCTTGGAAATACCATTACATGGAATAAAATATGCATCAAGAGGATTTGTGTGGTAGGCTCAGGGTCTCCCCCTCTATTTCATTTTCTGTGCAAGTATAAATTACCTTGTATTTCTGAAGAAGCTGGTATCATAAGCATCTGGTTCATGACGTTTAGGACACTTTTTCTACCCAGGAAACATTACATTTTTGTGGGTGTTTTTCTGGGACATGTTTTTCCCCTTTGACTCTGCTAGAATGCTTGTATTGTTAAATATTTGGTGCGATATTTCCTCAGATCAAAAAGCTAAGAGGAGATAACAGAGAGGAGAGGTTCTCAAATACATTCTTTAAGAAAAGCAGTATCCTACAAATCCCACAACAAGCCCTTATTGGCACTTCCACTAATGTAAGTAAAATCTATTTGGTTCTCGGAAAAACAATCACTCCATTCTTGTTATCAGAGGACAGAATCTGGGTCAACAGATGCGTTTTGGATATGCACCAATTCTTAAATGATTTAGTATTCTGATCTGTGGATACAAAAAGCAATTTCCTACATCAGCAGTACCTTTGCACAATGTGCAATTTCATCCTACCACCTACATTGCTGTAATCATTAAATGTTATAAAACATCTCCAATAAAAGAAAAAAAATCTGATATATGACTATAATGTAAATCAGTGCTTTGGATTACAGTGTGATACTAGTTCAGTTATTTATATGTGTTTCAACTAAAAACATCCAACTGGATTTCAACTATCACAAGATTAATCTCACTAATACTTTATATCTACAGATGGTCAGACAAGAAAAATTAGACAAATATGAAAAATTAATATATTCTTCTTGTATAATAGAAAATATGATTTGTCTCCTAGAAGATTATAACTGGAGCTTCTAGTACCAAGAATAACTAGACTAACCAATATGTGTCCTCTGCTTAGTGGGAAGTTTTTCATTCTGTCCCAGCTCAAAAGTTATTGTAAGACACAGGAGATCTACAAAGCATACAAATACAATACAAAACACAGATTTGCTTGTGCCAAAGTATAGCTTAGTAACTAATCAGAGTTATGTATAGCTGAAGTCTTGTTCACATTCATTGAACAAGTTCTGAAGACAACAGCAGGACAGTTCCATGAGTTACATATTCCAGCACTGTATCTATAGGAAAAGATGCTCCATGTCAATGTATCCTGGTTCCCACATTTAATTAACATTTTACATCCAATAACATTTGCAGTGCAAAATAGAGTCTCATCATTGAGCAAAGGCAGAGGACCTGAATTCAGGTTCTACATGTGTCACCTATTGTCATGGTTTACAGATTAATATACATGTCTAAACACACAGAGTTCTGGACAGAAACAGGTGCCTGAGACACACGCTCAGAAGTTCATCAAATTAAAGACCTTCATTCCGACAACCTGTAGCAAAATAGTTGATCTGCTAGAAAGAGGGAGCACAGCCAGAGCAAACGTTTCTGGCAGTATGAGGATCAAAGAGGTCTCAGATAGCCAGGAAAAACAAAGGATGCTGACATCAAAATATTGGCAGCTTGCATTGTTTCTTTTCTTTCCAAATAAAATGGGCAAAGAAAAGGACTAGCTTTCCCATCCAAGCTCAATTCTCCAGCGAGCAGCATTCTGTAACTGTAATTATAATCTTGTATTTGTGTGCACACTCACTAATTTCCTGGGCAAGTTACATTTCAGCTTGAACATGTTGGCATGTGGAGACCAACCTCAATAACAAAAATAGCTGCTGAGTTCAGCAACCTGCAGCTTTTTATAGCTGACCTTGCAGCTCTGCAAGATAGTGGCTCTGGGCCACTTCATTATTTCAAAGAAGGAAGTGTGGTTCTGGGAGTTTCATGGGGACTAACAAGACCCAAAAGATAAGCGGTTTCCTGGCTAAATTCTTTTGCTTGTTTTAACTCAGTCATTCTCATTTCAAAAGTATTCTGGTCCCCTTAATATTCACCATTCTGGCTGTGATTGGTGGAGCTAAACTTGTTTACATAGTTTCATTTACTCCATGGACTTTTCCTTAGTATATGCAGTTTATTATGCAGCTGGTTACACTTGAACTCTCTTCCATGTTGCACTCTGGCCACAGCAAGTAACCATTAATCATATTTCAGTTGGACTTCAATCTCCAAAATGACTACAGCAATAAAATTACATATATAGACTAAGAGCAACAAATAAATGTAAGCAGTTGCGTGACAGTCTGATTCTGTCAGTCTACTTCTCTGCTAGATTGAGCAACTCTGGCTATTAGCATACTCAGCTGGCTGCAGATGTGTAATGAAAAAGGAGTGTATCTACTTTGGTACAGCTCCTTTCTATCTGTATTTGAGTAGTAAGAAAGTTAGAGAGAACTATTCTAACTTTCTACTAGAAACCTGACTGCAGCAGCAGCTGGAGCTACCCCCAGCTGTTGGCTGGTCCACAACAGCTGGGAGTGATTGACAACCTACTGCTCTCCTCTGCCCACCCTCCAGCAGCAGAAGCTATCAGAAAAGAAGGGATTTCAAACAGGAACAGAACCGGGGGAGCCCACACTCCTGCACTCAGTAATTTTCTCATTTCCCAATCCCCTTTTTCTTCATCATTAAAAAAACCTTGAAGACAACATTAAGAAATGCTTTCCAGTACTGTAGGTGGCAAATAAAGCCACATAAGCAGATATATTAGTCACTCATATAATATTCATGCTACAGTATGCTCATGTTTACAAAAATCCTTGCTTAGTCTGGGCACACCAGAAACTGAAAAAGCTAAAGGAGTACCATCTTCACTGCTTCCTTACTGAGTCCTTATGCACCATTGTTGATACCAACACCAGGTAATCTCTTGCTGGCAAGAGATTAATTATGGACACAGCACATAAAACACACAGCTAACTCAGTTGGAAAATAATACATCACCACGTTCTCTTAGAGGATTGCCATTATGAGTCCCAGTTAAGAGAGATGTTTATCTAGTGTGTTCGCTGCCTCCAGAAGAGGGGCTTCCCTGCTAGTAGGCATGTGGAAAGACACATTTCCATTGTCCAAGCTCATAATGTTTCATTTGTGTAACACTGAATCCCAATTTAATTAAATAGCTCTAGAGACCAGGCAAATCTCAGTATCCAGGGGCAAGTGGTCGAACAGCCCCATTGACATGTGTGTCCCAGCTCGCCGGGTATCGCTCCAAAAAGCATCTGTCTCAACAGTCTCATCTGATTCTTACAAACAAGCTACACTTTGCATTTCTGAATTTAACAAAGATCACACAGCTGCCAACATACTATCAAAGCCTAAAGACCAAATAAACGTTTGGCTTCCCTCCAGCCGTCCTTGCTGTGGTATTATTACTGACAATAGAGCCAGAGCAGCAAAAGCAATGAGATGGCAAATTTACACATGTGCCATATTTTTATACCTTGTCTACATTTGCTGCTACAAGACTGTAAGCAGAACACTGGTGAGCATCTTCTGGTTGCAAAACCTGACCTATTTTAGGGCTTTATGAAAGCTGTACAGTGTTATTAGCGTATAAAGAAACTGCAGATGGGCAAAATGATCTAAGAAAAACAATTCAAAGGTGTTTTGTTTATTTTCCCATGTGGATAGTAGAAATAGATCAGAACTCTATATTCTCAGGGCTACATTTTGCACTTTTTGAAGAAATTGTGCAATATCCATAAAACCTGGAAACCCAACAGACAACGTTTCCCTTGGAATCTACTTGTTTCACTTTAATGCACACATTCCCTAGTCCTTGCAATAGGAGAAGCATGCATATATCAAAGGGTAGAATTTTTATTTGACCTGTGTGGAGGAGCTCTGTTGCATTTTTCAGCTCAGTTAATATCCCAACCACCCTCTCACCAAAAGCCAATTACATCTGCAGATAAGAGGCCCTTCCTACAGATAGTAACATAACTTTTTGATCTGTATCAGATGATTAGGACAGTGGACAAAGACAACTTCTCCTTTACTACCTCTCCTATTTGGTGAATTTCCACTGTATATGAAGATCTGCAAGGAAGCAAGTAGTTAAATAATGGAGCCAGAAGCTGGAGGCAACTGATGGCATTACCCACAGCAGAGCCTAGGCTGGGTCTTGAAAAATGCTTTGTGCAAAAGCCTGAGCACTCACAGGACCCCTGGTTTGGAGGAATGTCAAGCATGTTTCACCTTCCTGCACAGCCCATGTTAGCATGAACAGTTGTGCTTTGGTCAACTTCCCTTCCCCTAAATTCAACCTCTAAGTAGACAGAAGGGGAAGACAAGGCACAGCCACAGCTGAGAGGGCAGCAGTGTGTGGGCATTCCCACATGCAATCTCCTGCTGCCCACTCACAACAAAGCAATGAACTGATTTTTGCACTGATTAAGATCTGGTGACACAGGGTGAGTCAGATGGCACTGACCCTTCATCTCACCTCGCTGCAATGCCCCCAGTGCACGACATCTTCCCTTTTACAGGTCCCATCCCTTCAACTAAGCCAGGTCTGGCTGCTATCACTCACCACTGCTCTGATTTCCAGCCCCTTTCATTCCCAGCTCACCTCACTTTCAAGTCTCATTGATTTGAAAGCAGTTTGCCCTTGGCTAGCAAGCTGTGAATACACTCCCTCTCAAAAGAGAAGGAAAAGGCAGCAACATTTTTGCTCATAAGGTTGCATTACTCCACACTTTAGGGTCATTTCAGTGCATTTTGGGAGGAACAACTGTTGCAAAGAAGGGCAAATGGAGTAAAATAGACATGAGTATTGCTGGAAACATTTGCTGAAGACATCCCATTGCCCCTGTACATTTTTAAGCTTGGGATCTATTTTTTTCCCCTCCAAGGCTTCTTTTAATGTATTCTTTCTTCAAAGTTTGTGCTATCTGTGTAATTTTTCAATCAGGGATTAGAGAGGATTAAGTCCTTGCTAGCCTGTGTCTCTCAGGGAGTGTTGGATTTACATGCATGCTTTACACACAATTCCAGTGCAAGTGCTCACAGTCATCTCAATGGAGATGAATAGTGGCTTACTACATATACTACAGAATAAAGTCAGGACCTGCCCAACTGTACATTTAGCTTCTCTCTGGTCTGTCCTCATGTCCTTTATCTTTTGTGTATTTTTCACCTAAAAATCACTTCATGAAGTAATTGCCTTCATATTGTGCCAATTGACCCTGGTGCAAGGGTGGTTTACAAGCAACACTAAGCTTTGGCTACATGATACAATGAGGTCCCCTGGGGTCCATAACATACCTATGCCAATAGAAAATTCCCCATCTTTCCTACATTTGGGCATCTACTTACTCCTGTTTGATTTGGGACATTCCCCCCTCACATGTACATTGTCAAATAATAATGCCAATCCAACACCACTTTGTTTTACCTCTGTGTATTTCCTCTAATGAATTTGAGAAAAATTATCTTGATTTTGTTGTTAAGCAATACAAACAGCAAAGAATATTTACATGGACAAATTCAGTCTCCCTTCTATTCTGTGCCACATTTCCAGATCAACAAGCAGCTCTGCTAGACACATTCACACCAGCTTCATCCAGCCAAAACAGCTAACAGTATTAGTGACAAGGCAGTCAAAATAATCTAATTCAAGCCCACCAGAGTTGCTGGAGATATCCTCTAGCCACTAGCTTACATGGAAGCCTGTCCTGCTATTCCTACATTGCCCTGGTTAGCCCTGATGT
Organism: Manacus candei; assembly: GCF_025592945.1. Classification (NCBI taxonomy): domain Eukaryota; kingdom Metazoa; phylum Chordata; class Aves; order Passeriformes; family Pipridae; genus Manacus; species Manacus candei. Next base: position 6,819,778 of record NW_026138113.1, read on the forward strand.
CTGGATTAAACCTAATGTATCCTTATCTGCAGACAGACCCACATTCTCCGTTTCCCTGAGGATATTTCATATTTCACCTCCACTGTAATTATACTCAGCAGGACTTTATTACTTAGGTGCAATTGGTCAAATAAAATCACATTTGTGTAATATCACCTGTCCTGACTAGATAAGTGTGTAACAGTTCCTGGACAGTGGGACTTTGTTTCACATAGAAACCCCCAACAGCGAATGAAACAAACGAAACATTTGCTGAAAATGACCATAAATAGTATTAGACTGGCTGATATTAACTCCTTAAAGCAACCAGGTATTCATAAAAAGATTTGCAGTCATCTATAGTGACTGGAAAAGACTGACATCATGAAAAATAAGAATGTAAGGAGAGTAATAGCCCTAGCAGGAATTAATCATTGTGTATGTCTTCCAAGTTTTCTCATAAGTTAACATAAATATTAATTCAAGAACATGATGTTTTTAAAAGTACAGGAAAAAAAAATAATAGTTTATACCATAAGTTAGGGGAGAAAAGTTGCTCTGGTTATGTTGCCCAGACTTGAATTCCTTTATCATTTGAGATCCTTATTAAGTCACTTGCATGGTATAGATTACAGTTCAATCCTAAAATTCCTCTACATTTATGTTTCTTATGTTTTTTACTTTGATATCCTGCCTGTTTTAATGAAGAACAGGATGTGCAATAGCTTGTTACTTACGGCAGTACTTTGACAAGGAACCTGGATCTTAATAAAAAACAGGAAATAAAATCCTTCATATTAAATCAATTCTTTAAAAAATAAGCATGTGAATGTCATATTTAAGATTAAAGGTATTTCTCTTTCCAGGAAAGGATCATAATAAGGTGGGCATGTGGCTATTTCAAAAACTGCACACATTTGGTAAAGAGCTTATAGAAAACAGTGTCAAATCCCATATTGAACCCAGCTGCTGGTACTTACTTTTTGATGTAAGGCTTACTTCCTGCAGATATACATCAAATTAAATTCTTTACTAAGCTCACAATGGTGTTTTCCCTTTAAGCAGAAAGGCAATACTTACCTGAATGAAATATTATATCTCTTTAATGGGTTTCTACAGTGAAGCCACATTCTACATTTTAAAAGGTACAGTGACAGTAGGAAGAGAGAGAAACTTGCCATCTATTAAACCAGTTTATTTTCTCAAAAATAGCTTTAATGAAGCCAGTTGGGATTTGTTACATCAATGATATATCTGGTGTCCTAAGAGCAATTTTGATAGCTCTGTTCTTCTGCTGTCACTTGGCCAATAACCCACTGGTGATTTTAAAAGTGCTCCTCAGAATGGAAGCATGGAGTATTGTAATGGCAGACACACCTCAAAAATAAGGGTAATGGATAAGAATAATGAGGCAAAGGAAATGGACAGACTAATACAGGTTTTCCAGGCTTTGTTTGGGCTTGAAACATTTGGTGCTTTTCACTGTAAGAAAGAATTCCTACTAGATACAAACCAGAAAGTTTTCACTACTAATTTTGATTCAGTAATGTCCACAAATGTCTGTCTCAAGTGATAATACACTGTCTCCTGTGAAGAAAACAAATGACTGAGGAATCATGGAGCAGAATCAACCAAGAGGTGCAATGTGTTACATGTTAGTCTCCTTTGCCTTTTGGATATTTATCAGCAAATACAGGATTCTTAATAGATGTCAAAAAAAGTCATAAGATTATTCAAATGCAAGGTAAAATAGAGAGCAGAACTCACCAATCGTTGCATTAGTCAATACACACTCTTTCTGTGGCCCTTAATTTAGAAGGCAGTCCATTTCAAAGTCCAGATATTAATCTAAAATGGTCCAGCAGTGATGTGAGAGGAAGCATGTAAGAAGTTTAACAAGGGGCAGGAGTAAGTTCAACCACTATAAGCTAATTTTCAAAAATTCCCAGCAGAGCACTAAAGGCTAAGGGTGTGGAAGGCACTGGACAGAGATCCCTCCAACACCATTTTAAAACAGTGCTTGTCTGAACTTTTTTCCAGATGTGGTAGTTCAGATGGAAGATGGCTAGTGGGTGCTGGGAGTCCTCAACACTGCTGTGTAACTGTGAAAAATAGAAACAGTGCAAGAGGCAGGCTTCCACTGAGAGACTCCCACATGCTGAAAGATTTTAGAAGTTTAAAAGGCATGTTCATTCCTAAAATAGAGTTGATCAACTATAAAAAGCAAAATAAAATCCTTTGGTCAATTTATGCCTGGTAGTTTTCTAGGCACTTCTCTTCCTAACAGCCAGGTCTGGATTGAGCAGTGTTGAGTGGGCTCGTACTAAATTGAAACCTGGCTTGGAAACTCTCATGAATACTATTTTTGGGTCCTAAATTCATCTTTTTGAAACCAAATTGCCTCACTGTGAAAATGGTTATTTCTGACATTAAGTCTTCTTATCTTAACATTATTTTAAGCCATACTAAAAAGTTACATATCAGGGAGCATTCCTGCATAAGTGATGTTATCATTCTGCTCATCCTGTCCTTTGGAGAAGAGATAAATTGTCAAGCATCGAGTTACTTCTGAAAATTTTGAATTCAGTTCCACTAAGAATGGGAGCATTTGACATTTGATGGCCCCCATCAGAACCTGCCTGTTTTCCTGTCCAAAGCCAGCTCTCTGCTTTTAGCCTAGTATCTTTCAAACAAGCATTGCTTTCACAAGCAACCTTCCTGAAGCATTCAGACAAGCTTTAAATGAAGATGTCAGTGGAAGTTGCTTGTTCATGTTTATCTAGCATAAACAAAAAGTCTGTAAACAAGACCAAAGCCAAAACAATCATTCTGTAGGCTCTAATCACCAATAGGACTAAAAAGCCACAACAAAACCAAGCACCATAATGATGGTAACTACCAGCTCTGATTTGCAGCAAAGCAGCTTTGCCAGACAAACTGGAGAGGCAAAACTGGAAACATGTAACAAAAACATATCACTATGTTCATATTTCACATATTTCACACCCAAGGGTGTCTCCACAGTATTTGAGTCCCAGAATTCAACTTCAACACTCCAAATCTCACCAGACCAAACCAACCCTCCCAGCTGAGGACAGATGCAAAACTACTCTCATTTGGAGACTACCACAGCTGTGCTGGACCAAAGCACATGGGAGCACAAAGGCCAGCTGGGTCTTTCCTCTTTGCATTTTAGCTATCTCTACAATTTCTAGAACTAGCTTCCCAGTGGTTGCTGGCTTCTAGCAGCAGTGGAGACAAATGCCAGCTGGGCACGAGTCTGCATATGGACCCAGGCAGATTTAGAAGGGCCTGAGGGCTTTCTGTGGATGAGGAGTTCTTAGCATAAAGCAATATCTCTCCCTTCCTTCCCTGCACAAATTTCTTTGCTCATACTGTTGCACACTCTATGCAGTTGCATTTCTATATAAAAGACAGCCAGAGAGGAGGCTGAGATCTGGCCAAACTGAACATTGGCTTTGCTGTACAATTTTCTTGGTTGGTTTGATTGATAGAGGAGACTTCTCCCAGCCCCGTGGGTGTTTGGCTGCTTTTCCTAGAGGATTTCTGATAAGACTTCTCCAGCCACTACTTATCTGCTACAGACAGCCATTTTCCATCCTCACAGATACTTTCTCTTGCATATATACTTTCAGCAGACTGTCACGACTTTCACAATGCCAAAATGCTTAAACATTTTTTTTCTGTCTCTCTCTCTCTGTACATATGTATGGACTAATGCTAAAACAGCAGCCATTGCCTTCTCAAGGTGTTACATGCACACTCAATTCCTCATCTTCAGCCTAACTTGCAGTGCTTTCTTCCAACCAAGACCCACTTGCTTGAGCTAATCCCATTTCATGTTTTCCAGATAGGCTACTTGCCATGCACATGCCTGGGTAAAGGCAAAACTTAAGGCTTCTTGTTGCTCAGAGGGATATAGACAAAACTGAAGCCAGAGCCCCACAGGGCAGTATTAGGCAGAAGCATGATTAATGCAATAGTGCCAAGAAAAGCAAGCCCTGTGGAGGATCTGTGGTGATATTCACCCAAAAATAAGAAAAGGAAAAAGCAAAATTTAGAAAAGGATTGGTAAAAATTGAGCACAAACAAGAGTGGGAGTCCTTGCTAAACCGCAGACAAAATTCAAAATAGTGGAAAAGATTTTAAAAGTCTTTAAAAGCTCAACTTGACCAGACTGGTACTGAGCAGCTCTGGCAAGTCTTACTCCTGTTGCATTTTTAGAATCACTCTTATTTCAGCTCTGTGCTTGCAGCTTTTGTGCCTATGAATACTTCCTGAGCAAGAGAGGCGTTGAACACATTAGGAAGGTCCTTAGCACAGCAAGACACTTGTACCAGCAGACCACACAGAAACCCAGGGGCAAACACCCCTTCCAGTACAAGTCATAGCACAGCACCAGCATCTTATTGGGATCAAGAAGCCCTCACAGAAGAGGCAGAGCTGCCTCCACCCACACACCAGGATTTGCTTGTGGGGCACCACATGTGAAGCTGCTAAACCCTGGAGCAGAACCGTGTGTGAAACTCTGCTCGTGCATCACAGCCCTTTGCAGGAATGTTTTCCTTTGGTTCCAATGTATTCAATATGGGCCTGACATCCTGACATTTCATGCTGAAATGAGTCTAGACATCCAGAGTGGAGCCTTCAACAGAAGAGCTCAGCCCAGAGTCATGCAAAGCTGGGACAGTCTCGTGACTCACAGATGTAAAAGGCAGTGTTGCTTTTATACAGCAAAATATGTAAAACAGGTATTACTCTTTCACTGCTCACCAGACAGGACTCTGTACATGGTGGTGCTCAGGCAACTTTGAAAATCATAACTTCAGAAGACTGGGAACCACAGGAAAAATTAAGAGCCAAACAAACACCTTTTTCACCAAACACCCTCACCAGCTGAACTGCTAACAAAGCCAAAAAGATGTGGCCCTTTAGGAACACTGCAACTTGGCAAATGGTTGCCTGCTCTTTATGAATTTTTAACAGAACTCACCTGCTATCAAGGCAAACCGGAAGAAATAAAAAAAATAAAAATTTTTCTTCAACAGAACACAGCCAGGCCAAACCAAGGGCATTTCCCATCTGCCACCTCATGCAGCTGGTTCTGGGCACCTTCAGCTCCTCACATTACCTCCACAGCCTGGGGAACCTGCTCCTTGGGCAGCAGGGGCAGCAGTAACCGAGGTTTGGCCACAACTGTCTCACCCTTCTTTCCCACGAGCCCATATAAAAGTAAAACAACAACAAAAAGTCAAATATTCTTCCACATCCTTGCTGATGACATAAAAGTGAAGGCATGAAGGTCTTCATAAAGAAAGGGAGCAACAAACCAAAATGTAGGTCAGACAAGCTTTTTTTTTTTAACTGTTTCAGTACTTTGTTATTAATTTGAATTGCTAACCCAAGTTACTGCAAAGCCATACAAGTCTTATCAAACATCCATTGTTTTGAAGTGAAGTTAAACTCACGTAAAACTTTACCTCCATTTAAAAAAGAAAATTCATTAAGCAACACCCTAAATACTTCTATTTGGGGTCAGATTATTTTTTTGGGGAAAAAAAATTCCATTAAATTATTTCCAGGCAATGCTAATTTGTATTTTTCTCCACAATAACACAACTTCTCCCTTATCAATCCTAGAAACCTGCTGTTATATGGGAAAGAATAGATGATAAAGAGAATTTTCATCTTTTTTACTAGGAAGCATCCCCAGCTGGCTGACCAGAAAATTAGATGGATCAGTAATTTAAAAGAAAAAAGTACTCCTAATTATGTATTAATGCATCAACACACACCTCTTAGTGTGCTTTGCAAATGTAGCAAAAGCAAATTCTAAGCCATGAATAATTTTTCTCCTTTTACCCCTCCCCAAGAAACTAGTAGGGGGAATTACACTTTTTTAAGGCTCAAGATTCCTCCCATTCCCATTAAAAAAATTATTTGCTAAGCCAAACTGCCCTATACTATGACTGAAACCTGTTCTCAAAATAAAGAACATCTTAGAATTTACTTTTTCTCTTTTTCTGCAAGAGGTCAGGTATACAAGACGTAGTTATTTCTGATTGAAAGAGCTTTTTAGCTGAGGTAGGAACATGAAATGATCCTGAGTGATTTTCTGGGTGTCACAAATGGTCAAATGGACCACTTTATCTCAAGAAACACTAGAAATATATACATTTCCTTAAAAATCATCCTTCAAAGGAAAGTGTTGAAAAGAATAGTGCAAAGTGTGTAAAAGGACAGAAGAATTAACACACTGACTTAAATTTGGCCTCTGTTTTTTGTGTTTTTTTTTTAAGAAGAATAAATCCCTTTGTATGATCCAGTTTCCACCATAACGATAGAATTGTTACCCAAACTGGCCCTGAGATATTCTACACTGTGGAATTAGAAATACTTTGCATTACTTGCTATCATAGCAACATGCAGAGTACTTGGGTTTATTGAAAACTGAAGTACAGTATCTAAGACAGTATCTTACTCTGACAATCCCATACCAGTGACTCCTACTGTTTAATTTCTTAATTAAAAGGTATATTGAATTTTAAATCTTTCCTTTTACTGAAAAGAAGATACAGAGATTACAGATAAGAGAACCCAGCATAATTACAAAGAGTTTGGTTACTGCTCTATTTGTAAAATATTTGAAGATCACTAGATGAAAAGCACTTATTTTTATAACAAGCCATAGCAAGAAACAGTGGTTACAGACCCTCATTAAAAGTAGAAAACAAGTTTTCCTGGCCTGTTTTTTCCCCACATTATCTCTATTTTCACGAGTAAATTAGGTGAAAGCTATTAACTGCCCTATTTTCATTAAGATTTTACTCTGCCTCTTTCAGCAGGTAAGAGAACACAAGACATTTTTTTCTTACAAAAGCCACAGGTGATTACTAACTTCATTTGTATCCGTCCACACTTCAGCACCAGTTCTACTCGAGGATGCCTGTGATTTATCGTGTTGCATCAGGATTCCCAGCTGTCCTCACAGATAGACAGATACACTGAAAATGTGTTTCTGCTGTTACCCCTCGTGCAGGATCCCTTACAGGGGGAGACTGCTGAGCACACTGCAGGACGGTGCCACTCGCTGCTGGGTGTTTTCTACGGTCAGTCTTTCGTGGAAAAGAGAAGGTTTGAATTTCTACCTGTCTATCTAAATTTCTCCAGGCATTGGCACACAAGAGGAGCTCTCCTGGGTGCACACACTGGAGTAAGTGAGGCAGCTGTGACGGCCCCGCTGCAGCCCGGCTCCAGGATCTGGATGTACTTGCCCACTAGATGGTGCAATGGAATAAAAATAAGAGCTGGAAACTCCACTACTTAATGTTTGGCACCCTGGAGAAATCCAAGTATTCTTACTTCTCGTTGTAGACCATAAATATCACAAATATTGTATAACTGTGAATTTTTATACACCAAATACCGGGGTTTTTGGAAATTCTGTTATTAAAATAAATTAAATACTAATATTGCTTCACTGTGAGGGTTACAAAGGCTTCTTCTGAGGACCCTGCATAGTAAATACTTCAGGCCTGAGCTTTCAGTTTTAAAAGGCAGATCTCTAAACTAAGCCTGTGCAAGTACTTCTTAAAGTAAGTCCTGCATTACCACAACCAGCAGTACATCCAGGGAGGGCTCCCCTGGCTGAAGCCTAGCAGGAACACTGCCTGTTATGTCTGAGCAAGTTCAGATGAGATTCAAGGGTAAGACATGTCCATAACTGTTAATGGCACGTGGTTCATAGGATCAGTCAGAGCTTCTGCACCTGCCTCCTCTGGCACAGGCAAACTGGAAAGCATTTGCCACTCACCATGATGCATGGGGGTGTGTGTTTGCTTTGGGAAGTATCCCAGTAAGCATTTTATTGCACTGACGGTTACTACAGGAAGAAAATGGGGCCTTTGGCACCCCTTTAACAAAAGGTGAGGATGCATTTTATTTTACTGCTCTCTGATGCTGCTAAATATGTTTCCCTATGCATGCATGCATTGGCTGGAAGCACAGGACTCCCACGAGTAATCACCTTAAAGCTGCACCCCTGAGAATAAGTTATTTGAAAGGGAATGGAAATCAGATGGGGATAAACCTGGAGCTCAGAAATGGCACCATCATCCACAGTAAACATCATCTCTTCCCTCTCCAGTCCATTCAATTCATTGGTGTCATTTCTCAGACAAAGTATGCTTACTAACCAGTTCTGAAACCATAGTTCTCTGAACTCCACACAGGTGGTGAAGTCCACCCTGTGACACTCCAGTGCTGTCTTTCCAGGAGTGGCACCAAAGGGAAATATGCTCTGACGTGTTCAGTCTGCACCAGGTGGCTTTGCAGAGACTTGGGAGTCACTCCATGCACAGTGCAGTGCCACATCACCTCACCATCCCCAGTCTGATGGCAAATTTCACATGCAAAGCAAAGGAGTATCTTTCTGAACTGTAGCAGCTGAGAAGTTGAAGCTGTAGCTTTTACTTACAAACATCTTCCTCAATAACAGTCAGATCACGGCCACAGGAAGCCTTTGTGCCTCTGCCTGCTCAGAGTTTACTCTCTGATTGGTTCTAGTCACACAGATTTCTTTATGTGCTTCTTTTCAGGATATTTCCTCACACCCACAAACTTCACCAGAAGAATACCTGGCAGGTATTAGCCCGTCCTGACATGCAAACCTTACTTCTGCCCTCTGTGCTGCCAGAGCAGAAATTAATAAACTGGGGCAATAATGCTCATTCTCAAAAGATGACCTGGCTGTGAAGCTTGCTTTGCTTCTGGCTGGTTTTATCTCAGATGCCTCATCCAAAATCCCATTTGTCACTAGAGGGCACTTCAAACCAAGCTGTCCTTTCATATTAGCACAGTCTATAAATGTGGAGGGTTGTACCCAGCCTACAAAAAGTTCTTGTGACTCCTAGCAAGCATGCACAGCATATAAAATATAACTGGTTTATGTTATATAAATGCCCATTTTAAAGAAATAAAAAAGCTTCCTACATTTGGAGGGCAAAACTGAATCCAGACAATGTCTGTCTTGCAAGTCTAAACCAAAGCTGTAGGTAGCACAAAACAGCTTGTTTTGTTTAACACAATTTGCACCAAAAAAAAAAAAAAAAAGAGAGTCAAATCTTTACATTTACTGTTGCTTAAAAGATTCTGTCTACAGTAAGTAGAGCTTTGTCTGTGTATTTTTAACTTCTGAATTTCAGAGATTAAAAGGCATGAATCAGGACTGAAAACAGCTTGGAATTCAATCTTACTGAAAGGAAAGCCTAGGACCAGTCAAGTAATACTAATCTGTTCATGTTTAGATAGTTGATGCCCTGATTTGCCACAAACTACTCACCAAGAGCTGCCTTACTTCTTAACAGCTGTAGGTCAACCAGTTTGGTCCCATGTATTTGATGTCTTATTTGCCAAACTCTTTAAAAGCTTGGAGTGCAAGAGCTTGAAAGCCCTGCCCAAGGTGTATCCCAGTCAAAAACCAAGACTTGAGGAATGCAAAGTGATATGTTGATCTGAATATGACTGTAAAGTTGCCAGCTGGTATCGCTGTTCTTTGACTGACTGTGCATTTTGTAGGGGACACACCACATCCAGAGCCTTCACATAGCACTGCCACATAGTTCTGTCATCGCTGCTTTTCAATACTGCAAATTTTGACACAACTCATTTATAAAAAAGGGGACAGAAATTGAAACCACTGAAATTATAGTGAAAATTTTTCTAAAATTAATTATGGAGCCCTCAGACACATGTAAAGTGAGTTATTTTCAGAATGAGCTACCTTTACCTCAGTAGAACATACTTATTTCTCAACAGTGTATCACCAGAGTGCCAGTGCTGATCAAAATGTCAGCAGGGAGCAAAACTTAAACAAAACTTGAGAACATGGTCTGTGTTTCCTCACTTAAACCAGAGACCCCTGTCCCCTAGAAGTATTTGTTAAAATCTTAAAATGAGTGATGAACACCAAGAAACAAGTTACAAAATATATAACCCTACTGCTTTCAAAATCCTCTGAGAGCAGTCTCATTTTAAGAATGCACTGGCTTGGCAATATTGACTTTACCACAATGATTTTAGCTGCTGAGCAATTAGTTCCCCGACCCACCTACTATATGGGATATGCTCACACTTTGCAACAGAACAAGTTCCTTAATGATATCTTTAATGACTGTTCAGTATCAAACATACAGGATCTGTGCTTCCTGATACCACTTGGTTACGTTCAAGAGTAGATTTATATTAAAATTAGCTCCTGCTAAACCTGCTACCACCTACAGACCTTTCATCAAAATCAGAAACGGTTCGATTCTATGCTTTCTGACAGTGCCTCTTTAAAAGCTGCCTGATCAAAAGTAGAAAACTGAGCAATCCCAGGCAAGGAGACAGCAGTCTGCTTCTCTGATAAGGCTTCATTACAATAGCAGCTGCATTTTGCAGCAGAAAATCTAATTCCAGTTCCAAATTAAGTCATTTGAACCAAAAGAAAAACCAACAAAAAAATAAATACAGGGCTCAGAGGAAGATGTGAATTTTTTTCAGTATAATATCAAAGAAATAAAGTGTAATTTTGTGCAAAAATCTGCCAGTTTGCAACTCAAAGGCTGTTGAAAAGTGACGTCTCAAGATGTGAGTGGAGGGTGCTCTCACATCAGTGGTGAACTTCAGCACTGGCAGTGAGCTCAGAGAGGCTGCAGTGGCTGCCTGCCAGTACTAATATGTACACAAAGGGTGTTGCTTCAGCTTCATCACACGCAACTTTTGCTGAAGATACTGAAACAACAGCCCTGCACAGTCCTTCAGAGACTGGGCCAGCCTTGCAGAAATCTTTACAACAGTAAAAACACCTAGGGCCAACAAAAACATCATTGCACACATTAACTTCAGAACACGTTGGCTTCTTGGCCAAAGGCCACGAGCCAATTGTTAAGAATGGAGAAAACTGTAGCTCAAGAAAATATTCAAGACAACTCTATGAAATCAGAGTTGCAAAAAACAGGATTTGGGCCTTCGCTTGTCTTTGTGAACAGCATTCAATGAAGGTCTCTGGGGAGTGACAATTCCTCACCTTATTCTCTTTACTTCTGCAATTACATACCCATTGTATTCCCAGTTCCATCCTATGATAGTTAACCACTGCATGTTCTCAACTCATAGACAGGGTGATTTTAAAATGATGTAATTTTGGTTTTCTATAATATGGAAGAAAAGTATGTGCTTCTGAAGAGCTACTAAAAATATATATACTTGCTTATTTAAAATATGTATTAGGTGCTTTCTGAGCTGCACACTTGCTTCTGTAAGTGAGAAGAAAGCAGTACATTTGGAAAGTCTGATACAGCTCATTTAACTGGTTTTTACTTTAGGCTGCACCTAAAGGCACAGGTTTGCCTAAAAAAAACATTTGGGTGAGTATCTTTCCTAGAGGATCTGCAGCACCTGATATATGTTTCCATATAACAGCAGATAGTTTTGATGAAAATTTATAAAGAAATTCTGAAAACAACCTGAAAACAACCTAAAATTATTACCATCTCATGGCTATCCTCATCTGCCAAGAACTGGTTTTATCACAAGTTTACCAAGTTACTCCATTTTTCCTAAATTCAGGAGAATATTGCATTGGACACCATATAAAGAATTACTCAGACAGACTAGATGTGCATCAAAGATGGTCAGATGTCACTAATCTGCTGGTCACTGAACCACCCAAGTATATAGTGAGAATTCCTGCGATTCATCTGCAAGTACAATACCTTGTACTTCCTACTATTAAAGTCCTACCCATTTCTAATATTTTGGGGTTTGTGGTTATCCACAAAGTGGGGAATTTTCCTGTCCCATCCGCAGAAGGAGGCTCACTGCAGCTTTGTCTGAACAATACACTATATTCAAACCTTTCAATTTTTGCATTTATGTTAGCACTTAAAAAAAATTAACAGGGCAGATACTCGAGGAACCCAAGCTGTGATTTTACCACACACATTGATCACAGATCCCTGTGATCTTCCTGCAAAAGCTTTAGATCACACCCTAATCTCTATTCGGTTCAGAGAAAGTAATTCTTTGAAGGTAACCGTTTCTTATCTCAACAAAAAGAGAAAAGAGATGAAAAAAAACTAAAATTTTGATCCAAATTTGGACCAGACCTTATTTGCAGTTCAAAACTGCCTTGAGAACTACTGTCTTCAATTTCTGTTCCTGGTTGTGGTTAACTCTGTAAGAAAGAATATCAGGCCAGTCTTCAGAAAATTACCAGGTCACTCTGGAAGATCAAAGATATTGGTGTGTTTCAAAAAAGAATCCCAAACACTTGTTCTCCTACCTTTATATCTGATATTCACCTGTTCTTAGAGAACAAATATCCCAGCAGATGAACACTTTGCAAAAGATGAATCCCTCAAACAAAGCGAAAAACATAAAGCACATCAAGACTGTCTTTGCAGATACATTTGCAACCTCCTCGTGGTTATTTAAGCTGAACCTATAAATTACTAAGTCCTTAAACTTTGGAAGGAAATCAAGGAAGAATAAAAATTGATTTAGTCATATAAATGCTGGAAGTAATAAAGGCTTCATGTGATGTTTGACCTTCTGATAAACTGTGCTGCTAAACGATTCCTAGTTTCAGAGCAGTGATAGCACAGTTTGGTAACCAGGAGATTGCTTCTATAACATAGCCATGAGTAAAGTATTTTATTCACCATAATCTAAAGTCAAACTTTTGGGAGAGGAGTCAATAGACCAAAAGAGACCAGTCCTACACATGTTTTTCCAAAACTGCATCCATCCAAAGGATGCAGTGATTCCTCTGATGTGACCCAACTATGCAAACTGATAAATCTAGTTGATTTTATTCCTTGAAAAAATAACTTCATAAAATCCCTATGGCTACTAGATTTTTTACAACACTCCTCCCTTATACACAGTGGTGGAGTATAGAAAGATACTTCACAGTCTCTTGCAAGATTGGTTCCATTACCTGTCTACTGTAGGCTCTGCCTTGTGCTTCTTGACAGCATCAGAGAGAAAAGGTTTGAATTTTCTTGACAAGGAGCAGGGACCAATATAGTAAAAAGAAAACAAACCAAAAACAAACAAACAAAACAACCAACCAGAAAACACTCACTATCAAATCCAAGTCAGGAAGCAACAGGCCAGGAAAAACTGGAAGTTCAATAGTACCAGACTAGAAGAAATAGGGCATAGGACTTGAGGGTTGCTTTTCTCCTTCAAATTTATGAGATCAGTAGTTTGGATTTCCCATGAGGCCCAAAACACTCTTCTCAAGTACAAAACAGTACTTCCAAAAGGGAATAGTTTTGAGACAAAATTCAGTCATACCATTTAGTGGAGAACAGTGCATGAACTCTTAAAGGAGCTGGGCCCCAAACCAGTTCTCCCATGCCCACAAATCCTTTCATAATCCTCCTGTGGAACACAACTAGTATAGAGGTACATAGTGCAACCTCCAGTCACAATGAATTTTGTACAGAAAATATCCCACTAGCCAGAACAAGCAGCATTGAAGCCAGACTTCTTCCTTGTTCCCAGATTCTTTTGAATTCTATCTATTTCAGCATTTTCTGCACATGGATCCTGTGTCACCACTGTGTCCAGCTACATGCAAGAGCCAAACTCCAGTGGATTTCAACGGGGACTGTCAAAAGAAAATGCAATGGATCTCCAATAGAAGCAGCAAAAACAATCCTAAAAATAACCCTTAAGGATTCCAAAATATTTTCTTCTCTTCTGGAGAGATGTTTGATAAAATCAAACCAGGAGCAGTAGGGTCTTCACCCTCTTAAACCTTCTTTCCAGTTTGATACTTAATTTACTTGAGAGTTTGTTAAATACTTTTAAACATGTCACTAGTGAAAGCCCTAGGGGACATGTAAAGAAGAAAATGGGTTAAAATATAGAAAAAACAGTGAAATCTGTGCAGTTAATCTTCAATAAAATGCTGAAAAAGTTCATCTTTTTGATGTTGATTGAGGGATTACAGCACTGACATGTGCACACATCAAATTTTATTCCCTAAGTTGAATGACTTTAATATAGAATTTTACAAATGTTGTGAAGATAAAGTTATGCCATGCTTTGATGTCTGTCTTTGTTATAATAAGTTCCCTGAATTCATTTAGATGACCTTGATTTCTTTAATCATAAAAAAAGGGATGAAGTTCCATCTTACCCTTGTCTTTTAGCCTTGGCACATCACAGTTTTACATGATGTCATTTCAGTAGAGAATCCTCAGATTACCAAAAAAACCTGTTACTAATTCAAGAATGCCCACACCAGTCACTTTTATGGTAGGATTCAATTAGGCAATACTCCACAGGAAGCCCAACTTAGGAAATATTTTACAGCAGTCCACAGACATCTTTGGGACAAGCAAAAGTTTAACTACTCTTTTACACCACACCACAATGCCTGGCCACCTTCATGCCTGAGATCAAAATCTTCCTGAAACTCTACTGGTTTTCTTATCATGCTGTTCACAGCTATTGGTGAAGCCTGAAGGTAAGAGTGGGAGAGTGAGAGCAGGCTGCTCACACAGGGGTTTTCCTGCCACGTTTGGGGTTGGGACTGTACCCACCTGCAGGGACTGCTCCATCCCGCCACCCTCCCAGCTGTGCACACAGCAGTACCACTGTCTCCTGCTCCAAATCTGACAGCCACGTGCTGAGCATACAAATGATCAAACGCCACTTAAAATGCAACATCCAACCCAAAACTTAGTTCAAGATCCATGAAGGTTTCCATTGGCTGTAGCCAGCTGGCAATCCGAAAACTAGGAGGGCTGCTCTTATCCGGAGTTAATCCATCCCCCAAAGCAATCCTGCATCGCAGTTAGCGGGAGCTACAACTAACCGGGGCTACTAAGGCATTTTAAAAAACAGCCTTTTTTTTTCACCCTCGTTCTTTCAGAATGTTTGTGAAATGTCACCCTGGAGCTGACTGCAGATATCTGACCTTAGGAAGGGCACTTTAGAGCATTTACGAGGTGCTAAATAACATTGCACAGACCTGCCAAGCCATTGACTTTCTGTGCCGGGCGGGAAACTCCACGGCAAACAGCAAAGTCCTCAAATTGTTTCTTCCTCTCATTCAGCACTTACCTGCCTGCCTGCAGTTGGTATCAAGAGGCTTATGGAATAGAAACCAACTACCATGACAAGAACAAAGGACAAACTGCTGCCTCACAGCATTTCAAACACTTTTTACTTAGCTTTTTTTTTTTTCCATTTTGAAACAAATACACACAAAAGCTTTTTGCTTTTAAAGAGAAAATAAATACACAGAAAGGCTCTCTGAAGGTCGAAGGAAAACACTCCGCAGAAAACAACTTTGGATCATAAATATTTACTAAAACAAGTCTGTAGCTATATAAGGTCTTTCAGCCTGGGACTTCAATGTACTGGTTCCTGTGGTGAGCATCCTACTCTGCTGTGTTTCTTCTTTCTGAACGACATCCCCTTTTGAGCTGCCTAGCTTTTACCATGAAATACCTGAAATTTAAACTATCTTCATATCTACTTTAACAGTTTTTTTGAAATACAGACACACAAGTTGCATTTACTGCTGGAAGTAACAACATAACATCCAGGAAGAGAGCCCTCTAAATTTTGACTTCCATTACAACACCTATGACAAATATTTTTCTCTGTATTGTAGAAAAATATTTAAAGGTGCCTGTCTTTAAAAATCAGGGATACATATAACATAATCCTGCAGAGAAACTCAACCTCTTTATCCTATGCTAGTTTTACACCAGAGAAATTCCCATCTCACTTGAATTGTCTGATGGATTGAAAGAAACTCCAAAAGCCCAAGAATAGGCCTAAATCATAGGGGTTGGACTGGACATTAAACAGAGCCAAGGTTTAGGGTGTCCATTACAGGACCCTGAACTATCAGGCACTGACCTAAATTTCAGAAGAAAGAACTGTAGTTGTACTGGCCAATTACTGAAAATATACAGATGTTACAAGACATCTCAATTCCTGCATCCCCTTCACACATGAAGAGCCATGGAAACGTGCCATTTAATTTCCTTCACACCTTTTTTTAGTTGCTGCTGATAATACAAACCTTTAACACTTGCCCAGCTTTGCAGGGGTGGGTCACATTGCTTTGCTATTCTGGCAAACACACAGTAATTTTTTGAGCTGGACGTTCATCACATTGCCCGAAAGCTGCTTCCCCAGCAGGACATTCCTTCTGAATGAAATACCATCCTCTGCCTCCCATCCCAAACTGCAGAGCACAGCTGCAGGGGGGAAATGCTGTCACCTCAAAGCTGCAGCTGCTGCAAGGCCAGGAACTGCTTCAGAGGCTGTACCACAAGGATTGCCTGCATCAGCCACAGCCTGGAGGACACCTTCGTGTTCTCAGCTCAAGAGGGTTTGAATTTCTGCTAGGGTCAAATTAAATTATGGCCATCCCCTCCTCTGTTTATGTATGTGGGCAGGTATAACCCAGAGTTTAGTTTCACTGGCAAAGAAATACTCAGACTTCCTTAGTGGATTTGGCCATTTGACTAATTAACTTTTTGTTTCCCCCATCCTTCTTTTTCCTTTTTGAATATACAATCTTTCTTTAAAAAAAAAAAAAATCTGCAAGACCTGTCAGAGTATGTCATGGCCACCTAAAGTCCTCTAACACGAAGACCACTAATAAAACTGCACTATAATGCACAACAGCTGAGTGATTTATGTGCAAATCTAAATGGATTCACATGGAAAAAGCAAAAACTGGTAAGGTACCATAGAGACAAGAGAAATTGCACAGACTATTATGTAAAATCTGAAAAAGCAACTATTACTGGTTCAGCAACAGCAATAAAAGAAGATGCAAAAATCCCAAAGGTCATGTTATGTGCTCTGATGTACTAAAAGTAGGTTAACTTTCCCAAACTGTGTTGGTATTCACTTGTATCCCCAAAAGTCCACAATTAACCTTCTAAAATACATTTTTAAAAGTCTAAATATAGCAAAGTACTGTAGGAGAGTTGGGGGTTTTTTCCTTGCTTTCTTTTCTAACAAACAATTTGCAGCATTATTTCTCATGTGATTTCACTGATTTTTATTAATATTTTCAAAAAAATAATGCAGAGATAAAGTAGACTTTTTTTTCTGAGCTTGATGATTGTGTTCAAAGAATTGTACTATAACCTATTTTAGCTATGCAAAAGGGCCAATATATGCTAGAGAATCTGCGTTACTTGTTAACTGAAATAAAATGTCCACACAATGAAGCTGTGAACTGAACACAGACAAGAAAAAAATCCCCAGTTACTGAGTTTCAGATGAAGACATTTGTAACCCCTCTGTGCTGGAGCACACCAGGTATGTTCAGTTATAAAATACAGGTGAATCAAATAAGCTCTATGTACTTCCAGGTACACTTCAGCCCTGAATGAACACATACAACAACAAAAGACACAGACAACAACCCAAAAAACCCACCAAGGCATCATATCTCCTGACGGACACCACAGCTACAAGACTGGATTTTTTTATTGCCTCAAAAGACCAGAATAAAAGAATTTTCTTCAGACTCAGAAAAATCCAATTCCCTCTCTGTCAACAAAGTTTCATTACTTGAGGATTCAGGTAAAATCATTTTACATGAACAAGCAGCACATCACATTCTAGTCCTCTTAAACCACACAGAGAACAACCCTGGAAGTCATAGACAATTAAACTAAGCAAGGTTCCACACCTGCATGGAAATCTGCACCCCAAGTTTAGCAGAGATCAATACCCATTCACTGTACATTGCAACTGTAATAGTAACACAATACCTTTCAATACTATTTCTAAGACAATGCCAGAAGTAGTCTCAAGACTTTCTGTTTTTCCAGCTGAGCTGACACAAAATACTCATTTCAGCTTCACAGCTGTAGATATTTAGTCACTGATAGTGGTAAAGTTGGCTTCACAAATGCACATGGCCTGCCTTATGTATATACACTAAAGCCAAAAATACAGGCAGGAATTCTGTTTTGCTTGCCCAGCAATTTTGAGAATTTATTCCCTTATGTTACATTTATGCTTCCCAAAATTCTGAAGTAATTTATTACCTTCTCTCAACAGAAACCTGAGTCTGGAAAGCCAAGCTGTCTCCTAAAGGACAAACAGGCTGAAGGCAGAGCAGTCTACACTAAGGCTTGAAGCAATTAAAAAAAAAAACCAAATTTTAAAAGTTCTTTATCATAGTATCTTCTATATTGCCCACATAAGCAGCCTAGCATTGATACTCTTCATTATTAGAAGCAACCCAAATAAACCACTGAGAGGAAATGAGGAATATTTGCTACTCCAAACACGTGGGTTCCAAATCAGCTGCTTTGACTAAAATCTGAACTTCTTTATATTGAGATTACATCAATCCCCACTACAAAATACAACTTTTAAACAGGAACAAAATCCTTGAGACACTATATTTCATTAGGAAACATTCCATCCCACGCATTTGTTTTTTCTTCTCAAAAGCTGAGAAGGCCAGATAAATTGTCTGCACTACCTCCAAGGCCTCTTGGCAGAACTGCAACACGTAATAATAATCAGCCCAGGCTCAATTATAAGTGCATTAAAAAACCCAAAATGCCACAATCATGATTTATCCTTAATCAGAGTTACACACCTCAAAAGATTCAATTAATCTAATGAAAAACCCTGCACAAAGTTTGGCTTTACTTTCTGGAGTTTGTTTAAGGTCACCAAATGGTCAGATGAGTTTATCACCCAAGACATCTCAAGGCCCAGAAATGTGCAGTTAATCCTCTCTCCTCTTGTATTTCAGCTTTATCTGCGACCTTCTAAGAGAAAGGTACAAGATACCTACAAACCTGACCCATAAAATATGCTCTCCTTTTTGAGACAGAACATTGCCATGAAGTTCCTTTGACTCCAAACATAGTTTGCTATTCAATAGTCTGAAACTAGTAATTAACTATTCACTAGTTTTATAACATTGATCCATAAAACTTATTGCATCCCATTTAATGAAATATGTCTGGTTCCTTAATTTCTGTGCTTCCTACACGTTTGAAACTTTAAACACAAAGTAGCACAGTGCTGCTGATTTCAGTGAAGGTATGTTAAGTAGCTTCATTTTTGTAAATTTTTTCACTACATGATATCAATACTAATTATTCCCAAATATAAACAAACCTTTCTTCAATTAGCAACTGAACAGGCCTAGCTATGTATTTAAAGCAGAAAATAGGGATTTTTTTCAATTTCATAATAAGAGGCTTGTAAAAGTATTTTCTTTCCTAATGGGAAAAAGATTAAGGAGAGTAAAGCCACTCAGGGATTCTACATTACCCACATTGTCTTTGAAACACACAGAAAAACTGATACTGAAAAATATCCATTTTTGAGTAAAACTTACTTTGTAGCAGATAATGCCTTCAACAAAGATGCAGATCCACTCCAGTATTCATAGAGACTAACTCCTCCTAAGTGAAAGCAACCTTTAGGGAGTGGGGGAAAAAAAACCTTAGACCCCTTAGATTTTCAGCTGCTGCAAATCTAGGTAGCACAAGTGATTTCAATTCCCTTTGACTTTAGGGATCTCATTTTGAGTTACACCAGCTGAAGACATTCCTGTAGATGTATTTACTTATGGAGACCTAATGCAGCAAATCATTTAGGGAAGGATGGGCCTGTCTGGGAGGATGCACAGCTGTAAGTCAGAGGCCTATCAGTGACCATAGGGATGGCCAGGAACTGAAGTAATCTGTGCAGTTCAGTTCCTGCTCACATTTGCTTTGCAAATGTCTTGCTTGCTTAAAAATCAATGCTTTGTTGCCTTGTAAGAGAATTGTTCCATTTCTCCAGAGAACTAGGTAGGAAAAGAAGGCATAGAAATTTTAAGCACATCTCCCTCCCCATTGAATGCTAAGGATGCATTGCAGACACCACAACAGAGTGTTCTAGGAGATACAAAACTGTGTTTGCCTGTAGGAGGTTCCCTGGTCTGGTTTCATGCACCTTGCCAAAATTCTTTGCTAGGAATGCAGCTGCCCTAGGCTTCCTCTGATAGAAGTGACTCTGGAAGTGTTTGCTCCATCAAATGACCCTGCTATCCCTTACCCAGAAATTAACTATCTTGTTTTCTTAAGTGACTTTAATGATGTTCAAAACACCTAGATGGTTTAAATCTTAATACAAAACTCTACAAATAAAACTAACACAAAAGATACTTTGTTACATTTCAATAAACAAAGGATGTCCAAGACTGGGGGATCCATTCTGCCTGCAATTATCCTGATGTAAATGAAGGAGTGGGGGTATTTGCATGACATGACCAAATGCTAGCCTTGATCTGATCAGATGTAACTGAGAACAGAATTTGGCCTACAGCTACAAAGTGTTCAAGTTGAAAAATCTAGCTTTATCCTCCCAGGCAGTCTGCACTACACAGACAAATGCAATAACATGTAGATTTGGCAAACAGTGTACTACTGGAGAGGGAAATGTCCCAGAGCAGCCCACAATAACAAATTGTCACTGTTCAGGCTAATAAGAACAAGCACTTAACAAAGTTGACATGGAGAACTAGGCTGATCTTACATGGGAGCAGGTGACAGCAGCGACAGAGACATTTATGGAATTTGGAACAGTACACTGAACAAGGGGACTGCCATCCTCCCACTGTGAGAGTGCCTTAGGCTGTACACAGAAGCATCAGGCTTTAATCTCCTCCATATTGCTCAGAACTGAGACCATAATCAGTATTAGATAAAGAGGTATTTTCATATTTGTTTATATTCTGGATGGCAGAGAAACACATGTCGTCATTTGAAGCCTTAGAAATGAGATGTGCTTGGGGTTTTGTGCATGTGTCACCAAGCATTAAAGACAAGTATCTCTCACTAATTTGCTAAAAGCTATTCCAGGCAGTTATAAAACAACTTTATAATTATCTGTTTGTGGTGACTGCTCCTTTTCTCTTTGATGTTGCATCCCAAATAGTACCCGACAGCAGAATACCTAGTGGGATCATCATTCTGCTGCTTACCTAGAGTTCATCTGCTTGCTATTCTCTCACAAGCAGCAAGACAAGCCTTTGTTTCATTCACTTCTAACCCATGCTGTCCATTAATTTTGCTGATCTTATACAGCAGAATAGAAGAGTGAGAAAGAGCACTTCTTACCACACAACGCCTGAAAAGACCATCACTCCTTCATGTCTGAATGAGAAGTTAAGAAAGGATAAGGATGAGAATGAGGAAGGAATGTTTTGGTCGTGGTTAGACAAGCACAAATGGAATGGCTAGAGGTTATAAATGTTTGCGTTTTTTAATAGGGTGCTGGAAGGCATTTTTCAGATAAATACAGACATAAAATGCATGTTTTGAGGAGCCCACAATCCAAACATTAGATTTTGGGCAACTGTTCAGGACAATGTTGGTCTATCCCTCACGTTTCCCTGAAACAAAAAGATCCTTCTTAACAACTGTTAGTGTGTCCAAAAACTAAGAGCTGATCTCTTCTGTTGCCCCTCTGACCTGAGCTAGTGAATGCAGCAGAGCTGGATATGGATGCAGTACAACAACACCCTCACACAGTGTGCCTGAGGAAGCCACACAGACTGGAAATCTCAGAGGGCCCTCTGTCAGGCCAACCCTGTAAGCCAACCTGAAGGGGCCCAGTTAGTGCAGAATGCTTCTCATGCTCCCATACAGTACAGGATACCTATTCTGCAAGGTCTGCTTCCAATTTACTGATTGGTACAACAGCAAATGGTCTTGATCTGAAAAGAATTGTGTGGTGGGTTTCTGCTAAGTCTGAGAAACTGAATCCTTCTCCAAAGTGGTGTCACTCCCAATTACATTCTCTGTGACACACATAAAAAAAGTTCCAAAGTTCATGCCAAGAGGCGTTTCCTGTTTCTCAGCCCTAGTATTCATAATCCTTCTTGGACCAAAAGTTAAGATTAGTGGGTGCCTTTAGCTTAAGAACACAAGAAAGGCCATAATAGTTCAAAGAATATGTCCCATCCAGCACTATTAGGGCTGTCCCTGGGGTCAAGAGTACATGTCAAGGGAAGAACATAAGAGACTATAAGCTCATAGCATGATTTTTCCGTGTATAAACTTTACCAGCTTCTCAGAGTCAGTGGCTCCAGAGCTGGAGGATGCCTTTAGACCACTTTGACAGCAGTGGACTGATCTCTGAACCAGTTAAGATTAGTATGAACTCAATAAGCTTAGTACTAGAGTTAGGATCAGATCTGGCATTATTCAACATGACTGTATGTATATTAATTGACATTAACATTTCCTACCTCATCTGTGGGCTGTGAACACCAACTGCAGAGGTTGTATTTCACTGCTTAATTCAAGTGAATGATATATATTTATCCAGGTCACCTTGACATTGTTATTTTGAGGTAGTTCATAATCTTTCTTGCTCATAAGAGTTCACAGACCTGTGGCATAAGAGTTTTCATCACCACATGTGCTCTTAATGAGCAACTCAAGCACCTGAGAAAACAGACCCTCCTTGGCAGTTATAAACAGCCAGCATTCTCAGACCTTCGTCTGGTGGCTCAGCGATGTGGCATTTAGCACACTCACCATACACAGCCAGAGGAAGCACAGAGTTAGGGACAGCCCTAGCAGTGTGATGTGCTCCCTTCACTTCTCTATGGACTCCCACAAGTATTTCTGCTGTCAGTTTAAGTGGAGCAAAGGTCTTGTTCGTCTGGATTAATTTTAAGCTTGGAACAAGGAGAAGAAATTGCAATTTCCTTCTTTCACCCTATTTCACTGTCGCAATCCCATGCACATTTACTGGGTCTAACACTTGGCATGGTTCCTTTCTCCTGACTCTTCAGCAAGGCAACTTCTCCAAAGAAAGCCTGACACAGGTACCTCCAGAGTGGAAGCATTGATGCTATTCAGTTACACACAGTTCCAGGTGATGTGCTCTGCTCAGTGCCTGAAAGTCACTCACTGGCTGTAACAAACTTTGACAGATATTAGTATCCCTTCAGACAAATTTGATGCCTTTATTATCACTTGTTGCCTCCAGAGAGTGAACTGTCTGGCGTGGGTTGACACAGAAGACCCAAAATAGATTATAATGCTAAATCTGTAAAATGTCACTTTTTCTGCCATTTTTAGATGACCTTTGGGTAAATACAAGCCTGGAAAATATATATTAACTGTAACTTCAGCAAATCCTGCTGTAAGATAACAGAGATAACCTTTTTTACTTGTCAACAAACTTCACCCATGTGCTGGAAGTATTTAGATGAATTTAACATTCTTGAATTATTTGGGCCCCTTATTCTTAGAAATATTTATACTCAGCATGAATACAAGACGGTGTCTCCATCTAAAAATAGCATTCTGATTTGTAACTTTGCAAACATGAGTTCAGAAGTCAGAGCATTACAAAATAAATACAGCAAGTGTGTGTAATTATCCTCATTAAAATACTTTGAGTGGAAAATTTTCATTACCCTGGGATATAAGAGAAAGCAGGACGGGCACCTCCTGGATCCTGGTTGCAAGCTACTTTTATAAAAACCATGTAATCCTGCATTTCTAGTAATTTGCTCAGACTTTCAGGGACTTCCCTCCAGCCCTGAAGCTACAACCTGTCCATGCAGAGCTGAGGCAGATCCATGGCCACTTCCTGAGTAAATCCCTGTAAAATTACTCCATGGATTTCTGAAGGCAGGTGGTTCTGGACTTCCAAGTGTCAGAGTTGGAATTTGAAAAATGTTATGGGAAGGGTCTAAGCAGGACATTTAGAGTTCTGGTCTTCCAAGATTTCCTTGTTTAAAAAGCAATCTGCTTGACTACAAGCTGAGTATTTAGTGTTGCCACTCAATGGATTCTGCCTACAAGTGGGATCTACAAGTTGAAGTATAAATGAAAACATCACCATCCCATAATTGCCAAGCTGTTTGATATTCTGCAGATGCCTTCATGAGAATGGACATTTTACTTTTACTCTCCTGCTTTGCTTTCATTTTAAAAGCATAAATCTTCAGCACACATTTTCTCTCCCACACATTTAGGCTTTCTCCTTTTCCCCTCCAAACACCTTCATGTTGTTTCCCAAAGAACCCAGCATGTTTCTGCCCTACTGAATGAGGGGGACCACAATCCTTTTCACTTCTCCTCTGAATGAAATCACAGCAGGAAGAACTCCTCTGGTGATGTTTATTCAGCTGTGAAACCCTCTTCTAAGGGAAGTAGCAGAATTGCTAACACCTGAGTCATTTTATCACCATGCCCAAAGTACTACAGAATCCATGTCCTCTGCTAGCAGAGTAGAGCTGATCCTGTTTTGTCAAAAACCTCCCAACTCCTGCTTTCTTGTCTGAAGGATGTAAAATAAAATACAAATCAATAAAAAAAATTGTGCATCATTCTTCTGACAAGGAAAAAAATGCTTTGCTAAGCTTCTGATTCTTGTTCTTTCCCAACCTGTGTTCTATGGAAACGTGCTCAGTTTGTCTTTCCTGCTGATGAGGTGACTCTGTGTAGGAGATGGACACTTTGGAGAACACACATTTATGGATTGACTTAGAATAATTAAGTGACTCGAATTTAACAGGTTTAATCCTCCAACACACTTTCTCTCTAAGTACTTAGTTATAAACCTAATCTTCTCAGTAAACTACTCTCTCTTCCATTTTCAGGATGTCAGATTAGTTTTTAATATATTTACTTGTTTCATTGGCACATATATTTATCCACAGGAAAAAAGACATATGCAGTAGAAGCAATACGACAGTAGAAACAATCACAGTCCTAGTACATGTTTACTACAGCACTTCTGCTGTATCAAAACCCTTTCCCCTGGAGCAGAAGCAGAGATAAAAGATGGCAGATAAGGAATCAAATTCAGATGGCTCCATAATGCCCCTTGCCTGACATTTTGTCGTGGTCTCACCCATTCTCCACATGTGCAAAGAGCAATCCAGAGGAGGGTGCACTTACTGACAGGTCAACCTGTAAAAGAAGTGTTACTGCTCATGCTACTGGATTGCTGGCACTCCAGTGGAACACATAGCAATGACCTACATACTAAATCTTTTAAATTTATTTCACGTTGTTTTGAATGTAGAAAGTTTAGATGATCTCTAATTTTTTTCAGTTTGAATCTTCAGAGTAAGAAACATCACCCCATTCTGCATTTGCTCAACCAATTCAGGCTTCAAATGGTTAACCATCCTCCACAAAAAAAAAAAAAAAAGCCTTTTTTCCTTCTGGGCTTCCTCACTACAGCTGAAACTGAAAACATAAGGGCCAGAACACCACAATAAAGGCTGCTCTTACTGTATTTTTGAACCAACTAGGAGAGACAGGAAGATCAAGAAACCCTGCGAGAGATAATAAAAGACAAGCACTTGAAAACTGAATTGTGATGTGGCCACCAGAAATACCACTCTGAGAAGCAAAAATAGTTGAAAAGTGCATCCCTAGAGGATAGACTGCCAAGCCCTGGCTCAGCAGCTCTGCTCTTTTTTTTAAGATAGATTATGCAAGAATCTTCTGCAAGCGTATGGAAGGAAAAACCAGCAGTGGCTTTTGTCAAGCATCAAGCTATCATGAAAATCTAGGAATTACCATATTAGATTAGGCTATGCCTCCTATCAAATTCCTCTTAGCAGTCATTAGCCCCAGATGCTCCAGAGGAGGCTGAGACAGTTCTAGTATATCATATTCCCCAGGAGACCTTCCCCCCTCACCCCTGTTTCTCATAGTCAGTGTTTGGACAAAGCACTGGAGCACCAGGGCAGGACTGCCTCTCTCTGTGCTCCACAGAGGGAATGCATGTAACTTGGCCCTGAACTGGTAGGACTCTGGATCTTTTCAGAGTAATTCAGAGTTAACTGCAGTCCAAAGAACATTTCATTCGTAAATGTTTTCAATAAAGCCATGGAAGCCACCCACATCCTGCTGGGACAGTATGGGTTTGTGTTTCTGAGCTCTTGAACCACTTCAGCAAAAAACTGATGCACACCAGAATCCTTTTAAATGTCATATCAGGCAGTAAGTGATATTTGGCATGGTGAACTAATTAATTTCTTAATAAAAAGGAGTTATCCAACTAATTTTTTTTTTCTGTGAACACACAAGAGTAGCCCCAGCTCAAATGTTTATGCAAGATGAGTACACAGCCCAGTTTTTTCCCTACTACCTTTTGAGAGGCATCAAGGCAGCCTCAGGCAGGCCTCTGTCTCCTTGGGAACATCACTGGGGAGCTGTACCACTTCAGACTTCTTCAAAATAGGAAAGCATTTCAAAACCAACCACACACTTTAATTACTGGCAATTAGAAATTCCTGGGTTTGTGTGTTTACAGCTGAAAAATGTTAATGTGTGCCAGTTGTGTCAGAAAGTTTGATTAAGCTCTTTAAACTGAACTTGAAAAACTTAAAACACTCCAAAGACTCTGATCAGAGTATCTTGGGGGGCTTACCAAAGCGACACGTAGAAGTCAGAACTGCTTTAATAGTCTCCTCACTGTTCCCAGTGGACCACAGCTTGCTTTGCAAAGACACACACCCAACATAGTTGGCAGGAGAGATTTCTCTCTGGCAGTTTTACAAAGACTAAGCAGCATCTTAATCATATCTAAGGTCACTATCTAAATGCCAAACTGGAGCTACAACTGAGGTTCCAATGAATGTACCTGATGTGAGTGGGGTTTCATAGGAGCAGCTATGAAATCAGATAAAGGTGAGGCTGTGTGGGTTAGCTGCTTTTTCAGCACACAGCAGAGCTGTGTTAGTAGTTTTCCTAGAAAATTAAAGACTGCAAGAAACAGCATCAATAAGAAAGTGATGTTAGACTAAGTTCATAAGGAAAATACAAAGAGAACAAAAGGTACTTTTTCCTGGCCTAACAGAGATGATATTTCCATAGACATGTAAGGCTGATGATGAATTCTTGCTACAGAGTTCTCCATGTGTCATAAAATATGAGCAATAAAATAAAGTCAAAGAATTGAAAAGACAAATGACAAGCCTCTGTGCATCATTAATGAATGATGAGGGTAGAAAAGCAGAAGATAACCCTCCATGCATATAATAATGATGTCTTTGACTGGTGGTGCTTCTCTATGCCTGCACGTTTAATAAGATGTGTTAGAATTAAAAATTTAAAAATCAAGTCCATGTGCTCCATAAAATATGAGGAAAGAAGCAACTCTAGCCTAAGTAAAGATCTTAGCATTGTACATCCTATTAAAGAAGGAGATGTGTTGATTTATGCAAATACTCATAAATGAAGCATGATGGTATTCTAATTCTGATAACAAACCAAGTCATACAGTCAGTAATCTCATGTCTCATTAAAGGAAGAATTTTGATACTTAGCAAAGAGTTGAAAGTCCACAGGAAATCATCTGTTATTGTATCAAGTGACCTTTCTCCAACTGCTTTATACCCAAAGCTGCTACAGACACCAGGCTGACTAACAGAGTTCTCTGTTTTTTCCTGAATAACATGGATTAGTGAGAAGATACTAAGAGTTCATGTTTTGCTCGTAACACTGTCCATTGCAAAGGAACTGAACACACTAATGAGCAAACCTGCATGCTACAGCCCTTCCAGTATCACAGGTACTCCCTAGTGGGGAAATGAAAGTCTGGGATGTGGCTAAACCATGGGATGGGAGGCCCCTGACTCACATTAACAACCATTTAGCAAGTGGTTTGACCCAAATCACCAACAACCCAGTAGTTAAACCACAACAGCTTTGATTTCATTATTTCAGCTGCTGCTAAACATTCAGACCAAATCTGCAGAAATAACTAATTATGCAGAAACAACTAATTAATATCTGAATTATTTTGTACTATGAACCTCATCCGCAATAAAGAAACAATTAATTTTTACAAAGTGCTAGTCGTAGAGTTCTCTTGAACCAGAAGCAGAGGCAGCATGACCATTCTGGTACTCAGAAATGCCATTGCAGGAAGTTTTATACGAGTGAGCTGTGACTCTGGAGAGTGTGCTGGAGGGGCAGAAAGAGGAGCTTGTGTGTGCAGCCAGATGGTGGGATGAAGCTGAAGTCCTAGAGGAGAAACACATCATAAAACAGGCAACAGAGTAAGACCATGTCATACCTTTTAAAAAGAAAGACCCACAATCCATCATGATATCTCAATACTTTGACACTTTTTTTTCTACAAGCACCATTAACAACTGTCTTTGCTCCCCCTCCATTTTTTTTTTCAGATTAAGAATAAGGAAAATGTGCTTTAATGAACAATTAGTGTCTCTCAATATCTTTCAGGCTACGTCTACTCCACTTATGAGGCAAAGGATTTTCTTTTCAATCTCTTTCATTTTTTTCCCCAGGCTTCCAGCTCTGCAAATGCAAACTGGAATGAGAAGTCTGATGGTAAGGGCTCAAATATCATCACCAATAATAAAAATCTGGTAACCGAAATTTACCTGAGAGTGATGCTGTTAATGTGCCAGACAGAGCAGAACCCAGCTCACTTTCCCACAATTATATTGTCTCTTAGTTGCTGGCAATAGCAAAAGCTCGATTCCATTAAGTAAGTGGATATGTCAGACATATGGGGAGCAGGTCTAGGGGGCAAGTGCCATTGTTTTAGAGTCATTTCCCTCACTGTAATGGCATTTAAGAAAAAGTTATTTGCAGCATGTAAACTAGAAGACGTGCATGTGGGCATTGTGTGAGAGACAGATGAACTAAGAAAAGCATCTGGCTTCTATACAATAGAAATGTTAAACCTTAACGTAATTAAAGGTCTTTAAAGTAAGAAACTCTGTCCTGTTCCCCAGGGAAGCATATGACCAACATTCCAAGGTCTATGAGAGGAAGAATCCACCATCAAAACTTCCAGGAGTAAAGCACAAGCTATTTGTTTTACTGCACTTGAAAAGTTCTTGGTCAAAACACGTAGGTTGTAAAGAACTCATAATGTTAAGTTTCTTAGGCAATTTTCCCTAGGATCTAAAAATTCCAGTTTGCTACATAATGAGAACAGAATTATTTTTAGCATTACATTTGACACAAAAAGGACTGTAAATGACCCATTTGCATGACTCAGTGAGAGGAGAGGGAGCAACTTTAGCCCACGGGGGCTGGGAGAGAGAGAAGTGTCACTGGGTTGTATGAGAAAAGGTTCTGCCCATGCTTCAGGAGAGCACATCACACATCTAAATACACACTGCTGCATAGCTGTCCCAGTGAGAAGCAAGGAACAAACTCCACATCTAGTATGATATACCAGTAAGAGGGAAATGACTTTTCCACACATCCTTGCCTTTCCCCACTTTGATTATAGCAGTGTCCTAACACTGGTCAAGGTGACTTGGCCAGCCCAAACTTTTTGTTTGGCGGAAGTGAAAAGCAGAATGAATGCAGTAAACTTTAAATCCAAGGATTGGTGTCATGGGAGAGTAAAAGGCAAACTTCTTATAAAAAGATCTTGGAGAATGGCAAATAAGAGCTGTACTGAAATCATATTTTTAAATTATTTTTATCCAGTTGAATGACAGAGCTTGTCACTTCTATGTAGTATAAATGACTGAATAGTTGGTATGAGTAATAATACCATGGCAGACTGAGGCAAGCCAAGATTTGATTCTTAGCTCTGCTACCAATTCATGCAGATAAATCATTCAAAGTCTTTGTGCTTTGACTTTCCCATCTGAGAAAAGAGATATTCAGCTTAGTTCACAGAGGTGTTGAAATGTTGATCATTTTTATGCACAGAGCAATGTGAACTCATTGGGTGAAAGGTGCTTTGGAAGTATTAAATATTCTTCTTCCTGTTATGCCTGCTTTCCTCTTCATACTGTGTATGAGTAGTGCTATTCTTTGACTGAACTTCAGCCTATTAGAATTTGACAATATAGAATTTACATTCTTTGCAATGATAAATGCATTTAATTTTCTTCAAGCAAATACATTCCAATCCAGCATTTAAGCATAAGACTAATCTCTTTTGTTTCACATGACTATTGAGTAAAAACAAGTGCTCAGGTGCTCTGTCAAATTGAGGACATAAGAGTTTTTGCAAGAATAAGCAGCAATTGGCAGTTGAAGTCTTTAATTTGAAAAAAGTTCTCTTCCAAATCTTGGAGAAACTATCAATACTTTGGTTGCTATCCCACCCAAATTTATGAGGTGTAGCATCTATACACACGGGTTAAAAAAAACCAAATAAGAAGAAAATAATTTCCCATCATAGTTTTGATTGTTCCTCTAGAACTGCAATATTCCCTGTTACACCTTGTTCTAACTCTGGAGGGGAAAGGAACACTAATTATAGGTCTAGAAAATTTGAGGGAAGAGGAAGATTCTTCCTTTCATCATCCTCACAGGGACTGGGTTTATTTTTGCGGTTTTATCAGGTGTGATACCTTTCCTACAACTACAAGAATCTAAAATACCAACAATGTCTCTAACCATTTCTGCTGTCTTCTTGTTTTCCACTTCAGTAGTAGTTATATTCCTTACACAATCAATGATCCAGAGTAAAAGGAGATGTGTGCAGTCTCTGAGCTATAACTCATGAATTCCTCTAGAGAACATGCAGTGTATCCATGCATATTTCATTGATTCCAATCTGTATATTCACATTAATAACAAATGGCTGCTATGAATCAGTTCTCATGCCTATCTGCAATAAACCAGAAAGTAATATAAACAGAGCTCACCTACACTGGTTTTCTTGAGATGTTGTATTAGGTCACAATCTCACTGTGACAATCAGTTTGTAATCTGCAACGTTACAGATTATTAGGATTTCATCTGACTTCAGAGGCAGAAGATTATCTTCCCTTTTGCATACAGTATTGGGGAGATTCTTGGAATGATCTCATCAGCTTTACTGAGAAGACAGACTTGATGAACTTCAGTGAAATGAAAATGGAAGTTTCCGTTCATCTGAGCTAACATACCTATGAAAGAGCCTGGCACATAGCAAGATTGAATTAATGAGGAACATACTTGCAAACACTTCTTGAAATGGTGAATTCTGAGAGGCAAATCTAGGCAGAAAACTGGAAGAGCTAATGTGTAAAAATCTCCAATGGGCATGCGATGCAAAACCTAATAAAGCTGGGACACCTGAAGGGTCCTCCTTCCCTCAAACTTAGGTATTATTAAGGTAAGCAAAAGTTAAATTCTGTCATCAGGAAAGATATTTGATCAGTTCTTGCAGAAATAGGGTTAAGATTAACTTAAAATTGGCAGCAGCAAATGCTCTGTCGCTATGATCAGAAACGGATGCTGGAGAGGTAGGACTGGATCTTGGACCAAGAGTATGGAAAAGCTCCTTGTCTTAATTTATGAGCTCTCAGTACACCAAAATAAATGGTAAATCACTTATTTCATTCCCCAAAGAAGCCTAAATGTCCTACCTCCCCCTTGGGAACTCAGAAAGTTGAATTTTTTAAGGTTACAGGTTTCTGCTCAGTGAATTACCTGAGAGAGATTTGTAGACTGCAGGTACAAGCACCAGAGAAGTGAACAAAGGCTCAGTAAAGCAGCATCCAGAATGAAATCACTGTTCTGGGTAAAGCATCATGTCTCATCTCAGGTGACATGTGACTGCCATTCCCAAAGCTACTCAGGAGATCAAACAGAAAAAAATAATCAGCTACAACTGTTGAGGTTGCAAAGACACTCAGTATGAACAGCTGAAAGCAGGACAACTCGATGCATTTTAAAGTATATCCCTTCCTGGAATAGGAAGATGACTCCATCACAGACTGTAATGCTAAAAAAAAAACAAAAAAAAAACAACAAAAAAAAAACAACAAAAAAAAACAAAAAACAACAACAAAAAAAAAAAAAAAAAACAAAAAAAAAAAAAACAAAAAACAAAAAAAACACAAACAAACAAAAAAAAAAACCACAACTTTGCACCATAGAAAATGGCATGTTTTCAGAAATGCCTGTTAATCCATCACCATAAACAGAAGTTCCCGCTGCTTATTTTACTATCAACAGTAAACATTTATTGATTTGCTTATGATCATTATTCCCAATCCAAATCTATTACATTACAGCAGACTGGGGAGGTGGGGGGAGGCTAGGAAATAAAGAAATGAAACTAAAGTAAATCTTCATTTAAATTTCAGAGTAAAACCTTAAGCACTTTATTCTTTGAAACCGAGAAAAAACTACATGATCCAGACTTTGTGTGC
Source organism: Manacus candei (assembly GCF_025592945.1). Lineage (NCBI taxonomy): Eukaryota > Metazoa > Chordata > Aves > Passeriformes > Pipridae > Manacus > Manacus candei. The sequence continues at coordinate 6,851,960 of NW_026138113.1, forward strand.
AGCAGTAGTCATATTGCTTAATATCATCTTAAAATGAGGAATAAAACCCAGCATGAACTTGTGCAAATGCCCTTAGAATCAGTCTTCCTGACAGGAAAATGTAGACATGCTGTACGGTCGATCAAGCTGCCTCTGGAAGCAGTTTAGCCATTTATTTGCCCTGTATTAATAATGGTCAAGTATGAAAGAAATTAACGGCTCATAAAAAGCATAGGAAGAGTAATAAAAATGTTGAAAGACAAAAAGCTGGAATTTAATCCCTTTACAGAAACATTCCCTGTGCCCATTAAAATGCTGCCTTTCTCCAGCCCTTCCCATTAAGAGCCAGCAGAGCCCTGTGAAGGACAGGCAGGGGGTGCTGCTCCTCCAGCTTCCCACACTAATGGAGGTTTCCCTTTGAACTCGATACCTCCCACTGAAGCACTGCGGGCCGGCAAGCTTTCCTCACTTCCCCCCCTTGGGATTCCCATGGTCCCCTTCGATTTTTCTCCTTTTTGGCATCTTTGAGGCCGTGATTCTGTTCCTGAGATCTCCGTGATGAAGCGACGCCTGGTGCGACTTGTTAAAGGAAAGAAGCTGACCTTGATACCTAATTATACCAGCAAGGAAGTCACGAGCTGGTTTCCTGAACAGCCTCCTCAAACAGCTCCTGCCCTCCTGCAGAGCCATGAAGTGTCTGAGCAGCCTTGGTGTAGACCCTGAGCTAACTTCTGCATACTGGAGCTTGAGAATAAGCCAAAGCTTCTCTAGTGTGATGCCATGAAATACTGCTCAGCCAGAGGGGAGCCTGTAACTAGATGGCATTTACTTTGGTTCAGCATTCTGAAAGCCCAGCCTCAGCTGCCCTCGCAATGGTTGGGCCTGCAGAAACAGCCCAGTGCTGTTAAGATTCATATACAAATATATCTGCCAGCCAAACAGCCTTAGATAATCAAATGTGAGTAACAATTTGCTTCAGCAAATTGGCTATAAAAACGAAAGAAGAAAATTCCAGATAAAAATCCTCCGTGACTGTGCCCAGGAATTCCATTTTAACAGTTAAAAAATTGTAGTTTTAGCACTTGGTTGAAGTACTACTTGAAAAGTTATTAATATAAAACTGATGAATTTTTTGCAACATTACTAAGAGCAAGCACTGAAGAAATCAAGTAATGCCTCCTTTCTAGGGAAGCTATTTCATATTTATAAGATATATTTCTACTTTTATAACTAAGACATTATTGCCACTGTAAAGGTAAACATGGTAACTACAGATGGTCGAATGATGTTCAGTATTTACCAAAAACATTTTTCAGAAACTGCTGAAAAATTGTGAATTGTATTTTCTTCCTGTTAAAACATTTCTATAGCTACTAAATAAGACATTTCTGAATTTTTGCCAGCTTGCAGCCACTAATTTATTCAAATGCAATTTTTTCCATTATTCATCTCCCTCTCAAGGCAATTTTTTTGAAAGACCTTGATGTGACTTATTGACCAATTTCCCTTAGCTATATTACATTGTAAATTTTGTTTAATTTATTAGCTTTTGTAAGTGTAGCAAGTAGTTATTCTTGTTAGTTAGTTTGTTTGTTTGTTTGTTTATGATGGTAAGATCACATGACAGGGAAATTTGGCAACCCCAGACAATCAACTAGTCCCACAGAAAGAAATACCCATCCCTTAGCAAACCAGATGACATGATAAAACTTAAAATACAATCCACAATTGTAAAATCAAAGCCACAAATATCCTCTAAATCTTTGCCCTTAGTAGGTAGAATAACCAGCAAGATCATGAGCTTCATGGAAGTCACTGCATTAGTGGGATAGCAGTATAAGTCCCCTAGATAAAAAACATATTTTATAAGAAATTTAGGTGAATCAAGACATACAGTAAGATCAAATAAACTGAAATAAAATCAACTGTCATAAGAAAACTATGCTCTCTGGTACAACAGATTTAATCTACAGCAATAAATTCTTCTACATGTTTAAGTCCAGCTACCCTAACACAGGCCAGAAGGACATGCACTTGATCAATGCACCAGGCTGAACTCTTCAAGATTTCATGAACTTCTCCTACATTGTCCAAATGAAAGCACTGCCTCAGTTTCCCTTTATGTGAAATAAGAATTCTCTTACTGCCTTGGCAAGAGTTCTGGAGGGAATACCTGAACCATACACAACATCTTTCCACATCAGCTCTACAAATAATAAATGAGTATATAAGCATCATACAAAAACAAGTCCTTTTTTTTTCCCTACCAATAGAGACATTCAAAATACATGAGGAAATGGGATTAGCAGGGGGAGGCAAATGACTGCAGGCCCCTTGACCTTACCATTACAGGGACCATTCTGTTTCAAAAAAAAAAAAAAAAGCCCATTCTGTTCTCTGAGTCTGCTGTGATGAAATGGAATTTGCATTCAGCATCCATCACCAGTGGTCAGAGGGAATCACTGTCTTCGTCAAAGATTGTGCACTTTAAATCCTTTGCTAATTCAACTGCTATATATTTGATTTTAATTAAAGTTCTGCCATGAATTATAAAAGACCATATCTTCAAAGTCATTAATTAAGGCCCCTCGGTGTCTGAATGCTAACACCACAATGACAAGTGAGATGTACCGTGCCTATCAACAAGCGGCTGCCCGGCAGCAGCAGCAAAGCAAGCAGAACTATTATTCTGACAAGTTCAGGATTGCACTTGCTGCTTGTTAGAGCAAAGAGATCTCCCATGAATACAAACAGAACAGTGGTGGGGAACAGCCAGTCTTTGGTGTGGCACTGTTTGTAAGTAATGTGCCTCTTCCCAGAGCTGGAGAAATGGGTCGCTCAGTGCAGTATTCCTTGGGGTTTGGCTCTGAAATTTGAAAGGCACAAATGCCACAGCTCTGTACTGTGGGGCTTAGGAGCTGATCATGCAATCACATCAGTTTAGCTCTTGCTCTTACCATGTGGGTAGTAGTGGCCACCTTACTAGCTCAGGGCTAGATCCCATCATCTTTACTCACATGTTACGCTGCAAGGTGCCTCATAGAGGTCAACATTGACAATATATGACACGAGGCCACACCAATGTGGATGGCAGGATCTGTCCCCAGATACTAATGACCATGCTGACTTTACCAAGCTTAACCAGATACAGCAGCACCGAGATTTCATCCCTCTGCCGAGCCATCAGTGTGTGGAATTTCCTTTACAGACAGATTAGTTCTGCATCTTGTATATACAAGGTCCAGTTATTTTTCAAATAGATAAGCCATTGACCAGACATTCCTCCCTTCCCTACAAGTATCCCTGCAAGTTGGGTTTTTTTAGACACCTTACAAATGCAGTACAAAAGAACATAAAACAGCTCAGTGGGTTTCAGACATTGCAACCAGCTGGGCAAATCCCGTGGCAAGTGGAATTTGCAAATTGCCGTGGAATAGGATGCTTGAAAATACGAGGAAGAGCCAGTATGTGAAAAGGGAGAAAAAGAGGAAATACCACGTCAGACACAAATAGTCATTACGTTCTTCTTTGAAATAATATAAACTGATGCATTTCTTTAAGTTTTAAGCCAGGTGCTTGGGTTTGCATCAGAAACAACTTAGGTTTTCTAGGCCCTTTACAGATACATGGTCCTCAGAGAATATTGATAACTCAAAGCTGAAAGATCCTTACACGAAATCAGCTCAACTCACTTTCCAAAACAAAGGTTTCCTCTTACTCCTCTGCAGCTTTTTCTCCCCTCAGTACTGAGGAGCATCTTGAACTCAGTTTTCTCTCCCCAGACCACTGGTGTGTGGGCAGCCCATGCCCCTGGAGCCAACAAATGAGGCCCTTGAGGAAGTCAGAGCCATCTTGAATTTTTCTTTCCTCAGGCAGATTGTCTTGACCAATAGACCATGCTGATTTCCTTTAAATTCAACAGGCCCATAAACTAGAAGGGAGTTCTTCAGACTCATTTTGAAAAACATTCTCAGTACAAACTTTCACAATATTCTAAAGTAGTTGTCCAATTTGTGACCACTATTTTTAATTTATTGATCTTGCATAGAAATTATTTCTCTCTTTTCACAGTTCCACCATAAGGAATTGCCTTATATTTGTTCCATTTATGCTCATTTAGGAGTATCTCCCCTCTCCCATCCCTTGGAGTATTAAACTATGTCATTTTTACTGAAAGCATTAGATTTGATATTTTACTGGCATAATTTTCACTGAAGACACATTCCAATTAGTAACCTTAACAGTTAGCAGTTCAGGCATATCTTGCATACTATAATAAGTCTCTAAATGGACATACCAAAAATATCCATTTTTTTATTATATCTAGTGTTTGTCTGAAATTCAGAGATGACAAGCAGGCCATGAACAACTTCAAACAAAAATATTTTAAATTATTTCTAACTAAATTCACAAAGGTTTTATAATTTCTGAACTAGCTCTCTAGCAGAATGCTCACAAGAAATGGGCAATCAGAACACAACAAATTCAAGTTACAGGAACTCATCAGATGTCACTTTATCCTTCCAGGTCCTTGAAATCAAAATAGTTAAAAACAGGTCAGAAAGAGACTGGGAAAATGTGTAGGGAGAAGAGATAAATTTATAAAAGGAGTCTGAATTTTAAGCCTTCTCTAGACCACCTGGCAGCATTAAGAAGGCTCAAAGTTTGTCCTGGTGGCACATGCAGACTTGGCCTGGGGTTTTGCCCTAAGTAGTTCAGTGTATTTCCGCTGAACTAGTTTGCCCAACAGAAGCTTTGCAATGCCAATTAACACCAGCTGAAGACACAAGCAGGAATTTCTGGTTCAGGCAGAAGCATAATGAACAAATGCAATGGAAAATGCTTCGTTGAGAGTAACAGATTTGCTTAAAATTCATTTCTAATTTAGTAGCAAGCTAACAAATTAAATCCATGTGTCAACGGAACTTCACATCCTTAGGACTTAACTTCCCAAAACAGAAGGGTTGAGAGAAACAAAAGCTAAAATATAATTGCTACCTTAAATTCCGAAAATCACATCTGGTACCAACTATTGACCCTTTGTCAACAACACTGTCCTGCTTTAACCCCCTTGTGCACACACACACTGATTTCCAGCAGTTTAAAGACTCCCTCATGTGGTGGTCAGATATGGTGAATTAGATCACTGGAGTCTGAGCCAGATGCTGAGCAGGCAGAGAGCACATCCACACAGTACAGGATGGGGATGTTTAACGCTTACGTTCTGTTGGGATCAGCCCTTCAACATACAGGGCTTAGATGAGCTCACTTGCCTGCAATATAAATGAGTTCTCACTGAAGTTATTAATCCTTTTAAACTCCTGTGGGGACTGCTCTGACTAACTACTGCTTCCTGGAGACAACTTTGCTAAAACAGATAAACTGCTAATATCATGCCTTCCTCTGTTCCTACAGGGACACACGTCTCCATCAATCAACTGCAGGAGACAGCCACTATTTCTGCTGTAGGCACTGAACAGTACTTGGAGCTCAGTGAATTGCCAGTGCCAAACAGAAAGAAAGTAGTCCCTTAGTATATCAGTACTGTTACTTGGAGAGATGGTCCATCTTCAGCAGAGGTACCACTAAGCAAGCAGTGAGTAGATAAATGATTCCTATGCACCTCAGTTTCAGTGGGGCCCCAGTCTGGCACCATGCTGGTTGCCTTTCCACCGCAGTGCCCTACAAGTCAGACATGTGGCAAAAGGCATCAAAATTCCTCCTTTAGCATAGTCCAGTCCTATGCTTTCTTCTGTAAGCTCTCTGGTTTCCTTGTACTTAGAAACTTCTCTTCCTTAGACAGGAAGAAAGAAGGCTCTGGAATGATGATCCAGGAGAAATTACAGAATGGGATCTCTGCAAAGAGAATGAGTCACAAACCAACCCTGGAAAACCATGAAGGAGCCAAAGGCCTGGATAAACTGGACCTTGGGTTAGTTGCATTGGCACCTTTCCTGAAGCTCAGGCAAACTTTTCCGTCATCTGAGCTTCAGGTTTTCCAGTTCCTTAGAAGTTCTAATTGAAACACTCTGAAAACACCACATTGGCTCTGACAATTTCAATTGGTCATTTCTTTTTTTCACAAATCCTGCTACAATCAATGAAAGTCCATCTACATTAATCAAACTTCTGTTTTGCTTCCTGAACTAGAAGCTATAAACTGGCAGCACATAACCCAGAAGTGAGAAATACCAGAAGGGGTTATATTACATGTACCACAACAGTTTACTTGCGGACACACATCCCACTGCACCCAGTTCCAGCCAGCTGAGTCGGTAATCAGAGGATCAGCTGCTTTCTTAAGATCTTAATTGTCCTGATGATTATTTATTTCTTCAGCCTAGCAACAGGTTTCAAATTAAAATATGAAACCCCACTAGGAATAAATCCATCATCGTCCCACGGCCTGTGCTCACTGACACTCTGCCTAACATACTCCTCTGGAACCACCAGGAAATCATCAGCTTTTGATAAAATTTTGGAATTAGTGACAGTAGGAATTGCTACAGTGCACTTCTGGAGGGATGACTACTCTGTCAGCAAGTTACCAAGGACACCATCTGACCTCTAATCCTGAAACTGCTGAGTGCTCCCGAATAATTTCAAAAATAATTTTCCAAAACAGAAAAATGCTTTGATAAAAACAGCATGTTAGTGCACGCTCATGTGTCTCTTATCACAGTCAGATCTTCTGAGATATGTAGCTTACAGCTCAAAAGATATCATGATTCCTTTTTTACTGTTATTACTGAAGTATGTCCTCAAAAGAGGCATTTGTCATCTCAGACTGTGTGGTTTCTGCCATACAGTAACTATTAATACATGAAAGTAGGCACTTAAAAAGTAAATCTGGCCTCTGACTCATAAAGTAGATGGTTTAAAATTTTCAGTATGGAGTGGTTCTAACCTGAAACAAACACAGAACTAGAGAGGAGCTTTTTATGACTCAGGAGAGATGAACCAATGCATATATCACAAATAAATATTGAATATAGAAACTCTATGCAACATGGAAATAATTTTTTCCCACAAATACATCAAGGCTGTAGAAGGAGTTATAACTGTGTTTCTTTTCCTGTAGCTGATCCAGAGGTAGTGTCTGTGTATGTAGACAAAATATCTTATAGAGCACTAAGGTAAGAGAAAGGAGATATAGGTTACTGTTTCAGCTCTTCCATAACGTTGGTAAATGGCCTTATGTTCTCCTCAGGGGGGCTTTTTCTTCTTTCTCTTTGTTTTATATTGCTTCTTTCCTTAATGTTTTACTTTCAGGGAATCCATACAGAAGTCACTAATTAATGTCAGAGGCAATCTCTTCAGAGTATGGAGTGTTGAGGAATGTTTATGCACTAAACACTAACAGCACTTTAACTGTCAATCTGTCACTGTCAAAATGCATCCCTTCGAATGCTTCAGAGTCTGTCTCCCTGATTTTAAGCTTATCTAGTCTGAGAAAACACATCATACCATGTTTTTTTCAAATTCAGCAAGAGTGGTAGATGATGGAGTACTTCAGGCTGGAACAGATCTCAGGAAGTCATTCAGCCCAACCTCTGGCTCAAAGCAGAGGACAGCCAGAAGCACAATGTCCCTACTTCCAGGATTTAGCACTACTGCACTCCCAGCCTGTAAATGCAGCACCTCTGTAGCATACTAGGGACAGGATGATCCCATAGAGCTTAAGGACAAATATAAGGAGATAAGAAACATTTCACTCCAAATTCATTCGCAGTAAAATAGGACTTCTACTCTCACAAATAACTGTTACCACCATTTATTTTGCTTTGCCTATGTGAAAGAGGGCAGCTCAGCCAGGACATCATAAGCAGCTGCTGATTTCAGGTGCTAATGGAATCGAGTGCCTTTCACTGACTGCTCAGAAACTCAATCTATTGGTTCACCCAGTACCTGTAAATCCAGTATTCCATTATGTATTATGTTTCCTAATTGAACATAAGTTGCTTAATTGTTCCCTCACTGAAGTGCTATCAACAAAGCAATTTACCAGCAAAATGCAAACAAAAGCGAGAAACAATGCATCACTGCATGGTTTCTATTGCTTTGACAATTCCTTTTAGGAAGTGCATTTAGAAGGTGACCTCAACCTACTCTCACTGTGAGCAAAGACAATAAACAAAATACAGGGAGATTTTCAAACCGCACAGACCTCACAGTCCATTCAAAAGTTTCCTCATCCATTTCTGATCCGACGTTCATTAGGACACACTGAGAACAGAGCATTCATTAGTTTTCAATGAGGCTTATGAGTGCAACAGGAATGTGCCAGGACACATTTGGCTTTAAATGACCTCACCACAGTACTGTTCTAAATGAAAGCTACTAAGCTATCATAAATTACATTAAAATTCTTATGAAAGTGGCATGGTTCTTATGCTTTAAGATTCATGGCAGCCCTTGACCTAACACAGAGCACAGAGATAACTGCAGAATCTTGCAACATGATACATAATATTTTTACTTGCTTAATTAAGGAGAGCTAAGAACAACTTGGCACATCTAGTGAAGGCTTTCTTAGCCTTTGTTCTCTTACAGTGTCACATGGCCAGATACAAATATGAGCTGTCATCACAAACAAAGCAGAAGAGTCATTCTCCACAAATATGTACTGGGCTCTGGAAAAACTGGATCATATTTTCAGAACTGCTGTTCATTAAGGCAACTCTTTAAGTGACCATGGAGTTTTGCTGGTGGGGAAAAGCTGACAAAGAAGGTGTAATTTCAAAGCTGAACCATTGGAGGAAAGTTGTTCACTGTAAGTCAAGCCACACTGGCTACACTCCTGGAAGGATGAGTGGATATAGAGACAAAGCTACTTGCTTACAAAGAAAGCTCCATTCATGCACGAAGTTCCCGTAGCTCCCTTTTCTCTCTTGAGTGTTAAGTGTCATTTCCCATGGCTGATTCCCCCCACAGCCGTGCATACAGCTGCTGTGTTGGGTTGTCAGTGGAACTGTATGGGCAACAAAAGCTCCTGCAAATGCTTTCTCCCTGAGCCCCTCAGCCCACTCTTTGAAACCCTCGCCTTTATGTAAGGCTATTCAGTTCATGGATGATGGGGTGCAGTCAGCAAAATAGCTTGATATTAGCATAAATCAAAGAACTGTCAGTATTTACTATTTACAATCAAATATTACCAGTAAACACAAAATACCAGACAAGTATCTCCTTTTCATTAACAGTCCTATGTTAATAGGAGTCATATCTGGAAAACTTTCACTTAACGTCCAGTTAAGCTGTGACAACCTTTATGGTGACATAAAACCCAGAGGAACTGTCATGGCTGGACTCATGTTCAGTAGAAACTGTAGACACTTGGCTGGCCAGAACACAGTTTGCATTCATGCAGAATTGCCTGAATCTTGAAAATTACCTCCCATCTTGAAAAGTCATGAGCCAAACCCCTAGATTAGGGGTATTCAGCTAAAAAAATATTCCACTTGTAATAACATCTCAAAGCTGGCAATATTATGAATGACAAAATAAATAGACTGTCCATGACAATGTCCATATTTACACGAAAATTTCAGACTAAGGCAGCTGCACCAGCAGATCTAACCCCCATTATAAGCAAATCCTGAATTTTGTACAGTTCCCCTGATATCAGTTACTGAAGTTAATTTCTATTTCTGAATCTGCCTAATTATCTCTTACCCTGATTAAGGTGATACACTGTGCCTGTTGGTGGCAAAACCTCCAGTTGGTTCTAAACCCAACAAGCCACAAGAATCTTGTTCAGAGCTCTGCACGTTTTGCACAGAGCAGGGGGGAGTGAGGCTCACACCAAGTGTGGGTGAGCCCTGTGTACACAGCCTGCGTAGCCTCAGCAGGAATGGGACAAGGAGCCTCACTCGCCTGCACTGGCCTGTGCAGGGTCTGCCCCAAATCCATAATCAAAATGTTTGCTGTAAGGCACTGTGTAGGAGCGTGACTGCACATGACTAAAGCATATCATTATGTCTGTGACATAAAAATAGGCTAAAAATAAAAAAAAAAAAAAAAATTCTTAGCCAGGAAAATAATGTTTAGTAATTTCTTTCTCCCTTTTTTTTTTTTTAATTTAAAGTATAAATGGGACTCCACATTCAAGAGAAAGCCAGATTTTAGTTTTTTTCCTGCACTCTGGCATAAGCAAACACTTTCATGTATGCAAATGAGGAGAAAATGTGGCCTCTTTCAGCAATAATAAGTATCTGCCTGTTGCTACCTTAAAATCACAGCAATCACATCTGGTAACTGCCCTTTTCTCATGTTTCCACTAGTTTTCAGACTTCCTCTTGTGGTAGCTTGAGACTGCGCATCTGGATGTTTTAAACATACAAAGGAATTGCTAGAGCAAGCAAAAGGGAAAACGGTGCCGAGACTTAAGATGTGCAGATAAGCAACTGGTGCACCGTGCAGCTAAAGTAACAGAGAGACGGTGGGGAAAAGCTTTTTCCAAAGAGAAGAGCACAAGTTTAGGCAGAATGAAGACTCACATTGGCTGTGGCTTCGTTTTTCAAGTACTATTCATCCAAATATATCTTTTTAACAAAACTATAGCTGCACCATCACCAATCATTAAGTTTCCTGGAGACAGCACTCCCAAAACAGACAAAGAACTAGCAGTGGTAAGTGTTGGTTTCATCTTTGCTTCAGATTTATATTGTTGTTTCATAAGCAGATGTTTCTTTCTTGTTTCAGCTGAGGCTAAGGAATGACTGTAGCATTCTCTCCCTGGAGTCTCTGGAACTGCTAGCTAGCTAGCAAAGGTATCAGCTTTCAAAAGTTACAACTGGAGCCAAGTAATGTTTCCTCTCTTAAAATTTTTAAAGCCAGCAAAGAAAGTGATTTGTTTTGTTTTGTTTTTTTCCTTAAGTCTGAACATACAAAATATTTTCATTAAATCATCGAGACAATGATCAAAAGATTGCAATAGTAAGAGGGGAGAAGGGCAAATAAGAGACATTTAGTTTTCTTACTTAAATCAAATAGAAGTGAAGGCTGTTGAGACTCCCTTAATGCATGTAGCACAGCTTTCAGAAGTGTATTTTCCAGAGTGTTTACCGTGTGTTGCATAAACACAGTTTTAAAGGACATTACAATTGAAAGTAGGCTTGAATTTCAGAAGCCATTGTGACTAGTTTTGACTTTGAAAAAAAATCTCATCAAGGGTTTAAAGAAATATTTTTTCCCAAATCCTATCTGCAACAGAAAAAGGAGTCTGGATTTCTGTGATATTAGCAAATTATAGCTATAACTCTACAGCATTTTATTCTAACCTTATTTTAGCCCTGTGGACTTTCATAAAAATGACATTAAGGAGAAGTCCATTTAAAGGGAGATTGAGATGGATTATCCTTATTTTAGCATGTAAATTATAGACATTTCTCTTCTTCAGCAGTAAATCCATTTTAAGGAAGATTGAGATAAATTATTCTTATTTTAGGGCATAGAGATTTGAAAGTTGGTCACTTTTCTCTAGGAGTTTGTGTGCATCTTGGGAAATCTTGCCAGGTTAAAGAAGGTCTGGGGGAGGGTAGAGAGAGAATTTCCAGATGGCAGCTGTGTTGGAGAGTTCAGGATAAACAGACAAACTGACCCAAAAAGGGCACTCCTCAGTCTTTAACAAAACAAATTCACCCAAGGTTTTGCCTTAGCAGCACAGCAGCCAGGGGATGGGGGGGTGGAAGGGGCCAGTGCATTTGGGAGAGGAGAGTGGGGTCCCACATGTCTAAGTAATTTAACCACTCTTAGATAATCTCTTTTCTTAGACACAGCCAGGCTTTTATTCAATAACAGCAATCCACATCTCCCCTCATCTGTTTCTTTCCAACAATCTATTTATTATGTGTACTCAGAGGAAAATTACAAGCTGGTTTAAGTCTGTAGTTCTTCTTTGTCTTTCTTGGAGTATTCTTGGGTAATGCTAACTGACTGCCTTTCCTCACACCCTCCATCAGAACAGCCCCAACACTCAGCATCAGAACACAAATTGCTATGCTGCAGCTGGACCCTGTTTCATTAATGGGCTGGATCAAAATTCCAGATCACCACAGCTCCCTGCTGACTCTGGGGAAACTGCATTTCACAGCCTTGGCCAAGATGTGGTTTACATAGACATTACATTTTCTTCAAATTCTGTTCTAATAGAACAGCTGGTCATGTTCATTTCTCATCTTCAGTAAAATTTCCATTTTAGAAAACATTGAAAGGAGTTAGCTTTTTAATTTAAAATCCTAGCAATTAAAATTCTTTAGCATGCCTCATTTTATATTTGGTCATACATCTCTCTCCCAAACCTAAACTAGCAAGAGCAGAGGCCTGATTCTTGACTAAACTTCAGTTCTGATGTACAGTCTATATGACATCATGGTACCTCATCGGGAGATGCAAGCAGAAGCATCAGAAAATCTATCAAACTACATCAAAGAGAAAATTGGGATAAGAACAGAGCCTCCAAACTGGCTTGTTTGATTATGTTCTTAAGGCATTTCACATAATCTCCACCAGGCCCCATTAACTATGTGTAGACAGCAGCTAAGTGGAAGCAAAGGTGAAACCACTCTATGCCCTTTACTTGCCAGTGCCACAGTCTCTGCTGGAGAAATACCATATCAGAAGTTACAGAAATCACAAAAACTAGACCCACTCTGTGCTTAATCACGGTGGATGGAGAACTTTCTGAAGGAAATGGTGTAACATTTTGATTAAATCCTTTTCTGAGTAAGCCCTGAACCATTTCCTATGCAGGGCAGATGAGGTTCCCCTGGACTTCGTGAGGACGGTGGGGAAATTCAGGGTTGACCAACCACAGTCATCAAATATCCTTCACTTTATTTTGCTGATGTTGTGGTCTTATCCCCAGTCTCCTGGGTGAACTTCAGCAATTAATTAGACACATAAAGCAAGCTTTCCCTTGAGAATACTCTCTGGCACAAGAACTTAAGTGTTCAGTCATTTTGTCAGGCTTCTTGTAATCCTCAGTTTGAATAAGTTCTCCCTGATACTTCTGATATATTTTTGGCAGCTTTACCTTATTTAGTTGTTTTCCTACCTGTAGTTAATATTTTTGATACAATACCTGAAGGATGTTCCTTCCCCTGCTACAGACCATTTTTACCAGAAAGATCACCAACCTGCAGTCTTCTTGTCTAACAGCACCATGGGCAAGGGCACCTCTGAGCTCTGTGCTGAGCTGCCATTTGGGTGGCCTGCACAGCAGTTTGGGAACACCTGCCCTTTGACTGGGTTGTAACATTTCTTTGGCAGCTCAGCATCAAATATCGTCAAATATCATAAACCCATACTTGAGAGAAAGAGAGGAGATTGAGTGGGTATCATTTTAGGGAAGAGAAGAAAATAATGGGATTTGTCCCGTCTTTTTGGCCTCTTATGACTACTATTTTTTTGATGAGAGATAATTTTGTGGACTGCCACCACGATTGTATCAGAAACATCAGTCTGGCCATAATGTGCTGGAGCATTCAGTGGAGTTTTATGTACTTGGATCTTGATTGTCTGCAGTGTCCAAGCAACTGAGATGTTACCAAACACCTTCTTCCTCAGGTCTTAGCAATGTTTGACTCAAAAGCAAACACACAAAACATTCAAATAGCTCTGTGCAGTCTGAACAAAAAATGGGTTTTTTTCTTTGAAAATAATGCAGTCTCATTTGTGAGGTTGCTTTGATACCTTGACAAGTTTCTCAATAATCCAGATTCTTCCAAGAAAACATTACACAGAATCTAAAACTGTAAGCAGGTTTAAACGTCATAAAGAAACAACAACAAAAAAAAGACAAACCCATTTTTACTTTGTAGTTCTACATTAAAGTTCTATGCTCTACTTACTAAAAGCAATTCATTAAGTAAAGGTGATAGCTAATAATGGAAATGATTGCTTAATTAGCAATGTTGCGTGATCAAGGATGTTTTGTGTCAATTAAGGAGATTCTGCTACTGCCTCAGTTACTAATTTTGAAAAGAAAACTTGCAAATTACAGATGGAAAGGTAACACCAAATTACAGAATTTATTTGTGATGTTTAACTGTTCCTTTTATGGATGTTAAAGTCTTTGTTCTCTGTTTTGTTTTTTTTTCAAAGCAATACCTGAATAAATACTATGGGTGCCCAAAAGACAATTGCAATTTATTTGTCCTGAAAGATACCCTGAAGAAAATGCAGAAATTTTTTGGGCTGCCTGAAACAGGAGACTTGGATCAGAATACTATTGAGACAATGAAGAAACCCCGCTGTGGTAACCCCGATGTAGCCAATTACAACTTCTTTCCAAGAAAGCCAAAATGGGAAAAGAATCATATAACATACAGGTACTGACTGGTGATGGTGGGTTCTGCTCACAATAACCATAGTGCTCTCAAGAACCAATCAGACAAGCCACTGAGCACTGGAGTAGGTGCTTAGAGGGCTAAACAGGATTCCTAGAATGAGAATCCCCTTGTGTTTGGATAACTACCAGATGCTTTAACAAATACCTCTGTCACTGTAATATTTCAGGAATAATCATCTCAAGATCAACTCTGTGGTTCTGGTTGAAACTAAAAAGATTTGGGGTTTACTCTTTGCTCTGCAGCAAGCATCCTGAGGGAGCTGGAGCAGGAGTATCTCACAGTACTTATTGATTGCAGAGGCCAAGCTCATCTGCATTCAGCAGTCCTAAAAATGGAGATCATCAAATAAGTTTTAAAATCAATCATATTTCAAGTATATACAGACATGAGTTAAAGCAAGTCTCCTACAATAAGTTTGGCACATTTCAATTTCTTCATCTTCAGCTAGAGAGTGAGGGACCAATACAGCTTTAATTACAGTCAATAGCAAAAAAATCATTACCTTGAGGTGGCCCAAGAAGAAACTTTTAGCACCAATGAGAACAAGCAGCAGATTTGTCTTAGCTGCTTGACTTAGTCTGCTGCTCCCTCACAAGTTTTGGCTCAAAGCATCCCTCAGGCTATGACTAACCTAACAAACACTGAAAAAAAACATGGTAGCCCTCGCAGCTCCCACTTGCTTACGTGCTTCCTCTGACCCTTCCTCATCCTCCTTAGGTACAAAGTAGTTTCCCTCACTGTGCACAGCCCCAGCAGAAATTAATTGGAAACTGGTCTTTATATAGAGGACAGTGGGCTATGAAATAAGGCACAAGGAAGTCCAATTAAAACATATGAAGAAGAAAGCAACGCACTTCAGAGTTTGTCCCTTTCTCACATCAGGCCTATGTCTCTATCTTATGTGCTTTTTTCTCCTATTTCCCACGTAACCTACACACTAGTAAAGGATTAACATTCAACAGGATGAAACAACACACAGTGACAGAGGAGGGAGAAGGGCTGCTTTTCTGAGCAAAACCATCCACACTTGAAACTTTCAGAATGTTACTGAGCTCCTTTTCTGATCTCAGTGCTGATGCAAAACCCAGAATATTTTGTGTAAGGCTCACTGCCAAGCAGGCTTTACAGCCTCTGGATATATAATTTTCTTCTTGCTGCTGCATCAATTCCAAAATAAAATAAATAACAAGAGCCACACCTAAACACATCTCTAATCCAAAGGAAGGTGTTTAGATCTCATGTGCAGCAGTGTTACCTCTGAACTGGTTCACCTCTGAATCTACTCAGCACGTAAACAACTAGCACAGGGAGTAGGTGTGTGAGTTAATTAACTCTTGCTTTTACCTCTAAGGATTATAGGCTATACCCCGGATTTGGATCCTGAGACAGTAGATGATGCCTTTGCTCGAGCCTTTCAAGTCTGGAGTGATGTCACACCGCTGAGATTTAACCGAATAAACGATGGAGAAGCAGACATTATGATTAATTTTGGCCGATGGGGTATATTTTTCTATTTTTACATATGTTTTTGGTTTTGTTCCTTTCATTAATCCCCAGTATTGGAATGATCCACCCTCAATAAGTAGCACCCATGAGCCTTTCTGGCAAATCTTGTCCTTGTTCGCACTTGGCTTATACAAGCTAAAATCTAATTTCACAAGGTTTTTTTTCCTTACTTATACACGAGAGAGAGAGAAGTATTTCTACAATATCCTTCTACTATATTTATCTTTCCAAAAGAGAATTGCTAGGGGCAAAATTTTATTTTTAAATTTACAAATCAGAAATGAAACTGAGAAATATTGGTACAGATCTTCAGATGATGTGAGCTGGCTTCCCGCCATGGAAGAGAATGGAATGTCATCATACCATTTTTATTTATAGTTCTGTACGTTGTTTTCCATTGATAGTGTTGAAGGCTGTAACATATTGGAGCTTAAAAATGGATTTCAATTTTGACTCCATAGTTGGCTTCCATTCTTTAGCGTAGCAGAATGAAGGCTTTCAGTGTGTTCTTTGGTCTTGAGGAATTTAAAAACATGGATCATAAACTGAATTATGATTTGAGTGCAGCTAATTATAGGTGACTTGATTCATTTTCATTGTACATGCCTTCTCAATTAATTTTGGTTTCCTCTGAAAGAATGTTTATAGCTTTTCCTTGTAAACACAGGGAATTTTGACTTCTGGACAGTCACGGAATTTTTAATACTAATGAAGATACTTGTACAGCCAATCACTTGGGAGGTAGACTTTGGAAATGAAGTGAACAGTTCAAAGAATAACTGAGCTCTTTGTAAAAGCTTTCATTTCAAGCTGGTTTTCTTTGCTTTAGCTACTGATGAGTTGACCTCAAAAGCTTCAGAGATTCTGTACACTCAGATTTTCAGATCCTCATCCAGGCCAGCTCGGTTCACAAAAAAAAAAAAGAAGACTTATAAAAGCATAAGTGTTTCTGCTGGTTTTAGAACTTGCTGGTTATAGTCAGCTCAGAAACTGTGGGCAAAGAGCTCCTTGCACATTCAGTCATTCTTATCACTTTACTGAATGTCACATCCACAGGAGCTGAGCCATCCCCAAGTTTGTTTCATTTTTAACCTTTCTCTTAAGCAAAGAATCTGCTTTGAAATAAATGGGAGTAAAGCATCTAATGTATGTTAAAATCTTCTCCTTGACAACTGACACTACTCTCCTGCAATGAATGAACTGAACTAGTATTAAGAGAGTGACACCAGCCCGAAATCAGTGTAGCAGAGTAGAGAATCAGGCCTGTGTATTTAGGGCTTCTGTTAAATGGCAAGACATCAGACCAAAAGGCCAGAAATGATGCAACTAGAGATGCTGGCAGCCAGCTTTGATGCACAGGTCAGTGTGGTGGGAAGGCTATGAATACCAGGGCTATGCCCGTGCCAGCCTGCCTTACCCACATGTGGTGGACTTCCAAGAAAAGCCTACAGTGTAATAACAGGAGAGCTACTTAACCTGCTGCTTCCCTGTGAGCTGCCTGAGCCTCAGGGTGGCTGATGTGGAGGAGGAATAGGCTCCTTCAGCACTCAGAGCAGGAAGTAAGATCAAGTTTTCTCAAGGTTCACTGCTGAGACACAGCTTTGCTTTCCTGCCTGAAGTAGTGAGAATTCTGCATAAAGAAAAGAGTAGCCTGCAAACTGAATCTGACTTCTCTTTCCAATTTCTGTGTTGGAGACTGATACAAATTACCTGAAAGTATCCCTCATCTACAATATTTATTTTACAGCTCCCTATCAGTCTCCATTGAGAAGTAGCAGTGCATGCAGTCATACATCTAATGCACAATACTTCACTGTTCTTCACAATCTTTGATTCCTTTCCACAATACTTATGAGATATAAAATAACATGCTGTGACAACTGCAGTACTGACACTTAATGTTCTTTGTAAGAACTGGCTGCTTCTCTTCTGGTTCAGTCTTGCCAGCACAACCTGAACCAATAAACTCCCTCACTAGAGTATTCTGCTGCTGTCTTGAATAGGGAAGTGCACATGATAATCATCATTCATGTAGAGAGTCTGACAGAGCTGAGGTCATTAGAAACTGCTCTGTTTTGTCTGCTTCCTCCTGCAGAACATGGTGATGGCTATCCCTTTGATGGCAAAGACGGTCTCCTGGCTCATGCCTTTGCACCGGGGCCAGGAATTGGAGGAGATTCCCATTTTGATGATGATGAACTGTGGACTCTTGGAGAGGGACAAGGTACCAGACTTTTTAATGTTTCAGAACATATAGCCTGCTGGCTGCTGTATTTTAATGCTGTTTCAGGGCACTGCACTAAATGTTTTCATTGACTGTCAGTAAATATTAGGAGGTGAAAACTCATTTATATGATTTTTATGATTTAAATCATTCTCTACAACAATTTTATGTAATTCCTTAATAAATGTCACAAAGGATTTCCCTTTCTGTTCCTCTACTGCTGCCTCATGAAAAACTGAATTAACAATAGGCCTGATGCTGCATAACCTTCACAAATTGTGGTAAAAGTACAAAGCCATGACTACATTTTTGAATGCTCCAGTTCTCAGGCATTCAAACTACACCACCTTTTAGTTCATTTGTAAGAGGCCGACTGGTCAATGTTTTTCTGCTGACATACCCTTTTTAATATTATTTAATCTGTGGCTCCAGTTGCTAAAAGTAGAGCCATCCACCTGAGCAGGTTTTTATATACTCACAGTATCAAAAAACAACTGGAATATAAATCACTCACGCTGATAAGTGAAACAAAATTGACATCAAACAGTGGATTAAGAACACCTCCAAGAATCTTTAACAGGCAGTTCTTACACCTTTTAGAAGAAACAACTGAAATTCAGATAATATCACCTGACCTAGACAAACAAGACTAAGTATTAGTAGTTTGGAACCTCTTTTTCTGTTTGAACTTTTCCACAACCATATAGTACTAATTATAATTCCTGTACTGTAAAATAATTTGGAACACTTAGAATAAGAACGAAAAGTCATGTTTGTCTTTCATTTCATGTTCTAGTTTTCTCATCTGTCCTCCCATGAAAAAAATAATTGAACTTTAATACCAAAATAGTCATCTTCCTTCTGTTGGGCTGTCTTTTACCTTTAGTAGAGTCACTGACTAGTAACTGTACTACCTGGACTGGATCTCTGCCCCAGAGACAGAAGGAAACTGTTTTCCATATAAGTGAAAATCCTACACAAGCAAACAGTTAGTTACTGACATTGAAAGAAATGCTATGGATAAGTGAATTATCTATATTAATATATATATATATATAACAGCACCAATACTGTAGCCATAAGACCACATGTGATAAACTGTAATAAATCCCCGGATCTGGGTGTGCCTACATTTCCACCCTGTCCCCCTGTTCCCAGCAGATCTCATTCAAGTCACATTGGAAATAACCAAGTGGTTTATGAGGCACGAGGCATGTTCAGCTCATGTTCAGCTGCTGCCTGGAACCTTTGGAACTATACTGAACATTTCAGACCATATTACCAATAAAATTAAATTACTAAATGTATTAACAGCATGTTTATAACTTTGCCTTGCCATGGTAACAACATATATATTTTCTGGGCTGATTCTAGCACTTCACTGTGAGTAATATCCATGTAATTCTTTTAAAATTGCCAGTTATTATTTCAGCTCTGATCATCATGCCAATAGAGAGACCAGCAGCATATTGAATTTCAAAGTGGAAATTCAGACTGCATTTCTATATCAGTATCTTCCAGGAAAAGAAGATGTCCAGAAACTGTATTTTTTATATCAGTTGGTAGCTAATTTCACCACTGCATTTGTTCTCTTTGTAGTGGTTAGAGTGAAGTATGGAAATGCAGATGGTGAATACTGCAAATTTCCCTTCTGGTTCAATGGCAAGGAATACAACAGCTGCACAGATGCAGGACGCAATGATGGATTCCTCTGGTGTTCCACAACCAAAGACTTTGATGCAGATGGCAAATATGGCTTTTGTCCCCATGAATGTGAGTAAATCAGTGTTTCTACTGTTTTTTTCCTGGTAGACTTTTCCCTTCTTAGTTGCTCATCCACTTCTCCTTGTACTTTTCCCACTTCCTTTCTGGCAGATTTAGATTTACAGCTCCTCATTATCTCTAAGCAGATAAAACCCATTACACTCTCCCTTGGTTTAGAAGAGTTTGTAACTGATGAAGAACCAGGCCAAGGTCTTTCTCTAAACACACAAACATTAAATGTGTGCCTGAAGCCATGTCAGCCCCATATATACATCAAAGACACTCCAGGTTGAGTTTTACAGTCAAGGAAAGACCTTTGAGAGTAAGGATTGGGCAAAATTTGGAGATGGAGGACACTAAATGACAGAAATTTCTCCCTAAATTGCAGACCATTCCACAAACAATTGAAATTGCATCTTCTGCAAGAGCAGTAGTTGAGAAAAATGAGTTATTAAGGATGAAACCCATTAAGTCAAACCTCCATAGCTTTGCTTACCAATTTTACCAACTGGTGGCCCAGGTTGCACAGGAGCCCTTGCAGAGCAACATGACACTATTATCGTCACAAATCACCCTTTAAATGATCTCATACTGCTTTTCAAAATGAAAATTACCAACTTTCAAGCTAATATCTGTGCCAGTACAAATTATTTATATGTTGGTACATTGCAAATTGCTAGCCAGGAGAGCACTTGCATTTTTAGAATTTAGGGATTTATTTTTAATGCATGCCTTAGGACTCCTCCTCATGAAGCAGGGACAACAGCCCACTTTAGATATGGGAATTAATGTCTTTCAGAAAGCATAACACTGCATCAGTATCTGTACAAAACTGTTAGAGGGTCTAGGAAAGCTATGACTGTACTTAATTTCTAACTTTTTGGAATGTGAACAGAATCCTCTGTTTCACAAGCAAATGATTTCACATTTGGAAACACTCATTTAAAGATTGGACAAAGTGTATAATGCCTTTATGTAGTCAACACTTTTTAAAAGTATACACAAGTTTATTATCTTTCAAACGAAATTACGACAATATGTTTCCTGCTAAACAACAAGAGCACATTTTTCTGTGCTTGAAAATCTTGATGAGTCTTTACATCTCGAGGATACAACATTTTAGAGATTTTATTAGTACAAGTGTGAATTTCATCTCCTGTACATCACACAGCAGGAAACCTTTAGAGAAGCAATTAAGTATAATTGGCTGTAGCCTACTGAGCAGGTTAATCAGCAGTGAGAAGAGTAGAGGAGGTAAGCTGCTTTTAGCCACTTGTTCCATCTCCTCTTTGCCAGTTCCTGGCACATATATTAACAGACATTCCCAGAACTGCAGTTTCCCACATTCATTTATTTCCCTTTGTACTGCTATTAGCTTTGGGTAGATATCAGCAGGGAGTGCTTCATCTTTTACCTTACATATCAAGCAGTGGACCCACAGGGTCTCTAAAACTCCTGCCTACTGAGAGTTTGTTGTTATGCTGGGTCATAACAAATAATAAGAGAGTTATGAAAGAGAACAAACCAGAAAGCAGTGGTGCTTTTTTCAGACTCCTGATTTTTTTAATCCTACTTAAAACACTAGTACTAAATTGACCTATAATATTATGGCTACATGCAATTTGTACAAGGAAAGAGAACGGAGATTGATGGAAGATAATTAGTGGTGCTTAAGATGCAGAGCTAACAAAACATCTTCAGGGGTTTGTGAGCCCAAGAAGGCACAAGCACAGCCCAGCATGTCCCAGAAGCCTCACAAGTATTATAACACATGTACGTGTGTTAATGTGCTCGTGTCTGCTAAGAACGCACGAGGTATGTGTAGGTAGAAAAAGTTCAGGTGCTCTGTCTCCCAAACTTCTCCAGTATCCTATTGCAGCCAAGCACTAAGTGGACTCCTGCTTGACAGGCTTTGGGGCTTTTTCAAGCTTGCTTGCAAGACTCTACAGTTTCCAATACAAGATTACAGATTTTCTGCATCGGGATGCTAGTAGTTTCCAAAGATAATCTGTTGTAGAACATGTCAGTCTTCTAGCCCTAACATGGTAAAAAATTATTCTTGAATTTCCAAACCCCTAACTACCTGGTACAGATCACATCTAGAGCTGGGATATACCACGATGGCAGCTATTTATACAACCACAGAGGATGAACAAGCGGGAGTGTGAACTTTTAACAGACTTCAGCTAATTAAAAAAAAAAAAAAAAAAGTTATCATTTAGTTGCATGACTTTCAGAAGTAGCTTCTTTAGCCTACGATTTCCTTCAGCAGACTATATGTATGCACATGCACTTACCTGCACAATCTTGTCCTGAAACTTTGCTACCTCCTTCATTTCCCGCTTTCCCCAAATCTTATATCCCTCAGATTAATCCTTTCAGTCAGAAAAGAGAAAAATGTGGCTTATTTCTTTAAAATACTCCAAATACTCAAATACAGTCAGAGCAAAGCCCAAATTATAGGTAAATGGAAAAATGGAGATCCATGTACCCTAAATTATACCTTTGTAAAATCCTAAAGTCATACAAGGCTGAATAAATAAGCAGTGAAGCACTGTCAGGGAGAGTTCATTCTGAAAGTGAAGTTCCTGGATATGCTTGTGTCAAGGTTTCTGAAACAGAACAGAAGGAACAGCCTTTTGTTTCTGATGTAATTGTTTTGCAAGATCCACGAACAGTTATTCACAGATGGTTCTTATTAAATCCAGAGTGGCATTGTTCACTCATTATTCCAAGTTACCATTTGCTAAACCACAGCAAATAAATTCAGATAGAGGAGGATTTACATCAGAGTCTGTGTTGGGGGCAGCATTCCTAGTTGTTGGTCTTTGTTTCTGTCATGTTTAACTCACTGAAGTGAGTTTCAATTCTTCTCATTATAGCCATGGTGCATGCATGGAAACATTTTTAAAGCTATGGTACTGAATCAGGCTTTTCTAAAGTAAATCCCAGATCAGTACCTTAATTTTGTAAACTGATTCAAATATCCTTTGTCAAAGCAGAAGAAAGTAGAGCAGAAAGTTACTACACAAATCCCGCGCAGATGTGCCAAACCTCCCCTTTGCCATATGGGATCAAGGGATCTTGAATCTCTCTCTTAACTCAACTCCACTGACACTAAAAGCAGTTTAGGCTCCTTACTTTGATTCTCCAAAATATAGCATTGCTGAAATCTGTTCTCTGCCTGTACCCCCCTCACATCAGCCACGGTTCTCACAGGCTGCTGCCCGCCTGCTCTCCCAGGCAGAACCCTCATGAAGCTGCACTACCTCCAGCTTGGATCTGTGCCACAGGGGTTTTAGCAGCCTTCCAGACTGAGGTTTCCTGACATCACAACTGGTGGATTTTTCTAGGAAGAGCTAACAGTGAAGCTCACAGATTAGTAATGCCCAGTCCGAATCTGCTCTCGCATCAATGTGCCTTCATCAAGTTTTAAACTGCTGAGCTTGCCATGAGGCAGAACAAGAGTCAGGCCCTTTAAGATCCCCTTACACATAAATGAGGCTTTTGTTTTGGGGAAACTGACCCAGTCTCTGCCTTTAAATTTCATTTACATTATAGCAATTTTATAGTTAAGGCAGGAGGGCAGGGGGATTGAAAACTTAATAAACCGTTGTTGTTACCATCACATGATATTGCCTCAAGCAAAATGAAAAGCTGCATTTTGACTGTGACTCAGAAAGGCTGCATGCAAAGCAGTAAGAGACCGACTTTCCATATGGTTTTTGCAACTTAGCCACATGTAAACCAACATAAAAAAAGGCTATTAAAATGCAGAGTTTGCCAGACCCAGAGTTGGAAGCAGCTCATGTGGTAAATGAGTCATCTAAACAACTCAGTTTAATTTTCCCCTCCAATTCTATAATTTCTTTATTAAAAAAATAAAGTCTTTCTCCAATCACAACAACAACAGTCCTAATTAATGCACCTTTTTGAACTTAGTACAACATCTGAGACAAAACCAAGTATTTGCCACTTGCTCTTTCGGGGAGGCACAGTGTGTGTTGCAGTTCCCTCTGCCTAGAGACAGGATCTTTGTGCAGCTGTTTCTATGCCCAGGATGCAAAAGGATAGAAGCATTCTCTCAGGCAGATCAGAAGTTCAGTGAGCTCATATATGTGAGCCAGGACTGCAAAACTCCAAGCCCTCTCATTAGTGGGACTGGAACTTACTTCTGTAACTTGCTGGTTCATGTCCCTGATGCTGTGGCCAGTTACTAGTTTAAGTGGAAAAGGCAAAATGAACCATCTGTGTCACAATACCCCATTGTTAGAACCCTTCCCAGTCACCCTTAGGGTACAGAAAGTCTGGTGGTTTTAGTTACTGCTACTCTAAGTGGAGCACACCCATAAGTAACATCACTTCCCACTGATGTATCTGACTAAGCAAAGGTAAACCCTCTCGAATCCTACACAAAGACACCGAGGCTGTAATGGCTGGTTAGTCACCAAAAACAACAGCAAAGTTAGAACTGACCTGTATGCCTTCCCACATACATAGTTGCAGCTTTAACTGAGTGAGAGAGAGGGACAAAGTGCCCTTGGGCACCTCAAAAAAAGTCCAAATCATGCATGTTTTACACTGGGAATTCAAATATTCTTAAATCTCAAGGGGAATTAGCACATGGCTGCATGAAGGATTTTTTGTCTCTGTTCAGTGCAAGGCCTAGAGCAGTTTGTTTCCTTCACAGTTTCTCCTCACCAGCACATGGCACTCACTGTCCTGCCATCGAGGATTCCCACAGATAGAGCAGCCAGGAGAAGACACTGGCAGATTCACAAGATGTCAGGTGCTCCAAGCCACCTGCATTTCCATGGAATTCAATTTGGACATATATTTTTTTAATGAGATTTTATCTGTCTTCATCTAGAAATTCCAAAAAGTTTACTAAAATACTAAAGAGATCCCAGAACCCTTGAGTCAATTTAGTCTGTACTCCTTCATCCACAAGAGAGATTTCTGATTCTCAGAGTTGAGCCACAGGGCTGTGTTTGTGCATACGGACAGACAACACAAGACTAATACACAACCTTCAGGAACACTGACCAAGCAAAAGGCAGGAGAAGCCTCCAGTGTTCAGCTTTATTGGAGCAGCCTATTTGTCCTCTCTTGCTCATGTATTGAGTGCCTGTGCCCAGCTCTGGGGATTCTCAGAAATGGGATGCAAACCTAGAGGAAGAGCCTACAGGTTATTATCCAACTTCACTGTATGACAGCATTTTAGAGAAACTCTGGCCAAAGTCTGCCATTCTAGCTAACATCTTTGACACAAGGTAGATGAGTCAGCAGAGGATTAAGGACCGTGAGTGATTTTCTTGGAATCCTCTTTCTAAATGTTGTTTTAAGAAGGAGTATCAATTTTCTGTTATGAGGCAGGCTATAGGATATACACAAAATCACATTCAAACAGCCTGGTAGAATTTTCTTCATTCCCAACTCACTTATAGAGATCAATCAGTCATTCTTTTCTCTATGCTTGTGAGACTGTAACATCCCTGACCTATCTTGCACTTCAGTGTTGGTGTAAAATAGAGGTTCTAAGTGTGAACTGCACCACATATGATGGCTGTCTAATCTCTGTCCAGACCTTCACACATTGCCACTGGCACACTGTGATTCCCTGTTGATGCTGAGCCTTGTGTGTTGACGTTCTCCTCTCTTGTTCTCCCTACAGCCCTTTTTACGATGGGTGGCAATGGTGATGGGCAGCCATGCAAATTTCCCTTCAAATTCCAAGGCCAATCCTATGACCAGTGCACAACAGAAGGCAGGACAGATGGATATCGATGGTGTGGAACCACTGAAGACTATGATAGGGATAAGAAGTACGGATTCTGTCCAGAGACTGGTAAGAGGAATGTTGCTTGCATAACACAGTCTAATTTGCCATTTTTTTAAGTAACAAGTCTCATTTTGCACACCTTCACCGGAGCACACAAAAGTTGGTGAGTTAGACCCAATTTCAACAGAGGTGGCCAAGGAAGTCACTGGAACAGGAGCAATCTGTGTAAACATTGTATGTCATAGCACACCAGGTTTATCAGGGATACACAAATGTCATTGAACTGGCTACATGGCTATCACTGTGGGATAATTACAGGCTGATTACAATTTGTTAATGGCCCTGGAAGAGAAGTCTCATGTGACAGAAGAAAGCATGAATAATATTTTAGCTTAATACATTTACACTTGAAAAAAGAAATCCTGTTTAGTATGTTAAGCTTGTGTTAATAGATCTTTTCAGCAATTCAGAATTAAGTGAAATGATTTAGCCACAAAAATAGATTTCAGCTTTCTTCACAATTTTTTGTACTTTTTGAGTTTTACCACATAAAGGAGCAAAAAATAATTTA
Organism: Manacus candei; assembly: GCF_025592945.1. Classification (NCBI taxonomy): domain Eukaryota; kingdom Metazoa; phylum Chordata; class Aves; order Passeriformes; family Pipridae; genus Manacus; species Manacus candei. The sequence goes on from NW_026138113.1 coordinate 6,878,137, forward strand.
TAGCCTTGTAATGCTTGGCAGGTGTTCAATTTTAGGATACAGATTAGAGCCACAAGCACTGAGACTGTCTAAGTTAGCTATGGCAGTTCTAAAGTCTCTGGCTTTTAACAGAGCCAAGGGGAAGCTATAATCACCCTGTAGCCCCCTGAAGATACATTCCAACCTATATGCATCCTGCTTTTTGATTTTTTGGAATCTTTTGAAAATGGCCTAACCATTTTCAGGAGAGATTTGATGAACTGGTATTTGGCTTCCTGTTACTTTTGATAACCAGGTGTAGCACTTCAATCTTACATATCAGATGATTAAAATCATAATAAAAGAAAGGATCAATTTCATGATAACTTGCTGCACAGTTAGAAAGAGAAAATTCTAAAGGATTTTTCAACAGATAAAAGAACCAGTATATCTGGAATCAATGTATTCAAAGTCCTAGGTAACAGTCTCTATCACTGAAACCAAGAAATACACTTAGTTTAAGCTGCTTTTTTTCAGCACAAAAGGCTGAGGTAACTGTGATTTTTTTTTTAAATTTATGGCTTACTAATAAGTAATAATGAATGATAAATAAATACTATTAAATAATTAGGGTCACAACCAGCTTTGTCTCTGTATTGCTCTCATGAACCTTCCCAGAATATAGACCATAATTTGAAAGGAAATGTAATTGCCAGGTAGTTGTGTAAATGAATTTTAAATAGTTTTATATTCTTTTCATATCCTCTTCATGATACCTACTTTAAACTGTTATTTACATAAAATTACACCCTCTTACCTCTAGAAAAACTTGTTAAAAAAAAAAGTTATTCACATTTAATATGTTCTTTTCTTTAGAAAATGTTTTAAAATCATACGGGTTTAAAATGCACCCTGCTGTCAGGGTATAAAAAGGTTCAGTGGGACACCCACTAGCCAGGTGGATACTCAACAGTTCTTTAACCTTTCTGACACTAATCCTACCTTCCATCTATTTGAGACAGTTTTAAAATATCCCCAGGAAAGATCACCAAAAGATACCTGCCAGGCAATCCCCTTCCACAAAACACTGCTAACTGCTGCTGTCTCAGAGCTGTGAACGTGAGTCTGGGGCTCGCTCTTACTCCCAGCCAAAACTATTGGCTAGTTCATTGCAATGGCAATGCTTAGACTCTTTTATTCTCTGTCAGACAATTTTCAAATATTACTTTTAATCTCGCTCTTCATATTCTTTAAAAGACTGCAGTTTTTCTCCTCGCTCTCTGGTTTTAGTGTGTAGTGTAGGAGACGACGCAAAAGGGATCCCCCCTCTCACTGCATTTTCCCCTCATTTTCCACAGCCATGTCAACAGTTGGTGGAAATTCAGAGGGAGCTCCTTGTGTATTCCCCTTCATCTTCCTTGGGAATAAATATGACTCCTGTACGAGTGCAGGGCGCAACGATGGCAAGCTCTGGTGTGCGTCCACCAGCAGCTACGACGACGACCGCAAGTGGGGCTTTTGTCCGGATCAAGGTAACGCAGTTTGTCAGAGCAACAAACAGCAACTGAACAGTGACCACAGTGGTGGCATCACACCTTCTCCCCAGCCCAAAATCCGAGACAAATCCCTGCCTTTAAATGTGAGGCTACAGCTAAAGAGCCAGTCCCAGAGCTCGTCCGCATGAAATGAACAGATTTTCTGAGGTTATAATGATGAAGTGTCTTTCCAAAATGTAAACCAACCAAATAAACAAATAAATTGATGTTTTTCTCCCCAACAGTTTTCCCCTCCAAAGCTAAAAGCCACAAGTACTATACTATTTCACTAGCATTCAGTACACTGATATTGGCCAAAATAGGAACAAATGCTAAATGTAAAAAAACCAATACATTTGTGACTGATACCACCAAGGATGAAAAACATGTTTAAGAAGTGAGACAGTATAAAGTTCATATGGTGAATAAGGGTATTTAAAATTATTTTGGTTAATATTTGTCCTTATTTCTAACATGGGCAAAATTAAGTGTAGCAAAAGGCTTTTTTTTTGACATTTACAAATAAATGTAAGATTCAGGTTTTACTTTGAGGAAGAAAAAAAATGCCAAATTTCAGGTACCGTTTGGGCATAATTAATAAAAGATCATTTTATGATTTTTAACCTAACAGTATTTGGTACACCAGTACTGATTCAGACTTACACATCTGTTTATCACTTACAAGCCATTTCATGGTGAAAAGGAAGATTTGATATTTAGATTGCAAGTTTAATTTTTCGGTGCTTAAAAAGGATGTTTGATGTTATTTGCTACACTTCCTTTTTTTCATAGAAGTATTAAGACTGCAGTCAGAGTCACTTGCATGGGAGAAAGCAGCAAACATCATCTACAAAAGAGGTTTTAGAATCTCTCCAATGAAATGTCATTACTGGCAGTATGTGTGACATTCACCATTGCAGGCTGTAAATGCTAATTATTATGTTTACTATTGAGAGATTTTTTTTAATGGGCAATGAGGAAAGTAAAATTGTAAGACTGTGAACAACCTGTGTGGCACAATTCTATTTACAGGAAAACAGCTAACATTGTCTTACTGTGTTATTCAGGATACAGTCTCTTCTTGGTTGCTGCCCATGAATTTGGCCATGCCATGGGATTAGAGCACTCTGAGGATCCAGGAGCTCTTATGGCCCCTATCTACACCTACACCAAGAACTTTCGACTTTCCCAGGATGATATTAAAGGGATCCAGGAACTATATGGTAAAGTCCTCCCTCATCAGCAGAACTCATCAGAAAAGCATGCAGCACAGGTTGAAATTTGGGACTCAGAACTTGCAGTAAATTGCAAACTGCACAAACCCATCAATGCCAGAAACACCCTCTGTTCCTTTCTCCCTGCTTTTTTCACGTTAATAGCAGGGCTTCTACTTCAATCAAATATCATAACTTGAGGATGGGGGCTCACTAAATTTACTGAAAGAGAAGGAGCTCCAAAATGCCCCATAACCAAACCTTTATATGAAAATTTCTAGTACCTTTACTGGGTCAATGAAATTCCATGTTTGTCTCTAGCGAGAAACACCTGATGTGGTTGGGGTTGGATGTTACTTTCCATAACACCCTGAGCTTCCCAGACAGCAACTCCTGGTAGGAGGGGAAGGACACTGTTTCCTGTGTCCCAGCTTGGAAGCATTTCATGTTATCTTCCTGCAACAATTCAAGCTGTACCATCACAATAATGTGCAGAAAGTTTGTGGGAGCTGAAACTTCAATGTAAATGTATTTGGCAAGCTCCTGGAGAAAAAGTGGATTTAAGTATTTTTACATTGCTACATCTTTAAAATTTGTTATTTTCTCCACCAATAGTGTTAGTAAAATGCATAAGTATTATTAGGATTAAAATTCCTTGCATGTATATATTTTCCACCTTGCAGAGGCATAAGTATACTACAGTCATTTCTATATACTCTTTCTGTGTTTTTCATTTTTCTACTGAGAGATCTTCCTGACTGGAACTATATTCTACAGTATTCAACACTTTGGAAATTTTAATAAGAGTATACCAAAATGATTATCACATGACACAAAAATCTGATTTGAATCTTCATTTTTCCTTGTTCTTAGCTGCTTTAATTAGGAATGGGAATTGAGACATGGGCAAGGTTAAGTGAGTTTTTCTAAGCTCATGCCATGTATCTTTGATAAGAGTTCAGAATTTAACCCAGTTGTCTCAAGGCATAATTCAAGACCTGAGACAAAACTTCAAGACAAAACTACCTTTCCTTCTTCTTTATAACTGATATAACCCTTTACAAACTGCTTTCTATATAAACCAATAATTAAAAAAAATATTTGTTTTCTCCCCTTATTAGTATTATCACAAATCATCTACACTCCATTTTTTTCATACAGTAAGCCAACCTGATGCCTAAGAGTCATATGGCAATATAGCAGAAGCCAAATAATAAAACAAAATAAACCAGATGGAAAAGTTCATGTTCTGAAAAACACATTCTGATTATTGGTGAGGGTAGAAAGAGCATGCTAATGGCTCAAAATTCATCTTTGTAACTAGGGAAATATTGGCACTTCCTTAAAAAAAAGAAAAATCCTCTTTGACTACTCTCTCAGCAGAGTTGCTGACAATTCTGAGTAGAAGGACTTTGAAATGCGTTTCTCTTCCTTTTAGAAGTCAGTAAAACAAAAATTGTAATGTTAACTTCTGAACCCAGTATAGTCACTTCTGAATATCTCTCAGGTTAAATAGGCAGCTCAGCACAGACACACACAGGCACAATGTCTCCAATGAGGCAATGTAGCAGATTCACGCAGGACTGGAAGTCAAGGCTTCCTCAGCTCTACTCAACCACCCTCCTTCTGAAAAGATTTTATGATAAGTTTTTCTCCTTCAAGCACTGCCTCTGAATGATTCCCCTTCTAGAAATCACGGTAGCTTGTGTTCTTGATGCAGCACTATCCCAGTGTAACAGAATATCTCTGTCCACCTCCACAGAAGTGTCACCTGATGTTGAACCCGGGCCAGGGCCAGGACCAGGACCAGGCCCACGTCCAACCCTTGGACCTGTCACTCCAGAGCTCTGCAAGCACGACATTGTCTTTGATGGAGTCGCACAAATTAGAGGAGAAATATTTTTCTTCAAAGACAGGTAAGTGAGATAAATTGCTTACCAATGGGGTCTCAAGTGAAGGACTCTGTGAGACATATTCATCAAAATCTAGAAATTTGTTATCAGATACAATATCTGCCCTTTGTTTTGTGTGTTCAGAGATGGTAAAGTGTCCTAACCAACTCCTAAGGGAAGCAGATGGCAAATTCTGGTTTTATGTGTAAATTATTCCACCTTCTTTGCCACAAGGGTACACTGTTGGCTCAGGGTCAACTTGGTTTTGACCAGGACCTCCAGGTCCATTTTCACAAAGCTGCTTTCCAGCCTGTTGGCCCCCAGTGTGTGCTGGGGTTGCTCCTCCCCAGATGCAGGACCTCGAACTCCCTGTTGCTGATCTGCATGAGGTTCCTGTCACTTCATAGGTGAAATAATTATGTCATAAGTTCACCTTTTCTTAGAGATACTCTCAAACTTATTTGAGAGTCTGGAATTTTCAACTTCAGTCATTATTTTAGGCAGTTTTTTGACACTTTTAATTTCTGGTTTCTGCCCTACACTGGGACTGTGCACATCAAAATGCTATGACAACTGGGCTGGTGATAGTTCTAGTTAAAGTCAGGACAAGGAAATGCCACGAACCTCAAAAAAAACCCAAAAAAACAAACAAAAGAAAACCACAAGAAAAAAAAAGACCCATTCTCCCATTTTCTGCCCAATTTTACAAATTGGAGAGCAAAAATTAACCCTGGTGCCAGCTCTGCTGGTCTGTGAAGTCACATGAGGGTTGCTCAAAACAGTGAAGTAGTTGTGAGACACATGCAAACTTCAAAATGGATTGTAATTCAGCAATGGAAATCCCAGCATTTTCAGGGGAGGCATTATTATTTCTGATTTCATTTCATACAGTTTGTACTCTGGACAGAGGTTTCATATCTGATTACAGAAAAATTTCCAATCTCAACTTCTAAAAATACTCCTAAAAAAAAAAGTAGTTCACCCAAAGCTAGTGGCAATATTCTCAAATGACTCTTTTACAATGGAGAAACTGTTTTAGCAAATCTTGGATTTTAGCATAACTTTCATTATGATGGGCTAGTTCAAAAAGGATCTGTTCCTTTCCCACGTTCATAAAGAAAAAAAATCATGGAAATCCATGAGCAAAGTTTTGTTCTTGATTTGTTTTTAATTCAGGTTGAGTCCAAAATCATTAAATAACAGTGTTACACGACTCATGGCTGCTGTAATAACACACCCAGGACACTGGTGATTGAGACAGGCTCTGTGTGTGCAAAGCCCCCAAGTCTGAAGATACCAAAGACATTTTTGATGCAAAAGCAGAGACATTCCAGATAAAACGTGGTGGCTGCACAGCTGCAGCTCCCACTGCTTTTGCCAGGGCCTGTATTACCCAGCTGCTCAGCAATGAAGAGCATCTCCTAAGGAGTATGGGACTTGGCAGCACCATGGTGAGAGACACTAAAGCTCCTTTTTCCCTGCCATAAATCAATGCCCAATTTGAAATCATTTATGCTCAGTTACACTGAACACTCTCCCAACACCATTGAAGATTTGAGCCCACATACATTCACTGAGCTTGCCTAAATCAAACACTGCCTCCTGTCATATGAAAACATACAGAGCATCTGAAGTCAAGGGAAGTATTGCAACTCACCTGTTCATTGCTCCTTGCCAGATGTCAGTGGAAATTTAAAAGGAAGCAAGAACCAACAAACAAGTCTGCCTCACAAAACAGCAATTTAACACTTATTTCTATTTCCTGGTGATATACCTGAGTCCCATCATCTACTCCAGATTGAAATTTTCAGCTAGAAGATATGAAAAATTAATTACTATGCTGCATGGTTTAGCTCTATTCACCAGAATTTTGTAACAAAAAGTCATGGTCAATTGGGTAATTTTACAGGCTATGTAATTTTACAGTAATTCCTTCAGTGCATTTGCTTCTAGCCCCAATCTATGTGATAACCAGAATAATGGCGCTTTGGGGTTGAAGTTTGACTTAATCTTTTTCATAGGCTTTGTATTTTAGCAATGCAGAAATGGGATTTAAAGCTTCTGACTGCAAGAACAAAATATTTCCATTTGTATGACAGCTCCTTGGGGCACAAAGAGTTCATTCGATCTGGCTATAGAGACACCTCTGAGACCTTTCAAACTCTTCTTCTTGGCCATGTCAGCAGCAGGCTAAGATTCCAGTGATCCCTATTGGCAAGGAACAGCCCTTTTTTGGCCACAAAATGTCCCCAGAGTACCAAGAGATCAGCCTCACAGAAAGCTGCACTTGGCCCTTCCACCAAGAGCCCCACGACCCCAGCCCAACAAGTCTGTCAAAACTGGTGCCCATGTTTGCTAACACAGCCACCCAAGAGCATCAGAGTATTCACCTCAGCTCAGTGCCTTCAAAGCAAAGTCATTCTCACAGCAGTAAAACCCCTTTCAAGTTCCACAGTATTCCCAGTATTCCCATCCCATTCTCCTCTTCTTCTCACTCGTGGGCCTTGGTTTTCTGCCAGACTTCCACCTTGCTTCTGCTTTTGTAAACTGGTAGTCACGCAGAGGAACAAGGTAAAATCTATTCCTAAATCAGCAAAGTGATCCAGTACTCTAAATAATCCCAACAAAACAGAAGTATTTTCCATTTAGATACAGTTGGTCTAAGAAGTATTCAAATACCAAAACAATCTGTTCAGACTGGCTCAGGCTTTATCTAACATGCAGCAAAAGCAGACAATTATTGAATTGTTTTGCTCTGGAATGGCTTTGCCTATCAGTCTTGCAGCTTTCCAAGTATCAGGCAAACAGCATTATGACTCACTTTTGGAATTCAAGAAACAAATGTCTGTCATGTGTCGTGTGACTTTTATGATTCATGAAAATAAGTGCAGAATCCAACTGTCACATGGTACAGGCAAAGAGAGCAAATAGCAAAAAGGAGGTCAGGTATGATTAATTTTTTCAAAAAAAGTGTTTCCCCTCCCTCCTCAAATCAAGGAAATGAAATTATTGCATTACTGAAGGTGCTGCTGGATGTAGAGAAGAGCTGAGCTTTTCCACTGGGCACAAAATGCTGGAGAACAGCATTTACACAGATGGTTTTGTTCTGAGACTGAAAAAAATTCATACTTCTGAAGTTTACCAACACATTAAAGAAGATGTACTGATTTAGGCCCTTTAGATAACTGCACGCAATAATAATAATGGCAAAGGTTGGTTATGTAAAACTATGATGTAAAATATCTAATGTGACAAAATTAATAAATCTGTCTATAAATGTAGTATTAAAATTTAATATAGAGGAGTAAAAAACATTTTATCATGTTCAAAGTGAAACGAGAAAGCCAAATTTATTTTATAATTTATTTTACCATTTCCTCAATGAGTAGATATAAAAATACCTCCTACTTCATTCAAAAACAAAATAAAATTCAGCTTTGACGAAGTTTCCCGTTCCACAAGAAAACCTCAATATTTTAACAAGACCCTTGAAATGTGTGGTTTATTAAAAACCTGGTGTTCAAGTCTCCATTGGCTCTGAAAAGTTTGGAATTCATGCAGATAGCAATTATTAGAGCTGATTCAGCCATAAATCAGGGCCAAATTTGACTTAGAATTCTGTAACTTGGATTTTTAAAGGAGTTACTTTCATGAATGCAATATTAAAGATTTTCTATATGAATTTCCATTCCATATCGTATTGGATCTACTTTTCTGTCTAAAAAGAGATTCATGACACAAATGGTTTTACCTTTTACAGCATTTCATATGTGTTTAGACACTGTCAAGGGAAAGAGAAATTAGAATATGACTTATTCTTTGCCTCTTTTTTAATAAATGAAAATTATAATGAATCATGCTCAGAGATATTTTTGCACGTTAAAAATACATCTCTGCATGCAAAATGGGAGTACATTAACATACTACTATCTTAATTATTAGTACCATACCTCAGGTTAAATTAATACATAATTTTAATTAAGAGAAAAGAAACAATGCACTTGCCAGCTGTACTGTTCCTCATAACAAACACTGTAATTCAGCATACAGCAACTGATCACACTTGCAAATGCATTTCAAAATATTTTATTTGTCCTAGCTAGCTATGTTTGCAGCTAAACTTCTGTTGATAAAAATACAGCAATTTATTAAATGAATTTAGGACTGCTCCTCCGAGTTCCAGGCAAAACTAAAATTCAATTTCAGATCTTGGGTTTCTCAAAGGTATTCTAGGCAGGAATGGGTAATGACAATTTATACTCTGCAAAAAATAAGACGCCAGTAGCACCTTGAGCTTCAGAAACATATTGCTGGTAAAAGCTGTTTGACCTCAGAATTTAACAGCCTGGTGCATTCCACCAGCCTGCTGATTTTTCATTTTATGACCATGTCAAAACTTTTGTTCTGTTGGGGAAAAATTCGTTCATTCTATGAAGGAGGAAATAGTGCCATTTTTAATACCAAAAGTCCTCAGCACAAAGCTCTGCCATGTAGAGATAATTAGAGCTTTTTAAAGCTTAAATCAAATGATGATCCTACTTATACATAAAATAGCCAATAAATTACCCTTTGCATTTCTCTAATGAACACTTTTAGTGCCAGCAGTTTCTTTTATAGCCAAACTCACTTCCCAGCAGTATGATATACCGCTATTAGATTTGAACTTTTAGTCACTACAATAGTAATTGCAAGAGCAATTCATGGAATACAAAACTCTGCTTTTGTCAAACATTCATCCATCTGCTCCAGACACAGCAGCAGGAGAGCTCCAACAGTTTAAATGCCGTGTTAAACGAGTTTATTTGTATACTCAAAGCACAGGATAAATGTTGCTCTGATGCAAAAAGCAACAGGAAGCCCAAGGCAATCAGTGCAGCAATTTCCCCAGTCCAGCTTAAGGTGCAGCCCTTCAAGCAACATACTCCTAAATAAATGTGTTGACTTTTCAGTCACTGTAGGAAAAGAGTCACCAATGTGTGTTGCTGTGAAGGTCTGTGTGCACATGTGTGTCTACGCAGGCTTATGTGGCCTTTGCCAGAAGTGATGAGAAACAGATGTGCTGGTGAATTAGTTCATTGTAAATCTCATACAACTTTCTGTTCTGCTCAGATTCATGTGGAGGACTGTAAACCCCCGAGGAAAACCCACAGGTCCTCTTCTTGTTGCTACATTCTGGCCTGATCTGCCAGAGAAAATTGATGCTGTCTACGAGGCCCCTCAGGATGAGAAGGCTGTGTTTTTTTCAGGTATTGGTTTTAAGTTTCAAAATGTAAGTAGCCATTTGCATAATGTGGCATTCGAGCTCAGCTTCCTCTGGGCCAGGGAACAGCCTGTCTAAGAGCCATTAGAGCCGTCAAGTATGGGTGACAGATCTCCATATTCTCATGCTGAGGATTTAGGACAAAAGGTTGAATCTGAAAGACTCTGAACAACATTGAGCCCCCAGTACAACAGAAGGGGAGCTATAAGGACCTAGGAAGAGACATCCAACAGTAAGCAAGACTAAACAAGAGTCATTATTTAAAAGGAAAAGCAACAACAACAGTGGGAGTTCTGTTTCATCAATCACTGCTCTGTTCTTCTGCCCTTTCCTTCCATTTTAAGCTATTGTCTCTGCATATGTTGCCTGAGAAGACTACATTTTTTTTTCTCCTCATGCATTTCCTTGTCTCCTCCTCTTTTGCCAAAAACTGACTTTGACTCTGGCTTCCAAGCATCTTCCTTGGTGGCTCATCAGGCAGAGGATACAGGTGGCCGTGTGAGCTGCCTCCATGGGAGAGAAGGAGAACAGGAAGCACAGCTCTGTTGCATGTCACACATGGTTCAGCTGGAGTGGCCAAATGAGCAGAGCTGTGAGCCTGTTTTCAACATGAAAAACTGAGCCAGCAAAAAATGGGCTCCAGTATCCACTAAAAACATGACTAAACATCTCCAATCATGTAAAAACCATATGGCCAAAGCTGCTGTACATTTTCAGTACAGGAGGGAAAAAAGTAATGATAATCTATTCCACATGTCTCAAAGACCATTTGCTTTAGTTTACAAGGAGGAGAAAAAAAAAAAATCTTAAAAATGTTTTATTTCAGGCAAGTCAAAACACTTTAAATATTGCATATATTGTGTTTAACCTTATTCCATCTAAATCTCTCCCTTTCTTTATAAGTTACAGGCAAACATAACTAAACTGCTTTTTTAAAAAATAAATAAGAACTAACAAAAAACAAAGATTGGTTTGAAAATAATACAACTATCTTAAAATATTTATTAGTGAGACCTACCCTTTGCTCCTGAATGGCGAAATAATAACTTCTGAGGATCTCAAATGCTACTCTTTACACTTTTCTCATATTAATACTTCACTTATTTATTTCCCACTAGTACAGAATCAAAAAAATGTCCTTTCATGAATTAATCTTTCTGTGGTTTTCAGTGAATCCAGCGAGGGTATTTACTAAGTAAATTGTAATTCCATGTAAAGAACACAGAACACTACTACATCTTCCACTAGTACATATTTGGAGAGACATTAAAAACTGTTGCATGACAAAGGACAACAGCAACTCTGAGCAAAAACTTCCTGATAATCACTCAGTCGAACTGCTCAACAAAACAGAGGGTGAACATGAGCTGCTGCGTCTGAAACTCAGGTGCCTCTGCCTGGTTTCAGACCATCTTAATAATACAAAAAGTTACCAGTATAAACTATTTATTTTAGCATAATTCCAATGTACCAAGATAGTGTCTGCTTCGAAGATGAGTCAGCTAAGAAGGGAGGAAGCAAGAGCACACTGAAGTGATGTCTTTTCTGAGGCAAGCAACACTTGAGTAGCAGAACCAGTTGTAATCATAGTACACCTGCACTGTGACCTAGTGATTCACAGATGGTAAAGTACTAGAAAGACTAGTAATACAGTGAGTGCAATAAAAAGTCACATAGCAAAGTAAAAAAAGAAGAAATACACCTCTGTTACTGACTAACAAACAGTGTTTGTTTGCTTTGTTTTCTCCCCTGCTTAGGAAATGAGTACTGGGTTTATTCAGCCAGCAACTTGGACAGGGGCTATCCAAAGAAACTCACCAGCCTGGGACTGCCCCCTGATGTGCAACGAGTCGATGCAGCTTTTAACTGGGGCAGAAACAAGAGGACATACATCTTTGCTGGAGACAGATACTGGAAGTAAGATGCAGTGAGTGGTGGTAGGATGCTGTTGGCAGAGTTTGGTCTCTAGGGCTGAATGCACGCTGAGGGTCAGGAGGCAGGGACCAAACACAGGGGTTCATCCTCTGAGAATACAAAATGAGGGCTGCCAGAACAGAGCTGACAGCAGGAAAGGGTTTCAGTGCAGCAGCAGCAAACTGTTTGAGAAAACAGCTTGCAATGGAAGACGGTAGCTGGGAATGCCTGTCAGGCTGCTCACCACTACCAACCCATCCCTCTGCCCCCAGGTACCAGCAACTGCTCCATGCTGATCTCAGGCTCTTAAGAGGGGCAAGCTGTCCTTCCTGTCAGCTCACAAATGCTGGGAGAAGACTCTGAGAGGAATTTCTTAAAAATGCACTGATCTCCAATCACTTGAATCCAAAGACTGACCAGATTGCCTTTGAAATTCTTTCAGTAAGCCAGCAGGCTTGGAGGCTCTGTATTGAAAAGAAACAGCAGTGTGACTAGCAAAGCATGCTGGGGCTGACTGTAAATCCTTTCAGCAGCTGATCCACCAGTCACTCACACCTTTGCTCTACTAATGTATTTGGCACAGGGGGAATCTGAACAAACCACAAGTGTATCTGTTAGTACTTTGAGAAAAATCTTAACTTAAATTCATCTTGACAGTCTCTAAATCCTTTTCATGTTTCCTGTGAAACTCAGGTGACCTGCTACCACACTCTTATCTTCTTAGATTAAGAAAGAATGTCCTTAAAATGTCTCAAGGCTATTACTGTGGTAGAAAAGTATCCTACAGTTACACCTGGAGAGTCTACTAATTGTATAATTGTATTTAATAGAATCTCATTATCATAATTGGCAGAGAGATCTGGCACAAAAGATCACCTTAAAAAGCAGAGGCACTTTGGTGCTCTGAGGAACTTTGTGAGTTACCTCCATGCTGACTATCAAAATGCCATGAGAACAAAAGAGAGACACTAACCCTGTGGTCACTGTCAGAGGCCTGTTCCAGGAACAGGACTTTACTTCAGGAATGCAGACATTACACAACAAGCTGAAAGTGGACCCATTCATTAACTGACAATTGAGAAGCAAGTTAAACATCAGAAACAACCACCAGAATCCTAAAAGATTCCCCAATCTATGAGTTCCTTCTGAGAGATGCTCCATCTAAAATATCAGAGGAGGTCTCACTATAATTGAGTCCATTTTATGTGAACAATAATTTCATGTTATGATCAAACTGAATGACTGTCTTCATTATATCCTAATGGCTGTGGATTCCTGTAAGTAAATAAAATATCCTTTCACAATTGACACTTGATCATAACTTTCAATTACTTTGAGGACAGTAATCTTCTCCATTATCAAAAAAAAAAGAAAAAGAACTTAAAAGCTAAAGAATGTTATTAATTTTTTATTGTTGTATTGTAGAGATCATTTAAGCATTAGCAAGCAGTACTAATACAGCCATTTGCAACACTTCAGGCTCCTGCTAAAACCTACAGACTATGAGTTAGCAAAGCTGCTGGTCTCCTCTGTGCAAGCTATTGTTTTGATTAGCTGTACTGCAAGGCCTCCAAGTAATTCATCACTCTAATCACAGGCAGTATTTCTATCTTGGTACCTTATCCGTTGCAGTTGCTGCAGAATGCGTAATTTATTGTTAAGGAATCAAAATAAGCTGAAGTGATTTCTATCTGTGTAAAGAAGAAAGCAAGCAGTTGACAAACATTTCAGGGAAAAAATGCATCTCTGTTTAACAGACACTCTAACCCTTAAGTATGTGGCTGTTACATTTTATACAAGGACTCTGTCACATGGAATCAAAATAGTTACATACCATAGCCCTTCCTGTGCCATTATCACACTTACTTTAAATGGATTTTTTGGAAGCCTTCTCCCTCCCTCATTCCAGCCACAAGCTATTTTAGTGTTATTATAACAAGACTGCTAAGCATAGCAAAGTTTTGTGAGGGGGGGGTGGGGGTGGGAAGAGGAGCTGGCTCAGATTCCACAGATGAAGTTTTAAAACTACCCAGCAAGGTACTAGATTTTCTTTAAACATCCACGGAATAAAATAGTGAGGAATGTAAATTAATAACTTAAATTGATCTTGGCCATCTACTGCTCAGTTGTACTGGTGTAACTTTGGATGTAATCCAAGTGGTTCCATACAGCAGCGAGGGAAAGGTAACTTGAGATACCCACAGTCATGGATAAATAGAAATCGGGAACATAAGTGCTTCCCTCCCTGCAGTACTAGTCAAAGATGATCTGTCTGAAGTCCAGTGCTCCTGAAGAGGTGTTGCTGGGGTGACTGAGGCCTCACATGCACTGGAAGCTTGGTCCAAACTATATCCCACACCACAGCTCCTCAGGACAACTCCACTCTTGCTTAGCACTGACCCGCCTAAGAACCAGAAACATGGGGAAACCAGGCAACAGCCCTGCTCCTTCCACCTTCCCTGTCAATGGTCTTGCATGCCTGGGACATTTACTACCTACATATGAAAGGGAAAATCCTGGATTACTTTTTAGGGGGAGTGTAAGACTGGCTTTGCCCAAAGCTATCTGTGCATTCTGCAGTGGAAAGCACAGGGACTGCAGGAAACAACTGATCATCTGTGGATGTGGGTACAGACAGACCCCCTCACATGGCAAGTTACATCTCACTGCCGTGGACTGACAAGGATTTACATCAGCTGAGGGTTTTTTCCTTTAAAATATACATTGCAAAAGCCATTGTGGATTTGAGGGGGTGTGTCCCCCTCCAGAAAAGCATATATTTTTAACTTGGTGTTTGTGTATCAATCATCACCGAGAGAGCGACTATGTGAAAATAACAGGGGATTTCAATGGAATGTTAGGGAAAGTAATTAGTAATTTAATACCAATCTATCAACTGCATGGACTACAAGCATATTTCAAATAAAATTTTAAAAACAGTCATTTCACATTAAAATCTGCTATCTTTAGATGTTGACTGCTGTCTGAAAAAAGTTACCTTTCCTAGAATTATGTTTGGAATTTTCAAATTATATTTCCGAAAAAAAATTTCCCTAAAAAGTTTCTTTTCAATTCAGCAGGAATTGCATTTTCAAAGGAAAGATGTAAAATTTCACAGGGTTTTAAAAAGGAGCCAGGAATAATAACAAAGAAATAGAAACAACGTTGCAATCTCAGATGTTATATTTCTGTTTGATTGTTTTATAGAGCCATATTTGCTGAGGACTCCCTGAAAAATTATGTTGCATTTTAACATTAAACACAGATTTGTAATGTAGAGACATAATTTCCCTCAGGTACAACGAAGAAAAGAAGAAAATGGAGCTTGCATCCCCTAAGTTCATTGCTGACTCATGGAATGGTGTTCCAGATAACCTCGATGCTGTCCTGGGTCTTGCTGACAGTGGTAAGCTGTGATTTGGATTTAAGTCACTAACAAGCTCTCTTATTTGTCTGCTGTGAAACTTATTGAAGACCTTAATTTCTTGTGGTCCATGAGTAGGAGCCAAATTGAGCCTGATGCACAGGATGTCCTAACACCAGAAAGCACAACCAAGCCATTCCCTATGGCTTGGAAATTTCCCAATTCTTTGATAGCTCCATACCAGCACACTGTCACAACACCATCTGAGCACCACCCTGCTCTAGCACAGTCAGAACTCAGTATGATAATCTCCCTGGTCACAGCCATGACTGCGTTTTATTTTGTAATGTTTTTAACTTCCTATCAACTGCAGCTGAGAGCCTGGCCCTGGTTTTAAGGGGCCTTATATTTTGCACAGATATGCATAAATGTCTGAAAGCACCACTGGTATCACATGAGTCTCCGCTCAGTGACATTTTCAACATTTATTTTGCCAACAAACATTTTCTCCAAGAAAATTCTGGCTTACAAAGTAGTAACTTGACTAAGGCTCCATTTAACAAGACCTCTCTTCTACAGGAGGGGAATTTTAATGTAGATTAAAAATATATCTTTTTTTAATCATACAAATACAATTACATGCAAATATTTTGAGAAATAAGTCTTCTAGTTCATTGAGATTCATCAAATCATACAGATAAAAAAGCTTTGATCAAGAATCCATAATCTGATCATGCCTTTTTATTTATCTTCACAGGATACACCTACTTTTTCAAAGATCAGTACTATCTACAAATGGAAGACAAGAGTTTGAAGATTGTTAAAATTGGCAAGATAAGTTCTGACTGGTTGGGTTGCTGAGCCCTATGAGATATTAATAACCAAATATTTACTTTTTTGTTATATGCCTTATCTGTAATTAGAAATAGATCTGAATGCTAATTACTGGACCAGTCTGGTACTGGCACCAAAACATTAAGTACCAGTACTGTACACATCAGATAATTTAAGAGTGTTTGCCTCCTCAGTATACAAAAGATGTTTACGTATATATTCTGGTACAATTTTTGTCATGCTAGTCATAGTAGTGCTACTAACAGAACAGCCACCGTTCTGTATTCCCTTGGTGCTTAAACAAAGCGTTGAAACCTCTGGAGACTGGATCACACCCCTCTGTTATACACATACCAGATAGGCCCAAATGAGATGTACCAGCAGTGCACTTTGATTTTTATTTTTTTTTTAAGTACAACTCTGTTATAAATAGATGGTTTGTCTTGATGTTTTTCACCCTCTTGCGAGTTTGATCATTACTTCCATTTATTTACATAATAATACAGAAAGACTGTCAAAGGCACAGGTTGCCTCAGGATCTGCTTTGTGTTGATGCATGATGGAATCATGGCAAGAAACTGTGTTAAAGTATTGTTTTAAAGTACTTTTTATTTTAATACCTTAGTTAAATTTAGCAATTTGCTTCATGCACTTTGTTACTACTATATAACTTGTTTATATGGATGGAAACGACTCAGATTTTTGAAGACAATGCGTTATACATAGAAGTCAAGTATTATTGTTTAACTTGTTTTATTTTTCTGTTCTTCATAATGTTGGGGGTTTGGTCAATTAGATTTTTTTGCTTATGCATTGGGCAACAGAAAATGTTCTTTTCACAATTTGATGGAATGTTTCTCATTTAAAAAATAAACCAGGAAAGAATGTCCCACACATGAAGTGCCAACAATACAAATAAAATCAAATTACACTGTCAACACTTCTCATGGGCAGGCTTCCTTGTATCATTTGAAATTAGAAATGTAGTAGCATGTTAAAGCAAAATACCTGTCAAAGGAAAGGAACATGACCTCGGTATAAAACTGCTTCCTGGGTTTCTTTAGAAACCTAGGCTGTTTTCTCTGTTAGTCCTAAGATGCAACTGCAGCAATTTACATTGAAGAGATGATATGGCCCCCTGTCTCCACAGAGCCACTGCCTTCTCTGAACAGTTCAAATGCCTGTCTGTTATCCATGCTCTTCCTGCTTATCAGCAGGTTGCCTCAGCACAACCCAGGCAGGAAGAGACATCACAGACATGATAGTACATGTATCCTATAGGGATGTAAGCTTGAGAAAGAGAGATGTAAACCCTTAATCCTGCCCATGAGAGCAGACACCATCTGGCCAAGGATCTTATCCAGCTCCATGCACATGACACACTTCATGAGCCTCCTTGGGCTGCATCATCCAAGTGGTCAGCCCAGGTCCTTCTCAACAGACCTCTCACACTGAGTCCATGATTCACAGAACTGCCTAGAACCAACATCTGAGCCAATGATCCATTTGTTTTCTTCTCACGTCCTCTACAACTTCATGTTTACACTCAGTGCTTTCCTGTTCTAAGCAGAGGGTTTTTTACTATGATACTCTGAAAAGATCCAATTTCTAATGTGGCTGCACTCGCCAAATAACCTTTCCATGGCATCCTATTCAGATGTAACTCCCCCTTTGGGGAGCTGTTGGTTACTACAGACAATCCTCACCTGGATGAACCAGGACTACTTTTACTTGTGCCAAAAGAAAAGATGGCTTGTCTCCTTCTCAGAATCCTCATTCTCTTCAGAAACCATTAATCGCCTTCCCAATTAGTCCCGCACCAGAGCCAACAAAATAAGGCACAAAACAAAGCAGCTGTAATTGCAAAATGTTAGTGTTGCAGTTTTTACAAACATCTGGCAGCCTTCTCAGGATTGCAGGATCTATTGAGACATTTCAGGGATGTATGGTCTGTCCTGACCATAAACATCTTCCCGTACCAGTGTTGAAAATATTGGCTAGCTTTAATGACTGCCAGGCATTCTTTTTGAGTGTTGCAATAATTTAAGCTCTGTCTTAAGACCCCTCAGTAACCATCCCTTAAAGATTGTTATGTTTTTGTGTCAATGTTGCCCCAAAGTGCATGCTCTAGCATCTGTATTTAATATGCAAGGGTTTTGAAACATAGAAATACTAGAGGAACATTTGCACTGGGCCTTTCAGCTCTGAACTTGCTAAATCACATTTCTACTGATGACTGAAATAGTTTCCTTTTCCTCTACAACTTACGCATGTTTTGCAACATTGGCAAATCTACCATCCTACGTTCTGCAATAATAACACCATAATCCTACAAAACTCTGCACATCTGGTGGGTTTAAGGAATTCTGCTCAGCTTCTCCTTTTGTTCTTGCTTATGTAAACCCATTCTTCAATGACTAAATCATTGGCACAAAACCAGAAATAAATTTTCTATCCTTAAACCAAAGCACAGTTCAGTTTCAGACTGGCAACTTTTAAAGATTAACACAGGTCATTTTTAAATACATCTGTTTCTGTTCATCAGCTGTAACATTTGCCAGGTTATCACCTACATACATCAGACAAGCTGTAGGAGTATACTGACCCTTCTCATTAACCTTTCACATCTGACCTGTGAAGCACTAAGTCACAGAATGCGTCCTGAAAAACACTTTGGGTCTAATTTCACTTACTGATAGCCACTTGTAAAACCTCCCTCCCTTTCCTGTTTGTAATAAGTTAACCATGAGATGGAAAGTCCTTTCCTGAGCAGCACTGCAGCTCTGCCTGTACCTGTCCATGTCCCATGATGTGCTTCCCTGTTTAACTTTGGGTCTGTCCCGATGCTGTGGACTTTTTTGATCTCTAGACTTATGGCTAAACCAGATTACCCTCTCCAGGCCTCTCTTTTCACCTCTCTTGGGCACTTTGAGACTGTGCCCTTGTCACTGAGGCCACTGCCCTTGCCTTCCCTGCCCTCAACATGCTTGTCCCAAGACATTTTTAGAACGAGGCAAGGTTTTTACCTACCTTCTTTACACAAGAAGAAACAAAGGCCAGAAGCATAACTATTTATCTCAAGGCCATGTAAAACCCAGCACAAAACTCTATCAAACTTTTATGTAACTTGTTCTACTTCTAGAGTTTTGTTAAACTGAAGTCAGGTTCACTTAGGACTTCTGGATGTCAGGGTAGAGTCGCTCACATGCCTGAGTCTGCACAGGGGCTTGTTGCAACAAGGAGAGGGCTCAGATACACTTTCTACTTGAACTGAAAGAAATTTTCTACCAGTTATGAGCAGGACAGGCTGCAGGCACCCAGCAGGGCAGCTGCAGTCCATAGAGCAAAGGGCAGTGGTTTAGTAACCCCTCTGTCACAATACATAGAAAGTAGCCAAGGCTATAATGAAATGCCATAGCTTAAACACTTAATAGACAGAGCAGCCTGAACTGTGAATCATGCTTAAGAGTTTGTGTCTCACTAACACTCTGTATTTGTTAAAAATACATTTTCTTCCTGCTACTCTGTCATGATTTTACTAAGCAGCAGTTACCCATAAATTTAAGCAATTGACTGTAACTGTGCTGTTTTTTAAATCAGGAGGAAGTAGGTCCTTTGGGCCCATTTTGGAGAAATTATTTCTATTTATGAAGTCAGACATGCATGTTTTTAGCAGCAAAGACTAGGTGAACGAACATTCTTCTGCTTTTGAAAGAGCTGGAGCCAGCAAATGAGCAGGCACTGGGCTCTGTGGGATCACTGCAAACACAGACATTTGTATGTGCAAGGGGAAACTGACTTTTTACAGACGGGTTATGTAAGACACTCAAAAGTATTAAGGTATTTCCAGGTTGGGAACTCCAGTAAGAACAAAAACAAAACCAGAACAACTCCCTAAAACAACAAAACCAACAACTCTGAGACTCTGTCAGAGAAATAGCACAGTCAGGGTATAACTGAAGGCATCTCGAAATCTGCCAGCAAGGTTTCTGCACACCCAGCCTGTCAGAGGCACATCCTGCTGTTTGAAATCCAACTCCTTCTGGCATTGCCTTTTAACACAGAATCACATCTTAAGGTAAATTGTCCAGTTCTGAGATTTATACTTGCACACAAACAGCCACGATTCCACACACAACTAGCCAGCAAGGTGGGAACACGGCTTCCCCCATCCCAACTGCAAGTGTTTACCTGCAGAAAATATGGGCTCAGCTCTTCCAGGGACATGATATTCAGTGTGAGCAAGACAATTCAAAAACATTCATTCATTCTCATAGTTTAAAAGTGTTTTTTAATAATATCTCTGACCAGTTTTTTTCTTAATCAAGACAAATATTAAGAAACCCTGTTATTATCTCAGAACTTAATCTAAGGGAGAAAGACTTGGCGAGAGCCGTAGCCTAGAGGATAACAGAACCTGAAAAAATTCACACTTTATTAGTGGTAAAAACAATAAATCTGTATATCATGCTACCAAAAGAAGTGAAGGGCATTCGTTTTGCTTGTTTGTGTTGAGGTTTTTCTGTCTTCACATCCAAAACTCCCTGCCTTTTTGTAAAACATCCTTCATCAGACATTTTATTTTTGGTGTTAATACAGCATATTTGGAAAAGAAACTTCCTGGTCTGGACCAAGTAGGGAGTGGATTAAGTGGACCAATGGTCTCTTCTAGTCTTGGTCTGCCTTCAACTATGAAATTAATTTCTATAATTTTAAGTACACATGATAGCTTTTTAAATTCTGTATTAATGTATGCCTGCAAGTGTACATGCAAATATGCACACAAAGAAATAGCTCATGGCTATATTACAATATCTTATCTAATATTAAGGATTTAATATAGATATTAGAATAGAGTATTTGAGTTTCAAGGGACCTACAACAATCATCTAGTCCACCTGTCTGAATGCTAATTGACCTCAACACATCACACCAGTTTTTCCCTTCTCCATAAAATATGCCACAGTCTGAGCAAAGGACAACACAAGGAGATAAAAGTACAAGTATTCAATCTGTAGGGGTGTTCTTCCTTGGCAGCACTACTGGAGATAACAGCCAATAATTTGGTTTATTGCTCAGACAATGTCTCCACAGCTGCAATAGCTGAATAAGAGGCCATTCAACAGGTCACAGCAGCTGCTGCCACCACTACCACGTTGGTCAGCCTGACCAAGGCTGGGAGAGCTGTATCCACACAGCCTGCCTATACCATCACTGGATCATTCCTTCACCTCATTTTGGAAATCCCCAAACTCCCAGGACATTTCTGAAGTTCAACCTCAGCCGGATTCACCATGCAGATGCTCAGACTCTACCAGACAAGCAACAAGCTAGTCTGAAAAAAAGACACAAGAATAAAAGGTCTCATGTCACTACAGGTCTGCATTCCCCTTGCTAACCCTGGTGCAGATGCTCTGCACAATGAGCCAGAGGGTGACAAAACA
The DNA here is from genome assembly GCF_025592945.1 of Manacus candei. Lineage (NCBI taxonomy): Eukaryota > Metazoa > Chordata > Aves > Passeriformes > Pipridae > Manacus > Manacus candei. Next base: position 6,899,552 of record NW_026138113.1, read on the forward strand.
GAATCTGTTGAGCTTTCAGCTGTCTGTTACTGCCCAGTGCTTTCCTCTGGGGCTTCTCAGAATAACTTGCTCTGCTGTTAAGAATTTGCTAGCATTGCCAAAATAAACTAAAATTGTAAGAGGATAATTGTTTTAATTTAGATTACCCTGGAGCTTGGCAGTCCGTCCCTGGAATTATTTGGAGGTGGTCTCCCCTTTCTAAAAGACAGGAATTCACAATATTAAGTTATAAGTCCTGCAAGTGGGCCTTTACCACTGCTTCAACCTTGGACTGTTTCATAGCTTTCCTCTGCCTTCTCTATGCCTATTACAGCATAACACAGCTGCCAAAAGGGCTGAAACTAGAAAGCAGCTTCACACTCTGCAGTTGAGTGCCAGGCAATGACACAGACCCAGCACCTCCACTGCCCAAAGTTTCTAATCACCACCAGTCAAGGAATTAGGAAATCCAACCATAGGTCTCCCATCTAATGTCACATCATTCCGTTAGTTAAGCCCTGGAGACGTTATTTCTTCTCTGCTTGCACTTACAACAGGCAATTCTGGCCATGGCCTCTCCCCACTGCTCTCCCTTTCAACTCCCTTGCTCTGGCTCAGGGGAAGCCCATGGCAGCAGAGTTCACTGCCCCAGGAGAGCAGCAGGCTGGTGAATAAGGCAAATCAAGTCAAAGCAATTTAACAAGAGGCAAGTCTTGCCCGCAAAAGGAAGACAAGTGCTCTGCTTTCTCCCTGGTCAATGTATTAACTGCTGAACCCAGCCCTCTAAGGAGGGGGAGCGATTTCTCACTAGTTGAATACTTGGCAAGGCTCATTAAATTCTTGCATTTTCATGGTTTTCCATTAAGAAAATGTTCTTTTCAAGGCCACTGACAATTCTGTCATTCAACGGCTCAAAAGTATGAAGTGGGAGGACCTACACTGGAAATCCCTTTTCTGTTGTTTCTGATCTTGTCAAAAAGGCTTCAAGAACCCTCATTTGCAGGGCTTTGTGAATAATGCCTTTCATCCATTCTTACATTTAGATGCCTTCCTATGTAGCACTGCACAGCACTGTCTCGGTCCTCAATTTCCTGTCTTTTATCACTGGTTATGTGTATACAATCTGTCTTGATTCTATGCTCAAACAGGTAATTTCCACTTCCTCTCACTTTCATGCAGTATTTTTCAATCTGCAAACATCCTGAAGCTAAAAGGAAGTAAGTATCCAGTCCAGAAGGTAGGGCACCTGCTTTCAGGTTTTGCTTTGGGCTTTTTCTTCAGGCAAGTCCTTTGAGGAAGTGCAGAACATATCAAAGCACTTGCACCCCTTACAGATTTTGTCTTGGTTTCATTCCACTTTTATCACCTCCTTACTCTTGTTCTTTCAGCTTTGTTTCTTACATAAAGAATTAGACACTTGGATCAAAACAAAAGAAATTAGCAGAGAGGAGGTAGTCATCCTGTAAAGGATCAGGTCAGAACTACTCCAGGAAACAAGAACATTTCAAGTATTTTTTCTATATACACTCATCATTTTTGCGTGCAAATTCTGTACTATGGACAGAGCCACAGTGACGAGAAGGAACCACATAATGGGCAACCTGAAGAAAAAAAAAAGTGTAATCAATTCTGTTGCTTGACCAAAAGCACCTGGAATACCAAGTGAGTGAGACTGCTGACTGATACTGAAAGAATTATCTTTCCCAATGGAGAGCTTTTCTCCTGTGATCTTCTTGGAAAGCTTAAGAATATAAGTTTCCCAGCATGCTTTACCCAAGTGTGACAAAATACACCGGAGACAGAGTCCTACAGATAGTACTCAATAAAACTATTTGCACCCACTAAGTGAGTTCAGAGAACTCATTTACACTGATTGACAGAACAAGTGACTCCAGAATTTAAGCCTGGATTCAATCAGGGGGAAATGCCATAACTAGATTCACAAATGTGAAAAGTACCTGAAAACGCAGAAAAGAGTGTTGCTACAATTGAAAGCTGTGTAGATTCTAAAACCTCACAAGGCCTCTGGGTGTGAAAAATGAAAATATTTTTTTAATAATTCTAGTCCTTGACAAGTCCTGCTCCAGAAATTCTGGCAATGCAAAACTGAATGTGGTCTCTGAAAAATAAAAGTAACATCATAATAAATATTGCTAACATATAGTCTGCTTCTGCAGCACACTGGTAGCTTTAAGTATTTGTGAGAAAACTGTCTATTCAGAAGTTATCACATACAGAAAGTCCTGAATTTATTGGTAATTTTTCTTTAATGAAGTTGAAGTGGCCTGGAGTCAAGGGAACACGTCCTTTCTCACATTTTTAAACTTTATAGGTAAACATCAAGCCTAATTCACCTTCTTCATCTCTCTTCAGAATATTTCATTCTTTCTCATTAGTATTTTAATCACTGCTGGCAAAGGCTATGCTCTATGGAACCTGAAGGGCTTAAAAACACACATTACAACATCCATTTAGTTGCTCATTTTTGAAATTAACTTCAGCCTTTTTTCATGTGTTGAACTGGCCCTGGTTTCTCTACTTAAAAAATTAAAGATAATGACTTTGTCTGCAAGTGTACCGTGAATACTAACTATATTTTGCTATGTAAGTGCAAAGGTTTCTCAAAACCATAAAAGAATCCAGACTCACAGCTACATATGCCTTCACCAGCATAATACAGCCCCATAGGAGAACCCACCTTCCCACATTTCCTAATCAAAATTTTATGAGAAAATAGGCCCTCTTGGATTTCACACTCTTTGTGGAAATTCATTCAAGTTTTTCGAAATCACTCAAAATGGACCAATGGGAAATGCACTGTTGTTTGCAGGTATATCTGGAATGTCTATTCTATTCAGAATTTCTATTCCATTTTCTTGTTGAGGAGACACATGAGTAAAATCAACTGCTGCAGAGAAAGTTCCTAGAAACTGCTTTAATATTTTAACACCTGTATCTCCGTATAAGATATGGTCCCTTGCTTGCCAATGATAAAATTCTTAAGAATTATACTTAAATAATGGAATATGACCTGAATAACTATGTCATGAACTGATACACCACACAGCACGCTGTGAACAGGCCAAAGGAGTCTGCAAAAATAGTGGTGGAAATAAGACAATTAAAGTTCAGCCTTCCACAGTCCTACTTTCTCCTAAAGTTTAGAACTAGGCTGCATCCTTGCCAAACCCCTACATACAATCCCAAGGTAGGCAGCTTATTCAGAAGGGCATTTATGAAATGTGGGTGTAAACTAGAAGCGTTCCTCAAGTTCAAGGAGAGAAAAGCCTCTGCAGAGCCAAGAAGTGGCTTTACAATAATTGATGGGTTTAAAGCAAACCGAGGGAGAGTTATTGCAGTTGACACAGCATTGCTTCTAGTTTGATTTTAGCTCCAAAGTCAGCAGACAGGCTGTCACAGGCAAACATCTGAGGAGTTATTCTGGAATTCCTCCCCCTCGGTGCGTTTCCCCCACAGCCGGACCCCGGAGCCGTGGCCGGGCCGGCAGCGGCCCCTGCGGGCAGCAGGGACTCCCTGCACGGACCTGCCGTGCCCAAACCCACCCCGAAACCACGGCCCCGGAACGAGCCCCTGCACCGAGGGCAGCACAGAAAACAGCGGCATCTCTCCGAGTCCTCGATGCACGGTAAGGGACTGCCAAACAGGAGGCTTGGAGGATTTTGTTCTCTTAGTGCCAGTTATTTTGGGGTAATACCAAGCTATTCAAAAAGATAAGGGTATTTAAATATCAGAGGTAAAGCATATTTTGTTGGGAGTGTGAAAATTCATTTACAAAAGCATTTCTTTACAGAGAGAGAGGACTATTGTACCATGTTCCACAACTCTCATATACACTGTGCTATATATACATACTTGGTACTCACTTACGGGAAGATTTTTCCCTGAGTTTGTCTGTCCCTCCCTCCTCTCCATGTCCCTCAGGCTCTGCATTTTAGTGACCATCCCCTCAAGCCAAAGGAGAAAAGTCATCCAAAGCCGCACGATCTTCAGCCAGGACAGGGTGGGGAGGGATTGAGCCGAGTTCAAGGCATTTCCTCATTGTAGGAGGTAAGTCCCCCACAGCAATTCCTGCCAGTCTGAAGAGCAAATACCATCTTTATAGCAGCACAGTGTGCTGCCAGGGAGTCTCTGCTCTGGCCAGGTCTCAGCACTATCTCAGACACACACCATGGATATTACAACCCATTATCTATGTTTTTTCCAGACATTGGTAAAGTCTTTGTTCTTTAAACTGATACCACCTGAATGTAATTTGAACAGGTCACCTCATTGCAATTCTCACTGCAATTCAACACATGAAACTGTTTATTTAATTGTAAAATTCCCTTTGCAAAGTAAGTTTTTCTAGAGGTTTTGGCATGTCAAGTTCTCAGCCCAGAGAATTGGAAATTAGGCAGGCCTTGACTCTATAAATTAAAGGTATGGCACAACACTGGTATCACAGTGGAAATACTGTGATGGAATGGAATATCTTTATGTGCTTGAGAACACAGGAGATAGAGTGAGAAATCTTGCTAATTAGGAGTGATGATGCTGTACACTCACACCTCTAACACACAACTGCAGAGAGCAACCGAGGAGGAAGGGCAGTGCAATCCAGTCTCACATTAACAGTGATACTACAGAGCTACCAGCCAGTAACTTCACAGGATTAACCAAAACACAAGTGAGAATGGCCATAGAAAAAGAGCAAGGGAAGTGGTAGAGTAAATAGATATCCGAGCTAAGTGACCATGTGGTTCATCTTCAGAGATTACAGCTCTGTTTCACCCTTGGGAAGCCAGCCCTGACCCCATCTCCCCCTGCCATCCTACCTACTCACCACTCACTGTCAAAACCTGAGGGGCAGCAACACAAAGTTACACTTTGAGTCAAAAAATTATTATTCTTCTTGACCAAACAGCTGTTACAGCTGCTACTGTAGTTAGGTAGATATAAAAACTTCAGGCATCATGGAAACATTAACAAAGTATTGACAGTATAAAATAAATATTCAGCAGCTCAAAACTCTGCGATAAACTACCTGGTCAGTAGAAGGGCAAAGCATAGGTCTTCCTTTTGCTATTATTTTCAAGGCAGATCATCAAAAAAAGAATAATCAGAAGCAAGGTAACAGATAAATTATTACCAGAGACAGAACTACTGAATTCCATTCCAGCACTTGGGCATGTTTCACACAACTATGGAGAGTTATCAAGATATAAAATCAATTCAAAACATAGACCATGCTCCTGGCAGGCTCTTTACTGCAGCAGATGCCTGTCAATAAACAGAAATTTAACTGTGCCTCGATGGCATTTTATTATCTGGAGCTGAAGAATACTACTAAATACTTCACGCTTATATAGATTAATCTATTCTCGCTTACTGTCTAATATCCATCACAATCTAATATATACTGGCAAGACTTCTCCATTTCCCTGATGGGATGGGTGTGTACTATTAACATGAACAGGTTTTATCTGTGTCACAGTACTGGTGGCTATTCATAAACACACTTTCAGTTTATCAAAATGCAAGATTATATTATTATTATTGGCAAAAAAACATCGACCTGGAATTAAACACAACATTGCATTATGGATAAAGGAGGAATGTTCTTTTCTTCCTTCCTATTTGCATGGCACTTTAAAATAACTCAGTGTTCATGCTGAGTTTGGGAGAGGGAGGGTTAAAGTGAAGGCCTCCTGCTCCCCCTGCCCCCAGTGCTTCAGAACAGTAGATACTCATTTCAACATAAATGTGGTACATAAAACTCTGACTGTGCATATGCTCAGTATTGCTTTTGCAGCTTTTACTCTTGAAGGAACATTGTGATAATTTAGCCTGATCTCCTTAAATGTCCCCTCAAATTTCAAACCACTGATTACCACATCGATCACAGTCACTTTTAGATAGGCAACAACCCTTGATTTAAGGGCTATAAACAACAGAAAATTTACCACATTCAGTGACTGTCTTTTTAAGTAGTTCAGTTTCCACAATGCCATGAATGACAGCTTATTTTTCATCCAACATGAAGGATATGAGGAAACCACAGGACATGACTGGGTTCCAAATCATGCTGTTTACGAACTATGTGCAAACATACAAACCCTGGTAGCTGAGTGTCTGTCCAAAGCCCTGTATCAGACCTCCAGAGCCCAGGAATTATGCTCTTTATACATATGCACAAGAATTTCACATCCAATAGAGAACATGCTTTCAACAAATTTGTCCATAACACTCTTTACACTTCAAGATTATTGACTGCAGATGTGTTTCTTAAAGCATGCTTCACTTTAATTCATTGATAAACTTTGTTTTATAATATTTACTAACTCAGGCTAACCCTGGTGCCCTAAGCAGAAGCTATAACTACTTGGTCTTCCTAGAAACAAACCATTTGAGAAGGTTAAATTCACATTTTCAGAAGTTAAATTAGACAAACTAAATAATGCAACTATTAATATTTAATTTCATTTTTTAAAAAATGTTTCCACAACATTACTGTGTCCCATCCTTTCATGCAAAGGCACATATGTGGTCTGGACTTGTCAAGTTCAGTGAGACTCAGAGTTAAGGAAATGGCTGCTCATTAGAGAAAGGAAAAAGAAGCTCTTGTTTTCATCAACTTACAGCATTGCATGTGACTGACAGACAGGGTAAAGCATAACTTTCAACCAGACAGACTATCAATCACTCCATAGCAATCCATGTTCATTTTACCCCAGCAAAACCTACTTCTAACCCATCCAAGGCTTCTGACAAAAAGCAATACAATGAATGAGAAATAATACACCTTACATACAAATTGATTTCCCCTTTCTTTTTCTTATAATTATTTGGGAAGTCAGCACCATTTTCTTTCCAGATTTACTCTAAAAAAACAACAAAAAGCTGTTTTCATTAAATGCATTATAGCCAAGCAGAGACAGACAAGGAATTTCCTGAAGAGCTGAGCACAAATACAAATACAGCCTACTGGCACGGGTTTCCTCAGCCTAAATATTTTCAATCAAAGCAGCACCGTGTGCAATTAAAAACAAAATCAGAATAAATCTAAATATTTTAATGTCAGGCAACTTCCATTCTAAATTTTTAAAAAACACTTAAAAATCATATGGTCTTAAAAGTCAACTGGATGGCAACAGGAAACCATAAAGAAAAAGTCACTGGAACTCAGACAATAGAATTGTTATTCTCAAGATACACACTTTTTGTAATTAAAATCTATTAGTCTCATATCTCTATACCAAGAGGTAGTTCAAGATCTTTAAGTAATAACAACAACACGTTCTCTAGATCAAGGCACATTATAAACATGAACTAATAAACCCATGGGGCACTTGTGGAAGCTGGGGAGGTTGTTGTGGAGCTGGGGAGGCAGAGTTGGCATAAGAAGAGGCACCAGATCCAGAATGTCACCTTCTCTGAAGGATGGCAGAGCAACCACAGGCATCTGCTAATCCTTCCCTCTTGGAAGTGAAGCCACAGGCAGGGCAGAGCAGAAGAAAGCATGACTGTACTCCTCATAATTATGGAGTTTCTTAATTTTGGTGCAATTATGGGCAGCTAGTGGTAGACTACTAGTGCTAGCCCAAAATCCAGCAGCTCTAAAGAATCTAGCTGGGGTCATGACTGTCTTTGCAGAATGTGTAGGAACAACAGAATACAGCCTCCCTTTCAGAAAGACCAGGTCAGGGTACCCAGCATTCAGCCTTATTGATAGAAATTACACAATTATTTACTGGATTTCTCTCCAGAAAATATGATGGGAACTTCTGCACATGTGGCAGTATGTTTTCAATGTTACAAAAAACATTCCCAAATGCATAAGTCAATCAATCCAGCGTGCAACAGTGTGGCCCACAACAGCAATTAGCTTTTTCTTTAGTTCAATAAGACTTCAGCCCATACTGGACCGAGGATCTGCTCAGTGGCATTTGATTAGACCACTGTGTGCTTTTTCTCTGTAATGAAGCACAACAAGCTGCAGCACTGTTATACAACTGTGCATGCTAAAATCCCTGGTCTTTTATCTCAAAGTTCCTTAAACATGTTTATTCTCCCCTCAGAAGCTTTTAAACTCAGCCACAAACTTTGTGCTCAACCATACTATGACATAGCCTGTTGGTTCCAAGCTATCCAAACATATTCAGAGGTCTTGACATCCAATTCAGCTTACTCATGCAAAGACAGAATGTTTACCTTTGAGATAGAGAACAGGAAGACAAAATTTCAAAAGAAACCCCAAAGAATTCTCCAATGTTTCCATTCCTCCTTCATTAAAATACTTCTTTCTATGACATTATCTCCAGGGGAGATGTGCCTTAGACCTGTGCAAGAAACTTTGCTTCCATGGATAAGCATTGTAACTGCCAACTTTAACCACAAAGAAACAGATCTCCTAAACCAGCTTGAGACTCAGTTCACCCTCACCAAATAAGCCATGAGCAGATTCAAGAACACTGCAGCTCCACCCTTTTTCTAGTCAACGTGAAACTAAACAATCACCACATCACTCAGTGTAGTACAGGCAGCACTACTGTTATTGTAAATAACAGTACAATGTTATTTACAATGTTCCTCTTTGGAGAGAAGGAGGAGAGAAAGCGAGAGCTCCGCATGGCAGATAACAGTTGTCTTGCCTAAAAAACTACACAACTACAAAACTACACAAAAGCTCTCAGATGACACGTGGAAGAAAGCAGGACAAAAGCATAAGCAGAATATAAAACTGAAGTGGAGGCTCTGCCTTTCATTCTGAAAATATTATTCAAGAGACTTTTGCAAAGGATGGAGTCACAAACTGGGCCTGTTAAAATATACACTTTTTATTTGCTTCCCACTCAGTTCTAAATTGGCCCTCAAGAGATGAGAATGAAACATGTTGAAATAACCACCAAAGAAAACCAGTTAGATTCACAAACATTTACAAAAACAGTTAGAGATACATCTTCAAACTTTCTAGTCTCTAAGCTTCATTTCTTGGGAAACCAAAAATGTTGACTAGGAGAGTTAGGAGAGTTACTGAGGAAGACTTCAGACAAGGACAGCACTGGCCTTGCATTTAGGAAAGGAAGTCCTTTGACATGAGATAGCAGCTCTGAAACACAAGTGCCAGCAAAGCATTAACACCTCCAGCAGCCAACTTCAATGCACTAGTGGTTACACCAACCCTTGCCAACCTCTGAGCAGTGCTCTAAGTGATGCCTCAGGGTAAAGTCGATAAAAATGCTATCGAGGAAGATGTGAATAGAAAGCATTCTTATGGAAAAACACAAATGCTTTCTACCAAGGAGTGATAAGTGCTCAGAAATAAATCCTGTGCCATACCACCTCTGTTAAGAGTGAAGCTATAAAATCTGGGGCAAGACATAAAAAAAGAAAGAGGCAAAATGAACTTATTAGCACCCTTTTGTGGGTTTTGGCTTCCTCCCTTCTCTCTTATTTTTGAAACTTGAACACATGTAAAAACATTGTGAAAAGTGGTTCTCTGAGGTATTCTTGCTCTAAGACCATAACTAGCAATCCAACAAGCACAGAGAGAGGTTTCAGAGATTTTGTCCCATACCTCATGGCCTAAGCTGTGTTTTAGCTTGCTTGTAGGATTTACCACTGAGGTGGAATACAGTTTTTAAAGAAAAGGCAAACACTGTTATTTACACGGGAAACACGTCTCCCTGCCTACTGAAACACAAGCTCTTAAGAAAAGTGTTTATTGAAATTTAAGTATAATAAAGCAGTGGCTCAGTAGATTTCAGATATTCATGGCAGCACATTTTCAGAGGTTCTTTCTTTTGCTTTATCATTCCTGACATTTCATATAGCATGTTATAAGCTTTTGCAGGGAAACAGCACTTTTACCATAGCAGTAAATTGCACAGGTGGGAGAGGTTGATGCTAAACATTATTAAAAGATCTTCCTTTCCAAAATAAGAAATGAATGTAAAGGCATAAAATCATCTGGAAGCACAAATCCTTTAGAAAAACACCAGAAATAAATGAGGAATAGTCTGGTTTTTAATAAGAAAGTCACCTGTGCACATGTCTGTTAGCTCTGCTTACAGTAGAGGTCTTCAGTGGTCAGATGAAACACTGCACTGTGATTTAACAAGATAGTACATGTAGTTTAGAAAACTTTCCGTATTTCTATCATTTATACGTCAAAAAACTCTAGCTGACATGGCTACAGCACAGTTTTCCAAGATCCATTCCTAGGAGTTCTAAGCCCCCAAACCAAAATCAAAATCACATTTTATTTAAAATATAGATATTAATATTCACTTTTGTAGCAACACTGAGATTAACATTACTTCTAAATTCTGATAATGGCAGTTTCTGGAAATGATTTTTTGGTTTGCCTCTCCAGCCCATTTGGTGACTGCTTTGATATATAAATTGTTAGCAGATCTACACACTCTGAAATTCTTCAGAGCAAAAGCTATGCTTCTTGTTTAAGTTCATAACTGTCAGAGGTATCTCCCAAATATCAATACATTTTCATGCAGATTTATGTCAAGATAAATCTCCACAAGGTCTTTTTTTGTTTGTTTTTTTTGTGTGTAGTTTTTTCTATTTCTTTCTTTTCTGTTGTTTTCTCCCCATCTACTGTCACTTTTCAGTTTGCATAACAGGGGTGCTCTGTATTTATTTTTATGTTTGTTCATGAATCAAGTGATCCATTTTAATGGCACACATCCTTTTGAATTACTGTCCTCTGTTCAATTAACATATTTTATCCTATGTTCACTTTCTGCCAAAATGCCTAGGATATTCAGACATTCTTTACTCTGCATATTTTGTTTGCAGACAGAAATGAAGATAGCAGTTTCCTAAAAATTTCAAGTTAATAAATCCCTGAGTCATTAGTTGACATGGATTGTCTAGACTGTACCATTGGAATACCAGGGTGAGAACTGGCATGGCACAATTTAGCCTTCCAAAAATCCCAGGTCCTCAGTCTTGGAAACTCTTGTGTTTACCTAATGGTTCCTGATAAAGAAGCCTGATCTTCTTTCTCCTGAAATCAATATGGGAATTGCCACTGACCTCAATAAGAACAAGGTTCCAACACCACTAACCCAAGGCTTTATTGTTTCAGTACACATCATAGGCATTAAGAAATGTGTCTCCACCTCAAAAGTAAATCCTTTGGGTGTGCAGCAGGAGATAAAACCACTTTGCACTGAGATAGCACTTTCTGTTTCAATACATTTTACGTGTGATTATGCCCTCCAATCCCTCCAGTAAGAGACTGGAAAACCAGACTGGAAAACCAGCACAGAGTTGCTGTCTCTTGCCCAGTGGAACATGGGTGACATTCCAACCCTCGGCCCCTGAGGGTCCATGCCCCTCTGCTGGAAAGTAAGCTCACAACTGTGCAACAGCCCTGTGACTAATCACCATTTCTCCTCGTGAGAACTGAGCTACAGCTCTATAATCCTTTCTTAACATCCACATCTGTGATCTGATTCCACAGAAGAAAAAGAAGTTGTTTTACTGTTCAAGGCCCATTCCCAGTCTGTTGAACCTCACATATCAGTTTCCAAAAGCTTCTCCAAGCCAGCTGGGTAGAGCTTAAGCAGTGTTCCTAATCCTACAGCACATTTCTTGAAATAAAGAGTGAAACACTTGAACAAAGCACCTGTAATGAGCATCTGAAACGTCTCTGTTACACGCACCCACTTCCTCAGAGCTTCCATTGGCCACAAAATTTGGCTACAGTCAGCAGAAAAAGCAGAATGTTTATTCTTCATGCACAACTAGCAGCACATCTCTGAAAACTGCCAAGTTATATCAAGCCTGTTTCCTAGTACCCACTCCTTTTCTGCAAGACTGTCATTGTTTCCACCCTTCCTGCCCTTTTCCTCTAGAAAAACATTTCTTTTAACCTGTACCCCAGTGCTCATGAGAGATCTCTGCTATGTGCTCCATAGCAATATTCTAGGATGGTCCCTATGTCACATCAACCTTATCTGTGAGTACCTGTGCAGAAGAGAGACTGCCATGATCTTCATGGATCCTGAATGCCAGAACAGTTCTTGCTTTAAGTTATCCAACGTGCTCACCACTGGCAACAAACCTGCAGCATTTGAAAGACAGAGTGGCTCGGGGCAGATTATATCAGCTTTGCTGAGCTCACCCACCTGAATGTTGTTGCTCTCATTATAGTCTAACAAGCCACACCTGTCACATTAACGGCATCAGGATGGCCTCAGTGTTAGCAACAAAAAAGGCATCCAGAAACTGATTTGAGCAAAGCAGACAGCTGTTAACACCACAGAATGGACAGTCTTTGGTTGTGTCCAGACTCACATCAATGCATAGGGTAAAATGGACTTCATGGTTTGGTGCAACACATGCTGTGTCCCGGGCTTCCCACTGGTTTTGTTCAGTCAGTGACACCAATGAATCTTCAGTTTTCTACTGCTAAAGCAAGTTCTTGATGGTTTTCTTTCCTAGCCACTGCAAGAAGCCCATAAACTTAAAAAAAAAAAAAAATCATCTAAAGTTGGAGAACATCTTCCTACAGTTGTTAGATAGAAAAGGCTTATTGCATGCCTTCCACTTTAGAGTGAGTCACAGTTAGTGAGTCTGTTGGAAATGCTTCACTGGCTCTTGCTTGTTCGTTCTCAACTCCTCTTTATTTCTTGAAAATATATAAAAAGAATTGGCCCGTCTGCACACTTACTCTCCCTTTTAAGTGGTGTACTTAAAATTTAAAATAATATGACAAAAATATGACTCACGTATCTTTCTGACATGTGGGATGGAGTTCTAGAGGGCACATAGTTGTGGTAAGAGGAGTTTGTTTTCCTTAGCTGGAAAGACATGAGTTATACATTACTGTGAAGCATATCATATTTACAATTGAATGTGCCTTGTTAAGACTTTCATACCCACCTACACACAGCAGAGCTGGGGCTGCATCTGCCAAGGCAGTGAGGAGACTTTAATGGGGCACACAGAACTCTGCTGCTGTCCAGAGGAAAGCTGATAGTAAACCAACAGACACAGTCACATGGGTTAGTTATATAATTTTGGTCTTTACTAAAATAGCCAAAATGCCTGACTGTACTGAGAGAACCTCTGTGAAGGAGCTCGTGTTTAAAGTTGTGCTTCCAACTTAGGAATTAATGACTGTGGCAAGACACCCATTAAAACACTGGCTCTGGAGCTGAGAAAAACCAGTGACGAGGCCATTGACCTCGTCTGGTGATTAGGAAAGGAATGGGGCAGACTCTAATTTCACTGAAATAGAATAAAGGTTTTTTTCCCAAAACTCCCATCTGCATCTCTTCCAAGCTCCACCTCTTGCCCAGTCATGCATTACAGCTGCCAGTGGCACAGAAGAACTGGTGCTACAGCCAAGGACAACGCTGCCCTTGCACTGGTGCAGCCCCTGCAGACACGGGCGGTGAGGAGGAGGTGGAGGTGAATTGTGAAGGTTGTTACAGGCGAGATAATATCAAAATAAATAAGCTATTGGCAGCCCTGCTTTCCAACAGCTCCCCCACACCGCAGGCCTGAGCTGATCAGTGACTGGGCAAAGGGCCAGGCAAGACTGAGTCGCTGCAACCAAAGACAGCTGAAGTTGTTGAAAGACCATATAAAGGTGTTTTTGTCTCAGCTATCTGAGACAGCCCCAGAACTCCACTCAGATTGCAGAAGGGAACTCAGGAGTCATGGACTTGTCTTATTATTTAAGGGATACGTTGAAAGTTACATCATTTGAGGCTCTTAAACTCAGCTGGACACTGTATTACACCTTGAGCAAATGCCTTAGTGAGTTGCTAGACACTTTCAGCATTTATTTATTTTTCATATCACAACACAGAGTGAAATCATTCTTCAGAATGTAAATTATTAAGAATTTGTTCTAATACTGACAGCTTAAAAATTGCATGGGCTGGGTCATGAAACTTTAGAGTTGGAAGAAATCCAGCTCCTTCAAACACAGGAGCTGGAACGAACTCAGATAACATCAACAGAGACATAAAATAATTTAGTACACTGAACCAGTTGTTTTATTTTTTTCCCTTATTTCTTATTCCATGTAAAACTCCTGAGATTATTCTCATTATACAATGTAAAACAGAAACTACTTAAGACAATGGATGTGAAAGTGAATAAATCTAAATATTGAAAATATAATAGCGTACTAATAAACTACAAAATTGTCTACACATATAGAGAAATTACAGTGCTAATAACAGCTTTCCATATTGATATTATCATCATAAAAAGGCCTGTATTTAGATGAAATAACATAGTACTTAAAGAGGAGGTTCAAGAGAAAAGATACTTTAACTCAGGCAAAGGATTAAAGTTAAGAAATAGAAGATTCTGATTACCAAAGAAGGTTTCACTATGAGGAAGAAATAAACATAGTCAGCAACCTTTAGGCTATGGGAAATCCTCCTGAATGGTATGTTAAAAATCGCCTTTTTTTTTTTTAAAATTCACTTGACGTTCATCTAAATTTAATAATTGTTTGTGTACCATAAAGAAAACACTTGCACTTGTAGTGTGAATGGGGGATATTACAAATAACTTTTCCAGAACTAGTTTCTACCAACAGGAGGATCTACAGAGGGATGAAGTGAACAGAGCATAGCCTAAACTTCCCATAAACCAAAACAAAAGGTGTCACAATATTTTATAGAGATCAGTATATATATATATATATATCAGCTTTCTGGCAGCGAGCTGCTCTTCATGACATTTTGCAGCGAGGTACTGATCACTTAATAGAAGCTGGATAAAGATGACTGGGGATTTATCGCCCTCTTGTGAATAGGGAAAAAGTTGCAACCTTTCCAAGAATGAAAGCAGCAATTGTTGCTGCTACTAATGAATCCCGTAGTAAAAACACATCTGTGCAACTAATAAACAGAAATCCTTACTAAAGGTAGGACCACTGATTACTGCAATAATCTATAATAATTTTATCAGAAAAGGATAAATTGCAAAACAGAAAAGAATTCAAATCGAATCAGACCAAGCAAGATCTTTTTCCATTTAAACAGGAAGACAGCAATCTAAATTCCACAAAATCACTGCCTAAAGCACTGATGTCAAACGGCATAGACTAGCTCGAAGGTGTGCTAACCCTCCCTGGCTGCAACCCCAAAACATCCTTCAAAGTCAAAGTGAGCAGGAGGATGAAAACATCGGGTTTTGCCATGCAGAACATATGGCCTTTCAGCTGCAATAAATAATCGTGGGCCTAAGTGCAAATTTTTTTTGTGAAGTTCGCAGTCAGGAGGTGCCTTGGTCCAGCAGTCCACTGCAGCTCCAGAAGAAAACAGGCTAACTCAGCACTGGGAAGCCATTGGACCTCTACTGAGTTATTTTTAAGGATCTTCCTCTTTGTGGCATTTCTTTCTTCCCTTCTGCTCTGCACCCACTCAGGGTGTTGCTGCTCCTTCCCTTCTCCTTCTCTGTCTACCATCCCTCTCCTTTCCCAAGAGACCACTGAAATCATGGTAAAAGTCATAAAATATTCAGGCAAAGCCACCCCCCCCCATCTGACAAAACTAAGTCTGGGCAGCTACATCATCCCTTCCCTCTGCTTTGCCCTTCTTCATGCACCCTTTAACCAACTAAATGATCTAAAGGGAACGTTTCCAACCTAAATAACTCTGCTATTGCTCACTCCCACACACTTCTCTATGTTCCCTCATCAGACAGAGTGCCCACAATCCCCCACCAGTTTCCTCTCAGGCTCAGCCTGTGACAGACCCATAGGATTACCCAGGCTGGCTCGGGCCCTTCCTGGGTGTGTGCACAGAATATTGACTGTGTTAACACAAATTCATTCTGTTCTGTTACCACATCTAATAACAAGGTGGCTCTCTCCTGTACATCTGCAACAAGGAAACCTTACCAAAACTCTCTCCTGAGATTAGTATCAAGACATAATATCAAGAAGCCAAGTGCCATTTGATCATGAGTAACAGAGGACCCTCACTCTGAGAAGCAAGAATAACACTGTCTTAGAGGAATCCAAGAGTTTCTGTCTTGAATGTGCTGCCTTCCCTAATTTATAATAAATAAAGCATAAATCCTGCCCAAACGAAGGCATCACTGAGTCCTTCTAGCACAACATAATAACCATTTCCCTGAAAAGCTATGTATTAATACCACTTAGCATAATAAATATTTAAAATGATACTGCAGTAAAGAATACAAATTCACCTATGTCTTTCCTGTTCTTAGTAGTGACTCTTAATAAACACAGCTTTATAGCTGCTATATTTAAATGCAATTAGTTCCATACATTTCCAGCTTAATAAGAAATAATACATATTCATTTCTGCTCATTAACAGTCAGTATATAACTTTTAGCTAATGAACATTCAATTATGTTCTCTGAATACATTGTGGGATAAATTCTCTTTTTGTTGCTCATATCAGTTCACTTCAATTCAGTTGCTGCTAATTAAAATCCTTTTGCCTCATGTAGACAAACCTGGGTTTTTTGGAGTCCCTGGAGACTTTTTTAAGAGTTCTGTTTTATCTTTATGTACAGTCAGCTCCCTAATTAATGCTTTAAAAAGGGTAAACTTTACTGAGGCTCCTGGGTTCAGTTCAAAGGAAAAAAAAAACAACGGTTAATTTTATATCTCATTCTCACACAAATCACTGGAGTCTCTCTTTTTCTTGTAAGTCTACTTTTTTCTTTTGTTTTCAAGTGGATTCAATAATCAGGTAAGGTGCCAGTTTGAGAGCACTGGGAGTTGGAGATCCCCCATCATCAGTCAAGAGCTTTCAGAGGAGCAGAACAGAAATTCTTGTCAAGTTGTCTAGTTCTGCAGCCAGCTCAGGTGAGGAAGGAGGATTCTCCAAGGGGACATACCCAATGGACTCCCTGAGATAATCCTACCTTTATTTTCACTCAGCATCAGCAAGAGCCAATGCTATTTTCTCATGAGTTGTTAACAGAGCTGGCTCAGCAATCTGTCTGCCTGTCTAGGACCGAAAATTTAACCAAGTCCTGCTTACTCCACTGAGACTGTAACACCGTGCAAGCCAAGCACTTACTGAAGTGCTTCCCTTTGCGGAGGTCGTTATCAGGCATGATTTGCTAAATGAAGTGATTAGGATCTTGCCTCTGATTTTACTTGCCTCATGTCCATTAAGCAGTGCCCAGGGAAAGGAATTAAGCAGAATAAGCTTCAGGGAACTCTCAGCATGAGGTTTCCTTCTTTGGTGCAGCATGCTAGGACTACTTGACCTGCTCCTGTGGGCTGGGATGCTTAACAGCCTGGGGACAGCAACTTCTCTCTGTTAAAAACAGCTAGAAACAACTCTCAAACTGAAAACTTACCAGGCAAACACTGTGAACCTTATGTGTATCAATATAAGGGATATAACACTAACACAGAAAGTCTAATATTTAGGGAAGAAGGGAAAGAGACGGAGAAAGTAATGTCTGTAATAGAAAATATTTAGGAATACCCAGGAGAAAGGTTAGATTTCGGGGTGTTTCAGTTCTGTTTAACGTTAAATGAAAACTCCAGTGCTGCCCTACCTGCTGCGTGCAGCAGCACTACACGGCTGTGCCAGGAGATGGCGGATTTTTGTCAGACGCCAGCAGGGAGCAAGTCAAACACAAGCAGGTTTTCAATTTCTATATCAAAAATGCCTTTGTATGTGTGCTTTTTAAAAGTAAAAAACCAGCCCTAATCAGAAAAACTGAATAGGTAAATGTTAAAAAGGGCAACTTCTTTTAGCTTCTCGTTCAGATTCGGAATTACTGATGGAAGAGTTAAAAAAAGTTTGCAAAGATTTCATATTCTGCAGTATATGATTTTGCCTACCCCACATTTTACAGAGTTGATATCTAATGGAATTACTTTGAAATTACTATAAACATTAAAATCATTATGATAAGAAGATAATTTGGAGTATATTTTTACAAAACACAGGAAGAGAGTAAACTGTCCCAAAGGCAGCTATGATGAGGCAAAGGTCTTAGTCTGTTCTAAATTGTATATATATAATTTATGTTAAAAACTATAAAGCTGCATACACTTTTAAAAAGGCTGTGTCTGTTTATAACAGAGAAAGGCATTACTTGAGAAGTGCTGGAATGGATCAGCTAGGGAAGTCATGGGGTTTTAAAAAGAGCTTGTACAATCATCTATCAAGAGTGATGGAGGTAGAATTGATCTTTCTCCTTTGGAGCACTCCCTAGCCTTACTCTCTGTGACAATTGTGCTGATCTGGTTCTTACACAGCTCTCTGGTTTTAGAGAGGACAGTGCTGGTTGCAAGGACAGGCAATCAGAGGGAGAGCGTGGAAACCAGCCAAGGGAAATCCTACACTCATCAAGCTTCCATTATAGGCAAGGGTTCAGTGAGCCAAAATATATCACCATGATTACTCCTTAAGCACCTGCAGTTGCAAAACACAAATAATAATTTTATCATAATTAAGTTTTATTAATGCTGATGATGTCTTTGTGGAAGCAGACACGTCAAAGTGGGAACTGAACCATGAGACATTTATAATTATTTTTGTTACAGCAGTATGAATAGTCCAGCAACATGCAGAATAATGTTGTGTCCGGAAGTACTAATACTTTTGTGTGAAGGAGAAAGGGAAAAACACCTTTCTCCTTTGGTTCCTTCTCTTCTGGTTCAAAAAGTGTCACGCAGGAGGCCGGAGCTCTGAGACCAGCGCGCTCTACACGCACAGACCGGTGGCTCAGCCCCACCACTGAAGCGGATGTCCGTGAGAACCCAAAAGCCTGTTTCCTAAATATAGCCAGGCTGGAACTTCCTTTTGGGCTGAAACCAGCAGCAGCGGCATTTACCCCGCCGGGCTGGCTGTCAGAAGGCGCCGGGGGCGGTGTTTTATGGCACTGCGAGCCCTGCAGAGGCTGCTCGTGTGGCAGCCCTAAGGGCAGGCGTGCGGCAAGAGATGGCAAGGGCACGGCTGCAGCGGATCTACAGCCCTCAGCTACTCCGGACCACAATCTCTGTACCAGCCCTATGCAGTGCTGGAAATGCACCATTCTCCTAGAAACGACCTCTGTCTGTCCCGCGCCGTGACTGCGCTCGCCCCTCTCCTCTCTCGCGTAGATCCCAGTGTTTATGAACATCCCCGAGCGACACCGCACCGCACACCGGGCTCGGGCAGGGGCAGGGGGCGGGCAGAGATCGCCGGGCAGCCCCGCCTGAGCCGAGGGTGCCCCTCGGTCCCGCAGAGCAGCCGGTCCCGGCCCGCCCGGGCTCACCTGCCCGAGGCGGGGCTCCCGCGGCCCGTGGGCAGGGCCGGCCCCGGGCGCCGCCGGCGGCTCATGCGCAGCCGCCCGGGATGGCGGCGGAGATGGCGCCGCGGGTGCTGCCGCTGCCCAGGCAGCAGAGCTTCGGCCCGCCCACCGTCCCCAACCCCTTCGTGCACCCGGGCCGCCTCGGCGCCGGCGACAAGCTGCGGGTAAGGCTGGCGGCGCGGGCGGGAAGGGCCTCCGGGGCCGGGCCGGGACTGCCCGGGGCTGGGATGCGCATCTGAGCGAACGGAGCGCGGCGGGCGGGGCGGGCACGGCACCTCCGGCGGTGCTGTCAGCCTCGGCAGTGCCCGGAACACCGGCAGTGCTGGCACCCCCGGCAGTGCTGTCACCCCCGGGAGTGCTGGCACCCCCGGCAGTGCTGTCACCCCCGGCCGTGCCCGGAACACCGGCAGTGCTGTCACCCCCGGCAGTGCTGTCACCCCCGGCAGTGCTGTCAGCCTCGGCAGTGCCCGCAACACCGGCAGTGCCGGCACCCCCGGGAGTGCTGTCACCCCCGGCAGTGCTGGCACCCCCGGCCGTGCCCGGAACACCGGCAGTGCTGTCACTCCCGGCCGTGCCCGCACTCCTGGCCGTGCTGTCACCCCCGGCAGTGCTGCCCGGGCGCGGCTCTAAACCAGCGGCGCGTTCCGCGCTCCGACCCATCGCGGGGCTGTCCCCGGTGCGGGGTGGAGGTCACTCCACGGGGTGCAGGTCACTCCACGGGGTGGGGGCCACTGTCCGCTGTACAGAGCCGCCCTTGCGAGGGGAGGACGCGGCCGTGTGAGCGGTCGCGGTTTGAAAGTCCCGCTGCCGGGGCCCGGCGCCGCCGCGACCCCCGAGCCCGCAGGGAAGGGCAGCAACCCCGACACTGTCACACATCTACCGCTCCTGGCTTGGCCGCGAGCAGACAGCGACTAAGAATACTTCCTTCCCCTCTAGTTTGCTTCCTGATCTAGTCTAGAGATAGAGAGCACATACATGAAGAAGTTTTGTAAAGGGTCGAAGATGCACTTTTTTAAAAAAAGTCACTGTTTTTTGAAATTAAGTTCTTCAAGCCAGCACTCTCCAGAGTCTACAAACTGAATGCTTGCTCGACACACACACTCAGAGGCTGATTGACTTAAAACTTTTGGCACAAGATTTACAACAAGCTTTTGAAAATATTTGCACAGTCGTTGCCAATAACACATCATTCCTAGAGAAAACAGGAGTCCTGTTTCAAGAATGAAATACTGTCCATCAATCCATCACATCAGGTGCTTCAGCTCTAGAATAAAGATGATAACTTCTCTCTGATATGAAAAGCTAAAATAGAAAGTAACTTTTTTTCAGTCGTCCTGTTTCAGATGCTTAGCTTTCTTTAGGCTGATTTGGGGTTGGGGAGGTTGGTTCCATACATATATTGTACAACAAAAAAGGGTCCACAAATTCCACTGGGTTACTGACTGGCATCACTGGGCGATCTGACCTGAATGCTGTCCCAGTATGGCTTGTGTACAAGCACACACAAGACTTAAAGGATACTCATGCAATTAAGAAAGCAAAAAGTATTCCTGGGCTTTAATTTTTAAAAACAGACTCTAAAAATTAGCTGATGAACCAAACATAAACTGACATATCAGTGAGGACAATGAGGACATCAACATGTAAGTGGAATTGCAGCATTTTCTGCTGATCCTTGTAAATATCTGAGGCTGATGTACAACTAAATATTTTATGTTTCATATAGCTCTTCAAGTTATAAACAATGTTTGCCCTGAAGGTAACTGGGTGGAGGAAATGTGAGAAACCTGGAAAACAATTTCAAATCCTTTTATCCCCTATGTTTTACTAGCAGCCTGGAACACACTTCAAGTGCATCTGAATCAGTAGCTTTAGGCATGAACCCTGAGGTAAGGAAACCAGTTTCTTAATGAGGTTCCAGACATGGACAGCTTTCCATACTGGCTGTTCTTTCTAGAGGATGCACAGACTACTTTCGAAAGCTTGCATTTTTAAGCTACAATTACCGTTTTAGCTGTAATAAATATATTCTACTTTTTTCCTTCAGGAGGTAGGGTTGAAAAATATAATTATGTCTTCAAGCAAAATGCATTCCATATGGAGCTCCATAATGCACCTGGAAGGAAAAGAACCTGGCCGGGTCAGGGCCTGGTGCTAGTGAGCTTAGGAGCAAAACTGTAGTAGTCCCAGAATTGCAAAGCAGAAAATCACAAGACAGAGAACCTTCTCATGTTGTGGGTTGCTCCCTTCTGTTCTTTCCCCCCTACAGTCATAAAGACTGGGATACTTCCTACTGACTGCTTTGTCCTGTCTGCTCCTCTATTGCCCAGCAGTGTCAGTCAGACCAGCTGGGAATCAGGGCTTTACCAGAGAGTGTTACTATAAATTCCGAAAAAGGGAAGTGTCCCTTCTCTTTCCATTTATGTCAAGTGTAGTGTTTCTCCATTCTTGCATGTTAAAGGACAGTTTTGTTATATCCTCCCTGTTCTATACTATTCCTTTAACATATACCAATGAAAACATACCATTTCAAAACCCTCTATGGGACCCCAAAACAGGATTTCCATACATTGGTGAACTCGTTCAGTGTGAAGGCTGTTGTGTGGCTGAGGAACAGTGCTTGAACGTGAGACAGGCTAGCTGTTTGCATTTCATTCAGCTTCAAATGTACGAACAGGTTGTAGCCAGACTGAAAAGTGGAGTGAGAATATTTTACAATTTCTTGCCAGTCCCTGAACTGCTGATAGTTTACCAACCAATGAGACTTCTGCCATTCTTTGGAATATGCAAAGCAAAGATCAGTTTTGCTGTGCTAAACATCTACATGTGCCAAACAAGATCTTAAAACAGTTGTTCAAAGACTTCTGGTCTCCATCCTCTGACTGAAGTTGGCTGCAATTCATCATTGAGATTTTTTTCTGGTTTTTAGTTTTAGTTCTGTTCATCCTGATTGTTCATGTGCCATCCTAACTTCTGAACTGCGACTGCAAAGCACAAATTCTAGTTAAGTCATTACTGGATTCCACTTTATTCTAAGAGATGCTCAGTGGATTTCTGCAACTATGTAATGGCACAACCAGCATCCTAAAAGCAGTATTTTTAACCCCATGCTTGGAAGCAAGCAGCTAGACTGCCTGAGAGCTGTGACATCCTCTGGGCACTCACAGAAGACCCTGCCTAGCTCTGCATATGCTGCAGTGGGGGACTGTCCATATGACCACAGATGTCAGAGGAGTTCAGTTGGAGTTGGGCTTTGTTCTGGTCCCCAACCTGCTCTGCTGCTGCTTCCTAGGCAACTTGACAGCAGCTGAATTTCAAACTGAATTCTGTGGCTTTCTGGTAGACCTGCTTTTCCCCTTCCCAGGTTCCTGCCATCAGTGACAGCATAATCCCATGTATTGATCAAGGGTTAGTCAGCTATGGGAGTGGGACCTGGGCTGCCAGGACTGTCTGCAAGAATTGCAGTGACAGGATATGCAGTTACTGCAGACACAGTAAACAGAAAGTACACAGGTGATTCAATATGCAGGAAGAGGTTCTTTGAATGACTCAGAATTTTTCTCTTTGTGATTACTGTACACAGAAACTGGAGTGGCTCCGATCCTACTTAGTAGTTACTAAACTCTGTATTTTCTTTTGTATGTTTTTTTCCTATGCTTTCTCTTTTCTAGCCTACCTTGACCTTTCTCTTTTCTGTCCTTTTCTTACCCTAGTCTGTAGCTGATGAAGCAGAAACCAACTCTGCCTCATTTCACTGACCTAGAAAGCCAATAGCTTGCATCAGCAAATCAGTACCACCTGTGCATCTGCCTGAAATAGATTAATGAATTTATTAAAGTTTTGAGGAAGGAATTGTTTTGCTTTTGCTATTGCATCCTTTATTTTTCATTGTAGTTCAGTGCATATATATTCTTTTTTCCATAAAGAAAAAAATTACTTTAATTCAAAACACACAGATTTATGCTTATGTTGCCCATTTTGGATAACTGAATGCAGCTGAAATGTTGAACTGGGACTATAGATCATAGTACAGGAAGATGCATGTAGAGAAAAAAAGGCACATCTAATTTTGGGGGGGAAGCAAGGAGTCTTGGTTGGTTTAACTTCCTACCTGACTTTTTCAGATTCACCACAACTGGCACCAGAGCAAGTGGGAGCAATAGATCTCCAGGGTCACATCTGTTGTGCCCAGCTATCAAACCCATTTCATGATCCAGAGCAGTCCTTTTCCTCTTGTCCATTAAGCTATGGTTAAAATTCCATAGCTACCTATATACAACTGTTATATAAAAGAAGGAAATAACCACACCTGAGTGTTCAGATCTCTCCTGGAAACACATGATATGGCAGTGCTTGCAGAACATAAAGTGTACCTGCTTCACATGCTTATCCACATGTACCCCCTGTCTTGTTTGGTCTGTTGTTACAGAACTGAGTCCCAAGGGCCTAAATTCATTTTAATCCTCATCCATGTCAGAGGGTTTAGAGCCAGATGGCAAAGCCTCTCCTGAATATTGACAAGAGGACAATAAGAGGATGTTACATGAAGGTGGAAGGGATTTGGTGGGGAGGGAAAGGATCATGCTGGTGAAAGGAAAATTGGAAGCAACTGACTAAATCAAGGACTTGGATAAATAATACACTAAGATGCTTATTCTCCAAAAATACTACAAACACTTGTTCCTTTTTAAAGAAAATATGTAAATTAAAATCCAATGTGTTGCTTATTAATCACAACTCTAGGAAGTTGCAAAATGTTTTGTAAAACTGACTTATTAAAAACCTTGCTTTTTCTCTCGAGTAAGAGGCCATTGTTAAAGAGCTGACTAGAAAGTCTGATTTTGAGAAAGTAACACTGTTGTTCAGTTGTAGACTTTCTTAAAAAATAGTAAAGCATAAAAAATCATAAGCTCACAAGCAGAAGTTAAACTCACATAACTCTCCTTCAGTAACTTCTCCCACATATCTGAAATGGTAGAGCTGTCAGTCTGTGACCAGTGATACACTCTCATGCAAGTTTTGGGGGACTTTTAGAAACATAGCCCAAATAAATTTAAAAAAAAAATCACTATTACAGTTCTGCTTGGGTATGTATTGTTTTGTGCATATGTTTGCACATGAGCTGGTCCTCATCAGTGAGTGGGAGCTGAGCTGGATTAGGTGCCAAAGGGAGTTGAACCCTTTACTGGTTTACCAGGAATGCTCAGCTAAGACTTGCACCTGCTAACACAGCTCACCTGCCTCCCAGAGACCTGGGCTTGCTCAATCTGCACAGTGATGTGTTGCACCATAAAAGCCAACCTTCAGGATATAGTTTCTAACCTAACGTGCTGGGATAAAACAATTAAGAATTTCTGCCTGCACCAAAGCTGCCTGTGGTGCAACATTGTGCCAGTACACCTGTTTTCTGGAGCTGTGCATGAAAAAATGCAAGCTAAAAATTCCTTTGAGAGGTGCTGAGTATGATATTTGAGGATTATTTGCAACCAGGGCAGCTGAAAACTCCATTTTGCTTAAGTCCCAGCTAGGGGAAATGATGTGTTGTGTGTGCACAGCTCCCAGAAGCAGTAGTGAGGATCACTTTCAGCAATATTGTGACTCAACATGAGATTTGTCATTTGAAAGGGCAAGAGTACAATTTAGTCATCTTAACAATCCCACTTGGCTTCTAGACAGGCAGCTAGTGGCAGAAGACTCTGGAGTGGAGATATGTGTCAGCTGGGCAGGCTCATCCAAGCTGGTTGTGTGCTGCAGACTGAGACCAAACATAAACTAGAGCCAACAAATGTTGTTTACCCTTTGTGTTTAACAACATCCAAGCCAAAAACCTAAATACTCAGGTATTCCAGTTCTACCTGAAATGGGAACTCAAAAGTGAAAATGAAATACCAGAAATTACTTCCCATAAGAACCTTTAGTCTTTGATGCTTTCCTTACTGAATCACGTAGCAATAATGTCAGTATTTTAAAGTCCTTATAAAGTAACTACACAGAAAATAGTGTCATTCCTGCTGATACCATTTCTTAAGATTTTTCCCCTCTCCTTTTCCAGAGTGTTCTGCTGGGGATTATTTTGTTACCCCTCCGTGCCACATGCATCACATTCATTTTACTGCTAGCCTGGCTGTTTGCATCAATTGCAATGTTCTGTCAGCGTGGAAGAGGATCTGTGCCACTGAAAGGATGGAGAAGGTAAAAGGTCTAAAGCATTCTTCCCTCTCACTCCTTCTTTTGATTAAAGAGGATTCCTCAATGACATCTCAGTTTTACCCGTTTAGATGAAGCAGCTTTTTAATGAGTGTATTTTACAACAATAGTGGAGCTTTTTAAATAGGTAGATTTTCAGTTGTCCTGAGGCTAAAAAGAGATTTGTATTAAAATCTTTATAGGCTGTTTGTAAGCCAGAACTTATTTTACTAGTAATACTAATAGAAATATTTGAGAAAATAAACTCATTAAGAAAAGTATTTGGTAACATTATGTAGGTTGAGTTTCTGTGTAGCTTTTGTAATTTCTGCTATGACAAAATTAGCTTTGACAGCTCCTCTGCTAGCTGCATTGCCCTTGAAGTGGTATTTTACAGCTGCTTCTGTGGGTTCTGGGTTTCAGTCACTCAGCTTATGACCTCAGAGTAATGAAGTTCTCTTTTAGCTACAGTGCATTGTAGCTGCAGGAGGAGGAGGAGACACAGGAAATGAATTCTTACAAGTCCAAGAGATTACAGAGAGTCCCATGAAAGGAACATGTCCCTTGTGGTGGGAACATGTTCCAGTAAGGGAACACTGTCATTTAATCTTACGTGTTTAAAATGGTTGGTAAAAGAACCATATCAGTTACCTAAGTTCTTACAAAAAAACCCCACTGAATCTGCTAATTACTCCCCTCACAATAATGTTATGCTGCAATGATATGTATGGCAAGAAAAATAGTGTACCTGGGAGGAGGATTTCACAAGGTGCTGCACGTTGCCTTGTGTTTCATCAGGAAAAGGTGATGTTCCCTTCCCTACTTCCCCTTTAGCCCTACATTTCCTGCTGCCCTGTGTCAGGCCCCAGTGCTGGTTAGAACTATGAAATCTGTTATGGGCTTTTCTTTTAAAGTACAGAAGAAATACTGAGTGTAAGATGGATGATATTTTTGTGTTTCTGTTTACAAGGAGGATGATCCGGACAACCCTGTCAGGCCTAACTCGAACCGCCTTCTTCATAATGGGTTTCCAGGTTAAAGTAAAAGGGAAAGTAGCAAGTCTCCCAGAAGCCCCAATCTTCGTTGCAGCTCCTCATTCAAGCTTTTTTGATGCCATTGTTTGTGCCCTAACTGGAATGCCATCAATAGTGTCTAGAGCAGAGAACCTGTCCACTCCAGTATTTGGCAGTAAGTATTTATGAAAAAAACAAAGCAAAACAAAAAAGTTACAAGTCAGCAACTTGACACTGGGCCAAAAATTTAACCTCTTAAAGTGATTTAGAGGCAGACTTTAAAGTCCTTAGATTCCAAAGATACTGACAAATTATTTCCAGTGAAATTCCTGTGATGTTATCTTTCTGAATTGGTAAATGTGTCTAGAAGTGTGCTGTTTCTTTTCAGGTATGAAATCTAATATCACTTTAAACTTGGCTTTATACTGAAAGCATGTTTTACAACTGCTCAGGCTAGAAGCTTTCTCTTTAGTTCTCCCAGTAGGTAGCTCAAGAAATTTTTGACTGCTGTCTTTTAACAGTGTGGCCCATAAATGTAGAACACAAATTGGTGAAGGTTATTTCAAAAATAGACCCAAACTACAGCAGTCTGGAAAATACCACATTTATAAGTTTAAACTTGCAGGCACTGTTATGGATTTTTTTAATGGGAGCAAGACCAGGAAGGAAGAAGAGAGGAGTTACTCAAAAAGGAAATGCAGA
The DNA here is from genome assembly GCF_025592945.1 of Manacus candei. NCBI lineage: Eukaryota > Metazoa > Chordata > Aves > Passeriformes > Pipridae > Manacus > Manacus candei. The sequence continues at coordinate 6,926,720 of NW_026138113.1, forward strand.
GAATGGAAAAGATCAGATGACTCATGCTCCTATTATTTTCTCCTCCTTTTGGCACAAAAAGAATCTCTGTTTGCATTATTGCTGGAATCAGCTGTAGACTTCCTGCTGGCTATACAGTAACCCAGAACTAAACTCAGCAGGCAACATAGCAAAGTGTCTTTGTAAAAAATTAGCTAACAGATAATATATGGATTTTAGCTTAAAAGCACAGGACTGGGACATAGAAAATAATTCTTCATCAGGTCTCATCACATTTTAGTAGATCCACTCATTATGATGCAGACTGCTGATTAAATGAGGGGTTTTTTTTCTATAATTAACACAGAAGTTGTGCATACTATGTAACTGAAAATGGAAGGCTCAAACTACTTGTTGGGTGCAGTCTGCATGAGTTAGGCCTGAGTGTGGCCCATGAGTAGAGACCCTGTCAGGTCCCTCTCTTAGAATTGTGTGGAAATGCTCAGTGAAAAATAACAGCAATATTATTAGAATGTGTTTGGCTGAATTTCAGATGTTTATAATTACTGTAAAGCTCCTCAGCTGGCAGTGTAGCTGTGTCTTCTGTGTCTTACTTCCCATTTTACAGAAGGAGGAGAATAATAATACTCTTATCAGTTTAGTCTAAAAGTTGTTTATGTGGAGTCTGTCTCCTAGTACAAGTTTTTGCTACAAGGAAGCCTTGAACCCATGTGTTTTCTAAACACCAGTTTGAGACACATATTTTTTATCTCTTTCCCAGCAATTTTGAGTTCCCTTCAGCCTGTAGCAGTTTCTCGTCAAGACCCTGATTCCCGGAAGAACACGGTTGCTGAGATAACTAAACGGGCATTATCCAGGGGCCAGTGGCCACAGGTAATAAATAAACAGCAGGTGACCTGCCTTGGTGGATGTGAGTCAGTATTCTGAAGGCAACTCACGGGGGAGAAGCCAGGTTGGAAAGCTGTGCTCACAACAGTCAGGGGACGAGCAGTTGGTGAAATGGGTAACCCAGACTGTCCAAGCTCCAGCACAGAGAGCTCAAAACAGCATTCTTCACATAGAGAATAGCTGAGGTGGAGCTCAGTTTGCTCTTTAGGTTAATAATGCTCTAAACCTACAAATACACTGTCATGCCAAGCTGCTGAAAAAATATAGTCATTGACACAAGGCCTTTCTCCAAAGATATCCTCTGCATATTTGTGTATAAAGTCATGCTCTGTGTTTTGAATTAGTTCTTGATTTCTTGAGGGTTAACTTCCTTAAAATAAAAACTGAAAGTGACTGGTTCAGTAGCTAAAGTCACAAGGTGTCTTTAGTCATAGCTGGATACCTCCTAAATGACTAAGTAAGAAATGTTAACTTTTCCTTCACTGTTGTTCCACTGAACGGCTTTTGAAGAAAAGTAAAAGATGCAAGTGAAAATAATAGATGTCAGTAGCAGGTATCTCTGTGACAGCTAGACCTGCTGTCTGCTGCTCTACTTTCTGAACAGTCTCCAGAAACAGAGACCATTCAAGTAGGGAAGACCAACACTTGCCAGTTTTTTTTTGTAATGGCATTGTTTAGACACTTCATAAACACCTTACAAAAAGCTTTTTAGCATTTTGGCTACATTAATTTGACTCATAAATGCATTTTTCTAAGCTGCTGTAAATACTGTTTGAGCCTCCATTATCTTTTTCAATTTGTCAGTTATATGGAGGATTTTAAATATTCACATGTCAAAGCTAAGAAGACTTTTTTTTTTTTTTAATACTGTGCTTACAAACTACACTGATGCTTAAGATTTGCTAAACTGTTATGGATGAATGCCCTGGTAGACCTAATCTTTGCTGAAAGCAGAATGGGGAGGAAAGGGAAATGGGCTCCACACCAGTGCTGCACTTGGGATAAAACCTACATATATATTATGGCATAAATAGCCCATGAGTCAAGTAATCTGGGAATCTCCAGGACAGAGTCAGCAGTACAACTGAGGGTGTCACTGGGTAATTCCTAGTCCTGTGCCCTGGCCACACCTTCCTCCTATTCTTTTTTTTTCTCTTTTTCTTGAGAAACGTGACCACAAGATGATGTCTGTCATACCATCTTCAGCGTGCCTGGGCTGCATTCTCTTAGCATGATAGAAAAGAAAGAGCAGCTGGATTCCCTCTTCCCTCCTCTTAAAACCCAAACACAAAAGGCTAGGCACCCTTATTAATAGCATGAGGTTCTGATTAGGGCTTCTCCAACCCTGTACCACAACAAAGAGGAAGGAGGGAACGATTACTTACTCTTTGATCAGTCACTAACCTGTTTTCTGGGGATTAGGACATAGGCTAAGCAGAATCATACCTATGTTTGTGTCCATAGCCCCAGTGAATGATTTCTGATGACAGAATCTCTAGAGGACTAATTGTAAATCAGTGTGTGCAGCTGCCTCTGTCATAACCTTAGAACAGTCTGTGTCTCTTGGGTGTGACCTACTGAGGCCCTTTCTCATCTAGCCTTGACCTGTTCATTTGGACTGAATTGGAAGCACACCTTGAACACTCTCAATCCAGACCAGTTTTTGTCCTGAGGTGTTTTGGAATGCTGCTCATGATCCTGTGGTGATATGAGAAATACAAAGCTTTCCCATATTCCACAGGGGACTGGGTTCAGTGTGTCCCACTGCAGCTCACAGTGCACCTCGTGTGCACTAGTTCAGAAACCTTCTGGGTATTGGAGTGTGTGAGTCATTCAGGTTCAGAGGCTGCTGTGGGGTGTGATGCCTCCAGAGCTCTGCCTCACAGACACACATGCTGTCTGTGCCTTTTGCTGCTGCTCAAGCTGACATCTCATCCCAGCTGGAATCTCACTGGTGTTGATGGCATCTGTGCCTGTAAATGCTCAAGTACCTCATGCACTTCCTGTCAGCCCAGTTATATAAGGAGCTGCTGGCAGCAGGAGAGGAGCAATTCTCCTATCATTACCAACACTAAAATTTCAAGTGAAACACTTAAAGTCTTTTGTACGACAAAGGCCATTCCCCTCTCCTATAAAGCATTTTTTTTCAAATTAAGATGGGCCAGGTTAATAATATTGTGAGCATCCTTCATTTATTTGTTCATTTCCTTTTGAAACAGTGATGATATTCTTGTGATACAGTACAACAGGTCACAGAGCTTGCATAAAGTCAGCCTGTGCATAACAGAAGCTAAAGTGTAATCTTTTCATGAAATATGTGGATGTATATATATATATATTTCTCTCTCTTTAAATCCAAGATACTGATTTTCCCAGAAGGCACCTGCACAAACCGATCTTGCCTGATCACATTTAAACAAGGTGAGATATTTTGTCACATTGTTGTTGGAAAATAATCTGTGATTATTAGTTTGTAGTTGTAGTAAGGATGTACTTCTGCAGGTACATCATCCACAACAGCACTATAGTAATCCCTTACATTATTAAAGTTTCAGTAGCACTAAACCCCCTCTTTTATACTAGACAGCTTACTTTTCTGATTTGTATAGGATGCAAAATATCTATGACATATATAATTAGTTGGTTGGGGTTTTTCATGGGTACAGTTTTCATCTAATTTATTTACTCATAAAGGTAACTGTGATTATTATGAAATGAATGTATGAACTCAGCTTACAGTTGTGCAATCTTAGATTCCTGTAAATTTTGCCATGCAATCAGGTTATGAAATGTCTTTTCCTAGTGCTCAGTGAGCCAGGACAATAGATTTTTAACATAGGAAGGTGTTAAAAATAGCATCAGTGATCACTAGATTGTTGTGCTGCACAGTTAGAGCCATGTTGCTCTCCTTTCTTAACTGTTTAGGTAGCAAAGTTACAAACCACTGCTGTGTGCTCAGATCCCTGTCACTTATGAACATAACAGAACAGAGAAGGAGTCAGGAAATGCTCAACAGCCTTGTGAGCATCTAATCCTTTGAAATGAATGCCAGTCAATGGGGAGATAATACACAGAAAATTACTTTGAGCAATCCAGGAATCTTAGGCAGCTTTCTCCTTGAAATGGAGCCTAACCCTTTTCTGTCCTGACACCTTGCTAGTCTAAAAGTCTTTAGCTGATCTAAAAACAAATAAACAAACAAAAAATCAAACCAACCAACAACAAAAAAACCCAAACAAGAATAATAATACTTCTCATTCTCCTTGCCTTTTTAAAAATGTCTTCTGCTAGATACTAGGTCTAAAATGAACCACTTGAGACTCTCAATTGCTGCATTAAGCTCAGTCATAACAATCAGTTCTAATTTGTGGCTGCAGGTGCCTTTGTTTCACGAGTCCCTGTACAACCTGTGTTACTCCGATACCCCAACAAGCTGGTAAGCAGAACATTCTTCTGTCACTAACCAGTAATACAGAAGTCAAAATCCTGACTTACATGGTACTTTACACGATAAATGTTTTGCATTGTCACTAAGAATGTATTGTCCTGAGCTTTAGCATTGAAGAGCTCCTGAAAGCAGCCAGGCTTCCCAAGTGTCCCCATGGTGTAGTTGCTGTTCTGAGTGTGAACCACTTACTGCTGGGCTTCTCAGCTGAAGGGAGAGGGAAGGCAGGAAAGTATTGCAGCAGGAGTTAGAAACTTCCTGCAGTGCCACAGAGTCTGTACTTCGCGGTCTAAAATGGACACAATTTCCCTACTAGTCATCCTTTTTGTTTAAGCTCAAGATAGTCTTACTGCAAAGGGACTTTCAAAGTTTCTGAACAAGAACAAAGCTGATCCCTGAACATCCAACACCCTTCCTTCAGGTACCTCAGGAGGGCAGCTTTGCAGATTTTCTTTTCATGCAGCAGTCCTTGTGTGGCTCTGCTTCACTGACATGTGTAAGTCTGGGACCTTTTTAACTTTTTTTTAATTATCTGGTCATCCAACCAATCCAGAAAAGACCAAACTTTTAATTCATAATGTTTTTTAGGATTAAAAACATAATTGCTGTTATTGTTAGTTATGAAAATTCCTTTGTATAATACTTTTACAAATGAATTTCAAAAGTAAACCACTCGAGGGGATTGGTACCACATTCACTGATAGGATTTAAGGTTCTGACAGTATATATTGTAAAAATTATGTATAAAAGTAATAGAGTGAGAAAAAAAAAGGAAAGCAAAAAAAGCAAAGAAAAAGCATGATAGATTATGCAGAAATGTCCTTAAAACCTAAATCAGACATATTAATGAGGGTGCCTTTCTAAAGGGACTGGTGAAGCTCACTTAAAAAGTCTTACCAGTGTTTTTGTTTCCCACTTTCTGCTGTTTGGATCAGAGTGAATGATTTACAATATCTAAGTAACTGTGTAAACGTTATTCCCAATTGTTGATAAAAGTCTGCCATGCTTATTTCCAATTTTTTAAAGCAAGGAATCCTATTTGCCATAACACCTGTATTTATTTTCACTACAGGACTATGAAACCATCATCCGCTTTTACTAAACTGGTACCTGTTTTAAATTGTAACTTATCTGCTCTCTAACTTGCATCTGGTTCTGTCATACATTTCTGTGTTTTGTTTTTTCCTTAGGATACTGTGACCTGGACATGGCAGGGCTATTCATTGTAAGTTTCTTAATCCTATTGAAAATTACATACAGAATTTTTGCTCCTGTTCCTAAACATTCTGCCAAACAGATTCTGCTGAGCTGAGACACATGTTCTTCTAGACCTGTTTTTATGAGGGGGAAATACTTGGGGATAATGCTCTCATGCAGTAGGTTTCATATCTGAATGGCCAGGGAAAGGGTTTGCAAAGGAAAGCATTATTTCCTGCTCTGACAACCTTTTTTTTCTAATTTTCTCCTGTTTTGCATGTTACACTGGAGCAAAAGATTTAAATTCTTTTTTTTCTTTGGGAAACACTCATAGTCATCAAAACCCATAGGTGCTTACAGATTCCTATATGGTATACAAACAAGAAAAAATAAATGTTATTTCAGTTTATTCATTCCTCCATATCATTTGCTGTCATATGAGAGTAAATGAAGATGGGCAAAATAAGTATTCATTTTCCCCATAATTCCCCATTGAAACATCAAGGATTCCTCTTCAGACTTTTATTTTTGACAAGAAAAGCAATTGTTTTAAGATCTCAGTGAAAAGGCTCTGTGTATATTATTTGACATTCAAATAATGAAAAATACTTTAATAAATCAGGCAGTGGATCTGTGTTTATTTCTCAACACAGGTGGCCTTCTAATATGCTAAAAAACTACTAAAGTATTAAAAAAACTTCACAACTGTACTGAAAATATGTTTGGGAATTACTTTTCACCTTACAAACATTCATTCAAATGTGCATTTGCAGTATCCATATACCAAATTTTCATGTGGAATATGTAATATATCTAAGTACAGTAGTACTGATTTACTAAGTGAGTAACATTTTTAAGGCAACTAATTCTGAAACATGTCTGAACTAGTGGAGTAGACCACAAGCACCTTTTAAGCTATCATTAGTTAATCCTAACAGCTGCACACTTCCAGAATGGACACGATGAAAATGTTCATTTCAGTTTCCCAAGAATCTTTTGCTGTTATTATTACTGCTGTTATATTTATCAGCATACTGAGAGTAATGAACACTGCAAATACAGGACATACTACAGATTTCCTTTATAAAGGATTTACACTGGAAGTTTAAATGGAGCTGTGTCTTCAGCTATGAGAGATGGTGTAGGAATGGGTGAAGGAAAAATGTAGTCCGAGGTATTCCTGTGGGAGGGAGGAGGCTGCCCAGTCACTCAGAACTGAGGAATGCTCTAAGCCTGGGGGCTGGATGGTGAAGGCTCAAATTGAAACCTGTGAGAAGATGAAAGGAACTGCTTGGCAAACCCATGGGAGGGGAATGGGTGGATGGAGAAGAATCTAGAGATTCTTAACAAAAATAACTGGAGCAAGGAGAAGAACACCCCCCCCTACAAACCTGCAGATCACAAAATGCAGAACTGTCACACTCTTTGTAAAACTTCCTGGATGTTGCAGCCAGGATGGGACAGTACCAGTCTCCTTCTCAAAAACCTGCTGACCCAGTTCTGCTTTCACTTACTACTTCTTTCTTACTTTTGGGCCTTACTGGGAGGAATACCTGATCTTATGTGTTAGAAAATCAAGCATTACGAATGGATTCCTGCAGAAGGTTGAAAGGATTCTTATCCTTTTTTTTTTGTCCAAAAAAAGAACAGAAAACTGCTTGAAGTTTTTCTGTTATAATGTACCTGATGGAAAGTAAGGAGCAAATATGAATTTCTGCTTAAAAATCATAGTGAAAAGAACAACTCAGAAGTAGAATGATTATGTGCTTTAGCAGTTTCTTCCTCCCCCTACTCTACCTGTTGATGCTAAAATTTGTGACTTTTTCTAAAAGCACTGAAGGCCCCAAACATACTGACACTTCATTAACCCATCTGTGTAAACACTACTGTTATTTGCAAAATTACTAGCAAATACTAATAAATCCTTACTTCAGTTCCGCATAAGGAAGTTACTGGTCCCATTTTGCAGCTGAGAGAATAAGAGATAAATTAAAGCTACTTCTCAGAATCAAAGCTCTTAAAGCTTAAAATCCAGTATGTGTTCACCTCTTTAAAGAGAGAGGACATGGCCAAGGAGCTGTACAGAATGGTAAATGTGCATGACAGCCCACAACAAGTTGCCCCCTCAGTGAGCAAGCAGCAGGTGTATTCAGAAGTCCTGTAGAAAAATTGTCAAAAACAACTTTTCAGGGGACTTCGCTGCAAGGTACTTAAAAATCTTGCCCAATATTGGCTTTGCTTTTTCTGTGCTTTAAAAAGTTTCATCTACTGACATGCAAATGCTTTGGTTGTAAATAAGTAAAATGTGTTTTTCTTCCTCTTTGCCTGCAGTAAAGTGCTGTGCTTACTGACAATGTGTCAGCTCTTCACAAGAGTAGAAGTTGAGGTAAGAACTGGAAATATTTTTGTACTAAGATGCAGCAAGCAGGGCATTTCTGCTTAAATATAAATGCATTATTCACATTATTAGTCACCATTGGTGAACAATAAACAAATATCTTAGAAACAAGAAAAAGAATCACAGGGGGTAATAAATTTAATTTGTTGTCCACGTGTATGTTGGAAACTGTTGAGTTAGAAACTCTATTTTCTGTTAGAAACTGATGAGCTTGTAAAAGAAAATTGTCAGAAATGTCTTTATAGCATTGTAAAATCATTGTTAATTATCAGCACGTGCATTTTACAGATGTTAAAACTAAGAATTAGAGCACATTCTGTTAAAGGTAACAGCTTCTTTTCCCCACCTTCTTATTTCTCTGATCCCTTCAAAGTATCCTCGTCTTCCTCACCATCTTCCCAGACTGAACTCTTACAGTTTTCTTCAACTAAGAGCTTACTTAAGGACTCACCTACTTGTATGAGCCTTGTATAATGAACCAGTTCCCTTGATCATTAAAATCTGCTGCACAGCACAGGATGGCAGATGAATGACCACTGAAACAACACACACACTTCATAACATGGGCACACACACTCAACCTGCTCCCTGTCAGAGAGGCAACATTCAAAACACAGTAGTGAGGAGCCAGGTGAATTGTTCAAACCTCAGTTAAGTGTGTATTTCACATTCCTTACCAGACCAAAAGGATTGTCAGTGTGGACTAAGTTGGTTTAGGGACCTGAGGAAGGGGAGAAATTGATGGGTTTTGCTGTTTATTTGCAAAGCACAGAATTCAGCAAAGTTGTCCAAAGCCTTGTGAATACAAGCAGTGTTGTTACTACTAACAATTAGCCATATAGTCTGTGTTGTGAAAAAATGAAATTCATTGTAAGGGAGCATCTTGTTACTGTATAATATGTGCAATAGACACATATTTTTAGAAGTTGTAGTAAGGAGATCATTCTCCTGATAATTTTGTACAGAAGAACATAATTTATATACGTGGGAGCAAGAAATAGTTAATGTAGCCCTTCCAGTAGAAGGAAGGGCTACATTTTCCCCTACTTCAGAACTCAAACTTGTCTGTTAGAAAATAAATTTCGTGTTCCAAAAAATGAAACATTTAAAGAATTGCAGCTTTCACAGAACATGTGTCCCCAAAGTGGAACAGATTCCCTGGCATCAGTGCAAAAGTCTTTCAATTTCTAAAAGGAGAAGGAGGATTTCCTGGGGAAGGAGGGAATCCAGCTACTCCTTTTAGGAGTGCACATTTCTGTTGCTGTCCCATGCTGTGAGGAAGTAGCTTCTCCACTCCCAGCAGTCTTGCACTGCCCCTGCCTGCTGTGCATAAGCAGTGATGGACTCCTGCAGTCCAGAGGGGTGTGTGTTTGCATGTTTAGTCAAACTAACAAACTGTAGATATTGAAAATCAAGCAGTGAACCTGGCAGTGAGTTTTTGGTCTGCAGAAGATGCAGCATTTAGCAAATTCTATAGCAAGAGAGACTAGTTCAAAAGCAGATCAGAGAAGTATTTGTGCTCCTGAAGGAGCTGTGAGGAATTTTTCTTACAGGACTGTGATTTGACAGGGAAGGTTTACTTACTACTCCTCAGCAGATAAGCAACTGGGTGTGTGTGTGAGATCATGCCACCACAGGACGTCAAGAAGCAAAATTCTTCCTCCCCAGCTGTGGTTTCTGGCAAACAGGTTTTGTGAATAATTGTAGGTGGGTTTTCTGAAGGGGATGGAGGTGGTGTTTAACCTGCCAGAAAGTTACATTGCTCTCTGAGCAAGACCTCAGCCTCAAGTGATGTAATGACCACTTTCAAGACCATGACCCACAGTTGCATAAACTTCTTAGAGTTGACTTCATCTCACCCAGTGACAACAGTTTTTTGTGTCTGTACATTGTGCCTGTGCCTTCACAATTTAAGAGTTATGTGACTTCTGAAGGAGAATTGTGATAAGCAGGGACCTGTGTCAGAGCTTGAACAGAGCTGGCAACTGCTTGCAGAAGGAATGAAATCTCAAGCATTCATGTGAACAGCAGGAGCCCTGCTTTCCTTACAGGGGAGACAACTTTTAAGTATAAACAGAAAATTGTTATGGCTATTTGACAGATAACCAATTCCATAAACTTACTGGTTTTAATCAGGAAGAGGAAGCATTCCTTAAAAACAAACATTAAAAGGCTGTTCAGGATGGCCTGCATTTATATGAGACAGTTACCACAATATTAGTGCATCACAAGCAGCTGCAATATAACTGAAGAAACATATTGACACATAATTGGCAGTTGTGTCTTCCAGTGATTCATGAGCAACATCTAATTTTGGAATTGCTGTATTCTAGGAATTCAGGGTCAGACTGCAGGGTGGGGAGCAGCAGAACTCAGATAAATGATAACCATAGCTGAGAAGAGGCACAGTAAACAGAGCTGTGAGCAAACACTTTAGACTGAAGTAGAAAGAGCAAAATACTCCTTCACACACACTGCTTAGCAAACAGATTCTGGTTCACACTGCAATAGAGAGTAGTTCCTCTATAGGATAATTTAGTGAAAAGGTACTTGAACTTCTTACATATTAATATTGAATAAATCCTGAACAGTAAACATGTTGCTACTTAGATATCTGGGGTGTTTTCTAGGTGTAGGAGGAGAGAAGTGGTTGGGATTTTTTACTCTCTTCTTGGAGTTCCGAAATTTTACACTATTATATCCATTTAATGTGCTCCTTACAACTCAGAACTCTGATTCCTTAACGTTTTTGTCATGGAGGAAAAATGTACAGAAAACTTATCAGTCACATGCTGACAGATACAATTAACAGGTAGGAGTTGGGACTGCAGTGTGTATTTAAAAACGTTAAAACTCTTACATACACTATTGCAGTGTATGTAACTCTGCAATATAATACCACTTACAAAAGATCTTTGAAAAGGAGTGGTAGAATTTCAAACTCACATTCTTACCAGTGCATCATTTAGTCTTCTAACAAAGTATGCATTTATTATACTTTACTTCCCTGGGGGGTTGATTTTTCATATTTAAGAAACTCCTACCAATCCCTTAGAGGTAGTTTTGGACTAAATCTCATTTGTGTGGTGAGGGTGGAAGAGCCAGAGCTGTTCCTAAGGCGGCTGAGACCTCTAGCGCCCAGTTCCTTCATTGCATGGCTAATTTTTTTCTCCTGTTTTTCCCCCATCAAACAATAATAAGAAACTGTTCATGTTGCTAATAAAGTGGGAACTATTGAATTGACTGGATAACTCATCCCTTTCAGTTTCTGCCTGTTCACGTTCCTACTGAGGAAGAAAAGAACGATCCCATTCTTTTTGCCTACAGAGTCCGACAAACCATGGCAACGTAAGCAGTCATCAGTTAAATCTCTGAGAATTGTTCCTTTATATCCAGAAATTCCATATATATCCTAGCCATAAAGTGACATTTATTCAAGGCCCAGGTACTATATGTAGAAATTGCTCTAGATTTTCACTAAAAGGTGTCAAATTTCTATACTAGAACAACCTGATCGTTTTTACATGGAGCATAAGGGAGGTTGTCTTACATTGAAACAGAGTATGTTCAATTCATAGAAAACTGGAATAAATTTCTCTCTTTTTGCTTGGTAAGACTAAGTAGGTGGTTCGTTCTTTAAGGTTACAGGGCTGCATTTACAAGGTCGTAAATCGTGAAACATCATGACACTGCCATAACTCGGTTTCACAGTTACACAGAATAGGATGTATTGCTTTGTCCTACTTGAAGCAGTGAAAGAATGAATTATCATTTGTTTTGCATGTTAGAGAAGGGAAGCAGTTGACAAAAAGTTATCTTCGTTGAAGAAATTGATTTTTCTTTTTCCTGAATTTTGTTTCAGTGCTTTGAATGTGCCAGTCACTGATCACACTTTTGAAGATTGCAGACTGATGATTTCAGCAGGACAGCTGACTTTACCCATGGAAGCTGGGCTGGTGGAGTTCACCAAAATTAGCAAGAAACTCAAGTAAGGGAAGTTTAGCTGTTGGTAGCAGCTAATTACTGCAGATAATTACTACAGTGCTGCAGGTATCAACAAAAGGATAAATTACCTGACAACTGACTTGGCCTTGTGTAATATTGTGTATTTATGCATACATATATACATTTACATATATAAATTACGTGGCAATCAGAGATGAGAAAAATCCCAGTAAGAATTAATCCCAAGTAATTTTTGTGGGCAATGTAGCAAGAGGAAAAATACATTTTTCTAATCTTTTATGGAATTATCTCACCAGAGGGCGAGGAAGGTAGAGCAGTACCTATTTGAAGCACTTGATGCAAATTTAAATTGCTTTAGTGGAGAGGCACTGACAGCATGTGGCAGGAAGTAAAAACCCTCTCCAGCCTGAGGTTTCAACCAGTGGTTTACTGCTCTTAGTTGTATTGTGCAGCCATGTGTCACTAGTGATGTCAACTTTTTCTGACTGGATACAGTGGAATTTGAGGGCTGAACCACATAACCATACAGTAACTCCATCAAATAACCTGGCATGGCTGTGGGCAAATCTGAATTATGAGTGCAGTGAATCTTGACTTACTATTTATGTGCTAAATCATAAATAATGTCAAACTGTTTGGGAGAGTTACTTGGCAATACTAATCATTCTTACTGAGGTGCAGTGGTGTATTTCTGCAGAGACCAGATACTTCTGAGGCTGTTGTGATGCTGGTGTTAGGGTAGAGAGTCTGCTAATAGAGCTGAGATCTGCTTCCTCTTAGGGAAATACTCCCCCTAGAGCATGATGCTGCAAAGTGATGCTACGCCTGAATTTATGGTAATGAAAAGCTCTCTGCTAGAGTAGCCCGGTAATTGAACAGATGATTCTAGGTTTGGGAAGTTACTCTATGGAAGTCTGACATATCCAAGCATAGAACTGCCTGCTTTTAATATTAATAACCAGGGGGATCAGTCCTTAATTGCTGATTTAATATAAAATATCCAGTCTGAAGTACAGCATTAGAGATGCAGTGCACACATGCTCTGTTTGGCAGTCTTTTGTCTTTGAACACTGTGATCACTCCTACTGAAATTCCATCTGTCCGAGAACTGCTGTATAGAAATATCTTCTCTCCCTCATGTTTGCATAGCCTAAAATGGAAACATGTCAGGGAGCAGTTGGATACTTTTGCTGCTATTGCAAGTGCTTCCAAAGGGGGAAGAATTGGAATTGAAGAGTTCGCGGACTACTTGAAGCTGCCTGTTACAGATGTCCTCAAAGAGCTGTTTCTACTCTTTGACAGGGTGAGTAGCTGGTTAACTGACTTGTTGACAATATTTTGTTAGAAATCACATCCCAAAAGGATATTTAATTCACTATGTCCAGTAAATGCTTCTTGGTTAACAGTTCCTTTAGGGAAGATAGGTGACTCTTAGAGTTTCCTTCGTAAGTTTTGATGTAAAAACAGTGGTCAGTTTGTATCTTGGGACATGGCAACCATCTCTTGGACCAAGTTGCTGCACCAGTATCAGACAATAATCTCCATGCTGGTAGTGGCTGAATATTTCTTTTTGCCTAGCCCAGATTTTGAGCTTACATATTCATGTGTGTAGTTATGTACTTATGACAGCTTAATTAACTGATATAGTTGTAAGTAGATAATTTAAGGCAGAGTGAATCTAACTACAATGTTAAATAGAACACTAGTGTTCCTGCTGTATTTGTGAAGGGTGCTGTTAGAGTTCAGAGGGACTCCTCTTGCCTAAAGAGTCTAACTCCTGTGGCCTCCTGCAGCCATGAAGGGGCCCGTGCATTAATGTGATCATTTAGGCTTTCTCCCATGGTCAGTGCCAATCTCTCCCATTTTCTGCTTCTCTCTGAGGATGACAAAAATTGCTCTGTGGATGCCCTTCTGACTATACCAGAAGCATCAGTGACTAGAGCAGGCACAGAATTCATCTTCTAGGCACTCAGCATGTGCTGCAGTGCAAGCAGCATGTTGTCCTGCAAGCACTTATGAACTGGGGGTTTTCTCTTACCATAGCAGCTTTCCCAACTCAGCATCACTCTTGCTGATCAAGTTACCTTTAGCAGCACACCTGTCCTTAGCAGGTCATTGTGTTGTAAATGCCCATTAAAACCGTTTCAGGATTTTTCCAGATAGAAAGTTTTTACAAGCTTTAAAATAGGGAAGAGTCAAATGTATTTCCTGAATTGCTGAGTGCATTGAAGCTCTAGCAGAGCTGGGTCCTCATCTTTTCATCATCCTTACCTCCTCATCTTGGACCATTGGCTCCTTTGAGCCTGCAGTTGGAGTCCTGAAGGACAGTACATACATCAGAAATGTGGTGTGGCAACCAGAATAAGAACAAAGAAGACTCCCTTCATTTTCCTTATGTGGCACAACAGCACCAGTGACTAGAACTAACAAAGTAAGGCTCAATTCACTAAAAAGTTGAAGGGATGAAAGATTGCAAGGACAGGTGCAAGGCTGCATTCATCTTTAAGGAGATCAGTGTACCTGAGGATCAGTCACGCTCATGTTGCAGGACTCCTTTCAAATTGCTTCAGGTATGAGCACAGGCATTTTGAGACTTCCGCTCTGTGGCTTTCAGCCTCATCATTCTTTTCTCTAAAATGATTCCTTAAATCATATAAAGCTAACCATGCAAAGAAGAAAAGAAGAAAAACAGGTGTATCACCTGACAGAAACCAACGAAACCTAACTGGCAGCCAGAGACATGCACAGACCTGGTGAAGTCTAAGCCTGCAGATAAGCTGTGTTTTGCCCACGCCCAAGTCAGACACGATACAGCTTCGGAGAGTTACAGAAGCCCTGGATCTCTGACTCCCTTCAGTAAATCTTCACAATGTTCCTTGCTAAAGCTTTGCTGAGCGGAGGAAGTGGCAGTGGTCGTGGAGGGAGCCTTGCACGTGGCCTTGGAGGTCTCCTAACAGGAGGGGGTGGACACGGAGGGAATATTGGAGGACTCGTCGGAGGTATTGTCAATCTTATAAGTGAAGCAGCAGCTCAGTATAATCCAGAGCCACCTCCACCTCCTCGCAATCACTTTACAAATGTGGAAGCTTATGAGAGCGACGAGATCAGGCAGTTCCGTCGCCTTTTTGCCCAGCTGGCTGGAGATGATATGGAAGTGTGTGCCACAGAGCTGAGGAACATCCTGAACAAAGTTCTTTCCAGACATCAAGACTTGAAGACAGATGGCTTCAGCTTAGACACATGCCGTAGCATGGTAGCCGTCATGGACTGTGACACAAACGGCAAACTGGGCTTTGAAGAGTTTAAGTACCTGTGGAACAACATCAAGAAATGGCAGTGTGTGTACAAGCAGTATGACACTGATCAGTCAGGCACTCTTGGGAGAGCTCAGCTGCCAAACGCCTTGAAGGCTGCAGGGTTCCACCTGAAAGAAGAACTCCTCCGGGTGATCGTGCGCAGATACGCCGACGAGGACGGCAGCATGGACTTCAACAGCTTCATCAGCTGCCTGGTGCGGCTGGACGGCATGTTCCGCACCTTCAAGTCCCTGGACCGAGATGGAAGTGGGCAGATCCAGGTGACCATTGAGGACTGGCTGCAGCTGACCATGTATTCCTGAAGGCATAGCAGAGAAGAACAAGCTTCGTCTGGAAGATACACAGGGAAGGCTACAATCCTGGGCTGTAGAACCGTAGTCTTTTCCTTGTTCTAAGGCAGATGGAGCTAGTGGCAGATGGCTCAGCTTCAAGTGTTGTGACTCCTCTTGTGCATGCATTACTCTGCTTTTCTGAAGGGTTTGTGTAAGTTGTCATCTGGGCATAAGCCTGTCTCAGAAAACTAACTCTGGACTTTTAAAGTGAGGGAATATATTGAAAGGATCAAAGCTTGGCTATTTCTTTACGTAAAGTGGCTTGTGTATGAATATAACTATTATATAAAAAGCTCCTAAATTTGGTGTTGATGTTGCTGTTCTGATTTGTCAGCAGTCACTAAGCTTGAATAAAAGTCTGTTTGCCTGAAGGCAATCAGTGGTAGAGTCATGTAGTTATTTCTAACGAGGAAAAAACATTAGAGCTGCAATAACTGTAATGACCAGGGAATTTACATAATCATTTAATTTCCTTCCTACTGCTGCTTTTCATGCTTGGCTGCTGAAGCAAAACCTGAGTTGTATTGTCAGTTCTACCTGCTGGCCAGGGCAAAATTGAAAGCTTGTCTGAGGCTACTTTTACAACAATTTTCTCCTTCCTACAATTCTAGAAACTAGTCTTTTCTGTCTTTCCTTCAAGCTATAGTTATAATGCAAACAACTTAAAGTACTACATTTATATTTAGAGAAATTTGCTGTAATGATGCAGTGACATAGCAGACAGCTAGCCCAAATCAACCTCTGGCTATCCAAGTTAAATTTCATCAGGGTACAGCATCCCACTCTTTCTTGTTATGTAGTTCTGGCTAAGATGTCAACTTTTGAGAAAAAAAAATGGAATAACATGAACTCTCAAAGTTACATTTCTTTGAATTAAGGATTACACAGTTGATCAAAACAGCTCTTGCACAAGGAAAATTTCTCAGCAGGCACTGCTGCTTTAAATGAAAATTGTCTGGGGTGACTCACTGAGAAACACCACACAAAACCTGCAGGGCATCTGCATGTTAATGGAGTATGTGGTTTGGTTTTGTTTGGAAACTTCCTTCGCTTTGATTTCTAAATCTTGCAGTTACACTTAGCAAATAGTATTTTCCAGATTGATGATGTCTTCCCTGGTCTACTTAGAGAAGCCTTTTACTTGAAACTTAGGAGAAAATAACTTACAATTTTTGCCCAGACTTCTTTTCCTCCTGCACTTTGTTTAATAGCAAGCTGGGTAAAAGAAAAAGATTGATATTGGCCCAAGCTGTGATGAAAGAGGTCAGTTCCTTCCTAATGGCATTCACCCCACTCCCAGTTATCCAGTGGAAAAACACATAGTGCCATTTGGGCTCTGAGTAATAGAAAAG
This sequence comes from Manacus candei, assembly GCF_025592945.1. Lineage (NCBI taxonomy): Eukaryota > Metazoa > Chordata > Aves > Passeriformes > Pipridae > Manacus > Manacus candei. The sequence goes on from NW_026138113.1 coordinate 6,943,594, forward strand.
TGAGCACGAGGTAAAGTGTGATACCTCCAGGTGAGCACCATCCTACCAGGTTGGTTTCAGAATTTCCCTTTCTGACTGGTTAGAACTTGCAAGTAGCAACAGGTGGTGGAAATATGGAAGTTACAGCAATAGCCTCTTACATGATGAACCTGGATATGAACACAAGAGCTGCATCTGCAGTTCCTCCCCAAATGGTCCAGTTAGTTTTAGCTTCTCTGTGGTAACCCTGTAAGTGACTGAGGGTTTATTTACTAATAATTTATTTACCTGCCATGAATGGCAGGCACACACACAGTACACACTTGATTTTTCCTGTTGCCTTACATAGTAGAGAAAAAAGTATTGATGCAGTAGTACTTTGTACTGTATCTGTCTTGCAGTCCTCGTTGCAGATCTAAGTGGAGTATGCTTATGACAATGCAACTTTCTTGTTTTTCTTAGATTTACTTATATAAAAACACAACAACAAAATCCTAGTTACCATAGCATGCTATAGTGAAAAGAGTAGCAGGAAACTAATTTGCTTAAAAGAAACAAGAGTTGTTAAGGTTACTCTATGTTTTGATTATTTTATGTAACATAAATACAAATACCTAAATTCTGATGTTCCACTTTGCCATTCAGAGAATTGGAGCTCAGCTAACATGTTGCTTCCTTAACATATGATTGGGTACATAGGCTGCAAACACAGCTACTAGATGTGTGTAGAAAGACAGTTGCAAGTGCTTTTTTGCTGTGGTGTTCCACAAGCACTGAAGGTTTTCCTGCATTTTCAGTTCAACTCCCATCCCTTTTTACAAGCTACAACCCCATCATTTCTCCTTAACCAAAATGCCAGAGCATTTGAGAGTTAGCCAGCATCCTAGGGCTTAGTAAAGCTAGTCACAACATGATCTTGCAAGCGTAGTAACTTTATTTCCTTCTAAAATGGCTGAGTTCTATGCGTCAAACTGCACTCAGTTTTGATTATTGGGTTTTAGCACTTTAATGAAAATAATATAACCCTTATTTTGTCATTTTTCTTGTCATTTTTCCATGTGCAGCCACAGCTGTGCTAATTTCTTTCAGAAGTTGTTTTTAATTAGATTATTTTAGTTAAAGTTTACTTCCCCGTTCTTTTCCTGTGATACATATTCTTAACTTTAAAAATAAATTTTAAAAAAATATTCTAGTCACATCAAACAATCCTTTGCTAAGAATACATTCTACAAAACTCTCCAAAAATAATATTCTATGGAACTTTGAACAATTATTATTTACACTCTTTCTTCAGTTGTTTTAAAAGTTTATGTTTGTAATGTTACACTTTAAAGTTAGATCTGTTATCTCTGAGAACTACAATGTAGCCAAAATACTTAAAGTCCAGCTCTGCACCACAATGACAGCAGATTTGTAAATAAAACGGCATTTATGAGAGAACATTGTCCTTTCTAATGATTAAAAACTGTCAAAATTATATCCTGTAGACACATATGCAAGTAACTTAAAAGTTCATATCTTATTCATATGTTTGCTAAAAAGTTTCCTTGAAATTCAGAGGTTTTTAAAGTACAAGATGTTCAAAGATTGGTAAGACCATCAGTATAAAGAAGATAACAGTTGTCTGTGCAAAAGTCTTGCATTGGTTTTGAAGGCTAAATAAAATTGTACCTTAACAGTTTTAAATCCTGTTAAATGTACAGCTTGATGATGAAAATTACACGTATTTTGTTAATGAAGAACTATCTTAAAAGCTAAATTCAATTACTAAAATCCCTGTTTCATAGCACCCAGGATTTTCAAAGCACTCTACAGAGCAGCCTTAGTATTCTCCCCTGTCACATTGCACTGCCAGCAGCAGGAAACCCAGAACAGAAAGGTTAAGGCTGGTATGCTCAAGTGGGCAGTAGAAGTTGGTAGGAGAGCCAGAAATAGAATCCAGATCTGGCTGTTTGCTACAGATTTACCCAGGAGACCACCCCTCTCTCACTTGGCTAAAAAAGTTCTGTGCTGTTCTCAGACGTAGGGACTCCACTTTTTAAAAAAATGTTTTTCCTCTTGAAGTGCACAGCACATTATCCACAAAGGGAACTCTGCTTTATACTTCAGTTTGTTTTTAAAACATTTTTGATGAATGCCCTTATTGTGAAGGTTCCAAATGATGAGCTACAAGTCATCTCTGCTATGCTGTCATTAACTGCTCTCTGTCCCACCATGTAACACTTATAGATGGCTTTTCCCCAGACAGATGTTTCCCAAAACACTCAAGAAACTTTCAGTGTGGTGACAGGAACACTACTGACATATGCAGAGATTTCAACAGGCATCTGCCATTTTCCCTATTTGCAAATATAATGCAGCTTACATAAAATTATTCACACATCCCATCAAAGCAAACTTCAAATGTTCTGTTGATGTAGCTTTGTAGTTATCACATTGAAATGTTCATCCACATCAAAACTGGAATTATCAGAGAAGCTGTTCCAATGAATTCCTTGCCTTTCTGGCTTAAAAGGTAGGAGAGTTTATTGGCTTCAAAATAGCATGTGGGGCAGTGCATTTGCTTCAAAGAAAAGTTTAAGGTAGACCAAGTAGATTTGTTTGTCCTTTCACTGGCATATATGTTATTGCTGAAGGTTTGAACTCAAAACAACAGCCTCTCTGTTGGCCTGTTTATTCTGAGACGTTGCATTGGTCTCTGAACTTCAGCAAGTGCAAGTGCTGCATGCACTCTTACAGTCACCTTAAACACATGTATTCCAGTTCATCCTAGAGCCTTCCTGAAGGTCATATGGTGAAGAAAAACTTTTGAGTTGATTTCATTTTTTTTTGTTTGTATGTTTATAAGATAGAAATGGATACCCAATTTCTAGCTACTGAAAATAAATATATTGCCCCTCCAGCCTTAGTATTACGTATTCAGTGAGCTGTTAGTATTTTTTCCAGGAAGAACAAATACCTCTGGTGGGTGTTGTAAACTGTATTGGTGCATGTTGTGTATTTGATTTACACAACAGCTTTTAAAGGGATTTGCAGTATTAACTGTAACTACTGCCATGCATGTTTTGGTTACAGAATGGAGATGGCACCATTGACTTCAGAGAATATGTAATTGGTTTGTCTATTCTTTGTAACCCAGCCAACACAGAGGAGACTATTCAGATGGCATTTAAGGTAAGTTCAATTTAGTGTAAATCTGCAAACCTGACAAATCAAGACTGACTGTAAGTCTGTTACCTTTCAAATCATAAGTTTATAGCTTCAATCTGTTATGCAAATGTGAGTAATACTCTTAAACCAATTGACATTTAGAGTGTAAAGGAGAGGGGAAGAATTGCAGGCATCATAGAAAAGGGTTTCAAAAGCCGTGTGAAGGCACTAATGAATATGTAACTTGGCAGCCTAACTCCAAAAATGATTCAGCAGCACTTGTGGTTTTTTTGCCTGAGGTTTTTTTCTCCTGTGATTCTTCAAAGTCACAATAGATGGAGTAATATCCTCTTGTGGGTCAAGCCTCACTAGAGTCGTTATTCTTAACAAAGAGGAGGGAAAAAAAAATCAAGGAAAAAAAAAATTCGGGACTGGCACATCCAAAATTGAGCTGCATCTCAGAACTGGTGGCTTGTACTATGGTGTCTTGACATGGTGCAATAGCTCCTTTCACATCTCAGGTACAGGGAGGCAATACATGACCAGGGATGGCCAGGCTGTGCATCCTTGCCTTATTTTTTAGTAGCTCTTTGACACAGATTCAGTTACTTTACCCATTAATCTGGTCTTATGAACCATATGGAGCAATATATTGAGATATGGGTCATGTTCATCTTAAACTGGGCACTTTTTAGCATTGATGTGTACTTGGGAAGTACTAGAATTTTTATGGCAATCCATTATATCCACTGGCTTCTTTTTAGATAAGCACTACAACTGTTAAAAGTGATTTATGCTTTTTTAGGGATGTTTTATCAGTACAGATTCCTATGAAGAAGAAATTATTGCAGGAATAGCAGCTATTATTGCTGTTTCATTGTTTTGTTTTCCAGACTCCAGACTATACTGTCCAGTATCTTAACAGGTGCACCGATTATAAAATTAGTAATTTGTTTTAATATCCAGTTTCAGCAGGAAGCAACTGGTTCAGCTGGTAAAAGCCTGTTTCAGTCTGAGATGGAACTATGGGTTTCCTTTTGCTACTTTTTTTTCTTTGCCATTAAATGTTCTTTCCTTCACAATGGGGAAGTTTGCCTGTAGCAAGTACTTGAGAATTACAGCCATCCATCCCTTGTGTTTCTCAAGGGGTGATTCATAGCAGATGTTTGCTGTCACTGTGCTGGGAAGGATGGGATGATCAGCGTGCATCCACTGCCTGCATTCCAGGAACCAAAATTCCTTGTTAACTACAATAATTCCTTAGTGGGTGACCAATCACATATAGTAAATTTTAGGTATTTTATGTCAGAACATAAACTATGGTAAGTTTAATCTGATAAGGGATGTGCCATAACCTAATGAAAATGAGGACTAAAACCCAAGATATTCCAGTATAGAGAGGCTGAATCCAGTGGAGCCTTAGCATAGCTCATGGTGACCATAAACATAAACCTTTGCTTATTTTTTATCAGTTTTGTATTAGTTTTATCACTGAACTAATGCTGTGAGGTTTGTTTGTTTTTGCAGAATGTTCAAATCCCAGCTGTAGCATGAATATTGCTCTGCTAAGTGTCTGCTTAATCTTGTTCCAGAGAAAACACGTAAAATCTTTTGGAAGAGAAAGTAGCAGGGATGCAGCAGGTCTCCTGAAATCCCAGGCATTCTTTACAGATAACCTCTTGAATACTGGAAAGCCAGTGTGGGTGGCTGATGTGCACAGGCAAACTGATGCTGAAGTATTTGTACACCTTGTGTCTTTTCCAGCTCTTTGACATGGATGACGATGGCACTATAACGGAAAAGGAGTTTGCTTCTATCATTCAGTCAGCACTGGGGCTGCCTGAGCTTGATGTTTCTGTGCTCTTTAAAGAGATAGATGCAGATGAAACCGGGAAGTTGTCCTATGGTAAGTTAAGCCCTTTTGTAATGGAGAATACTTTGATAGTGAGTTTCCTTTTCTTCCTCCCCGGAATTCTCTGATGGTTCTCATACCTTGTTCCCGGGGAGAACTGTTGAAGCACAGACCTAGATACTTGTGTGATACTCATGAGATTCTTCAGAGGAAACAAACTGGAGATTAGCTTCAGTAAAAGAAGCAGGCACTGAAATTTTCTCTGATTCTACACTGTACGATCTAATTTTTAAATGTTTTTCAGATGAGTTCAAGAGTTTTGCACTCAAGCATCCAGAATATGCCTCACTGTTTACTACATACCTGGATCTGCAGAGACACCAGGTAGATCTGTCAGATGAGCAGGACAGTGAGTCACTCGAAAGCAAACACAACCCAGTCAGGAGCACAACCCTGGTCTCAGAAATAACACCAACTGCAAGAAATAAAGTCTGTCCTGAAAGCAATGAAGAGGATAGCTCAAGTACCTCTGACAAAAAGGATGACTGAATTCAGCTTTTGAATTCTGCAAGATTTTTTCCCTAGCTGTTCATAAGCACAATTGATGTAAAATTGAGATGGAAGTTACAGTTTAAAAAAAAAAGTTTCTTTTTTTACTTTCCTATCAGGAGGAGTTATTCCTGTTTGAGTGTAAGGGAAAAACCACTGTTCTATCCTTAATGTCCATATCACAACACTGGCAATGTTGTTCAGTGTCTTCCAAGTTCACGCTTCCACAAAAGTAACTTATCTTCTTAGCTGTGCTAAGGGGGATAAGAAGCTCCAGCACTGCAGTGGCCTCTCAGAATGGAGACTGAGGAGTCCACTTGTCTAAAAACAAATGGAATTTTTGGTGCTGCTCAATTCCTCTACGTACCCAGTATGACTTAAGGGAAAAAAATTATGCCAAAGTGTTTTAATTTGCAATATCCATTAGCCTTTCTCAGGTTTCTGAGATACAGAAATGAGTTACAGGAAGCTGAGAGCTGAAGCTGGTGGGTTTTGGCTATCCTTAGATTTCCCTTAACTACTTGTGAACCGGCAAACTTAAGCTTCTGAACAAGACATGCTGATTCACTGATGTTAGCAGAAACAACTTTAGGCTTAAAGGCTAGGTAAAGGTGGAAATGGCTGCACTTCTAACAACAGAAAACTAATTGGGTTTCCAAGATAGCAGCTCAGTCTACAGGAAAATGCAGACAGTAAGACTTAAGAATTAATGGACTATTTCAAAATAAATAGAATGTTGTTTACAGTAACAACTGTTCAGGATCACAGTAGGAGGAACATTTCAAACTCCAGCATATTTTTTCTTCTAGCAATTATCAAGAGAGGAATGTGACCTTGCTCTGCAAAATTTAAAAGGCAAATATGCTGTCAAGCCATAGTTCTATTACTTAGTATCTACTCTAAAGTTGTCTCCTAGAAACCATGTTTGCATTACTGTGCCATTACTCAGTGTGTTTTTAGGGTTTGGTTCAAAACCAAGCTCTTTCCAGTCAATGATTTGAGTATGTTTTGCCTCAGTCCTCTCTAGTGCACTGGAAATTGGGTCTTTCTTTACCTTTTTCCATCCTTCATCTGAATGCACTTTATACAGTATTTAAAATATATAGGTAGTTATGCAAATACTTCTAAATAAAAATTTGGAAGGTATGAAAAGACGAGATATTTTCAAATTAAAACAGAGATGAGCAAAGCTTAGAGAGTCTAGTACCAATAATAACCAGTTTTCAGCAGGTTTTCATATGTGAAATGATAACCTCTGCCTCTAAGTATTGCTTGCATTATCTGGCCATAAGCTCATTGCCATGTTTAATCTTTCTCTGTATATAATTGTGCCTATCTTTATGTTTCATGTGCTTAAAATAAATCTATATTTTTTAAAAGACTTTACTTGAACAGCTGAGTCTTTTTGGTACAGTGGGAAAGGGTACTCTGTCTATCACAAGGGGCTGGGGGGATTTTCAGGAAATCATGCTTGTGATGTCTTACCTTGATAAACACAATGAAACCTGAAGTTGGTGTTTTAAGTTCTGCATATGATGGCACTTTACTTTATGGTAAGGCTGGAGGAGTAGGACATGACTAATGCTCTTCCAAAGAGTTACTTCTGGTGACTGCCTCAGCAAAAGGGGATCTGATACAAAGAAGATCTGCAGATATGTGGAGAGAGACTTCCATTTTCTGATGGAAAATAAGGCATTGCCATTTACAGGTAAAATGAGTGACCTCAACCACAGTTTAGAAGTAACAATCTTGGCTTTGTGTAGTGTAAACATTAGGAGAGTATTTTCTTTCACTTAGAGAAGGAGAAACAAGAGTTACCCTAACCTGGCTGTACAGTTAGCTGGAATACATGTTACTTCCTTGGCAAGGATGCTTAACCAAAGTCCTCAGCTTTTCAACCAACAATAATCTTTTCAAAGACAACTTCCATTCTAACCAGTGAGAAAAAGATGGGTGGGCAAAGATGACAGAGAAAACCCCTTCAAGGTCTCGGAATGCAAAGGCTGCCTTATGCACACTCCTGTTGAATCCAGCCACATTCAGCACCTGGAGCACTGCTGTCCAGTACTGTAGCATATTTAGGACTAGTGATTTTATAAAAATCTGCAAGTCACACAAGTGCTTTGCGGTTAAAGCTAAAAATACTGTGTACATAAATCTACCTAGCCCAATAGTTTGAGGAAAGGCCACAAATGGGTTTGGTATGTAGCAGTGATTCAACTATGCTCTGAAAAGGAATTAGCTAAACACTAGAGACACTAACTCAATATACACACATCTGCTTGATGTGCAGGAAGGGAATACATTAATTTCTAGGCATCATCGTGCCTCAGGGAGCTTTTAAAAGGACCAAACTAAAAGCAGTCTGCAATAAACAGGCATTACATTAAGTGGCAGAGCAGGAACTAAACAGAAGGAGAAGGTTAAAAATGCTAAACAGAAAATGGATCTCAACTGGGCATTGAGGGATGACACCTTTCTGCCTGAGACCCTGTGGTATGAGTTCATAAGTCTACGGGCTGCTTAAGGATCATTTTGAGTTCTGCAGAGTAGAAAGGTATATTTGGTCCCATGTCATCACAGGAAACATCATTTACTTGATCAGCACTTCTCTGTCATGCTTTGACATGGATTTGATGATAAATCCTTCAGGGATACCAAAATAAGACACTTTAAAGTTTATAGAAACTCCACCAGTCTCAACAGGGGTGAGAATCAGATGAGGACAAGTCTATCACAAGAGGAAAACACAACTAATTCACAGGAACACAGGTCCATGGGCTGCTGTTATTCATGGAGTTTGATAACTATGGACATACACTATGAATAAATCTCACATTTTCTAAATCTAGGCTCCTCTTTCTGAAAACATGAAAGGCAGTGTAGGGTCACCTAGAAAAGTGAACCTTCCTTGTTCACCCTGGAACAAGGAAGACACAAATACTGTAAATCCTGATCAGTTTAAGGGAGGTGAATTAACAGGGTTTCCACTGGCCACACCAGAGGTTGGTTTCTGAGCCGAAGATCTTCAAATCCAAGAAAATTAAAAATATGTTTGTACTTTTGCTGCGTCAGTGTCACTGCCTAAGTAAGTGCAGAAATAGATATAACACATCCAGGTTTCACATCAGATCATACTGCTATAATCTGGTCCTAAACTGCAAAAATCACATAATTCCTGGCTGGTTGCTGTCCCTCAGTAGAACTATGAGGAATAGTAACTCTTCTATGGAAAGCATCTGAAAATGGGTCTCCTCTTTTCACAGTCAATAGCTGTGCAGCACCAGTCAGAGGCACCAAGTCATGCAGTGGCTGCTGCTTCTGAGCTTTTGTTCTCATCTGCATCAGAACAAGACAGGTGCCAAATCATATTCCCACAATGTTCCTGTGAGTGTTAAGTCCTCTTCCTCATCAACTTGCTCCCTAGCATGGGGATGGGGAGGAGGGGAAAGTTCAGTGATTCCTAAATGGTTTGCAAGGGAAATTTTGCAAGGCAGTTGTGTGCTGTTCAACCTGTTCAATCCCACTCAGGATCCTGTCAGGACTGAGAGCCCTGGGAGTCCAATGAAGGGTCATGTTTTGTGACAGGTCTAATGACCATTCTTAGGACTGCTGCACAGGGTAAGGGCTGCTTGGCCCCATCTGTCATCTCCCTAGCAATTCTCATCTAAAACAAAGTATTCCCTGGGCATCAGAAGTCTGAGAAACATTTGTTGAGATCTTTTTTCTATGGTGGTCAGCACACCAGGGCCCTATTCTTGGGTAATTCCTCAGGCACTGTGCCAGAGCAAATAAATACACCATTCTGCCTGAGCACGCTTTTGGTGGTGTTTGCATAGGTGCCAAGAGCTACTCAGGAGCCATGGATGTGGAAAATCGGGGCCTGAAGTTTAGAAACTAAAAGTGAAAAATGTCCCTGTGCACACAAACACACCAACGCTCTGGACAGTCTGCTGTGAACTGTTTGACAACAGCCTTCAACGAGGAATGCAGCCTGAGATTTCATGGGGGGAATCACACAGCTCTCACTTGGAGAATGCCATAGGAGAAATTTTAAAATTAATTTTAAAGAAGGGCTTGGGAAGTTTTTACTTCCCTTCCTACGCTCTCTCATTTCCTAGGAAGGTTGGACTCTGGTGAGTGCCCTTTGGCTTACCTCTTCCCTATCAGTTTTTCATCATTTGATACAGCCTACCTTTTTCTCTACTTTCTCCTTCCACATTTCCACCTAAAACATAGCTACTGCCGTTAGAAGTTGTATTCCACAATGATTAAAGTTAAATTGTAAGATTAAAATATAAAAATTACTGAATTGGGTGGGTTTTGGGGGCACATGCTTATTCAGGTAACTACTTGTACTGGCCTGCAGTAAGAGTAAACTTGTCAAAGGTTGCAAGGGATTTTAATGACATTGAATTAATGAATTTTAAATCTTTGCTCAATGAAATAACATTTATTAGACTGAGAAGCAGTAGGGAGACATTTGTCAGCAGTGCTTAAGTTGGCAGACTCTCTGTTACTATACATAGCCAGAGTGGCAGAAAGTAAACATCTTATAGGATTAGCAGCTATGTTCATAGCTGAGATGAAATTTGAACATTTCATTAGTATAAGATTGATTCTGACATTTCATAAAGCCAAAATGCAAACAATAAAATGTGTCTGATATAAATACAGTATGCAGCACTTACTCAGATAAAGTTCAAGAAGCACAGCAGGTTTAGTGCCATGACAAAGGAAATACAGAAGGGTCATTTAAGGACCTAACTTCTGCTAAGCACTTAAGTGTATGCTTAATCCTGTAGGTATCAACCAGATACTTTGTACTTATTAAAAGCAGACAACAATACTAATAATAAGAAAACAGAAAAAATTTCCATGGCTGGTTATTGGAACAGTGGTAAGAATTGCATCACCCTCACCAAGAAACAAAATATCACAACTGATTAAATTTTATTTATTGTACCATCTTCTTATTTTAGGATATTTTGTAACAACTGGACTGGTAAGACTTCAGAGACACATGACAATGTTATAATGGCAAATACTTCATTACCTTAGATAGGCACTACTTTTTAAGCCTCTTCCTGCTGCAACAGGTCAAAGGTAAATATATGCCCCCTTCCCCCCCATTCTCACATCATGATTATTCTAGGTTTTCATGCTCTTACATGTGTTACTGTACTTATACTAAATCAAACAACTTTTTTCATCAGTTAACTTTTTTGTTATAGAAAATAGTCTATTTAAAATCTTCTTTTGTGTGTTAAAATGAGGTTCTGGTGAGGCTCATCTCTAAAGCTACACCTGCACATGCATTGCTTTGTTCCAAACAGGGCATAGGTAAGAAGAGCATTTGTTTGTAGCAGTAAGAATTCACTTGCTTAAACCTGCCATTAAAGGTCTCTGCAGAGAGAGACTGCACAGCCTTTCCAGACAATCAGACCATTGCTTAACAATTTCTGCTGTTAGAAAGTTTTTCTCCTGGTCTAGCCTGAATACTTCTGCAGCTGAAGTCTTGTGTTCACCTTGCTTAAGGAGAATTGATTTGTTTCTATTTCTCTGCAGAGTAACTATTTATATCTGCACATACCTCTGTCCAGAGTTTATCATCACACCTGTTTCACTCTTGCATCTCCCAGCCTACCTTTCTTAAGTCAAAAACCAAAACCTGTTTCTTTTTTTATTCATAGGTTGTACTTTCTATGCTACTGGTTGTTTTCACTTAGATTCTCTGGAGAGAGAACTTTAGCTCCAAATCTCAGCAGACTTTTTTTGCAGTCAATATTCCTGCTCATACACACTCAGTGTTGCCAACTATAGAGACATGTTCAGTCTAAAAAACTGTTCTGTAACCAGCTTCCCCCTTTCTCTCTTCCTACAATTGCTCATTCCTACCTACTACAGTGTCTTAGCTTTATCCTTACTGAATTTAAAAGACCAATTTATCAAGAACATTTTGATCAGTTTAAATTATTGTTAAAAAGAGCTTTCTTACTTAAAAGAATGCCTTTATATCCTTTTTGTTAAGGATATTATCTTCCTAAAAGTTCACTAAGCATCAGACAGTGCACTAGAAGCAAAGCACTACAGATTAGAGAGACATGATGAAAGCTTAGAGGCTATAATTGTTCAAAAAGAATAATTTCCTTTTCAAAGGTAAACATCAGCCTTGCAGACAAAGATAAGGCCAAGTGCACAATTAGATACACAAGCCTGTGTTTCTGCTCATATCTCCTGATATCAAAGATTGCAGGAAAATTCAAAGTGCTTTCTTAAAACGTAAAAAAGAAACGAACAGGAAAAAGTGTAGGAGACTAGAAGGAGTCATACCAGAACTGTCAGCAGCTTTTGGAAAAGCTGTTTTCCTCCATGCCGGAAGTCTTTGAAACAGGAGATAACCAGCCATGAACTGCAGCAGCCATTCAAAGCAGAAATCATTTAAAATGTTTACATTTTGTACATTGGCCTTTCAAATGAAAGCATGCCAACCTCCATAATGTTGTTTAATTGCATGTCTTGGACAGCCCATCTCTTGTAAGCAGAAAATTTTACTGCTACTATACACCAGGGAGAGAGAAAACAGTGGCATTTTCACCTTTACAATTTGAGTGCAGGTTTAACTCAAAGCTGCACTAAACCTAAAACAACCTTTGAAATAAAACAAGCAGGATTTGCTATTGCCAATTTTAGAGGGAAAAGTCTATGCTTTATATAGTGGAAATTTCTCTTTTAGTAGAAATATACTTTGTGGACCAAAGAGAAGCAGCCCCTTGGACAACAACAAGTACTAGGAGATACCTTTGACAAAACTCTCCAATATTACTCATTTTATTACAGTGGACTTTGTGGCTCTAGGAGAAGAAACAACATTGAACAAAGTATTTTATGAAGTGCATAGTAGGAATTTCTACTGTTCCAGATATTTAACAGTTTATAAAGAGAAAGACAAAAGGAAAGCACCTACCACACCAAAAATTACCCAGGAGGGTACCAGCATAGCAGACATAGAAATACAAGAGTTCTGGCTCCTGATTACATGAATTACCCATGGGTACTCGTGGTGTCTCAAATCCCATAGTCCAATTTGACATTCTTTCCTTTAACACTCCCACTAATTATTTTTTTTTTTAGATGCAAGAAGGAGAACTCAGCATTATACCATGAAAAGCACAGATTGAACAGATTTGGTAATTTATGGCAAGATGGTGCATTTAGACTCTTCTAGCATCTTTTTCCCCTATCAAAATACTTGTACCTCTTACCTGCAGCTATCTCTGTCTTGCTTGCTGTCACTAGGCATTTTCATGACACCAAGTCTGACTCTTTCCACCATGACTCAGTGCATGCCAAGGTGAAAAGGAAGAGATGTCAGGTCTCTATTCAGTTACACAGGGGGACACCAGCAAGCTCTGCCCTAGCAGACACCAGCCTGCCAGCACTGGGCAGTGTCTGACCTTCTGCTGGAGTCAGTCAGTCTCAATTACTCTTCTTCCAGCTTAATGCAAACAATTTCACAGTAGACAAAAAACCCCTCCCCACCACTTAATCTCTTATTATTGTCCCCAAGTGGAGTCCATCTAGCTTACATCAAAGGACTGGTCTCGTTATGCCATTGTTTTATAAGTCTCCTAATATTCTTCCTATCCATAATACAGAAGACACTGCTGATAGAAATATGTCAACAGGAAAACAAACAGGCAGCATTTGACATGTTATTAGTCTAGGGCTGGGTGGATAAATAAATCATAGATCAAATATTCATAGGGGGGGAAATACTGTTTATTTCCAGTGGATTCATTACGCACACACCTCTCATACAGCACAGTGACAAAACACATCCCACAAAAAGGATGTCACAATGTACCCAAGAAAGGACTGTTGATGCAACCAGGACAATGTATTCCCTCCTTAGAAAGTGCTTCAGTCTCTTGGGAATATATCACACTGGTCATAAAGAACAAAGCCAGCTGGAAGTGTCCTTTAGCTATATCACTTCATATGGCAGGGTAATTCATCAAGACTGAATCATTCCTAAACACTGGATGTTTCTCTGAAAGTAATTTGTTCTATAAGTGCAATAAATATTAAGTATTTCACCCCTTTGTTTAAAATATTGAAAACTACCACACTTTTCTTAGATGAAAAATATGTGCTAATCCTAGTCTGATCCTACATCAGGCCTACATCAGGATATTTCAGCTCACCATGCTCTCCATAATAAATGATACTGATACAGCAAAACTGAACCCAATTTATTTTGATGCCTCCTAACTAAAAACAACAGTAAAGAAACTGCCTTGGCCATTGTTTCAGATGCAATCTTAACTGTAATAAAGCCAGGATGATAAGGTTAGCATCTCTTCTCTCCTAAAATGAGTGCTTTGCAATCAGGTCACCCAAACTCTAAGGAATGAAACACCTACAGTTGTGGAGTATTCAGTTACTAGAACTCCATAGCTCAGGTTCTTAGTGGTGAAATGAACCATCAAAAGAGAAAACTCACTTCGGGTTAGAAGTTTGCCACTAGACAGATGCCAGTAACCCACTGGTGGTACCCACTTTCAAACAGTGGGGAATGATTAAAAAAAAATCAAGAGCTTTTATTTTTGTTTTTTTCAGAAGCAGTTACTTCAGAGGAAGCATCTCAGATAGGTAAAAGTTTACCTCCATCTCTAGACAAATGCTGTGTGGAAGTATCCAGAGACAGGAGGTTGTACTGCTTAAAGGTCAAAGGTGCCTCTGTGCCTAAGGTACCATGTTGCAAAAGTTAGAGGACTAAGTATCATTAACATACATTTTTCAGTCTTTCTTCAGAAAACACAGCCCAGATAAGCACAGGGCACAAAGATGGTGGGGATAGAAGAGAAGAAATTCCATAATAACTCTATTTCAAATGGGAAAATAAGCTTTCTGGAGGACCTAAGCACAGGACTGGTAAAAAAGTCCAAACCACTCTTCCTCCATTGCTTTCTTAGAGCAAACAAAGACTGATGAGAAGCCAGGGCAGCACTCACAGTAGTGGTGGAAGAACAACTCTCATCCTGGTAATTAGGCAGCTAAAACCAGAGGCACAGCAGCAGCACAACACAGACTTCTTGGCTTACAGTAATTTCCAGTCAGCACTGCTATGGGGATAATGGAAGGTGTCTGGCACCCAGTGCAACACACCCAGTGTATTTTCTTTGCTGAAAGCCTCATTCAGGCAGGAGGAAGCTCCTCTGGTTCATATGGCACAGCAGCACAGAGTTAGTTATTGCTACAGAAAGCCCATGTTGGCTCACGAGGCAGGTCCGTGTGTGTTGGCTTTTTTTCCAACAATAGCAACTTCTGTTCAATTCTTTCATTATTCAAGGCTGGGTGAGGGAACAGTGCCACTGTGCCATATTTTGCTTTGACCTCTTGCTTACAGGCTTCTACTGTAACTAGTCCATGTTCATCACTGTACTCATTACAACAAATTCTCATTAATTGATAAATGGTTCAAAAGCCAGTGCTGCTGATCCCTGAATCCACTCATCATGAGAGAACATCTAATGAATAGCTTTAATTGAATACATTCAGCCCTGGGTCACACCACAGTCTTCCCCAGCTTAAGCCTTACTTACCAGCCTTGCTACATAGCTGCAATCACATGCTGTTTCCCCTGCTCCTTGGTTGGATAAAAATATTTTAAAAGATCCCAGACTATCCCCTCCCCAAAAAGAGGAACTACAAACCACTAATCCAAACCACAACCTTCCAGGAAATATTAATGCTCTTCCAGCAATATTAATGCTAAAATCAAGGTAACCTTACTTGCATAACTATTTCGATCAACGTCTGGCAACTAGTAATCTGAATTTAATTTGTCCCTACCAAATAAAATAAACTGAACTTACTCCTTTTAATGGCTGAAACACTTTCCCAAATGGGTGCTTATTCCTCCAAGATATAATCAGCACTCAGTTTTAAGCCACAAAATAACTTCGATCATATAGATTCTCCTTCACCTTCCCTCTCTCCTTTCCTGTGTCTTCGGTACAGAACATTAAACATTGGAAGTAACACAGACACATTTGCATTTCAAATAAGTACACTTACTAACTGGAGGCAAACAGACTCTATAGTCTCCACAAAAAACCCTGTATTCAAATAACACCTGTACATCACAGCAGTGTGTGACAACCAAACACTGAACAAATAAAGAAGTGCAGCAAAAGCTATGCCTAACACTAAACACATGAGAGTGCCCTATTACCCCTTCCTTGGGCATTACTAAACAAGTTTCTGGGAGAAACAGAGCAACTGAGGCTTTCTCAGAGACAGAAGGAACAAGATCTCATTGCTCCAGGAACAGGTATCCCTCATTTCTTTGTTTCAGATGTCATTAAGCAAACCTGAAACTCGACTGCATCCCTCGAAGGAAAAGTTAAGGGTGATTTTTTTTCTTTATGTACAACAGGCAAATGCTCACCATGTGAGATAAGTGGGCTTTTCCCTAAGAAGCTTCAAATTAAGTCACACATAAAGTATGTTATCAAGATCATTGCCTACTGCTATTCAGTAAAGGCTGCATTCCCAACACGAGATAACATAGCAGATTTTAACAAATTCCACAAACTTCAAGGGAGATTCAAAGAATGACTGCTTCACTCCTCTACAAAAGGAACCAATTAAAGACCCAGCACTAAAAGGAATTTTGAATGTATTGCTCTTGAATGAAACAATGTTTGAAGAAGGAAATTCATTTGTTTATGAGACACATTGTTGGCTTTGCTGAGTTTTACTACCACAGTCTTCCTCCAAGAGGAAATATATTAATAAACAAGAAAGAAGAAAGAGTCTATCACTCCCAGTAAGGCAGCCCAGTGTTAATGCCAGCAGCGAGATGGTAAGACTTCTACCAGAGCTTTATTTGGCATTATTAATTATAAATCATCCAGAGCTTCCAAGGTCCCATTTACATCCAAATTCCTCCCAAAAGCTTAGGATTTTGAAGTGAGCTTATTACACAGTCTTATCTGATTTATTATTTTTTTTAACTTGAATTTTTTAGGGTTTGGACTGGCCTTTATGTTAAGCTTTTTATAGAGCCTATAACAATAGGGCCCAAAATACCACAAAAATACAAATAATTTATTCAGCCCAGAAATCTGACCTTTTCATGAACATTTTTGGAAACTGCGTTATCAGGTAGATCTGCCAAGAAACAGAACCCAGAAAATAGGTCCTACAAACTGTATACCAGAATCAGATAATTACATTGTATGATAATGAACCAGCACAGTTAAGGAAGCATCAATAATGCCTTAGTGGTTCCTAAAAGTAAAAAAACTGAATTAGTTTGCCATCAGAGCTGTGTTATTATACCACAGAAACACAGCACGAAGCTTCCAGCACTTCTCTGTTCCTGGCCTCAGACTCGTTCCAGTAAGAAGACTGTGCCCTGCTGCTGCCTCTATAGCTCTGACCCATTTTCTTCTTCTCCCTGTAGGGTCTGGAACAAAGTTTCACTGAGATCAACTGGGGAGAGGAAAAAAAAGAATGAGGGTAAGAGAAAATAGGGAAAAGTGTAAATTAAGAAATATGGGAGTCATCAGTGGCCAATGTTAATTATTAATTGATTGAGAAAGAGAATAATGAAATGCTGTTGCTGCATTAAGCCCTGCTTATGCCTCCTTATAGACACACAGATCAAGAGTTTCAGGAGTTGAAGCCCATAGGAAAGGGAGATGTTGAAGACAACTGCAGCAATTCTGTATCAAAAGAAAAAGCAGAGAAACCAGTAACTGATCTAGATGTAGTAAAATATGGGTAGTTTTGCCTTCAGTACTCTTGTCCTTAATGAAATTATTGACTATACCAACTTCATTTGGTTCTATCTTTTTTTTTTTCTCTTCTAGTCTTTCTAAGTCAGCATATACAGGCATAACTGCGTACACAATATTTCTTTGATGTAGAGTTTGCCTTTAAATTTGACCTAGGGTCTACTAGGACACAGCACTGATGAAAAAAAAAAAGATGTAGGAAGAAGCTTCCCTCTTTCAATCAACTCAACCTCCCATCCTCAAACTCTCTCATAATTTCCTCCCTACTTGTTAATTTATTGAAAGGGCTCCTGTGCTAACCAGAGATCAGAGGATCAGAGTCCAGCAAATACACTGGCCTATTCCTTCTTGCAGCCTAAATAAACAAGCCAGCTCTTAGCTGTCAGCATGTACAAGTCCTAGCCAAGCAGTACCTACCCCTATATTATTTTTTTCCTTTTTTTCTCTTTCATAATGGGGAAAAAAAAAAAAAAAAAAAAGGAGAACCACATTTCTCAACTTCCTCTGAAAGTTTTGAGTCTAACTCAACCGATCTGCATCAGACTGCTTTAGCTCAGAGCCCTCGCTGGAAGGACTCTCAGCTCCTGGTTGGAGCTGAACTCAAGGCAAACCACTCTCTTGTGTGGCCCAGCAGGAGTCTGAGCCTCTCATAAAGGGGTACTGAATGCAACATTCCCTTCTCCAGAAAATCTGCAAACTAATGAGATGCAGAAGCTGGGAATGAGACAGGCCCTTTGATTTCCTTCTGCAGCACGCATGGAAGCTCACGTTGATCATTGCCCAAACTAATATTTAACAGCAGCCTGCCATTAACCTAAAAGCTTCTCTGAAGAATTAGGAGTGATGGTGTATAACTCATTGTTTTATGCTGCTCAGTAGCTCATACCATTTATTCTAGTGTATCCTGATTTTCTGTAGTCTGCTTTTGGTTTGACATCCTTTCACACACGTTCAGCTCACACTTCCCTCTCCCTTTTTAAAATTTTTATTTTTAAAATCTCTTTGTGCTCCCTTGTGCAGAGAGTTTCAGCACTATACATGTGCATGACAGCACAACTGAGTGGAGCATTATGAACTTAGGGCCTGATCCCATTTGTGTTCCCATCTCTATGACAGACCTGCAGAATGTGAAGCATCTTAAAAAAGGTTCTGAGATGTCTCCCTGAATGCACAGAAAGAGGCTCAAGTGGTCTCCCTCTGGTAAGTGCCATTAAAAATCATAGTAAAAAACCCTCACAAATCAGTCTTTGTTTTTCTTCAACAAAAAAGTGAGGCATTTAATTTTATTATCCTTTCACTTTTGAGCCCTTATGGTTCACATTTGAAAATGTGAGCTAGAAACGTAACTTCTCTTCCTCAAACGGAAGCTAGATAGAATCACGTGAAAACAAAAGATGGGACTTTATGAAAATACCCTAAATATTGTAAGGTTTGGGCAACTTGGCAGCCCTGGGGCCACCCACAAAGACTGAGGATCCCTGGGGAGCTGTGGTATAGCCGTCCATCTGCACCAGGCCACACCATCCACCAGCCCTCCCCAGCTCTGTTCCAACTCAGTCTCGCTGCCAGGCACTCCCTGAGGCTGGCACTCTCTCAGAGTCTCTTTTAAAAGAGATTTCCTGATTTCCTCCTGCTGTAGATCCTTTCAGAGCATGCTCTGCTGTTCCACCCCGTGCTCATTTGTCTGGGTTCATCTCTGTGCTCGGAAGCACGACTGTTGTTGTATCATCCAGTTTCTCCCCTTGCAGAGTGAAGGCAGGCCCAGGTCCCATCCCTTTCCTGCTGCACTGCCCTTAGTGTAAGAATGGTGTCACTTAAAACAGGAGTAAAAGGCTGCTATTTGGGTTCCCATTCTGTACCCAAATCCTAAAAGAGCAGTGGTCACTGTCCACCAGAGACAAAAGCACAGATGAAGGGTAGGCGGGTACACGGCAAAATGTTCTGCCGTGCTTGGAGAGAAGCTGTGTTTGCCTTCCCAGTGCACAGACACATTGTCTATGCCTAAATTTGAAAAATCCATATTGCAGACACAGGGAAGGTAGGAAGAATATTCTTTTGCTGATGCTACAGGGACTAATCAGCTAATCACCATGATCTGTGAAGGGATATGAGTGACCACAAGTGGGACAGAGAATAGGGAGCCTGCAAATGCAGGTATTCACTAAGAAAGCAAAGGAGCATAACTGTCAGCTATTTTTATCAGGGTGAGTTCTCATGAAGTGCAATGGGACTGCAATCACCCACTTTTACCATGCTTACACCACGATCCCTCCAGGGAATGCTAAAATCTGTGTATTCTAATCTGTATCAGAAAAGAAGTTACCCCAATATCAAACTGCCCAGGAGGTGCATTTCAGCAGAACAGCTGTATAGAGATTGTACAGCCTGCAGATGTATCTTCAGTCTAGAGAAAAGATAAGAATTCACAGTGAGAGGGCCTGATTCTGTCCATGGACTGGCAGATGGTCTTTTCTATAGAACAGTCTGAGGCACTATATATATATATATATATATACATATTCTTCTCTTCCTCTAATCTGTTGCCACCATAGTTTTCTGTCCCTGTCTCTAACAGGGCATGAGCACAGGATAAAGTCCATTGTAGATTTGCTATTACAACAGGGTTCTAGATGCTACTTTCAAACAAGTCACAATATTCTCTCAGAAACAGTACAAAATTTGTTAATGACAGTATAGAGCTGAGTATATTCAACCTCTCAATCATACTTTCCCAGTGAATGATAATTTTTGACCTTGACCACAAGGAATTATACACTCTCTTGTCATAACTTGGACACTGAGAGATTGCAATATGCAAATCTTCAGAAAGCAAAGAGATATTGTCCAATATTGAGGGTACACCTGAGTGTTCCATCTTCCCTTCAGAGTGTAATGTCTCACCAAAAATCTCTCATGTTGATTAACCTTCTGGTTAATCTACTGGTTTCAGTACATGAATAAAAACTGAAGATTTAGCTTGGCAAGGAATCATTATATTTTTAATTACATAATTTTACGTTTAACCATTTTATGCTTATGTTTTGCTGAGATGCAAGAAACATACTTTGATTAAGAGCACTTTGAAAACTAAATAATCACAGCAAGGAGGGATGACTGCATGTTTACCTGCTGGTTACATCTCAGCTCGTTTATTTGAAATGAAGTAAGAAACAACTGATTCTTCAAATCTATGTCTGACTTCAAAATCAGAATTTTCACTCTCCTTGCTTTTACATTAAAGACTCTTGCCTGCTGAGGACAAGGCACAATCAAGCAAAATTTGGTGTTAGCTTCAGGAGACCTCCATGGAATTAGAATTCCATAAAAATTTCAATTCCTCTAAATGGCAGAAGATGTCTGGCATGTGAGAGGGGTGGTCAGAGGAACGTCAAAGGCACAGCCACGCTCTAATACCAGCTCTTCTTTTTGTTTATGTCACAGCAAAATCTTAAATAAAACATTATCTTAAAAACATTTCCTAAATTCTGATTGCTTGACTTTGCATCCAGGACTGGCTTTTAATGTTGTCATTCACAATGTCTCAAATACATGCTTTAAATCAGCATATTTGCTGCATCATTAAGGAAGTTTGGACCTTCCTTATTTTCAAAGCAGATGTCTTTAATTTCTGTAGAAAACTACCGAGCTCGAGTCTGTTCAGAGGTCTACAGTAGACAGGAATGACAGAAGAGGACCACAAGCCAAGACCCAGCGTCCCTTAAAGGACTTCTCTGCAGTCCCACGTCCAGCAGCAGGACAAAGCCCAGCTGCTGCGCACCCTGCTGCCCGCAGGCCGGAGCTCCCGTTCATTCCCGAGGCTGGAGGACAGGACAGCCAGCAGGTGGAGCTTCAGGGTTATCCAAAAAAACACAGCATTGACGAGAAAGTTGCTCCTCACCGCATCCCCACAGCCGGCCACGCCAGAGGAGCGGAGCCGCTCAGAGCCAAAGCCCGAGCGCTGTCATCCTTCTGGCCAGCTCGCCAAGGAGCTGGACAGTCTGCACGAACACAGCTCCACCCGGGCACCTGCTGCATCTGCCCGGCGGGACACACGGAGCACACCCGGCCTCAGCAGCCGGCCCGTGGCACCGCTGCCTCTGCCAGCTCGTGTGCCCCTTCCTCAGCCTCGGCAGAGCCCTTTGTGTTCGCTCCAACAGGCACGCCCAGAGCTGGGACAGGCAGGCAGGTTTAAGCTCACTGCAGGTACACTCAGAGCAATACCGCAAATATTTGTTTTTTATGTATCATCTCATTCTTTGCAAAACAGGGTTAATTCCTATGAAACTGTTTATGCTTTGTCTGGAAACGCAGAGAAGGAATTAGAAGGGAGTAACAACAGGGAAATCTTGTCTTCTACTACCCTGCAGTATTTCCAGCTACGTTAAATACATACACAAGTTTATTTGAAGTTGCTCTCACCTTGTAAAGTTTGACCCTGACTTTACAAGGAACACATATAAATAGAAAAGTATTTTTTTTCTTCATTTTATAGCCTCCCCCTCTAGTACCTCTCCATTTGCTAGTGTGTAGGCACTGGATATCTCCTGAAGGAATTTACTGTCTCCTACATTACTGGCCAACATTTTGGGCTTACCTGCTTCTTTTAACATACATGTACACCCAGACTGCACTCCAAAAACATCAGCTGCTTTGTTAAAGTGGTTGTTATAGTGTAGCCTTCCCTTGGAATCCCTAAGCTGAAAATCAGTGATAGGTACAACTACATATGGGTGAGAGAGCAAGTGTTGTGGGCCACCTATGGCTTCCAGTAATGAATGGCTGCAGATGCACAAATTAATACAGAGGTGGTTAATTATAATTATCTGTTTCTCACTTAGAAAATGCATCCCTTCCTTCCTCCTGCCCCAACACTCCCCAGGGTTTTGCTGCTTTGGAAACTTGTAGCCACTGTACTGAGAGAAATCAAAAGTCCATAGTCCCTACCATATTTAGGACCTAAAAGTTAACTTGTTTTACCTAGAGTTGCTTTTTCCCAGGTCCACCTTCCTTCAATTCAGCCTCTTGCTTCTAACCTTTCAGCTTATCAGCATTGATTTATTTAATATAAAGTAGTGAGGTTACCTTAGATCAATTATACCTTTTTTTCTGTGCAATTTCCAATGCTTAATACATCTGTTACTTCTCAGCCGCAGGGACAACTTGTCCAGCTGGATCCTAAATTATTTCAATCCTTAATTCAATTGTATTTTTGCCACAGCCCAGCCAATGAGCATAATTCTTTTATGGCTAAGAAGCCTCTTTAGAAATAATCCAATAGCCCATATTAAAATATAGGTCATTGTGAAAACTGCCAACTGCCTGACTTGTCATAACTTTGAAGACAGGCTCTGAGTCTCCTTTGGCATTGCTGATTCTTTTGGTGCTTGGAGGCTTAATTTTAAAACAATCAGCTCAACAAAAACAATTTACTTAGAACTGTCCAAACTACTCAATGTTAGCCGGGAAGCTAATTTGCTACTTGGTGCTGCACTTGGATAAATGCTACAACTGAGGGCAAGTGGAGGTTTCCAAGTACTAAATCAGTGCACAACCTGATGTGCCTGTTGCTATAGAACTGCAAAGGCTTTGGACAGTAAAAACAAGTAAAAACCATTCAAACCTACACATGAGGTGACCACATGAATACACCTGTCAGATGAACATGTAAACATTAATAAGGCAAAAAATACAAAAAAAGTTCTTAAACTTTGAGTAGAAATTATTTTTGGCTCTTTGACTAATACCCACTGTGAGACTTGGAGCCTTTGGAATGTTTATATTTTTAAAGATTAGCTATATCTTTAAAAGAAATAAAAGAACTGGTCTTGTTCAGTGTTTTGGAAAAGACTATTTTCAATTAGCTACTGGATTTTTTGTCTCCTGTCTCAAGAAGGTGGAATCACAGTCTCAAAAGCTTAAGGAAGTGAGTTGTCTCAAGACCACTGACAGTTGCAATGATCCTTTCTCTGAGTTAGAGCAATGGAAAGCTCAAGCTAGAGAAATAGGAAGCACACCTTCCCTTATTGAAAAGGCAAGTTTATTTAGCATAATTCAATTTTCTCTGAGTACTTTTAGAAAAGTAAAAAATGAGAAACAGAGTTAAGATAATGAGGCTTTCATTTCCACATCTCCTCTCCAGATCTGTGCATACCGTTCTCACTGGCCACAAAGAGAGTTTCGTTCCTGTACCATAGGAAGTAACTCGGTACCAAATATTAATATTAGGCCTAGTAGAAAACACCAACCATCAATAAGTTAAATGTTTTCACTGTTTGGACTTTAGTGTGATCAGTGAAATCAGCTGTTTTTCATTTGGCAAAAGAATCAGTTCTATTGTGTCATCAGGTACATGTGCATGATTTCTCTTAAACTGAACGAGGTTACACAAAGATTGGCTTTGAATGTTCAGCAATCAGTATAGTAAACGATAAACTTAAAATCAGAAGCCTGTATTAAGGTACCTGTTTCAAATTAAGCAGGATATCAGACTCATCCTCAGTCTTTTTTGCAGCCTGCACAATTGGACATGTTTTACTTGCTGTACAAGCAGAGATATCAGCAAGAGACTGGCACCAAGAGAAAGGACAGGTCCTCCCAGCAAGCAAGGACAGATTGCTTCTGGGTTTTTGTTTAGTCTTTTCAACAGGAGGAAAATAATACCCAGCACCTTGCCATCAGTGCTGCAGTAAAAAAATCTAATCTCAAGACCTTCTGAATTCAAGGAATTTTCATCTCATGAGATCTTTTGGGTCCTCTGGGTCTGCAAATGACAGAAATTACAAGGTGTCTTGCAAAAGCCTTGATTTAGGGAGATGCAAATAATCCTATGACCACACAGAGCTCCCAAGTTAAAATACTTTTCACAAATTCTATCCATAGGTGCATAAGCACAGAAAACTCCTACATGTGAAATGAGCTTCCCAAAGGAAGACAGATAAATCTGGCACCTTGTTCTGATAACTGCCTTTTATAAAAGCAAGGAAAACGTGGTAGATATTAATCTATCACGACTTTACAAAAGTAACTGCTACAATGACACTTATAATTGTTAGTCTGAGCAGAAGACGTGGAGATAAATAGAATTGTTAAGACAGGAAAAGAACTGACTAAAGAGGATATAATACTATGTTGTGCTATAAGGATAATTATAGGCTTGGAGTGAGATTACCCATCCTGAAAGATCTGTTAACGGGAATGATCTTATTAAATATTTGCATTAATAATATGCACCCAAAAGTTTGTGTTTGATAATGAAATTTGGAGATGATGAAGTTGGCAGGAAATATTGAATTAGTGAAGAATGGGACTCGCATGGGGAAAAAAAAGGAAACATAGCATAACAGAAATTAATGGAAGCGGACAGAGTAAAATGTTAAACCTGGCCTTTAAGAATTAAAGAAGTGATGGAGCAGAATGACTTGGGTGTTTATAACTTATCTATGGACAAACATTTAATACAGGTTTGAAAAAGGCAAGTGAGATCCCCTTCTCATTGAAGTCTTGGCTGATAGTCCTGGGAATCATTACTATTTCACTAAAGGTTCATAAGACTCCAACTGAAACCTAGGCCATGTTCCCTCAGGAAAGGTTTATTTCAACCAGAAAAAAAAGAAAGATTACACAGACATGAGATGGTGAACTTGGAGGAAGCACTACAGAGAACCCAAGGGTACTGGTTCTCTTACTGTTCAAAGCAGAGACTAGATCAGTGTGTGCCCTGGGTCCCTTTTGGACACTGCACAAGTCAAGAGGAAGGGAGGAGGATGGAGTGCATCTCATGCACAGTCATGTTATGACTGTTATAAAATGATATATGTTATAAAATGATAAAGATGTCATGGGATAGCTTTCTGGGATGACACTGGTGACCCTCATGAAGAAAGTCATCTGATGCCAGAGGTAACGGGTAAAATTAGCTTTGGAGGTGTGTATTCCTGACAATCTCAAGCAACTTGATAAGGAAGATACAAATGTTACTATCACAAGAAACAGGGAGAGGCCTAGTCTTCCTCTACAACTTGGCATGTTTGCATAAACAGAATACTAAAACACTGTGGAGTGATTTTGTAATATTTATTTTCAATCTGAAAACAGTTTGTAGCATGACAGGCACTGTCAAAATGCAGGGTTGGACCAACCCAAACAGGCCCTTCTCAGTGAAAGAAAGGCCTCTCTTTAGCTCTAAGGAAGAGATACTATGACAACAGCCTACTAACAATACAGTACAGGGCTTTTAAATACTGAGTAAACACTAGATTTGGAATGGTATTATGATTTTAGAGACACTATGAAGCAAACCTGCCCAACCCACTCGTAAAATTCCGAGTAGCTGGAGCTGATATATTGACTGTCATCAAAAGATGTCCAATATGGTCTGCAGCATGGTATCCTTTACCTGCTAACCTAGAAAGATGGGCACCCCTGCCAATGCCATGTTCCTATCACTGTGAAATTGTTTTAACATTGATTTAGTCAGAAGGCTTTGTTCCCAGTTCCCACAGCAACTGGCTATTCCCCAAGTTTTTTCTATCACAGAACAACCAAACTTAACTTTATTCAACTTCTACACTTTGTTTGAAAAATGTTTATTCTTTTAGTGCTGGTGAGCCCCAAGGCCCAAATGAGCTCAGAGTTTCTGTGGATGTACCAGGACGTGAAGTTAAATACTTGGTGTATATAACCCTTGCCCCTTTTCCTCTTTTCATTATATCTTAGATTAGAATAAGAAACTGTTGTCCTGAGTCTGCAAGCCCAAATCCCAGTTCTCACAAGCAACTTCATCATACAACAACATCCTAACTCATAAAACAATATCCTAAACTCCAGGTCTCTAGTTCCCACTGCATTCACTGCTTTTACAGTTAGAATTTTTCTCACTACCCAACTAAATTTATCATGATTCGGTTGTCTTTTGGTTTAAATGGTGGTAGTGTATTTTTTTCTCCTGACATTTACCTCATTTTATTTATAAAGCAATCATATCCCTGCTCAGTCACTGTTTTGTTTGGCTCAGCTGTCAAGCTCTTGCACCAAGTGTATCAGACATCACATGAAGCAAGACTCTTTTCAGATTCACCAACTGTAAAGTGCAAGTTTCAGCATATTTAAACACTGTTTGATACTACCCTTCTCAAAAGATGGTTCACAGGAAGGACAATAGCCAGCCTCTGTAGTTCTGTAATATCAGTGGCAGAGGGCTGTGCTGCCAAGCTGGAGAATTCAAACCCAACAAGCTGCCAACAAGCACAGTAAGCCTTCACACCACCAGCAAATGGAGATCTGGAAGTACAAACTAAATTGTTGTTCACTGGAGGTTTTTTTCTTCATAGACACTAATGTGTGAGAGTGACAACCTCAGTTTACTGTTAGAGCATATAGTATATTCTCCAATACATTGAGAGAATGATAGACAGAAATTTGAATAATTAATGACTATTTTCTGAAGTAAATTACAGCCTTTTTCCCAGCTGACAGTGGAATATCACTAACACCCTGCCATCTTGCCTGGCTACACTGAGGTTTCTAAATACAATATTCCCTTCTCTGACTTCAACTTCACCCACTGTCAGCCTCCATTAGGCATAACAAGATCCAGACATATTCAAGATTAAGCAACTTTTCTATAAAATCCAATTGAGGACTTTCTTACCTTGAGGGTGCAGCAGATATTGCATTAACCAGATTGTGCACACTTTCCATGCAAGAATTAAAGGCACATATATATATATATATGTACATGTATATATATGCAGAGTGACTTAATTCTCTTAGGAAATAAGAGGGGGTTTTCTAGATTCCTCCCACCATAGACATCATGATCAGGCTCAGCTAATTGAGACCTTGTGGGGAAAAGGGTGTTCCTTAGCAAGGCCTTATTTTTCCAGAAGCCATACAGGAGTGCTGTTGTCTAGCATAGAAAGTCCGTGCAGATCATTAAGGCAGTAATAGTCACGTGGAGAGAGGGGAACCAGGTTTAAAAAGCTCCTTACTGGCTAGGCTACAGCTTCAGCTCCCAGGGAGACTGCAGTCCCTGTGTGGTGGAACCAAGAAGGAGGAATCCCCCTTCAGCCGTCTTCCCCCTCCCCATAGGTACCAGGGAATGGGACAGAGACATCCTCAGTGCTACCTGGTGAGTCTGTCATCAAGATGGTTTTAGGGCTCTGCAGAGCAGGGGCTCCCTTTTTGTCCGAAACAGACCATGTCCTTTATGTGCTGTGGGAGAATGGGTGTGCAGGGTCACTTAAATGCAGGGGAGCAGGGGCATGTTTGGGGGCACTGCACCTAACATGGGTATGTGTTGGAGGGATGTGGTGGAAGGAGTGAGGGATGCTGTGAGGACTGGGCAGCAGTGTAGCTGCACATGAGCATGGTCCCATGGGCTGTGCTGCACAGGCAAACAGCAAGTGTTTATAGGGCAGAGCACGTCCATGACTATGGACAGGGGAAGGACTTGCAGCACGTATGGCATGAAGTGTCAAAAAGAATAGAGAGAAAAGTCTTATGTGGTGTATTTGAAGAAGATGAGCACAGGAAATCACAGAGCAACCAAAGGAGACCACACGAGCTGTATGTTCTAAGCACCCCATTGCTCTGAAGCAGCATAGCTACTGCTCAAATACTTCACCGAGATCCTGGAGCTTGAACCAAGTGTTTTTTGTGAGGGCAGAACACCCCCAAATTTTCAGCTGCTGTCTTACTAGTGTCTTGGTAATCTGTGGCCTAAAGAGAGGAGGGGAGGATGCCAATAAGTGAACTTTAATTCTGAGTTGGGATTCTTTTTAACATTACGAGTTTGCAGAGAAAGCTCATATTCCTTGTGAACTCTGACTAGTGCCTCTTTATATATTACAACACTGCATTATCAATCCCAGCAGAGTGAATAGAATGGTAGGCTGCAACACCTCTGAGAATACTCTGCGGTTTGACCTGTTCTCACTGATGCCAAGCAGAAGGGAAGCTGCTTAGTGTTGGGGAGAGGAAGCCAGTTTCTGCCTTTTGTGTTCAAATTTTATTCCCTTAACTGACACTGAATGTAGAGTTACCATTCACAGCTGTTACAAGAAGAGTTCCTGCAAACCCCTTTCTGCAGCTGTATTTGCTGTATTGCCAACTTTTGGCACCAATCACTGCTCTGCCAGATAATTGTTTACATGTAAAAGACTCACATTCCATTTGAAATAGCGGCAAATAGTTAATGCCCTACAAATACCTCAACCTGACAACTGAATTCTACCAGCCTCACGCTTGCCATGACAGAAAAAGCTGGCCATCCATCAGTCCTAGCATAGGAGCATTAGCAGAGTCCGGCTCTGCTATTCAGCCTGCACCCTACCGCGTTCCGATACCAAAAGCCAAATTCTACTGTTTAGCTAAAGCCACTCTAGCGGACAGGGCAGAGCCGCTGTAGCGTAGCTCAGCCGCCAAAGGAGGGAAGCGGGCGATCCAAACAGGCTCTACCTGTTGCCTGCTAGCGGCACTTCCAGCTTGCCCGCCCGGGGATGCGCGTTTTGGCCGGCGGGAAGGAGCCACTCCGCAGCCAGCGGCAGGACGAACCCGAACCGTCCGGCTCGGGGGGAGCCGCCGGCCGGTGCGGGGTCGGGAGCCGCCGGTGCCGCCCCAGGTGCGGGCGCGGCTCCGCCGCTCCCCGGCGGAGGAAGGGCGCGGGCAGCCCCGCTCCCCGGGGGCGCCCCGGTCCCCCCTCTCCCGCCTCATTTGCATGGCTCTTATTACGGCCGTGCCTCGCTCCCGCCGCGCTGACACCGCCGGGCTGAGCGCGGAGTCGCCTCCAGCGGGAAGGCACTTCCGTTATCTGCGCCCGCGCCCCCTCCTCAGCCCCGCTCTCTCTCTCCCTGGATGTTTAAGACGAGGATGAACAAACAGGTCCAGCCCGAGCGCAAAGTGTCGGTGGTGGCCCCCCTGCCGGACCGCGCGGGGCCGCCGCCCCCGAAGAAGGACGTGGAGCTGATCCTGGTGAAGGAGCACAACGGGGTGCAGTACACCAGCAGCAGCCTCCTGCCCGCCGCCCCCGCGCCGCGCTACGGCGCCCAGGACAGGGAGACCTGGGGCAAGAAAATCGACTTCCTCCTCTCCGTCATCGGCTTCGCCGTGGACCTGGCCAACGTCTGGCGATTCCCATACCTCTGCTACAAAAATGGAGGGGGTAAGAGCACCGCTTGCGAGGTCTTCTTTTCCCCCGTCCCCCACACCCCGCACCGCCGCAAGGGCAGCATCCCCCTCTCTTCTCCCCGGAGTTTCTGGGAGAAAGCCGAGGCTCACACCCCGCGGTGCCCGGGCGCGGTGCCGGAGGGCGCAGGGAGGAGCGGCGGCACTGCCCCGGCGCTCCCCCGCTCCTCCCTTCGCCTCCCGGCCGGGGGGACCCGCCGCGGCCCCGGCCCCGGGAGCGCTCGGGGCGCCGCTCGACCCCCCCACTCGCGGGAAGGATTGCTCGCACACCCCTCGAAGTTTAACTTAGTTTCGAGCACGGGCGTAATTTCCCTTCTGGTGCCTCTTCAGCCTGTTAACACTTTTTTTTTTTCGTTCGCAAAAAATAGCACCAAAAGGGGAAAGAAAAAACTAAAAAAAAAAAAGACCCAAACCAAAAACACTCAAGCAGAAAAACAGCATCTAGAAGAGCTAGCGCCGGACCACTGAACGGTTTTGTGGGGGTAGTTTTAACGTGGAATCGGGATTTCTGCCCTCCGTTCTGCAGCGTGGGTGTTCTCCCCCTCTCCCAAGTAGATAGGAGACTTGTTACAAACAAAACCTCACCTCCTGCACAGTTTGGCAATGACAACAACAAAAAAATTACACGCAACAACTACGGTTGGCTCAGATTGTCTTCAGTAAGACCTTAACTCATCAGCCCCTTTCATCTCCCTGAAATACGCTGTGTTGTCAGTGATGACTCCAGACTGTGATGGAGTAACACCATCTGCAAGCCGGGCAGGTGCCTGGGGTGCTTTCAAATCACACATAGGAAGAACAGACCCTGCCTGGCAGATGGAGGACTGTTTGTGTGAACGGTGAATGATGCAGATAGAAGAACTGATAGATAGAAAGCACGTTCTGTGAGATAGTTATGTATGTATATAGTGATAACGTGGTTGCCTGGTGATAAAGGCTAATGGGTCACTTGTGGCATAAAATACTTGCTTCCTGTGAAAATAGGAATGCAGGATGGATGGGAAAATCCCTATCAAATAACATGGAATTATCCTTAACAGGTTACTAGTGCTACTGAAACACTCAGTCAAGTTTGGAACCTCCAAAACTTCTGAGAGGAGTCAGAAAATCTCTCTGCTCACCACTCAGACAGGCTGAAGAAAGTAGTTAGTGGAGAAAAATAACCTCCATCCTTATTTCGTTATGTCCAAAAATAGTTCTAGCCACTCACACTGTAGCAGCACAATGCATCATGAACCCAGCAGGTTTCCACAGTGTCAGGTGCAGGTGTGGCAGCAGCATCATTCATACCACTCAGTATATATGCACCATTTCCAGATCTCCAGGTCATCTGGCAATTTTTAGGAAAACAGATATATTCCCCTATCTCACATTGCCCAAGGTGACACCCAGAGTGCCTGACCTCTTTTCTGTTGTCTCTTGGGTCACTAAGTTTCTTAACCTGCTTCCTTTATAATTTATTGCCAGCTCAGGCTCAGGAAGTAACAGTCTGCAAGTCCCTTGCATTTTGTTTGGTCGCTGTGTATTATTCTGTGTCATTTCAGCTAGAGAAACCTGAGTTTTCCTTAGCACCTTCTGATTCAAAGACTTCCAAAGGGCAGTGGAGAGAAAGCTGATACAGCTACAAGAGGCACCTTTCAGTGAAAAGTTTGCACCAATTCTTCAATATCAAAGTAAAATTGGACCCTTACAAGCAAAGGTAGAGAGGCCCTGTGCTATCAGAGTCTATAGAATGACTGAGAACTGTTTATGGCTACAGAGATCAAACACTGTGGTGTCTTAAAAATTTTCCATCCGTTGCCTCTCATGTTGGACATAGACATCAGTTTTGGTTAATAGAACTCTTGTAGGATATTCAGGCTCTAAAAGTACTTTACTGAATTTCAAGCCAACTCAGTCCCCTTCATTCTTTCAAACTGGGTTTGGGAACTTGTTTGCTTTATGAGTAAATTTTCCTTCAAGACCATAGATCATCAGGCAATGGGCAGAGCTGTGGAATATCACTGGATTATTTTGATATCTTTCCAGTCATAAATGACTGATATTCTTAGATAGATATATATATATAAACACACATTTATTTATTTATTTATTTATTTTCCCCACAGTACTATTGCAGGAGGGAACCTTTCTAGCACTAGCCTAACTTTTGCTGCCTCAAAAGGATGATACAATGGGTTCCATGTAATTGCTATGTATCCCCATACTGAAGATGTAATAAAGGTACATGGATATAGACATGGAGAAAATTTAATTTCATTGTCTTTGTAGTTTTTCTGGACTGTTGAGTAAACTAAAAGGATGAATTCAGAAGGTGTTTCTGTACTTGTATAGCATGTTCCAGACTTACCCTTAAAAAAAAAAATTTACAAGATGCTCATAATAGGATTACAGTTTGTCTTTTGATATTTATAAGGCACTACTAGATACAGGAAAAACCAACACAACAGATTAAACTTGAATTGGATGGTATGTATAAAGTAAATCAGTGGAAGGTAAAGGGTTTCCTTTCCTCTTCCTCCCTCAGTTTCTTTTTATTCTGAAAGCCTCAGCAATTACTCAGCCTCAGGGATTTAACTAGAGCTGACTTCAGACAGTCAATTGCGGGTTATGAACTTGTATATCTTCAACAGATTGATACAAAATAGGCAGTGAAATGGAAGTGTGTTGCAATGCCCTAAATCCCAGGTCAGCATAGGTTGTGCTATCTAAAAGAAATTCTGTAACCCTACCAAAAGCTACACTCACAGGGGTTCTACAGATGTTCCTAGAAGTCAAAAAACAATGTCAAACACATGGAAGTGGTGGAAAATGGCATCTCCCTTTACGTATGAAAAAAGTGAGGTGGGTGACATATGGACTGCTATGTTCCCAAGGTTGGCTGTGATTAATTTAAGATGCCTGCACACACATTAAGGGCCTTTCGATGCTTATAAAAATAGGTGACTCTCAATAAGGCATGAGAACTTACAAGAACTCAGAAGGAAAGTATAAATACACACTGTATTCCCTAATTCAAAGCTGAATTTTACAAGGACATGGATACATTTACACCCTCTTTTTTTTACTAGGCAAGTCCTTGAGTTTCTTTCTTTAGCAAACTCTAGGGAAAGTTCATAGAAAAAAAACCAGACATAGAGGCTTTTGGGTTAGATCTGGAAGTTCCACTTATACAAAAAAGTTTACTTCAGTGAGTTTCACACCCCCCAGTGGCTGCTATACAGACCTTTTATGTTAGATAACTTTGCAGACAGCACTGTCAACAAAAAGAAACATTTATATTTTAAAAAGCTTCCAGTAACAAAAAGCTGGAGAGTAAGAAGCATCCAGCAGAATTAAAACACTGAATGAATAGCCAGAAACATCTGTGTTTTGGGAGTAGCCTGCTGAGAGACCCCAATGGGACTTCTGCACAAGGATAGATGGCAGAATGTAACCCTTCTGTGAACAACTGGAATTTTTGGAATCGTTCTTCTGTTATTAAAAAAAAAAAATCCCCAATCTCTAGTAAGATCTAAAAAGCATTTAATTTTTTATCTCTCTTACCTACTTTTTACGGGACTTGCCTGCCTTACAAGGGCAGAGACAGATCCAGTGGCTGTGTTGTAATATGAAACAGGCACAGAAACCTTACAGGACAGTTTAATGTGAACAGACTAGATGAGATCTTGCACTCACCAACTTCTTGGAAGAAGGATAAGTCCACTATGTGCTCTAAAGTATTTATCAGGTGACAGGGAGGCTCTGTAGAGATGGGAGAAATCTGCAAGCTCCCATGAAGCAGATCAGACAACACTCCAAAAGAGGGAATTCTCAAGCATCACCTTGTCAGTCTGGCTGATCAACGAACACCATGACTTACATGTATTGGACTGCTTCTCACAGCACCAAGGAAAAGCACTTGTTGGCAGCAAATCGAATACTTTTTGTACAGTGCATTTGTGAGAGTTTCAAGGAGCAGGGCACATCACTGGAGAAATCAGCAACTATGGTCATTTCTATTGGCTAGGCTCACAGCTGCTGTACCCTCATTATAACTCATTTCTGGCAAAAGCACATTTTTCTTTTTTTCTAAAAAAAAGAGACTCCTTAGCTGTATAGCTCTCTCTGTAAGTGATCAACATCAGTATATTAAAAAGAATGCTTTATAACACATCCAACCTTTTAATTGCTCTCTGACTATGTAAGAGGTTATGGTGAATTAAAGGATAGGACTACTATTAAAGCTATAGTCTCATCAAATTAGGGAAAGATTTAACCTGATATTTGGATTACATCTTAAATTTTACTGATGCCAAATGAAGTTGAGTAATGCCTACTATTATTAACTGATGTGCTCACAGTGGGGGAGGATGATGCTCAGTCTTAGTTAACAGAGCTATTGTAGTTTTTGTACAAGATACTTTCAGTATTAATGTTCATTTTTGTTTCCTTTTCCTGCATAGTCATAGGCAAAATTGATATTTCCCACTTAAATTTGAGGAAAAAGAATTTACCAACATAAAGTACTTTTTTGTGAGCCAAAGGATTTGCAAGGTCAGTGATGTTCAGACTACTCATTAGGAAGCATGTAATTGTTGGATTAGTCACTGGAGACTTACTGTATCATAAGAATCAGATTAAGTTTTTAATGAATTTAAGAATAGCTACAGATAAATATTTTAACAGTATTCTATCATAATACACACTTTTAATCTCCTCTGCAGCATTATTTTTAAGTGTTTTTAGACAACGGTATTTCCAGAAGAAAATGTTTGCTATTGTTTGCCAGCAATCAATACACTTAAGAAGTATCTTACAATTTATTCTGATGATCCCTTTCCTATTCCCATGTTCATAAACTGTAATGCAGGACTGATCAATCCACAGCAGATATCAAAGGCAGCATAAAAACAAATTTGAATATTCCCAAATAGGGCCAGCACAAAGTCAGGAGCCAAGAGCTGTTATGCACTGAGAACAATATCAGTGAAGCCATTGCCTCCCACAGAGGTGGGACCCTGGTTACTGCACTGCTTCACCAAAAGCTGTGGTGCTGACCAGAGCACCTTGTCTTTCTATTGCATTCTGCCTCCTCTGTTTTGCCAAGTGTCTGCCACCAAATTTAACCATTATTTTGGGAAAGAAAATAACCTGGCACTTTGCAGTTTGAAGGTGGATGACCTTTTCCTTGTAATATCGGAGTTTATATTCCAAAATAGCATTGATGATGATAATAATAATAAATCAACTTTGAAGTAATCTCACTGCAAAGCCTACGCCAAGAGTTTGACTCATCAGTCAATCAAAGCTTAGATGCAAATCTAGAGATCTTGATTTCCTAATAAGGGGGTTTCAATTCCCATTAGCACATCAAACCAGTGACCTCGGATAGGTTAAACGGTTATGCTGATCTCCTCAGAGTGGCCATGAGCTCTGGGTTCCCAGGCATCCTGTGGCATTGTGGACAGTGCTCAGTTGTGTGGGGCAGCAGTACCTCCTTCCCCAGGGCCAGATTCAGTGGCCAGTTCACACTTGCCCTCTTCCCTTTCCCACTTCATCTATTCTCTTTCCTTTCCTTGATCAACCACTAATCACCTGGTGCACACAAAGCACAGACTCACCAAGGCTCATCAGCACTGGAGTTCTCATGCCAGTTGCTTCTCTGAAATTCCCTGTTCTGCTCTATGTGTCTTATTGGTTCCACCAAATAAATCTCCAAAACAGTAATGTCTGCAGGTTTATAAGCTACTGTGTCACACACCAACTACATATGAAACAAAGGATAGCTGAGAAGGAAGAACTGAATCTTTCTCTCCCAAATCTTTCATCAATTCTGAAATTCTTCTTTCTGACTCTGAGGTATGATACCATGAAATAGTGGATAATTGTCACACTGTATAGACTATCAGCTAAATACCTGGCTGAGCAGAAGTTATGTGTCCCTGAACAATTCCAGCAGCCTTATATTGACAATTTTACAAAGGTTCTAGAGATACACCAGCATAGAAAGGTTCTAGACAAGATGTTACACCTTAAGATGACCATCCTGTGACTGAGGCAGGGCAAGTATTCAGAACTGATTTAAGGGATGCTTGTTTTCCAGCTTTCCTGTCAATAAAAGAGCTGATGTGATCCAAATGAGCTGTTCTGACAAAAGTAAAGATACCTCTTCCTAAGTACAGTGGATGCACATTTTAATTACCACTTGAAGCACTTTATTCTAAACTAAAAGGCAGAAAAGACATCAAACAGTGAACCTAAGTCTGTTGTTTGGAAATTTAAAATCTCTGCTAACGGTCTTCCCATCCTTCTCCTCCCTCCCTAACCCCTCTTCACTCCTGTATGCCCTTCTCAATTCTTTAGAGGAACTGAAGTAGTGAAATATCCCTAGAAAGCCATTCCTGCACAAGTAAATTTTGAAAGTCCCATTAGGAAGCCTTCAACGCTCACATTAACTCCTATTAAAACAAATACAGGAATTTCTTACGGTTTGGCTGGGGATTCTGGTTTTGGATACTCATTCAAGCTAAAATAGCAGGCACTTAAGTTTCATGTGCTTCTAGTCTGCTTTCTCACTCACATCTTCTTAAGCTCTTTATTAAATTTGCTGGGAGCATGGAAAATAGAAAGGCCACATTAGGAGTGTAGCAGCCAACAGCTCTTCTTTACTAAAGAAACCAAAATATCTCTAAAGAGACTGAGACATGGTCTATAGGGTTTTGGGGCAGAATTTCCCTTTCATCTTTTGGCAAAATACCACAAATCTGTCTGTCAGTTCAGTGAATATGTGAATACAGCTCCAGCAGTCTAAAGATGTTATTTTCAAGGCCAATACTTCCTCCCCATAGTTAGAACAGAAATATGAAACAGAATGTTAATACAACTATTTACACGTAAGATCAGAGGGAACATACAGCTTTAGTGAGTGTTTAGATATGCTGTGAGGGAAATGATGATTAAAACCACTCCATAAATTACTGAAATTCTTGCTGTGAATTAAAATGGAAATGAATGACTTAAAGAATTTTGAGCAATTCTGAGGAGCAACAACAAATAGCTCATGGCTTCATTTTTGCTATGTCTAATGGCAAGCAAATCAGCAACTCCCAGTTGTAAAGCCTTTGTCCCAGGTTAACCAATTGATTAAATAGTTAAGAACTGTAGTATGAGTGTCTGATATCAATTTGCCATGTAAACTCCATAGCATTTACATGCATTGTCATTATTAGATGTAGTTATTAGATGATTTTGTACCTAACTGCTCTGAGCAGTACTACAAAATAATAAACCATAACAAAATAAATTCTGTACTTGGAGACATACTTATATTAAAATATTGTAATTCAGAAGGTGGGAGACAAATTTGAATGGTGTGTCTTTGTAAAACATTTCCAGGTCTTTCACTACTACCTCGCTCTTAGTACTTCCCATTCTCTATGTACATGCAGAATCATAGAATGATTTGGGTTGGAAGGGTCCTTGAAGGTCCCTAGGTCCAAGCACCTAGGTCCCTGGAATCTCACAACTGAATCTCAGCTTCTTGACTTGGAATGTGACAACAAGAAAAAAAAATATTATTGCTGTTGTTATTATTATTATCATCATTAAAGTTGTAAAAGAAATAAGTTGTATTCAGGACAAGTCCACTGTCCCAATCCAGTCTCAGTGAAGAGTATGTAAAGAATCCAGGAACATCACACTGATTATAAACTTTCAGTTTTCCTTCCTCAGGGCATTTGAAGACAAAGGATTCGTGTCAGTAGCCTATTACCCATGTCTTGACAACCTGTAATTCCTTTCTCCAACTATAATCCCTTTATCTTCCCTTTCCTTCTCTCTGCCTTCAAGTTAAGTCTTGAACCTCTGATGGCAAGATTTCATCCTGATTGTGCAGACCTGATATACTGGTGCCAAGTCAGAATAGTTTCAGAGGAAGACTTTAGAAAGTCAAATTTTGAATGTCATAAAGATGGATATCTGAGTCCTTCAGCAAATCAGCACCAGAAGTGCCTGGATCCTCAGTACTGCTGAATAATCCCCATTCTCATGGAAATTCTGGAGACATAACTGTAGCATAATTCAGCATCTTAACTTCTATATAGATTCCACATACTTAATTTTAAAGGTTTTGAAACCTTTAATCGATAAAAAGGGGAAAGGAGATGGGAGGAATGGAAGGGAAACAGTTAAGTTCCTTGCCTTGCAACATATTCTTCAAGAAAACTATAGGAAAGAACCTCTTAACTACTTGTCAAAGCTATCCTTTGTTTTATTCCTTCTCCTTTCCCCTATTCTATATCTAAACAAGTTTTGCAATCTCTCCTGAAGCATGACAAAGGTGACAGCACAGTACAGCACTGTGGGAACCAGGGTCTTCCATTCAGAAGCAGAAACTATCAGCAGGGAGGTCTGGCTACGTAAGCCACATGCTTCTTCACACTCACATTCATCCAAAGCACACTACCAACTTTCCAGTGCATGGAATTCCGTGATAACATATTACTAAACAAAACACAGGCAGGATTGGGCAGGCAGTTGTCTGTTGCCAGTCCATAAATGTTTTTTTACGACGAGTGTTCTGATTGCTGGTATGTAGTAAGACAAGTTGCCCTTATTATACAATAACTCTTTTTATAGAAGATGGTAATTTTTCTAGTTCTCCTACTCCTTAAGGCTTTAGGAACACAACCACTCACTTCCAAAAGCACAAGTGATTGCAGAAGCTGTGCTCTTAATGTAGGTATTAACTGGTTTCTATTGTTTGGCTTTTATAATTGTCTAAGAATATATGTTAATTTAAGTGTCCAAAATAGGATCCAACACTCCCAGACCAGTGGTGTTAGACTACACAAACATAAAGCCTTTCTTGGAATGCTTTGTTATAATGCTGCTTCCCTGGAACAAACCCAGCATTGAAGAACAGTACTGGTTTGGTCTCACCCCTCTGAAGGACACAGGAGTTGTGATTTCAACAGCAGAAGGGTATTACTGCTTTACAGCCTTTATTTCAGAGCTGGAGAAAATTATTGCATGATTTCCAAGCACTGGGTGCCACATCTTGCTAGTCTGAGAAACAGCATTTGTGTCACTGATGTAGAGGAGGGATTGTGGCTGGGCAATTGCACAGACTTCATCTTTACTGAAGATGGCAGAACTGTGGGAATGAGCTGATTTTCTGGCCCATAGGCAGCATGGAAGGATGCACCCTCTCTGCCTGCATCCCTGACCATCCAAACAAGCCGTTTCCTTGGGCCCCGTGCACATACTGAAAAAAGCAGCTGAGAATTGCGCGTCTTATTTTTTGCTAGCTATTTTTAATTTATTCTGCACCTCCTGAACTGTGTGAGTGTGTAGAGCACTCTTCAGTGATTTAACTTTTATTTCTCTTTCTCCTTTTCTCTTCTGTAATGAAAGACCTCCTGCAATGTCTATCCTGAAGCATGCCAAAGGTGACAGCTAGTTACTTGCCCTTAAGATCCGTATCTCAGGGAAAAAGAAAGATGCTAATTCTAGTCAAACTCCAGTTAAATAAAAAAAAGGGGAAGAGGCTGGACTTTTTCTGGCACACCTCTCTACCGTGTACAGTAACGGAAAACGTTATTCAGACCACAAGGTGGAGCAGTAGATCCTTATAGATCTTGGGAGATCCTAACCTGATAATTAATGTCACAGCAACCTACTGCATTTATAGAAAAATAAAAAGAATTTCTGGAGGACCTGACAGGGTGGCTCATGACAAATACAGAGCTGTCCCTTAATAGCAATGATAATTCCCAAAGAGACCCTTCTTGCATTTCCTGCTTCATTTCTTCTAATAGGATATTACAGGAGTGGCAGCTTTTAGTGGTGCCTAATTCACACCAAGGACCTCACTTGTCAGCATGACCACAATGACAGCAAGGAGACAATCCTTTGATAACAAGGTGTTACCCCCTGAACACACCTTTTTAAAATGAGTGCAACATTAAAATGGCAATATGTTCTCTTCCCCCAAGGAATGATACAGGTGGTATCATTTCCAGCAGGTCTCAGCATCTTCTCTTCTTGGCAGAGCATCATTATTTCACAACACAATAATTTCACAATTAAGTATATTGGGCTTACTATAATATTAGAAAGTTCAATGCCAAATGTTACCAAAACATCGAGTTCATAGCTTAGAAGCTACTCAAAAATATCTTTGCTATGTGACTGTTCGTCAGAATGCAGGACTGTGTCTGTCTACTGGTGGCCAGTAAGACTGATGCTAGAAGAAAGCTCAAGAGCTCATGCCCTCAGCTGAGGGGTGATTACAGCTGTACACAGGTATCTTCTTTCTACAGTTTATCACAAAACTAAGGAATAGCTTGTGCTGTGCTTTGTCTCCTTTCTAAAGAGAAATGCAGATGTGTCAATGAGATTACGAGGTTGGTGTTGGTGAGATCAAAGACAGTCCAGGACATTATTTTGGGGAAGAGTTTGATCATTTTGCTCCTTGTCTGCAGTTTGTTTCTCATTTATGTATGGCTCTACAGCCTTAGTTAAAATCAATAGATTTGTAAACCACATGGGAGAAATCCTGACCCAGCTGAAGTCAGTGGGTGATTTTTTTCCATTGACGTCACCAGGGCCAGGATTTAAACCCAAATAACAGACGTCTCTCTTTTAAGGACTCCTAAGTAGACAGAATTTCCAGACTAAGAATTATGTGAGAAGAAAAACAGAGTAAAGTAATAAAAAAAACTGTTCAGACTAAACTGATATAGAAAACTTCTACTGAGGAATAACTGATCTTCACTCAGTACAATTGCTCAGTACTTTCCCTAAAAAGCAAACTGTCAGGATTACATAGATGATGGTCATTATTACACAAAATGGATTTACTCTGTGAGAGTTAGACTGTGACCTCAGCATTCTCCTATGTCGGGCTCAAGCAATAAAAGAAAATACTATTTTAAGAAGTGCCTTTTACTCTCATAGTTTCATAGGGAGAAATGATTAGGCAAGACTCTTTCTAGCTTTCAAGGCTAAAGAGAAAACCTGGGAAAGTACAAAGTAAATTCAAGACTAAAAGCCAGCAGGTAAATAAAAGGATTGGACTAGAAGATCATACACTTTAAAGTATTCTGGGGCCTATTCCATAGGTTTTGAGCTTTTGAAATTGGTGGTTGTAGGAGTACAGCTGGCATCAGTTATTCTTTCTTGACTCTACTCTAAAAGAAAGAGACAGAAAACAGTTACCAGGCTATTCCTAAACAGTCAGTTAATCCTTCATGGTCTCATACGGAGGCTGATGACAAAGTCACTGTCTCTAACTTTGAAGTAAGAGATTTGGAGATCTTCAAGATCGCCTACATTTTTCTTTCTAAATACTGTTTTACAGACATGATGTATTATGTGTTTAAAGCTGTTTAGAAATACAAAAAAAAATATTACTGTGTGACAAGTTGCAAACACCAAGCTCAGCCACACTGATTTATCATAAGGTCTGAGTAATCAGTGAACAAAGTTGCCCAGCAATCTGCCCTAGCAAAAGCTTGCACTGGGATGAAACAAGAAGGATTTTGCTTCAAATTGTTAATAGCTCTGCTTCATCTTGGCAGTGAGCTGTGATGGGCCCTGAGGTCATTTTCACATTCTTCCATGGCATTTCAAGCTAGGAGGCCCTGTGCAGAATGGCAGTGATAAAGCATGTACTGGACAGCTTGGACTGAGGGGAAAATTTACTTCGTTGCTTGAAGCCTATTAGGAAAATAGCCCTCTAAGAGCAAACATAGAGCTCAAGTTTCAGACTTAAATAAAAACTCTTGTCTGATTAATTCCCACAGAAGAGGAAGAGTAATTGGAGGACAGAAAATGAAGGAAGGGTGTTGCTAGCCAGTACAGGTAGGTTGATGCAGCACTGTTATGGTTTCATACTGGTCCAGAAGAGACTCAGTTTGCCCTTTCTAGTAAAAGAATATCAAGAGAAGTAGTTCTTGCAATCCTCCTGCTGCAGGGATGCTACTGAGAAGTTTTACTTTGTGCTCACAAGCCCAAATTCTCAGAGACCCCACCTGATGGCTCTGCAGTGCACACAGAGTATTATCAGCACTACCCTATGCCAAATACAGACTTTTTCCAAATGGAAAGGTTTTCCATGAAGAATCCTGGACTCCTGTGATGGTTTTCATGAAATTCTTGTGTTCAGTGCTAATAGAAAGGTACAAAGTAAAGAAGCCACAGCCATTTGGAAGCTACCCTTGCCCAGCCCTTCCAAAATATTAGCACAGTCCAACAGCAACTATAATCTTTGATAAGAATACAGGATTTTGCCTTTTTGTGATAGTACAGAAAGTATTACACCATTACAAATAAATCTCTAATAAGGCCTGGAAGGAAAAGGAATGTTTTGCTTTAGTCATTGAGTCCAAAAATTGAAGTTGCAATTTAAAATTGGATTAATCATTAGATGGTAAAGGAAGTTTTAAGTGTACCACAGATTATTATACTTGATTCTTTTCTAGCAGAATTTCAAGGCATTTACCTCCTATTGCTTTGCACATTAATCCTCTTGAAAGCTGCTTGGCACTTGTCTCGAGCTGATTTAAGATGTCTTGGGCACTTTGTTTTACCCTGGCACGGTTATGAATCTCATACTGCCTAAAATGGGTACTGTATCCTCCCCAGAGGGTGCTTAACTTGGGGGCTGTTTTTTACTTTGACAACCTGCAAATTAAAAGCAGTGTTTAAGAGAAACACCCTCCATCTGAGGTTGTGTTGTGAACCAGAAATTGCCCTGTTAGGTGTACAGAACAAAGCACGTTTCACACCCCTTGCCTTGCTGTGTCCATGAGCTACTCCTGTGGCTCTGATTAGCTCTGCCAGGGCAGTCACATCCCCTCGAATTAGGCACCCAACACAAAGGGCATAACTGGGGGGTAAATCCCCCCTGTGCAACCTGTACAAAGCACACAGGACAGCGAGCAGCTCCCACAGGGGCAGTCCTGAGAATGTTAGAGTAGAAAGGCCAAAGCAAGGACTAATACTGGCCTAAATGAGGAGCTGAAATCCAGAGGATTCATCCCAGGCTCTTTCCTAATAAGGTGGAGGAACATCTCAGATATATAAACTTAACATTCCTAAAGCATCAAGTGGGCAGCTCAGAAAGTGGGTACCACAACTTAATGTAAGTACCAAAAGTGCCTACGTAGCTCTTCGACCTGCCAACACATCAACATGCTACACCAAGAACTGCCTGCAAGGTGGCAATTTCAGACAGAACAGCAGGTATCACTACTACACTGTAATTAATTAGTTTAGTTCGCTTATTCTCTACAGATTATAAAAAAAAGGCTGAAACACTTGATTACAGCACTTAAGCATCTTCTCAGGAGGGAAATAGAAAGTATTTCAGGGTATTCTAATTCATCAGGGAAATCACTGCCACAAATCAAATGTCATATATCTTCAAATTAGAAATAATGAATTTTTTAAATTATGTTTTATAGCAGCAAAGTCGTTAACCTATGAAACAAAATAAAATAAAAAAAAAGCTAAAGGATTTGTCTTCTCTCTTCAGGTCAGGTTTGTATTTTTTTTCTGTCTGAAACCCTGGTGTATATTAGAAAATTAGGAAACTACATCAAAGTATCTAACAAGCCATCTGGCATCAAAATCAGATTGATCCATGAATTTTGAAAGCATTCATTTTAGTTTACAGCTGACTGAGGGGAAAAAAAAGACAAACAAAAAAAAAAATGCACAAATGAACATACAAGTTCTCTAAGAGAGAGAAAACTACAAGTAACAATCTGTATCTGAACCAAAGTAAAACTGTAGTTGCCAAATCTCCCTGGCACGGACTTCCCTACATTTAAGAGGCAGCTAAAGCAGATGAAGTAATATTTCATTTCATATACATGACTATATTCTGTGTATCACAGAAAACTATCTTTTCAGTACATACAATTTAAGGAAAATTTATCACCTGAGGTTATGTTATTATGGATCTGGTGCTGGAATGCAGAAGAACCTGCTTATATTGATCCACAAGCTCACAGAAAACACCTTCTAATGTCTTTGTTGAAAAGTATTTTTAGCCATGGATGTTCTGCCACCAATAAATCAGGGTACATTTTGACAGACACTTGCTTTTTGTACATTTGAAGTACAGCCTACACCTTACATGGGTGGTTTTGTTGATATGCAATTGCAGGTGAATATATCCTTGTGTCACCCCTAAAAATTGCAAGATTGGGGGAAAAAAGCCACTAATAGAACATTCCTATTAATAAAATGATAGAATAGTATTATTTCCTCTTAATTTAACATCTCTTAAGCTTCCAGTCAGTCATGTGTATTGTGAAGCAGGAACATTCTCCAGCAAGGCACCTGCACACTGACCCAGCAGTCCAGTGCTACTCATCTCCTCTGGCTGGGACCTTCTGAAGAGCTTGTGAAATAGAAAGGTTGCTGTTTTGTTCCCAACAGTGTTGTCTGTTCCAGGAAAGAATGCTACCACTCCTACAACCCCTGTCTTATTGAATATTAGCAATAGGGATGTCATAAATAACGAAGTAGTCTACAAGCTGACTCCACTTACTCTCCCATTTCTTGTTTAAACCAGCCAGGTTTAAACCAGTTAAAAAAGAAAAAGGCACAAAATCAAGAAGATGGATTTGGGCAGGAATATTAGTAGCTAGGCTGTCACATTGTTACAAACTCCAAGTTATTTACTTAACAAACTACAGATAAAACTCATTTATTTGCAAACAAAGGGGCCAGCTCCAATAGTATCTCTGCAATAAAGGCAGGATTTTAAAA
The DNA here is from genome assembly GCF_025592945.1 of Manacus candei. NCBI lineage: Eukaryota > Metazoa > Chordata > Aves > Passeriformes > Pipridae > Manacus > Manacus candei. The sequence continues at coordinate 6,987,883 of NW_026138113.1, forward strand.
CAAAAGCTGTCACTGTGACCTGGAAAGCAAATTTCTGGACTTTCTATGGTCACATGCATGGTAGGTGATGGGAATTGTTCTTTTCCTAAGCTAGCTGCAGTAAGAATGTTGTTGTGAAGGTCAGCAGCAGGAACCCCCTCCAAAGCTCCAGGGCTCCCACTGCCACACTGTCCACCTGGGATCAACCCAACACATTCTCTCAAACCTACCATGTCTCTTTATTTATTCTTTAATTTCCTATCAAACAACACAGGCCAGGGTTCTGTTCTTGTAGGTGCCTGCAATTATCTTTAAGCTACACACTGTTGTAAATGTGATCATTTCATTAATTTACATAAATAGGACCTTGGCCAATGACTTGGGTGTTATTTGTGAATGAATCATGCTGCTCTGAGTGGCTGGGTATATTTAACTCTAATTTGTTCAGAATAGCTACTAATGGGTTTCTTGAGCTCATGACTCTTGTAACAAAAGCCAAAGAGATGACTGGGTTTCCATGGGGAGGGCTTGGGTAACCCTTTCTGTTACTACCCAGTGACCAGCTTATAAATACACTGAGCTTCAAGTCACTTCAAGTGATTTTGAGGCAGTAGCAGGTTAATGGCTCAAGACAAAAAATGCAGGCTTCACTTGGCCTCAGCCAACAGCACTGAACCATTTCTGGAAACTATTTGTTTTCACTTTCTTTTGAGTGAAAGGAACGCTGTTAAAATTGCAATTCTGAAAAAACTGAAGGCTCTGAGCCCAAGTTGAGAGTAGTAATAAAAATAGGTTCAAATCTAGCAGCAATTTGTTGGAGGGAGTAGATAAATATAAAGTCTTCAGAAGAAACATGCCACTCACCATGGTATAGCTCCACTGGTTTTACGATTCAGAAATACTTTCCATGAAAAAAGTTGGAAGATTTTATTGTATACTTGGAGAACTTTATATGTGTAAAGTGCTGCTGAAATTTTTATAGTATGTCACGCAATCTGTTTTGCAGAAAAATGTTATTTTTGACAACTATAATCTATTGCTGGCTGGGCTCAACATCATCATCGAGCTGCTGTTAACATCATCAGCTTGTCTTTGACCTGGGGTTACACATCATGTCTCTCTGTCTTCTCTTTGCTGTACCACACAAACTCTTACTGCTTTTAACCTCAGGTCAGTAAGGTCTTAAGACGTTTCACCCCTTCTTCCCAGGCATTAGCAGCAGGCTCAGAGGTGCCCTTGGGGGCTGTGCAAGCTTGGTGGCCTGTCTGCTGAAGAGCCAGAGTAAAGTTCATGTGCTAAGAAATGCCTTCCTTTCTAATTACCTAGTTTTCTACCCATGGGGGTCTTGTACAACCTCAATTTTAAGATCTCTACTTCAGGGACTTCGTTTTTCATTCACAAGACTCTGCACAGATTACAGTTTCCACCCATTTTCCTTGTTGTCTAAGCAAACAAACTGCTATCGATGTACTACTACTATCAACTGTTTGTTGATATTGTTTGAAGTACTATTTATTCTGTATGAAAAAAAAAAACAAACCAACAAGTACTGTTGATCAGATAGAGATATTAGCTTGTATTCCAATTCACCAATGGGGAGACCTCTGTTTTTAGATTTTTCCTGCACAAATACTGGAAACTCTCCTTTCGGAAAATATACTGCAATATTTGCTCCAAGTTTGTTGTTTTAGCAGACAACCCTGCCAGTATAACATTTTGACCAGAAATAACCATGGTAACAAATGCAGAAGGCTAATGAGCACAAAAAGTTCAAAGTTGTTTCAACTACCCCTGTCCTGGCCTGCTTCTTGTCTGTGCGTCCAAAATCCTTTTAGGATAACCACAGCTGTTTAAATTATCTTTTTTTCAACCATTAGTAAATTAATGCTTCTTTTTTTTTTTTTTGGTATTTAAAAGTGAGATGAGACCTCCTAGTAGGATTCAGAGGAGCATTTTGAGCTTTTTTTTCTCACCCCTTAGAATGCTGGGAATGCTTAGGTACAAAGAGAGGAAACACTCCATGTGGATTCTGGTATACCACAATTAAGAAGTTGTTTTGGCACTGAACACAGGAATGCAAAGCCTGTCTTGTATTTTGTCCTTCATTAATTAAATGCAATAGTTTTTAAAAAAAATTCTGTCTAAGTTTCCACTTGAAGTTTCACACAGATGGTTCTTGTAGAAGCTGAGGGCTTGACCTAACCTAGTTTTGCATAAGACACAAGGCTGTCTTAGCTCCATGTTTACACTGGTACTTTAAAGGGACATATATGGATCTTGTGAAATCTGTTAAGAGAGAAACATAGCAGTTCACAACAGTCTAAGGCTCTTTCGAGATGCTTGTGACTCAGCAGCAAATCAAGTATGGCCCTTGTGCCAGGGCTGCATTACAGATGTTAATTACTTCAGATTTTTAGTCGTAAAAGGAAATTAGGGACCATTAGGGATTGCTGAAACTAGTGTTGCCTGGTGGGATGCAGCTGTGTGCTCAGCCCCAACCCATCACACCGTGGGGGAGTGGAATCCCCTTGAGTGCTATCAGCATGTTACTGCCAAAGCAGCAATCCCACAGACTGTGTTCCCTCAGCTCTCTGAGGTAGGTAGATCTTGGCAAGCTAGTCTGATGTCTTAGCCAAACTGTGCTTCCCAAGAGTTCAGCTGTCTGGCCTATACAAATCTGACTTTGGGTTCATGCAATTAAAGCACAGCAGTCTCTGTGGCTGGTGGCACAGGCAGGAGTGACACAGGTGACATCACATCACGTCTCCCTTCCTAACGTTTTGCCTTCATAGACACGGTAGGCATTAACAGCAAGGTTGCTCCTGCAGAGAAGTCTGGTAGGATGCTCAAATTCACACAAGTGGACCTAAAGCAAGAGGCCCCCCCAGGGTGCTGGTTTGGCTCCTCCCTGGTCCACAAGATGTTCACACCTCCAGGACGGGAAGTCTCCTTCCAAACAACAGCTTTCATTCACAAGACACTGTACCAAAGCAGCCCTAGGATGGAGCCCCTGTGCAGTCACAGAGTGACAGCTCTCACACAGATGCTGCTTACAAGCACTGGCAGACCATTCTATTTTGTGGAAATTTGAATGATACTTTGACCATCATTTATTTTTCTTTGAAGGGGACATAATCTCTGAAAGGGTCGAGTGAACACCGTGAAATTTGATCCTGGATATTGGCAAGGAAGATAAGAGCAAATATAAAGATACTTACAAAAATACCTGATTTTTTCGTATTTTTTACCTAATCAGAAGCTGCTAAACAAGAAGTTTCCAGAAGGCTCCAAAACATTAATTCAAACTAATGTGACTAAGCACCCTTACTTTGGTATTTATCTCAATTTCAAAATACTTCAATCATTTAGTACCTGAAAAGTAACCCAGCTATGAAACCCTGCCATACTGTATAAGTGCTCTTTGATGAAAATTACACCACACCTTATTAATCCCTTGCGGGGGTAGGGCGGGGGAAGGAAAAAAAAAGAAAGAATACTCCTTTAACTAAAGCCTGGAATGACTCGCAGCCAAATAGATGACGCTTAAGCAAGTATGCCTAAGTACAGTACACTTCACAGTTCATCTTGCTATTAGTCATACTTAAAAACCACGTATTTTAAACTAGCATTTAATAGGTATGTCCACTACGCACCTCCTGGATTAATCTTCTCAATTATAGATGTCCCTGAATAGGCATCGTGTTTTCCACAGCCTCATGACATTAATCAAACAACACTCGGTGCAAACTCCATACCTCCCAAAAACAATCTGAGTTCGTGAGTCAGCTCCGCACACTGTGGCGCTGTCGAAGGAAGACAAGGACTGCACTTCAAAGGCTCACTTACAGGAAATCTGACAGTAAAAGCACCTAAAATAGCTTTTCCAGATTCTAGATATAGTGAAAGCGAAATGTGGTATCCCAGACTGATTTTGCTGAGTGTGTTTCAACACTGAAACATACAGAGCTCAGAGCTGCAGGGTATCAGGTGTTTGTTGAATACAAATGTTTTTTCTGTACAATATTCAAACATACAACAGTTCAACATGACAATCATAGAAAGCAGCTTACAAACAACACTAAAATATTATTAAAACATGTATTGCTGCTACTGTAGTAGCTTATGCAAATGCAGGCTGCATTTATATTATACTCCATACAAACACCACAAATAGAAAGAATCTTGCCCCCAAAGGGGTACAACCAATATATTTCAATTTTAGCACACATTCTCGAAGCTTTAAGCTATTGTTTCTTCCTCTTGATATACCTTGTCTCTGTTTCGTTGCAAGATTTTAACTTTCAAATGACTAAACTTATGACTGAACGCTGAATACATTGTCCTTACCATTATGTTACAGCACGTTACTTTTAGAAGTAGATTGGTGCTATGACTAAGAGAGCAATTTGTTTTTCCACTCTTATTCTCCAGTATATACTCAAAATTCCCTTTCTAAACAGTCATGTCAGGCAGCTTACACCAGTAATATCTGTGAAAAGCAAACACGAAAGGTAAAGGAACAACTATTCAGACTTTTAGAAGCACAACAATAGTTTCAGGGAGGGTTGTCTGACCCATTTCATAAGAATAAAGGAATTTAATACAGCAAAAACCAAAATATGCCATGGAAGTCCAAATTCCATATGATTGACTAGTAGTGATTAATTTTAAAGCCAGAGATTCCTGCAGACACCTCACACAGTATGATTTAAGCTGCACTTGCAGGAACTCACATTTTTCTCCTCTGTTGCTGGCTCCATACCCCATTTTGAACTTTTTTTACTACACTAAAAAAACTTAAAAAATTTTTCATGATCCCTTTCCCTTTAAGCTGTGCAAGTGTGTTCAGCATCATTTTTTCTTTTGTTAGGGACTAGTTCTCAGGGACACTTTATTCCCCTTTAAAGACAAAAAGCAGAGGGGAAACATTAGGGGGAAATAGGAGCTTTGGCCCACAGCTTCTTTTAGGGGTTCTTCTCTGAGACCTTAAAAAAATACAGGAAAAGGACAAGAAAATATGGGTTCTTCCTTCCTAATATTTGCTTTCTACTTCCCCAAGGCAATGGCTTTGTCTTTAGCTAGTAAATGTAAACAGCAGAGAAAGCAAAATGTAATCAATACAAAGATTACAGTGTCTACTTAATGTCTTTCCAGGTGCTTTTCTTATTCCCTATATCCTCTTCTTAATCATTGCGGGAATGCCCCTGTTCTATATGGAATTAGCACTGGGACAGTATAACCGAGAAGGGGCTGCCACTGTCTGGAAAATCTGTCCAGTTTTCAAAGGTAAGTGTCCCTCAGCACCGTGAGGGTGCCACACACCTGTGATCACAAACAAAGTAAAGGTCCCTCAGCTTTCACAGACAACATTGTACTTGGTGACCCTTCCCCAATCCATGGAGTTAGAAGTCCTTATGTTATCACAGATGAAGCACGAAATGGGAAGAGCCACAGAAATCATCTTCAGGGTGACACCTGGCTGAGTGCAACAGAGAGCCATGAGCAGGAGCAGTTCAGCCCTGTCCTCCCTTTCCCCTGCACGCTGGGGAGTGGGAGGAACTGAAGATCTCTGGGTGGAGGGAGGGGTTTGGCAATGCAAACATTGGAAATACCGAATCCCCTGGGGGTCAGTTCAGCCCTGTCTTCCCCATTGACTAAGATAACCACTGCTCCAATCAGGGATCATGGAGAATTCTCTGCAGAAGTCAGCACACCACAGAGGCTACAACAGTACAACATGAAGACTGTAGTTCAGCCACTAGATTTGTAACATCACACGATTCTCTGTGCTATCTCTGTGCCTCAGTTTTCCTGCCTAGGAAATGGGAGCAATGATTCTGACAGACTTTGTTAAGTGGTTTTCAAATCTAGCAGTGAAAAGCACTCAGTAAAATCTGAACATTACTACTGAGTGTTTTCCACTAGGATTAACTCTCCAGCGTTGCTGAATAAAAGGCTGTGGAGTGTTGTTTGTGCACTGAGCTAAATTCACTCTCCAAGTTAAAAATAGCCAAGTTAGGTGTTTGGATGCTGATCAGGGTGTTTGGCATTGATCAGGGATAAAGGGATCTCCCTGTGTGAAAGAAGCCATAGGTGTTCTGTACATGAAACAAGTTTGTTAAGGAGCCTCAAGAATTTTCTTAACCATTGCTTACCAGCAAAAAAATGTAAGTTTCCTTATATCTATACCAGATTATATCTAAAATTTTATACAAAAGCCTTTTCAACACAGAGCTACCTGAAATGAAACCAGTTAAGCTCAGCTGATCTTAGAACCTTAAAATTCTGATCATGTCCCTCCTGTGACTGACAAAAGCTGAGGAGCTTAACAATAGCAATCCAAACTTGAGGGATCTGCTGCTTGGATATAGGTTACACTGAGTAAATGTTAGTCTTCTTTCTCAAAATACAGCTTTCCTCTTCAAGCAATCTAGTGTCACAGAATAGGAAAAGTGAAAGTTTTCTTTCTTACCAGTCAAACTCAAAACACACAGCAAAATCAGAGACATAAAAAATAAATTAGCAAGCTAATAAAATAGGTGCCCCAAAATTTTAAAATTAATTCATACAGATTTACCTAGCCCTTATATAATCCCGTCATGGGAGAAAAAAAATCATCTCAGCACTCAGGAATCTGAAGAGCCTTTGTATGACAATGAGGATTTTCAAGACTGAACTGCAAAAATGAGACCTTCAGGATCTCAAAGTGTTTGAGCCAAATACCACTGTGCTCAGAGGTACTCTGTGTGTTGACTTCAGGATTGAAAAGATTATGAGAAAAGAAAATAGAACTTATTTCATGTATAGTCTCGTTGACATTCCATTCGTGTTTTTAAGCTGACATTTTCAGGGTGGACTAAACATACATTGCTGCTCATTTTTAAGGGTTCTTATTACAAGGATATAGAATAGCATAAGTTATTTGATTCTCAAAAATAGTAAGCATTCAGTTTTATCTGCACCTCAGCATAAACTCAGTACTTTTAAAGTTTTAACTAAAACTTCTGATAGCACGCAAATACATTTTACTGCTAATGTTTTGGAGTTGTTTCTGGGATAACTCAAATCTCTCACTCAAAGGAAAAGTATGCAGGCTACACAAATTTATAACAGCTTCTCTAAATGAACAGCACTATAGTACTAATTTTAGCTGTGAATATTATTATTATGAACTCTAAGGACTTCTAATGAGATGCTATCATAACACATGCAATTAAAAACATATCCTGTAACCTTTGTAACACAGTCTGTTTTCATCTCTGCATTTTTCTAGGGTTTATTTTAGACTGTGGGTGGAGCAGCATTACTTTTAAGAAAACCTAGAAACAGGACAACAAATTCATTCCTGAACATTCTCAAGATTTCAGGGAAGTGCCATTTAGGACACATTTGATCCAGTAATTTTTAATCTTGATATTAAACATCTCTCAGTGCCCTTCTGAACTGGAGGAATGTCAGGAACGCTTTTTTTAAACAGCAATCATCCAATTTCAGCTCAAGATATGTTATTCATAGTATTCATATTTTTTGTATTATTTGTATTTTAACATTCACCTTAATACTTAAGAATTATCCCCTTGAGTGATTCCCCCCTCCTCTCCATTATATTGATCATAATATATCACTAGTGTTCCTGTACTAGATTCATTTAAGCATCAAGGATTTGAAAATACAGTTTCATCTTTACTTTCACAGTTTTTCCCGTGTTAGGGAAGAGCAAACTGTTTTACAGATTAAAAGCCTCCTGAAGAGCAAAGAGTAACTTTTGCACACACAGCAGTCTTTGAACTGCCAGCTCCTTCAGGGTCAGCATCTGCTCCTTATGCAAATTTTAAAGCAAGGATTAATACTCACAGTGTGTACTACTTCCTTACTTTATAAAGAAATATGAAAGCCTAATAATCTCCAACTGCTAGGCCTCCTATGCAGTACTCCCAAAAAACAAAACTGAGAAAATTAGAAGTGCAGGTTTATACTTGGGTGCTATGACAATACAGTGATGTATAAAATGGCTGTAGTCTCTCTGTCTGTTATATGCAATACATACAACTTGGGGGGAGGAGTCAGGGAACAATGCTGCACACATACTAAAGGAAGAACGATTGCAGTCAAGGTAAAGAAAGCTTCCTGAACAATCCTGGCAACCAACTTCTGTTCTGCTCCAACATTAATACCAAAGCCTCCTGCAAAACCATTGGAAAATGTCCATTTTCCAATGGACAGTGGAGGAGAGCAGGCACACTCTGGGCCTTTCTTGCTCAAGGATCCCTCCAAACACACTTTGCAATACACAAAAAATACAAAGCAAATGTTCACAATCAAAAGAGAATGTTTACACTGGGAATTCTGTAATCCCAGGGAGATAATAAAAACGTTTGGATGTCCATACACAGTTTAACCCCAACGTGATATTCACCAAGATTATTGGCATGCCCAAAAACCACCTGGAGACCCGCAGTGGAATAGCACAGACTGTTTCATGCATGGTTTGGACAGTTACATGCTGATAGAAGCCAAACTGGAGAGTAATGATGGGAAAGAAACAAGAGAGGGATTGGTGTCTGTTCCAAACTAGTTCAGGGTGGGAACATGAGGCATAGGGAAACTTCATTTAAGTGTCAAGCTTTACTTTTCCAAGAGAAGTTGCCAAGGTCTCTGACATCATGAAGATAAAGTGAGTTTCACTCCTAACATGGGCTTGCAATCTTCTGCATTGGAAGCAAATCAGCAATGGAGTTGTACAAGGGCAAATTTTGACATTGCTTGATTTCTTTTTCTGGCAAACAAGTGGATTTGATAAAACCCAGTCATTTTCCAAATTCATTGCTGTAATTTTTTTGTTTTAAGGTCAGGGACATGGTGTCTGCATGTGTGTATGTAAATGGCAAAAACTCCTTTTACTGTTGTGATGATCTAAAATGAATTTGCAATCATATATGTATGGCTGAGTACAAATACAGTGTTTGCATATACTGTTGCATGTCAAACACAATGTGTAATCTAGTTTTCCTTTGTCTTTAGGTGTAGGCTATGCAGTGATACTCATAGCTCTTTACGTGGGTTTCTACTACAACGTTATCATAGCTTGGTCTCTGTATTATCTATTCTCGTCATTCACATTTGAGCTCCCCTGGACAAACTGTGACAACAGTTGGAACAGTCCAAACTGTACAGATCCCAAACTCTTCAATGCATCAGTGCTTGGCAATGGTACTAAATACTCGAAGTACAAGCTCACTCCTGCAGCTGAATTTTATGAGTAAGTGTTGACTTGACTTTGCCTTTTATTCAAAATTCTATGTCTAAGAGTGTTTCCTCTTGAAGGTTAGTTAGCACCTAGCCTCTAGAATGAGCATCCCAAGAGTAAGGTTAAAATGGAGTTGTAATGTTGATCTGTGTTCCAGGGTGACTCTCTTGCCTCTGTGAGCTTTGGTTGCTCCTGTACTAATGCAGTACTTGCTACTGGGCAAAATGGAGTTGGACAAGACACGAATGTTCTCTATGTACCACTTTTGCTTGCACTAGCATTGCCAGGGCAAGGAAACACAAGGACTGTTTCTCTACTTGCAAAATATTTCAGAGCAGACAGCAGACCAGACCTCTGTTTGCTCAACTACTTCAATAGTTCAATGAAGTGAGATGCACTGAGCAGGAGGAGGAGGGAGCCAGGTTATAGAAAGACAGGTTTTTACTGATTCCTAAGCAAGAGAGCGTTAGGCAACATGAGTCAAAACAGACAAAGGCACACTCAAATCAAACAGTTGGAATCAACCCCAAAAAGGTAACAACTGAACTAGAAAATAAATATATCAATCTGTGTATAAATATTTGCATTATGGACCTCTGGGGGAAAATGGGATTTGATTAGGAGAAAGAAAGGGGGATGAGCATCAGACTAATTGAATCAGCTGTTGAATTAATCTGAATAATCAGTTAATATTTTTGTGTTGGGAGTATCAGGGCATGCACCTGCTGAGCAGTGAGTCCAACCCTGTAGAAAAAAAGGGGCATTACTGTTACCATAAATAACCTCATGTGGGTTACACCATGGCTGGCTATAGTAAGGATCTTGAGGTCTCTGTTTATAGCTCTGAAACATTTGTGGCTGCTGTTTCTTCTCTGAAGACAGCACAGCAAAAGAACAGCGGTGATACACAAACTGTTGGCAGGGGTTTGGGTAAACTAAATTCAGTGCTCTGAAAACAATATGGGGTGTTGAGGTCAAAGGAACTCACTACAATGGCAAATAAAGACAGCTATGAAATCTGCTGCCCCTACAATATATGATGTGTTCACAAATCAAATGTAAAAGTAGATCACTTATAGCAAAAGCCTATGTATGCAGGTAGTCAGAGAACCTGACTTTGAAGTGAACTGTAAGAAATTATAAATTCTGAGTCTTAAAACAAAGAACTGTATTATTACAGAACTTTCATTTAAACACGTTTAAAAAGAGTTTCTTTCATTTTCTTGGGTTTGAGCCTTTGTAAAGCAAAATGCAATCCCTATATTCTTGCTTTGCCTTTTTATGATTTAAAGTGGTTCTGTGCATCTTCTGTTATCACATCACACTTGGGGGATGATTGTGTAGTGGGTGAGCTTGAGGTAGAGTGGATTCATGATGTTTTTATTTAGTTCCACTAATCTGGGGAACAGCTCTATTTGTGATTGTCTGTACACTGAAACTTGAAATCTTTTGGTTCTTTCTTCACTGTAAAATAGATTCGAGGTGCAGTTTTCAGAAGGTAAGAATAAAAAGGGAATTTGACATTTCATTATGCTTTGATTACTGAATTTTGGGGCTGTACTTAAGTCCCTAGGCCCTGTACTTATTAGTAGGTAGATTATATTGCAAAAATGAGAAGAATAATCACTTAAGTAAAACAATCTATAACATCTGTTTCCTCAGCTGTAAAAACAGGGAATCACAAGGGGCATTATGTTTACCTGTCCAGTATTTGGATTAGCTCATCAAGTCCAGCTGTACAGCTCAGGTATAGACCCAAACTTGTGCAAAGTCTTAGTGTTTTCAGATCCAACCTAATAAACCACGTCAGAAAGCAGAGCTGCTTCTCTTACATCAAATAACCTGACTCATGCCCATGGTCTTCTCACAACAGGAAGAGCTGAATCTTCTGATTGAAAAAGTTTCCTATTTTGTGCCACAAGATGAGGGAATGGGAAGTGGTACAGCTTAAACGTGGTTCTCTAGTTTGTTTACTTAGGTCAGAACACACACACCCAGTTTTGCCCTCTGGTGGGCAGGCTGACTGGGGAGCAGGGCGACCAGAAACACCAAACATTCCTTTTGCAGCTGGAAAGTGATTGAAAAGAGGTAGTTCCAAAACTGGCTGCAAGCAGAAGGATGGTGTGATAACCCCTAAACGAAACAGGCACTTCTTCTCTCTGGGACATAATTCCTTCACACAAAGCTGGCCTGACCATGAATTTAGAGTCAATTAATTCCTAAAACCCTGTAGCTGCCAGAGCTGACTACCTCTATCTCCATCAGCACAGGAATAAACTGTAGGAGGAGGTGGGAGTACTGTGATGTCACATCACAGTTCATCAAATACTTCAAGAAAGGTACCTCAAATTCAACAAAAATATGCTGGTTGTAACCACTTACATTGAGTGAGAAAAGGTAAAACTTGCAATCTAAATCTCTCAGCTGTCCAGTATTTGACAGAGAGGGAAACCAGGGGAAATCATCTAAGCCTCAGACTTGGAAGAAATCACTTAAAGTTGCAAATTGCATGCCAAGGCAGTGACAGGAGAAGTTCTAAAAACATATTTGGCTTTTGTTTTCAAACCTCAAGAGCTGGACAGTAATTGAGGTTGAACTGGTTCTACACTGAGGCCTTCCAGAGAGTTTCATTTTACTAAATCTGGTTTCATTTTTTCAGGCTTAATTGAGGCCAAGGTGCCATTGATGTCATAGGGACAGTTTCCTACAACAGGAAGGAATGGAACCTCTACAATACTTCATTAGAGATGAATTATAAAATCAATTATAAAGTATTTGTACACTGGAAACTTAACAAAGCAAGCCAAGCCTAATAACAACTGGTGCCTTTCTGCTAGTAATAGCCAGACATAAGAGAAACCAGTTAGGAATAAAATGTCAATTCCACATTTCTGTGGAGGCACACATCACTTTAATTACTTCCCTCTTCAGTGGTTTGGAATTAAACACAAAATGCAAAGAACCTTTTATCCTTTCCACGTATGTTAAAATAATTCATTATAAACCTTTTTTTTTTTTTTTGGAAAAGTAGAAGTACATGACTGGAAAAAAAGTCCCCCTACCTACTTCACATCACTCCTATTTAAATACTTTGCCTGAACACAGGCATATTTTACATTTGTTCTCTCCAGCCTTGTGTCCAGGAAAAGTCTGCTACCACCTTGCTTTCATTTATGCTGACAATTAAGAAATACCAGTTTGGAAGAACAAAACCACTATTCTTTTCATGAGGTACTGTGCCTGCAAAAAAATCACAATCTGTTGTAGGAACAAATCTTGGCAATTTTTAAGAAAAAACAGTGAAATTATCAACAAATATATTAAGCTACAACTACTTCCCTCTGATAGTACTTTTTCTCAGGGCTGTAATACATTCTTTCTGCATGAAAAATAAAAAACACTTTTACAGGGAAATCTTCATGCCAGATTCAGTAAAGGAAATTCACAGAATTCACAAGTCTGCCCAGCTGTGAGTAATTGCAAAAACCTACCTAAGAAGAAGGAATAAAGACAAGATTCAGTCACAGCAGTCTACATCTATCATATTAATTAACATAAACTTATGAGGAGTGTGAGCCAGGAATGTCCTGAGAAAAACCTCACCACATACAGTAAAGGGTACTTTTATAGACCAGTAGGTTTGTGCTTTTGGGTGCAATTCTTCACCAGAAATGCCACCCCAGGCAAAGGGTCCACATACCTCAGGATCATGTCAGATGGAGTGACCAACACTGTGTGCTCCAAAGGAAGATGTAGGAACCTGTCCCCTTAAAACAACTGTGGAACAACTTTTCCCAGAAGACATAACATCACTTCACAAGTCAGCATAAGCAATTCTGCCTATAAATGCTTCTGAAAACTGAATCAGACAGCAACAACTAAGTAGAGTGGATAGCCCTATATTGTGCCAATCACGCCTGGTAAGAAAGGACTCTAAGTTCATGGTAAACATGATCAGCAGCTCCCAATGTCCACTTTTCTGGACAATAAACCTCCACTGCAGACATCTGAAGCTTAAAGGGTTTTCTTTATTCAACATCCATACTATATAAACTAACTAGAGTTTGTAAGCAAGGAGAAATTAAGAATCTCTCCAGACATCTAAGGCTTACTTGTGTTTTGCATCTTAAGTGAAAGGAAATTTGTCAGATGTTTCTGAGAGGTTTGAAGTTGGGTAGCAGTCATCTGTTTACCTTCATAGAGATCACACAACCCAAGACTAAGAATTCTAGCCAAGTTCTGTACCTTCACCCCTGGAAAATACCCTGAATGTAACAGAAAAAACATCCTCTGATTTCAGTGGGTTTAGAATCTTGTACATTATTAAATACTTTGTGTGAGAGATTCATGGGCACATTGGTGAAATAGCAATAAGCCAACTGTTTTAGATATCAATTCAATATTAACTGCACAGGCATATTAAAGAAGTGTCTGGCTGCATTGCTTACACAGCCATAGATGGAGACTAATATATTTGCATCACTGCAGATTGTCTATTTAATTTTGACCCTGCTGACATCTTGGACTCATAAAAGTAACTCAATCTTTCTCATTTTGACTCAGTGCATGGAAATTTCTGCTACAAGTATTTATGTTCATAAAATAAATACACAGTTTCGAAATGTATTTTTCAGTATTTGTTCACATCTTCACATTTGTTGACCATCAACTTATATAAAGAGAAAAGAAATTAAATGCGAGTACAATGGAAGTCAATCCTTGTAAATGTGTACACCCATTCTTAGGCTTTGGGGAGCTTTATGGAAATGATTCCTAAACCACAACATGCCCCTATGTAGCAAGTCCAGAAGACTTGTTGAATGACCACTTGGACAACTTAAATTTGCAGTGGGTTTTTATGAGATATTGCAAATGTCAGGAGTTGCACATTATGCAGTTGGCTTGCTTTGTGCTAACTTGCAGGAGGAATTCTAAATGTTTAACTTACATACAGAATCTTATGTAGTTTGGCAGCAGGACCAATATTTACAGTCACTACAGTGGCTGAGGTCAGTGCTGCAGCACCTCCCCTATATTATCTTGCATTTGAAATCCGGGCAAGCAGAAGCAGAGCCTTTCTCTGTGGAACATCTCCACCAGCACATATCCCTCCAGGCAAAGCCAATAAAATTGTCACACACAACTAAACATCCATTTATTTGTATTCACCTGTTTCTCTTCAAATCATCTCTACAAGACAGTAGTGACATAACATCACCACTAGTGTTTTATGTGTTGCTCCCTGTAGGGAAAGTGCTCATCCATAACTATCACATCTAGGCATTAATTCCATGAAAAGATAAAGTAACCTCAACTTTGTAAAGGAGCCAGCATTACAACAAATGGCAAACCATAAAGCGGGCATTTGTTTGTTTAAATGTGTCAGCAGTCCTCAGGTTGTGGTGCATGGGCCTATTCCTGTGACTGACCTTCTGGCAACTTCGTGTCTTTCCATGCAGCTCTTCTGAAATCAGTCAACTTTGGAGAGCTCTGAATGCATGCAAGTGGGGCACCATAGCAGGGGAGGTCAGAATTGCTAAGTTAACGGGAGAATTAAGGTGGCTGAAGATTTCAGTGAGTTGGGAAATATCATTTCACTCAATACAAATAATAATTTATTACATGCCAGCCAGGGTGCCACTGGCAAATTATCTTTATGTAAGTGATGCCCAAAATCTAGTTTGCAGTCCATTACACACCTCCATTCTCCAACACCAGAGGGAGCTGAAATATCTTGAGAAACAGAAAAACCCAGACAATGAAGGTGTTGGCAAAAGACAGTGTGGTATCCAGAGCTGGAGAGAGCAGGTATAGCTGGTGTCTACAGCTGGGGAGAGCACGTCCAGCTGAAACCAAGCTGGCTCCTGCAGAGCCCCTGGACACCCCTGGAGCGTGCCCAGTGCTCCAGGGTGGGAGCAGGGAACACAGGGCACACACACTGCACGTCCAGTGGCTCAGTCTGTTCTCCTGAGCCGGGTGTATCCTCTGGCACTGCAGCCCTGCCTTACTCAGAGCTCTTTGCAAAGCACCCAGAGGCACCCAAGCAGCTCAGATGGCAGCTGCAGGTATGGCAGAGCCAGTCTGAGCCAGACCAGCCCTGTTGCACTTCATGTGGAGCCACTCTGCTCTCTCTGCACTGCACCCCACCCCCAGAATTACAGGCAGGAGACACTGCTGTCCCACCTCGGCTCTACAGGCTTTGTACCACGAGCTCTGTCCCACACACTTGTATGGACACAAACTGCCATGGGCACAGCACAGCTGAATCTAGGCAGGGCTATAACTGAAGTAAAAGTACCTGGAGCCTGGCAAACTCTGCAAGAACTCTATCCACATGTGCTTGGTGCAGACAGCCTGACCTTTTACAGGCAAAACCAACTGCATTTCATGCTGTGAAGAAAACTGGCAGCATTGATGACTGAACTATGGTTGCCCAAATGAATAACACAGAAGATGCATGTAGGAGAGCCTTTTAATTGAGCACAATTATTGTGCTTTAAATTGCCTTCTAAATTGAGTATGTAATTTAATTCCTATAGATTGCACACTGTATACATTGACAATCCTTTTAGCATCTTCAATCTACAATTTGCGTTAAGTTTGAAACCATAAAAACCTGGTCTAACTACCAGAATAGGGAATATAGCTTTGGAGGCCAGGACTACATCTATTTATACCTTATCCAATTTGCTGATTCTTAGTTTATGCAAGCCATTTGAGTTTGATCTCATAAATACAACTGCTAACTTTCTAAGAACTTAGTGATTCTTACAACTACTTAATATGTTAAAAAATACATTTGTTAGTTAACGTACTAATTTGCTGACAAGTGATGGCATTTTTCAAAATTGGAACCGATCTGATACAAGACATCTAAAAAATTAGATAAATGACATCCTTCTACTGATCACATCAAATTTATGCCAGTAACTTTTGCCTTTACTAAATAAAACGAACCTATAGAGCTGTGTAATCATATTTGGGCTGAAAACTAAAATTATAGTTAATTTGGGATTGGAAAAACTAGGCTACTCCAAGATCTTAAACTCGATCTGCTAGTACAAAACCTTCTAAATTTCTAAAAGACAATCATATAAATCTGTCTAGGAATGGATAATACAAAAAGCTCCTGATCTGACAAAAATGCCTCAGAGTATTCTACACCTAAAATTCTTACCTCCTGTTTTCTGATTATAGATTAAATGTTTTGGAGTGAACAAGATACAGAGTAATTTTCAGATCACAACCCTCCCCATTTCTTCCCTGTTTATGCTCAAACACTCACCATTTCCATAACAAGCATGTTCTGAATTGCTCAGAGAAGATACAAAGCAAACATTTATAATAATCCTTATTTTACAGGTAGGAACACCAAGACAGAGAAAAAAAATTCATTGGTTCCAACATTACCTCTTATTAGAACTATGACTGGGTCCTTCATTTACTGGGTCCCACTGAGCAGCTGCCCCACTGCCTCCTTAATAATTTGGTTTTAGGGTTTATGTGTAAACACCAAACAGCTGGGCTTCCTGTTGGCTGTTCAGAATCTGACACCAAATTAAAGAGGACCCAAGTGCTGCACAAAGACTGAACAGGAATCTGTGGTTCTAACAAATGAATTGCTGTTGGCAGATTTCAGCGGAGGTGAACTATCTCCCTTAAGCTGAATGCAGTGTGGAAGTAAGGCAGGAACTGGAGTTATTGGCTAACTGGGAGAATCTTCCCAGCAGAGAGCATAAGGAAGGAGAGAACAGGATGAAATTTCCCAAGAGAGAAACCAGAACCTCTGAGTGCAGCTTCAATCTGAGACCCCTTCATATTCCTGCTCCTCTTGCAGACAGGTGGAAAGATTTTTGGTACCCACATGTACAGTCTCAAAGTCATTGCAAATTTAATTTACACTCCCTTAAGTGGAATGCAGTCTTAGCATAAATCAAGCTCCTTTGCACAAATCCCTGCTCTCTAGTGCATGTTGTTTGATTCTTTGTGCAGCACTAAATATTTCTAGAGCTTTGACTAGAATATCAGAACGCTTAATTTATTAGTTTCTCTTGTATTTTGCTCACCATAAAATAATAGATCCCTTTTCTACTTTCCATCAGCTTCATCTGTTAATGTTTTTTCTCAGACTCTTCCCCCATAACATTCTCTTCTCTTTTTTGCATGTATTTCTCATCTACTTTCATTATTTTCTCAATCACAACAAAACACTAATTCTAATTGTCTTACTACCCATGATTTTTCCATTCTCTTTGACTCAGAGGTCTGAATTATAAGTGTATTTTGTTAGCAGAATTGGACAAAAATCTCTTTACTTATGAAGTAAGGATTGCTTTCAGAAGTTTAAGACGTTGCCAGTAGCTCTGGACATAATCTGAAGAAGCTGACAGAACAGAGGCTGATACTGGTGCTGTACCTCCTCTGGTTCCCTGGCTTGGGGATTTAAGAGAACACTTCATGCAATTTTGTCTATGACTTGTACATATCTTCATAGCACTGGGAGATGGGACAATCCTGCAATGAGTGCAGACAACCTCGATTCAGGAGTGGATGTTGGCCACCTTGCATTATTCTGCTATAATGTCAAAAGGCTGAAAACTCAGGTGTTTTGACCTCAGAGCTTCCCAAATGGGGAATCTTGCAGTATGTCTTACTTCATATTTTCCTGACTGTAGCCAGTATAAGGGAGGTGACTGAGTATAATTTAAAAGACCCAGTCAGGGATTTATCACTCAACTTACTTTAATATAGACAGGTTTAAAACAGCCTCAGCTGTTCCTGAAATAAACACTCCTTGATGTGAAATAACTGTGGCATAACTGAGCTAACTGGATTTTCTGTAGCATTGCTGATGTATGCTAACTTGGATGAAGATGAAGAATGCAAGAGTTCCTTTCACATTTGCCCCTCCTCAAAAAAAAAAACAAAAACAAACCACTGTTTTTAAAACAACATTACAGAGCTTTATTCTTTAAATCAAAAAATTCTTAGTCCATCTAATACTTTGGCCACTGCTTCTTTCCTTCAGATGTCAGCACACCTTAACCTAAATCACTAAGTCTCTTATACTTTATGGTGCTACTGGAATGGAAATGTAGGTTCTAGTAGGTAAACATTCATTAACTACTTGCCAGCAATCCTCAAAAAGGGCATCTTTTGGAAAGCTTTTATGACTTATCTTCAGAAGTCACAAAGAAAAAGAAAATTTAAAAAACAAACAAAAAACCCCCCCGCCCCAGAATAAAAGGAAAAGGAAGCAAGACCTGCCAGAATTAGATGTCAGAAACAGCAGCTGTCTCTAAAGATTTCCTTGCTTAGCTGCCCAGTTACACAGCTGTTTTGACTGGCTACAACAGCATTTTTCTCTTCCTATTTTATGATCTCTTGCCCTGATTAAGGGGGAACTCTTGGAATGGAGATTCTCCTGAAAATCCCGGGAATCCCACATTTGAAATGGCAGTTCTGACAAGTGTTCCAAGCAGTAAGACACATTGCTAGGTGCTTCTTGGAAAGCAAGCACACAGGGGAGCAGAAAAAAAAATACTTGGGCACAAGTACAATGGGCACAAAGAATGCAAGTCCGGAATCAGTTTTTCTGAGTGGACTCTACATATTGTACTCCAAAGAACTTTGTTTATAACACCCAGCACAGATTGCCAAAACCCTCCCAAGATCCTGGACAGATGTTCTGATAAGAAACCTGTGACTCTTTTCCTGGCTGTACTTATCACTGCCCAAGCTGGTGCCTGGAATCAGGCACCCCTGCCCAGGATTTGCTTATGCTGTGGATTCTCTATCAAGTTATACTTCATTACCAGAAATACGAGTTGCTTTTATTCAGACTCTAAGCAAAAGTGGAGTGAAACCTATCTATTTATTTACATTTAATTAAAGATATTCGGGTTTTAGATATCAAGAAGTCTGCCTCTCTCTTTCACTGCTTCCCAGGTAACAGCTATATTATTATTTAACTGTATTGATGTATACATAATAAGAGTTAAACTCACCTCATACTTTCTAAATAGGAACATTCTTGAATATATGCCAGAAACACATGTTCACTACTTTTAATGCCTCACTTGTTATTAGTCTCACAAAGCAACAGAAAGAGATCAGCTGCTTAATTTAGGAGGATGCTTTCTACCACTGTCTTGTGTCCAACTGGGAATTAATCACAGAAACAGTCAAAAATATAGCATTTCTTATTAAACAGGAGAAACTATAGAAGCCAAACCACTACAGTTCTTAGCTGATCATAAAGCTTCAGGGATCCAAAGGGAATTGTATGCAACTTTTTCATATTACTAGAAGGGTTGTTCTGATGTTCCCAGCATGTTTCCACAATTTAAGTAGTACAGAAACATTTTTCAGTTTTCCTCACTGAAGTGCACACAGGTTTGTCCTGTCTTAGAACTTATGCAACTGTCTCACCCATCTCTGACTTGGCAAGACAAGTGCTTAAGTTAATTCTGAAGGACTAATATCTAGTGAGAGATTGTATAGGGACCAACAATGGGCCTGGAATCAGACTCCTCAGGCTTTAGTCCCTGCAGTCATGCAGGGCAGATCACACAGTCCTGCAGTTTCTCTAAAATGCACTTATTTTCATTAAACATGTCAGGGTCCTCCAGGGAAAAGGACTTCTTTGATTTGATTTGTTTGTACTGTTGTGGACCTAAGAGAAGACAACAGAGATGAACTTTCTATTTTGCCCAAGCAGTCCATAGCAAACAAAGGGTGACAGAGAAAGGAAGGAGACAAGGAAGGTCATGACCATTTTTTCTGGATGGGCAATGAAACACTAACAAATTGAATCCCTGAGACATATCCTGTAGGTTCATATCAGAACCAGGAGCTTACTCTGCAGTTCACCTCTGGACCAGGGCTCCAACCACAATGCCATTCCTCCTGGCAAATACAGCTTTCTGTGAAGCAAAATATTCCTGGATTTCTTAGATCTGTAAAAGCAGCAAGAGACACTTTATAGCATAGAGCTGAGTTACAGGAAGAGAGATCCACTGTAACATCTCTTCTATATCCCAGTGCCTGTTGCACACAATGTGTTTGACAACTTCACTACGTATCACCAGTCTCCAGGACAAAGGCTCTTTTCAACACCGCATTTCTCTGTGTAGGTCTCAAAAGAGTTAGCCTGCCCTGGTAAGAAACAGAATTTCCTCTGCTATGACTCCACTGTCTCAGTGAATAACACAGATCACTACATCCAATTTAAATTCACCAACTGTTGCTTTTCCTATCCACTTTTTTTGCACCCTCAAGATAACCCCTTCAAAAAGAAATCGAAAATAAAGTTGGAACTGCTAAAGTTGCAGGAAGCCAGTTGTTTGCTTATCTAGAATCACAAAACAATTTAGATTGAAAGACATCTCTGAAGGTCATCTAATATAACTCCCTACCTAAAAACAAGGCTAACTTCAAAAGTAAATCAGTCTGCCAAAGGCCTTCATTGGCCAAGTTTTAAAAATCTCCAAGGACAGAGATTCTGCACCCTCTCTGGACCTTGTTCAGTGTTCAAGTAAGAACAAGCCAATGATACTTCCAAGTATACTTCCTTCCAGTGAAGGAGAGCATGGTATCATTATGGTACTGTGGGGCTAAACAGACAGTGATGGGGCCATGAGACCATAAAGGCATTGTGGGGAGAAGCCAGTACATGGCTTCACAAAACAGCTTTCACTGCTAGTGATGCCAGCAGAGCAAGTCCTGCTGCAGTGCAGCATCCATTCCTGCTGCCCACAGCATGAGATATGTAAAATCCTTTTTCCTGCAGTGACTTGGCTTTGTTTCTGTGTATCTGGTGTAGGCGAGGAGTTCTGCACCTGCACGAAAGCCGTGGGATCCATGACCTTGGCTTGCCTCGCTGGCAGCTTTCCCTCTGCCTCTTGGTGGTGGTAATCATTCTTTTCTTTAGTCTGTGGAAAGGCGTGAAGACTTCGGGAAAGGTAGAGCTAATATTGTCCTTCTATCTCAGCTACATTCTTTGTCTCCTTTAAAAAGTCCCCTAATTTTAGAAAGCAAGAAAGTAAATGACTGATTCTGAGGGATTCTCAGGGACCAAACCATGTGAGAGACCTTCACATATGTACAATGAAAATACACAATCCCAATTCAGCCTTTATTTTATTTGCAAGCTTTGCTTGTGTGATGTTACAAGTGGAGATTTTATTAGCATATTATTTTCAATTCAACAAAAATCTCTGAACTGTGAAAAGTGGTCACATCCAGAAAATATTTTTAAATACTCAAAATTGTCTTAAATGTGCATCCTATTCTTAGCCAAATGTACTAATACTTCAATGGCATTGAATGCTTTGGTTTTATTATATAAAATGCCATGTCAAGAGAAAGACTTGGTCAAAGTCACTTGAAGTTGCTTTTTGACATCCCTCAAAAACCACCTCAAGAGAAATTCTAGGGTTGGATACATCTGAGAGCTTTTTGTACATTTTCATGACAGTATCACCTAATATGATGACTGCACTTTTTTAGTAAATGATACAGAGCTGAGCAGCTCATTGGCAGTCTAACACGTGTTGGTAATGTTTTCTGTTTGTCAAAACTGCCTCCTACTGGCATCTGTAAACTTATATCTGAAAAGACTCATGATACATAACAGCATTTTCCCCCAAGATGTCCTGTAAAGAGCTTCTCCATCAAACTGAATGGCCAAACCAAGAAAATGCCAGTTGTGCTTATCACACATTCTTACATCTTCTGTAAGAGCTCATCAGTCTTTGGGATTTCTGTTGTCTGCAGGTTGTTTGGATAACAGCCACTTTGCCTTATGTTGTATTATTTGTCTTACTAATACATGGAATAACCCTCCCTGGTGCATACAATGGAATAAATGCATACCTGCACATAGATTTCAGAAGATTAAAAGAAGCCACAGTAAGTGTACTTTTCTGCTCTCATTCCTTTATTATTAAACCTGCTGCCTTGTTATTAAAACTGAAAATATTACAGCTAACTTCTGAACTTGTATAGCCACACTTCTGCTTCTGCATAAGCATTAGTCCACTGTCTCTGACAGTCTAACTTTCCCACTCTCTCCATAACAGCACTATCTCACACTAAACCCAAACAGTTCAGGTCACAAAACACTTGTCTGAAGGCAGTTATAGGTGTGGCAAACCCTTTAAAAAGTCCATGTTTTGACTGTGCACCCAGTAAATTACAGTGTTCTTTATACAAGAAAATGGAGTCATGCAAAAACTTATTTCTCAAAAGGCTAAGAATTCCCTCAAGAAGAAAACCTTGCTATTTTAATCACTAGCTTAATATTAACCTGGTAAACAAAAATTCTGGCCTACGCAAATCTTGCTAAACATATAAAGTCAGGACTAACTCACCTGTTAAACCATGGTCCTTCATACAAAGGAGATTTGCAATAGTATGGTGTTCTTATCCTGTTATTGAAAGTAATCTACATTTCACTGTATCACTTAACAACATAAATATATCCATACCAATTTACTTTGTGGAGTAACTTGGAACTAAGACTTATTTCGTACATTTTAAAACAAGATCTACAAGTATAGTCACTAACTCATGAATTTACTGGCATTTCAGACCTACAAAAAACAAAGATCTGGTGATTACAGAGAGATTTTACCTGTACTATTCTAAAAAGATCATAAATCATTTATAAGACAGTGATATCTCGATGGATGGGTCACAAGACCATTCAAATGGTTATAAAACTGAAAAGCAATGACATCATTCTCCTAGAAGTAAATGCATCATCTTGAAAATTTGCAGAAGGGTCTGCAGTCTGTCCATAGTTGCACTGTACCTTTCCTGTGAATCCTATCTTGATTTTTCCAGAATAATTAAAAAAGACCTTGAGAGTTAAGAACACAGAGCTATTTTAAATACTTTTAGCAGAACAATACTTCCCTGGCTTTTTAATACTAAATTTGAAAACTGACATTTCTTCAATAACAGAAGTTTTCACCAGAACCCAGACCCCATCTCACTCTATTTTGGAATAGTGAAACCAAACTTCAAATATGGCACTTTCATCACAAGGCAGTAGCCACCCCAGTAGTTCATGCATTTAAATACGAAGATGCAAGGATGAACAAAGGAGGTGATTAAATTTTTCTTACATATTTTAAGTGCTGTTTGGAAAAAAGCATCACAAGTTCAACTAGATGTCTATGGGGCTGTGCCTGCTTGCACCAGCTCAGGATCTAGGCCCCCATGACCATAGCTGCCCTCTGCTTCTGGAAGGATATTCTGTCCACTGCTCTTTCATAGCTTATTATTTCTGCAGCTGCTATTTAAGTGACCCTAAAGTTACTTGTTGCTAAGACGAAATTTTTCAGACAACAACAACAAAAAATTGCTCTAGAATAGTGAAAGACTAAAGAGCAGTTATACAGAGAAGTTTCACTAATTGCTTTGCCATGTCAGCCTTTCCCCTCTTGGAGACTGGGATACCTGCTGCTGCAATAGTCCTGTTTGTTTAATCTTAGTTCTCAGGCTTCAAAGAATAGAATCCCACTTCAGTTCTATGTCAGTGCATCCCTGGATCTGATTTATGATTTTTTTTTCTTCCAAATGAAAACAAAGAAACATTGTAAGTCACAAAGAGTAATGACATACAGAGGCCTCTGCCAATGCTCTTCTAGAAGACCTTAGAGCACCCAGATCAATGTCCAGGTGTGCCTCATTTTAGGGAGCCACATCCTGCACAGCACTGAGCAAGCCCCAAGACACCTCAGTTCTCAGGGATATTGAGTCCACAATTGGGTCTCTATAAAAAGGAGAAAGAAATTCAGCTGAGGATCTTTTAACTAGACCAACGACTACATATATTCCTTGCTGAAAGCCCAAGAGCTACGAAGTCACAATGCTCATCTGCACTGCACAAATGGATATGTTAAATATCTGTGTAAAACAAAACCTGTGTTCTGCTAAAGGCATCAGTGTTAATTAGGGACTTAAGTCAGACGTGGAGGTGACACTCACTCTTTCATTCACCTTAGCAAATATCCTGAAGATTATATAACACCTGGTGCTGCACACAATGTTTCCTCTCCTCACAGTACAGTAACTTTTTAAATCCACATACACAAGAAAGAATACGCACAAAAGTTAAATGACAAACACTGAAGAAAGCTGGAAAGACTGATGGCTGCCTCCTGTAAAATGCCTTTTTTTTTTTCATTTTTCATGCGTATAAAAGCAATATCCTACCATAAAATATATTAGACTATGCATCAATCAGATTCAGCTGCAGTGAAAGAGAACATGAGCATCAACAGCAGAACCAGCCCCACTGTCTGCTTCACATCCTGCTTCGGTAGAACAAAAGGAAGGTTTTGCATTTAATCTTAGTTGTAAAGGAATTTATGGTTTCTGCTCTTTGTAACCTTCACCTTGATCTTCTCAATTTGTTTCCTAATCAGCTACTAAGAGCCAAGACTCTTACTCAACAGACACAGTGCATAAGTCCTTTGGGAGGCAGCAGGTGCTAATGTCTTACTTCAATCGATAGGACTTAAGCACATGCTTAAGGGTGCTTGAATAATAAGAAAGGGGAAGCACAATGAATGCAATTGCACTGGCAAGACACAAAAGAGCTAGAGAACCACAAAAACAAGAGCTTTATGGTGGCACCATGCAGACCTAGTTATGGTTTAAACAAAATCCATGTTAAAATTGTTCAGGAATTTTGTTAACAACAAGGGTTATCTGAAGTTTTTAAAAAACAAGACAAAATATGAAGGTTTTGCACCCCTCCTTCTGCATTCTTATCCACAGAAACACTTTTAAGAGACCACAACCCTATTAGACACCAACCTCTGTGCAAAAATATGATATTAAGATGTAACTGGTATATAAAAAGAATGAGCAAGGAATTGGTGTTACAGGACTGTCTTGCTATTATTGAAAGAAATCCATGATACCTAGAAGTCCTGTATGAACTGCAATTTCTTCTGCAACTCCTCCAGCTAAGTGAGAAAGCTGACAGATAACCTGCCTGGTTCTGTTCACAGCACATCAACTGTGCTTCAGTGTCTGATTCAAGAAAGCATCATATAAAGTCACACAAAGAAAGCTTTACTATGGGAAAGAAAATGTCCTGTAACTCTTGACCCATCAACTATTTTTAGTTTTCTGATTGTACATTCCAAACTAACTTGGAACAAGGACTATTGGAAGTGTATTTCTGCCACCCAGGAGAAAAAACATGTAATCATTTCAGTAGTAAGTAAAATCTCAGAGGTACCACTGTCCACCCCAGAGGTAGCAGGGTGCACAGAGTAAGAACTTGCCAGAGGTTAAGCCATTCCAGACCATGACCATGCTCCATCTGACACCTCACTGGGGCTGGAGGCTCTTACACTCCCACAAGCATGAATGCCAATTGTTTTCCAAAAGCCAGTTGCTCTGTACTCCTCTTGCTTTTCTCCTGATGTATCCCTGTGGACTGAACTGACACTGACCATGTTGGTGTTGTTATGCAGGTGTGGATTGATGCAGCTACTCAGATATTTTACTCCTTAGGAGCTGGGTTTGGTGTTTTAATTGCATTTGCCAGTTACAATAAGTTTGACAACAACTGTTACAGGTAAGAGCCTATTCTTTCATTACTACTGCAAAATTACACTGTTTTATTCTGACTGCAGCTGGAATAAGTACTGAGCTATCTTTATCTTCAGTCATTTGTTAATGACAGTGAGTTTTGCATAGGCATAGCAACCAACCCAAATCTTGTAACACTGTCTTCCTTATTGAAATTTTAGTAACAGGGACCTGCCAAGATATCTGCTGCACTGCAAAAACAGAATGGGATTAGGTCTGGACTTTAGACAGCTGTGTAAACTGTGCTGGTGTTTGCCTTTCAAAAGTACCATTAAGCACAACAGTGAGCACAGGGTGAAATCTCATTGGTCCAGGAACTAATAGCAGAAAGATTCCAGTTTCCAGAAGTGTTTCTGTGCTTTGGGATTATATTTCTGATATTTCATGTTGAGTTCAAATTTAGGAATGCACTTTAAAATCAAGACAGTTGGTAAGTGCTTTGCTGAATCACCGCCATGGAAATTCAAACAGAACTGCTCTGCACCTTCTGAGAAATTCCAACATTTAGACGTTTTGCTAACATTCCATTTTGGAATGAAAACAAGCATCACTTAAAATTTTCCTGTGAAACATAAATTCAAGAAGTACACGTATTATAAATACATTGTGAACTGAAGGATGGAAAGGAAAAAGAAAAGTTAAAGACAATCCCTATCTAGTCCTTAAAGTGTTTTTGTTTTTGTTTTTTTTTTTTCCTCACTGGGCTGTTCCTCTTTCCACAATTAGGGATGCTTTGCTGACTAGTACCATTAACTGTGTCACAAGCTTCATCTCGGGATTCGCAATTTTCTCCATATTGGGGTACATGGCTCATGAGCACAAAGTTAAAATTGAGGATGTAGCTACTGAAGGTAGGAAGTTAATTTCATACTAATTTTACCCCTTTATTTTCCCACCATTTTTTTCACAAGTGTGTTTATATTAATATTAGTTCAAATTAACTTGCTTGGAACTAGAACTCTGTCTTTAAATGCCTTGTTGAAATGTAAACTCTAAATGGCTTTGATTTATCTCACCACTACTGAACTGAGGTTCCCCAAAATCTTGGCCCCCCACAAGTGTTGCCTGTCCAACAAACAGGCCTTTGACTGGTTTTGGTGGTTCTGGTAAGCTCAGCTCTCTTGTCCTTTCACTGGTAACTCTCATCACACCCAACAGTTCTCCTGCCAGACAGTGGAGTCCACACCACGTTGTTCCTTCTCCCCCACATTGCTGAAAAATAGCCAGTAAGGTTGCGAATCCCATACAAGGTTGTTTGAAGTAGAAAGAATGGCATTTTTTTTTTTATTATTACCAAACTGTCATGAGTAAATAATTAAAGTATTTTGGATATATTTTTGGTGAAATGCAAATTTTGTTTTAACACCTACTCAGAGTATAAGGGGAAGTGAAATAAAAGTCAACTTACTCATAATTTATCTTACTAAAATGAGCACTTTTGTTACAATAAGAAACATCATTTAATAATACTTTTTTTTTTCCTGTTTTCTATTCCAGGAGCTGGTTTAGTTTTCATCCTTTACCCAGAGGCAATTTCAACTCTTTCAGGATCTACATTTTGGGCTGTGGTGTTCTTCATCATGCTCCTTACTCTTGGCATCGACAGTTCTGTGAGTAATTTTTCCTTCTAGCCTTGGCATTTTTCTTTTACTGTTATATTCCTTAAGTGGAGAGGTATCAACCTTAAGCAGGGGATTACATTTCAAATAAACATTCTGTACATTCCCTGAATCTGTTTTCACAGTCACAGGCAACATAGCAATAGCATTGCTCCCAGTATTATATTTAAAGACTCACAATCATTAAGAGATTTAGGAAAATATCTCATCTTTTACAAGCCAGAAAATATTTACTCACTGCTACTTTTTTTACAGTGGGGCTGTTCATCAACAATTATTACTGTTTAAAGGTATAACCCAACAACACTACTATGAACTATTACTGCTATGAACCTGCAATAAGGTTTTGGAACCCTGCTTGCAAAACACAGTAAGACATTGAGTAAAGTGGTTTCTAGAAGGGATTTTTATATGTGCTGAAGTCCATCCATCTGCTCAAGACACACAATGTCTGAAGGTAGTCCCATTTTTTTCTACAAACAATGATACAGAATTTCCTGTAAATATAACCACAATTTAAAAATCCCACCAAAATATTTCATAGTGATTTCATTTTACTACAGTCTTGCTGTAAAATGTCCAGTCAAACAAGTGTATTTGCTCTTTCCATAATGTGCTAAGTTTTACTACACCATGATATCCAGGATCATAGAGACTTCGTCCCACAAAATATTCGAAGCCCCCAAACAACTGTTGTTCTGCTTTGTTCTTGCTAAAGAGGCATCAAGACATCCTGTTATATTTATCTTAAAGGTTGATTAATTTCTGGGAATACCAAATAGGGTCTTTAAGGAATAGTGAACCATGAACAAACATTCATCCTCTTTAGTAGGGTAGGGGTTTCTTACTATTCCAAAGCATAGAAGTCTCTTTTGTAGTTCTGAACGTACAGAGTTGATCTGGGAATTTCTTACTGGAAATGGCAAAACAGAGTGTTCCCATTGCTTACAACCTCAGGAAAATTCATTCATTTTCAAGGACAAGAAAGGGAAAGAATGAGTTGACAAGGAGAAGAGCAAAACTGAGAAAAATGAGGTTGGAGCAGGAAGCTTTGATATTCATTACCAAATAGTTGCATGAGATCTTGTGGAGTGAGGGCTGAGCTCTAAAGGTCAGATTCAAGTCTAAATGTTTCCGAAATGTTTGGATTTTTGGATTCCAGCTCAGGTTCAATGAAGTTTGAACTTTATAGACTAAGATCTGAATCCTTATACAAAAGTTAGAGGGAAGATTATATCTGGGTTTGTAGCTTGGCCATTTTTCCACTGTAAGCAAAAATGGAGGATGGAAATGAAGAGTTTAGCACAGTGAAAGAGCAAGAATGACCAGTAGGAAAAGGACAGAATTAAGGAGAAAAAAAATGCTCAGAAGTGTTTAGATCCAAAACTGTTAATGTTGCAACAGCAGTAAATTTAAGACAATGTAAAGAAACATTTGAGTGGCAAAGACACAGCTTGAAATTGCAGAACACACTTTTCCTACAAGTGGAGAAAGGTCTTTCTTGTGGAGCTAATTAAATACTGTGAACTAATGAACTGTGGCCAAGTTTATCTCTTTCTTTCTAAAAGAGGAGGGATTTGTCATCATTTCCCAAGGAAAACTCAGGTCATGCCATACTATTTATGGTGATCTTCTCAACTCTCCCCCCACATCTGACTGATGAAGTCCCTGAAGGGAAAATTAAAATTTTTAAAGCTAAAAATCAAATAACCCCAAAGCTAGGGAAGAATAATTATACATGACTACTTTTATTCATGCACATAAGCCTCCACTGGCACAGAAATACAAAAAAATTGAATGGTCTGTACAAAAATGGAACTGTCAAAATGCAAAAGAAAGAGAAATCTGACCATGCAAATTTAAACAAGCAGCAGTGAAAAGGGCAGAAAGCAGAACAAATATTTGCAAACATTTTTTGAAGTAGGCATCTAGCTTGTTATAGGGAATTAACAAGGGGAGTAAATAGTGACACATTAAGAAATGGCCCTTTGCCGAAATAGTTCAAGCTGTCTCTTTCCATTTTCAACTTCTCCAAGATCAATTAAGTGCCAACACAGTAGCAACTTCTGAAGAGATCAAACATTAACCCATCTTAACTGCAGGTCACCCACTGATGCCCCCTAAGACACTAGGAAATAAAAACCTACACAATGTTTTGGGGCATTTTACTTGTAAACATTAGTTACCTTTAAAGAAAAATTGGGTCCACTGCCCCCAGCTCCATGGCTCTAGGTAGGAATTATTCAGATTCTAAACAAACAATTCTCTGCTGCTGATTTCAACCAGAGCTGCTGGTTTCATCAAATTCTTACAGGAAAGGAACAGGCTATGTCAGCACCTACTAACCAGCTATTGTATTGCACCAAGCACTCCAGGTCTTGCCATGGTCTTCTAGTATCACAAAAGTAATGGAATTCAGCCTCTCCAAAATATTAAATGAATTTATTTATTATGACAAAAGACTGAAATTAATTTTCATAGCTTCTTGGTGAGTGGGGACAGAATGTTTTCATTAATGGAAAGAAATTAAAATTCATAACCACATACATAACCCAGCAATTTCAGTGAAAATTTGGAAAGTACTTTTCCTATGTTGCAAAACAAGGGCTAATGTTCACCATTAACTTCTAGAAAACAAAGTCAAATTCTTTCACGTTGTCAACAAAAAAACATTACATCAAGTTTCCTATGTAGTAATTCCTCCAAGTGTGTAAAGATTTTCATCAAACTGGAATTGGTTAAATGGCTAAAGTGAATCTTTCTTCAGCACACTTCCTCTAGATGCTTCTTGTGCCTGTCTTTTTATAAGAAATATCTTAAGGAGTTTAGTTACTTAATCTACCAGCTTTTTCTCCAATGTATATTGAAATGTATATTATTTTTCCCAAAGTACTTATTGTCCTGAGTCAGCAAAGAGTCTGCACAGGATATGTCTGTGGAGGCAACAACCATCACACTTGAGTGCCCTGACACTCTCCTGTGTGAAGAAGAGAGTTAGAAAATTAGGCCTCATAACAGCAGTGATTTGCAGCTGAAATGTCAGCAAGCATAGAGGGGTTGGGTATTAATGAGACCAGCTGCTTTACATTCTTTGTCTGTATTTACAACAGTCAGCAGGGTTTAACCAGAGCTCTTGCCTTCCCTCCCTCAGATGGGGGGAATGGAAGCTGTCATCACTGGCTTGGCAGATGATTTCCACATTCTGAAGCAGCACAGGAAGCTCTTCACCTTTGGTGTTTCTTTTGGCACTTTCCTACTTGCCCTTTTTTGCATCACCAATGTAAGTACAACAAAAGTTGCCATCAACATCCTACCTTAAAAATGCAATTAACCCTATCAGGTAGAATTATGGATAGGTTCAGGTGACTATTTTTGTTATAAATGTTAGTTCTTTAACTTAAGGTCAGAACAGCACTTTTAATCTCGTGTATATATATATATATATATATATATATATATATATATATATATATATATATATATATATATATATATATATATATATATATATATATATATATATATATATATGAAGCTTCTCTGGTTTTTGGCACAAGATCACTAGCTATCAACCAAACCAACTCTTTGTTCCAAAGAGTTGACTGTGCTACGATTGGTTTTGTTTGATTCTGTGTGGTTTGTTTTGTGTTTGTTTGGGGTTTTTTGTTTGGTTTGGTTTTGCTTTGAACTAAGAATTTCAAGTGACCCTACCCTTCATCATCTGGCTGCTGTCTTCTTGAAGCAAGTAAGAAGCACTCCTTGTTAAAGGAGTGTAGAATAATGATCTTCTCTCACCCACATGTTTCTTAATGTTCCTTCATGTACCTAGATCTTATCTCTTACTCTGAACACCATAAAAAAAACACACAGATAACTTATCCTGAACATCTAGTAACTGTGTTTATCACTACCATCACCCTGAATGATTTGCCTCATCTGGCTTTTGACAACTAATTAAGGAATGAGAATCACAGCATTCTAGGTTGGAGAGAACTTTGCTTTATTTGAGCAAAAAAAGAAAGACCTGTAAGCAAAGATGCCAAAAGTGTTAGAAAACAACTAAAACTTGAGGTAGCCTCTGTGAAAGCAGATGTGCTGAACCTCTCTCCATCCCTAGAAGTGGTTTCCAAATCTATTACTAAGACTACTCAAATGGCATAAGTTCATAAATATCAAAGTTCTTCTCACACTAAAAGAATACCCCAATATTTTTACTCTAGTTTCCTCAAACTGAAAAACATTTAAGACACTAAAAGTAGATATATCAGGCAAAATACCTATCCTTTTAATACCAAGCTACCTCTATTAATACCTAAAAACTGAACATGCTCCTTCTTTATCTAAGTTTCAACTGAAATAAAATTTCCTGAAGTATGAGATCAGAAGAAATTCAGTGTTAAAAGCCTGACCAGGTGCCAGTGGGTGCAATTCCTCTGCCTTCAAGTGAACTAAAGTAGTTCAAGATAACAACCTAGCTCCAGCTTTTAAGCTGTTAAGATTTAAGTTCATCCCTCCAGCTGGAATTCACAAAACTGCCCAGACTTGTCCAAATGTATTAGTACACATAACTGAGGAACAGCATTTCTAAAGAGTACAAAATAAAAAGAATAACCGGTGTGAGACCATCACATGAAATTCACGTTTGATTTTGCCCTCTGAAATGTTAAGGCTGTATATTCAAAAGCAGCTGTTTCTGAAACAAATATGCTTCTTACAAAGTCATATTTGTCATTCACTTTACCAAGTTTGATAGCAAAGACATTCGTTTGGAGCAGGTGTAGAGCAAAAACAAGAGGTCAAACTCAAATGTCATTCAATGAGCAACATTTTCTTTCTAACACAACAACCAAAGTTCATTCAGCTTCCGGACAAGTCCCCACAGAATTAAAAACCTAGACAAGGCCTAAGTACTGGTCTCTCTATTTTTGTAAATATGCACAGCTGTTTCAGAAAAACATCTTTTTATAAGAAAAAAAAAAAAGGAAAGTGATTGCAAAGATTAAAATCACCTACAAATCTAAATAGTGCAAGTGTTAATTATACCATTAGGGTAAAAACACGTAAAATGATTCCTTTGTTCCTCTCCTTCTGAACAGACATAGTCAGATTAAGTTTGGTTATAAAAGAAGATTTTAACAAAAATTTCCTGCAACTACAAACATTTCAGTTGTTTCCAAGTGACAAAGAATGTCCTGAAACACTTTACCCAGGTTCATTTCAAAACAAATACACATAGCATGGTCTTCCATTCCTTGTTAGCCCAAACTCAGTAAAATGAGCAAAATACATCAATGACACAAATATACAGCACATTGTAAAACAAGGCAAAAAGTGGTCTAAGACTGCAGATTCACTGGACTACAGAACAAATGGCCAGGAACAAACTGACTGATAATGGCTTGTGGAAACTTGTAGGGGTCCATTCCTGCCATAAATTTAGGAAGTTTTACATTAACTGCTCTAGACAAGCCCTGCCCAACAAGCTGCTGAATATTTCCCCAAACAGGCAGTGCCTTCAGCTCCCACTGAACAGTAGTGCCAAGAGAACTCATTAATCAGGCTAAGCTAAGGCTTCTGTTTGCCAGTTAAGTGAGGACATGGATGAAAAGAAGCCTCTTTAGGAGAGTTGCAAGCCTGATTCCACTATTTTGCATGCAAATATGAACTCGTGTCTGCAGCAACAGATCCATATTAAAAGACTTGGGTTAAGATAATGTTTCAAGTAAAGCAGATTTCTATTAAGTTGATACTAAACTACCAGGATTATTCTATCTGTAACTTCGTTTTGTTGCATCTCTGAACTCCCCCATGCCAGGGTGGAATTTATGTTCTCACACTTCTGGACACATTTGCAGCTGGGACTTCAATATTGTTTGCTGTTCTTATGGAGGCAATCGGAGTTTCCTGGTTTTATGGTAAGCACTCCATTTTGCATGTGCTAAATAAACCTCTTCTAAAATTCCAAGTGCTCGTGACAGACTTACACATTGTTTTAAGGGAAAACAGCATAGCCTTGTACACTTGAAACCAAGACAAATCAGGTTTCATGGAGTGATTTTCACCTGATTCATGAACAGTAGGAATGCAGACTTTGAGTGGGACAAGCTTTGAAACTCTGCACAGAGCCAAAGAAATTTGTCTTGTGAAAGAGATTGTGATGGGATGGAGAAGTTACTACTTCTGACAGTATTTAACAACTCTTAATATTGCTGATGACTTGCAGTAGCAGGTTTATTCCTGGTACTTTCAAAGCAAGTAGATTAACCCAAAGACAGAATCACCTGTTCCCCCTTTTCTTCTTGCCTTCAAGTCTGTACGGAACTTGCTGCCCTGATTCCCAGCAAGATTGTTCTTCCCCTGAAAGTCATCTTCATTTCTATTCAGACGTAGTGTTTATAATGAATGTATGATTCAGAAGGTTCTTAGACCTCATGATTCTCACTACCATTTGCCTCCCTCAGTCACTTATTTATCCATCCATTTTGCCTCACCATGTTCTTCTAATCAAACAAGCTTTATCTTGCAGCTAAAAATTATTGAAGAGTGAATGAGGTGAAAGAATGGCATTAATGTATAAAACTGTTCTATCTACTAAAGAAAGAGTTTCTAGCTTTAATGTACTAATTGTGTCACCCAACATCAGCATGGAGCTAGCAGTACATATGCTGTTGTCTCTCAGAATAGTAGAGGCACTGTATTTCACAGACAACTGTCTTTAATCCCCATAAAAGAGCTGAATGCAGAAGGGTGTTCATAGCTTAGCAGCAGAGGCTTCCTCAGTTATGAAGGGTAAATTATTTTCTGCTACTATTAAAACAGGATTTACTGCACTTTACAATAGCTAAGCTTTGTATGCGGTTCACAAACTAAACCAAGGTTAGTCAAATTTTATTTTACACCCTCTGTCTTTAACATTCTTTCCTTTCTCCCTCTTGCCTCCCTGTGATGAGGAAAATATCTATTCGTTTTTCTTAGGCACTGACAGATGTTTTTACTGACACAGCATGACCTGTTGCTTTATAAAGAACTTATTACAGCCCCAAGTGCTATTTAAACTGATTAAATCTGGCATGATCTTGTCCACCTCTTTTTTCTGATAGACCCCAGTTGCCTTAATGACCCAGCTGAATATTAAGCCAGCCTGAAGGCAAGCATTGACATTTTGGCACAGACTAAAAACATGGAAATTTAGTTCAAATTTTACCTATGACTACTTACTATGAAGTTTCTCCTTGCAAAGGCCAACTGTGAATGTAAGAGAAGGGAGAACTAGTTTGTTCTGCTATGCAGATGTACTTTAGTTATGTCTGCGAGCTTGTTCCCAATTTTCCTCATGTGTAACCCTGATACTATTTTTCTAATGAATATCCTAAAAAAAAAAAAAAAAGCAGCCAGACACCTCTCCCACTGGCACAAAACTGCTCTTTGGTTTCAGTTGCAGGAAAATAGGAAAATCTTTACTCAATCAGACCTTACTGTGAACACCCACACCCCCCTGAACAATGAGAACAAGCTCAGTATGAGCTCTCAATGATATTCATCCTCATCTGCAACCTCATTGTTTTCAGTTACTTAAATGATTTAAAAAAAAAAAAATTTCCCTCAGACTGAAATTTCAGACCAAAAGCTGAATTTATTTGGAAAAAAATAACCAAAACACCAAAACCCAGAAAAAACCCAACCAACAAACAAAGCAACCACCCCAGCTGAAGGTCAGCTGTTTGGTTTTGCAGAAAGGAAAGAACTTAACCAGGCTCTGGCTGCTGATACTCACCTCTGCCCACAGATTGTTTTGTGTGGATGGGTGGCTGGCATGAGGGAGTATGAACGTGCACATTTCCACAAAATGAAAACACAGATGGGGCAAACCAACTTAGAAAGCTTACTGCACTGCCTCGGGGGGATATGTTTGCTACAGTTCTGCTTGCTTTTACATCAGCACAGTTGGCTTTTACACTAGCACATTCTTTGGGAATGGCACTGGTATGGCTTACTTCCTTCCTGCCACCAGACCAGGTAAATCATATGTATAGCATTAAAGGCAGTATTACTAATTTTTACTTTCCAAATTAAAAAAAAAATAATTCCAAACACATAAAAGAATACTATATATGACATAGCTAAACAAGACAGGAGGGGAAAACAACCCATACAAAGATTGCTTGCAGAGATCCAAACGACTGTTGGAGCTATGCCCTAATTCTTGGAAATATGCCCACAAATTATTTCAGCTGCAGCCACTAAGCACTTTCACCTCAGGGCCAGGACCTGCTCAAGGGCTTCTGTGCAAGTGAGTGGTTCTGAAGCCACTGGCTGAGCCTGTATGGCAGAATAACTTACCAAATTCTAGCTGGCAGCAGGTGCAGGACTTACTGGTAACATGTAGGCTTTCATTCTATCTGAGCTCTGATCTCTGCATCAGGTAAAAGATTGTCCCAATGTGAGGAGGCTAACTTGCCTTTATAGCCATAGAAATCTACTTTTCATTCTCTTCCTAATCTGTTGCTTTTTGTATGTTGATTTAATTCCCTTGACAACACAATATTATGTACAAATTTTCTGTGCCATTTAATAGACCACGACATAACAGAATGGTGACAATTCTCAGGCAGCTGCAGTGTTTATTAGTTCAGAAATTACACTGAAAGTCTCTTTGGGTTCAGTGTGTTTAACCAGGACCTCCCAATAAATTTTAAGTATCTTTTACTTAGTTTTCCTTGGAAAAGAAAGGAGATTATTTCCATATTCCCCACCAGGTCTCCAGCAAGTAATCTGGAGTGTTGTTTGTGGTCACATCAGTTTGTTCCTGTAACTAAACATCACCCACAGTTTTTGTTTATCACATAGAATCACAAAATAACCCGAGTAAATACTTTCAAGAAGTGTAAAAAAACAAACCCTACAGGTACCATCATCTGTAGCTATAACTATGCTCTACTTTACTGATTCTTAGAACAGTTATTTGAAGACCTGTAGTACTGAAAATCCTGGTGTTGGACAGGGCAGTCTGAGAGCATGACCTCCCTGTCCCCCATTTTCAGCAGAAATCAAACACCAAGCACTGTTTGAGCTCTGCTTGCATCTGTCTGGAAACACATGAATAAAATTTTTTTAGATATCTAGTCCTTGTCTTTGACCTTCTACACAGTGATAAATTTCAGTCAGTATTCATAGCAATAGAAATTCAGTCACTTTAAAGTTCACAAAAAGGCACTGCAAATAGAATCAGATTAAATTTAAAGAGCATTTGCAGATCCTCTTGGCTACTTCTCTTCACCTGCACGTAATATTTGGGCTGTAAAAATCAAAGAGACATTTACACTCAGATGTCCAGACCCTGTAAATATTTTGCATCCTTGTTGCATGTAAAGGATTAACTTGAGCTGTCCCATTTATTTACATTAAATAAATTGTACTGAACTAATCCACATGAAGAGAAACAATCATTATGGAAAATTATACATCCTCTCTAATAAAGAAATATTCATGGCAAAAAGCTGCATTTCTACTGTTTACCTGATGGGGTTCAGGATTGAAAGTAAACTTCTCAAACACATAAAGTATAATAAATTATAAACAAGTAGTCTGACATGACAGAATGCACTAGAGATCTCTGTGAGCCAGCATCTCTAGAGGTGTAAAGTCAGAGATTTTGTTCTTAAAGAAAACAGAGAAGGAAACTTTCTTCCCCATTTTATATCAGGGATAATCATCCCATTCTAAAATGATGTAGTTTTGTACATAATTACACTGAACAGAAGAAACATTGCCCTAGTTCCTTGGAAAAGTGATAAAGTATGAAACTCTATTTGTAATAGATATAATGAAAGTTCTGTGATATTCAGTGAAACACCAAAAAGTTAGTATGCCATTAAGTGGAACATCTCCTTTGATAAATTAAGAATCATATGGATCTACCTCATTATCAGTAAGCAGTTTGTGTGAGTGAGGGTCTAGATTTTCCTTCAGTGTACTCATAATAGCATGGAGTAATTAGGTTACAATAGTCCACAACTATTAAAAAAATTTTGTCCCATTTACAATTTAAATTCTAGATATTTGTCAAATGCCTCTTTTCAATAGTAATGCTTGTCTGCAACAAGCCTGAAGTGCCTTTAAAGGCATTTAAGTCTTGGACATAGTGATGTCAAAGACTCATCTAGTCACTGAAAGGAGATGAATTTCATATATCTTCTAATTTGGAAGTCATACTTGTCTGCTTTCTGAAAAAGAATATGTTTTGGGTATGCCAGCATCTCATCAGTTGAGATTTACATCAGTCCCATGTTCACATCCATTCTAGGTGTGGACAGATTCAGTGAAGATATCCAACAAATGATGGGCTTCAAACCAGGCCTCTACTGGAGATTGTGCTGGAAATTTGTTAGCCCTGCTTTTTTATTGGTAAGTGTTGAGAATTATTTCATCATGGAAAGAATACTAATGGTTTGCTTCCCAGAATATACAATAGATACCAAGAGCAGGATACCCATTGCTGTGCCAGATATTGTCGGGAGGAACAGAAGACACTCCAATTTAATTCTTTTCAGTTGCATTGGTCATATTTTGTATAATACATTTCAGTTATGAAAGAGAAGCTAATTGTGGCTATGGTCTTCTTCTGCTCCTTCATTTTAACGTGATTTTAAGAAAGTAGCTTTTCTTAGGGAACATGGAACACTTATGCAGACACATCCCTGTCCCCCAAATTCCTACACACATTAAACACAAACCATTCTACTGGGAAAATATACTAGCCAGGGATAAGAGATTGTGTTAGCAAGAATGTATTTTTCGTTGGAGAATACGAAGATCCCCAAATTGTGGAATGACACCTTAGAAAAACTAATATGTGACTGCACCCAGTAATTAGCTCTGTGAAACACTGAAGCGACACATTAAATATACCTTGTAAGCTATCTGTTGTGAATCACAAGTTCTTCATTTCATTTGGGAAAAAAAAAAATCCCAAAGTGTGAATTTGGTTGCTTTGTGTAAAGGTTAGATTCAGCACTAAACTACAGTTTTATATTGGAATCTTTTCCTATGCATATTTTTAAATGAAAGGTCAGGATAATAACATGGAAATTTGACCTCAGTATGATTTTGGGAAACTATTAATTACATTAAAGCTGTGCATTCTTAAAGCAGTACTGGTATTGAAAACATACACTGGGCAGGCTTTTATGCCAGGTCTGCCTTTTTTTTTAAATATTAAAGCTTATGACCCCAGTTCATCCGTAAGCACCTCCCCAGCATGTATTAATTATCCTTTTAAAGACAGCTGTACAAAGAAACTTGTATGGAACTATATTATCCTGCAGCACTTCAAGAAGGCTGACTTAAGTAGAAAGGAAAAATGCTGCAGCAAGCATTCTTGGGTTTTGCACACAAGGATACACTTAAAAAATTGAATTTTATGAAGAGAGTTGTAGCAATTTATCTAGAGAATGTTGGGATGTCTGTCAGCCTAACCTTCAGGTAGCTTAAGATTTCTTGGTGAAATGGCCTAAATACCTTCCTAGCAAAGCCTATAAAGGTACTGCATTATCTGCAGTAGATAATGCATCTTTCAGCCATCACAATGTACACTTGTTTTTTACCACTGTAAGTGCTCAAAGCTCTTTCCCCATACTGTCTGCAGCTATGTACATAAACCCAAGAAAAAATTTCTGAATGGAATTAGTATTTTTCTAAGCAGATTTGACACTATCAGCTTCCTTTAACCCACACCATTGGTCTCCTTGTGCAGTCTTTGAAACCCTAGGCTCGAATTACTCTGATTTGAAATTGCATATATGGAGCAGAATGTATAGACCCAGAGAACCAAATCAAGGTACTCTGCATGTTACATATGGATTTAACAGGAGGGAAGTAGGGTGGCACCCCACTCTTTCCTTCTTGCACCTAGCACTGAACAGGATAGCACAGGAATTAAACAACAACTTTGTTTTCCAGGCCTTGAGGCTGCTTGGCTTTTCCTCAGTAAATGCATCACCCTGGAATTTGCATTATGCCTCTCATTGAAAAATAGGTACAAAGCTTCTAAATGAAGCCTAATGTCCCTGGAAAACAAAGAAGGGGAAAACAGTACATCCTGCAGAGATTTTTCTTGACCACAGAATCCCTTTTTTATGTCTGTAACACTAGTTTAAATGAGTCAGTAGCAGACAATCAGCTGATCTTCCCATCAAAACTTCAAATAGTCTGTGTCTAAGGTAACTAAAGTGAGCTGTTAACACTAGTAAGTGCATCAAGAACTTGAGCAGTAAGAGGCACAAAGTAAATAGGCTGAAGGTAAGTAGCAGGGCTGGTTTGAAATATACCTAATAGAACACATGGAATCAGTTTTCCAGTAACTTTCTTCATCTTAAAACTATGTCCTGTGTTATTGTTTCTCCCCCCAGTTTGTCGTGATAGTCAGCATAATAAATTTCAAGCCTCTGACCTACGACGACTACACCTTCCCTCTCTGGGCAAACCGCATTGGCTGGGGAATAGCATTGTCTTCCATGGTGCTTGTGCCTGCCTACATCATCTATAAATTTATGAATGTGCGTGGGACCTTTAAAGAAGTAAGTGGAGCACTAATCAAATGTCAGGAAACGTTGCTGGGAAATGAAATGGCCGGATCTAAGTTGGCAGTTTATTTCTCTTACTCCCCAAACTTATTACTTATGAGTGACCTTTTGAATCCGTCCATCAGGCGGATCAGAGTTTTGGGGTAGGATTACTGCGTGCTGGCTGAGTTTCTAGATAGAAATTGGCTTTCCAGACAGCACCATTATAAGTTTGATAAATTATTTTTGATGCCTGTAATTAATCCAATTGGTGAGATTAAATTTTGCTTATTAGCAAAAAACGTACAAATTAGGGTGTCTTCATCTCTGAGGCATGGTCTTCACACAGTTCTACCTGAACAGAGTTCAGTCCAAGGTATGATTTATCACTCTGTACTGGAATGTAAACTGTTATGTGTACAAAGTTAATTTAGAATTCTCCTATTTTAGCACTCTAAGAATCTCTAAACATATATCCACACGCTGGGAGAGTGAGATATGCCCATGAGGTAGCTCTGTGTTCAGGTTGGCCATTTTTCAGTTAATGAGCATCCAGCACAACCAGAAGAAATGCCTTACTGGGTCACAGCAACAGATCCATTTAGCCCAGTATTCTCTCTTTAACAGCAACGACATCATATTTTACTTTCTCTGGCCAATATTTATCCTTATCATCTGTTTTACTGGAATTATTTCAACATTCTGAATATCAGAATGCTTGAAGAAACTTAATATTCAGTATAGACCAAGGTGGTGAAATAGATCTGGAAATCAAGAAAATTCTGATACAGGCCCCACTTATGTTCTCATCTAGCCTGTTGCTTCTTAACTACTTCAGTAGAAGAGCCAAGGTACCAGACAGAAGCATCTTGCACTACATGAACCCACTTCAAGCAT
This sequence comes from Manacus candei, assembly GCF_025592945.1. Lineage (NCBI taxonomy): Eukaryota > Metazoa > Chordata > Aves > Passeriformes > Pipridae > Manacus > Manacus candei. Next base: position 7,028,802 of record NW_026138113.1, read on the forward strand.
AATGTGCCTACTCTGCACTGAATAAAGTAGAAATAGAGGGAAAAAAATTGTGATCATCTTATTCTATTGATTTGCCTAGCAGCAAGAGGATTAACATAGAAAACCTAAATAGTGTCCTTTTAATTTCATTTATATGCTTATGTGTAATATTAATGTATTAATTCTATTGAAAAGAACCTCTTTCTATAGGAAAAATGCATCCATATTTCCTTCAAGTTCACCCCCCTGTACTTTTCTTTATCTGTTCAAAAAGGCACAGGATTAAGGTTCACTAACCATATCATTTTTACCATCATAATTATTTCACCATCACTGTCATAGTAAATTACCTACAGTCTTAAATAGTGCTCAGAAGACTCCTCACTATTATACAGCATCATTTTTTTCCCCATCACGTCATAATTTTATAACCTAATCTAGACTCCCTGTTTTACACCTAATTGCATTGCTTTCCTTTCCTACAGCTGGAGTTACACAGTGGTGTAGCAAGATACTGACACTCAGGCAAATCACTGAACCATCACCATACAGATAATTAAGCATAAAATAGGATCTCAGCCTTTACATAAATAGGTCACAACCCCCTCACATTGACCTGGCAGACCCAAAGGATCAAAGGTCTTGTTTCTGAAACGTTACAGTCACCTCATTTAATGTTCACCTCAGAAAGGCAGCCCAAAGTGGGAACCCCTTTTCAGCTGCCCTGCTTTCATCGCCTCTACCATCTCAATGTTGTACACAATTTCTGGATCTCATTTCCAGCAATTCTATAAGCCCTTTGTTTTGTTCCATTCTGGGGGGTTTACAAACTCATTTTCTAGAAGCATCTAAGTCTCAAAGAATAATTTGTACTGACCCATCAGGTTTTTCCCTGATTGCTCAAGTTTACTGGTAGGGGGATGCAGAAGTCTTTGGCCAAAACCATTCTATCATTTTGTATTGTTTGAGTTTGTCTATTACTGCTCCTGTAAACAGCAATCTCCAGTTTTCCCATGAGAACTGCAGCAAAAGTCTAGTATATCACAGCCAAGTAACTATCAAAAGATATGATGCCCTAAATTGTGGCACTTAAAAGTATGGGGAAAGGTATGCTCTTATTCTAGTGGGAACTCCCTGAGTTGGTCAAAACTCCCTGATAAACCAAATACTAATGATCTCAAAGGGCACAGCATGGGGTAGACAAGGGAATGAGCTGGGGAAAAGCCAGTACCTCCTTCCTCTCCCTCTCTGGGACTGGTCAACCCTGTTACAGCACCAACAGAAAAACATGAATTTAGGAGATGTAAGGCCTGTGATACCAATTTGTTCCTGATGTTCTTTTCCATATGCACTTGCTAAATATTTGGACTTAGTATTTGCATAAACTTTCTACTGTTGTTTCTTATATTAAAGGCTAACACCCAAGGGCTTATAATAAGCTCATTCTCTCAGTGACTAAGGTAAAGGCACAGGATGCAGTGATATTAAAGATTTAAGTTACCATTTTGAATAAAGTTCATGCTACTTTACCACTATAGATTGAGGATTACATACATAATCCCACTTCATATGGCTGACTTTTTCCTTTTCTTCCTTTAGAGACTAGCTTACTGCATCACACCTGAAAATGAGCACCAACTCGTGGCCCAAGGAAATGTCAGGCAATTTAAGGTTTGTACTCCTTTCACATGCCTCCTCTCCCGATACCAACCCTTTCCTGTCTTTAGCAACAACTGCAGGTTTGCACCAGTGTCCTCATAGTGACTGCCTTTGCAGGTCTGTATTCTTACAGTCTACTAGTCTGTGTTACTGAGGCTCAGTACCACATGCATCATTTTGGGCTGTATTTGAATATACAGAGATCTCACAAAGAGACAAATGTATTTCCAAGCTATCATATGCATTTGAACAGGTCATGGCCTCTCACTCAGTTACTGCACAGCAATCTGAAGTCATGTTTCCAAAACTGCAGTTACATCCCACAGCACATGGTAAACACCAAAACAAGTATCCAATGTCAGAGCTTACATATAATGGCCATGATGAAAAAACGTGCTAGGTTATGTGGAACAGGCTTTCCCCACAGGCCTGCAGCTGATTGAAAACACTGCTGGAGACTTCTTAAACTGTGACAAATACACTATAGGTTTCCAAATACTGCTTTCCTTTTAGCAAATAAAATGAGCTTATTGAAATAAACTCTTTTTTGTAGAAGATAAAAAGGATGCAAATATGAAGCTTGTTACACTTATCAGCATTCATGCTGGACCACTTTCTGTCTTCAAAGTTGAAAGCAACCAGAATTATGCACACCTCTGCAAAACGTGACCCAGATTTTGTAGGGGTGGTTTGTATGTTGATATTGAAAAAATAAATCTGCCTTTTGCTTATTCTGAAAAATACTGTTTGAAGTGTAATTTTAAAGGAAATAATCCAAGTGTGGATTTATGGGATGCAGAATGAAAGCAGGAAGAAAAGGTTTCCTGTTCCATGACCACAATTTATTTGATGTGGCCAAGAATATGTAATAGCACAGCACCTCTTCCTGCCTTCTCCTTCTCCTGTTTCTGCCAGATGATTTACAGTTCCAGCTGTACATAACTCGTTTTTTCCAGAGGCAGATGTTCCTGTGTGAGAGGGCTATAAACAGCCTTTCCTACGCAGCACTGGTCATCTGAACCCAAATCTATAATGGCAAAGAGGAAGCAAATTAATTTCACATAAATTTGAAGAGGTTGCCCTCAGAAGTAAACTCCTAATTATACCTCAAACCATGCCAAACACAAGGGCATTTTAATTTGTTGCCATCTTCAGTTAACAGCTAAGAATGGGTTTGCTAGTGCTAAAGCATAGTTAATGTTTTGTTCGCAGTGCTTAAAACATTTTGTAAACAAAACATTGCCTACCCATAACTGAACAAACATTTTATTACCATACATGTTCAGCAGTTCCAAATTCTAAAACTGAGCTGAGAGCTGACTAAGCAGCTTTTATATTCAGCATATTTTTCACTGCAAAGTGGAATGCACAGAAATTTAGTTACATAATGGATACCCTATCCTTTATTTTGAAACCTCTTTGTAGCTCTAGATTTGTCAACCAATGCATCTCTCACTATCATCATCTGAGTCAAGAAAGTTATTTAACCACTATTTCTGTTTCCTTACAGCTCCAACACTGGCTAACAATATGACAGACAACAGGTCAAGGAAAAAGCTCACGTGTTAAGCTAAGCTGAAAATATGGAAAAGTCAAGTTCAAAGCTCCCTCCATCATGCTTGGCCCAGGCTGGCTCAGAGCTTATCTACTGACTCTTTGAGGGAAGACACCTGCTCTCTGTTGTCAATGCCTCCCTTCTATTACTTGGCTTCAAGTGATCTTTAAAGACTCCGTTTAATTTTTCTTGCATCCTTTGGTGCCATGAAATCCCTACATGACCAAAACTTGTGAGTTTTGCTATTGGCAGAAGTGGAGGAGGGGGGAGCAGAGAAAAAAAAAAAAAAGCAATCAGCATAAGTTAAATGCTTTTCTTATTGTGAAGAAGTGAATTAAACTTTTCTGACAGTAATAATAACTTCAGACACTCATGCCACAACCTATCTTAAACAAACACCACCTGGACATTCTTAGGCCTAAGGAAAGAGTACATCTCAATTATGAGGAAAGAGCAACTTTAACTATGTACTCCTGTCATTAGCTTTCTTGCCATACTATCCATTGGGATATGAGTTTGCATCCCACTGAAGTGAAGACTCAGTGCTTCATTTTCAGTGGTTTGTTATTAGTTTCTGTTCTCAGTGAAGAACCTTGTCCTTGCTGTGTATGTCCATGCCATTTTCTGCCCAGTTTAATTCCACAAGCTGAAGAGTAGCAGGAACAGAATTCCTGTTACAGCTACTAGTACAGAACACAACTTAATACCACACTGTACTTCATGAAAAATATATTCCCTTCTGTCATATGAAATGGCTTTATCATATGATCCATACTCCGCAGACTTTTCCAGCTAAGTAGGAAAGTTACATCCAAGTAGACTTTCATCTTTTTTTATATTTTGTTCCAAATAAAGAATGTAAAATATATAGAGATAATAATTTTTAGAACTATATAATTACCCAGTGGCACAAAAATACCAGACTCTGGCTTTATTCTCCTGCTATGAACATGCTGTTATTATAATTTAACCTGAATTCACCTACCAAATAATAGTAAGATTGCGTTGAATAATTTAAAAGGATATTTTAGGCACACTCAGCTCTCTAATCCTATTCCAGCTCTTCTTTCTAGTAGTATTATGCAAAGTAGAAGATACAGAAAAACTCCGCATTTGGGTGCTGTTCTTATTCTGTGGTCACTTGTCACTGTTGTACCTTTCCAGTGATCACTACATTCGGTAGCTCTGAGTTATTTCTTGTAATTATTTACCACTAGATCTACAGTAATTTTCAGAGGCCGTAGCTTCTCAGCTGGATCCAACCCAGCATTTACCTCTGGACATCACCTCTGAATTTTTTTTGTCTCTATACATTCAATTCAGCTTGTCTTTTAAATGTATGTAGTGCTTCCTCTTTTTAAAGAGATATTTTAAAAGGATGGGCCTTTTTTATTTATAAAACGTTTTTATTGAGTTTTTTTCTTTTTTAAAATAGACCAGTTTAAGAGTCCCAAGTGATTTTAGCTTTTCCTGTCTAATATTGATTTCTGTTCAAATAATGAAAGGGAAATTTCTCTCCTTATTGATCCTTTTCCTCCAACATGTTCAATACTCAGAATGTATCAAATACTGTCCTTTTCTTAAAGAGTCTCCATGACAAATAGTAGTTTTATTTAAAAAGGGTTTTAAATTCAAAGAATGTTTTCTTCTAATTATAAAGAAAGTCATATTTTCTGGCCCAGCTGCTGGCCAAAGGCTGCTTAAACCCTGTTATTAAATATATTTCAATAATTAAGGAATTCCAAATGTTACGGTTCTAAGGCTGTAAGTACACAACAGGCTAAACAGTGAAAATATGTTGAGGGCTTCAAAAAAGTCATCCCACCAATTTCACAGTTAATCCCATTTTTATTGTTTGCTGAACTACATGAGAATCTTTTCATTGTTATAAATTTACTTTTCAACAATACAGCTGCTTCGGTCACTGGCTTGGCATGGCTCAAAAGCTTCTTAGCATAGATGTGATGACTAAGTTCTGAAACTCTTGAGGGCTGCTTAACCTGGAGCTTTAATAGTCTGTCATTTCACACATTGCTTGCTTCGTTCATGATTGGAAATGCTGAAAGCCTGCATTAATGTTCACTTGTGACACACCCAATCACCCCAATCCATACAGCAAAACCCATGTAGGAAAAGGTACATTTCATCACCACTCTGCTCTGAAAGAGGAGCAAAGCTCTCTTAGCATGGGAGGGAAGTCAGCCTTACCCAGCATGTTCAGGTTTGATTGTATTTTTAATACCAACTCCCAAGGCAATGAGCTACTACATTATTTTTATTTCTGTTACTGTGTAACCTCTTAGGTTTAGTGTAGTATTTATAGCTCAGGACTCCATTGCACTATTGCCACCTTGTTCTGAAGTTTTGTTGGTAAAGAACTTGCAATCTATACAGAACACAGAAGTCATATCAGACAAAGCAGGAATCTTGCTGCCACAATTGGCCTGAATGAAAAAGACAATACACAGGGCACGACTGCATACCTAGACTTTAGGTTCAGGATGTTGCCCAAGGAAAGCCTCCCCCAAAATAATGCAACTTCTATCCCAGAGACAAAAGAACAATGTCTTCAGTTCTCCACAGGATAAGACGATGAACTACCTCATGCTTCTTGGATGATAAATGATGCCAATAGACACAGACTATCATCCATTCAAATGACAAATACTTTTGTGAAGTATTTTCTTTACTCCACTCAATGATATGGTACAGACAGTCCAAAAAAGAAGCCATAGCACTGGCACCCACCTCCTCTTAGGGACCTGCTTTGAGCTCCCAAATACATTGTCAGTAGGAAAATATCAAATGCCACTAAGTTATTCATCTCCCTTCAGTTCACATGTTTGTAGTTTAAAAAAAAAAAAAAACCAAAACAAAACCAAACCAAAAAACACACCACCCAGTCAGGTTCTTATCACCCTTGTGGTTTAACTGCAAGTCTTCCTCTAACTGTGTCTTGAATTTTTGACCCAGCAGCTCAGTCCTTCTCCCTCAGCTGTACTTATTACAGGGACAGACCCACTCTGGAGAACGGTGCTCTCCCAGATATCCCTGTGGGATGGCAAGTGAATGCTGGTTGAGTATGCAGCCTGCTTCCAGAAGAAGAAAACGTTTGGTACAAACTTATTCAAGACACAACATCATCTGCTTGTTAATTGTGTTTGTTGTTTTGGTAACAAGCCAGTGGGAAAAATTCAGTGAAGCAATTAAATAGCTCATTTGGCAGTTCTAGAAAATATTTCCTTAAAAGCCTTTTCTTAATCTGATAAAGGAAGCAGCTGTCATACATTAGCATCTCTCTTCTGACCTTTCTTTCAAAGAGTGAAAAGGACCTGCCTGTGACCACAGTGTTCCATCAACCCACAGAAACTTAGTTAGCACCAAGGAAGGAGATCCTCCATTCTCTCTTTGTACCCCTCCCTGCTCTCATTCAGCAAGACAATTCTTCTTGTCGTTGGTATTGTTCCAGAGCTACATTACTAAAACTCCACAGTTTTAGATTTCTGGAAGAAACAGTGGGTCTTTCATGCACAATAGTTCAAAAAGCACTAGTGCTATTTAGTGTCTGGCCTCTGTTGGACACACATCTTTTTTGTCAGTCCTTCTCGTTGTTCCATCACATCCTGAGACACACACCCTGGCAACACTTGAAAGACATCTTACCCCAGTGAGGGATAATGCAGGATATCCAGGATCAAACGCGATATTTTAAATATAGAATGCAGGAGAAGTGCTTGGGTGTTACTATTGTGTGTGTTCCCTGACTGCACGTGCAATGTGTGTCGTATGTCATTTTCCCAGAGGAAATTTCCTATACTTGGTCATTTCTTCTCAGCAAAATACCATTTGAGTGTTATTATTTAAAAAGGTCAAACCCAAACATTTTGTATATACATCCAACTTTTTATGCTATTGTTTTGACATGAATTAAGTTCATTTTGTACTGTTAGGTTGTAGGAGGCCACATCAAAAGTTCTTTCGCTGTTAATGTCTCTTTTGCAGTTCTTCCAATTCATACAGCATTAAATAGCAGATACTTGTTTTTATGGGAGGAGATAGCTTTCATTCATATCCTAGGCTGCTTCATTAAGCTCCATGAGGCATTGGCAAATGCTTAAGAATTTCTTTCCAAAGAACCAAATTAAAACCATAGATCAGCAATTTCAAAAGAGATAAGACATAAAGATGTTTTATTTGCAGTGCCCTGTTAAAACATTTTAAAATGAACCTGAAGGACTCAGACATTAGCAAGTTATCACAGTTCAATACACAGCAGTGTATAGCCTACCTGCAAAAGTTATTTGTGAACTCAGCCTCTCAGAGCAGTAAAATTTTGTTCTAACACACTTTATATAACACTAAATAATTTTGTTCTAACACACTTTATTTTCTCAGTACTAAGAATATTTATGGTCCACAGATCACCTTGTGTAAGAACTCAATTTTCTTAATGTAAAGGCAAAGATGATGTTTGGGATTAGACCCTTGAATCACCTGGGAGACTTTTCCAGTCTACCTTCCTCTGACTCACACAGTGTTCCTGCTGGTGACTGTGGGCTCACCCCACTAACCAGAGGAAAGTCAAACTGTTAAAGGATGATGCTAAACTGTTTAATGAAGTAAGAAACCAGACCTTGGAGTGACCATACCAGGTTCATATCTATATAAAAGCAGAAAGGAGCATATGGACTATTTTAAACAAAGCTGGCCAGAAATCACCATAAAGGACTGAATCTCTGAGCTGCTTGGACACCTGAGCTATTACAGATCTTCATTTACTACACTAATATTACTCTGGTACATGAGAAGGCCAGCCATGTGCTGGCTTCCTTCTGAAGAAAGGTACACAAGTACATGACACTGCAAAACAGTCTGAAAAAAAAATTTAGAACTTAATTTATGCACGCAGTTAAGCTCTGTTACATCTGTGACCTTCCATCACTGAGTTTCAGAAGGGATCATATGCAGGGAATTGTTCTATGTCAAACATCCATGTTTGAGTGTCTTTGTGCCGTGGAAAATAGTTTTTTGTTCAGCCATTTCAGTCTGTTGTAACTCAGACCTCAACTGGAACACTTCACCAAGCACTTGCCCCTCTCTAATCCATATTCTCAAAGAACAGTTTTTGCTGACAACCATCCAAGAGCACTCAGACTGACCAAGCAGGAACACGTGTTCCTATTTGTTCTGCCTGATTAAGTTTAACAGTGGAATGACAAGATTTGTAAGCCATGCCATGCACAGAGAAACTTTTCCTAGACCAAAAAATTCCAGATTTTTGCACATTGTTCCTAATAAAAATTAATTCAATATAGGACCAGGATCCTCAGCTGGTGATTAATTTGCACAGTGGTACTCTTCACTGCCCAAGACCGAATTCAGATGCATCTACATGCATCAGAGACTACTATAGAGAACTAGGAGGCCAATACAAACATTTCAACCATTAGGAATACACAGCAGGGTAATTAGAGTTGCATTTAAAAGAAAATTTGCTTAGACAAACTGCAATCACTGTATGACTGATGGAGCAGAAATAAGCAGAGAAACAGAAGACTACCAGAAGAATATGAGTGACAGGTATCGTGGCTGTGGTCAGTGAAAATGTCCTGCTCAGAAGGACCTGTGGGTGTCCAGATCCAAGTAGTTTGGCAGAGAAAGGGAGAAACTGAGAGGTTTAAGTCTCAGTCCAGCAGCTCAGCATTCGTGTCCATTAACACTGAATTAGTTTCCAGAAGAATTGTGGGCCTTTTCTGCCCAAGCACTGACAGCAAGATTGAGCCACCTGTGCTTTGCTTTCCTCCTTTCTTTCGGTGTTTCTTTAGCTGCCATACTAAACATAAGTTGCTTAATTTCTTTAATAAGGAAATAGAACAAATGCAGTGAACTAAGAGAATTACTAAGCCTTAAGCTGGCTCTCTTTTAAAGGTGTCATGTTGTTTCTTGGTCACTGCTAAGAGGCCTCAAACTTGCAGGTGAGCCACATCTGTAATTTACCTTGCATTCTGTGAACCTGTCTGCAAGACTTAACTCTCTTTTGTGATGGGCAATATCAGTTAAAAAGGGAGAACCTCCAAATAGTACATTTGGAAAATAAATTCTAATAGGTGTGATAAAGATTTGCCTTACAAATAAAAGCTTTATAGTGAGCATTTACTTGGTTTACACCAGTGTTTTACTTAATTTTTAATGCCTTTTTATAGCAGTGACTAGAATTTACCTTAGATAAGAGTTCCTCTGTATAGGAACTATTTTAATATTTTTACCAGGTTTTTTTTAATTTTCATAGAATATGTGTATATTGTAAGGCGAGAAATTCAACTTTGATGTAACAAGGGTATCACACAAGACCTATCTCTCCATCATAAGATTTTGTAGTCAGCCAGTCTAGTTCAATAACATGTTGGCCTTTGATTATAAATGTAAAAATGTGATAAAGGAGAATAGAATATTACCTACAGCTAATGCACATTGTAGCACAATATTCTCCATTGCTGCCTTAATCTCATAAAATGAACTCATGTGTTTTTAATTTCTATTCCAAAAAAAACCAAAAAATCCAGAGTATCCTTTGGCTGCCGTTTTGTGTTGTTAGATGACTTAACATCAAACCAAATGTGTTAGTGTCCAGTAGATCTACTTCCAAAGCAAGAGAACACATTGCAGTTTTCAGGAATAAGTTTTCATAGGAGCTCAAAATTTGCCAGTAGTATAAATACTCTCCAAAGTGCCCCAGTGACCAAAAGTGTCCAAGCATAGACATGATATGTCCATGCCTGATTCCATGAACTGTGCAATCTGAATCTGCAGGGCCATTTACCTTTACTTTTTTTTTGCCTTTTATTTTTTTTTTTTTTTAAGTCTTTGGTTATCTGGGGAAATGGCATTCCACAATTTTTTTTCCTTTTTTTTTGTTTGTTTGTTTTTTTTTTTTTCCAAAGGGGGACACCTACATGCCCATGTGCATAATTAGAAACAAGTACATTTCTTATAAATATGGATATGGATGTGTGTGATGTGTGCTGGTTAACTATACTTAAAATGCTGATAAAGATGGTGAATGTAAAGTATTTGTCCTCATACCTCTGTCTTTCTGTGATCAGTGTAAATAAGAACTGTTTTAAGCTGTGCATTAATGTAACAGATTATCCCAATATTGTGTATAAAATTATTTAAATAAAATCTGACAAATATGCACATAGAAAGAGTATCAAGAAAAGTCTTATGTACCAAAAATTTACTCATGACAGTCAATTAAAAGGTGAAATGAAAGTTCTCCTTGTTGTCAATCCTATTCCCAGCTAAAGCTTTGCAGGGGCAGCTGGTCCTTGGCTCAGCATTGATCTCTGCCCAGAGCTGGAGTGCTTGACTCCCAGGGACAGGCACCTCTGGGGCAGGATCTGAGAGCAGCAGGGAAAGGGCCTCCAGGAGCCAGTCTGGAGCTGACTCTGAACACTGGCAGAGAGCTAAAAGCAAAAACCCAAAAGGGAGGAAACCCACGTAGCTGAACCCTCAGGAGCCCATTGACATCTTTTGGTGTCCAGTGGGCAGATGAATTTCTACATCTGAACTGCCCTCAGGAATGTAACTACAGGAATGCAGTGGGAACCACATATTGAAAGGAAATAATCAAGACCTGTTAGGAACACGAATCAAAATGCATAGCCCAGCAGATATAATTCCCCAAGGCTACATTGTTTTCCTTTTTACAAGCAATGCCTTTTGGCCCATTAATTTTGCCCTAAGTAGTAGCAGTCATAAGCACATCATTCTTAATTTATGAATCAGCCAGGAAAAGGTTCATATCCAACATGAAGGAAGAATAGGTAACTGATTATTTTATATTTTTTACACTATAACTTACACCACCTTCTTATATTTCCACATGGAACATCACAAAATTATGAGAAGCACTATTTCCAAAGGTGCATTTTGTTAGGCAATCTCTCTTATCTACATACAAATTTGATCCTTGGCATGTACCGAAGCTAATTGAACTTTCCTCAGTGCTTTTTTTTTTAAGCAGATCTCAATATTATTAAGGTACAGCATCACTTGTTTATATTCCTCAAGCAAGGAAAAACACAGTTTAAATTGTTTTAATACATCTAAAAACTGAATAACAAAATTTTTGGATGTCAGTTTTTAATAATGTCAAACACCTGAACCCACAAATTAGTTTTAAAAAAATTAAAAGTTAATTCATTTCAAAATGCTTTAAAAGAAACTTCTGTGAAACATTCAATCAATTTGCTGTTCAGCAAAAATCTGTTTACAAAATTTTACCACGACATTCTCCTATCAACCATTTTCACCAAGCTTCAGTCAACTGGTAAGTCTTTGAGACTCAGCATTAGGACACTATTATGGAAGTAAAACTAGGCAGGGATTACCTAAAATACCAGAATAGTTTTGTCCTCCTGGAAAGAGGAGGAACCAAGTTTCCTATCTGATTTTGGATACCTACATCATTGCATCTGATATTCCCCTAATTTACCCCAAAATCAGGAATGTAAGTAACAACTTCTTTCAAAACCCAAAACAGAAGAAGCAGATTAGGTACTGGGTGCTGTTAGTGGTACCAACAACAGTGTCAGCATCCCTGATTCTTCAGCATCTCAGATTCATACAAGTAAACATGAAATTTCAATTTGCCCTCTTACCTAAGCTAATATTTATAACCTAAGTTAGTTTAAAATGCAGAAGCGTAACAAAAAATAATCTTTGAAAAGAAATTTGAAGGCTAGGAAAAGTCAAAACACAACTGATTGTTTCTTATTATAAAACAAATCAACAATGCTGCCAAAAAGTTTAAATATAATGCTCTTCTAAATGCGAAGAGAACAAAGAGGGAAATTAAACGATGTGTTTAAAAGTAGCAACTAAAGTAACAAACACTTCTTTAAAAAAGTTCAGAGAAATCGGTTTAGCCTTTTTAAAACAGTGCACTGTTATAATTGAAAGAGATCCAGAAATGCCTACTTGCATAATCCACCAACATGTAATTCCAGCAATAAATCAAAAGCAATTCCTAGAGAACAGAAAGGCCCTCCACTTCCTCAGCTGTAAAAACAGTGATAATAAAACTTTATCTCCATAAAGTTTTGAAAGACCTTGGACAGACCAGAGCAATGGCATTACACAAGCCAAGTATTAGAACACTTCAATCCTACAGTTGTTAAACTTTTTAAAGCACAAAACCAACCCCCACAAGAAAAACAAACAAACAAACAGAATGTTGCACTCTCTCCTATAGTTTGGAAAGAAATGTACCTCAATTTTCTTTGACTTCTGCATTGAAGACTTATTTTCAGTTAAGGACTTTAAGTCATTCAAGTGGCAGAAGCCCTTTGCCTTTGAAAGGGTTTGTATTTTACATGGTTCTGAGAGTAACCTGAGCAATCTTTTCTGCCAAAACTCTCTGCTGCTGCCTGCTTCCACATCTCCCACTGCAGCCCTCCCCACTTCTCTCACTCCTATTTTCTTCAGTGCTATTTTCAAGGCTACCTATGAATTTTGTGGGGGTTTTAGTACCCTCCTGAAAGCAACCAAGTGCCTTTATCTTCCCAACATCCTCCTAAAGGCGTGTTATTAGTGGCATTTACAGAAGACCCAGGCAGACAAAGGTCCAGATCCATAAGATATATTTTGGAGATGCCTTGGCCCACAATCCCACAAGTCCTCTCTGAGAAGGTTCTACACACACACATAGACACTTTCAGGAAGGTTGCTGCCTAACTCAGGACTGTGGATTCCAGTCTGAGAGTCCAGAACTGAAGAACTTTGCCTTGGAAAGCCAAGCCCCCTCACAGGTCCTGCCCTCAAATTTGGTCAAAGTTGCAAAAGAGGGAATTTCTCTCATGAGGCTGGTGACACACCTGGAAAACCATTGTGTAACACAGACTGAGAAGAGAAAGGGCAGTCACAGCCCTTCAGCCAGTGCATCACTGCAGCTGCCAAGTTATATTCTGTTATTTCTCATTATGCTTCTAGATGCAAGCTGAGACAGGAAAAATTAGATCAGGTATCCACCTTTGTAAAGTGCAGTGACTGTAAAAGATGAAGCTGAATTTAAAAAAGGACACTGGCCATTTCAATTTTCCCCTTACATCAATATAAGCTTTCCCTATGCTATCACAAGTCTCACCATTTCCCATAAAAGCATCTTCATACTCTTGCTACAAGATTAATGATTCCTTGGCACAGCAGAACAGTCAGTGCCCACTATGCTCCTTCAGAACATACAGGAATATCAGCATATCATACATTTATAGGCCCAGGCAGAACATACATCCAAATACTCAGTATTTTCCACCATATTATCCTCAATAGCAGAGTATGTTTAGCACAGTTCTCAAATTTCAAAGTAACAGGTCAAAGAACCAATCTTCTGGTCTTATAAGAAGCTCATAAGATTTAACTATCCACCTCAGCCAACAACAGAAATCTGGAGCCAGCATGGATCCAGGTAAAGAAGTAATATCATTTGCATGAACATACACTAGTAAATTGCTGAAGGGAACAGGCATTGTATCTTCCACATACACATTTAAAATAAATTGACACAGTCTAGAGCTGCATAAAGTTGATATTTACAAAAAAAAAAATAAACCTTATGCCTAATTCAAGCACAATCTGCACAGCTCCTTTTGCTTTGGACTGAAAAGCATCAGTCGTGGGCACATTTACAAACAGAATGTGATGAAATGTTACAGAAATGTACCCAGCAGGTGTCATAACTAAATAAATTATTGTGCTAGATTATATTCAGAATTATTTTTGCAGGGCAATCTTGCTAGAAAATTTATTTTCTTCTGACTTAAACACTAAGTTTTACATGTCTTTAAAATACTGAGAAATTCTCGTATTCTCATATTCTCATGGCATTGCCATTCCAAAGACTTGAAACACATAAGGAAAGAAAAGCTGAGGTTTTATACATGGAAGTGCTCCATCCTGGGGGGCCAGATTTGTGTATTCATACAGCTGAAGACAAAGTAAAAAAATACAGAAAATGGAAGGTAAGCCCAGACATTTCCATAGCAAAATTTAACACCTTTTTTTCTTTCAAAACAAAAAATAAATGCACAATAAAATAAACAAATAGAATTTCCAGCTTGGTTACCTTGCACCACAAGCAGAGGTAAAAGAACAAAACCAAAATAGTCACCCTTTAAGAATTAAAAGGGTTTTCCTTTTATTCAATCAGATTAAAAACAAATCAAAGGCAAAAATAAACCAGGTTTGAAGTTTAACCACCAAACAATTTTAGATCAGTCTGCAGGTGTTGGTCCCTTTGGAAACTGCTCTTTCAGCTCTTACAAGACTGAAGACAAATCCTGCTCTGCCCTCACCTAATTTTGGGCAGTGAAACACTCGAAAGGCACAGCTTCTTATGAAATCAGAACAACAGGTAACAATTGAGATATTCCAGAACATATAGAGACATCGTAAAGTTTCTTGCAGAACTGAAATAACTACAAGTTGCTACAATTTTCAAAACAGCAGGACTTTATACCTAACAGCTCCTAAACCAGCCTGAAAACCTGAATTTTTTTGGAAGCAAAAACATAAGTGGCTAAGGAAGGACAGCTCCTTATCAAGTATTTCAGCAATTCAGAAGCTTGATGTATCTTGCAAATTAAAGAAACACTGAGTGTGTTTTCAAACATCCAAAGAACTGAAAGAACACAAGGAGTCACAAGTAGCAAAATATTTTTTTTTGTTGCCATATGCTTCATCAACTCATGTTTCAACACAATGGCTAATCATGTTAAGGGAGTTGGTCTCTTGTAAAGTATTTAAAAAAATCAGTGGATGGTTTTATTTCAAGGTGTTATCCTTACTGTACATGTTTAGATTTTCATAATACTGGTTGATCTTTTTCAGATCATTACATCTCACGCAATGCTAATTCACAGTGACTTGGGCAGAAATTCAGCCAAATACATCCAAAGACCACTTGACATTCAAAAATGAGCTAGCCAATAGCAGGAAAAATTATTGGTCAAAGGAAAATTAAAAGGCAAATTATAAAAGGCAAATTATAAACCTCTTAAGCCTTCAAGAATTCCTGCTTTTTCTTTTTTTTTTTTTGACAAATATCAGTGATATTTGAAATTCTTTGAAGATAAACTATACTATTTCTTTGCCCTTTTTTATTGTTATGGAAGAAAAATATTCAAAGTTTTAGTTGGAATTCTTAATAAAACAGTATTTTTTTTAATATATTTGGAGCTAGATGAACTTTACAGATACACAGCTGCATTACCCACTAGAGTACAGAAAAGCTCAATGCTTCAATGTTCAACTTCAATCCTCTAAGAGCCAGATTTTCTAGAGGAGCAAGTGGAATCTACTATTCACAACTCTTTTTTCCTAGTACAGAGAATTAAATCAAACCCTAGCCATACATACAGCTTCACTGTTCATGGTTTGCAATAGAGAATCAAAATAAGGCAATAATTTCCTTCCTAGATGTCTACCCAGTGTCTGTGGAAACATTTACACATTTTAATGAACAGTTGTTTCACATTATGTAAACCAAACTGGAAAGCGAAACACCAGCATCTACTGGTCCTAATTTTCCCTGTCTATGAATTTCTTATCCATAGAAGCAGACTAAAAGTTCAGCCACCCATTAATTTTCTTTCTTCAGTGTCCTGTTAAAACCAAATTGTCACGTTTACTGTCATTTCAGGCAAAAAATGTCTGGTCAAGCCATTGATTCCAACTTCAGGAAAGATTTAGTTCTCAAGTTATCCAGACAGAAATCGACTTTAGCCAAAATATATGACACTGCACACATTTGCAGAAGGCACCAGTGTTGGGGTTTTATTACTTCTGGTCACTGAGACTCAGAAAAAAACCCAACATAATTTAAGATATTTACATAACACTGAAGCATTTTGAAATGAAAATCCATTATTTAATTTCCTTTCTTTCTGCCGAAGCCAGAAAACAATCAAGCAGGGAATATTGGTGTTCAATACTGTTTTCCTAAATATCTGATCAAAAGTCTTCCATAGACAGGCCCGGGAAACATTTGAAGTTCAAGTCTTAACTACTTGACACATTCTATCATTTCTGCTAAATTTGTGAGATTAATCTTGGAATTAGGTTTTCAGTTTTACCCAAAAAAGCACTTGCTTTCCACAAATATCAACATGGTAATTATTGCTTCTACATATATTTCTGCAAGCAACTATTTGCAACAATATTAACCAACGTGAACATGACAGTTTACAAACAGAGAACAAAACTACCATTTTGGTCTAAGTGGTTATTCACTCATTACCTTTCACATAAACCTTCCCAGACAGCTAAACAGCAGAAATAAAGAACTTAGAAATGGCAAAAAAGTTGTAATTTCTGTCAGAGAAAAAAAAATGCTCTCACCTCTCAAAAAAGAAATATTTGCTGCTTCTTTCTGTGGTGACCATGAAAGCAAACCTTTCAAGAAATTTTATATTTTGACTTTGAATATGACCAGAAATTATCACAGTTACAGCTACTCAATTGCAAAATTGAAAACATCATCACCAATACTGCATATTCGCACCTGTTGCTTTAACTGGGAAAAGTGAAAAAAAACCTCACAGACAGGAAAAGCTTATCAAAACAAGCAGGGTGTTCCTAGTCTCTCTATCCCTGCAACAGAGGAATTCTCTGGTAGTACTGGCTCGGAAGGGCTCAGGCTGGAAGGGACCACAGTGGGTTGTGCAGCCTTATCCAGGTGGATCCAGACTTATTCCTGTGCCTCCCTTTCTGCCCATTGCCTGTCATCCTGTTGCTTGGCATCCCCCAGAGGAGCCTGGTCCATCCTCTGCCACCTCCCTTCAGAGAGTGACAGACACTGCTGAGGTCCCCTCTCAGTCACCTCCTAAGGTACACTTAGCTAAGGCTGATTCCTCCCTCCCCAAGGAGGGAAGCTTATCCTAAACCAAGGCTTCAGGTAAATGGGGGTGATTTGCTTGTAATCAAATAGACATGTATCTAAACTACATTCTGACTTCTTTCCAGAACATGCATTAAAGAAGCCACAGAGCAGAATTTTGAGCCTGAGGTGAAGCAGACACTGACTGCAGGATAATGGATCTTGTCCCTGGTTTAGTTCCTAGAACTGAGTGATTTTTCTGCCACCTACTGTCTTCATTAGAACTCTGGTCCTGAGAATTCAACAACATTCAGTCTTCCATGTTTTGCTAAGAGGTCACTGGCAGCTTCCCTTAAGCTTCTGCTTTTAATCCTTGAAGTTAATTAAACCCGATTGTAAAGAGTAAATTGATTGAACTTCACAGTTCATTTTTAGTTCTACCATCACTAAGCTTGCACCATCAGTAATGACAAATCTGAAGGGGACAAAGGCATTGTAGGGCTGCATGGTGAGACACACAGACCCCCAGGAGTTCCACAAAGCAAAATGAGAGCCCTCTAAACAAACACACAGAGTTAATGAAGTAAGGCCATGACGTACCTTGGCCGTCTTCAGCTCTGCCAGGCAACTCCACCACTGTCCCCTGCTGCATTGCATCAGGGCACTGCTTCACCTCCTCAGACACCTCAGGTTTGCCAGCTATGCAACCTGGGTAGGGGCTTCTTAATCCTCTTTACTCAAAACAATTCAAGTCAGCTGTGGCATTTATACCAGCTGTAGCTCGTTTGGTCTAGGCCAAGTAACAGACAGAGAGAGTAAAAGAGAAAGGGAACCTGCAATACCTTTGAAAGAGAGGGAAGCATTAAGTTTTTTCTAGAACATTCCATAATCTAAGAAAACATAGATAAAGGTGTGCATTTGAAGACTATGGCATTTGAATGTTGGATAGAGATGATTTTATTTAATTTATTATATAAATACTACATTTGTCTTCTTGTTTCTCTGGGCCTCAGTTACCCCATTCCCATTGGGATAATAAATAAGACTGAGAATTGACTGTGTAAGTACTCTGGTTTCCCAGTTTTGGAAAAGAACAAACTGTTATTTAATTTCTGGTTGTCTCATCCAAAACAATGGCAAGAAAAGCCTAAGTGCTGATTGAGTGCCAGTGTAACCCCCTAGATGCCCCCGAGATCAGCTCAGCTGGTGAGAGGATGGTCCTAATAACACCAAGGTCGTGGGTTTGATCCCTATATGGGCCATTCACTTAGGAACTGGACTCAATGATCCTTGTGGCTCCCTTCCAACTCAGTATATTCTATGATTCTATGAAGGGACAGAAGCCCACATCAGCCTTGCTCTAATTTGAAGCACTTAAGCAGCCCAGGAATTTCAAACTATCTTTAAATCACTGTTTTTACTCTTTTGTTAGGTGTGTTACATGCACCTACTGAACTGACCCTGAGTCCCTTGAACTGTTTTATTCTTTGTTTTTAAATCTATTTTATTTAAAAATTAAACCTGAAATATAAATCCCCCTCCTAGGCATATAGACTATCCTTTGTTATTCAAGAACAAAATGAACTGTTTTCTGCTCATCTGATTTGATGTTTTTGTCCTTGCAATATGCCAGTTCAGTAGTTCACATTTTCCATTGACTTTTCAATGCTTTCTGAAGCCCAAATGACATTACCCTTTAAGTACATGAGGCTGTTGACATCAAGAAAGAGGTAACACAGAAAAGTCACTGTATACAAAGCTAAGATACAATTAAGCAACTAAAAAGAAAAAAAGAGAATAATGATCAACCATTTCTGCTTCCATTCACCTTTTTCATGCAGAGCCCAGTTGGAGATACATCAGCTCTGACAGTCCTCACAATACAAATGAAGGTAGTGGGCAAGATCAGGTCAGAAAGAGTTCAGTTCAGGCTTCATACTGTGGGTTGGATTTTTATTTTGGGTTGTTGTTTTTTTCTTTTTTCCAGACATAAGAGTACCTTGTATGATCAAACCTCAAAGACACCTTACCACCTCTTCTGGATGTTTTGGGCTAAGTAATAGCCTTTGAAAGTTCTTTTTAGGCATTACATAGAGCCTGGCCCAAAGACTTCCAAGACATTTCAGTTTCCTATTTTAAAGAGAAATATTTCATTTTCCCCAAAGTTTTGTTTCAGTCTGTGACAAATGAGTTATCACTGTGATTTTTCATTAGCTATCATTACCCCTATCAGCAATTCCAGCTCAATTTCCAGGAATCATATTAGCCCAGCTACATGTACTATAGCTACACCAGAAAGGACTTTTTTGACTGTTTAGTTAGCAACCTCAGTCTCCATAAGATTAGATTTGACTAAATGAAGACCTCAATCTAACAGAAATGGCTTATGAGCTAAATATTTCTGGTACTTAATACTTTTTGTATGCAAGCAGAATAAGTAGTTATTACCTAGCTAGAACAAATGCATCAGGATGGTATCAAATTATTTGAAATGTAATTACCATCCAATATTTCCTAATTTTCAAGGCTTCATTTCCAACACAGAAATAAAAAACCTGATGTGAACTAAACACTAAAAATTAGAAAAATATCCCTTAGAATTATTCAAGAGGTTTCAAAGATCTTCTGCAGTGTTAGTATAATCCATCTTCAATAATGATCATATGCTTGAGCAAATCTGGCTTTTCAACAGTTCTTTAGCCAGCTGATTTCATTCCAAACACCTGATGCTATCTGATGTGACAAAAGGTCAAACTCACAAAATTCCTTAAAATTTATTTATATAATAAAAGTCAGTAAACTGCCCAGAAACCACAGCATAATTGCTGTGACTACGACAGTTTAATCCAATTCAAGAGGAAAAAAAGAACTTTGGTTAGCTGTCTGGTATCAAACTCATTCAGACAATTTGGACTCTAATCGAATTCACAAAACATTAATCTGTCTGGTTCCTGATCTAAAAGCTACCATTTTCAAAAACTTGTATCTGATCTTATTTGAATGTTTTCAAGATGTATAAAAACATCTTCCAGCAGGAAAAAAGTATGTGCAATTGCAGTATTTTGACCCTCGTAAAAGTCCTTCCCATGATTTAATATTATACATTAAATACCATACCAAATTTAAGGTATTTAATAAATATTCAAGAAAGAAAAGTAATTTCCGATGCTGAAGTTGCTGCAGTGTTTTTTCTATATATAATTATTAATACAGATTATACACATGCATACAACATACAAAAAACAAGAGTAGCCTGATGTCAACCAATGCAATGTGCTGATTTATAGAAAGCTTCTTTATAAGAGGACTTCCATAAAAAAGGGACTTTGTAAGTAGATCTGAACTGCTGTTCCAGCTCTCAGGAAACACTTTATTCCAATCCCATCCCTATTGTGATTCAAGTATATAGAGTTATAAATTCCTCATTAATTCTTGTTTATGCACTTTCTGTGCCCAATCAGTGGCAATTAGACTGATACATGTTTATGCCAAGAGAAAATTCTTATATTAAACCTGACTATAATTAATACAAACTCAAATCCACTGACCCTAGTTAGTACAATCCCTAGGGAGGGCTCTTTCGTTGTTTCCAAAAGTTTCCACAAAAATAATACTATCAACCCAGAAATATGCCCCAATTCAGTTGTGGGAGCACACCCAGATTGGTCTAGTAGAGGCATTCAGAAGATTTGCAGAAAATTCTCAGGCTTGGCCATTCTGAAGTTGTCCCAAAGCCAAATAAAATGAGAACAGAGGAAATGCAGGGAAACATCTTGCATGAATATCCATTGGAATTCAACACGAAATTTTGAATTTAGAAGCCTCTACAAACATGACAGTTGTTTTTCTTTTTTTTTTTTGGCTCAAAGACTGGAAGAAGCTCTTGAGGGGCAAAGTTCTATTCTATCAATAGCATGTGTTAAACTACTATGGAATAATTTAGGACCATGAAGCTGTGCAATTGCACACCTTTGTAAAAGTGAACTCACAAGCATAGACAACATTCCCTTCATTGGGTTTTGTGTCATATATTATTTTAAGTCACAGAAAAAGCAAATTACTGAAAACATTACTGAAAACAGTGTGATCACTACCTTCTGCAGGAGAGGAGCATGGAACAGTGCTCCAAGATCACTCCATGCTTGCCCAGACATATGAGGAGACACAAATAGGAGATGTGCTAAAAGCACAATCCTGCTCAGCATTTAAATATGAATGTGTACACATTTGGACTTTATCTGTAGTCAGTAGAAAAAGGCATCACCAGACAGCACTAAAGATTCAGAACCTGAATAGGTTTAATTGCTTTCTGGAATCTTTGCCTTTGCTCTTCATCAACTAGATCCTTTAATTCTGTGTCTCAGTTACAGAATGATAAGTTCACATTTTATATGAAATAACATCCCAACTGACCCACCAAATTTTACTTTCTTCAGCATCAAGTCTCTTGAAAAAGCAGGATGTGGTGACAAGCACTAATTGCAGACCTATCTTCTGATATGGACACTGAAAACCCAAGTACTCCTGAGTGACACAGATAAATAAACATACATTTACCATAAGCATTTCAAAGAATAAAAAAAAAATCTACAGGAAAACTTAATGAGGAAGGACTTCAAACAGTATTTGGATTCAAGGGTTTTATCTGTTTAGCTGAAATTTCGTACCAGGAATAAAAGGAGGGGTGGAGAAGTTGTTTCGTGAGCCACTAATAGCTTGACAGCTGTGTTTTACAGCCTAATAAATGAAGCTGATGAGCAGAGCTTCCAACAATTTATGATGATTTTTCTATTTACTCTGAAGAACTTTAGACATTGTTCTGATTAGTTGTTTTGTTTAAATCTTATGAATTATAAAATTTATATTTTACACAAATACTTGAAAAAGGCATCAATTCAAGAACACAGCAAATGACTTTCTGAACTTTTAATCTGAAACCCTAGTTACTGGTGTAATTTCACATTCAGTGTGGCTATATTTTGCATTCTGTTTTATCCTAAAATAGTAAACAAACTTGTAGTGTTAGCCTGAGAGTTGAGGCAGTAGAACAGCATCTCTAGTTTATGCTTCTGTCAACTACAGTACAGACCCTGGTCAAAAATATGTGAAAATGTTTTCCAAAATTTTTTAAGGAATCCCCTACCCTACCTTACTTTTCAGGAAAGAAGTATGACACTGCAAGAAAACAAAGGGACTCCTCTCATGATCTCACTTGAACCAAAGAAAAAGCACATATAGACCCCCAGAAAAACATCTTCAGGTCTATACAGGCATCAGATTATTGACATATAATTGTGTTAATGAGTAGATTAAAGTTTTTCATTAGTAGTTGCTAGAGTGATTTTTATGTGGGGTTCTTTTCTTTTTTTTTTTTTTTTAATTATTAGAATTCTAAAAGGAAACTTTCCTTCCCCCATCTTAGCAATATTAGACTGCATTCTGTAAGAAAAAAGCCCCAGCCATTTATAAATAAGGTTTATTATGGACTATGCAATATATTTTCTATAAATAGCACTTTTCTTGTCAAATATCTCTCAAAATTTATTACCAAGACATTATTAATTGTTCCCAAGTCAACAGATTAAAATGTTTAAAGGGTTTAGAAACACAGAAAGAAAATGCACTCCTGCTATACATGGGCAAAGAATTTCAAGCCTCTGATCTGGTAAGAAAATCTGAAGCACAGGAACAACAATAACCTGTAAAACAAAATGACCACTGTCTTCTGGATAAATAAAACTTGTACACAGACATGAAGACAACTGAACTACCAAGGGCTACGTTGAGCTGCAGAATGATTTTACTGCCCCAAAAAGGAGCCCTGGCCGTAATCCTGTCTTTGAAATCAGACATCTCACAAGCTCCTGTGGGGCATGACTAACTGGCTAGAAGGAAGAGAAGCAATAACTTCAGGACTGCTACCAAAACCAGTCTCACAACAAATATATATTGCTTTATGTTGGTGTGCAATGTGCACAAACATGGTGACTTTGCCTCCTAAGACACAGCACCACAGAAGCCTGGGAAACATTCACAAAATGGCAGCAATTACACAAGAGGCAATTTTACTGCAACTCATACATCCTTTTCTCCATGTTTTGCTACCTATATGTAAGCCAGCCCACATGTCGTTTCTGATGCAGCAAAATTCTAAAAAAGTTGCAGCTCCACCACAGAGTAGGATTCCCAAAAGAAGAATCATTGCTGGAGAAGTTGGTGTTTATCCTCAGGGTAAGCTGACAGGCACATGCTTTTGGTGCATAATGTGACAATAAACAAAGCCTGCTCTATATATTTTCTGGCTCACAGACAAACACCATGCAATTAAAAGTCAAATTAACTTGGCTAGCAACTGCTAATAGTTTTCACATATTTGGAAAATAGAGCAGTGGTTGTCTGTTACAAATTATTTAAGGCTGACTCATTTTCAGGGATTCTAAGCACCATAGGGCTTTTAGTGACACTGCCTGGCTTTCACAAAAATAACACCAAAAAAATTTTAGGAGTGATGATAATAAACAAGCCTGACATGACCTACTGGGGCTCTTTATTACAAAACTATTTAGACAACAATATCTACAGACAGAGGAGAGCTGTTGAGCAATAAAAAAATAAGCACTTTTAGCCTCAGGAAGCCCTTCTTTCTAGCATATCCCACCCATACCAAAATCTGGGGTTAGATAAGGCTCTGAAGTACCTAATAGTATGAAGATTTTTCTTTTCTTTATGTGGAACAAGTACTATGCACAGTTTAATCCACATCACCCTGTCAAAAATGTTACCTGAAAGTACATTTAGACTCATGGTATAGGTTTAGGTAATCCTTCCATGTCTTATTCTTCCCCTATAAAGCAAATACTGTGGTATTTTGTTCCTTCACAGAAATCAGCTTATTCATAGAAATTCTATGAAACCTCCAAAGAAAAAACAGTGAATTTAATACAGTTTCTTAGCTTTTCTGATTAATACACTATACACAGCTGCTATTCTTGATTCATTTCAGTTGCAGCCTACTTGGATAATACCACTTTTCTCTCACATACAGTTGAAGGTGATACACTAGTATTTTCCATACATTTGCAAATGTATTAGCCTATAATAAGTTTGTTAAGCTCATTCAAATTCCAAAGAATAAAAAGGATGAGAATGTACACAGCTTGATGTCTCTGAACTTAGACGTGTTCAGTAAAGAATCAGTGTGTATCACCCTGTCCACATCTAACATTCCTGCATCACAACATGGTTTCTTCTGTGCACAAGTCTCAGTTGTTTAGTATTGTCCCTTGGTGAGCCTGAAACAGGGTAGAGTGTGATTTATTTAAAAGATAGAACTATAAATTGTTCTTTGCAGTGATTCAACCATGTCTCTGAAGGTATACAAGAGGTACAAAATGTGTGTGTGTATACAAATAAATAATTCTTTTGTTGAAAGTTGCCATAGAGACACTACTTAGTGTTGACCAGAATGGCAGCTCCTGTTGAAGTAAACAGAGCTGAGAAGAAGATAATAGACCATGAGATTTAAAAACTAAGTCACATTAATCTACCTCTTTAATAAAACTAGTTAGTTACATAGAAATTAATTCTGTGCTGAATGTTCCTGTGGGCTGTTGTAACTCACTGACTTCAATGAAGTCACCTCATGGATGGGTTTGCCTCTCAGTTTTATTGAGGCTCTCAATCCCTGACAAAGCTTATCTGCCAGTGTGGAGCTGAATGGGAGGACTGGGTCAATATTTCCTAACTGAAACTGTGGTAACAACTCTCCTGGCCTAAACAGGGCCTCAGAATATGTCCCCACAAACTTCATTGTCAGCGCTTCTAAAAAAAAAAAAAGTGTCCTGACATTTTAAATGCCCCCTGCAATTCAGCAGATAATTTTGTATCTATACACACACACACACACACAAAGCCTCTTAGAAATTTTAACTCTGAACTTCCAGTTCTTCACTACACCTTCTCTGCCAGCTCTGATGGTCACCTACCTAGCAGTTTACACATATGGTTATTCTCATATCTTATCAGTCCTTTCTCCTGGTGGATTATGCAAAAACCCTTCTCTGCCCAGAATTTCTGACATCCTGAATAAGCTGGAAACAGAGCATCTTCAGGAAAATAAGACTAGTTCAAGATCATTGTATTCAAAGCTAAACCTGACCCCCCTAATAATGCAAGCAAGATGCAAAAGCTGAAAGCACCGGGAAGCCATTTTACCATCACCTCAAAAGTTTAATGGGCTTTGATTCAAACCAGTTAAGGTCCTCTTATTTAAGGAAGGGATGCACTGACATCCAAGTCAAGACATCAGTCAAACAGGAAAGCTTCCAGTCTAGTCTATTTTAAAACTATTAGAGCAAAATGTACATTTGAGCCAAAGCAGAAACAGTAGATATTCCTGCAGGGCTCTGGATAAAATGATTACTCAAAAAACATGTGATTTCGAAAAAAAGCTCTACTTACTACCAGACTAATCACAGCTTCACTGCTTGTTCACTCAACTAATAAGACCCTTTTATAACAGGATGGAAGGACACAGGACTTACATACAGGTGAGGAAACAATAGACACAACAGATTAAATGGGTGAGAGAACTAAACTAACAACCATTATCCACCTCCTCTGACTTTTTTCCTCCAATGTTAGAAAGATCCACACCAGCTGAGCCTGGAAAGCAAGGGTGAATCAAAGGCTGGATTGCTAAGAATTGTATCCTTCCTATTCTTCTCTATACATCTGTTCACTACCAGGGCAAACAGTGTTAAGACAACCTATCTGCAGACACCCATCTACACACTTTGCAGAAGATAGTTGTGAGAGGACATCAGCAAGCAAGGAAATCTTTTCAGATTTCAGAGACACTGCTACAGGTGTTTTCCCCCATCCTCAACATTTTGAAGTCTCCACAACTAAAATACATATTTTATGTATCAGACACATTCTCATAAGTTGTTGTTAGCAGGAAAAGAACTCACAGCACCAGTCACACAAATATAATATTTAGTTTTGAAAAGAACTTTTAACGTTATATCCATAAAGGCAGGCAAAATCTAATCAAGTGATATCCTAACACATGACATTTTAAATGGATATCCTTAAAATATTTTGTGATTTCTTTTTTATTTAAGAAAGTCTTATTTGTTCTTAAATCCTAATTTCAGTAGGGACATAAGCACTTTTGCACCTAAGGAATATGGTGGCTATAAAAATGCACATAAAACTAAGCAAAAGCCCTCCTATATCAGGCTAATTTTGTTCAAACTGAAGTCAAAAGAACAAATAACACAAGAAGATATGTATTTAAACAAGATAAAAGTGTGCTCAGAAATGAAAACTCTTTTTCAACAATCAGTCCCCTCATACTCCTCAGTTTTAGGAGTCATTGTAAGTGCAGTTTTGGCTCTAGAGGGTTTGGTCTAGGTCAGGCTTTTTGAAAATATGAGTAAGAAGGATCCATTACAGCTGCTGTATTCATGTCTTTCTGGCTGGGGGAACAGGCTGACTCTCCCTTTTCCCTGTCATCAGTAGGTCGTGTAGGTGTTAATGTCATCAGAAACTTTGCTTCAAGGGGGTTTTTTCCTCTCCTTCTAGATTTTATAACCAAAGACAAAAAAGGAAATTTGCCTGTGTGATCCACTCTAGCAGTAGCAATAATCTTTCAGCATTAACTCCTTACTGAAAACTGTGTCACATCTAAGAGATTACCATAAAAGGACACCATTTTAGCCCCTGTGCATTACTGAGAAGTCATTGCACTATTTGCAGGATCCTGCAGGAAGATAATAGCTCATTAAAAGCAAGAAAGCTGGAGAGCAAGCTTATCTACCAATTCCAAAAGTCATCATGGGGCATATGAGGTCAGTTTATACCCTTGTGTCCCGTGTCTCACAGCATTAATCTTTCCATGACAGAGACTGAAGCTGCTGGGAAAACCTGCAGGCACCACAGCGTCTCCAGCAGCATTTCAAGGCCACTGACACAGCACAATTAATCAGCATGTGCTCTGTGTGTGTTCCATACAAGTTATTCAACTCCATCTCTGTCTGTTCCCCTCATAACCACCGGGGACTCACACCTACAGGGCAGCACAGCTGCATTTCCCAGCGATTTGGAAGTGGGATCATCATGGGAGAAGCAGTATGAACAGACTCAGTTTTTTCTTTGAGAAATGGGGCCGAATGACCTTCCTCCTCTCATGACATTGCACACCCAGGGACGGCCCCTCGCTCATGCATGAGTGTCCCTGCCAGCTCCTCTGCTCCCTGCGGGCTGTGCAGAAGGCAGAGCTATGAGCTCTGCTTCTCCTTTAAGAAAGAGGCAGACTAATTGGGTTTGCCACAAAGACACACAGAAGTTACTCAGCTTTCACTTCAGGGATGCTGTGGCCAGTCACATACAATTTCAAACAGAACTAGAATTATGACATGGCACGAGAATGTATCTACAGGCTTTGAAGGTTATTTCAGAGCCAGAGGCTATAGTGTTTGTTGTTGCATGGAAGGGGAGGGAAGGTGCAAATCCAGCTTCCCTTCTCTTCCAAAGAAATTAGAGGATGGATGTCAAGATTCGTTTCTGATGCCTTCCATTGATTCCTCTCAGAGAGGTGGCTCACCTTCAGTGTTTATTTTACCCTGCACATCCAGATCTGTTGTTCTTATCTAACACACAGATATTTCCCACAGTCTCTGCTGAGGAAACTGGGACACTGGTGCCTCACTTCAGTTCTCACCTCATTTTCCTCAGTCTCTTCAAGATGTGTGCATGAATACCAGCTATTTGCCTACTGCTATTCTAATTTTGTTTTCCCATTCAGATCTCTCCATTACATTTTCCTTTTCATCTACCACATTCTACCTCGCATAGACACTTCTGTTTTGTCAATCTCTTTTAGTACACTTGAATATTCCAGGACTTTTTATCACAACTTCATAGATTCATCCACCCTGTATTCCCTCTGTCTCTAGACAGCAATTCTGGCAAGAGAGTACTTTCCCAGTGAGATCATTCAGCAGGATCTGTAGGACATACCTAGTTTTGATCCCAGTTACATCCACAGCAAGCTTCATATTGTTGAACACGGGCTTTTGGTCACCAAGGGAAGACATTTCATATTGAACTTTGTACAGCAGGACTTGCAAATCTTTTTGTGTAGTTAGCACTGGGAACCAGCTACATGCCCATTTGTAACAGTGCAGCTTCCTATCCCAACAATAGCAAAGAAATTATGCCAAGCCAAAGATTTTAAACTCTTATCTTGTAACTTAGCAGACAAAACCAAGAAGTCTTAAAAACACAGATATGCATCTGTGGATCAAAGTTTGGTAAATGCTGCTTTAAAAATACTCTCACAGCTGAGTCAGAGATAATAGCCTTTCATGTGGTGTCTCTTAACTCATAAAAGATTATTTGAAGCACTATGCCCATAAATGTGCACATATGTCTTATTAATGCCAACTGAAAGCGTACTTGTGGAATACAGAACAGACACTTGAATCTTCAATCTTGAAACAAAATTAAAAATAATATATTTAATAAACTCATTAAAAAGAAAATCTTAATGCACTTACTTTAGCATAACAGGAAAGATAGAAAGAAAATACCAAAGTAGGTTTTGGTAAGGTCTCTCATTGTAGATAACAGCTCTCTATGTCAGGATAAGACCACAGCAAAGTAAGCCAAACCATTTCTTGCCCTTTTCATATGCAATCCTCACACACATGACTGCAGTTGATATTTTGCAGGGGAAAAATCCTCAGAAATTATTAATTTTATTAAACATTCTGCCACAGACCCTGTATTTGTGTTCAGTAGAATGTTTGGCCCCGATGACAGAACAGAAAAGAAACAAAGACCTCCAAACAAATGGATGGTATTGCTCAGACTAACCCAGTCTTCAGAAGTACATTTCCTCCATTTTCCTTAGCAGCTGCTCTGTGTGGAAGTGGCAGAAGTGAGGAGACTGAATGAATCTTCCATGGCACTGAATAAACTTAGGTTTCCTGGAATCCAGGTTAGACATTTTGGGTTACAAGTGCTTCTTTTGGGTCTGAGTAAGAAAGCAAACAGTTGGCTTTCAATGTTTCCTTCCATTTGCTAACAGCATCTAAGTAGTAAAATTAAAATATCATGTTTATTTCCATCATTCACACACCTTTTAATTCAAGGTGTTGGTGCAATATTTAAGATATGCAATGAACTGATATGCCATGAAATAGAAACCATTATAAATTCTTCTGTTCGTGGAATTAGATGTGGCTGACACAGACCCCTTATTGAATAGTGTTCATCTCAAAGGGTAAAGAACACCATCTTAAATTTCATGGGGGATTTCCTTCTGAGGACTGAAATATTGTAAGATCCAATATAAACCCATCAGTTGAGCACAGCTGAAGGATCTTACTCATCTCTGTAGAAACAGAAGCCAGAAAATTCCCACCACATATTCTATTTAAAGGAAGCAAATGAGTTATTTTGGCAGTGTCTCAGTCAGGACTCCCAATGCCTTAGCAGGCTCTGAATAAACTCTAAATTATAACAAAACAGAGAAAATCTCCAGAACACGTGTTTTTTGGGTTTGGTTTTTTTTTTTTTGGTTGGTTGGCTTGGTTTTAAAAAAAGCCCATTTAAGAAAAAACACAAACATTTTGGAAGTTATGAGAGGAATCTAATTATTTTCTTAGACTACTTCTACACCAATGAACTTTAATAGGTATTTTTAAAATAGAGGCAGAATTGCCATTACCAGCTTTTGTCAAGCTCCAACGATAAATTTTTGGATTAAAAAACTGTCATGAAATCCGTTCAACACTATGGCATAGGGTCACAAAGTACTTTTATAAATAGCAGTAATAGCTTATGCTGTTTCTTTTATGAAGAAAGTCAAGAATAGCAACAACCAAAATATACTGTGCATTCACAGAAATTCCTTATTCTACAGAAAAAGCTGCAACCAAGTGAAGTTTCATGGAGAATAAGCATCCTTTGGCAACATCCTTTGGCAGTTTTCTTCAGCCAAAAGGCTTTCACATGTACTTTGCTTCACTTCCTCATGTGAAACTGGGGATGGGGATTCCTTTTACTGTGCATATGGTATAGGCATGAAACCTTGTGGAATGGATCCTTACACCAGACATTTTCCTTTGTTGAGCTAAAATGAGCACTCAGGTGCCAATAAAATAGTGCAGAAACTGTATTAGAAGTATAAGCAAAGTGAGTATATGCGCTGGAAGTGAGAATGGCACCAAATTAATTATTTGTTTGTTTTAGTGTCTTCCTAACAGAAGTGTTAATTCAGTGTTGTTTACATCAAACATTATAATGCAAAAACTTTTCAATATAAGCCTTTCATTAGTGGTCATAAGACACTGAATAGTTGAGCTCAGATCAGGTTCTCAGTAGTGAAACCACAACTGTCGTCTTCTAAATAGTTTGAGAAGCCTCTGCAGTCTCTACAAATGTCAGAAAAATTAATTTCTTCCTAAAACTGACTTCGAAATGCTTTTTGGGAAAGAAAAGGACTATTACTTAACTTCTTAAACCTTGAAAACCAAGGCACAGAGAGGGAAGGACTTCGCAAAAGGCAGCCAGCCAGCCAAATTCAGGAAGGAATGAGATCTCCCAAGGCTCAGCCTACTACTTTTGACCATTAAACAAAGGTTTTCATCCACATCATATTTTCATAGGAAAAAAATTAAAAAATAGAAGAAATAATTACCCCTTGCTCAGTTTTTCGTCCCACCCAGAGCAAAATGCAAATGCAAGCATAGGAAATAAGTGCCCATCTTTGGCTGACCTTATTTCACAGACTGTAACCATGAAAATTAAGAGCTCTGCTCCCCCAGCAGCTGTCGTCCCAAAAGAGGATGCCACTTTTCAAAGATGACCAGATTGCTCATAATTTGCTAAAAGAATTTAAGTGAGGCATTTAAAACAAATAAAAGCTCAAATGGTCACTATTAAAATGTCAGAACTCCTCTGGTAAACACTGAAACTGTTGACATTTTAAATGTCAACTATTTCATATTTCTGCACTATAGCAGAAGCCCTTTATCATTTAAAAGGCACTGTCCATTTTTTTAAACTTCTTATTTGTGGAATTTCTTTTTAATTTTCATCAGTTCATTCAAGACAACATTATGTTCAATTTAATTCCAGTATGTATGTCCCAAACAGAGATTACTTCATTTTGCCTTTTATGGTAGCCAGAACAAATCAAGGCTAAGCCTTCCTGGTACCTTTTCTTACAGTGTCATCACTTACCTTCTTTCTGTCTAGAACACATCATTGCTAATGTGTAGAATTCCAGTTGTGTATGACTAATGCCAAGCTGGTAGTAGTCTCACCATCAGCTCCTGGTGTAGTGGTGTTTCCAAAATGATTCATTCCAAACTCAGCCTGTTTTCCCTGAGATCATTTTAATGGGAGGGACAGGGCAATGCTGACTATGCTTGAAAACTGCACTACTCTAAAGAAAGAGATTTGGAAAATACCAACACAGAGCTCTTGGGAATAGTACACAAATTAATTCTTATGGTCCTAGAGGCTCCAATGCTGAGAACTGTTCTACACAAGCAGCTTTCCTTGTATACATTCCATAGAATAGAAGGGAGATCATAGGTCTCCAAGGAGAAGACTGCTCAAACCAAGTCACAGTAGCTTTACTATACTACTTAAAATAAAGGCTCTGGAATGAATAGGGCTGGTAAAGAAGCTTCTTATCTCTGTGTCCTTGTTCACAGTCTTCATAGCCCACATTTTCTAGTACCTTAGAATACACTAAAAAGTGTGTCAGTGACTACAGCTGGTCACTGCTAAAAAAAAAATCAGATTGCTTCCTTTGATTTTAACTGTCATCTCTGTTGTCTTCCAAGTATGGAGTTTATATTCTAAAATTATTTAAACAGCCTAAAGTTTGGATTTCTTAAGAACTCTGCTACTGCAACAGGGTAAACTGTAGCAGCTTCATTACAGCTGAATTGGTGTTTCTGTTATCAGCCTTCTTTCATGGAGGATGCTCTATCAGAATATAAATATTTCCATGGAGATGAACATGAAGTGCTCAACTTCCGTACACCACCACCTGGCTTTTACCTGCAGAAGCAGGACAAGTGACTGTTGGCCGCTTTCCAAATTCAAGATACTGCCTAGCTGTAGGAAACTGAGGATTTATTGCTTCATTGATATGTTAAGGCCTTACCGAAAGTAGAACTCCTATTCCATCCTTGATTTTTGAGGCCCAGAGAGCAGAGTCCACATTAACATGTGGGCTATTGTGACTGAGTACAAAACAGATTAGTATATATTCATCACCATGAATAAAAACCCTCCAGTTTTAGCAATGCAGTGTATATTTCACATACACAGCCTGTGAATCTTGTTATTTTCTGTGGCATGTGCTCATTTCCAGTGTTTTGTAAATCATGCTGGATTGTATTCAAACTGTGTAAGGCCAGAAATAGACCTGTTCTGCTTCAGACAGAATTCCAAAGATCACACAGTGGTTTGGATTGGAGGGGACCTTTAAAGCTCATCTAGTTCCAAGCCCCCTGCAATGAACAGGAACACCTTCAACTAGATCAGGTTGTTCAGAGCCCCGTCCAATTGGACCTTAAATTTTTCCAGCTACAACCTGCCTGAACAATCTGTTAAGACCCTTCATGCAAGTCAGGAGGCACTTATTACTTCTCTCCTGTGACAGGTAGCAATGGTTGATTCCCAAAGAGCTTTCTCTAGGAAGGCAACACAAGTATAGACCTTATACCTTCTGCTAAATCTCTAAGGAATTATCACTGAACCTCTTTAAGGTCAACTGGTGCCCATTACAGAGAAATACAGAGACAAATGCAGGGTTCTGGGACTATTTTGAAAGTTCTTGTAGCCAAAATTTGAGCTTTACTTAACTAGCAGAATCTCGTTAACAACTTTTGGTTGAAGTCAAGCAAGGGAACAGTTTGCATGTGTTCATTTTTCGGGGAGCCACACTGCCCATGTGCAACAGGATCGACCATCTCAACAGCCACCACCTCTGGTCATCACAAAATGCTGAAGTTCCAAACGAAATAAAACACAAGTCTCAAAAGGAGACCAAACATGCACAGTCTGGCCACATTTGTTACTGGATATGACAAGGTCTAAAACAAGTGAAAGGTTATATTCTCAAGCTTACAGTGCTGGACAGGCACCAGAGCTGGGAAACACTTTCAGATTTCACATCACCATCTCCCCCATGGCCTTCAAATGACTATAAAAGGAGAGCTTTCCAGTAGGCCAGTTTCCACACAGGAGCTTCCATTGTGAGAGGACAGATTTTCAAGAGATGTTGAACATGATTAGATGCCAGCTCAAAATCTCTGGTGGTGGATCTGCATGCATAAAATTAAGTACCATCTCCCTGCCAGGTCTGGTCTGGCATAGTGCTTAATGTAAAACTTCAGATGTTCTCATTACACATTTGTAGCTTTGCATAGCACAATGGAACTAAGATTCATTAGGGCTTTTAGCCCTAATAATACACAGAAAACTAAGAAAGATTCCAAATAAACTCTCTTTCCCCCCTTCAAGTGGCTCTTTTGCTTCACTTACTGACAATACAACCCCAGGAGAGAGGTAACAGACAAAGGAGAACAAACACAAAAATATTTGCCTTACTCTTTCAAAGCAGTAACCAACGTCCCACTGTTTTCATAATCTTTGCTATGTCAAAGGCCACTTACGTTTAACTAATTAAAAATAAAGCCAAGAAAGAACAAACCAGCAGGGTAAAAGAAAATGAGAAAAATAAAATAGACTTGGGAAGTACAAACAAAATGGAGTAAATGTGAAGAAGGAAAGGGCTAACCTGACTCAACAGTAGAACTCCCAGGTGGTCTAGAAAGACATTTTTGGATATAAACGTATGAGTGAAATCACATTAAACAAATATTACCCTTGACATTTTTCACTCATCATTTTACACCTTTTCCTGGAATTTTCAGAGCAGCTACACTTCAGTCTGCAGCCCAAGTCTGCAATCCAAGTCTATCACCAATTTGAAAAAAACATTTGAATTTTGCTATATATAAAATAGATAGCAGTAAAATATACCCCTGGTGAGAGTAACTAATTGCCTGGCCCATAAAATAATTTTATTCTTTTGCTTTTTACTTTTTCTTACTTTAGTTTTATTTTTTTATTTTTTATTTATATTTTTATTGTATTTTATTTTTGAATTCTTCATTACCTGAGATGCTAAGGTTCTTAACTTATACTGGAATACAAAATGGACCACTGAAAGTATTACTATTATAAACAACAAAATCAACACTTTCAAAACTTGAGTTGCTGAGGGAGATTTTCTCATGAAAGTATCCCATCAATAGTTCTTTCTGTCTTCTTTCACTCGTTCGAGTATGTAGTGAATCTTTTCTACATCATGCTGGACCATAATTAGAGTCTTTCATCCATTTTCTTGGATTTGCTTCAATAGTTTCTGCAGGTCTTCATGATGCAATAATTCTGCAAGCAAGGCATAGTCCATTCTGGTGGGGGCAGGCTGGACCTCTCAAAATAACACACAGTCACATCATAACAAGGAGTACAAAACAACTGGAGCTGCATAATTAAAATCACACCCTTCAACGTTAACAAAATTGCAAACACAGAAATTGGACTGATTACTGGTCATTAAAGAATGTTTATCTACATGCAACAGGCTTCGTGGGGTCCTCAAGCAAGCACAGCCCTCACCTTATGTAAACAATCACAGGTTTTGGATTTTCAAATGGGTGCATCTCATAATGACAAATGCTTTGTTCAGTATTTAGATTGATGTCCTGTGCTCTCATACTGTTGCTCTCACAGATATCTCCTTGTTGTTCCTGTACAGTGCATGCCTCTACATCAATTGTTTGCCACTTATCTCCTTTTCTCAGGGCCCAAACAACGTCTCAGGTTCCAGTATAGTTCTGTCGTGACTTGCCCTTAAGGTGATAATTGGGTAGATCCCATTAATTTCAGCTTTTTGTACAGTTAGTACAAAGGTTGTAGCAACACCAGTAGTAGGATCAGGAGGTCAAATT
Organism: Manacus candei; assembly: GCF_025592945.1. NCBI lineage: Eukaryota > Metazoa > Chordata > Aves > Passeriformes > Pipridae > Manacus > Manacus candei. Next base: position 7,063,924 of record NW_026138113.1, read on the forward strand.
AACTCATTACCACCACAATTGCAATTCCTATTCAAATTGTGTCACATTTTGCCAAATAACTGCACAAATTTCAGTTGATAAGATGCCACCTTCACTTTCCCTAATGATTGCCACTATCACTGTTTGTGTCCAAGCTTGAGCCTGAATACAACTCTGAGCCAAACAAACATTGGTCTGAGCTGTCCCAGGAGCTTTTGCAATTAACAGATGATATTTTCATTAGTTTCTTCCCATGGGAGTAATGCTTCTAACGTGAGTTGTTGACTAGCTCCTAGGGCTGAAAGGGAAGATTTTAGGGGACTTTGCAGTTGATTCAAATTGCTGGTCACTCTTTCCAATCTATTTATTAATATTTCAGAATCCATGCTGTTCAAAATCCCTAATCCTGATCCTAATGCCCCAACTATATCTCTTCTAGTCCAATTCTTAAAGGTGAATGTACATTTGTGCAGCCACGCTGCCCATCCTGCATATGAAGTTTTAAGAAAAGGTGAACAGGATGGACCCCCAAGAACCAAAGAATCTCTCACAAAAATTTGGGGTTGCAGTTTTTAGTTTTCTTGTAGGGGTGGATTAAGTATTTTACATCCTACTCGTACTTCCTTTCCAACAACTTCAGCCAAAATGTTTGCACCATAGTGTTGATTCTGCCAACCTTTTGAGATTGTTGTGTCTCTTTGTAAGACCACAGCAGAAGTATTATATGTAGCCATTTGTTGATGATCATCTATATACATGGTCTCTAGACCAGAGAACCCACAATATGCTTGAGACCATGGCCAGTCTAAGGCAAAAGTCTCAGTCAGAGTTATTATACTTATCAAAGATCAGTGCTGGGAAAACTTGACAGTAGTGGGTCTGCCTGGTTCTGATGCCCAAGCCTTCTCAGGTGCTTTCTTCACTCGTAAATAGTGAATCCATGCTCTTTGATCTTGATTGCAGTGAAGGTTGCCAGCAGCACTTGGTAGGGTCTGTTCCACTTCCCCTCCAGAGGTTGACCTGAAAAAGCTTTAACATACACTCAATCTCCAGGCTTAAAACAATGAACTGCATGGTCTACTCCTCTAGCTCTAGTCCCAAGAACACTTTATTATTTCCTTCAACTGTTTCCCTAGAGCTACTACATATTGCCTCAAACAGTTTTTTCCTAATTAACTCATGTCTTCTCCCTTGCACTGGATTTGATAAGGCCTTCCACATAATATTTCAAACAGGCTTAGGCCTTACTTAATTGTGGTTCAATTCTGATCCTAAGCAGGGCAAGTGATAATGCCTGATCTGACCCCAGATTAGCCTCTTGACCAATCTTTGCCAACTGCTGTTTGATCAAATGATTCATCTTTTCCACCTGCCCACTGGCCTGGGGACAGTAGGGACTATGCAATGCAACTGCCAATCTATCCCCAGAGCTTTACTAACTCACTCTACCACTTAAAAGGGTGAATTTGGGCTTTATTGTATTGGCCCCTCAGCCCCAAGTCTGAAGGTGCTTGCAAACAGTGAGATTACACTGCCACTTGGACCCTCAGCTTTAGTCTGTCCTGATGAGTCCCAGACAACCTTCCCATTGGCACTGAGCAATTACAACTGGCTGGCACCTTCTACAAAGGGAATCAAGGGACAGGATAGCAATATACCCAAACAGAAATTACAATACACACAATACCAAGGCCAAAACCAAGTCTGTAAGCTGACAAATATCAACCCCGAATCAGGAGACCAGATGACAGACAGAACCATATATAAAGTGCCCCATGAGTATCTATAAGGCACAGCCCAATACACTTCGTCCAACACTTTATATGTAACGACTTATGGGCAATAACCCAGAGTCTGGTCTTTTAACCATACCAGAAAAGGAATGTCCTTACCTGTGGCCAGGACCTTGTCTGCTCCTGCAATGATCCCGTGGCTGAGGGAGGCTTTGCCGGAGAAATCTCCAGGGGTGCCCTGAAAGCGTCTGTCTCACCAAGGGGTCTCACAGGAACAGAGGGATCTGAGTTACAGCACCAACCGACACGGACACGGTGTCGTTGGGATGAAACATTCCTTTAATTCGTCGGGACGGGAGCACGGGGGAATCATTCGCCACACATCCTCTCCGAAGTACAGTTCCTTCGGCTTTGTATACATTGTAACATTCAAAGTTGCTTCCCAGAAAACTACCCAGCTCATTACGGCATGAGACTATACCCAAATCTCACCTGACTTCTCTTTCGTGGAGCAACTCTGCCATCTAGTGTCTCTTTCGTGGCAGGAATTTGGGGCTGTGGACAATCTCATCTGATTGTCTTTACCCACTACAAGACACACCTATCACTAGTTAAAAGATAGCCTCGTGTTATTTTTCTACTTCAACAATCCTTTATTTGAATTCAATTCCCAGCAAAACAACGTCTATTGATTGTGCCTTTTGAAGTATATGATGCATTTGGTTAATGTCCTTCAGGTGGACTAGTCAGCTGTTTTCAATTATCTCAGCTTCCTTTACCCTTATTTTATGATGCTAAACTGATTATAGGTTTAAGAGAAAAACAGCCAAAATGGCAAAGTTCAGGAAAACATGCATTTTTGTTGATTAAGGTACAGCTCCTCTTCTAAGCCAGAGACCACTGAATTCCTAAGCTAATTGAGGTAGAGATGTTGCTCCTTTGACTCACACTTAAGAGTTGGACTCAATGATCCCTGTGGGTCCCTTCCAACTCAGAATATTCCATGAAATCATGTGGTATTTAACAAAATTATTTATTAAGAACAAGCCAAAAACCGCTGTTCTGATCTGCTTAGACAAGGAGGGGAACCAGGTTCTAAAAACTTCCCATAAGCGGGATTAAGGCACAAATGAGGCCAGATGCTTGATTCCAAAAAGGATAACTCAACTTTATTTTGTTACACAAAAGAGAAGAGAGAAAGAAGTGGGACAGAAAAGCAGGAAAAGCTGGGGGTGACTGTTAAAAGCACAGGACAGGAGTTTACAACCACCACAAAGGCCACTGACACACCAACTTAAATACCCTCCCTGTGGCAGACCCTGAGTGCCCACTGGCCAGCTCACCAGTATCCAAGCAAAGTTTGCCTGGGACCAAGATGGGCCTGAGTGTCCATTGGCTGGTGCCCCAGTATCCAAGCAAGATCTGCCTGGTATACCTTATTTGGGAGAGTAAGTCTCTGCTGTGTTCTTGATTGTGACACTTCTTATCCCAGGACCTTCCTTTTTCCTAAGAATGGCTCAGCTACCTGGGCACTTGCTAGGTGGTTTTGCAAGCAGCTCAGCTGGCACATCAAGCTTTTTAGCTCCATGCTCGAGGCAATGGTGAAGCAGACTCTATCTTTTAATTAGCCCATTATAACCCCTTACCTGTTAGGTATCTTTGGAGTGGCTCTGAGATTTGTGGCACTGCAATAAGAAGTAAGAGACTTTACTCTTCTGTGAGTGTGACTTGCAGAAGGATTTTAAATTGCTCAAAAAAAAAAAATACTTATCAGGTTTTTTGTTTGGGATGTTTTTGTTTGTTCTTGTTTTATTATTATTTTTATTTATTCCTCCTCCTCTACTTCTAATGTGGAGTTTTAGCTGGGATGAAAATAGACAGACAGTGGATTAGAGAATGGATTAGGGAGTGCTCCAGGACAGACATCTACTGTATACACATATGAAAAAGCCCTCCTGAGGTAAACATGATATCATGGGACCTAACAACATACAGGAACAAAAGAATTAATTGATGTTAGTAGGTAAGAGAGGGCTGTAATAACCAAATTGAGTGTTTATTACAGAACAATTTACTAGTCCTAACAGAGCAAAGATTCTTCCCTTATGTATTCTCTTCCCTTAAGTATTGTTTGGAAATCTATACTGATTCCCTAAGTTCAGAACTATGCACCATTCACTGAGAAATACAACTCCATACCTTCATCATCTAGAGCTGCTTTTTAGCCCAGGTTTCACATAACCACAGTGCATCTCACTCAGTCAGGGAGGATATCCTTATCAGATGTATTCCTGCTGGGCTCAAATCTCAGCTACTTTATTTGGAAATAATTTTCTTCAGCATTCACAAGTTCAGGTGAGTTAAACAAGCTATCAAAGGTCAGTCTTACCTGGAAAGAGTGTTCCATTTGCCATTTAAACCAGAGGCCAGTGAAACCAATGGCTTGGTTTTGGAAATCTGAAAATGTATATGCAAGACTGCAGTTAAAAGAAGTGGCATTTGAAAGCAAAATGATAGGTATTTGCAGGAAACAATACTGTAAGAATTCCCAGTTGAAAAAGAGCAGTTAAGCCCTACTATATATATACGTATGTGTGTGTATATATATATACATACACACACACATACAGTTCTACATATATCTAAAATGGCAAATATGCATTCTAAAAGGAGTTTCATGCTGTCAAAACATGTTCATAATGAAGTTCTGTGCAACCAACCACCTGCCTCATATATACACCTTCCAGTCTAAAAGAGAGTGTCTATCCAACAAGGGGAGGTCAACAGATTTTGCCCAGTAAATAAATATTATGTCACAAAAGCAGGTGGAAGCAAGTGACAGAAGTGGGATTGGCTAAACACCAGTTTATTTTGGCATGAACATCTGGATTTCTGCCAGCAGATGACCCTAAAAGTTTAGGTAATGTTCATAACTGCACTGGCTGGCTCTCTAGTCTTTTAATATCATCTTCTATTTAAACACGCAGCCAAACAAAATATTTTGTCTGAAATATTTACAGCAAGGAGAGGAGAATTCTGTTCTGTAAACTGTGATAAAATTTGAAAACACACACTTACTACTGCAGCAGTAAGAGCCACTTCCTCCCCTCCTTGCAAATCTGTAGTTCAAGAAAGTGTAACTTGTTTAGATACTATTACTTGCATAATTTTTATCTTCAAGTTCTTATCTTAAGGCCTTGAAGCTGAACAAGTAATTCAGGATTACAGTGGCTTAAATAGTTAACCTTAGCTAGCATATCTGTTGCATTTTTTTTTTAGTCATCCTACAAAACAATGAAAATTTCAGTATGTTTAATCTTTGAAGGATACTGAGTGTAGTCACACAGTATATAACTTAAATTCAAAGAAGAATCACACAGACACATTTTATTGCAGAAATCTAATGCTTTTAGGCAGAAGTTTCTCAAGAAAAACACCAAAATACATACTCAGGCTTACAGTAAACGTAAGTTCTTCAAGAGTCTTAAGTCTGATATTTGTGTGGCCCCTGCAATTTCCAGCTGCAAAGTTGCTTCCAAAAACATCAGTTCTCACCGAAATGTACATCTGAGGCTGAGCATACACCACATCTTAAACTGCTGCACACATGTGAGTTAAAATTAAACTTATTTGCTCATCATCACAGGTAAACGACTAATTGAGAAAGGCTCAGAAGTAAAAAGCTTCAAATTGACAAAAACTAAAAAAAATCTCTATGGCTGGGATGAAGAGATTCAGATGGACAGAAGTGCTTATGTTTCTATGCAGAGAAAGCACTAGGTTTGTAATTATTCTTTGTATTTTCAGACTTTAAATAAGACTTTAGAGCATACATAGAAAAAGCTCCAGACTATACATTTTTACCTACTAATTCTCTACCCTTAATTACACAGACCAGCCTACCTGAACAAGAGTGCTTACTGACCATCTGCAGGGTAACAGCTCTGCTGATTAGCTTAAAATACACACCAGACAAAGCAAACTTGTTCATAAAAGTCCCCCAGTTTACAGATTTTCTCCCAGACACATCCTGCCCTAACCCTGTCCGCACCCCTCGCAAGGACAGGGCCACGCACACTTACTGAGCAGGTCTTTCCTTTTCATTTTCCTGCTGGCAGCCGGCACCGTCAGCAGCTCCACTGCAAACGCCTTCTCAGCTGTTTGCAACGGCGAATCGAGCTCTTCCTTCGTCTCCTGGACGCGCTCCTTGTCTTTAAAACAAAACAGGTTTTATTGCCATGCGTGTTACGTGTTTCCAAGTATAAACGTCGGAAGATCGCATTATAAAAGGAAATTAAAACAACGCTTTATCCGGAGAAATCCCGCTTGGCAGCCGGAGCGCCTGCTACCAGCCTCTCCTTCGAGGCCGAAGCCCGCGGTGCCGGCGGCGCTGCCCGAGGGCGCGTTCCCGGCCCGGGGGCTCTTCCCGCCGGGAGCCGCTGTTCCCTCCACCCATCCCGGCAGGGAAGTGCCGGCGGGCGGGCACCACCGCCTCGCCCCGGTCAGCCCCGCCGCCCCCCGCCATACCCTGCTGGTCGCAGTCGCTGAGGAAGAGCGCGATGCGCTGATCCTTCTTCTCCTGGGGCAGCCCGGGGCGCTGGTCCCGCTCCTGGGGCAGCGCCCCGCGGTCCGGCTCCACGCCCGAGTCCGAGCTGTGGCGCTTGCCCGGGGGCTTCGGCAAGGGCTTGGCGACCGTCCCGCCGGGAACCGAGCCCGGGACCGCGGGGAAAGCGGGGGATATTCCCTCCCTCCGCCCCCGCCCGCGGGCCGGGCGGACACACCTCGGGGAGGGGATGGGGCGGACACACCTCGGGGAGGGGATGGGGCGGACACACCTCGGGGAGGGGATGGGGCGGCCTGGGAAGCGCCGGGGCGGGGGCCGAGGGTACCCTGGGGTTTCCCCGGCTCCTGTCAGAAGGGAGGGCAGAGAAGGGTGGGGATCTGCGGGTGCCTCGTCTCGGGGGTGCCCGAGGGATGGGCAATGAGACTCAAAGCCCAGCCTAGCCTAGCCTAGCCTAGCCTATCCTACCCTACCCTACCCTACCCTACCCTATCCCATCCTGTAGCGATAGGACAAAGAGTAATGGGTACAATTTGAAATTTAGGTTAGATATTACAAAGAAATTTTTCACTGTGAGGGTGGTGAGGTGCTGGCAGAGGTTGCCCAGGGAGGCTGTGGATGCCCCAATCCTGACACTGCTCAAGGCCAAGCTGGATCTAGTGGAAGGTGTCCTGCCCACAGCTGGGGGCTGAGACTAGATGGTCTTCAAGGTCCCTTCTAACCCCTCAGCAGTTTTCTATGATTTTATGACCCTCGTGCCCTGACAGGAGCTGGGCAGGCTCACACTACACACACACACACACACACACACACACAACTTGGTCCTGAACAAATTAATTGTGCTGTTTCATTACTTGTTTGGAGCAGCCACTGCAAAACTGAGCACACAAGGAGTGAACACTTCCAGGGCTTGGACAGGTACTGGGAAACCTTTCTGCCCCATAGGGAAACCTTTCTGTCCTATTTAAGAGCTGAGGTTTGGGGTTAGCTACTTTACTGCTGTTCAGCATGCAGAATATGCAGGGCTTCAAAGCTTCAAAGCTTCCAAGCTAGCAAAGTGAATAACCTGTTCTGCCTCATGCAAATTGTTACAGGTTGTGTAAATTCTAATCACATGAACACAGGATTTAATAAACATGTAATAAAGTGGAACATTAGAAAGGCATGACTACAACTAATATTGAATATTCAAATCCGTATCCTTAAAAGTGGAATTCCTTGAAGAAACTTATTATCTTACATGCATCCAAATAAAAAATCATACCTGAGGTATGAGTCTCTTGGGTTTTGTACAAATTTGACCAAGGAAATTATAAAAAGGAATTTAGACAATATTTTAAAATGCTAGTGGTTTTCATACAGTGTATACAGTTCATGCTGTAAGCTCTCTGTAGTAGCTTTTTCTGTATCATATGCATCTGGTACAGCACCCTTATCTCCTGAGCCAGATGGGACAGCCTATGTCACTGAAAAAAAAGCTGTAAAAAATCTGACAATTCATAATATAAGCATTTCATATCAGACCATCTTGTTTGTAAAATAAATAACATACCTCCACCAGCCTCCCACCAAAAAAAAGGAGGAAAAGTTTCTGTTCCAGAAAACACTCAAATACCTGATAAAAAGAAGAGAAGATTCTGCTTTGGGAGCATGTATGTTTAGGGAAGCAGAAATAACTTCCCTTTCCCTAAATGCCATTTTATTTGGAATAACCAAAAAAAACACAATAAAGTAATTCTGTGGTGTCACTGAAAAAAAAGATTATTAAGTTTAATCTCATATAAACCATGTAAGAAGTTTTTTTTAAACGGGAGCAACCAACACTGACAAACAAACCCCTCACAGAAGCTTTCATGACACAGTTGATCAGCCTCAACTGACTGGTTGATCCTCTCTTAGAAGAAAAAAGTCTGGCTTGCCAAACTCCTGGTTACAACTCTTTACACTGTATGATTAATTATGAGCATAAACTTGCCCAAGACCGTCTCTGTTCACAGTTCTGCAACAGCAGGAATTAGTTCTGCAGTAACAAGTTGGACAAATTTCAAGTCCATAAATTGAAGTGGTGCAGAGATTAATGATCTGGTACATGCATACTAAATACTAGTAAATACTGGTTTGAACAGGGGGTTAATGTGCCATAGTGCATTCCAGCTGGTGTGGTTTCAGTGAAATAGGAAATGGAGAATTATTACCCTTTTTTTAATATGTGCTTTATTATTTGGAAGTCTCATACATCTGAAGTACTGCTATAAGGAGCACCTGTAGGAAGATCAAACCTAGAAGCATGCATTTGAAAGTAAGGATTGTCTGTTACTGATGAAAGATTTCAAAGACATGGAAAATAAGCCTCTTTTCTTAGCTTTACAGCATTGTTCCACAAAAATGCACATTAACCTTATCACAATACATACAAATATTGTGGATGGACAATAGAAATCACCACATTTCCACATGAGATGCATCAAGAACAAATTGTTATCCCTTATAATGTCACAAACATAAAAGGCACCATAATAGAATGTTTAGAAAAAACTCAGTTTATGTCATTATATTTTGATTTAAAAGTGTAAGAATTGCTGTCCTGACTGAAAAGAAAAAGCCTTTCACACCTGTAAATTATCATTAGAAACTTGTAAACCTTTACATTTTTTTCCAGAAGTAACAGGTGCAAATGCAAGGCAAATATAAAATCTATTGACTTATTAGATTACAAATACTACCCCATGAAAAAGCTGTAGTTACAAAAATATAAAAAAATATTCTAACTCCCATTGTTAGATCTTAGCTTCAATCTACACTGCATTACGAGTCCAAAGCCAGATCTCACTTGGGCACATTCCCAGAATAGGAAAGTGCTGTTTGTCTTACTTTCACATCAATATTCTGATCTCCTACTACAGTTTTCCTTTCTGGATTTGTTTTATTAGTGCATATTAAGGATGCCAACAGATAAAAGGTTGTATTTATCAATGGATAGTAGCAGCATAAGTATTCTCAGTCTGCTGTCCTCCCACAAGTGCATTTCTCATAGTATGATTTTTTTCTCTCCAAGCCTCCACAGTGACTCTGTAGCAGCGTGACATTTTCATTCATGGACCTGGGACCACTGGCAGGTGATTGAGAAGGACTAAATTCCTCTCACAGACTTCAGCAAGGGACTGTGAGGAGTACAGCTAATGCTGTGTCCTAGACTGGTGGTTGCTGTTGCAAGGACAGTTATTGGCAACACCTCTCGTCCTCCACACATACTAAATTGGCACAGGTTTATCCATACAGTGATTCTGTAGCCCTTGGCTTTAGTAACTTGGATCAGCAGAGGATGTTGAACCAGCTACAAAGGCAGCCTAACAAAGTGCTAATAGACATGAAAATGAGTTTACTTCTATATAGTAACTTAACATTAATGACTGGATTAAATGTGATATTCTTAATGAATAAACTCTGTAAATGCTGAGGCGAAGCCTGACAAATGCTAATGCTTTCATGCCTGAATACTGGAAGCTCTGTTCCTTTAGCCCTTTGTCAGAGCTAGTAGGAGGTGTCCAGCTTCCAGCTCTAGAGAAACAGAAGCTGTCCTTTGTTTTGCAGGAAAACTGGCATAGATTAGTGGAGTCATACAGCTGTACTGGATAGCAACCTTGTTGAGCCAGGCTTTAATAAGCACTCAGGGTCATTCAGCCAGTGGAAGATTTAAGTGTCAGCTGTACTATCATTCTCTTTATGCTTGGTGCAAGACATTTTCCTTTAAATACCTTTTCCTTCATTAGAAATCCCCCCCAGCATTTCCCCTGGTAACAACATGTGTTAGTCTTTGCCAGTTCAAGCTGGATTTTGGCCACATTGTGGGTCTCTGTCATGTGATTCCAAACAAATGCTCTCCATAGACAGAGTGGTTCTGGAAGTGTGTTGTGTCTTACCCTACTTGAAAGGACTGACTGTGCTCACATCTGCTTTGAAACAGTACCTTACTATGTTCCATGTGTACAAAAGATGAGATTAACAGGAGACTCGTGGAGTTGTTATGAGAGGAAATGTTCAGTGCTCTTGTGCTGGGATTTTGTGTTGAACAGCACATGAAGAAGAAGAAAATATTCCTCATTATCTTTCAGTTTCACAAAAATAGGGTCCAAGCAGACACTGTATTCACTCCTCTGATCAAAACTGTATATTCCATTCCAATTATGCTGTGATGGCAAGATTTCTTTTTAGCAGAATTTCAAAGGTATATGCACACATGTGCCAAAGATTTTTTAATAAGCATGATGTACCTACATGCTTAATCAGATCTGGAGGACATTTCATACTTAATAATAACAACAAAAATTAAACCAAACAATACCTATAAATGTTGGGGTTTGAATTTTTGTTTAGTAGAATTTTAGGATGAGACATTTTCCTAGCTAAACAATTGATCTTTGCATTTCTGTTCTGTAAAAAACCCCACATAACAGTAATAATTTTAGTGAGCAATTCCCTTTCCCAACCTATTGAGTCAAAAGTTCACAATGTAACTTCCAATCAAGGCACAAAAACATTTACTGACTCTTTCTTCTCACCACTTCCTTCACATTCTTCCCCTTCCCCTTAAAAATCAAGTTGGTGTAACAATGCCTTCTATACCAGACATTAACTTTTTAATTGTCCAATAAGTTGCAGCAGTATCTGAGACTGGTTCTATCTATTTTGAACTTAGTTAAATTAGATGAACAGCACATTCTCAGCACATCTTTGTTCAGTCTTCATTTGCCTTGAAGGGGAGGGGATGAGGGGGAAAAAGCCACAGTAGTTTCATGCATATTTTTCAAGAAACTTTATGTGGAAGTCTTTCACTTTCTCCAGTAGGATCTTCAGCTTCTCTACTGGAGGAAGAATGGTCATTCTGAAAAATAATATTTAGAGAAAGAAAAAAAACAACCCACATTATCTTCAGAACAAACTAAACTGTGATCTTTGCACAGATCTTGATTCATCTCAGGGCACAGTAACATGTTAATACCCGTTTTGATGTGATTCTCTTGTTTTATGCATTTATACTTTAATTGAACTATACTATTAAACTAGAGCCATTTGTTTCAATTGGTTAGTTCATAGGAATTCAAGAATTGTTATTTTCTGCTGAGTTAACCTAAAGAAGGTCATCAGTAAGAAACAACAGCAACTTGGTTTCCACAGTTGGCACAATAGTGCCAAATTGTACCCAGCTTTTTGAGCTTTAGGAGCGGGCAGTTATGAGTAAATATACATTTCTTCTTTAACTGAAAACAGAATTCAGAAACATTAGAATAATGTAACATCCTACTCTGCAGTTTTTGGTCCCTTTTTTCCTTCTTCTTCATAATATGAAAATCCCATGGAGTATTTATGGCAGACTGTGAGCAAGAGTGTTTTTCCCACACCAGTGCTGGAATGGCTTTTTCCTGGAGCTGTATGTACCCAGATACCTCACCCAGCTGTGTTGCAGAACTACCAAAGCTAAAGATACCCTGTTATGTTGTTTCAGACCGAATAAGACTAAATTCCATGATAAATTCTAGTATCAGTGGCTTGGGTGGAGTAAAGTGCTATTTATTGGAAGCAAAAGCAACAGAGTTTATGTTCACAGTTCTGGTGTCAGATTATTTAGCTCAACATCTTGTTTTGGTAAAGTGAAGAGTTATTCAGCATGCTAAAGGAGGAGATTTATAGGGGACATATTGCATTTTTCATGCAGTTTCTCCATAGAGAAACACTGTTAAATGCCCCCTCATCCCAGAAGAATGCAGGGCAATTTTTGTAATTCTGTAGCCAACTTTAAGATTAAAGTCTAAGATATTATTATTGTTTGTATTCCTGGAGAAGGCATTTCAAATGCCAGCACATAAAAATAGAATAAAATTATGTCAGCAAGCTGTGAAAACACCACAAAAACCTGGACAGCTCATCTAGCAGACCAGGTCTCTGGCCTAGCTGTCAGTCCACTGAAACTGTCCAGTTTAAAGTGAGATAACAGAAATTGAAATAAAAATCCTTATATTTAATCAGAAGAGAAAGTACTGGGATGGTATTTTGCTTATTACTGTTAATTTGATTTTAAACAAACAGAAACTGTACCTGAAATGGTGGGTTCCTTCTCTTTGGCCAAATCCACTTCCAGGTACAACACATATTCCAGTCTCTTCCAAAAGTTTCATGCAATAGAACATATCAGGTGCCATTTTATGAGCCTAAGGGAATGGATGCTTTGGAATTATTATAGAATATATAGATATAAAATATATAGAATTTCACGATTCCTTTTTTTTCCTGAAACCTTATCTTACATTATTAGTTTCTTATTCTGCTCACTAAAGAAGGTGAGGAACATTTGCTAATGGGACAGTTCACAAATTCACACTGTGAATTAAATAACAATACTTCATGGAGGAACAGAGCTGAGGAACCTACAAAAAACACTCACTTCAAAAGAAAGATTTTAGGTAATTTTGTTATTCTCCTTGACTTGCTTATAACTTTTTGTCACAAGTCTCAGAATTGTACTTAGAAAAATCTAAGGCACTGACATTTGATAAGATTAAATTAATTTGAGAACTGCGTGTTCCAGTTCCGTTGGCAGCTACTATTTCCCCTTCCCCCAAATTATCTGCTGATTAGAAAGTTCTTAAATTCATGCAAGTTATAAACCTAATCAAATAAGCAGCTGAAAAACAGCCCTATTTTTGTTCTCAGCTGTGCTGATAAAATTCCCTTTAAAAAACAAGTATTACACATCAGGTATCAGAGCTCTAGTCAGGAACAGAAAGACTTGCCCTTCAGTAATAGAGGTTACTGACCCAAATGTAAAAAGGTAAAATTTGTAAGGAAACCTTCCTCTTTCCCAGACTTGCTGAATGGGGCTTCTTTTGCAGGCTCAGTAGCACACTGCCATTCCCAATCCACTGCCTCCCTAACCCAGGCAGGGCAGCAATTTGGAATTGCACAGGTCCAGCTACTTGTATGCCTTGAACACCAACATCCTTGGGAACACTCTCACCCTGAAAGCCTCACCACTGAGATGAAACACTCTGCTTTGTTTTCCCCTCTTAAAATAAAGGTCATGTTATATTTCAGATCATACATAGTCTATGAAGTACTGCTTTTGTAACTGTGTGAGCTTACTCTGTCTCTGGAATAAAAATCCATCATTAGAAGTGGCAGGCACAGGCCAGTGAAGGTTAAAATTAATTGAGGTAGAAGCGACTGACTGACCTTTGCTTCCTCAATGGCTTTGGAAGGAATAAAGATCCGTGGGAAAGCATACATAGCTCCCTGAAGAGGATTGCAGTGAATGCCTGGTATCTTGTTAAACATATCTTCTGTTAGTTTGGCTTTTTTGGCAAGATTGTTCAAAACAGACTCTTTTTCCTGTTTAAAAAAAGGTGTCCAGTTGAACGTATTTGAAGTGGCAACAAAAACTCCAGAGGAAACTGTGATGCTTCAAGAGGCCTTCCCCAAATTAAACACTTTTAGGGCTTTGCTGAGCTATTAGAGCAAACAATGTTCCAAATTCCAGTCCTGCTCTTAAAAACAGCAATACAAAAAGGCATTGGCAGGATTCAACTACAAAGTGTTGTAGACACACAATAACCTACAGGAGTCTATCTGTGTGCCTTCTTCCTTCTGGGCATCCACTCTTGGCTGTTTTTAGAGACCACATCAGCTGAACTTCTGATCTGACTCAATAATGTAATTTCTTAAGCCAGACACCATTTCATTTTTACAAGTGAGAAACTTTGTGTATACTTTAACACAGATTACCATGTTCTTCAGTATATAAAGGCACTGCATGCACCTAAGAACAAGGCTGATTTTATAACTGTATTTGAACTTACATTCCTACTTGGATTTTAGTAAAAATCTTATTTAGTCAAACTAAACACAGGAGAAAAGTTGAATTTATCAGAAAGAAAGCTCATTTGGTAATGTCTTCTTAGTATTTTTCAAGGTATTCATATTGAGTTAATTTTAAATACACTGCATGGTTCTGTAAATTGGTTCTATTACAGGACTGTCTGAGGAGAAAGGAAAGAAAATATGTCCCTGTGCATATTTTGAGTTCCCAATACTTAGGATAGGTTTAGGAAATGCACAAAAGAACATTACTGCTGACCTTTATGAACTGTGCATAAGATTCTTCTCCAGGTACTGGAGGATTCACTACAATATCCATTGCTGCTTGTCCTGAGACTGGGGGACAAAGGCGAACAGAAAGCAGCTTAACAAGCTGTCCTTTGATTTCTGGGTGCAAATTAATGACCTCCATGTAACCTCCTCTGTAGCCACATCTGTGACAAAGTGAAGAGAAAAGACTGGTCAACCTCAAGTGGATAAACACTGGGAAAGCAATGAAAGTGTCTGCAGAAGAGGAAAGACAATTAATGAGAATCTTACAATATGTAACATAAGGCTGTTGAAACAGCTGCTATACTGGTACTGGTTTAAGATGGAACTCCATGGGATGTCATTAGTTCCCAGTATCCCACACAAAGTTAAAGGTGCACATGCAGCTTCCCTGTCAGGCAAGTTAACAATTAACACGGATTGTTTAATCTCCAGAACAGGAGCATATGGCTGTAGCAGCACACATTTCATCACAAATGATGTGTCCTTTTTTCTTTCATCTCTTCCTCCCCAAAACAACCAAACCCAAACATTTACAATATCAAACATCCCAGCAATTATTGAGCTGTTTCCTTGAATGCTGGAGACCAGTTTTCCATTATCACAGGTCCAGATTGGGACTGTAGGATTTCACCTCTGTGGAAATGAGGCATTAAGTGTCTGAAATAAATGTGCTTATTATTTCATACTTTGAAAACCACAGAGCTAATCCATTACTCTCTGCTTTAAATGCTTTTTGTCCCCTTTCTTGATAGTTTTTAGTTAAAATTAATAGAAGATGGTGGATTACCTTCAGGTCAGTAACATGAAAGGGCTGTCCAACCAGATTAATGAGGAAGATGAAATAAAAAAAAACTAAATCAGACTTACTCGCCCATGTATCCCTTAGAGGTGGAGTGAAAAGAGGCCAGCTCAACATTGTTATAGTACTCGGGTCCCATCTCATACAGAATCTTTTTGAAAGAATGGAACTGGCATCCTTCAGAGTACACATTGTCCTGGTAAACCTGAACAGTCAGAAGACATTAATGTGCTCTGTTCCCCCAACTAAGGATAAAACATGGCCTTTTAGAGAGACAGATCTGAACTGAAGAAACAGTGGTAACACTCAGAACTTAAAAGCTGTTAGAAGACACAAGGTTCTTTGTTAAGTAATAGTTACTGCCATGATATATTTTATATCATGTGACTATAGTTAAAGGTTCCGTCTTTGGAAGAACACTGAGCTTCTTTGTATACAATTTAACCTTTACTTGCATGTTTAAATTGATTTTCCTTCTATTTCTTTCATTTGAAGTGGTCTCAGCTTCACACAGGTTTTTAGGTCAGTTCCAGCAAAGTTCTTCCTTGTGTCCCCTACACTTTCTCTCTAGTTCAAATCCAGATCAAACCACCTGTTATATTGATCCTTTGATACCAAGAATCTTGCATGTTTGTTCATGTCTTATGATATGGTATGATAACAGAAAATCTGTTCCTTGTACTTAAAAAATACCAACAACCACTCATGGAACAAAATTATACCTCATACTCTCAGCTGTGCTTTTGAGAGAACAGAATATTCCATTACCTCATCAGCCAGAAGAAAAAGTTTCTCTTCCCAGGCAAAGTGTATCACATCTTCAATGCACTTTCTGTTTTGCACCTGTCCTGTAGTTTGATTTTTAGAGCAAGAGGAAAGTTAGTGGAGCATATATATATAGTAAGACCTAGTAAGTCTACTAGCTTTTCAACAAGATATCCCTCTTTCTCAGAAAAGTGATATTGAACTTCAGAATTCAGTTCACCAAGTATGAAATTAAGGAGTATTTTTGGAGGAATTATGGTTTAAGGTAACTTAGTCCATCTCGAGCAAAGGAATTGTGAGATACAGTAATCAATCAATGGCTTATTAAGAGTACTCTGTGTATAACTTATGATTTCAAATGCTCACAGCCATGTGGGTTAAGTGGGATCTAGTTTCTCACTAATCAACCTCAACTACTCAAAAAACTAAATTCTGAGGGAGGCAGTGGTTGCCATGGAGTTCAGAGAGTATCTACAGTCATTGCCTCTCAGAAGCAAAAGGCTACAGGCCATGCCAGAGACAGGATCCTTCATAAAGACCAGAAGTGACTGAAAGTAATCCTATAAGTCTGCAAAAGTTCAGTGGAAGCAGTGGCCTCAAATGGGATCCAGTGAAGTGAACCTGCTCCCTCCTCTCTGGAGTTCCACCACACTGAAAAAATATTTCTGAAAATACGACATACTGTCCAACTTAGAGCACTGACTCTAAAATTCAGCTTTACATACTTGATGTGTATTTAGGATTTGCCTGCAATGTCAAATGAATGAACAAAATTCCCAGACCTGTGGGATTTCCAGGGTTGATGATGCAGAGGACTTTTGGGTTGCAATATGCCTTGGCTTCATTCAAGGCACGGCGAAGTTCATTCACATCTAGAGCCCAGCAATTTTCTTCATCCAAATAGTAGTTCACCTGGATAGCATCTAGCTCAGATATGGCTGCTGAATATAAGGGATACTGTGGTATAGGAATCATCACTCCTGTTCGGGATTTTCCACCTCCTGAGACCAGGATCTTTAAAATTGCCTGGGGAAAAAGTAGGAATTAAAAAAAAAAAATTACACACCAGAGTTAATAGTATACTCTGGAAAAAGTTACTGATCTTCCTTCCTAAAAAGTCCAGAGGTGGATTTCTGTTCTAGAAGCATACAGTCATCTTCTCATATCAAAGGGCATTTATTTATTTCAGGTTGTTACTGGCTGAGTGAGAACAGTCTATCTCAGTTAAATGGAATTCCTCTGCATGTCATGGCTTCCAAAGATCATGCCTGATCAGCTGCAAAATTTAGGGAAAACATTCTGAGCACAGTGCTAGAGGGAAAGTTGTAAACAGGAATATCAAGATGATGATTTTTCTGCTGTGCCCAGTTGTAAGCAAAGAAGCCTCAGCTAGTTCTTGCTTGTTGCCTTCCATTTATTTTATCTCACTAACCACAAGAGACCAATAAAAAAATCAGAAATTAGAACTGGGGTACTGTGCAGATTCTCCACTGGAACAGAGACCTGTTTTAGATTAGGAGGAATTGTGGCTAGCTGGGAACAAAACTGCAGTCACATTATGTTTCCATTTTCAAATAACAGAAGAGACCAAAAATCTGCATGTCTTGGGATGGAAATATAACCATATGTAGTTTATGCCTGGAAGATACAGACAGAAATGTAGTGTTTGTGCTAAGATGAGTCCAGAGGATTTACCCGTGTGTGTCTGTGTGGAGGCTTTTTACATGTGAATTAAATAAAAGAGTGCATTTGGTGCAGGAAACAGAGAGATTTCTTGCTTTTATAACCAAGGGAGAACTCTGAAGTGCAGGTGCAATCAGAGCAAGCATCCTTATCAGCATGTAACCAACAGTGTAAACCCAAAAATATCTCTTCAGATACAGCAGTATATCCTTTAGTTTCTCAGTGATTCTAGTACAAAACCTGCTGTTCTGTACCTCTCATCACATACTAGCTCAGCTGCTAAGCTAATGGTTTATAATCAGCATAATTTTGTACCCACCACTAGCTTAAAAATATCAAGCATTCAAAATATACAATCAGGACCAAATGCATATTTTAAAATTGCTTGACACCCTCTGCCCCCAGGCTATGAGACAATAATTGTTTTATTTTTGAAAGGGACAAATAACGAGACTCATATTACTGCTCATTTTTCATCACTGGTGAAATCAAATCAGCATGGTACAGACTTGTTGTGCTGTGCTGCCATTCCTGACAAGCTGCCAGTATCATAAACTCTGGAAAGCCAAGTCACTACCAACATCTGGAGAGCTGTTCCTGTCAGAACATTGCCATTCTGAGCTCTGCCACTAGATGTCGTTTAAAAAAACACTTTTACCAACAGGCAAAGAAAGGCTGCCTTAATAAAAGCAAAGAACTGCTGCTGGTACTGCTGGTATCAGTAAATGTGTCCACGTAAAGGAAGAATCTAATAGACACACTTATGCCTGTCTTAACCAAGGACCAAATTTGAACCTTGGTTGAAGCCAAGACCTGAATTTTTTCCCAAACAAGCTGATTACAGAAATAGATCTTTGGATTTTCATTGGCATTGATCTGAACTAGCAGAGTTTACCAGGAAAATGAGCTGCTGAGACTTCTCACATCTGAGGTCATTCCCTCTTCTCTGTGCCACTGACTGATACCATCTAGTCTCCAGTGCTTATGTACCTTAACCACTGAAGACAATCATTATTTAGTCTGAATGGTCTGAATGTTCTAAATTTATATTTAGGCACCTGTGTAGTTCGTAGTACCTTTACAAAAAGGAACAAGTTAATGTATATTAAGAGACTTTGCACCTGCTTCTTAGCTGGCATCTGACATCCACATAGTGGATATCCATTGAATGTGACTTCAGCATCTGTCAGATCAAACTCACAGGAGCTTGTGAGACCTGATGTTCAACAGAGACCTGTATTTCCAAAGGTAACTGATAAATTATAGTTTGTACCAAGAAGGGACAGGTTTAATTTTAACACTTACAGAAATCCCATCACTTGCTCCAGTGGTGAGATAAATGTTATCTGGGTCTGCAGGAACCCCTCCATCTCTTCTTTCAATATATGAAGCAACATCTTCACGGATACAATTTATACCTTGACTGGCAGTGTAGGATCCTGTGAAAAAAAGAGAATGAGATGAGAACTGAGTACAAAGTACATCACATTTTCTGCTTGCTAACAAAACTCCTGAGCTAGTATTGTAAGGTATAGTTTGTAAATATCAGCACTTTGGATCCCCAAGATGGGTTTGATTTTCTCTTTTTTTTCCAAAGGAGTAGGAAAGGGAATTGGTTTGCTCTTAGAGCAAAAGAACAAATTTGGAATTTGACAAATACAGTATCACTAAAATACAAAAATAAAATTGGTATAAAGTATGACTTAAAGGCTACTTTGCAAATTGGGACAGCAATCCCATGTTTACTGTCTTTCAGTTGCTTTTTTTATGTTGAAATCACTTCTGAACATAAACCAACACCTATTTAACTAACAGGAACAAGGAAGAGAGGTAGTATGTGCAGTAGAAAGGAAAGTGACTTCTTCAATTCCATGACAAATATAAGGGGTTTATTTGCAATATGAAAATAATATCATACCATTATCTCCCACAACTGAAACCCCAAAAAATCCTACACTGCTTCTCTCCTTCCCCCACAGCATCTCCCACAACCACTTTTCAGTCACTTGGAGCAGAAATGCCTAGGATCAGCCCCAAAAAATGTGCAGTTTACAAAGCACCACTAATAATTTTAAATAAAATGAGATGTTAGATACCTGTGTGCATCATTGCTGAGTACGTGGAAGAAGTAAAGAGTAAAAATAAGCCTAGGCCAAGGTGAGGAATGGATCCAAGTTACGGAGCCTAAAACTGATGGACAATGAAGTGACAAGTGTACATCTATTTTAGAACACTGTCAGGAAGCTGCAGGATCTTCTTTGCTTGTTGGGTGGAGTGGAATAATTGTGCCTGACTCAACTCTCATCTTTCAGTTATACGCTAGTAGTCTGCCTGGTAACACTTCTGTGAAACCATGATTTATAAAGACAAAGAAGCTTTGCAAGTACTGCACAATTGCATGGGGCAAAGTGGCAACTCAGGGCACAAAGTTCCCTGATGTCCTAAACATTTACTTTTACAGGGTTAAAAGTTCTATTGGCTCTGTACATGGGTCTTTGATCACAGCTCAGAAGCTGCTGGTAAAGCAGGAGAGCAAAGCCAAGCTGTCCTTCTGTCTTGTGCCCCATTGAGTGCAGTGACTCTGAGGATATAACACTTAATTGTCCTGTACTTCTACACTTAACTGTGCTCAGTTAATAGCTTTGACTAGAACCTGTGTGTTTGCACTGTGGGATGCAAATAAACAAACCCAACCCAAAAAGCTGCATATGCATATAACAGGTATTTTTGTACAGAGGAGAGGGGTAAATTTCTCAAATGCCTGGGAAGACAAGCCAGTTAACCCACATGCAAAGTGATGTCCATAGAATCCCAGAGTGTTTGGACACAGCAGAAGTTGAGGACATAACTGAGCCTTCATACGTGGCCTGGGAGTAGCAAGACTCAATATCAAGAGCAGGGTTTTGCCAAATGAACATTCATTGGAAGTGAGGTTATTCTAGTTCATATCCAGAGGTCAAGACATTCATGTTAACTTTACAATTAATGCTGGTTTAGATGTGGGTGCAAGGTTTCAAATGACCATATGTAGTGAAGCCACTTTAGTGTTGGATTCACAAATCCGTTGAAAATAAGGTTTTCTTAGAACACAACACAGCACTTAAAGCTACACAGAAGGATCAGGTTTTGACCTTTGATTTTCCCCAAAAAAGCCAATCTCTTCTTCTCAGCCAAGAAGACAACAGCAGTGTGTAGTCAGACTACCAACACAGTGACTTCCTTTCAGCTGCAGGTCCACTTGCCTCAGACTGTGTGCTTATGGAGGGCTGTGCAGAGGCTGGTGAGCTACAGGGGCCAGGAGGAGGGACTGATACACGATACTGGAGACGAGGGAGAGTGGAGAGGAGGCAGAAAACAGCACAGCAGATCAGTAAGGTACACAGTGGTTTTAGTTTTCAGGAATTCAGAGGTACAGTTGTTCTTGGCATGTATCATTTCATGAAAAAAAACCATTTAGACTCCAGTTACAGAATTTCAGTTTATCCACTGAAATTAACAGGATTTGTTCAGAATTATCATCTTATTTGAATATTGCAACTGTTCCAGGTCTACTTCCTCAGAATCTACTGAGCTAACACAAATTGTTGGAAATACGTGATCTGCTGAAAATGGAACTTATTTCTGAAGTATTATGCAAGGATGAATTCCTTTCATTTTACTCCAGCATGAGGCTGTGGGGTCTCACCCTTAAGGGGAAGGGAGCACTCAAGGGGACAAGACTTAGCATTTTGACAATTCAAACCACATCACATCCCTGAATTTGAGAATTACTACAAAGAAAGATTGAGTCAAAACTCAAATGTATCCCCACTAACTCTTACAACAGTACTATGTGGATTTATTTTGCCAAAGTAAGACAGGAAAGGAATTCATTGAGCTAGAGGAACTTCTCAGTTTTGATAAAAGTATTTTTAATGTTCTACATTAACAGACAAAACTGATACAAAGAAGTGAAGATAAAATACATTCTGTACTAGCCTATGTTGTCAGGAATAGTCCAAGGCTGAAATACTGCTAATGTAACCACTGGTTAGGTCTTGTTTATTTTATTAAGTTTCAAAGCACCTAATCTCAAAATATGCCAGTGCAAATAGGCAGTGCAATTACAAAGATTAAGAAATATGCCAATTACTGTAATATGTGGTCTGAAATGTCAGTGTTTGCCTACTTGACATAAGGTAATTAAGTGTGCCAGACTCTTTGCTGTACCCAGCAGCGGTAACAGTATCTGCAGAGTAGAAATTCTAGTGGTGTTTGCCAGGTACAAGTAGGCAGTACAGCTGCCAGAGGAGAAAGAAATTCTCTTCAATTTCCTCTCTACTGAATATGCAAAGTTTGTACTTATTTATATGGTACTACAGGTGTAGTCTTGCAGGACCAATGGCTGAAGAACAGAGCTCTGTAGTTCTTTCAAGAGTTATTTTACCCTGGATAAAGAGGGCTCTGATATATTCAAACTATCTCAGCTAGATAAAAAACCACCACCTTTCAGTGCTGTAGCTTTCCCTTTGCAGAGGATTATCACCCAGGTACCTGAACTGCTGATACTCCAGTTCATAACCTGACAAACACGGTTGGACTGATGGTTCAAAATAAAGATACAGGACTGTGAACTGGATCAGCTGGGGTGGACACACACTGTATGTGTCTGTATATGTCTACAGTGGTAGATTCCTTGGCAGAGAAACATCTAGAGAAGATAGAACTATAAAAACCTCCACCTAGTCTTAGCAGGAGACCAGCTGTCAGAGCCTGGGATTTACAGATGCCATAACAACAGTATAAAGCCTCACAAGTACTCTCTGTCACTGATTATCCAACCTCCCCCACCAGGCTGTCCCAGGCCCTCCCCATTTGACTTGCAATCATATAAAATGTGACAAAGAAATTTCACTGTTGCAGATATTGAAATGACCTGTTTTGTTTCTAATACCAACAGGAGCAACTCAAACTGAGTCTTACCTAAGCTGTTTCCTCCACAGCCCTGCAAGATCCGTCTGGCTCGCTTTTTGGCATCTTCTGGAAAACTTGGGCTGTCCAGCAGGTTTGGGTATGTACACAGGGCCACCACCTAGAGTGCCAAGAAAATGTAAATTCGCCGTTTTATCAATGGTTATTTTAAGTTGGTAATATCACTGTTAACTTTCCTTGGAAATGAAGGTCACAAATACTGGCTAATTTAAAACACAGGTTATTGATGAAGAGTTTGCAGTTGTTTTTTTTAAAGGTAGGGCTTACAGAAGTGAAGAAATCTTATCAGGTTCTGAGTTGCGCTGATAAACAGAATTCTAGAACTATTAACTATTTGTATTACAGACAGTGAAGATTGGAGTCCATGGGACCTAGGACAGTGCAAACACAGTAAAGCACAGTTAATTATTCATATGTTATCTCTAAACAGCTCTATCCTCCACTCTTTGTGTATTCCCAGTCCACCTTATTGACAAGAAGTCAAGAGTCTGAATATGGAGCAGAACTGAGAAATATGATCAAATTTTGAAGTCCCAGTTGCATGTTCTAATAATCCCTCCCAAAAATAACTTACAGTTCTTACTAATTTGAAGTTGTGTAAAATATTTAATTAAAAAAAGAAGCGGTGATATAGAACATAGTAAAAGTAGAAACATGACCCAGCAGAATATATTAAGGAATATAACCCCCCGTTTGATACAGCTTTAGTTTGTCCTAGAACTCTCTGAATTTACATTATTATAGCCTGAGGATTTTACATCTGTGTGTAAAGGATGCTCAGTAAATACTGTAATACTAGTTTTAACCTTACTTGTGTTTTAGGAATAATATACAAATATGAAGTCTGTTGTGGTCTTTCCTAAAAGTTAACCCACCAATTAGCTTGTCCACAGGTAAAATGTGCAAAATGAGCAACAGTACAACTCCTGCACCCAACTGTTGCAGATCAAAAAGTATACTGTCAGGTGAAGAAAGGCATTTGCTTTTTTTCTCTGAAGACAACCACTTCAAGTACATTATTGATAATGAATGTTCTGACTGATAACACAGGAGAAATGGCAGAAGAAAGTATGGATGGAGAATGACACAAAAAGTAAGGAAAGCTACTGTGTTAAAAGAGGACAATCAGCAAGCAAGGTCTACACCTTTGGTTCAGAACTGAAAATTTGTAATTCTTTACAAAAGAATATTTTAAGTCTAATTGCATCTAGGGAATCATTTATACCAATACACGTATCAGATGGCTTTTAAGGCATTCTAGTAAAAAATGAATAATAATATTTTATAATAGTCTTACCTGACGGAGGAAGGTGATTGGCCTCTGTCCCATTGCATGTGCATCTCCAATGTTGGCTTTAATTACTTCAGTAAAAGGTTTTTTGATTCCCTAAAAATGGAGAATGCAGAATATTTTGTTAGGACTGAAGTAGGTGATTCTTTCTTGGTATCTGTCATATAGCTGTAACTATACAGTGCCTGCTCTCAGAACAGATACAGTGTTGAATGTAAAGCTCAATGCATTTCTTATTCAATACTGCCAGTAAATCTTAAATGGTTTACAGAAATTGTGTTGACTGTGACACATTTTTAAAGGATAGGCTGGCTTTTATTCTTCTGCTTGCTGCAAGTAAGGGACTGACTTGCTTCAAAACTACACACTGAAGTAGAAAAGATGAAAAAAAGGCACTTTGAACTGTCAGTATTAGAGCAACTTTAGACACAGCTAAAGGGAGGGATGGATCAGTCAGGAAGCTAAAAAGATTTGAGGACATTTGAGAAACCACCAACAAAACAAGCCTTGAGATCTTTAGCCCTTTTAGAGTAAAAGCAGTAAACATACTACTGGTTTATTTATTTTTATTTAGATTAAATATTCATTGTATCGTGACCCCACTTTTCCATGTAGAGATGTTTTACAAAATATATCATAGTGAGGCTCTGTATGATAAACAGCAGAAGTGCTAAATAATCACCATGAATATTTAAAAGCTTCTCAGTCTCTGAAATCTGAATAGACAGCCATTTTTCCTGTGAGAAACCGAATACATTATGAGAAGACAGGGAATGCAGTTAATGAATGTTGATTAGCAAGCACAGGCCTTTAAAAAGTAAAATAAAATAAGGAAAAAAAAAGGCAAAGAGCTGACTGGTAGAAAAAAACACCACTGGTTTAAATAAAAAGAGATTAACTGAAAGTAAAGGCCAACATTACAAGAAGAATAAATGACAATTATAAATTTACAATTGTTCTGGTGTATATTTGAAAGACAGTAGGGAGGCCTCCTAACAGTGACAGAATTGTTACGTGGAATATGTGGCTGGCAAGCTTGAACTAATTTTTGCTTTTCTACAGTGGATTATGTGTTGAATTTCAGTGATTGATAGACCAGAACCCAGACGTGCAAAGCTAACAAGGACCAAAATACAAGTAGTCATCAGGGATACAGATTCCCAGGTATGCCAGGATTTGGAGGTTTAAGGCTGCATGATGTGCCTGAGAGGTTATGGGACCACGTGATTCAAATCCCCACAGATCCAGTCCATCATATGACTGATAGCCTATAGGGTTTTTTCCTTTTAAAATTGAATAGGTAGTTGTAAATGGCATTAAAACAAGACAGCTGGACTTACATGATCCTGATTGAAAAGGGTCAATTTTATATGGCCCTAAATTCAGCAGCAATTGAAAAAAAAAATGTTCACTTTAAATAATTTAAAGTGACACAGGGACTCCATCAAGTCATTTGCTTTTATGCTTGTTGATCTGAGTCCCTAAATTAAGAGTTGCATTTCAGCTCTAAATAAAAAAATAGGAATAGGGATGCCAGACAAAGATAACAGATCACCTTTTTGGTGTCTGTGTCAGGTTTATTGTAGTTTATTAGCACTGATACCATCCAGATCACTACTAGTGCCAAACTCAGCGTTTATGCCATCACTGCCTGTGGGCATCACTGCAGGTATAGAATCATCACCAACCCCATGAACCCCATACTATCTCTGCTACTCAAATGATTGATCTGGAAAAAATAGCAAAACACACACAATTTTTTTTACAGTTATCTCACTGTAAAATCTTGTTAGAGAAGGAATCATTGGGTTTTCTGTGCTGTACACACAGTTCCCACGTTAAAAGCCCATGGTCCTCTTGACTAACTTGTGCTTCTTGGCCTCAGCTACAAGAGCTGTTGTCTTTCAAAAGAGAGATGCTTTTAAATAACTTGGGCCTTTTCCTTGCCTGACAATGAGTTCTAAACAATCACCAATTGTTTAGAACTGTATTCAAGAGATTCCCTACATGCCTCCTAGTGAAATCTATACAAAAAACGCTACGACTACTTAGTATTTTTCTACTAATTTCCAATCTCTCTAGGGAAAGAAGGAATATCAGAACTTGTTAATTTTAGTTTAGAACAAGAAGTTCTAAACAGGTTCTTAAAGAAGTTCTAAAAAAGTTCTAATGAAGTTCTTTAGAACAAAAAGTCCCACCTTAGCATTTCAGAAAGGAGGAACTGGAAATAGTAACAAGCCCCAAATGCTAATGGGTCAAAGTTCCAAAGCAAGGATATCAGAAGCTGGCATCAAGGGAAGTCTAGCCAGTGCCTATGACTCTGCAGATGAGAGCAAGGTAGAATTCTACACAGATCCCTAAGAAAGCGTGGCATGAGTCACTGCTTACTTGTGTCAAGGTTCCTCCTGTGGTGATGGCACTGGTGTGTGGGGGTATCCAAGGGAAGAGTAATGCTAAATATTTTTGGGAAGGTCTATGAAAAGATCTGTATGAAAGGAGGAAATATGAATGTGATGTTGATAACCTCAACATCAGGTTGCAGAACAGCAGGAAAAGGGCTGCAGCAGGACCTAGTTAGTTAGATTTATTTCACTGCAGAAGGGTAAGCAGCCTTTGACCATGTCACCTACAGACCTGTGCTGAGACAATTTATGCCCCTGCAAGCCAAGGAACACACAGGGGGAGCAGACACTGGGTTATTGGAGTTGGTTTGCTTTCCTCTAGGGATAGAGTGCAGCCCCCCACCACACCTCTCCCCCTCCCTGAGTGCAGGCAGGCTCTCAAGGTGTGTTCCAGACACAGTCTGACTGGACTGGAGCTGGCAGAGCTTTGGAAAAGTGCAGCTTGCATAACAAGAGCTCTAATAACAAACTCGGGAGCCATAAGTACCAGATTGATACTCATGTCTACTGAAGAGGGTATGAACCACATGAATCAAGAAGAAAAACCTACAAAACAAGCACTGTTAAAGCCTTCTGCCTCTGGCGGCACCTCACACTGTGCTTACAACGTGATTCAGCTTCATCTGGGGAACAAGGCCAGTCTCCTGCCATTCTTTTGTCATTGTTGGCAGACAGACTAATTGTAGTAGCCATTTTTAAAGCTGCAGAAGCCATCTTTCACTCTCTGATGTAAAGCAGAAAATAAAAAAATGTGTTCATTCATTTCTCGGTTGCTCTCTTCTTGATAATGAAAGTATTTTAATGGAATAAAGGAATCTTCCAGGATTTGGAATATACTCTTTGGAAATTAGTTACTTCTGTCACACTGCTCTCTCTTTTCAGAGGAAATGCTGTCTTAAGAGTCCAGATGAAAAACATCTGAAACCTGAAGCAGGTCAGACAGGATTATTCTAATGACTGTGTCAGTGTTCTAAATACCACACGAAGTTGGGAGAAGGGGTTTTTGTACATGAACCAGAATTCATTGGTGCAGAGTCAATACAAATCTTCAAGAATTTAATCAGGTTTGGGGAAGCCTCCTCTTCCCCTGGACATTCCCACAGCCTCAAGACACCCAGCAAGCAAGGAATACAGCGTGAAACAATGAGCTGTCTCTCAAGGAGAGTCACCAACACCAAGAGGTGTTGGGAGAATTACCTGATCAAAGAAACAACATGATGCCAGAACATACACTATCCCACAGAACTAGCATGAAGGCAGTGCCCTGCCATGAGCTGGTTTGGTCTCTCAGGAGGTTTAGTATGCCTGGATGTTCCCTTCACTATAGTACCATCTAAGAATAAATGACAATCATAAATGCTGGCGAATTGCTGTGGCCAGAAAGGGTGAAGAAGGGTGCAAGCTGACCTAACGCTGTCCTTGCTTAAGTCTTCAGCAAATTTCAAAGGAAACCCCTCAGTCTGGAGAGAAGCACATGTGGATTTGGTAATGGCAACAGGAAAGGACTGAAAAGAGCTCCCTCGAGGAGGCCATCAAAATGTGAGCTGCTTTTAATCCCAAAAGAGCAAGACGTTATTTCGATTATTTATGAATTTCAGCTGCTCTCAATTGTTTCACTTTCATTGCCACTTCTTTGTGTCTCCTCTTGATGATTATCAGGCACTAACATCACACCATGAAACATTGTACTATTTCCTTGAGTCTGGTTTTGCTGTGACTTGCACAAACAAGCTGTACAATAGGAGAGCTGGCAAATCCAAACATTTCAGCACAGTTGAGATCTATGCTGTAGTAGCCAAGTTGCTTGCTTGCTTTTTTTTCTCCTCCACTCAAAGGGACAAGAAAGCACTGCCCACAGGCCCTTAACTAATAGGGACCCAAAGACCTGTATTAGCATCCAATCTTTTTATTAAAACAGCTCACAGCAGAAAAATAAACCTGACCTGCTTACCACAGAGAAAAGCTTTCAGTTTGTATTATGCCTGTGTAATTCAAGCTGACATGAGCTGGTTTTGGAAGGAAGGAGAAGGCAAATTCTGGATTTTGACTGGAAATGGCAGTGATGGCTTGCATGCCCCCTCATATCACATGAGCAAACCCGTGAGGCAGACCATTAACTGGCAGATCTGATACAGAGATTACAGAACAGGACTTGTCCTCAAGTTACTGTTGCCCTACACATTGGTCAAAGTGCATTTGCATTCAGAAACTTTGCCTATATGAATCAAGCCCTAGATTTCAATGGCGTTGCAAATGACAGAATTGAAATAATGCTCATTAGAAAGTGATTAGACATTAGGACCCTCTTAACTTGAAGACCTATTGGAAAAGGGCTATTTTGGAATAGATTTTGCTACTGTATTCAATAAGAAGACTTCAAATAACTGGATCTTGCCTGCTGTGTGCTTCTGAACATATGATTTTGGTAATCATACTCTTAAAACTCATTTTTTTTCATCTTCATCTGCAGCAATTTTCATCCTGTTAAAAAATAGGGGGTTTACTACAGATTCACTTACGTATGCAACATGTACAGACAACTGAGGAACAACCATTCTGTCTTAATGAGGTCAAATGCTCTTGCCTGGAAGATACTTTCTTAGTGTGCACACAGTCACGTATTCAAAGCAGAAAATTAGAGGATGGTAATTTAAGCTTAACATCTTTCATTACTGGGTGTACCAGTCAATCTTGTATCTTTTTCTTGGCATGTCAAATTATATTTCTGCATGTCATTGCCTAAACTGTGTTTTATCTTTCCACAACTCCCAGAGACACAGTCAACTCACATTTACAATTAAGGCTGGATTCTAAGTCAGACTTTTTCTATTCAATTTAAAAGCCTGATGAATTAGTTAAAAAAAAAAAAAAGAAAAAAGAAAAGAAAAAAAGAAAAGCTCTACAGTCTTTTAATCAAAAGACTTCAGCAGAAGCTGCCTGAGGTTACACCTACACAAGCAGAAGGATTTTGGTAGTTTTATTATCTAAATAGAAATATAGGGAGTGAACCAGTGACTTGAATGAACATGCAACAGGAACCTATTTGCAATAGTTATGCAAAAGAAAAGTGTGGGCACAGGAGATGAGTGTACAACCCTGTTACTGTAAAAGTAAGCCAGACTACTGTGGCTTTTCACAAAAATAAGGGCTCCAAAGTGTAGAGACCGTGTATTGCCATTGAAGTCCCACAGTTCCAGGCCCAGGGGTGGGATAAGGTAACCACCTGTGCTGGTCTGAAGGAACTTTCTACATGCTACCAATACATTCCTGTACAGCATCCCTCTACCCCCTTCTGCCCTACAATTCTGTTTCAGTAACTTGAAAACTCTGAAGAAGAACCTCGTGTTGTGTGACTTATATGAAGCCAGGCACTGCTTCCAATGTTTCATGAGCTGACTTGTGGATCCTGAAATGCTGTTTAATACGCACACGCTTTGCAAGTAGATGCAATCCAACTCAACCTGACATAGAACTTGACATTATGTAAAACCCAATCAGGAACTGTGAGAAAAAAGGAGAGTATAAGTGAAGAAGAATGTCAGAGTAACAGATATGAAGGGACTTTCATAACAAGGTCAGTTAAAATTAGCATGAATGCAAAGTAATAAATCAGGTATGTGTGCAGCCTGGGTAAAGATAAAGCTAGCTTGTTATTACTGATTAAGTAAAGAGAAGGGCTCTGTCCAAAGATTACATTATTCTTGCATTGAATTCATGTTCAGGATCAATTTTCTAGTCTGCAATGCAATTAAAGTCAACACTTGATATGGTGGTCATCTGTTAGCAAGTCTACACAAAGGGGATAGAAAAAAAGGTCTTGTTTGTGTTCTATTGAGAGTGTAATGATTTATTAAAATATGTCTGTGCTCCAACTTGCTTTAAAAAGTTCCCCAGAAACACCTAGGAAACTGGTTGAAGTCAGTTCTTTCTGTGTCATCTTAGTAAGTCAGAATCAGCTAAATATTACCATTAGCAAAGAGGAAGAAAAACCACGTTTTCACTTTCGAAGCATGATACAATTTCAAAACTATTAAAAATAATTCAGGGAGTTAATTCAAGTCAACGACTTTGCATAAAGATTTCTATCTTGAAAGACTTAATGTAGATCAAAACATTGATTTTCCACCTAGATGAATACGGGTCACAAGCCAACAAAACTCATGAAGTCCAGGTACAACATGCCCCACCTGTACTCCAGAGCAATCAATCTTATTCTGCTTTAACAGAGTATTCTTCTTGCCACTTTCAATGGCTTAGTCCCAAGCACACGAGCTAAAACTAATGCCTCACTTTTATTTACTTTTTCAAGATCTAGCCTAGACTAGTTGCCTAGTCAGGGACTTCTCAAGTAACATTTTAGTCCTTATTTCTGTGTGTGCTGTGGAGTTACAGCTCCTGTTGTAATCATTTGAGTTAATATACAAAAGCAGCAAGTGCCAGATAGAATAACAGAGGCACTGCTATTCAGGATCTGAGACAGCAGGACAAA
This sequence comes from Manacus candei, assembly GCF_025592945.1. Classification (NCBI taxonomy): domain Eukaryota; kingdom Metazoa; phylum Chordata; class Aves; order Passeriformes; family Pipridae; genus Manacus; species Manacus candei. The sequence continues at coordinate 7,094,739 of NW_026138113.1, forward strand.
ACTAAAAGAAGATGAAAGCTTACACTGTGCAAACAGCTCCAAGTAGCTATTTTATAGTCTACATAACAAGCTATATAAGTTATGCAAGTATGAAGTGTAACTGAATTGAACCAAGTTTAAAGAGGGAGAGCCTCTATCACATCTGATGAGACAATGGCTGCTTTTAAGGTGCTTTTACTTCAGACTAAAGGTATCTCAGCAGAACAGGATAAATGCAGATTTGCTGTCATTGCTTCACTCTGCCTGTTCTTGATGCCCCAGCCAGTGCAGGACTTCCATGTCATGCTGGGCAAAGCTCCTTCCCCATCAAACATGGTACAGTTGCTATGGGGCAACTCTTTTGCTGTCAATGAAGAGCAGTTTTGGATCTAGAGATGCTGGGGGGCATCACCTTCCTCTGACAACCTCGTCAGCCTCTCTATCTGGCAGTGTTAATTCTGCTGGCAGGGGCTGGCCTAACTCTGGGAGCTAAGACTGAGAGGGATGAAAAAAGTAGCTGTTCAGTTTTAATCAAAAGTAAACAAAGAAGAGCCATTGACCTGTGATCTCACAGAATTGAATTTCAGACACACACACACACACAAATAGGCAATTAGGTAACCTATAATATTTCGTTACTACTCAACGCTGTACACTTTAGCAGACAGCTTGGTTAAACAATAGAAGGAATAACAGTATTTTTTAACAGAAGGGCAAAGAGGAATAAATAACTTGAAAAGTCTGGAAAGAAGTAAAGTCTTTCAGCTGCTTCCTTAAGTTGATTAATGTTTTCTGCAGATACACTGGCTCAACTTTTGCAGTAATTCTGTCCTCTTTCCCTGCCAACTGGGAGGTTTGTTTGCTTTAGTCATCTTAGAGCACAGTCACCCCTGGGAATGCTGGTAGCCACTGTCAATGGCTAACACTATTCCATGAGACTAGTTCCAGACAAACACTTTTAAATGGAAAATGCCATGTAAGTAGGCACAAAACTGACATAACAATCTTTTAATAAGCCATTGGCAATGACTTACTCCTATATTTTTTCAAAAGTGCACAGTCTCTCTTGTCAGTGACTCAGCTGGTAACTGGAGTAAGCAGGGGAGTAGGGAGGAGTTTGTGAAGATCATTTTATATTTGTTTTGTCAAGTAATACCTCCTGCCCTGTGATATTAACTTGAAAACAAACATACTTGGTGAGAACACTGGAAGATTTTATACTCAGGAAAATGCACCCACTAGGAAACCCCATTGCATAAACACAATGACACCTTTATAAACAAGTTTTAAGGGAAAAATAAAAACAGATGTTCTGAAACTAATTCTCCATCACCATTCTGAAGTTCTTAAGTAAATTCCTTTTTTTTAGAAGCTGCCTTTAATAATTATTGAGTAGATGTAAATAATTGATGCATATACTACAGTGAGCTAAAAATATGTTTTGCCTTTTTAAACAAGGGTTTTAAAACACAAAGACCAGAGAATTAAAATAATCTCTTACAATTAGAATTCCTGTGGCACCTTTTTGTCAAAGCACTTTACGTGTACTGATCAAAACAGTCTTGCAGTACCTGTAATAACATATTAGCAAGACTTTCTAAAGTAGTGAAGGCAGGGAAAAACATTTGAAATTAAAGAAAAGTAACACTGTCAGATGCTTTATTCAAAACAAAAATGAGTCCTTGTGCTGGGAGGGGAAGCTGTGGTTTGAACAGTAGAAGCAAAAAGCCATGTCTGTATTACTAAGGTTTTTTGTTGTTTTTTTTTTTTCTCAAATACTAAGTTTTAAGAAATATGAAAAAAAAATACAAAGAACAAAACGTAAGCACTGACTGATTCGGATGCCTTATTTAGTACATTTTGGCCCGGACCCTTAGGAGTATCTTGTATCTTGCTTTATTTTCCAATCCTCCTAACAGCACCAACCACCTAAAACTTCGGGCAGTGCCATTGAGTGTTTGTGCTCTGAAAGCTTGTCCTCAAGCACCTCAACTTCTGCAATTAAAAAAAGCGGAGCACAGTGTCGGTGCTCTCAAAAACCCTTCCTTCAGCTGCTCGGCTCTGAGCAGCCCAGGGCAGTGCTGGATGAGGCTGCGGAGCAGTGCCCGGGACAGCCGGGTCCATCTCACCTGTTGGGGGTTTCAGAGGTGTTTCCCTGCCCCGGCCAAGGCAGTATCTCTAAAATCCTCACGAACGACTCAAACGCTCTATCAGTATGACGAAAGCTGGTCAGTCACCCCCTTGTATAACACAAAGGACGCGGGATTGCAGCAAAGGGTCAAACTGGCCGAAGAAATGTAAACACTGCTCTATTTGCCTTACGCAGGCAGTGACAGATAAACAGTAGCCGGACAGCGGGTTCCTTTGTTTTGTGCCTCTCCCGCCCCCCGTGAGAAGGGGTGTGGGTGCGGGGGGTGCCCGGAGCGGAGCGGGCAGGGCCGGGAGGAGGAGAGCGCGTCCGGCCACGGCTTGGGGCAAAGAGGGATGGGGGGAAAGGCTGCCCGTGGTCCCGAGTCTTTAACTTGGTAGGAGAAGGCACTGCAGCGGTGCCTCCCGCTTTCCCGAGGCTTCCACAGGGTCGCGCATCAGCCCTGCGGGGTGTCGGGGTGTCCCCGCCGGCCCCACCGCCGGCTCTGCCGAGCCCCCCGAGGTGCCCCGGGGCAGGGCCGGTGTGGGCTGCGGGGAGCGCGTCCTGCCTGCCCTGCCCTGCCCTGCCTCACCTTCCGCAGCTCCTTCTCGATCTCCCCAGCTTTCAGGACGATGGGGCCCCGCACCGCGTATTCCACAGCTTTCACTTGCGGGTTCATGGACTCCAGCGTGAGGATCTTCTCCCTGCTCGCCTTCTCGTTGATGTTCACGGCGGAGGCCTTGGCAGCGCTGCTCCAGCGCACGGTGCCGTTCCGGCGGGGTCCTCGCGGCTGCCGCCCCGCCGCCACCGAAGCGGCGCCGAGCAGGGCCGTGTCCGACCCTCCGCCCCGGCTGACCCCCGGCCCGCGGCCGCACAGGAGGGCCCCAGTTTGCCTGGCAACCAAGGCAAACCGATGCATGGTCCTCCGGGTACTCCCCAAAGCGAGATTCAGGATGCGAGCGCTGAGGATCGGTGTGTTCTGCGGTAGGAACCGGGCGCCGGGAAGGAGGCACACGAGCAGGAGGTGCGGTCAGAAGAAACGCCGAAGAGCTGGCACAGTTACACGTCCATGCTCGGTCCTCTGATGTCCAGATCCCGCAAACTTAATTGCAATGGATACAACTGATCTTGCAGCGTTGCGATGCCACCGCGGGAGCAAGAGGTCCCACCATTGCATCCGAACAGCGCCGCAGCCCCCCGTCCCCGACAGAAGTGCCCGAGCTACTGCTCTGCAAGAGTCCCGGGTAAAACCATCCTTCTCCCAGCCGACGCCTGCCCCGGCCCCGGGGCGTGCTAAGGTGTGATTGCACCAGCCGTGCTGCCGGGCGCGCTGCCTGGCGGGGTTTGTAGTCCCGGTCGCCTCGGCTGCGCTTGCCCAGGCATCAGGTGATGGGCAGGGAACTACCGCACCCAGCGGCCTCCCCGGCCCGGCCCGCATTGTCCCCGCCGCCCGCGGGCGGGGCGCGCTCCCGCCGCTGGAGATGCCGTGGGAGCCGGGGCGGGGGCAAGTCCGGTGGTTTTCCCTAGGGGAATGGCAAAGCCGGGTCGTCCCGCATCCCCGGCGTGCGGGGAGCGCGGCGCTGCCGCTCGGCCCCCGCGGTGCCGCCGCCCGCCCGCGCAGGGAGCGCCGCCTTTGTCTGGGCGCGCTTCTCTGCTCGGCGGTGTGAGGAGTCCTAAGCTTGCCCGCGCTGATTCTCAGCTGTCCGTGGGGGAAAAGGCCGCCTGCGCTTATTGCCCAGCCTCGCACAGCCTTAGGAATGCAGCGCGGTGGGGTCTGCGGGTGGGTCACGGTCACCTGTTGCAGGGCTGGGATAGCTGCTGTTGCTTCTGGAATAGCGAGCGAGGAGCAGGGATCGGGCAGGGAGCGGGGCTGGGCGAGCGCCAGCAGCCTCATCCCTCACGCTGTCACTCTGCCAGGGCAACATTCGCTTCTGCTCCTTTCCTCCCGCAGAAACAAGTCGGTCCTCTCTCACAGTTTCCTCATTGTTTCCAGATGATGAAAATGTTTTTATCTCTCGGGTTCAATTCAGCTTTCATAGCAAATGACTGGAGATCTGCCACGAAATACAACAGCAGCAGGATTCAGGGAAGAGAGATAAATTCTCTCTCCTTCTTGCTACCCATGAGGAGGAGAAGGCCCTTTTTACCCGTCCTGGGTGCCCAGAAGAGGCTCCTTGTTTGTGCTCAGAGAGTGGAATAAGGGATCTTTCAGTCAGGAATACTCCTATGACCTAATGTTACCTCCCCGAGTAAGAGCCTGGGCTGTAAATCAGCCTTATTTGTGAATTGTTTTTGTAGAACCTTATTTTCACTTTCTCTTTCTCCACTGGCTGAGAGAGAATATAAAAAAAACAGCTTCCTAATTTTAGGTGCCTAAATTAGATGTTTTGAGACTTGGATTTTGTTCTGTTGTTTTAGTATCTTTCCTCAGTTGATGAAGAGCAAGGAGGTTGCTTTTGCTGCGTTTGATTTTATTTCATCCCATACAATTATGTCTTGAGCCTTTTTCCTCTCTTTAGCATTTCTTCTTTTTAACAAACTTCTGCTAGCCACAGTGTTTAGTTTCATAACTAATTTGCTCCAGTCTTTATTCTATTTCAAGTGCACTATTTCAGCAGTTGCTCTGTGCTAATTTAAAATAATTGCTCCTTGAAAATTTTAGTCAATACATAGTTAACAAAGTAACAGAGATGGGATGTTTTTTGTGCTGAAGGAAGACTCTCGAGGTGATGAAGAAAACTCATTTGTTTCGTATTTCCAGTCATTGTACTGATTGTACTAAGAGCTTTTTCTTGTTTACTCTTCAGCTTGTGAAGGCCATGTGGAGTGTTTCTGGCCCTGCTTGTCCTCCCTCCAAACTTCTGCCCACAAAATGAGCCAATAGAGCACTCTGTGTTAGAAATTCAAGTTCCAAGAAGTCCAGTTTTGTTTATTTGCAGCCACAGTAGCTGTTTCAGGACATTGCAGCCTGCATCTCCCTCAGAATGATTTTTTTTCCATATTTTAAAAATTCTTAACTTTTGAAATGTCAAATTTTCGATCCTCTATGTTTTGGCACTTTCCTTTTAAAGTTGTCATCAATCATGTATCTAGAAAGCTGAGTGTTCTCCAAATCTGGCATTTTGATTGATAATTAACAAGCAGTGACACGGTGCCTTTTCTTCAGGTTTGATAAAAAGCTGTTCAGAAGAAAATATTACAAGCTGTGGTAAGACATGTCAAGGTTGGAGTTACTGCAAAACCAAAGGCAGATCTGGTTTTATAGTAAGCTTTAATCAGATTACGTGAAATGTTCAAATTATTTTAAATTCTAATATTTATATTCAGTGTATACAAGCAGACTTCCCAGATATCTTAATTCAGGAGTGTTTTATGGTTCATTAGAAATCAAGGTTGGAGTGCTACCCAGGCTATTAGAAATCGAAGTGCAGTAGATCTGGAACCACTAATTTTGCTGGGGGAAGAACACACATAAACCTTTGCTTTTGGTCCACATCTTGCTCCACCCCCAATCCACCCCCCAGAAACAGGGTGCCGGGCATCTCCGGTTCTGCCTCCAGGGACAATCCAAGCAAGACCTCAGACCTTGCTGGCAAATTCTGTAATGCTGCTGGTTAGTGTGTAACAGCCCAGCAGTGTTGGAGTGGGGCTGGACACCTTCAAAGGCGTGTTGCACGACTCAAAACAAGCGTTTGGAGCGAAACATTGCAAGGAACACAAGCAAAGCTGAAATTCAATGGTCTGATCATTTCCCAAGTTTAGAAATGCACGCAGGAAACACACAGGATGAAACAAACCTTTCCATGCCAAATGCAATATGAAGTGGTGTTGGTGTTATAGAAAAGTATCTCTCTCTTTACTCATGATAAATGTATCTCCACTTGTTATTTTAATACAGATGCTTTCCTGCAAGTAAATAGTTTATGATGAACTGGCAATGTTGAGGCGAAGTCGTTCTTAAATCACTGCTTTTTGAAGTTAGCAGCAAAACTTCCGGTGACTTCAGGAGAGCTGGGCTTCTGCTCCAGTGTCAGTGTCACTGTTTTTGTGAATGCCACTCTGACTTATTGGATCTTGGCATGTTTATGTATCATATGAGGAAAAGAAAACTACCCTTGTGAGCTGTGAAATTAGTCAGTGAACTTTTGTAAAAATCTTGTGCGATGACCTATTAAGGATGAAGGATCTTTTTGTATTTCCTTACGGAAATCTTCCTTTCTCTCTCCCCCTGCCCCCGAGTTGAACTGCAGATAACACACAAACACAGGCTCAGATGTGCCCTTCAGAGAGGCTGTTTGCTTCTGCAAGTTGGCCTGTGGTGCTCAGTTTGACTGATCAGCAGTTTATGTATTCTATGCAAATCACAGGAGCACAAGTTTCAGACAAGTCAGATATGGAAGGTGGACAGTACTGCTTTACAAGGGCAGTTCCTTGATCTCCATGTTGCTTTCCATCTTTAGTCATAAAGACATGGGATGGTTCCCTTGCAGTTATAGGAAACTAAAATAATGAATTTCATGTTGATGGTGGCAAGCTAGGGGTACTTAACAGCAGCAAATGCATAAATACATACAAAGGTAGAGTGTTGGAGAAAAAAACATGATAAACAGAATAACAATTGCTGTCATGTTTCCATTTTGACAAGCCTTCAACATGCTGCTTTCCATCAATAGCTGCGTGGTTTAAACCCCATAATTACAATAATGGCATGTGATAACTAAGCATTCATTTTTTTCCTGCTGTTTCATTTAAGTAAAGACACTGGATAGAAAACTGCTTTTAAAATGCCAAAGCTTTGTTAATGATATTTAGCAATCCATGAAGACTCTAAGCAGATGGAAACCACATTTCAAAAAGTAGGTTCAGTTAGCCAAAAAGAGCAAAGCTTTCTGAATTCTGTGTTGTGCAAGTATGGAGAATGGTTGTTTCCTGTGGCATAGTGCCCGTGGTGGCAGTTCAGAGTATAAGGAGCATCTTCAGAGAAATTACTGTTGCTTCTGTTCTTCAAAATGAGCATAAATCTTTAAGATCTGGTCCAAAGTTCAAAGCAGTCTGTGAAAAAGATGCCATTTCAGTAACTTCATATCTTAATGTTTAACAGCTCTCATTATCTCATGATAAGCCAAGAAAAGAAAAAAGCCCAACCTCCTACCCAAAAACCAAACTCAAGTGGAATGTGTAAAATAGTCTATTGAATCCTCTTCATAAGAATTAATTGAAAAGGTGCTCTAGGAAGGCAATGTGAGGTTTTGGTGAAATTGCATTATTGTGTTGAAGCTGAGCTGTTCTGAATAACGTGGATCTTAATAAATTTTCACATGGAAAAGGCCTGATATGTGAGAATAAAATGTTGGATGCCTCATTTTTTTTTTAATGGAATGTTAACTGTTACGGGCATTAAAGAATTTAAATTACAGATATTTTATTAAAAGCTTCTTTTAAAAACCCCATCTGAAGCTGACTCGCTCCACAAAGCAAATAAATACTTTCTAAAAACCACTATTGACCCAGGCCATAAGACTCATTATGTAGGTTGTGCTTCAGCTTTACTAGAGGGGGATCTTCTCAGCAAGTGTTTACTCCAAGAAGGGTTTCAGAGGCATGCAGTTCATTATTATAAAGTTTATGGAGAAGCTCATTGTACTGGACACATTTGCTTTAAGAATCAAGTAAAACCAAGCGGTTGATTGGAAAAGTTCAAGGAATTTTTTTCCCCCATTACTAAAACAGCAACTTACTAAAATTCAGGAGATAGAAAATAAAATGTTTCTTTCTGATTAGAAAAATAAGCACAGTAAAGGTATAGAAAAAATATAACTTCCTAAAAATTGTAAAGTGTTGTTTACTGAAGTGGGCTTGACTTTGATTAGGCTCTGTCCAATGGACTGTGGTGGCCAGCTGATGCTGACTTCCAGTTGCAGAGGTGGGGAAGTGCTGCAGTGACTCACTGCACGAGTGGGCCCCGATTCCCACGGGGTTGGTGATACAGTAAGACCTTGAGCTGGCTCCTGACCTGTCGTAGCCGTGTGAGATGTCCAGCAGCTACATTGTGCTGCTGGAAGCTGAAGTATTTCCTTGCAGTGGGGCCATGGGCCTTTTTCCTCAGGCAAGCTCTGATGTGCCAGGCCGAGCTGGGACAGGAAGGCAGCCTGAACGTGGCTTCCTGAAACCAAAAGGCATCAATGCACAACAACACTTTAGATTAAAAAAATGCTTTGTAATTGGGAAACACTCAATATTTAGCTGTACTTGGAGAACAAAGCCAACATTTGTACCACTTCAATGTTGTTCTTGCCCAAATTTAGAGTAATGGGATCTCAAAGGACTTGTTAGGCACAACTTTGATTCCCTATGAAAGGACTCAGAGGGTACTCAGATTACAGCTACTCTGAAATCTACTGATGAGAAGCCCAGCAACATTACTAAGTATTACAAACTATTGTGATTACCAAAATTTCCAAAACCAGAATCATAGGAAATAGTATTAAAACCTGTCTATATAGTGATTTCATTTTTATATAGTACTTTCTTCTTACCAGTTGAGTACTGTCACATTACAACTTCAATTCCTTCATGGTAACATTGCAAATATTATCATCTAGCTCTTCCTATTATTTGTAATTTTCCTCTCATACATTCTACTCTTGTATTTTAGATATAATTTAAGAATTCTCCAGATAGTGCTTAGTCTGTGGAAAGAATAAAACCCCACTGAACACAGCTGACTAACTGGGAAGTTGTTACTTAACTGGGAAGTGTTTTATAACCTTTCTGACCTGAGGTTGCACAGCACGTTAGGAATTTAATTTCTTCATTTGCTGGGAGTTGTCAGCAGTTTGGCAGGGAGGCTGTCAGCCCTCCCAGGGGACACTGCTGCAGGAGGGGAGGATCCTTCCAAACGGCCTGGAGTGCTGACCAGAAATGTAACTTAGGAAGGGCTTCTTCTCCCCCTCTAAGGTGGGTTAGATGTGTGAATTTTACCTACTTGGGGATTTGTTTTTCCTTGTAGAATTAGACTTGCACATCAAAATACTGCAGTGTGCAGGAAGCTGATGTGGCAGGTGTGTGCCCTGCATTCCAGTGAACCGGGAAAGAGCCCTAAGACCTCAGACCATCCAGCTCAGCTGGACCCTGTGGTGACAACAGCAAAGAAAAGCAGCCATCAGGGACTTACAAAGTCATGTGTAGCTTTTCATAAAATAGAGAAATGGCATAACTTTCTTATTTTCTATTTTAAGTTGGTGTAAAACACATTTTAAATGAGATTTGGTCTTGCAAAGTGCCACTCATGGACTCTCTTAAGAGAGGAGGTACCTATACCGTTAAAAAATGTTCTTGTTTTTATCCCAGTACTGGATTAAACCTCTGAAATTATGTAAAAGAAAATAGTCTTGGACTTTCAAAACTCAAAACTAATGTGTTAATAAATTAGAATAACCAGAAAAAGATTTATCTCTTTGGAAAAACTTAATAATCAGTAGTCTAGCTAGGAATACTCTCTTGTTTGCATTCAATAAGGAAAATATTTTTGTTTGTATTGGAATAGCTGAACAGCTGTCCCTGACTACTTTATTTGCTGCACAAAGAAAAGCAAGATATTGTCATAGATCTCTGTAAGCTGTCCTGTATATTCATTAATTTATTTACTAGATACTGTTACTATACCCAGCAGAGCCCCCTGCTGTTATAAATTCTCCTGAAATACCTTTCTATGTTTGCTATGTCTGGAACTTCTCAGTTAAGAAAAAAAAAATAAAGATAATTTTAAAAAATCCAGAAGTAGTCTCAAGGTCCTGTGTGCATGGACTTGTTCTGGATTCAGGAATGAAATCTGGATGTCCTGCCTACAAGGGACACGTTTGTCCTTTTGGCAGCAATTACAGTTTATATGGAAAATAAACTTGTCTTATCTTTATGTATCTCTGGAGAAAGACCTGTGCCAATGGATTGGCATAGGTTGGAAACAACACACAGAGAGAACAGGGAAACAAATACACCCTCTGAGTCATAACTTTAAATACTAAGGAGAAAAGGAAAAGGGCAAATGAGCCAGTTTAGCAACTCTGCACACAGACAGAAACCACCACACACATGGGGAGCCTGAAATGCTCTTCAAGTACAGAGCAGTGTATTCTCATTCCCTGTGTGGGAACAAGGCTCAAGGTAGAGACTGACCAAGGAGGAAGGACAGAAAAAATCAACAGGTTGTACTGGCACAGGAGAGGATATTGCAAATGATGTTTGATTCTTTATTCATCGTACAATACTGGTAGTAAGGGTGGAGAGGGCTGGCATGATACACCGAGAATCTGAAGGATTGCATAAATGCAGTTCACCCCGCAGAAATTCAGATCCTGCTGAGGTGGCAGAAGCCTCCTGCTGTTCATGTTGCTCTGGTCCTGATAACATTTTACTCTAAAAACATCGCATTTGCAAGCATTACCAGGCTTAGATGCATGACTGAACACCCCGATCCTGGAACCAGCAGGCTCCTAAAGGCACCAGAGCAGCAGGCGATAACCATTCCCCTCCACTCCAGTCTTTCTTTTGCCGAATTTAGAGGAAGATCAGAAAAATTGTGTTTGATGCTTCCTGACGGCTCGTACGTTTCGGTCAGGCTCCCTTCATCCTTCCTCATCCCCAGGCTGCCCTATGCCCCTGGGCTCCCCTCATCCTCCGATCTCCCTCACCCTCTGGGCTCCCTAATCCCCTGGCTCCCCTCATCCCCCAGGCTCCTTCACCGCCCCGGGCTCCTTCATCCCCGGACTCCCATCACTCCCAGGCTCCCCTGTCTCCCAGAGCTTCTCTCATCCCCCGGAGTCCCTAATCCCCCGAGCTCCCTTACCCCCAGACTCCCCTCATCCCTCTGGCTCCCTCATTCCCAGGCTCCCCTCATTCCCAGGCTCCCCTCATCCCCCGGGCTCCCTCATCCTCGTGGGCAAGAGCAGCTCCTCCGTCGGTGGCCATGAGGGGGCGCGCGGACCTCCCCGAGGTCCTCCCCGCCCCTCCCTCCGGCCCCTCCCTCCGGCCCCTCCCTCCGGCCCCTCCCTCCGGCCCCTCCCTCCGGCCCCTCCCTCCGGCCCCTCCCTCCGGCCCCTCCCTCCGGCCCCTCCCTCCGGCCCCTCCCTCCTGCTCCTTTTGCTCCTCCCGCTCCTCCCTTCTTCTCCTCCCTCCTGCTCCTCCCTCTCGCTCCTCCTGCTCCTCCCGCCGGCTCCTCCCGGGCGGGCGGCGCTCCGGCCCCGGCAGTGTCAGTCACGGCCGCGGCAGCAGCGAGCATGTCCTCCAGTAGGGCCAAGAAAGTGAAGATGGCCACCAAGTCCTGCCCGGAGTGCGACCAGCAGGTGAGCGGCCGCGGGCCGAGCGCGGGGGTCTGGGCAGGGAGGACGCGGAAAAGCGTCTCGGTGCCGCTGCGAGGCGGCGTTTGCGTGAAACAAATAATTGCTGCCTTTTGCAGCTTCCTGCGTGGAATGGGGATTAAACGCCGCGTCCCTCTCGCAGGGTAGTGTGCTGGTTACATTGCGGTGAAGTCCTTAGTTCTGCGCGGCTGCGGCGTTGTTTGTGTGCTCGCGGTGCTTAGTAACCGCGGGGTTTGTCACAAATACAATGGGCTTGGTGATTTATATAATGCCGTTCGCCCTTTGGATGCCTGGTGTGCCCCAGGCTGGGCGTTCGGCGGCGTTGTTTTCTCCCGGGGCACTTTGGGAGCACCGCAATCGATCCCTGGGCTGCGCTCTCTGCCCCGCAGCCGGGGGCTCCCCGGAGCCGCCCGTGTGTCCCTGGTGTGCACAAAATGGAGCTGCTCCCGCTCCGGCACCCGCAGCGGCCGCCTCGCACTGCTGCCGTGCCGGGAGCTCCTCTGCCTTCGCCGGGGACGATGTGACTGCTGAAAACAGGCCGGTGGGTTCCAGCGGAGCCCCGAACAATAGCCCAGCGCTGCCCCGGCGGCCGCGGGGCTCGGCGGAGGGGCAGAGCCTGTCACATGCGGTCATGGGAACCGCGCTGCTCCCGTTCGACCCTGCCGGCGGGCTGGGACACGCTGCTTTAGCTGCACTTGGGGAAAAAAAAAAAATAACCTCGTGCCATTTTTCTCTACTTAAAAAAAATCGTATTATTTGTTCGGACTTGCATAGTTTTTCCAGTGTTTCTGCTCCTGCTGGAACAGTTTGGAGTGCTGAGCTGTGTGTTGGCGTCCTTTCATGTTTTAACCAGCAGATGAACCGCTGCAAATGCTCACGTTAAGCACGTCACTGAAGTGCTATTTCTGAGAAAGAGTCGTGTGCCGAGTTCTGGTTATTCGGTTGGTGAAAGGAGAAATGAAAATGAGTGAGAAGTTACATGTGAGAGTGGGGGATTTTTTTGTTTGGCTTTTTGTTTGTTTGTTTCTTTTTTTTGTTTTATTTAATAAACGTAGTGAATGTCAAACCAACAATAGAAAGGGCAAATAAGCAAACACTGTAGGCTTTTTAAACTGATGTGAAATCTTTCACTTTGTTCTACACTTTAAAATACATATATGCATATGTCAGTGTAGATTTTCTCTTAGCAACTCTTCTGTGGCTAATATGGAATTAATATGCATATATGTCCTGCCCTGGCACACGTTGCTCACAGGACCTTGTTTTTCACTGCCAAATATTTCAGAGGGGACAAGAAACTAAAACCTACAGTACAAGTCGCTCTGGGGAAGCTCTCGTGTGACTCTTCAGTGGTTGTGTCCTATACTAGTCTTTCTTAAATTTTTCCATAAGCAAGGGCTTTGCATTTGTTTCTGAATTCTTAACTAGAACTGGCGTACATGGAGATATTGAGGCAGCCACAATTATTGTAATGTAATATTGAGTAAGACTTCTTAGGCTTTACAACTTTTTTTATCGTAATTTAGATGATATATCATTGCCAATGATATTTTCACAACCTAATTAATTTTCACAGCCTAATTAAACTAGGGAGCCTGAAGTATTTACAGTCAATCAGAGGAAATAATTATCACTTCTTAATTTAGTGTCAGGTAAAATTTCTTGTATAAGAAACTTAATTTCTTTTTGGTTAGGAAAATGTTAAACGAAGTAAAGTAGTGTTTGTAGGACTGTGTTGCCTTAATTATGGTGCAGGATGTTATCAGTGTAGGTCTTCAAAGGATAACTGACACGTTTCAGTGAATAAGTCCCTTCCCTCCCATTGATGCACACACCTACATGCCAAACCTGTAACGTGAGAACAGTATTGTTCTGTTAAATACAGTTAAGTTCGTTGAAAAATACTGGGTCTGTTCCAATCCCCTTGCGTGGTTTTGCCAAAAGTTTTTTTTTAAAGCTGAGCCTGGAAACGTAATTATTGGAGAGACCCGAGTGTTCAAAAATGGATTTAAATGGAACTCCTGTATCACCTTAAAAATACACACATTATCTGCTAGACTGGGCTTTAGTACTGTTATACTGACATATGAACAAGGAGACAAGTGTGCACACAAGCTTGCTACATTCTGAGCTTTAAGGTTCAATAAACCTTTATTGGAATTGGTTTTATTATGTCAGCATCTCCATAAAGGGAATTAAAAAGTCTTTAGTTCTGTAAAGCCTGTATCAAAAGTCTTACCTGTAAGCTGCTTGCAGGGTGAAATACAGGAGTTGGGATGTGCTGCAGAAAGCAAAATAATTTGTTTATTCCAAGTAGCAGTTAAGTTCCCCTTTACAGATTCATGTACTATTTGGGCAGGGTTTTTCCTAGCCAGTGGTTAAATTGGGCAGACAGTCGTGTTTCTGTGCTCCTGTTTGTTTCAGTGGACATTGGCAAACTTGTAGTGACCTGTCTTAAAGAATTACACTGGAGAAAGTCCCTCCTGCTTTTTCTCCCCCACTGTCATGCTTCGACATGACTCGACTTTTATGTGTGTGTTATTTTAATCTCTTCCAGATCTCTGTTTAAACTTGCTTTGATTTGTGTTTTGAGTCTTAAACCTAATCAAAGCAACATGGTGTATTCCTTACTACTTTTAAAAGATCTCAAAAGATCTTGGCATTAAGGTAATGAGGTTTGTAATTTATCACTGTGACCTTTTTTTAAAAAATTGCTCCAAGTAAGATTTTTTTTTTCATTTTTTGTATTAAATGTGGCATTTCTTGTTTTACATTGTCGTATTCTGGGGGAACACACTGCTCCTGTCTGCTTAGCTGATCGGGAAAAGCACTGTATTCTCTCAAACTCTTGGGCCTGCAGTCGGTTTTTGACTGGCTGTGGTGGGTTATTTGCATTTTGAATTAACAAGGTCCTTCTGTAGCCACCCGGCCTTGTCTCCAGCTCTGGAGCAGAGTGTGGTACAAATGCATCTGTTTTGCTTCGGGCTCTGTTGTGCCTCCTGTTTAAAGCTGCTCCTGCTCTCTAAAGGAGCTGCTTTCAAATGCTTCTGAAAGTGAATGTATTCTGAATGCACTGATGGTTTTAACTGATAATTATTTTTTAAAAGTAAATAGAGGAAGCACAACTGGAAATGTCTGACTGATTTGACTGGTGATATTTGAGAGCTCTGAAGAGAAATTGTATTTCTATTTTAATTCAGCCTTCCTTTAATGCTCTCCACTTTCCCCCACCCCCTTCCTGCCAGTCTGGGGAAAAGCAGTGCAAAGCAATCACAGCAGCTGTGCATTTCCAGCTTGGTTTTGAACAACTGCATAAAGAAAAGGCTTGCTGGGTGATTCACAGCAGAATCTGGTTTTATTATGTTTAAATACAATTGTATAATAGTACAGACCATAGTTTGCAGTACTGACTGAATTGGAAGAGTTATCTCTGCCAAATGAGAATTACTGGTGTGTTTGTTTCTTCATCGGGAAGGAATTCTGTCATAATTTGAAATTATCTGAAATATTTGTCTTTTGTTTTCCCAGGTTCCTGTTGCATGTAAATCATGTCCCTGTGGCTACATATTTATTAGTCGAAAACTCTTGCATGCTAAACGTTCTGAGAGGTCACCACCCATCACAGGTAATACTGACTGAGGGGCAAGAAGGGGGCAACAGTTCTTCCCCCTTATTTCTTGCAGGCAAAGGATATAGTATTTTACTTCTCTGTGTAAACTGACTATTGTCAGTTCACTTTCCCTTGAATTTGTGCCTGGTAGACTTTGAATATGTTAACTTTGCTTGAATTTTGAGGAGGGGGGCAAAGCTGGTGTTTTCAATCTGTCTTCCTTTGCACTTGTGATGTTGGCATTTTCTCTGTGTATGTTCTAGCTGTGCACATTGGTGTCTATGCAAAAAAGCTCATTACAGGAAGCTTTGTGTTAATCCTATTTCGAAGCTAAGTGTCTAGAAGTGCCAGAAGGATCTGATTTCAGAGTATGTGCTGATTGAAGCTGGGTTTTCTGAAAGTAAAAAATTGGTCAAAATGTTTAATCTAAATCCAGGTGGGTGTTGCTTCTCTCTCCATGGGTTGAATTGAAAAATAGTGTAATTTTTGTGTCCAACTTGTGTGTCTTTTGTTGATGGATAGAGTAATAAGTCAGTTGAATATGCATTCTGGCAAGAATAACATTCTTCTTGTGATCATTTTTATCACTTCCTCCAGTCCTAGTAGGAATGAGTGAGAACAAGAACCTGTCAGGGAAGATGTATATTAAAAAAAAAAAAACAAACAAACAAACAAAAAAAAAACAAACAAACAAACAAAAAAACAAAAACCCCAAACAAACCCCAAACCAAACAAAACCAAGAAACCCAACAGCATATCTGATCTAGAATGTCTACTTTTAAAAATTATCTACCAGACCTACAAAATGGAAGTTAAGCATTTGATGATTTTATCCATGTTTTGAAGGATCTTGTAGGAATTAGATGACATTGTGCTGATAACTGAACTTTCAAGGTGGAGGAGGTTAAGAAATGTCTGTGGTAGGTTGGAAGTGTTAGTCAGTTTTCTTTCCTCTTCCCCAGTGGATGAAGCAGTTAAAAATGAAGCTGAAGACCATAATCTGGTTGTATAATTCAGTTTTGTATGTAGGAAGTGCACCAGGGGAGACAAAGTGAATATATGCTGGGGGCCACCCTGTTGGAAAGAGCTCTGGAAAGCACTTTTTACTGTGAGGGTGACCAAAGGGGTTGTGGAGTCTCCATCCTTGAAGATACTCAAAAGCCTTCTGGACATGGTCCTGGGCAACTGATTCTTGGTGGTCCTGCTTGAGCAGAGGACAGGTTGGTCTCCAGAGGGTCCCTGGCCACCTCAACCTGTTGGTGACACTGTGAAATACAGGTTTTGTGTTAACATTAGTGACAAGTTACTCTGCTGTCCAGTTTGTACCCTGTGCCTGTACAGAACTAATGGGACAACTGCAGCAGGAGAAAATCAGTTCCCCAGGAAGATGTGGTAAGAGACTGTGTATGTCTATATTGTGCTCATAAGGTACCTGCCACTTCTTTTAGGAAATGTTTCAATATTTTCAACAATATAACTACTGCAGAATGGTGCTGCAGCCTTGCACATGTGCAGCTAATCCATGTTCAGTAGTGTGCTGTGGTCACTGTACTATTTTGGGTACCCAAGCTCATTAATTTATACTTAACCTCCAGGTGAAACTCATGTAAATACACTTTTTATTTATTTATTTATTTTTTATTTTGGTGTGTAGAAAAACATTACCCCTGTCACAGCCTTGTCACAGGCTGCATGTGGTGGGACACCTACACCGTGTGTTGTGCCATTTACTAAAGCATCTTTGACTCAGCCTTTGATTTGTCTGAGCAGCAGGAACGATTTCATTGTTACTGTCAAAAGATGATCAAGTGTAGTGGTGTTTGCCTGTGTGATAAATCTTTTTCTTTTGCTAGAGGAAGCAGGTGCAGTGGGCTGTCCTCATGGCTATGGTGTGTGCAGTTTGTGTTTCCATCTTGTTTGGGAAACTGAGCTTTTTGTGTACCAGCAAATGTCTCATGTTGCAAAATGCATTTGAAGCAACTGAAGGCTTGATCCTTGTAATCCAGAGGCAAAGTGTCATTCTGGATCTGAGCCCTTAATTTCTGCATGGATATCATGTTTGCTGTACAGGCATAGACATCTAACCACCTTAAGGAAAAAAAGGTGGGGTAAGCACTAGGAATGAATTAAGAACAGAGATGAAAAGAACTCTGGATGAGTCCATTTCTATTCCTTTGCACAGAAAACAAGAGCGAGGCCAAGCGGAGGCGAACAGAGAGGGTTAAGCGAGAGAAGATAAATTCTGCAGTAAATAAAGACTTAGAAAACCGAAAAAGATCCAGGTCTAACAGCCATTCAGACCACAGCAGAAGAGGAAGAGGAAGACCTAAGAGTGCCTCAGCAAAAAAGCACGAGGAAGAAAGAGGTATGAGAAGTGGAGAAATACGTTCACTGGGTTTTCTATTTGTATGAAGACTTTTTTTTTAATCAGTAAATGTTTATGCCATTTAAACCATTTAATTAGACTAGTTCAGCCAATACCTGATATCTTAATGTAGGGTGGGGACTGTTTCACATCTGTAGAGACCTCTGGTTTTTTGTTTCAGTGTCTGATGAAACAAACCACAAAGATCTAAATCTGTATTTTTAGCCACTGTGTCAAGTTTCAGCATGTAGGTTGAAAGCCATTGGACCAAAGTGTGAGGTTTTGTTTTGTTTTTTATTAAGGTGCTGCTGCTCTATATCACAAGGACAAACAATATGATGATGTCTGTTGTCAGAGAGGGATTAGAATGACTGGATTGCTTAAAAAGTTTCTTAAAAGCTTTTGGAAGGCCAGAGTAAAAAGGGCATTGCTACTATGACCTGAATTTTGGAGCCATGTTTCTAGAATAACACTCTGGAGGAAAAAATGCCTCCTTGATTATTAAGGTTCCTTGGTAACCTGCTGGGTTTAGTCTTTATGCAGCCAAGAGACTGTTACATGAGGAGACTAATTCTGGAGCCCCTCAAGAATGTAACTGTCACTTAAAATTTCTATTGTTTTAAGAACCCATTGGCACTTTGTTTGCTATCTGTGTTTTGGAGATAGTAATTTTAGACCTGAATTATGAATCCAGAACTTAGCATGGACTTAAAAAGGTTTAAAGGCAGGTAAGAAGACTTCATACAAATGTTCAGAAGATATTGTTCTTAAAACACCTTGAGCCTTCAAGTATATCTTGTGGTATAACTCAGAAATGCTGCTATTTTTTCCCTTCCAACTTGTTTGTTAGCAGAAAAAAGAGTGCTAATTCATGCTGCAAATTCCTTTAGTTTCTCACTTTTCAAAACCAGTTTTGATGTCTCTGCTGTTTGATTTAAATCTGTTCTTTCTTAATGTTTCTTTCTTGTAAACAAGTATAAATTGGGATTTAGTGGAGTTTTTTAGTGCTCTGGATTTGGAAAGAGGAGGTGGAATTTGATTTCTGTATTTTTTTCTGGGTGGAAATTGTTTTCCTATAATAGGAATGCACTTGTAATACCTAATCTCTTCACTGTTTCATGTGGCTTATTGATGTATGTAGCTTCCCTATTTGTTATTGACCCAAGGTAGACTTTGTCTAGCAGCTTTAGGATCCTTTCTAGGCATTTTAACTGCTGGTCTAGTTCACAAACAGCTTTGGTTTTAAAATTCCAGCAAGCTGCTTGGGTTGCCATATAAAAAGTAAATCTTCTTTTCTGTCCCTGGAAAAGAGGAAAGCAGTCAAAGGAAAAGATCCATTCTCTTAAGGCATGTTTTGTAGTCTCCAAAAAGAGACACATTTTCCTATTCAAAACTAGGCTGAGTGTTTCTAACCTCCTGCTGCATCCTGCTAAGTACAATATGCCAGTGCTTGGAGGTAGAGAACTGGAGATAGAGATGCAGTGAGATCTTTGCATCAGAGTGTGTGTGTGTGGTGTGCCTTTTTCTTGGTGTGTTTTTTAAAGTTGAATCTCACTTGGTAAGATTACCCTCATCTTCTCTTGCTCTTGCCATCCCCTTTACTTGATCTTGTGATACTGCTACAATCTCTTGCTCACCCTCTTCTGCAGAGCTGGTACAGAGCCTGGGTTCACACCCATTTGTCATTATCTTTGCTCCAGTACAGCTCATCTTATTGTTCAGCAGTAAGTAGGCTTAGAATATTTTCTTACTTCTGACTTATTTCTGGTTATGTCAGACTGTAATGTGTCACTGTGGTGATTTTTGGGCTGATTAAAAAAAAAGTGATATATATGGTTGTCATGGCTATAAAAATAAATTCAATAGTGAACTCACCATTTTGTAAGTAATTACTATAAATCAAGTTAACATTGACCTCTCCCTTTTCAAATCTCTTAGAAAATTGACCTAACTACTGTATGTGGAGTAATTAGTGGGAATTTTAGAAATAATCTTCCTTTACCAAACCTGGTGCTTGATAGTGTTGTTTGTGTATATTAAGCAACTGTAATTCTACTACAGTTAAGGTGCTTTTTGTGACTGATTGCTAGACCTGGTATCAGTCTGTGTAGTGTTGAAAGTCAGCTCTGGAGTGCAAGGTGTCAGCTTAGTGTTGGACTTTAAGTATCTTATTTCCTTGCCTGTTGCATGTTTCTGTGATATTTTGGGTACACATTACTTAGCACTAGAGATTGTGCTGTCCTTCTTTCACCCCAAATATTTGAAAAGATTACTTGCATAGGTGTTAAGTATTTGGTGCCTCTTGGGCCTCTGCAGTGCCTAATGCCTTTGTAGATGGAAAAAACAGGTGAACAGAAAACACCTCAATTATAATAGCATGGAAGAGCTGGTCATCTGTCCATTGGAAGGCCACTCAGCTATGAAAATTGTCTTCCTAAAGACCCCCATGACATTTGTAGCTTTGCTTCCTTGCTTGCCATGCTCTTTCCATACATAGTGTGCTTGTTCCCAGTTATGTCTGTGCCTTTGACTGGTTCTTTTGTGTCCTTTGTGACTGGTTCACATTAGAGCAAAGAGCTGCAGGATTCAGCAGCAATTAAGAACAGAAGAAGCAAAAAGGCTTTTTAGAACGAGCTATTTTTCCTGCATATTTAGCAAGGAGGAATGGAGGGGGAGGAAAGAGGAAGCTGATGTAGACTGAAGGGATATAGCAGAGTGCTGGGACCCAGAAAATAGTCCTGTCACATGTTCCAGAGCCATTTGATGACCCTGGAAAATAGGAACTTCTCTCTGCAGGCTTGGCTTGTCAAAATTATCACTTGATTTCTTCTTCAGAAATGGTACAATATATTTTGAAAATAGAAACACTTCATAATAATTTGACTCTGATTTTGTTGTGGTGATATGTTCTTTGTTGCACTGTGTGGGACTGACACACAGCCAGACCTGTTCCCAGGCTGCCTTGTTATCTGGGTACCAACCCTGACTGTATTAAAACAAACAAAACCCTTGTGTGCTGGAGGAAGTGGTGTTGGTTATTCTGAAAGAGGTTACCAGCAAATAAGGCTCAATAAGGCTGGTCTGTAGAATTGCTAAAGCATAGTTGTTATTTAACAAGGGATGAATCTCCATAAAGTATATATATTTCAGTATCCTGATAAAACTGAAGTAAATTTTTGGCCCAAATTTTTCTTTTCAAATGTTTTCCAGCTGTATTACTCACACAATTGCTGCCGAGTGTGCACATTTGAAGTAACTTTCTATCTTGAATAGTAAATCTATGCAAAATTTGTGAGGGGGAGGGTCAATATTTGATTTGTAACTATTCAGTTTTAAGGGCTACAGGTATAAGGGGTTGCAGGAGATGTGGGAATGCTAGAGATGTGCTCCAGAAAGACCGACTATTTTCACCTAAATAACCTCTTAGTTGTGCAGCAAAAGACTTATTATTTAATGTCTTACTGTCTATCAGAAGAACAATACCATTTTTGTCTTTTGTTCATAATAGAGAAATGAGTCAAAACTACTCTCAGATAAGATTGAAGTGGAAAGTTTTAACAGAGTCTGCAGAAGCCACAGTGTGCCATGAGCAGCCTGTGATGAAATGTCATGCAGGTGCAGGCTCTTCACTTGCTACTGCTGAGAGCTGGAATTGCCCTGAGAACGTGTGAAGCTTGCAAACCTTAATCCCTGATACTCTTTGATATTAAGATTTCAGTAAGCTGAAATCTGTCAGAACAAACCTGTCCCGTGAGGACAGAGGAGAAGGGCAACTAAAATTTAAAAAGTCCAAAATCTGTTAACAGTAGCCCAGGGATGGGGGGGGGAGAGTACTTTTCGTTTTGCTGGGTGCCCATATATTTAAGTGGTGGCTGGATTTGGATCAGGAAGCATGAAAGAAGGGGTGGGGTTTAGATATGAAAATACAAAAGATTAATGTGGAATAACCAGTGTGTGCAGTGTCTGTGCTCAGAACAACTCCCAGCATTGTTAATTTTTAAATGGTGAGAGGGAGGAAGTGGAGCAACCCAGACAGAGTGTGCATACAGGAACTGATTTGTCTTAAACTACAAGGCAGGACTTGCACTGAAACTCAGTTTCTAACTCATTTCAAACTCAATACCCTAGAGAATATTGTCTTGCATAGCCAGGGAACCAACAGAAAGCTTGTTTCTGCTGTTTCTGTATCAGTATTAAATCAGAACTCAGTGGTAAAGGATTTTTCAGCTCTCCTACTTAGTTTTCTAATGCAAGCATTTGATTTCACAGGGAAGGCAGTCTGTTGGAATTCTGTCCATAGCTGTAACATAAATGTGAAACCAAATCTAAAAATATCGTTATGAATGTGAACCCATTGAGGGGTAACTGGGTGAGTAGGTGGAGAGAGGAAATACTGGGATCTTTTTTCCACATGGTGTATTCCATTATTTTCCAGTGCTGCCTTGTCTTTCACTCTCCCATGCTAGTTCAGGTGTCTTGGTGGAGCAGTTGCCACATGTGTGGCTGTGTTAGTGAGACAGAGGGCTCTGGCAGGTGAGCTTTGTGTCATGATTGTGAATTAGTCCAGGCCACTCTGTAGCCTGGATTAGAGATGGAGTTCCACAGCTGGGCACCAGCCTTAAAGCTCTGAATGCATTTCTCTCTTCTTTGTGTCCACAAGCCTGGTCTCTGCTGACAAAACTGTTTCTTTGTTGGCTTTATTTTCTTAATGATTTGTGTCAGCTACCTGTGGCTGGATAAACTGGGATATAAATACTCTTGATGTGGAGTAGGTTATATTTATGAATGTGATATTTCTGAAATCGTATTACTTTACAGGTTTTTGTGGTGGGACGTAGTTTACCTGAGCACTGCAGTGTGGAAACTTTTCTATGGCTTCCTGTTGTGTGTCTGTAGCATTGAAACAAGCCAGCATCAGCAGAGACTGACAGGTTTTCACTTGCTCAGTGAGGTGTTAGCATTGTTCTACAGCTGGGATAAGATGGAAGAGCTGCAGTGTAGAAAGTCCAGAAATGTTCATGATGATAAATTAGGAGCCTGACTTCTGCCAAGTATCTGCTCTTTGCTCTTTGATGCTGTAATGAAACTCTTGGGTTTCTTTCACTTAGATGTAAAGTAGGGGGACAAATGTTGTGTTTAATGAGGATATTGTAAAATAACCTTGTTTTCTACAATATGAGGTGTTTATGTAAAATTAAAAAAGCCAACAGAACCAAAACCACTGAAGGAACACTTGAACACTTGTTTATCGTTATATTAACGACTCATTCTTTTGTCATGGTTTAAGAACAGAAATTCAGTCATGCTTTTGGATGACTAATTCTGTGGCTCTTCCAACACCTTTGTGTGCCTCCCTTGCTTCCTCCTCTTTCTCAATCCCTCATGCATAGGAGTTGATTGTCTGACTTCAATTCCACTACTTCACATAATTTATTAACTTCTGTGTAACTTGTGTTAACTTGGAATAATGGAAAAAGCTTCTAATAGTGCCTTTTTTTTCTTCTACAGAGAAACAAGAAAAAGAAGTGGACATGTATGCTAACCTTTCAGATGAAAAGGCCTTCGTATTTTCGGTGGCCTTGGCGGAAATAAACAGAAAAATTATCAATCAAAGACTCATTCTGTGACTTTTAAGCACAGTGTGGTGCAGTTCATGCAGGATGGCTGGCAGGTTGCCTAGGTGTCATGGACTCTTGGGAAGTGTGTTGTCTACGCCAACAAGGACCATAGTATTTCCTGTTAAAATTCTGCTGCTGTTCTTGGAAATGGAATTCTGTCTCTACCAGTCAGAAAGAAAGTGTTCACAACGTTGTGCTGTGAGAAATCAAGAAGCAGATATGTTTTACTCCTTGAAGACAATTGCTAGACAAATGCACAGAGAGACTGCACCTGTTCCAGAGCACTTCTCTTGAATTTGCTGCCAGAAATGCAATATTTTAAATATTTTCAGAAATAAATGATTTTCCTTTAAAATTATATATTTCAGATTTTTCAGCTATATTGCAGTTTATGTATGTACAGTTCACATAACTTTTTAATAAATTGATATCCCAATATTTTATTGAACTGGGAATTAAGTACATTTGTGATACTCAGGGTGTGTTGGTTTTAATCTTCTTAGAAGTCTGGTATTCATCCTAGGTATGACTTGAGACTTAAATTTTTTAATAGGTGTGGTATAATTCTGATAGGAAGAAAACTAAAGTGGTTTAATTTGGGGCGGGGATTATTTTGTTAGACAACTTCATATTGTGTATGAATTAGCTCTAGAAAATCATTTCCTGTTACATAGAGTTGTTTCTTTAAAATCATATATACTTTATGAGGTCAGACGCCTGAAGTTTAAGAGCTAAGCACTTGTTTTATAACAACAGTTTGCTGGTCTCTGCCTTGCCCAGCCAGTAAGTTCTTCTCCCAAACTCTTTCTTGGGCCGTTATTTCCTGGAGAGGCAGAGAAGCAGGTATCAGGTTTGTGGATCTGCAGTTAGCATCTTACTGGTATTGCCAAAACACGAGGATATGGTAGTTCCTTTTACTCTCAATAGCTTTCTTTGCCTGCCTTTTAAAAGCATAATTCTTCTCACTATTGTGTTTGGGCTGTTGACTGTAAACACCAAAGCAAAAGTCTACCTGAGCTGTTTTGGTAGAAATAGGTTTGGGGAAGACATTCAACAGAGTGGTCTTTGTTAAAGTGGTATTGTGCAACAGAGCCAAAACTCTTCTTTTAGTAACTATATGGGGGTTTGTGTTACCAAGAAAAAAACCCCAAAACCTCAATCTGTGTAAAATCCTGAAGGAGGAGGTGTAGGAGGTAATTACATTCATAAAATCTGATACACTGGGGTTTTGTCACCTTTCATTCGCTCTTTTCTGAGAAGGGGAATGCAGTTAAATGTTTTTTAATTAAGTGTTACTCAGGCTCTTCAGTGTCACATTACTTCAATAGTGAGAATTGCCTGATGAGGTTCTGCTACAGAACCGAGCTCTGGGTGGATGCCAAGATTTTTTTAAAAGCCAGACTATCAAATACTGACTGTCTGTTAGTTATTGGTTAAAAGAAGGAGCCGTGGTAGTTTCAAGTGAAGCCACAAGGGACTGATCAGATGCAAACTTTGTGGGCAAAAGCAGGAAACATGGAAAGTGATTTTTAATTCTTAACTCCTGAGGAATAATTGGGATCCTGTTTAGCACTGCATGAGAGAGGTGGGTGTGGAAATGAACTTAAACCACTTAATACACATTTGTCTTCCAGTAAATGAGAGATTGTGAACACAAGACCTACTTCCCTACATCATGTAGACTTCTGCTTTCCAGAGCCCCAGCCTGTCACAGAACCAGGAGTAAGGACGGATGAGTAACTCTTAAGGCTAGAGGATATGTTTGCATGGTAAGTTATTAAAGTCAGAACAACAAAAGGGAAGCTCTGACTTTGAAAACTGAAGGATATGATCAGGCTGGTGTTGCTCCTGTTGCTAGAATGAGATTTGCTGTGATAAGAAGGGAAAAGGGAACTGCCAAGGCAGTCTGTTGGGTGCTCTGACCTGCTTTCCTACCTGTTCTGTTTCTTTCTGCTCCTCCACGTGGAGTTGAAGTTACTGTCAGAGGACTGAAGTTAATGTTAGATGTGACAAAATTTAACTTACATTTTTACATTTAGGTTGGTGCCTTCTCTAATAAGTGCTGAAAAATGTGTTCATACCTCTCAAAAGTGCAAGGCTGTTTTTTCTCCTTCATTGCTGAGGCTCTCTGGAAACAATGTTTTGAGTTCTATTTCTTTGTTTCTTCCCTTTGTCTTCCCCAGGTCTCTGCCCTCAGCTTTTCTCCACATATTGTCATGATGCTTTTCTTCCCCTGCTGGCTTCCAGTTTCTTTGAGAAAGCTGTGATGGAAGCAGGTGGCCTTGAAAATGTCCTAGGGAGAGAGAGTAGTTCTTTGCCAGTGGATATGGCAAAGCAAGAGACCAGACTTTCTCTTCCCAGTAACCAGAAGCAAGCCATTCTTCCCTGTATAGGCAGGACATTTCAGCATCTTCCCAAAGCCCTGGTAACTGTGGTATGCCAAGACATAGATTTCTTGGAACACATTCAGTGACTGAACTGTAAAGTGTCTGCATTGTACAGAAGAGGCATCAACATGATGGCATCTCAAGAGCTCTTTCTTTGTGTGTTAGGAATGATCCACAGATGAAACACTGCAGCAAATCATTGTAGATTATAATTGTAAATTCTATTTGCTCTGTCTATGAGACTAAAATAAAGCTAGTGACAGCTAAGTGATGAAAGAGAAAAATTCTGTGTGTGGAGCTCTGACTTGGAAACTGCACAGTTTTTGAGAAGCAGGAATAAATATGGTAACACTTCAGGAAGTTGCTTACACAAAACTTCTTTTGTGACTCTAGTTCCAGATTTTAGGTCCTGCCTGTGACTGTCTTTGTGATTCAGGCTGTCTCCATTTGTTTCACTGCATTTTTTGTAGCATGCAACCTCACACAGAAAGATAGTCTTTCAGAAAAAGCGAATTAGGCTGCAGTTTTTTGTCAACAAAAGATTAAGTAAAATACCAGTCCAGCTCTGTACATGTCGATTTGCCTGACTGAGTAAACTTCCTGTTAAGAACTGAATAGTTTAGGATTGTACTGGAGCACTGCCTATTTGCAAACCACCATTCAGCAAGAAATCTGTTTCCATTTATTTTTTTTAAGAGCTATGCTTGCAGTGTTTATAGTTCTGTGTGGCAGCATGTCTGACCATCAAGTGTGGGTTCACAGTTTTGGCTTGAGATTTCTCTGCATTTCCTCTATTCTGCTACTAGATGGCAGCCTTATTCTAAATAGTTCACTGTTTATTCAGGCATTCTTACTATGGAGACTAGGAAGAGCATAGCATTGAGTTTTCAGTGAAAGTACCCTGAAAGATCATTTTTCTTTAGAACACCACTCATATCTAACATGAGAACTTAAAATCCTGCTGATGGGTGTTAGTGGCTCTCTGCATTCCACCAGTGTGGGATGTCAGCTCTTGAGCTGTGAGAATCGGTAAAGGTGAATAATTAGTCAGGACCAAAGAATTCTGAAATTTCCGTTGGCAATTAAATAAAAAATGATTCAAGGAAATGCTTAACCTCACCTGGAAGTCCCATATATTTAAGTTTTCTTTGGTCAAATTTTACAAACATCTCTGATTTTCTTGGTTTTTTTGTTCTAATACTGTTATGGTTGATCAAAAAAGTTGTAAATGGGACAAAGTATTGGGGAATACTTCGCAGATTATCATCATCATCCTGTAATTGGGCAGGATTTATGGAGAGAGAGACTAAAAATGAGATACTGGCTTTGAGTATCAGTTCCCAGACACGGTCTTTGCGTTGATTTTACTTAGTGCTTTAATTATTTTATTTTTTATTGTTTTTCTAGGGTTTTTTATTATAGTGAAACAGTGGTCCTGTAGGCTACTCACAGCACTGTGTCTGTTCCTTGTATCTTGGACTGTGTTATCAAGGATGCTCATTATCTTACTGCCTGACAGGATGTGGTGCTTAACTGCTGTTCTGATAACCTTTAAAGTATTGACAACCTGTGATTAAACAGTGTAACCAGACAGCTGTGTTAAAACCACTGCTCAGTTCAGGCCTTTCTGAGCAGCTGATCCCTGGAAGGATCCCTCTGCACCATGATCCAGTGCAGGTGTGCTGTTATCTCTGGGTGCAGCTGTGCAAGTGGTGTTGTTTGGGTTAGCAGGATGCGTTTCAGGCAAGTCTCAGGGTAGTCCATGCTCCCAGTGCTTTTGTTTGCATCATGGAAAGGTCATGGGAGGCAGGATTTAGATTCATTTCACAAGACATTGACCTGGAAGATGTCTTCAGCTGCTTGTTCTGCAGGACCAGGACTACCTGGAGCAGGTGTTGGGCTCCCAGGGCCAACTGTTTCACTCCACACATTTCCCCTTGTGCCTCACTTCTTGCTTATTAAGGAAATACAGCAGACTCAATGGAAACAAGTTAAACCAACACTTTCAGGTGAGTCTAAAAGCAATTTATCCTTCAAAGTATTGACAATATCACTGTTTTGTAATAGGCTTCTTACTCTTTTATTTCACTGTGGGTGCTGGCAAATAACCCCTAGCAAATTCAACAGAAGCATTTCAGGGTGTTGCTTTCCCCAGTTAGTTGCCCATCATTTTTGGAGGTTACTACCTAGGTAGCAGTGATGGTAGGACAGCTCTAATAAGTAATAGAATAAATGGGTTTTTTCTTCTTTTTTTAGGCTGTCACTTTCTAAACTCACAGAATTCTAAGTCTGGCTGCCCCAAAGTTATATCTGATTTTTCTTTTGAGATGAAGATGATCAATTTTGCTGCATTGTGGCAGACCAGACACTGCAAAAATACACTGTGATTTTAGTAGACATTGTGAGTTCGTAATGAACTGAAAATATCTGTGAATCAGTGTACTAAAGTGTTTGGTTGGGGTTTTTTCCAGCTCTTACTCTAAAGAGGGTTACTCATAGCTGGCAGCTGTTGATTGGGATGTGCAATCTAAGTAAAAAGCAATAGGCAGGAGGCAGTGGAAATGGATAAATCTGTGAATTTCCTTTTTCTGCAGAAGAAAACCTAAATGTGCTTTCATCAAAGTTGTTTAATTTCAAGCTCAGAACATGGTTCTCTTGAATTGTTTGGTGTCATCGTGCATCATATCCCCAGGAAAGGATCAGGTACCCCTTCCTTGACCTCCCTTTACCCATGTAAGGTACTTTTCTTGGTACTTCTTAGCTTTGTGCATCAAACCTGAACTCTGTCTTATAAAAGTTTATGCCTTTGGTTTCCTACTATGTATTATTTCTCTCAATCTCAACTCAGTCTTTAATTTTAAGAGTTCAGAAATAAATACTATTTTTAATCCTGGACAGTGTTGAAGACCATAAAATGCTGTTAAGAACAGTGAATGTTCCAGATAACCTGCAGTACAAATATTAATAGTCTGGCAGTTTTCCAAGTTTCCATTTTGTCTTGGAGTAAACAGCTTTTGAATATTTTATGGAAAATGTCTTGCTAATAAAGACAGATCTTCAGACTGAGGTCAGAGTTGCTTTATTTGGAGAAGTTGTGGAGCAGAAGGTGTGTCTGTGTGTGTGTGGAGGTGCCTGTGTGTGAGGTGTGTGCCTGGAGTGTCTGTGTAGCTGGTTTGGGTCCCAGGGCTGGTTCTCAGCGACAGCAGAAGTGCTTCATCAGGGTCAGTGAACTCACTGGAGCAAGAGATGAACCAGAAGTTCTGTTTTGCAGTAAAATGAATAAATGATACCATTTTACTGGCACTGCACAGCAGTCCGGAGTGTATTTGAAAGTGATGTGTATTGATGGGGTTGACTGCTTAGGCAGATAAAAGGTTCTGAGGTGTTAAAGGACGTTTTTAAGTAATGACATACAGTTTATTAACAGCATAGTTTATGAATCTTTAGATCTAGAGTTGTCATAACATGCATAAGAGTGCACTGGGTGTTAAATCTGTCTTGTGAGACCACACAGAATGTCCTGGAGGTAGTACAGGTTTTGTCTTGAACACAAGACAGAGTCAGAGGAAAGGCACGAGCGTAAGAAACTCTTGCAAAGAACAGCTATTTATTTTGCATGAGCCTGTCAGCTGGGGACTGCATGAAAACTATGAAATGCTGGTGTGTAACCTCAGAGAAATGAGGTTAGAAATGTAAGGCTCAATTTGTTTAAGTTGCCCAGGGAACCAATGTTACTGTAGACTCAGGCTTAAGGTATAATTGCCTTCTGCTGTACCTTTCTGAAACAGTGGAGGATTAAGATTGCTTCCTCTCATCTTGGAAATCTAACAGAGCTCTCTGTTCCTTAAGACAGAGCAAGTCCAAAGAATGGAAAATTATATAGTAAGTGATGAAATGCTTAAGGCAGAGATATATCGAGTTTTGGCCAAGTAATGATTCAGAGCCTGATCCTGTAGTTCTACCTCTTAATTCTGCTGAAAAAGAAGCTTTAAAGTAAAAACATTAAAAAAAAAAAATAAAAAATTTGTAAAAGTAGAATTCCCTACCAAACTGAGTGGACAAACCTATCTTAAGATTAGAAGACGAGCATTAGAATTTACTCCTAGGATTTTTATATCATGGCAGCTATTGACATGCAGAGAAAGTTTTTCAAAAGGGTACACTTAAAACAAACTTTATTTAACTGATTGAAATTATGTAATGCCTTTCTAACACTTACATAGTTTTGAAATGTTTTGAAATAGCACCTCAAAGCAGTGTATAATGGGCTGAATGGAAAATGAGCAGGAAGCCTAATTTAGATAAATGCTAATAGCTGCATTCTGCAATACAGCTGAAGTGCCCTGGTAGGGAAAAAATCCAGTGTGCAGGATTACTCATGAGTCTAGTCATTTCTCGATCTATTTTTCTTTCATTGTTGCTCACACCCATTTTAAAAAGATTGAGAGTCCCATCCAAAATATTTAGCTTACATTTCTTGACGCTGACCAAATTCCGAACTTGGCAGCTCTGTGCTGTTGCTTCCAACAGTGCCAGCACTGTCTGCTGGCACACAGTTCCTTAGCAACAGGGAAGCTCACGTTTGCTTACAGCTCATGAGTCTGCATCTAAATGTAGTTCTGGAAAAAATAAAAGGTTAGAGGAGTTTGGAAGGGGAAACCGATACTTGAACAATTTGTTCTGTTCAGTGATTGAGACTGATGGCAGTAGAACATAGGAAAATGAGTCTCAAAATATTTTCTTTTAAAATATTCTACTGTTAGTGTGTTGCAAGAACTCAAAATTAACAGAACCCTACTCCTACCAACAATAGAAAGATCAAAAATAAAAATGCAGCGAACGGGAAAATCAGGGGACCTGTTCTGTTTTGAATGTGTGTGTTACAAATGCCTTGGAAAGGAGAAGATTCATAATTTGAACATGGGGAATCTGAGAAAGCCATAAAAATTATATGTTCTGAGACTAACAGATGGGTTGAGATTATATTAGATTAATTATTTCTGAGATTGTTGATTGCTGCTTGTCAATTTACTGGTGCCTTTTTTTGCTGATCAAGCTGTGATATCTTAATGGGTTTTTGGCAGCTTGTGCTTTTTATGACTGCAGTAATACTCAAAAGCACAATGACTTAAAAGGCCACTGTCAGACTGTTTTTGTGTTATGATTACAGTAATCTCAGTTTCTGGGATTTCAGGCATGCAGTTTTCCTTGTTAGCCAGCATTAGAGCTGCAATGGGGTTTCCTTATATAGCAAAGGCAGGAAGGTAATTGTGGCTCACTCAGACATGAGGGGGAGGCAGGGACCAGAGAGAGAAGCCAGGAATGGTGAGGGTAGGAAAACAGAAAAGCTGGACTCGACTAGACAATGGAGAAAGGGATAATGATGAGAATCAATGATGATTTAATGATGAATAATAAGGATTAATGTGTTAAGGCTGTTTGTGAGAGTGGAGACCTTCTGTAGGATATCATGGTGGAGAAAGCAATGCATGTGTTTTGGCTTTGTGGAGCTGTGAGAAGGAGCAAGAGATACTGGAGAATAAGGGAGGGTGACTGGGGAGGTTCTGCATTTGTAGGAGTGAGGATGCTGCTGCTCAGGCTGTTCTCAGAGTTGAGCAGTTCCTTTTTACCTAAGAATTAAGTGGTTTGAGAAAGGAATTCTCCAGAGGCTGTATTGTTTTGTTCCTGCATTTGGCCTTCCCCATCTGTGTCCTTACTTGTGAGTTTACTGGGCTTTTCTGTGGGAAATGGATTCAGATGTGATATGGAAGGTGAGCAAGATCCCACCACCACTGGGAGTGGGATTGAGAGTGTTAATCCTTGTTTCTCAGAGCCAATTCAAAATGGGGAAACTTCTTGTGAAGAAGGTTTTTGAGGGCTGGAATGAACCTACTTAGTGGACACTGATTTAAAGGTAGGGGGAAAAAGGTCCAGGCTGCCAAATTTAAAATATATCTAAAATATTTACCTCTGAATTTCAAACTCAAATATAGAGAGGATTCTGTATTTCTGATTTCCACTTGTATATTCATTAGACACAAATTTGGTGCTGCATGTGTACTTTATGGGGCTTACTCAGAGAAATGATGTCTCCTCTAGTTAATGGAGCATTAAATGAGAGGTTGTCATTACCAGTTCTGCCATGTGGCTACCTCAGAGTGGGCAAGAGGGTGTGGGTTAATTCTTTATAAAAAGCATAGAATAGTGTGTTTGCAGAGTAGGAGCTTGATAAAGTAAGTGACAGCCTACTCATCCCACTCTGGGAAATGTGCTTGGTCTGATCTTCTCACTACTGCAGGGTTTTTGGGGGGCAAGTGGAGGAATGATGTCACATGCTTTTGGTTCCCCTTCCCTCTCCGTGTTTTAAACTAACAGACTGTAGAACATGAAATCTGTGTCACAGCAAATGCTTTATAAAGGTAAAATAAGAAAACTTTCTTTTTGCTTTTGCTGTTCCTTCCTTCAGTAGTGGAAGGTAGAAGGGTGCAGGCACTGCCTGTGGGGTTGGCCTGTGTAACAAGGCTCTGTGTTACACAGAAGGAAAAGACTGCTACCCAAAAACTGGCTCCCATCCTTACAGAGAAGTGTTCAATCTCTTCTCCCTTGGAACTTTTTTATGACCATCTAAGCCAGGTTTGCTATGCAGTGTGATAGCTCTGAATGCAAAATCATCTTCCCATATTTACCAGGAGACAAAGTAGATACTGAGCCACTTTATCTCTTAATTTGTTTTTTTTTATGGTGGTTGTAGCTATTTTCACATTTTCACTAGGTAAGTTGCCTTTTGTGAGTTTATTCAGCAACAGATGTTATACCACCCACTCTGGCAGCTGGAACAAAAGCAGAGTAATGAAAGAAGGAAAATTTGCTGACAGTTGTGTTTGTGCTTTGCAGGCAGGATTCGTTGCAGTGCAAATCTTTGTGGGCTAATGAAGTTAAAGCAGGGCTTTAGATAGTATTCTTTTAGACAAAAGCAGACTGCCCAAAGCTGTCTCCACTAGTGTTTTCCTTTTGAAACAATGAGAGCGAATACTGCAGGTTTAAAAATGGAATATAATTTATGAGGCTTCTAGCCTTGGGGATGAGTCCTTGTGTAAAGGGAATTTAAAATATAAAATGAATATTAATGAGGTGGGGAGGCTTTCAGACCTGTCCTTTAATACTAATCCATTGTGAGTGGAGCAGCTCTAGAAATGAGCTGATACTGGCACAGAGACAACCAGGAATTGACTGCTCTTAGAACATGCCTCATCAGTCAAAGCCTTCACAGGCTCCTGAATACTTGTCCTGATCAGATACAGAAGGGGACCTGAGCATTTCTGGTATCAATCCCCTGCCTGCTGGTTCTGTGTGCCTTTCCCTGGGAACACTCCTGTATGCTGGCATTCAGTTCTAGCTTGTTGCATGGATGGGAGCGTAATGAAAGGGTAAGTTGTTGGTACA
Organism: Manacus candei; assembly: GCF_025592945.1. Classification (NCBI taxonomy): domain Eukaryota; kingdom Metazoa; phylum Chordata; class Aves; order Passeriformes; family Pipridae; genus Manacus; species Manacus candei. The sequence goes on from NW_026138113.1 coordinate 7,127,625, forward strand.
GTTTGGAAATGCCTTTTGGAAGAGAACTGTGAACTTTCAGTTCAATGTTTAGGGTATAGCCATGATGAGTGAAATTGGGTGACATCAGTGTTAGTAGGTCCCTGCCCCTGGTTATTAATGACAAAAAGGTTCTAAAATGCTTAACTGATTTCATAACTCTTAAGTGTGTGTAAAAGAGATGTGCCAAGCGATAAAGCTTCTCATCATTTTCAGGAAGGGAGATATTTTGTATTAACCATTTGATCTAAGGAATGTTGTTTAGATTATAAATTCCCTGAAAATGGGATGTGTTTGTGGGCCAATGCACATCCTCCTAATTCACAGAGGCTGATACTGGGAGAGGAAAAAGGTCACCTTAAAAATGCTGAGCCCCTTCATTTTACTCTGTAGTTAGTGCAGGAGTTGGCATATCTGTCAGCAGCTGGCTGGGGAAGACATGTATAATAACCTCTTTACCCTTTTCTTGGTCTGAGCTCCAGATGAGCTGATATGCTGTCAAACACTTCTCTTGGTTCGAGAGAGGAGTTTTGGAGTCTAAATATAACAGATTTGAAGAGCTGCTCTAAAAGCTCAAGTACTAACCTTGATCTTGATTTCATTTGTTGGGTGTTACTTGCATGATTTTTGGAAGAGTTTTGCATTTATTCTGTAAGTAAACGGTATCTTGTGACATCTACAAAGCCTATGCCCAAAGTGAGCACTTTACTTGTCTCTAGAGCTTTGTAGTTTAGGACTAGGCATCAAACTATTTTCTGATGTGTAAAATTCATTAGACTTTTCCCAGGTACTAAAGAAAGCATAGTCCTGTGTCCAGTGCCTGATTTCTATCCACAGCAATACATTTAACTCTGTGGGAAGTGGACTATTTCCTTGGTGTGGATTGAATGTTATATGGTTACTACTAATTTGTTGCTTTTAATACAGAGAGTCACAAGGTCCAGAATTGACACCATGAGATTTGAAATTAAAATGGGGGAGAGAGAAGCTCCAAATTAGTTTTTTCTTCAGAGCACAAATAGATTTAAAAAAACCAGTGAAACTCATCATAATTATTATATTCTTAATATTAATTAATGGAAATACTGCAGGAAGGTGTTGTTTTACACTACAGATCTGTATTTAGATCTGCTAATGGAAGGTCGCAGGCTGAGCATTGCAAATTCTGGAGCGCTTGCCAAATCTTCTGAAGGATTCAAGCTTGTCATGCAAGCTTTCCCCATGGCATGCCTCTGCTGCCACATTAAGTAATAATGTCTCTTTACTAAATCTAGAGTAACTGCATGGTTATTTGTGCTATTGGAATAAGTCACAAATGCATAAAACTACTTCTTTTCCCCCCCCTTGGGTCTAGGGGGGGACTCCTGACTCATCTGTTAAGCACTGCACCTCTTGAAGGGCTGGAGTGTTTGTTGTTTTCTTAGGCACTGGAATAAGGGTCTTCAGCTCATACAATCAGTGAAATGTTTGTAAAAAGCTGGAGGCCACGTTCAGGAGCGTGATGCCCATGTGGACAGTCTCCTGTTCCACTGAGAGTGGCTGGGTGGTGTTCCTTGTGCAAGTGCCGGCAATACTGCCCGAGGTGCTGCCACAGAGCCCCAGCACTCCTGCCCTACCCCGGCAGGATGGCTTGGGAGCAGCCACAGTGCTCCCTGCTGGGGAGGCACCGGTGTCCCTGTGCTGCTGCATGGGCAGAGCTGATGTGGCTTAAAACTTTTGGGGAAGTTTTGACCTAGAATTTATGGTTTGGTTTTGCCTTTTAAAAGGGTGGCATAGTAACAGTAGATTCTAAAGCTCTGAGAATATTCTAGCTAGGAAGGGCTAACTGTTTTAAGGTGGAAAAGCCAAAGCACAGAGGTGGAGTTGGGAATTATGCAGGGCTCTGGCAGTCGAGACTGGCCTCACATTTCTGGAGGTTTAACTCCAGCGTCTCGGGCATCCTCGGGTTGCCCATGTTCCTTTCCCAGGATCTTGGACTAGTCCCTTTACCAGTATAATGGGTAGTTATCTCTTGGGGAACTATCTCATCTCTTTGAGCTGTGCTCAAATCGTTCTGTACCCCAGGTGACCCCTGGCCTGTTCACTCGTTTGTTGGATAGCCTGAAAAACATTCCCTGCCAAGCAGTAAAAACACTTGCAGCAGCACGGCCATCTCCTCCCTGGCTTTTGCCCTGCAAGAGTTCCTCACTCACCCTAATTTTCTGGTTTTGTCTGTACTTATGTTTGCTTTATTTTGTTTTTTAACAGCATATTTGTTATTTTGCTGTCCAAACCCAAGTGGAAACAAAACACTTGTTTTTGCTGTGAGAGGGGTAGCCAGCTCTGTACCCACACCTCTGGACCTGACATCTCTTAGATCATAATGATAAAGGTACAGTATCTTGTCTCCATTGCTCACTTGATTGTTCCAGGGCAGAGTGCATGTGCACTCATCCTGTGGTAAAACACACTTCTATTCTGATTTAAGCAGTGAAGACTTGGCCCATGCTAAGCCCTGATACTGCTGTGTGAGGTGGCTTGTCCTCCTGCTCAAAGGCACGTCCATAGGGAGTGGCTGTCATTTTGTATTCCCATGCCTGATGTGATTCAGCTTAATGTTAGATCACTTGAAGCTTGTAATCAGAGATAATTTTATTACAACTTCTTGGCTGAGTGGGAGAAGAAGGCACAGCACAGATTAAAATTGAAAGTAGGTTTTCTTCTCCAGACCTTACTTTTCTTCTTAGGTCACCCAGCATCTTTGTGTCTGTTGTCTTTGTATATTTGTCCTCCACAGACACAGTTTTATAGGTAAGAACCTGATAAAAAAAAGTGTGGCTCACACTGAACAAAATAAAAAGGAATTCATTAGTTAAGGACCAAATGCACGAGGAACATCATTTGGGTGCATTATGACTGCATAATAATCTGTGTAGGTAGAAAAAAAACCCCAAAATATTCTAAATCTAGGGGTTCACAAATACATCTACATGGACTTCATAGCAACATACACCTGTGTAAGTACTTTTGTTTGGCTGTAAGGGGCTTTACAGACTGAAGTGAATGGCTTTGTGAGCATAGCATCAGACTGGAAACAGTGCTAATGCTTAAATAGGTATGAGAGTTCTGACAGAGGATGAATCCTCTTGAATGGTCCTTTTGTGTCCTTTCATAGTTCCCTCTGTTCTGTGCTTAAGAAATTGGAAATACAAGAAACACCCACGTGTAAAAATCCTGTTACATAAAAGCAAATATCCTGCAGCAGTTACCAGTGTCACTGGAAAAAAGAACAGCAGCTGGATAAGTGACAGTTTTGTCACTGCTTGGCTGAAGGAAACTTGCTGTCCTTAAGTCACAGCCAAAGCAAAGTAAAACTGGACGAAAATAAGTCAGGGAGCAGAGAAATGCAAAGAAGGAACTGTTCAGTGACTGCCGAGATGTGACTGTCATCTCGTGTTGTTTCCGTGCCCTGGAGCATCTGTTATCAGGGATTCAGGAAGTGAGCTGCTGGGATACAGATAGAACTTAGTACTGCTGATAGGGCAGTGAAATGATTGAAATGCCTGGTGTAGGGGTAGATAAGATGAAATGCCTGGTTTATCACACAAGCAGAATTCTAGCAAGACCCAGGGAGGCTGTGCAGCTTTATTCAGTAAAAGGCTGTGGCTACCTGGGTGACCACCAGACAAGCCAAGCAGAATGGGAACTTTATATCAAGAATCTTCCCTGCACAGATCCCTTCGTTTGAGCATGGGAGGATTTTGTGTTTCTGATTACATCAAGAGATTCACGGTAAGGGACTCCTCAGAGCTTTATTGTGAGCCAAGTTTGAAAGGGAAAACTTTCTGGATGGCGCAGTTTTGCTTTCTGTGCCTTTGGTGAGGTGCTACGTGTGTTTGACATTCTTGGCCAGGTTGTGCAGTCTCTTGGCTTGCAGAACACCTGCCAGTGTCAAGGAGGTGTTTCTGAAATGATGAGTGCAGGCTTTGCCTTTGTAAATAAACTTACTTTTTGGGAGAGCCTTGACGCATTAAAACTTTTATTCTGAGTGGAATTTGTCGTATAGGATTCCAGGCTGACATTCAGATTATGTGGAGGTCAGTTGGTACAGCTTTTTGCTTTAGTTGTTTCATGTCTGTGAGTTTTAAGACAGTGAACATGTCGGGCAGGCTCACGCTGAGGTGATTTCATGAGGAGCCAAATCCTGCATGAGCCCGTTTGACCTGTGGTAAAAGCAGTGCAATCAGTGGGCAAGCAGTACCTCAAAGGGTGCTCTGGGATAGTCCTGGAAAGTTGTGGGAGCAGAGCCCCGCTGTGCAGAAGTCTGAGGAAAACAAAGCCAAAGAGAGTCTGTCTCCCAAAACTTAACCACGACCGACCCTGTGAGAGCAGAGACACAGAGAAGCCACTGGTGGAAGAGAGAATGGGAATCTGCCTTTCTACTTTTGTAAGCTGTTCATCAAAACCCACTGTGATTTCAAGCTGTCTGTGAAGTTAAATTTTGGTTACTAGTTGTAGGAAGTCTAGGAAAAGTGTTTTCTACAGTTTGTTTGTATTTACCTACTTTTTGAGTTGCTGAAAAGCCAGTGGCAGAAAATGGACTTAAGCATTCTTTAAGAAGAATGCCATGTACATATAATAATGTTTAAGTCATTAAAAAAAAGGCAATTGTAGGAGTTGCATTTTAATTTAGAATAGATCAGGTTGTTGTGGGTTTTTTAAGACTGTTCTCTTTCAAAATTTTGAAGAAAGGGTTTCCTCATGTATTTTGTTCAACAATAACTGTAATGGGTTTTCTTGAAGAGCTTGTATTTGTAATCAGCTTTGTTTTTAAGAATCAATGGAGTAAATGAACTAAATCAACAGTAATGAACCATATTCCAGGCCAGCTGAAGAAAGGGACAAAATATCTACTAATTTCAACAAGCAGGATATTGCTTCAAAGTCTTAAATTCACCTAATGTAATGACATGTAGTTGATTTAATATAGCCAAAGTACAATTTGATTTTTTTTGTTATCATATATTACATAAGAAACAAAATGGCCAGGAAGACCAGACACGTTTCATATTCCTGTGGCCACATGATTTATTGTATATTTACAGCCACGTAGCAGGAAAATGTTTTGGTCTATTAATTTGGATATACTACTCAACTGTTCTTTGTGTTGAAGAGATAATGATATGTTGAAGTTGTTTGTGTTCAACTTTCTGTCAAAGATATTAGCCTGAAATATGTGAAATTTTCTCGTGCTTATTTCTGAAGAAGTGCAAATGAAAGGTATTTCCAGAAGGACTACAGAGAGTGGCCTTAGAACCATCCAAGCAAACAAGCCAGGGGTTTTTGGACTAGTCATGTCTTGGGGAAAAAAAGTCGACTGCTGTTATCTGTCTATATGGCATTCTGTGACTTGGCTCTGTGCAGGTGAAAGTTAATGTTTTGCAGTAAAATGAAGACTATAATGAGATTCAGAATATCTTGTTTCTCTGTAATTGATCTGCTGGGTGACTGAATAATTCTTTCATATTCATTACTTCAATTTCCTTTTCTGTAAAACTAGTGATAATGGTGCTTCTCTTGTGAAAATGACATTAAGGTCCACAGGTAAATGTTATGTTAGATTTAGTTTGATTTATTGGCTTTCCATGTTCTCAGTGAGCTAAGAATCAAAACCAACTTTGTTTTGGATGTTTTGCACTGCATTACATCACTCTGGCCAGTTGACCAAACTCATGTTATTCTCTTGGAAAATCATTCTCTGTTTTGTTCACAAAGCTATTACTCAAAGTCATAGAACATTATAAAGAGAAGGATGCTTTTGGAGGATATGAGAGAGCATGTAAGGATGAATAGTGCTTTGGACCATGTGTGCAATCTTAATAAAGTTGGTGAGAACTGCTCTGATCTGTAAGTTTAATATTAACCCTAGTGAAAGCTCTTCTCTCCTGTAGAATGTCAACCTACAGGTTGGGTTTGAGCCTGTTCCAACAGGATGTGTCCGTGTGGTTCTGACTGCAGTGGTTGCAGTGTGGAACCTTTTGTTTGCATGTTTGTGGACTGCAGTCTCCTGGGCTAGTACTTGGTGAGCTGCCTGCTTGTACTCAGCTGAGTGCCTGGCTCAGCTGACTGGGCTGTTATGGAAGGAGTCACAACCCCAGGCAGTTCTGTAAACAGTGGCCTGTGTGTGTGTTTACAGATTGCTTGGGAATCTGTGTTATTGCTCAGAGGTACAGTGGAGGGGGTAGTTCATGCTCAAACAATAAGATGAGGCGTTTTGTGTTTCTGATTTTAATTGGACTTACCAATTGGCAGTGATAGCAGTGTTCTAACATGTGCCTGAAGACCAAATTTCCTATAATTCCTTTAGGATTTTCATTTCCTTGAGCTGAACAGCTTTGATGATCAGCTGCATCACTCTTTTAACCTTGATGGTGCTGCTGTCTTTCTTCTGTTGACTCGTTGGACCTGACTGCTGTTTTAGGACACAGCCACTTAATGAGATATCTGAAGTCATGTAGTCTTTCACCATAAGCTAATCTTGATGCTCCTCTCCTACTTCGTGTTTGTGGCTGGGGGTATGCATTCCACTCTCTGGGTTTGATTTGGGGTTTTTTTTGGGTAACATCTTGCTACTTTTTCTACTCAGACCTGGTTTTTTTCTGGGAATCCTGTGTAGGGTTATTTGGAGCTCCTCAGGTACTGTTGGTTCACGTCTTGACCTTCATGTGACTGTTTTTGAATGACTTGCACTGCACAACAATCGCCTTTGTTTCAATCTCTTTGAACATTTGTCTCCCATTTTGTGTAACTGATGCTTGGGGTACAGAGCTGCTGGGATAAGCCTTGACACCTGCAGTTCAGGCTCCTGTTTACCTGGGGAGTCACTCCTCTCCTCTGCAGAGCAGATTTGGGATCCCAGGCTCTGGGGCAGTGTGTGAACTAAATGACCATCCCAGGGTCCAGAGTCTTGGCAGGCTCTGTGCACACTGCTATGGAGAGCTAGCAGGAAGGCAGACAGACTGAAAAAAAATGAATGGAAATGGTAACCCATTTTGAAGGATTGGGATTTTTAGAAAAAATACATGGTCTGAAAGTTTCTGAGCATCTTGGTTGTTAGCACTGTCTTCCAGGCCTTGCAGGAACTCAGGAGAAAGATGTCATGTGCTCTGATTTAAATTTTACACCAGTGAATAGTGGTCTGCAGTCTAAATATATTCTATTGAGTATCCTTTCAGACAGTTCATATCCCAGAAACTAGAGTAGTAAACTATATATAGTCTCTGACATTACAAACCAGGTTTGTTTTCACCTTATCCATGGCTGAATTGAGATAGCAGGAGCAAGCTGCTCCTCCTGCTGTTGTCTTCTATATTTGTGGCTCACCTTTCACTCATTTGTGTCCTTGTTTTGTTGTTCAGGCTTGAGCAGTACATGTGCTTTCTGGCTCATCCATCTTGGGCATGTGTCTGACTTGAGGTCCTGAATGCTTCCTTTCAGAGACCTGATTCCTTCCAGCACTGTCGTGGCACATTCACTGGTATTGTATGGGGCTGAGTAGAGTTAAAAAGAAATGCCTTTTTTCTATAAATATCTCTGTTCTGAGTATTCTCCTGGTGGGTTCCTGTTCCCAGTTTCAGCTGAAGTCACCAGAAGCCCGGTGTGGGACCCTTCAGGGTCCTGGATAATTCTCAGCACCTCTTTGGGAATCAGCACAGCTTGAATTGCATCTTCCTTGGCCTGTCTTGCTATACAAAGAAAACAGTTTGCTGCAGATTTGATGACTGACTGACCTTATTGTTTCTGGATTTGCCTCATACAGAATTATCAGTCTTAGGGCTAGAAATTATCAGTTTTAGTGCCATCGTCTAGTTGACGTTCGATCATAGGTTGGACTCTGTGATCTCAGAGGTCTTTTCCAACCTCATTGATCCTGGGAAAACACTGGCACAAGTTACCAGGCCATCCCTCCCCAGGAGGCAGTTGTCCTTCCATCAGTGATGGCTTGTTTTGGTAAGGCAGGTAGAAAGCTACCAGTCATTGCTGTGGGCCACTGAGCCTGTTTGGGGACCTTTTATCCGGGTGGGAAATGCAGAATTTCATAGGATCCAGTCTTCACTAGATTCAGTACAGACAGACTTTTTCAGAATTTTCCTGTCCTTCTTTTTGTGGCTGAACAAGAGTGAGGGACCTCTGTATTTCACCATTTTCAGGGACTGTGTGTACAGACTCTTGCCAGCTGTAATTTGATTACCTCTGCAGAATATTTCTGCAGCCTTTTCCAGCATCCAGCCCGGAGTTTTAACTACTCCCCTAATTTCTCACACTGAGGAGATCTTGATGTACTGTTACTATATTTGTCAGTGGAACTGCCCTACTACCCTTTAGTGACAAATACTCCTGATATCAACTAATATGAAATCCAAACCATTTATATCCTGGATCTTTTATCAGCAGTGTTATTTCCTTGCTTTCCTCTGAGTGATTTTGGCTTTGTGGTGCCAGGACTTGGGGCTGTTTTTGTAGTCTAGCACTGATAATCAGTGTGTCTGGGTTTACACTGCAGCTGTCTCTGCAATACATCTGGAGATTAATTTAACTGATCTAACAGCAGAATTCCAAAATCGATGGTTTATTAATTTTAATTGAGGAGCCTTTTATGAGGGCAGCAAAATGTCTATGTGGTTGCTTAAAATTAATACTCTGAAGTCTGCTGGCTGTTGATTTAAGGTAGCAAGGTGGTTCAGAAGCAAAACTTCATGAGTTCTGACAGAAGTCTTTCAGAGAAGCACTAGGGAGTACTTACTGTCTTGGGAGTGGAAATGGCTGCACCAAATGTGCTCTGGATTTCTGTTCTTATCAGGTATTTGTACTGATAAATTAACTTCAGGTGGAAAAATGAATCACTGTGCTTAGCCATACCACTGGAGCCCAAATTCAAAGCTTCTAACTCACACCCAACTGTTCTTAATCTGTCTACTTTAGAAAGATAAACTTTAAAAATTGCCTTCTCATGCCTTGCTCTGAGAAGCTTGATTCCTGTTGTTAGCTGCTTTCTGCAATTCCACTGACATGTGGGATAATGTTCTTTTAGACAAGCTTTTCTGGATATGACATTCTTTTGTTTGTTTCCTGCATATTCTAAGTTGATGAAAACCAGTATAAGTTTAGCTGGAGATCTTTTGCACAACTTAGATGGATGCAGCAATTTCTCTGGTTTTTGCCAGACATTTAAACATTCACCCAAAGGAGTGCAAGTGGCTTCTCTGTGAGTATTTGATTACTGAAAAAAGTTTGCAAAACAATCAGTTTCTGTACACAAACTCTTTTATTCTGAATCTTTTTCAAATCAGAGTTTGTGTTGAGACTAAGCCTGAAGTGATGAAGTTATTCCTGTGTTTGTGAATGACGTCAAAGCAAAATGTCAGAGAGATCTAAATCAGCAGGTGAATATAGCACGTAACAGACTTCATTATAGGGCAGATAAGTATAGGGCAGGATTTCCTTAACATGGTGTTTTGGTTATTAGTGGGAAATAACACTTTCAAGAAGTGTTCTTATTTAAAAAAAAAAACAATTTAAAAATACCTCCTTGTTAGGTTCCAGTAAAGGCCATTATTAGCAAGGAACAGTGAACACAGTATTTGGTGTTTGTTGTACCACAACAGGAGCAGCCAGGTGGGAATGTGAGTGAGAGGAAAAAAATCAGTAACTGAGACTCCAGCTTACACAAGGCCTGAAATGAAGGCACTAACATCTTCTACAATGACTTGGGAAAAGTTTCCCAGGGTGTGTGTCAGTAGCCAAGGGACACAGAAGTCCAGTCAGAGGGTTTGTGGGGCTGGAGGCTGCCTTGCCATGGACACTTAGTTCACTTAAATTCCAGTGCAGTCCCACATGATTTGAGGTGCTTGTGTGTTTTACCTGTCGAAGACTGAAACCAATGCAACGTAAAATTGTGCTCAAGGGGATCTTACCTCAGTCAGTAACTGAAAAGGGCAGAAGGGTAGCTGGGGGACAGAATTCTTGCCTTTCAACTTGGGAAATATAAGTGGAGAAGCAAAGAAAGTACTAAAATATATTCTTACAGCAATTGTCAGTCGTGGTGGTGAGAAAGGTGAAGATGGAAACGATGGTTACGAATTCACAAGTTAGTACAACTCTGAGCATACATTTTTGTGGTAATTTTTCAAACTTGAAGCTAGAAAGATCTTCCAAAGCAGGAAGGGAGCAGAAGACAGCACAAAGTACGGTGCAGTGTGGGGATTTTCTTCTTCTCAAACAAAAATGTGCTGCTGGCAAAGCAGAGCCCTTTCTGAGGGATTTGATTTGAAGCCAGTCAAATTTCAAGTCAGCAAGAACAATTGTGCTGATTTTAATGTGTTTTGGAGCAAGTTCTGGATTATGCAAGTTTGTTTTTCAGAAAAGTTGACTGTCTAGAAATAACCCTTTCTTGTGCAGCAGGTCTGTTCCCTATCTATGTGTCCTGAGAGGCCCTATCACATCACTTCAGTGATGAGAATTTGCTTTTGCAGATTTTATTCCTGTTGGCATTACTGCACAGCCCAGGCTACTCTTCTGTGTTATGGCAGATCCCTGCTGACTTACCATAACTTGTACCTGAGCAAACTGCCACAGGCACAAGGGCTTTTGGTGGGTGTAAAATGGGCTTCAGGGTTCTCTGCTGAGCTCCCTGGAACAGTGAGAGAGCATCTTGTAAATGAGAGGCTTCTTGAATCCAAGGGTGGCTTTTGTGGCTGACCCTTAAAATCAGCAGGTTTTATGAGGAACTGACTGCATTAGATGTAAAATCACTGAAATTCAGGGAAAGCAGAGTGACCAACATGACTTTTCTGTTCAGTTTCCAAGGGTGAGCTCTGTGGTGGTGGGTCTGGAGGGGTGGGAGGGTGAATCCTTATCACCATACCAGGGAAGCATTGCCAGTTACCACTCTTCTGGACCAAGTTAGTTAAATAATTTAGTATCTGCTTCAGTTTAAAAAAAAATAAAAAAATTGAAAGAATGAAAATTAAAAGTAATGAGCTTCTTAATGTAGTTTCTGAGGGCAACAGACTTGGTGGCAAGAATAAGCTCTGGGGTTGAGTGAGTGAATGTGGATGGGCAGCAGATGCTCTTGTTGGCCTCCTGAGAGGCAAAGTAACCTGGCAGAAGGACTTTGGGGATCTTGGTAAGCCATGTGTGCAAATGGTAAACAGTGTTATCTAGAAATCTCATCTCTTTGATGTAAATGAAATGTCATAATTGATCTGTTCAGCTCTCTGCTGTCAGCTGCCTGGCAGAGATGCATTACAATGGTGCACATGACCTGGGATCAGTAACCTATCCTTAGCTGTGCCACTGCCTGGGAGCGCTGTCCTTAGGGTCAGTTGTCCGAAAAAGGAGTAAAATGGAGGTGGGGGAAGGAGGCAGGACTTGAAAGAGTGTTTCCTAACCTACTGTGTTAACAGTTTTTTCTCATAAATACACAGAAATAGGCAATATTGAACTGTATCACAGCAGGGTCACTTGGGGATGCCAGCAGTGCTTCAGAGACCCTTTTACTGTGCAGGTGGATTTCAACCATCAGCCAACATGAGTGATAACATCAAGTGTCAGGTTGTGGTCTAGTTCCTACTACAATCTGGTCTCAGCAGGAAACCCAACCACTGAACTAGATGGACTTATCCAGACTTTATGGCATATCTTGTCCTTGGAAGTTATTCCTCTAAATTAGAGCCAGTGCCTGTTTTGTGCTTGTCATTGTTGTGAGAATTGCTCTGTTGCTACACCATTACTCTGTGGACATAATTTATTACCTTTTGTGCTGTTCATGAGAAATTAGGTTTAATTTTTTAAAAGTTTGGGTATCCTTAAAAGGTTCAATTAGCTTTTCATTTGCTGGGGGAAAAATTTAGCTAGTGTATGTTAATGAGCTGCATCAATTAGAAGCAGAATAAGTAGATTTCCAGTGTAACTTGAAAAACTTGACATCTGTTTTCTGAATACGTAAAAGATATTTGATAGTATTTTTTTGCCTGAGTGGTGTTTAGCAGATGTAGCCAGATTGTTTTTAGCTTATCTACTTTGGTTTTCCCTTTTGTGAGCTCCCGAGGTTTTGCCACATTGAGTTTCTCTATTTCCTTAGGACTCTGTTACATTGCAACCCCTGCAGACTTCTCCCAAAGCCTTCAAGTTTTCTATTAAGCTTTGACTTTTCATAGGCCATATAAAAAGTTATTTTTTCATTTACCTACATGCCCTCAACCATCTCTAGTTTTACAGTGTCGTTGGAAGCAATGCAACAATATAATGAGATGATCTGTTTGAGCAGCTGGTTTTAACCTCTGTGACATTTCTTGTTTGGGGTATAAGCCTCTGCTGTCAGTTTAGTACATGCTGTGGATTTATTTATTTATTTTGTACTTTTTATTTTCTATTCACCCCATCTTTGTGGGTTTTTTTCTTCCTTTGGGTCAGAGCTAGCAAGGAGGAATCATAACTGAACTGCCATGTGATGGATTTTTTGTGTTGAATGTGAATTTTTCTCTTGTTTTCTGACATCTCTCTTTTACAACTGGGAGGGTGTGTGTGGGGTCTGAGCCAAGGAAGAATAAACTCTCATTCCCCCCTTGAGAATAGAAGTATCTTTGACATCATCAGTTCAAGGTCACTTGTAGTTCTGGTTCTGCAGCGTTTGTGTTCCTTTTCTCTGTATTCCTGAGATACTTGACGCCTTGGAGGTATTTTAAAGATATCTGAGAAGTTCATTTCAGTTCAGCAGATAATGGAGCAGAGGCAGTTGCCTACACACTCCAGATCACAGTGCTCAATTTTTGTTACCTGGAAGAAATGAGCAGGAATCCACAGGAGACCAGTTTTATCAGAAACTGTATTCAAATTACATCCAGACTGTGGTGGAGTCTCGTGGATCCCCAGTTTGTTTTGGCAATAGCAACATGGGGTGACTGAGCACAACTCTGCCCTTTACAGAGGTCCTGCAGCACCCACTGCTCACAGTATTTGTTGCTCATACAACACTTTGTGTCATTTGGGGGGTACTGAAGATGCAGCACCGTGTGTTGCAGTATCTAAGTGCAAATTGTCATTATAAGCAATAGCTCCACACAAAGAAAAAGTGTCTTTAACTGGCTGTTGCACTTGTCACAACAATGTGCTTTCTGTTTTGTCTGTAATGTGGAGTCAGGCAGTTTAGGATTTTTCCCTTATTTTTTGGTAAGTATTGAAAGGCTTGAGACTGGCAATGGAACTAAATGCTCTCTCCAGGCTGGTCAAGCAAGATGCAAACACGGGGCACTAAATCACTGGTCTGAACAACAATTGCCTGCTATTGTAATTCAAAGCAAAAGGAATAAAAGATTTTTTTGCCAGTATTTGAGCATATCCTGAAGACAAAACAACCAGTTAGATGTGCCGGAGGTGTTTTTTCTTTTTGTGTGTTTGCCAGCAGTTTGAAAGGGGAGAGACTGGAGGAGAAAATGAAAATCAAAAAAGAAAAGCTGACTTTAACTTTGTGATAGATGTTTAACAGTTTTCACTATGGTCCAGGTGAGGTTTCCTTCTTCTCTGTCCTTCACCCCACCTATAATTTTGCAGTTGCTTATAGATGCACAGCACAATGAAAGCAGTATAATAAGTTGAAGAGCTGTGTCTGAGTAGGAGGCAGTTTTGGCTGTATCTTTCCTGCACCTCAGACAACACTAGCAGGGAATATTTGCTGCATTATTGTATTTGTAGCAAGATTTCTCCATAGTGCATTGTCTTAAACATCTCCCAGTGCACTGTACGAGCAGGTGTTAGATGGTGAAGTCTGTTCCATGTAGCTGGAGAACACAGGGCATGTGGCTGAATCTGGAGGAGAAAGAGGTGGTTTGTGTCCCTCCAGTTGCAATCGTGCAAGTCTGTTTGTATAAACTAATATAAATTCAGAGATCTCCTTTTTCATTTTTGTTTTTGAAGTCCTACTTTTTGTTTTACACAGCCTTTACCACTAGTCCATTGTATGTGAGGAGGGTTAAATAATCAGTTACATAACTAATAACGAGAGTTAGTAGCAATCGGGCAGTATTAATGCTTTTTGCTCTCAATTGTTAAATAACTAAGGAGGTAATTCAGGATTTTGCAGGGCTCCTGTCTGCCCACAAGCACATACAGAGGCCAGTTATGCACTTTGATTGTGTTTGCATTGTTTCATGGCCGTGCTGTGCCTGGAATAGCACCCTGGTGGTGTCAACTTGAGTTCTGAGTGTGCAACTGGGACTGACTTTTGTGGCCAGGTTTCCTTATTGAAGCATTTGCTGTGGGTTGTCTGACTTTAAATACAACAACCTAATGACTCTACCATTTTCTTTTTGTTCCTAAGAGGACAACATTCAGCAGGTATTCTTGATTTAGTTAATATGTTTGTTGTTTTGTTTATTTGTCATCAAGGATGTTTGTAGGCTTGAAAGAAATAATTACTTAGAGGCATTTGGCTTTAAATGCAGTAGAAGAGTTTCTTTAAATGCAGCGAGAGTAGAGTTGAAAGTCTTTTATTGGAAACGTTCTAAACTTTCAAGATAGAGCTGTATATATGTATCATAAAACTTATACCAGTAAATGCCAGGCCAGTGTAAAAACACCAGTGACTTTAAAATACCTTTTTTTTTTTTGGTCAGGAGAAGTGACATGGCATGAAATGCCAACTCCCAAGCCAAGTTTTCTTCCAAAGTTGTTGCTTGGTATTCAAACTCTCCCATGAAGGTGATGAACCGTCCAAGTCTTAAAGCTTTTAGTGTGTTTTGTAAAGGCAGTTGTTGGCCTCTAAATGTCACAGGATGACTAGGTTGGCTATAATTATATGATGACCTTGGTAGATGTAGCCAAATAGGGGTTTTTTTTATTGTAAAGGTAAAAATTGTAAAGGAGTGGCAAGGACTCAACATTGTCTTGAGTGGGTAATTTTAAAGCTGCTACTATTCTGTGTTAAGGATTTTAATGTCTAGAATGTTCTATCTTATACAAGAAATTCACTTTAAGAATGATATTTTTCTTCCATATGCCCCCTCCAAACAATGAGGAGAGGATCAGAGAGGAAGGGATGCTCAGTATCCCAAAGCCCACAGCTCTGATGTGATTCCATTGTCCTGTCTCACCAGGACTCCTGCAGCATCAGGGTTTCTCCACTGGTTTCTCCTCCCTGTTCTACAGACACACAGCAGCAAAAAGGGACCCAGGAGAACTGGGCAGTTGTGTGACACAATGTCACATCTGGCATGGGACAAACTGCTTACTCTCTTGCTGCCACAGTTCATCCTCTGTGGAAGAGAACTGACTCGCCTTCTGTGCTGTACTGTAAGGATACATTCATTAATGTTTCTAAAGCATTCAGAACTGTGGCAGTGGGGGCTGTGCAGTATGAAGTGACTCTTTCTGTTCTCTAGAGACTGTAATTGTTGTAGGAGATATGCTGTGATTCAGAAGCAAAAAGCAAGGCAGCAACAAGTCCTTCAAGATTTATGATTTAATAGTTTTGTTGCTAATAGTTGGACTAATTCTGCTGTGCCTTCATTCTGATATTTTTTTTAACTTGGTTCATTTTCATAACCCAGGAGAAAGATTTAATTTTAGAAGTTTCAGTTGACAGAGACATGCTGGTGCTAGATACGTATTTCAGATCATTGTCATTGTGCTCTATTTTTAAATTCAAGTGCCAGCCAACCCAAAGAGCATACCCTGTTCTATGATGGGTGCTCTGCAGCCATGCTACAAAGCAGAATTCTTCCAAGCTTTAGCACAAGGCCAGCAAATTTACTTATATAGTTTTCCTGTTTAATGAAGGGAAATGTTCTAGCACCTTTTCATTATCACAGAACTAAAACTGGTCATAAAAACAATCCTCCACCCCCGAAGGCCTGAGCAGTCATTGGCAATTGTTAAGATGCTTGCCTATCAACAGCCACTCGAGAAAGAATTTTAAATGGTTTTGTGACGTCAAGGAGGCCCAAGAAAACATAGTCTGGTGCCAAATTACTTCCATCATTGAAAGCCCACAGTAAGAAATAGATAACACAGAAATAAATCTTTTGTGCAGTAACTATCTCATGAAATGCTCTAGCGACTCCAGTAAGTGAGGTTGTCTGGTATAGGAATAGCTGAAGAAGATGAACTTTCAGAGCCTCATTTTCTAATTTATGATTAATGAAAAGGCAGCCTAATCTGTCTGACATCCTGCTGTCTGGACACAATGTCTGCAGGCAGCTTGGACCTCGCAGGGGGAAGTGCCCTGACAAAGTTGCAGCCTGCAAAGGTGATCAATCTAAGCACGGTGGACAAAAAGCTGTACCTCCTGAACGAAAAGATGGACAGACTGTTGCACTTCCAAGAAGATCTGACAGGCAAACTGCAGCAGGTTAACAGAGGCATTGATGATGTAGAAAAAGGCATTAACAAGCTGGCAGTATCCCGAGCAGCTCCTGCTGACACAGATGCAGTGCAGAAAGGCCTAAAGGTATCGGACAGTGCTCACCAGGCTGACGTCCACAGCATATGCTCAGAAGTGTTGAAGCTGATGAAAGCTGCCCAGCTAGATGCCTCAAAGCATAAGGAGAGGCTGGCAAAGATAGAGAAAAGGGTTGATACCCTGGATAAAGTTATTACATTTGTGGGCGAAGTATTAAAAAATTCTAAAGTAGTGGATTTTATTCTCAAAGGCATTGTGCCCTGGAAGAAGGGGAGTCTGCTGGAAATTCCTGTTGAGGTTGGTTTAGTTTTACTATTCTTCATATTTTACTTTATGATGTATCAGGGCTTTAGGATCTCCTGTTGATTTCTTGCATAATGTATAATTCAGGTTTTCCTTTCAGTGTTGCTGTTACAGGTTTGTTGCTGTGACCTTTGAATGGCAAGGCTCTCAAGGCGGGGACCAAGCCCCAAACACGCCTTGCAGTCCAATGTTTGAGGTTCCTGAAGTGTGCCAGGCAGTCCTGTAACAAGTGTGAGAAGTAGATTGCTACTCTAAAGGAAAACTCAGCTTCTACCAGTGCTCAGAGCTCAGCAATGTCACTCAAATTAGTGACTGAATTGAGGCCCCAGTGGAAGTGAAGCATTTTTTTATTGGAAGAGGCTTCTATTTCCTTGTGCATGAATTCTGAACAAAGCACCAGTTACTAAAACCTGTGCTGACTCATGGCTGTGTTTGTGAGCAGGTTTATATGTCCTTAGACATCTAAATTGTCTTTAGATGCATCTTTACAATGCAGCTATGACTTCATCAACTCCATCAACATTGTTCTCTCCTGAAATCAAGTAGTTCTTGTGCGTGCAAGTCCTAGATATCAGTTCCTAAGGATTTCTTAATAGTTGAGAACAGTGAGGGAGGAACAAGCAAGACCAGTACATAGCTGATCCGGTGTTTTGAAATAGATTAACCTTGTTTTTTAAAAGTTACAGGTGTCTGAAATTAGTTTTAGCTAATGGGAGTTTCCATTTTTTGCAGTGGCTTGTATCCCACCATGGGGATGAGAGAGAGGAAAACTGCAAGAGCTGTTTTCATTGTTTATTCATTCCAAGAATTTCTTTGTATGTAGGGGTGTGATTACTGTAAGGAAAATTTAGCTCAAATGAAAATGTCCATTTGTATCTTAATCAAAATATTTTTCACCAAAGCTGTAAAACGTTTTGATGGGAAGGTACATCTAAACTTTTAGAAAAACAGGGCAGTGCTCAATGCCAGAGTACCTTTTCAGTCTTTCTGAGTGCTCTCCTGGACTCCCTTTTTTATGTGCCAGCGTCTGACAAGTGAACTGGACTGTTAGGAGACAGAGGAATTTATAAAGTGTTTCCATTAGTATTAAGGACAATAAATTATGCATTAGTTATCAACCTTAAATCTGGATAAAGCTTGTACTTGCAGTTCCAATTTCAGTTCTACAGGTTTTTTGAGAAATGGGAAAGTTTGATATTTTTGGTTAAAGCTGCATTGTTCCAAGTCACTGCCTGCAGTCACTGCAGAATGCCTGGAGACAGACACTGTCCTTTGCTTGATTTACACCTTGGACTGAACTGGCACACAGTGTGTCAATGGCCAGGGGAAGAGGAGCAGAAAGAAGATAAACTAATTCTGTTTCCAGATTGTCCATTTCCAAGTGAAAAGAGCAGTAAGGAGGGATGTAAATAACAGGAGGTCATGTGAGGGATACTGGAGGAAGGATTCACAGGGACTCCTGGCATACTGGTGGGATTGGTTGTGGAGTAGCCACCGTGCACACACATCCATGTTTACAAAAGGAGATGGAAGGAGCTCAGAGCTCCATCCAAGTTTTGTGGACAGGCAGATAGAGACTGAGAGGGGAAATGGCCTGCTTAGTGACCTGATGGACTGGGATGGGCTGGGGGGTCAGTGTCCCAGGCTCTCTCCTCGGCTGGAGAACAGACAGGATTTGCTGGGCAAGCAGTTTTATGGCAAACTCCAGTTTTGCAATATGCCCATCATTGTTCCCTTTTTTTTTCTGGTCATGAACACTTTTTGAAATTGGAGCAAAAGGTCAGTTATAAGACCTTGAGATATGTCTGTGCTTTGATCCCAGGCTGAACTAGGCTTGAATTAGAGAGGTCTCTTGTGTACGTGACCCAGCTGGGTAACGTGGAGCAAAGCACAGGTGATCTTGGAAACAAATCCTGCTGAGCCATGTGCCAGCTTTGGTCTGGTTTGTGCAGCCTGTTGAGTGATGGCAGCACAGACAGGTCCAAAGAGCTCCACAGTTGCCTGGGGGTTGCACAGAAGAGAACTTGCTGCTTGCTTGTTTCTGTTTTCCAGCCTTTGCTGTTCATGACAGTGTCCAGCTCATCAGGGGGCTGGCTGGGGTGGGGGGAGTGGGGAGGCTGTGCTTGCATTTCTGGGTGAAGCTGTTTGGTGATGCCATGACAGCATTCCAAGGATGCCATGGGAATGCTTATGGAAGAAGCTTTGTGGGGTTGGAGTCAAATTAATAAAAGACTATGAATTGAAGCTTCATAGGATCCAAACCTCTGACTTCTTACTTAAAAACAGACAGAAAAACCCACCAGCATTAAACTGTCACTTACCCAAGGCTTTCTTTGCATGTAGGATTTTGCAAGAATAATGTTCACCCTGGTCATTGTTGCAGGTTTGCTTAGAGCTGTAATAAAAATGGTAATGATTTTTTACTACTTTTACTCTTTGGGTGTTTTGTTTTTTGGGAAGGGGGAGGTGGGGAGGCCCTGTGCAATCTATAGGGTTGGTGCATGGAATACTTAACTGCTTTTACTAACAGATGAAGGGCTGATGTGCAGCTATCTTGTAATCAGTTATCTGCAGAAATATTTTACATGTTACTCATTTGCTTGTAGAAATAAGGATAGGAGGCTGCTCATCACTAGATTTTTAACTATATGCCAACCACAAGGTATGTTATGCCTTTTCCTATTTTCGTGCAATGCTTTTTGCTAAATATTATTTAGTTTTAATTTTACTACAAATTTATTGCTGTGTGAAGTCTTTAGTGGTGTTATTACGAAAGATTCCTCCTTTCAAATTAATTGGGGGAAGAACTTTGCTTAAAAATTAAAATCTGCTTCTAGAAGACAATAAGTCTGTTTTTAATCTTTCCAAAGGTGACATGTGAAATGTCAAGAACATGCACAAGAGTTGCCATAAAGCTAGAGGCTCTTTTTTGGTATCATCTCTATCAGATCAAATCATGAATTTTTAGATGCCTTGAGACAAATAGGTTTTGACCAATATATTCAGAGACCTGGCTTTTCGTTCTGTCACCAGCGAAAAAGCAAGAGAAATAAAGTATCATTTCTTTTTCTACTCTCTCATGTCTCACATGTCATGCTTTTTAATCAATATGAGTAAAGATGACAGGGGGCAAAAGCTATGACAGTGAAAATTTTGGAAAGCCATGCGCTAATGTATTAATCTGTGTCATCTTGTTTTAGAAGTATGCCTGCCTGCAAAAGCAAGGAGAGATTGGAAGAAGGAAATAAACACAGCAGTAACTAAAAATTCAGAAGAGGTGTTAGTGTCCAATTTACAGAGTCAGAATGCCTACACAGTTGGAGGAACCTGGTGGGAATTAAACGCTCTTGGCTGTAACTGTTGGTTTTGTGTTCCCCTGTCATTTTTAGGCCAAAGATAAGCCCGAGGAGAGTGGTGCAAAACCTAAGCATGTGCTTAGTAACAGAGGAACCCAAACTGAAAGCAAGAAACCTCTGGAAGGTATGTATCACTCCAGGCATGTACAGGCTTTGACTCCAGAATGTGCAGCAGACAAACTGGAAATTAATAGACTGCTATTTCCCACTACCTGAATTACTCAAATGTAACTGAGTAACTTTGCCCCCCTGTGCTGGGAAAATGGAACTGGGCTCACTTCCTCTAAAGATGATTTGTCCCCAGAATCAAACCCCACAAAAAGCTAGAAGATGAAGAAACTAAAAGCAGCAGCTTTGTTTAGGTGCACAGGGATTCTTTTTTATTTGGACTCCAGTGGGTTGAATTCAGCAAGCAGAGCTTGTTTGGAGGTACTGTGAAGATAGTGCCAATATCACACAGCAAACCTGATAAATTCTTCTCCCCTAATACATCTGAGCCAGCCCTCCCTCCTCCCCCTCTCTGGAAAGGGGATGTGTTGACGCTGGGAATATCTTTTTTTGATCAGCCGGTTTCATTGGCATGTCAGGGCTGGATTCCTATTTAGGATGTATCTGTCAGGGCATTGCCCTGTTGCATCTATTGTTGATGCCTGTGGAGTTGCAACAGGGGTGAATGTGATGTTGAGCAGGCCCTGTCATGCTGTTGTCTTCCCAAATGGTCAGTGAATCCTTTGCATTATGGGCAATCCCTTATTTAGCTTCATCATTTTGGAAGTGACAAAAATAAAGCAAATGGTACCAGTTCTGACTCAAAAGCTACATAGGGTTGTGAACTGACCTTGATGGTGTAAGGATTTTAAACATTTTGGGGGGGTTCTTTCTATCTTTTCAGCTGTACTTAACTGTGTGTGTTATTTTGAGTGGTGGGTTGCTTTATCCCCACTCTGTTGTGCCATTAATTTTTTCAAGGGTATGTAATTAATGCATTACTTTATTCAGAGACAAAAAGTGGGAAAAAGCTGGATGAAAACAAGGGAGCATGTGAGAAAGTGAACACTTCTGGTGCTGTAGCTCACAAAGGTGACTCCAAACCTCAAGTGAAGGAGAGGACAGCACAGCAGCAAGTGGTAGAAGGTGCTGTCAAAACACAAAGCTTTCAGCAAAAGGACATTGGTGTCAAGGCTTTGAATCAACACAATGGTCTTCCCTTCATACATGAAGATCATGTAGGCAACCAAAATGTTCCTGCTAAAGCACAGAATATGGACAGAGCCCCATGCCCAGATGAGTGCCACAGGCAGCTTGTGCATCAGAAGCTCGGGAAGAATGAAAACAAACCTGGACCCTGGAGTGCGGCATCCCAGGAAGCTGCGCCCTCCACATCCCAGGCTATGTCTGACACGGGGCGTGAGGTGACACACACCAGGTAATGGCCTTGCTGGTGGCTTTCTGTGTGATCTGAAACCATTCCATGTGTTAGAAGGGAAAAAAGGAAAGCCAGGTCATTAAAGGAGGCAGGTCCTGCATCCTGGGATGGGAGTGGGGAGACCTGACCAGTGGTTAAGGCAAAAAACTCCAAGGGCCGTGAGTAAAGTTGTGTGAAGCTGAGGAGTCAGAGGGCTGTGGATGGGAGGGAGGGAGGGGTTTTAGATCATCAGCCTCTGTGTATTAAACATAGAAAGGTGACCACCATAGGAGAGCTCATTTTAAACCACTCACTCCTTCCCAACTCCTTTGTTTCTCTAACCATGGGGGTGAAACAAATATGAGATATTTACTAGTACATGGCAAAACCAAAGAACTTGTGTTTGTTGCCCTCAGTGTTTTTGTGTTTTGTTTTTTAATGTCTTGGTCACCTAAAGATTGTTTGTTTGTTCATCTCTGTCAGGCTAATCTTTTCTTTGTGTAGTTGTTCTGTAATATGTCTTTTATAGTCCATTTTTCTTGGAATTATTTATTTAGGACTGGATTTAAATGCCATTTATTGAAATTTTAAAAAACCCACATAACAGAGAATGACAAAAACCCACAACCAAAGACTCCTATCAACTAAACCCCAACAAATGGAACTTCTGTGTGAGATTTTGACTACCAGTGCCTTCTCTGTCTGGGCAGGTGTCTATAAAGTAATTTATGTCTGTGGGGAGGTGATAGACACACTCATCCCTACACACAGATATATGTATGTATGTTACTTTGCATGGGGAATTTCCCAGTGGTTTGCGTGTACAAATTGGTGCCCAAAGACCAGACAGAACATGACACTACTTTTGTGTCTGTGTAATTTGAAAACTCTCTAGTGGTATTTGTGAATATAGGCTGGGCACTTATATCCTGTGCAATGAGTGAGAGTCTAATGGGATTACAGGACTCCTAAAAAAACCCCACAAAACCCAAAACAAGCCAACAAATAAAGTGAACGAAGAATAAATTATCAAAATGAAAGAGAGTTGTCCTGATGTCAGCACATGGGCTTCCTGAGGGAAAGGGCTCATTGTGATGACTGGCACACTGGGAGATTTTTCTCCTTAGAGGGTGAACGTGAGGATTTGTCAGGAGAAGGTAGAAGCTTTCACTGCTGTGGCCTCTTCTCAAACATTTGTGTACAGTTATAGACATGGTTACCTCCAAACTGGTTGCTACAGCAGCACTGACAGCAGAGGGACCTCCCTGTACTGTCCCAGTGGGTTTTAGGCTCTGGCTGGTGAGCCACAGGCACTGTGCTTCAACAGCTGCAGTGGGTCCATCCCAGCTGCCTGCAGGGGTGCTGCCTTGGAGGCTGTTCCTGTGCTTGGAGGGTGGCTCAGGGTGTTGGTGAAGCTGTAGAGGAACTGTTGCTGTAAGCCCTAGGAAGTCAGTGCTGGTTGATGATGATGTGCCAGGGGGTGAACTGGGAGATGGGCAGCAGCTTCTGCAGCAGCTGGTGGGTTTGGACAGGAGGGTGCCTGAGCCCCAAAGACTTTGTTTTGGGGAGGAGGGAGGCCAACAGGTAACTCAAAGGCAGAAGCCAGAGTAAACCCCGGGGGAAGCTGCAGCCTTCCTGCCCAGGACACCCATTATGCTTTCAAGTGTGAGGTCACATGAGAGTGGTAAACACCTCTCTGAAATGGATGCAGCTTTTAATGAAGTTCGTAAAGCCCACGCAGAAGTGTCAAAAGAACATTGTGTTCCCCAGCTTGGAGAAATGGCCAGGAGTCCTGCTGGGTTCAGGCTTGCCTAGCTAGCAGAGGAAGTGTTTGCCTGGAGCTGTGTTCAGCTGCTCTGATAGCTCACACCGGAGCAGCTGAGATTCATAGCACAGCAAAAGGGTGTTAAAGATACAGAAAATGAGAAACTTCAGACTCCTGTAATACAAAAGCAGAAACATTTTCTTTTATAACATCTTCTGTAATAAGGCTGCTGCACTGAAAGAGGCAATAACCTTCGTGAAAATGAGGTATGTTCTCTCCTCGATAACAGGAATTTTCTTTACTTGCCATTGTATAAAATCTACTTTACAGCTTCACAAGTTTCGGTTCAGCCTCACTAAAATCAGGCAGCTCATGACAGTTGGAGCAGTAACAGTTGACTCAAACATTATCACACGAATGTATTTGATGGATTTTAGGAGCACAGAGAATTGGTTCTAACCTGTATTCTTTTTAGGCAACACAAGAGGGGAAAAAAAAAAATCTTTAAACTTTTCCAGTAGCTAGAATGCCAAGGAAAATAGTATTGATGGCGTGAAAGAGTTTATGAAAGTTGGATTTTTAAGAGAAAGCTGTGGAAAGAACGCTATCCCATCAGAAGGCACAAACACAGATGTCTGAGTGTGCAAGTCAGCCAGCTGGAAGAGGACTGGGGGTGGATGCAAACCATTGGATTTCTAGAGCCATATGAGCAGTCAGCCATTTAGATAATCAGATAATCATAATAGATAATCATAATTTGTGAAGATAATCATAATTTGTGAAGGCAATCACTATCCCCTCTGCCCAGATGAGTGGTATTTCATTAGACCAACTGTAATAATCACAAAAAGTGGGTAAGCTTTCAAATGTGGGATTAACCCTTAGCAGAATGAGACATTTTGTTCAGCAGAAGGCAGGCATGTACACTAATGAGGACACAGAAAAAGTATCAGAGTGCTTTTTGGTGCTCTTCCTTTAGTGTTTGTCAGTATTTCCTAAGAGAATTGGTACAGATAGGTGTTATTAATACTGTAGAAATCTGCGGGTTTGGAAACTTATAGATTTTTCTTCCCCCTCAAAGCTCCAAAAGTAGGGTTAGTCATCTGAACCAAATGTTGACTGTTTGCTCTGCAGGATATCCATCAGTGTACATATGACTGACATGAAAGAAAAGATTGAGATGGCCAAGGAAAGAAATGTAAGTGATCACAGAGGTACAAGTCCCAAAGTAAAACCCCCATCCTCCACACCAGCAGATTTGAAAGGAACCAAACAGCTGCCTGACAAATTAAAGCTTCAGCAGAGTCGTAAAAACATCAGCACTGAGCCAAATCCAGAAGTTAAAGGGGACAATAAGCAAAATGAACTTACACCTCAAACAGGAAAGCAACAGCCATTACTGAGCAAGCCCAAACCAGGTAAAAAGGCTGAAGAGAAATCAGAATTAAAATGCGAGCCCAAAACCTCACAGAATAACTCTGCAAAGGAGCCTGCAAAAGATGGGGGGGTAGAAGTGAAAATCCATCAGGAAACAGCAAAAGCAGAAGAATCCCCAAAAGGTACCGAGTCTGAGAGGAGAGAATCTGAGTCTGCATCTTCAGGAGGAAGAGGAAATGATGTTCATCAGTGCCCAGGAGTGGCACCAAAGAAGAGTAAGGCACTGGAAGGTGACAGAGCTCTTCCCACACAGGGTGAAGTGATCATCGGTGAGTTGCTCACAGTTACCCTTGGAACCCTTACCTGGAGGATTTTGTGCTATTCCTGTCTGTTGGATGTACAATAATAGCTGGAGCAGTGCTCAGGAGAACACCTGTGTCTTACACTCGAGAGCATTTTCCATGGGTGTCTCTGACTATGTAAATAGCAATTAACGTTTGTACAGATTCTTTTAATAGTAAGTTTCCTTTCAAAGTGTGTTTTGGGGGAAAAAAATGTCATTTAAAATAAAATAGGGTGAAGTGTATGTGTGATCAGAAGTATGAGTAACTTTAAAAAAAATCCATTTTCTTTAGATAAAGCATTTGTTACTTAAGATAGAGTATGCAAGCCATACTTTAGCAGCTGTGGGCTGGAGATTCAGAGCACAGCAAAATACTGCAGGAAGAGCATCTTGCCATGGCCTGTGTTGTTTTACTGGCCGCAGATCTCCTCTGGGTTACTGTGTGAATATTACAATGCTTGGTTGCATTGTTTCAGGGAGTGCTCACTCCTGACAGCACAAAACCTTCAGGGATAGATGCCCTGACCTGGATCTGGCATTTGAGCAGTGGCTGGAGATGAGTTGAATACATGTTAAATTGCAGCCCAAGATACCTGCAGATTAGCTGTAAAATTGCCTTGAATGGGAGACACCAAAAATGGCTTTAGTGAAGCTTTACCCTAGAAAAACTTGGACATTAGGTGATCATGGTTAACTGATTTAGCTTACCACAAACTGATGAAACTTAATAATTTTAATGATCATATTTTCAGCTTTAATTTGAACATTGTCTGCAAAAATCTTGCTACCAGGAGGAACTTCATGATTTTACCAATAACTGCCATCATTCATCAGTGCTGTGTGTTTGTGTTGGCCTTTCCAGCTGCCCCACAACAATTAAAAAATAATAAATTGTAATTTTTTTCAAACATCCAGGTAGTTTTTTTCAGGAGGCCTTTTCTGTTAATGCATAAACTAGTCTCCTAAAGGTGTTCAGCGGGTTTACTGTGTTAAAAAAACAGAGCTGAGATGCAGAAGGTGAGGTTCTGTTCTCAGTTTTGGGACTTTATTTCTCATTTGTAAAAGAGTGTTAGCAGTGAAAGTCCCTTTCTTGAAGTAACAGAGAAATTTTGGATATATTCAGCACCCCCCTTCTCAGGGCTAGCTGCAACCGCAGGGATTCTTTCCCTTGCATGCTAGTCTAAAAAGAGTGAAAGAATTGCATTCTTAATGTTATCCCGATACTTCAGTGCTTGCCTGAATTCCAGTAGATTAAAAAATGATGGCATGGTAGGGGACATGAGCAAAGGGAAGAGATGGGAGGGAGAGCAGTGCACTTCACTATAAAGTTTTGGGTCGAGTGTTTGCATTTGCAGCCTGTTGTCAGCAGTCAGGCACTGCCTGGTCAGGGTGAGTGCCCCCAGTGTTTCTCCCTTGGAGCCCCACAGCCACAGCAACACTGGGGGCTGCATCAGCAGTGCCTGTGGGAGAAACTGGGATCATCTCTTCAGGACAGCAGTGCTAAAGGTGGGAGAGCATCAGACTATGGTTTTGTGGAGCTGTGGGTACTGGGAAGCACGGAAGGCAGCTGGGACTTGACATTACGCTTAGCAGGCACAGCAGGGTGATGTGCATTGAAGTTACTGGTGTGAGGGAGGTGAAACAGTGCAGTGGTGTTGGTGTGTGCAGAAACACCTCAGTGACCAGCTTGTCTCCTCTTTAGATGACAGTCCTTCTCCTCCAGCACCTTTCGAACATCGCGTTGTGAGTGTCAAGCAAACGGAGGTGACAACGAGCTACTCGGTGTGTCGACACGAGGTACTGGGGGGGTGAGTATCCCTGTGAGCAGATTCATCCTGCAGACCTTTGGGCTTTCACAGGCACTGTTAAATCAAGGGGTTTCCCTTGGTTTCTGTCCCAGCTCCATTTTAAGATGCCTGACTGTCGTCTTGGATGACTGGTTTTTTCATTTGTTGTAATGATCCTGGCCTCATCTGGTGTCGTGGGAAAAACCTGTACCCTTAAGGCAGACAGATTCAGAGCATTTGAAGTCAACAAAGCCCATTAGAATTAGGTCAGGCAGCTTCCAAAAATCTTTTTTTTTTTCCATGCTGAACTGCACATTAAAGAAAGCAAAGGAAGAAGTTATTATTATTTTGACCTTAAGTTTATTTTGCACTTATAGGAAGTCTGCAGCTGCTTCAGCTTTTGTATTCTTGTATCCTTACTTATGTGACAAGAAGGCTTGATTTACACATTGATCCACTTACAAATATGGCTTATAATGGCTTATACTTATAATAAGTATAAGCAATATGATGCAACAGCAGGGAAGATGGTGTTTAGAAACCATTCCAGGGGGCATTAACGTATCTGCGTGATATGGGGGAGAATTTACAACGTGCAAGAAATGCAGTCTGTGGAGTGGCTACAGTTACTGGTCTTCTGGTCATTTAAAAAGTTATGAGATCAGGACAGAAATATCCTTGTTAATATACCCCCAGCCACAGCAGTGAAGGACAGCAGGCGGGTACAGTTACAGGGCTGAACAAGAACGTCGGCGGGTCATCGTGCCACAGTGACACGCGGCCATGCGAGGGGGGCATAATATTTTAATGTAAGCACTGAACAACTGGCTGGAAAGATAAAACTAATCCTTCCTAAGCTGAGAGAAAGAGGAGCTCCGTGCTGCTGGCCACCCGATTCCGTTCCCTTTGTACTGGGCTATTTTTGCCTCACGATAAGAATAGTCGCAGGAGAGGTTTCTGTGCTGGGCTGTGCTGAGCTGGTTTCCCGTCTTTTCCTTGGCATCCACAGGGGGCGTTTTGGGCAAGTCCACAAGTGCACGGAAATATCGACTGGTCTCAACCTGGCAGCCAAAATCATCAAAGTGAAAGGAGCCAAAGAGAAGGTAACCACGCTGCTGTGAGCCCGACTCTGAACCTGCCCTCACTGCAGCACCTCAGCTCCACTTCCCTCAGTCAGCACATGAGGGGCAGCTTGTGGTTGGGTTCTATCAAACACTGCAAAGTCTGTCTTACAAAGGACCAGCCTGGACTTTCTGTGACTGTTCCTCATCCCCGTGTTTGTGACTAAACCTTCTGTCCACCTGAGACCTGTGTTGTAGCTGTTAATGGGTTTTACAAATAATTCTGTTTCAATATGTTGAAATTTAAGGAGGGTATTTTGCTCATTTTTTTGCTGCTTTGTTATTTTTTCCAGGAGGAAGTAAAAAATGAAATTAACATCATGAACCAGTTGAATCACGTGAATCTGATCCAGCTTTATGATGCTTTTGAAGCCAAAAACAGTGTCACTTTGATCATGGAATAGTAAGTTTAAATTATCTCAGGAATTGTCAGATGTTTGGGTTTTCTCAGGTCGCTAAAGGTGTGATAATTCTGAGGTGTGAGAGTGGTTTTCACACAGAGAAATAAGTCTCTTGAAGTCATTGAGGCTACTGATATACTTTATATGGAATTTCTTGTTAGGACCCTCGCTCAATCACAGAGCCTAATTCCCAACTTGGAAATTAATCGAGCTAATGCAGAATTTTAGGGGTTTTTAACAGTTTTCTGTGTCAAAATTTTAGTCTTGATGGTGGCGAATTATTTGACCGGATCACAGATGAAAACTACCACCTGACTGAGTTGGATGCCATCCTGTTCACCAGGCAGATCTGTGAAGGAGTGCACTACTTGCACCAGCATTATATTCTCCATTTAGACCTGAAGGTCAGTTGTTTGTGCTCTCTGTGCTTTGGTGATGCTGTTTGGGCCACCACAGAGTCTCTAATTACAAAGTCACGGCTCATTTCATGGACTTATGTCAGAAAGGAACAGATTTAATGCAATAGTTACAAGGAATGGAGGTCAAGAGATTCATCACTTTTTTTCCAGTGTCTATTCAGTAGTTTGCCTGGAATTCTGTGCTTTTGCCTTTCTTAAATCAGCAGCTTTTTATTCTGTGCAGTATTTAAATAATGCCCTTTTGTCACCAATTAAAAAAACTCCACCCAAACCCTCTTAGGCTGGAAACGCCTACAGTCTTCCCTCCATTTCCCCCACCTGCAACTGATTTATTTAAACTGATTGATTTAAATCAATCATCTATTCACCTATTCAATCATCTTCCTATAGTTTGTACTTTTCACTGCCAGGAACCAACCTGCAGCAAAATGACAATGTTTTCCCAATGGTCCCTTAATAACTGATATTTTTAAACAGAAATAGCAACTGTTTGGGTTTTTTTCCCCTGCTTGTTTATACACAAGCCTTACACAAGTGATATTAGACCTGACTGGCCTTCTGATGGTTCTGCAGTTGTAACAAGTTTGGATCCCATCACCCCCCCCCCATCCCCACCTTGAAAAATATTCTCATTGGAAGAAAAATTCTTTTTGGGTGCATTTGACCTGTTTCTTGTGGCTTTTTGTGGAGGTACTTTTATAGTTAAGGAGTAAATCCAGTGAGTGAGCCTCAAGCATCAGACTGACTTTACCATTTTACACAGAGAGCCTTTCTATTCCAAAATCTGTTTGTCATCTCTGGTGAAATACAGGAATGTTATTATACAGTAAAGCTTCTTTATCAGAGGTCCAAACACAAACCTTTCACTAACTGAGTGTGCCTGTCAAGTCCTTCTCTTGTGATAGGAATAGAAGGAAAACTACTATCCTAGAAATTACCTTTTACATGCTCTTTTACTAGATCTCTCTCTCAAACTTTTAACTTAAAATACCCTCTCTTCTTTTTGTAGCCTGAAAACATACTATGTGTAAATCACACAGGAAACCAGATTAAAATTATTGACTTCGGATTAGCAAGGAGGTAAGAGAGTTCAGTTGTGAATTTATTTTAAAAACCAAACCCAAATCAAATTCACAAACATCTGATATGGTTTTGGTAGTTCTTTCGAGGGGTTGTGTTTTGTTGGCTCTAAAATAATTCTGCTATGTGAATGAGCTAAGCATTATGCCTCTGCAGGCATGAGTTTTCTGCTGTGTGCATTAATTATCTAATTACTTTTTCAAATTACATTTCAGTTGGATAAAGCTATACTGCTGTTCTAATTATCTCAAAATTATTCCCCATGTAAAGCTTTTACTCTGGGGACTCCGTGAAGGCTCTCGGAGACTTCTTGACTGCTGCGTTTCGTTGTGCAGGTTCTAGTTGTAGAAATTATCTGCTAAACTCTTTACATAGCTGAGTAAGTTGATTGAAGGAAAAAAGTGGGGGGACAAAAATGATGTTTGAGCCATGCCATGTGAAACAGGAAACCCTCAGAGAAATATGGACTTTTCTCCATTCTTTTGCTTTGCGTGCATGAGTTTGTTAAAGGAAAGCTGTGAGAGCATGAGTCAATTGCCCTGGAGTACAAAGGAATTATTTCCATTAGTATACCAGCAAGAACAATAACATTCATCTGTTTATTTTCTAACCCCCTTGAGGCTTTTCTTAAGCCAAAAGCTGGTACATTCATGCATATATGTACTTATGTGTGTGCATGTATTATCCGTTCGAGGACTTTGTTTCCATAAAATACTTCTGAAGGAAAAGAAATGTACACATTGAGTTTGTTTGTTTGTTTTAAATTGGGAGGGTAAAGATACAAACTGCTACTAAAGCAGTTTTGAAAACAAGATCCTCCAGGAAACAGAGATTTAAAAGCAGTGCTTTAATGGTTCATTCTGTCTGTACATAGATGTAACTCCAGCTGCCATCAGTGACAGTTGCTACTGGTTCAGTAACAATTCTGGTTTAAAATGTTATTGGTTGAGTACTGGTTAAAAAAAGGTTACTGGTTCAGTAACCTTTCCATTTTAAGCAATGGAACTTAACAATTTACCCCCTATGTGATATCACTGTTTAACTTGTTACAAGCCCAAATAATCCTCTTCAGAGTCCCACCTTAGTTATATTGTGTTCATATCTGTGATACAGATGTGATATAGACCTTTACCCTGAGCTGTAGCTGGGTACATCCCACTAAGCAAATACTCTCCAAACCTTTTGTAACCGAAGCTGCTTTATTTGTTTTATGTTGGACAACATCTACTGAAAGCATCCTGTAGTGCTGGCAGAGAGTGAAGCTGCTACCACTCTGTGGGGGAGGCCTTTGCAGGCTTTGGTGTCCTTGGTCTTCCTCCTGGTTTTGCCCTGGCATTGGGATGGGTGATGGTATATTCACCTGAGGTCACCTCAGTGCTGCCCCGATGGCCTGGGAGTCAGCTCTGCTCCCTCAGCCCTGCTCACACAAAAAGCCCTGCCTTGTTTTTCCCTCTGTGAGATGTGTCCCCAACCCGTGCTCGGCACTGACATCTTTTTCTTCCAATAAAGGTACAAACCCTGTGAGAAACTAAAGGTTAATTTCGGGACTCCAGAGTTCTTGGCCCCTGAAGTGGTGAACTATGACTTTGTTTCCTTCCCAACGGACATGTGGAGTGTGGGGGTCATCACATACATGTTGTGAGTAACCCTGGGAGGGGTCGTGGTGATGAGGGGTCTGCAGGGCAGGAATGAGCAGCCACTGAGCCCCTCTGGCTGTGAGTCCTCCTGATTAATTCTGTTAAACCAGCTTTTAACACAGAGGCACTTCACTGTGTGTACAAAGTCTCTAAACAACAAATAATCCTTTTGCCCAATATGTAAATGTTCTTCTCCTTTACCATCTTAAAATGGGTCAGGTCTTTTTTCACTTGGAAAAGCTGCCCAAAACAAGTGAGAATTTCCATTTTGACTGTGTTTTTTAGGACTTGAATTAATTTTCAAATTTGCAATCTGAGCATTTTATTAGTTTAGACTTGGTGTGCATCTGCACAGGAGAATTAGTATAATGGTTTTAGGCCATGGGTCTGAAAAGTGTCTTGTCATGAATAGGGCTAAAACTTTTCTCTGATACCTGGATGGCAGCCATGGACAGCCTGTCTGTCCAAAGTCTCTGCCTTCTGATGAGCTTGCTTTTCATCCCAGGATCTTTCACAAGTGTTTTCTGTGGACTGGATACATTTCTGGTGTAAGTTTGTATGTTAGCCAAAACCCAACTGAATGAAGTAAGAAATGATGGAAGCAATAAATCTGGGCTTAGAGACTAATGGAATAAAGTAATCTATTGTTCAGAATTCTGTTTAATTCAAGCCACATATGGATATGGGCCTTGATTTGGGAAAGCTCTTGAGTCCCCCTAGCTTTCCTAGCTGGGAAAGCACTGAAGGATGTTCGTAGATCCCATGGAATCCATTTCCTTGGGAATCTAGGAACAACGCTCCCTGACGAGCCGAGTGAACTGCTAGAGAGTGACACTAAAATTACAACATATTATTGCCCCAAAATGTTGGCTTATCTTGGCAGGGACTGAGAAGTGGAACCCTCCATAGCTGAGAGCCTTTCCTCTCCATGAGCTAACAACAGTTACAAAGGAGAGTATTCATAGAAGGAAAAACATATCTTGCATATGATAACTCCTCTTCTCCCCTCCCCTTCTTTGTTTTTTTTAAGGCTTAGTGGCCTGTCCCCATTCCTGGGAGAAACTGATGCAGAGACAATGAATTATGTGCTCAACTGCAGCTGGGATTTTGATGCAGAAGCATTTGAACAGCTCTCCGAGGAAGCTAAAGACTTTATTTCCAGACTGCTCGTAAAGGAGAAAAGGTACCTCTGTGTCTGATCATGAGGATAGTAGCAGCTAATGACCTTAAGTTCCTATCAGCCAATTGTTCAGATTGCAGCCAACAATGAGAACTTACTATGTGACATTTTTGTATGCTGTATCTGGGCTTACTGGGCAGTTCCTCAGTGATTCAGAAGCCCCTATTTAAAAGGAAAGTGTCTGTGTACCCTACTGAGGAAAACTGTTTTTCACAGTAGAGAAACAGAACACAGGAAATCTGGAAGGATTTGCAGTGTAGGAATCTGTCTCTGAAGCTTTTGCTTCTCTGAGCAAAAACTATTTCTATTGTTACTCTGGATTCTCACAAGCCCTGACACAAATTGCAAAAATGCCTCTTGAATGCCATGGAGGATAAATGGAAGCTGCAGCTGTGAAAATGTGCATTGTTCTCTTCTAAAGTGGTCTACAGGCATTTGGGAGATATTAACGAGCGTTTGACACTTAACTCTGCATGTGGTTTCTTAGTCTTGGCTCCACTGAGATAAAATGCACATGTGAAACAACAGGAGAAATGAGGATGATGTTGATGTCAGATCATGGCTGTGGGGTTGATTGAGTAGAGAAATTTTTCTCTTGCCAAGTGGTGATATCAAACTAATCAAACCAGGAAATGATGCATACAGTAAAACAGATTGTGTGTTTGAGGGGAATTCAAAGGAGTGCTTAGAATATTAACAACTTCCAGATCATTACCTAAATCAGACAAATCAGTTCTAGTACTAATTCCATTTTGAATAATAAGTCCTATGAAAAGCAAAGAAGAAACTGAAATTTTCCATATTGCCAGCAGGAGAGAACAGATGAGTTTTTCTCAGGCTGTGATGATGATTTGCTATGAGACTTTAAACTTTGCTTTGGAGTCTTCAAATTTTCTGTGCAATGGGAATTGGAGTTCCAGAGGGACACTCTGCAAAGTCTGGTTAGAAGCTGTGAATGAAAGGACTAAGATTGTCGTCAGTGAGTTGCAAAGACCAACAATTAGCTGACCCAATTGTTCACAAGATGTGTGGCAGCCCAGCTCTCCTGCAGACCAGGCACCTTTGCCATGCTGGGACAGTGGGCCTGGCCTTGTGCAAGACCTTTACTTCCCTCCCCTGACTGCTGAAATCAGGGCTGAGCAGGCAGGAGTCATTGGAATTCGTGTTTTCAGTGACAGCTCAGGCAAAGCTCAGGAGTTGGGCATAGGCTTTTGCTTTGAAAAAGGCAAATTGAAGTTTTTTCTCAACACCTCTACCTCAAGGTTTCCTCTATTACCATATATTTCCCAAAGCTTTTAGGATAGGCCAGGGCATTTGGGCCCATTGTTGGATATCTAAGTTTGGGGTGAAGAGACAATTGTGCTTTTTAAATATGAGGCACAGAATAAGCCTATCAGGACAGAGAGATAACACCACAAATGTTGTTCTTCTGTTAGCAAAGTTCTGCATTTGCATAATAAAATGATAAATACACTGATGAACTTAACCACAGCTCAGCCAACCCACTGCAGACCCACCAGCAGCTCTTCACCCCGCTCACCCCTCAGGCTGGAGAGGGCAGGATGTTGTTAGGATCCCATGCACTGGGGTTCACATCATCTCAGGAAGCATTTTCACTGGTGTTCATCCATTAGAGGCAGTTTCTTTGTCGGGGCACTGAGAAGATGGCAGGAGGGTGGCTGGACTGACATGGCAGGTTTCCTCCCCTCAGCTGCCGGATGAGCGCGACGCAGTGTCTGAAACACGAGTGGCTGAACGACCTTCCTGCCAAGGCCAAGAAGTCCAAGCTGCGCCTCAAGTCCCAGTTGTTGCTGCAGAGTTACATGGCTCAGAGGAAATGGAAGGTGAGGAGACAAAGTCTGGCAAATCTACCTGCAGAGGGAAAATCAGCTCAGCACGGGCAGAGCCATTCCCTCCTTTTGTGTGTCGGCTCACTTGTGCCCACAGGCTTCTTTATTGTAAATATGAGTTGAGAAGTCTATTTTCATTTGTAAATTAAGTATTTTGTCCCGCAGAAGGGTATTGCTTCTATTTTTAGCACGTTTGGTTTCAATTTTCACTATTTCTGATTGGTGTTTAGGAGTTTTACTTTTTTTTTTCCTGCAGGTTCAGAGGCCTCAGGTGCTACTTAGCTTATATTAAATGT
This sequence comes from Manacus candei, assembly GCF_025592945.1. NCBI lineage: Eukaryota > Metazoa > Chordata > Aves > Passeriformes > Pipridae > Manacus > Manacus candei. Next base: position 7,162,377 of record NW_026138113.1, read on the forward strand.
TCTTTCTCATTATACTTTTTCCACTGACAGTAGTTGCATTCATCTGTTGTCAGTATTGAGTAGAGTTACAACATAAGGCAGTTTGTGCCTTCCAAAGTAGAAGTGTGGGAGAGAGAAAAAAAAATTAGCCTTAAACCCATCCAGAGAATTCTTCCGAATCTTTCTGATAACCCCAAGCTCATTCTGAACTACATTTTTATGAAGAAGTGATAGGTAATAATCTGTGTGGGAGTCTCTATTAGATTGTAGATAATTAATCTAATGATTTCATTTATTTGTTTGTTTTTGATTATTTATTTCTTTATTATCTTATTTAATTATTTGATTCATCTGTTATTTAATTGAAAGATGAACATAGTGATCTTGTTAGAAAGAAGCCTGTGGAAATGGAAGGCAAGCTCAGTGAGGACCATTTCCTTCTCTTTTTGTCACTGGGGAGTTGCCATTCCTTGCCAAGGAGTTAAACCAGAGGATTACACATTTTCCAGTCCCACACTTCAGCTGTTTGGTAACAAACTTCTGCACTTGCATTTTAAAAAATACATAACCTAAAGACCTTTCACTGTACAATTCATAATAGCACTGCAGACCTTCACAGTACCAGCAGAACCAGTGGTTCAGCACTGCAAAACACACCAGGTGTGGGTCACTAGAGGGAAATGGATTTACCAGGGAGAAAAATCCGTGTCAGCTGCAGAGAAGGTCCTTGCACTCACACTTGAACTGTTCTGTTCTGTTCACAGAAACATTTTTATGTGGTGGCTGCTGCTAACAGGCTGAAGAGACTTCAGAGTATGTCTGTCAAGCTTGCATAAGGTTGTGTGAAGCATCCACCACTCTTGGAGATGGACACGAAGCCATGAAAGGACTCATATCTTCAATAATTTCTACCCCTGTTTTATAACATAAGGTTTTGGGACTGTCCTCCTCAATTATTTTGTGTGTTAGTGCTAAGGTGCCAGAAGTGCCCTAAGGAAGAGGCACTGAAATAATGATTTCTAAAAGCAGAAGCTACTTTGTTTTTTCAAGTTTTGAGTTTTGTAAGTAGTGGTGGAAAAACGTGGCTGTCACTGGGGCTGACTTCTTGCTGAAGGCTTTGATTCTGCAGAGTGGTGTTTACACCACAAAACCCCTGGTCAGTTTTCTGGTTTCTCACACCAAGCATGGGATCTCTGAAGACTTTCTTACTGAGTGGTGTATGTTATTTTTAGAGAATTGCTACAACAGTGGCACAACTTCTTTGTCAGGTGCTTGTTACTTAGAACAAGATAACTGATACCCTTTTCTTCTGCATTTCTTTCAGAAAGATTGTTTCCCCCCCCCAACACGATAGGTTTGAGTGGTTTTGGTTGTTTTGTTGTTGTTGTTTTTAATCTACTCTCTCCTTTAGAAAAATAATCACTGCATAGTTAGGAACTATGAGGAATCCTGGTTTGAAGCAATTTAAGTTAGTCCATTGCTGCTGTTTCTTATGGTAAGTGGAATTGAGCTGAACTGATTGAACTTCTGGAAGGACATAGTGAAACTGCCACAAATACAAATCATGCAATGACCACTGGGTCTGTGCAAGAAGATCTCGTGCTGTACAGAAGAGATTCCCAGATACAGTTTTGTATATATTTAAAACTTTTAAGTGCTTCTCATTGGCTGTGACTGCAGCCCTTAAGTTTATAAGTTTTAGTTGGAGGATTTTTTTTCTCCTCTCTGAAAATTTTAATGAAGCCTGAGAAGCTGATAAGGTGTGACATGCAAAATAGGTTTTATTTCTAATAGGTTCAGTGACAGGGATGTGTTGTCAGACTCTGCCTTTAGTCCAGTTAGGAGGTTGAAGCCCTTTTTTTCTCCCCACTTTGCTCTTGAACATTAAGTGTTTTCTTCACAGTACTAACTTATTTTGGATTTTAAACTTTTTTTTTTTCTGATGTATAGAGTGGGAGCCACTTAAAATCTCTCAGATAGAAGTATAACATTATTTATTAAACCTGTGGTCTCCTGTTGTAGATTCTGCAAAACTCAGTGTGAGCTGGATGGTTTTTAGGAGAAATGGAAACTAATACTATTAAAACTATCTTCCCAGCAAAGGCATCTGTAAAGCTTCGTTGAACTTTATGGAATTTCACATCCCTTGAATTAGCAGAAGTAGTGTTTGTTGCTAATAAAGAGGTTTGTAAGACTGGCTTATCCCAGTCTAGTTATCTTTTCCTCTCAGCTGCTTCTCACTTTGTACAGTCCCGACTTCTGCAGCATTTCCAGAACTGGGACAAGGAAGAATTATTAAACCCAAGTCAAACAATCTTGATAATTTATCACCTTCTATGAAGGTCCACTTTCGTTCATGTTTTCCTTCCCCAGCAGTTCTGAATATTAAATGTGATTATATTCATTGGTCTGTATATTTCTGAATTAATACTAATAAATTTCATGGAAGTGGAACAAGCCTATATTCATCAGTTTTGGTTTAAACCCCACTGCCAAACCACCCTGAAAGCATCTCTTTGTAGGTTTTAAAAATGGAATGCTAATGGATGGGATTCTCTCCTCATGTCAGACATTTTGTCACAGCTCTTATTCTTTGTGGGTATTTTCTCTGCATGTCAAGAATTTGAGTCCATTCCCTAATGTCACCTGGAATGAAGTTAGCTCTTGCTAATTAAAGTTGGCTTCAAGCAATCTCCTTTTTTTAATGCATTGGGAGAAGTGAAAGTGGCCAGGAAGTTTAAATTTTCCAATTAGTATGTGCTGCTTCTAAGAAGGTAACACAGAGATGCTCTCTGCTGTCTTGTACGTATTTCCTCTCTATTTTCTACAAAGAGAAGGTGCCTCTGGCCAGCAGGATGACTATTCTGTTTCTAACATAAAGGAATCCCTTTAGATTGGGCAGCCATCCCCTGGTTCTGCAGTACAGTGGGACCCACCTCTGCAGCCTGAGGGGATGTTTTCACCATGTCCTGTGCATTTTGCTTTGGGATCTACAGAAAGCTTAAGGGATGAACCACAGGTGACCTGTGAGTCACTGGAACAGTACATGACAAAAAAACCCTGGCCCCACTGATATCTAATTAATGATACCAACTACTGTAATCTTGGTGTGATCATGTCTCATGTGAGCAGGGAGTGTGCACAGGAGGGAGACATTTGGCAGGGCATTAAAATACTTTTAAGAAGCTCAGGTGGGTGCAGTGTTTCAAATCTAAATGCTCAGACTTAAGATAATTTATCTTGTTTCATATGGACACTTGGGGCTTTTGGGTTTCTTTTGAAATGAGTGTTTATGAAAGTTAACTTATCTTTGTACATCCCAGCCAGAAAACATGCAACAGAAATGGAACGAAGATCTGGTTTGGTTTTGTTACAGTTACATCAGGCCTGCACTGCTAAAAGTAATGATTTTTCCTCAAAAATTAGTAATAGCAAATTACAATTTGAGTAGCTGGGATGACAGTGTAGCATCACAGATGTTGCCTCCACAAACTACTCTCTCCTCTTCTCTAAGTTTATGACTGTGAGACAAAAAAACCCGTTACCCAGTCAAGATCCTTGTCACCTGGATATCTTCCCTCTAAAAACACAGGCACCTCCTGTGAGTCTTTTACTTTGTGTTCTAAGTCATGTGCCAAGAACATGATGTCATAATACAAAGCTTTTCCTTCCAGTACTTTTATTGTTTCTTGAAATATTTGGGACCCCTTTATAAAAGCACAAGAGACTTCATTTCCATACACATGAAAATAAGTCAAATTCAGTTACTAAACAGTATTTCTTCAACAGTAAAAAAATAAAAGCAATTTAAAAAAAAATCTTAACTTCTCTGCTGGCTTTGCAGTTTAACAAGGCACCATTAGTCCCCTCCCTCTTATTTCACTGACTGCTTCCAGCCAAGGGCTCAAGGGCCTGTAACTTATAACTTATTTACACTTAAAGTAGCATTAGAACGTAGCATTAGAATGTTCCCCGCTTCTTGCAGCAAGAGAATGAAGCTATTTTACCCCCTTAATGCCAAAGCTGCTCAGGTACCAGCCAGGTGAGTAGTCAAAGACAGGCTTCCTGTAAAATCACCTCAATCCTAGTGTCATTTTATTAAAAATAACATTTTTCAATACTTAAAAGCTAAATTAGGTAGCTGGCTACCAGGCAGCCATCACCCATGCTACTGGAACTACTGTTAGAGCACAGGGAGAGTTAAGATTAAGAGCAAGCAGCAGTTGCATTACTGGGTGGCATTACAGGGGCAGTACTATTTGTCTCTTGTGCCTTAGCAGCATTTTCCAGGATTTTCTTTTTCCATTCTTCATAGTCCTGCTTTGTTTCAGTCTTTGGCCGTTTATGTGGCTTCTCCTCATCATCTTCAGATCCTGGGAGGAAACAAGAAAGTCCATGACAGGCCATCATGGGCCACGTGTTGGTGGGAATAACTGTGGCAGTGAGCACAGACACAGGCAGGGAGTCTGTCCCTGTGTTATCTAATCCCATGGTTTGCTGCTCCTCTCACCTGCTGGAACAGTCTCCTCTTTACCTTTGTGTCTGAACAGAACAGTTATCCTTAATTCTACTAGGATTACTCAGTATAAATTTCATTATCCTTCTGCCAGGTTCTCTCCATCCTTCCATAGCCAATGGATGCAGGATGGAGTGAGCTGCTGTGAACCTGAGATTATGGCCTATCCCACCACTAAAATACTGACCAGCTCAGGACTACTCTGGTGAGGTAATTTTCATTCCTAGCTGAGCACAACTTACCATCTTCCTGCTCACAGTGCTCCAGGCAGGCCTGCAGGCTTTCAGGTGTCTCTGCAGCCAGTGGAACATCTTCTTCTAAAAAAAATAAGTAAGTTGCTTTACTTCTGAGTGGTGTTTGGGGCCCCGAGGGTGGCCTACATGTAATTCCTAGATAGCAGTGCCACCTTCCAAAAATAATGTCACCCAGTCAGAGCAGGTCCAGACTGATGCTCAAGCTCTACATGCAGAGGTGCCAGTACACTTGAAGGGTTGCATGGACTGACTGAATGCTTTAATTAGGTTGCTAATTAGCAGCAAACTGCTGCTGCATTTGTATCTACATTGATCCACCATGTTCATTGCCCAAAATCTACCCCTCTAGATTACTCTGGTGGGATTATCAGTTATTTTTTCCCCTTCTATTCCATTTCCACAGTTTGTATTATAGATACCCACAACATGCACGGGGCTGTCAATGTGTACAGATACATGATCTTCCCTGCACTGGTACAGAAACTCCCAGCTGCCTTTAGCTGCTTTAGTGGTGGGGTAAGGTTTGGGTTTTTATAGGGCACTGTACTGTGGGAAGGTCCGTGCCTGGGAGAGAGCAGCAGCTTTTGGTTTAGGTTCAGGCAGCACGTTCCACAAAACTTCAGGATATGAAGCATGAAGATAGGGTGAAGAAGGGTTACTCTCAGTGGGAAAGTCAGAGTGAAAGCCTGGGAAAGGAAAAAAGAAGAGAAGTAAAAAGCAGGAGAAATAAGGACAGGAGGGTGTGGATCATATTTTAGTCTTTTTCCTCCAAACAAAAGCAGTGGAGAGAACTGCAAGCTTAACCACAGGTGAGAATGGTTCCTCAGGTCTGCTCACTGTATGTGGAGAGATGGTGTCATGGAATGGCTCAGTTATTACCAGAAGAGCAAAGCTTATGCTTGTTAATGCTGCAGTGGGGAAAGGAAAGCACAGAAGTGAGTCAGTCAGAGCATGATGTTTGTGTTAAAATGTGTCATGTTGCCATGTTAACAGGATGCAGAAAGCAAGAAGGAGGAATCCAAGATGGGTCAGGTAGTATGGGAGAAGCAGGGAAGAAACTGCAGCAGCAGACACTGTAAGGAGCAGAGAAGAGAGGAAAATACTTATTTTTGGCCTTTCCGCATGCTAAGCTATTGTGACTTCCCCAGAAACAATGACTGTGAGTGGGAACTGGGCTGCAGGAAACATGATGAAATGGGTTGGGCAGATCTGGCTGAAAGGGGACAGCTAGAAGTGATCAGAATGAAATTATCAGTGGAATAGGATGGGGAACTGTGAGGCCATGGGATGGGTGTGCTGTCTTACAGGGATAAAGGCAAAGACTTACTCCTGAGGTGCTGGCTTATCTTCTCCAGCTGATTGCACAGCCGGTCAAATATTGCTCTTTTCACTCCAGATGTAGCCACCATTTTAGTTTTGTCCACTTTCAGCTTCAAACACCTACAAGAGAGAGTTGTTACCTCTGTAGAAAGCAACACTCCAGCAACTATCACTTATGTGAGGTGATAATTGCTGTACCAACACTGCCTGTGAGAATGAGAAAGGCAGGCCTGTGTTTTTGTCCTACCTATCCTTGTCTCACCCAGAAATTTGCTTAAAAAAACAGACCCCTACAGTACTCAGTCAATACAGCTCAGGAATTGAAACTCAGGGTGAGTTCAAGTTACATAAGGAAATTGTATTAGGAAAAAGTATTTTTCAAATTTACAGGGAACCAGGACAAAGTCCCACTACTGCAAAAAGCTGAATGAGACCCCTGTGTCAAAAGAACCTTTTTCAGGAGCTGTGCAGCTACACAGTCCCTGCGCTGCTAAGATTACAAAGTGTAATGCTGAGGAAGATCGTTGCACACAAGCCAATTCTTGCCAAGTGCTGGCTGAGTCACACAGCTCTTCCTGATCTGGGCCTACAGCTGTCAGAGCCATCTTCAAAGGCAGAGCACCCTGAGGATGTGATGGTGTAGGCTCAGGGCTTTTCCTTCTCCAGAACAGCTGTTTCTCGGTGCTCAGAAGCGAGCTGGCAACCATTCTTACACCTTGAGCTGTATTTCACCAAAATCCATGTAACTTTCTGCTTTGTGTAATGTAGGTTGGAGACTTCACTGCAAAGAAAGACCTGGTTTGCTACAGCTGTCCCTATTTTCAGGAGCAGGGTAGCAGCATATGCTAAGCAGGACCCTAGATGAAGCAGCTGCTTAGATTGTTCAGTGTGTCACCAGGCATTTCAGCCTGAAGAAGATCCCCCAGCTACACTCACCTGCATGCAGTGAATAGTGAAGCTGTTAAAAAAAGTGGTTTTGAGAAATCAAGGTCCATCCTCTGTGCTTCAGAAAGGCTGGATTCATACCTAGAGAACAGCAAGGGATAATTGGACACTGCATTTGCCTCAAATGAAGCTGCTGAAATACATCTGTCATGTGGGACTCAGCAGTTGAATGGGTCTGATGGACCACTTGGTCCTTTGCAACCCAGTCAAGCAGAAACAGCTGCTACTGGCTGAGAAGAGCAAAAGACACCAGGAAAAAGAAGGGGATTGGGATGACCTCCTCTTTTTGAATTAAAGGTATTTTAAATTGGGGATCTGGATGGAGGCATGTCAGTAAAATCTGTTTCTTGTGCTCCCCATCCACACAGTACTTTTAGCTCTACACTACACCTAAAAATTACAACGAGATGCTTTGCATAAATCCATCCTACAAGAGAGGGCAGCATTATAGTTTCTTGTATGCTGCACAGATGTGTATGTTACACAGATGGAGGCTTAAAAATGGAAAACGACATAGTGAATGTGCAGCACTGAAGAATTTAACTTTTTATTGTTCCACCTGTCCCCAGGCTATTTTTTTCCAGTTTGTAAGAAGCATCAACAAGCATGCCCAGCCTTTATTCATTGACCTAGCAGCATTTAAATGTGCTATAAGGGTTACAGCACAGCAGAACAGAGCCCTTCAGGGACTGCTCTGGTTAAAGTAGATATTATGGAACAGAAAATTTTAGTTAACTCTCTTGAATCCACTGAAGTGTTCTACCTATTTGTTTTGCAGGTAATGTGCATTTTAAGAGATCTGTGTCTCCAGAAGGGAGGATTTCTCTCTACTGAGCATTACTTCTGAACTGTGCTGTGATCAGCAGTTAAATGGATGACACTCTGATGCTAAGGACAAATATGGGGACTAAGAGTGCTGTATTTTTTACACTATTCCCAGCTGAACAGTCAGACAATGACTTACTGAGATTCACAGACTAAGTCTTTCTTTCATGTATTCTAAAAAGTGGCCTGGATCATGGCTGAATTGGCAGTGCTAAGAACTCACCTCACTGCTCCAGTCAGTGAGGAATATCTGCCCCTTCCAAACATCAAGCTCTTTACACATCTAGTGAACAAAGAATCTTACTAGAGTTTACCACGAGAGCTTCCTCACCTCTGAAGTATTTCTGCAGCCATGTTCACTGCCTCTGTGCAGCAAAATTGCACAGCCAAGTCTCGCATTCCCAGCCTGGGGTTCACCTCCAGCAAGCACTCCAAGGACTTCATAGAGTTCTGGTAGGTGTTCTTGTTCAACCCGGAGAGTTTAACACAGTAGCTCTTTCAAGAAGACAAACCCCAAGAATTAGCAAGATTCCTTCCTGACATCTTAATCAGGCAATCAACACAACACCATAAAGTTCAATTGCTACATTAAACAAATTTGTGCAATGAATAATGCACATTTTGACTGCACACAGAAAGATTAACCACCTAGGAATGCCACAGCTTTTAACACAGTGATATCTTTAGACCATTTCACTGGAAACAAGGTTTGATATTTCCATATAATGTGACGTGTCCCTTTTATCACAACATGGTTAAAAACAAGGATTAGCAAAATCTGGGCAATTTGAAGACATGCGCATCACCTTCCTGCTACTCCTCATGGGGTCAGGTCCAATTAAATTCTCCTCTGTCTGTAAACGGACAACGATGAACATCTTGTGCCAGGCATTATTTTGGCAGGTTTGCAGGTGGAGGTTTATGGTACCTCTACAGAGAGGGATTCCTTGGAGCCCCTGCTTCCCTCCCACAGTAAAAGGGATAGATCTTATATTTAACATTCCTGCTAGTAATTTATTTGTTACCGAAAGAGCTGAAATTATACCAAAGCAAACTCAACTTGAGAAGTGACTATGACATTGATCTCAATTTGCCGTTTCAAATTCTGAACAGTGAAAGCTCTAACGCTGTGTCTAGCAGCACACTAGTAAGTCAATTATTATTTCCCTTTCCTGCTCCCAGCATACACTTCACAGAACAATGATTTCAGTGGACTAACACAGAATGCACTGACAGCCACCACATCTTACTTTGTCAATCGGTTGTTTCATGAAACTCGCCGCCAGGTCCAGGCACATCACAGCGCTGCTCGTCGCCGTCATTTGAGCCATTAACCCCGTGCACTTGACCTGGGACAGCCGCAGATACTCCTCAGCTTTCCTGCAAAACACAAAGCCCTCGTTAACAGGTACGAGACAGTAAGAATGTGCGGAGGTTTCTCCGCCCAGCTCCCCGGCTGCAGCACACGCTCGGGGACCAGGCGGTGTGTTCTCTGGTGATGTGCAGCGGGACAGCACTGCAGGGTCAGCCACGTTCCACCGACCCCGCCTGCCTTGGGGTCCGCGGCTCCACCACACCCACAACCGGACAGCGCTGTGCGGGGGTGCGGAGCCGGGGGGAGACGGCGCAGAGCGTGTCCCTGATCCCCGCGGTGTCTGTCCTGCTATCCCTGATCCCCGCGGTGTGTATCCCGGTGTCCCAGATCCCCGCGGTGTGTGTCCCCCGCTATCCCAGATCCCCGCGGTGTGTGTCCCGCTATCCCTGATCCCCGCGGTGTGTGCCCCGGTGTCCCTGATCCCCGCGGTGTGTGTCCCGGTGTCCCGCACCCCGCGGTACCCGAGCAGGGCGGTGCCGTGCAGCCCCAGCCTGGCCGCCATGTCCCTCACGGCCCCGCGCTCCATGGCCCACCGCGCGCTGCCCCGCGCGCGCCGCCCCGCGACTGGCCGAGCGGGCCGTCAATCACCGGCCCCTCCGGCCAATCGGAGCGCGGCGCGGCGCTCGCGGACGGCGGGCCAATGGGGAGGGCGCGGCGAGACGACGGGGGCGGGGCGGCGCGCGGCGCAGTCACATGACCGGGCGTCGCTGGCGGGGGCGGCGGCGGCGCGACCATGGTGAGGGTGAGGGGGCACCGCGCGCGGGGAGCGGCCCGCGGGGAGCGGCCCGCGGGGTCGGCCCGGGGCACGGCTAGCCCGGGGCACGGCCGGCCTGGGGCACCGCCTGGGCCCCGCGCACCGCCGTGAGCCTCCCTGCTGAGCCGGCGGCGGGGCAGGCCCGGCGGGTGCGGGGCTGCGGAGGCCGCACGGTCCGGCCCGGGCGGGGCGGAGGTGCGGGCTGGGCACTGGGCCTGGGGCCGGGGCTCGCCCCGCCGCGTTCGGCTCGTGGGGGCGCAGGGGAAGTGGGTGTTTTCATCGGGGTGTTTTTATTGCTACACCGGCGGGCAGAGTTTCGGGCTGTTTTATCGCGCTGCCCCTGCGATGCACCCGGCGTTGTGTCTTTGCCGGTGCTGGGCACGTGTGCCCGGGCTGTCCGCCCTCTAGCCCGCTCTCCTGGCCCCCCATACCTTTCAAAACTGCTGTCGTAGGCTCCCCCAGTGAACTTCTTTTCTTTTCCAGCAGGAAGAGTGGTTTTGCATTGGTGGGCCCAGCTCATTAGTGCTGTTTGGCGCAAATGTTGGTGTTTATTCATTAGGGAGGTAGGGAGGGTGTAGCCAGGTGGGGGTCGGGCTCTTCTCCCAGGCAACCAGTGACAGGACGAGAGGACACAGCCTTAAGATGTGCCGAGGAGGTTTAGGTTGGACGTTGGGAGGAATTTCTTCACAGAAAGGGTGATTAAACATTGGAATGGGCTGCCCAGGGAGGTGGTGGAGCCGCCGTCCCTGGAGGTGTTTAAGGAAGGACTGGACGTGGCACTTGGTGCCATTGGTCTGGTTGACCAGGTGGTTATTGGTTACAGGTTGGACTCGATGATCTCGAAGTCTTTTCCATCCCAATTGATTATGTGAGACCTGAAATTTCCACATGGAAATAACATTTGGTGATAAATGCTTTTCAGTCTTCAATGAGAATAAGGGAGTGATCAAGTTTCCTTGTAAAACTCAAGTCTTCAGTGTGTCTTCAGTGTTATTTAATATTCAATAAAATTTTAAGCAGCACTTGCTGTAACCATCATGATGTGTTAATTAATCTAAGTGTGGAGTGTAAACAGTACTAGCAGTATAGAGATAGGCAAAAAATAACTGAATAATTTATAAAGAAGAGATTGTGCAGTTCTTAGGCTTTTGGAACAGGCTTTGTTTTTAAAGTGTTATGGATGTTGGTATCAGTTAAATCCTGTATCCTGGGAGTGGTAATGATACTTGAAAGTGGAGTGGTAAATACTGAATTGGGTGATGAGAAATGCTAAATCTGTGTAGACAGCAGTCTCTGTCCCCCACATAAATATTTTGTGGTAGTCATTGACTGAGGAATGACACAAGTTTTCTCTGCCTATCATTTCCATGAGAATTGGCCTGAGACTTATATGGTCTCATGGTCTCTTTCTAAGAATAGCTGATATGAGGTGGTTCAGAAAAAAATAAACTTACAGGTGTTAAACTTGGGATAATCACAGATATTAAATTTGGGATAATCCCCTCTATCAAATTAGGCTCCACTGTGATTTCCTATGACTAAGCTTGGTTTAAACCTTGAATCTGAATGCTTAAGTTCCTTTAACAAGACTCATTTTAAGAGGGCTCTGGCTGTTTTTGATGATGCCCTAAATAAAAAGTCCATCTCATTAATGTCTTGTGGCTTCCTGTGGCAGTAAGTAGCAGTTTCAACATGTGAAAAATGTTTTCATCTCTCTGGTTTGTCTTTGAGCTCCTGTACTGTGAGATATAATAGAGAGTTTGGAGCCTTTGGTGTTGCAGAGTGATGCTTCCTGTATGGTATCAAACACTTATGCTTCTTTTTGTGGGATAATTCTCTCAGTGCCTCCCACAGCAGTGCATTGTGTGCACCAGGCTTCATCTGCAGGCTGGCACTTGTCCCAATCCACTTCCATAGCTAACCCATCTTCTCTCTTGGGCAGCATTAATTTTAAGTGGCTCAACAGTGATTTATTCACAGATAGTCCTAACAACATCCAACTGGGAGGAGGAGTCAGGAAAACCTCCTTGGGTAAGTCTCACTTGTTGTGGTATCAAACACAAGCATGTGAGCAAACTGAGGTGTCATGTGTGGAATAGGCTGTGTAAGCACATCAGTTACCTAAAGAAAAGACTTCTGGAGATTAGATGAAAATGCACATTAGAATGGAAGCAAAACCTTCTACTCTGTGTTTATACTCTACATCTGCTTAAGATACCTGCTGTCAGAGTATGAGCTGTTTGGTAGCTTGACAAGCTCACTCCAACTCTGCTCAATGTCAGTACTGCAAGGTACCAGATTTTTGAGTGGAATAACTCAGCACATGGGCCCAAAATAATAACCAGCTCTAGAGTGTAGCTCATTGTCAAATATGGAACTAAATATGACTGTTATCAAGTCTTCTCATGGAACTGAGCATTAGAAAATCAGAAAGTTGTACACAATAGGTGTACTATTTGCTGTGCATGTTTCAAGAGTAGTTGCTATCATGAGGAAAGGCACAGGCCAGAATAAAGTTTGCTGCTGCTGTAATACACTTCAGCAATTGTTATCTGCAGGTTGACTTATATTACCCACTCAGATCAGATGGTTTCAAGCTGTTTGGGTTTAAAAAAAAAATAAAATTGTTTTCCAAAGCAACTTAAGGTTCACTGGCCTTGATAAAAAAACCCCAAAGAAACAAAACCTGAAAGACAACAACAAAAAAAAGCACACCAAAATCCCCCACCAAAAGCGAGCTTTCCTCACTCTCCCTCCAAAGTCATCTTGCTGTGTGTTGTGACTTCCACAACTGTGGTAACTTAAGATAGTGCTATCTTCAAAGCTAGAAAAAGGCTGTTGTCTCTTGAACAGAAACTGATGGTGCAGCTGTGGGAGGTTGTTCTTTGTCCCTTCTCCACTGCTCACTTGCTTCCTTGTCGCTTCAGGAGAGAAAAGGTTAGGGAACGAGTAAAGCAGAAAACCCTTTACATCAACTCTCCTTTTTTCTTCAACATTTGTAGTGTATCTAGTGTGGGTAAGGCTCAGGCATTTCTAAAGTCTGAATGGCTGCATAATTGCTATAAATTGCTTGTCTTGTGTTCATGCAGGAGATTATACCTTATTGTTCATGTACAAGGCAGGATATTCTGTGCCTTGATTATGGAGTACTGCTGCTTTTGTCCAGTGTCAAAGTATCTTCCACTTCAAAGGCCTCTGTTCAAGGTTGTTGCTCGTAAATGGGCACGGAACTCCACATCACAGTTGCTTTTTTGATAAAATAACATTTGAAAATACCATCTTGTGTTACTAGGTTACTAATTTAAGTGGAAGATACAGAGCATAAACAGCTTTATTCAGCATTGAATCTGACAGAAGAACTGTGTGCTAATTCAGTGTGTGCCCTGCTAGATGTCACTGGTGGGCTTTTGCCATATGTTCTTTTCACTTCACTTGCCTTTTGCCAAGAGATCCTCAAACTTCAAGCATGTGTATCAGGATATGTGTCTTACTCTGATCTTGTGTATCACTTGATAATAACCAGGTTATGTTTCAAAATATCTACAGTTCTGAAGCTGAAAGTAGCTTGCTTTCTGAAGTCAAAAGAAAAGGGTAAGCTGATAAATATTCAGACTTTGAAAGGTAAGAAAGGCTTAGAACTTAAGTGGTGCTGCTGTTAAAATGTCTTCTATTCCTGCAGAAGTAAAGCTGCTATAAACAACACCTCAAGCAACACTACTGCTTCTGTTACAGGCTTATGACAGTAGTAGTAGATTATCTCACTGTCTGTGCTGCTGTAAAATGCTCCAGTTGCCTTTTCTTTAGACATGAAGTGCAGTACCCTTGTGGTAAAGACATCTTTGTTTAGACCAATCACCTTCTCAGTCTTCAAATCAGAACAAATACAAATTTAATTTTTGTCCTCTTTCTTAGTTCTCTGTATCTTCAAGAGATACAGAAGAAAAAAGTTAACTTCTTGTGGTAACACGAAAATGCTCCTGTTGATGAATTCAGTCAAGCACTGACTGTGGTCCCAGTGCTGAATAGGGTGTGGGACCTGGCTGCTCAAACTGAGAGCAGAAAGGGAAGTACTGCCAGTGTCTTCTGTTAACGCAGACAGAATCTGATGTAAAGCTGACTCTGGTTCATTATAAATGGGAAGGCTCTGAAATTCCAGTTTTTCCCCACCTGCTGCTAAAAGACAATAGTTGAAGTTTTATAAGAAAATAGATACATCTGCTGAGATCATTGTTGGTATCATCTAAAGCATAGTCTCAAAGTTGTAGTAGCATTATGCTGTAACCAGCATGTTTTTCACATCAAAAGTAAGGAAACCAATGTACATGGAATCAGCCAACACAGCAGATACTGTGCGTTTCAGTAAATGCTTTAACTTGGTGTTGCTGTTAAAAAGCCTTCTCTTCATGGCCCCATTTGTAGTGTTGTTTGTTGCTGTGGAGTGAAGTAATAGGTGAATAATAAACCATCCATCAGCTGGGCTGGTTTTCCAGCTTATTTGATGTTTTACAGTCTAAACTGCTCTCCCAGCACTATGAACATGTCCCACGAACAACTGGGGCTGGAAGAGCAGGGCTGGTAGCTCTGTAAGCTTAGTGCCCATTAGGGGAAGGGGGCTTTGGAAGCTGTGGTTACTGTTGGCATTGCTGAATTGTTTCTAGCTGTGCTTTAATAGAGATGTGCAGCAGTCAGAGTGTATGGCATCACCTCAGGAGTGATTTATCTTCTCCAAAGCACTGCTGTGGGTTCAGGGGACTGCAGACTGTGACCAATGTTCTGGCACAGACATAATTCAGCAAGTCTGTTACGTGATGTTTCGATATTGATTGTTGCACACAAGTCCCAGCACTGTCATTTGCTGTTCCTTGAAAGTCTGATCTGTCATGGAATAATTAAAGCTTAGCAATTACAGCAAACTTCTGCTGGCAGAACATACTTGTTTCACAGTTTGAGTTTTTCTAAGGGTTTGTAGCTGTTGAATTGCCTGGGAAATAGGGTCATGTAACCATGGCTGCTGCTTTTGCCTTATGCTTAGATCATTTTTGGAAGACCTGCACTTTGTGTGATTAATTATATATAGAAAGAGCTTTAAGAGGTGCAGACACTCTAATTAGCAGACCTGGCTTTTTCTGTTGACTAAATGGACTTCTTAATCAGTTACTGTGCATAGTTTGAATATTAGTGAGGCACATTGAGTCAGAAGTGTTGGTTGGAAGGAATCTTTATCTTGTATGACCTTCTTCAAGCAGGTATGTCGCCAGTGTTGGATCAGATCAGCCTTGGTTTTGTCCAGCTGGGTGATTGAGAAATTTTAAGAGTGGAGTTTCACTGCCTGTTAGGGAGTGATGAAGGCAAGAACAACATTGCAGGGCACTGTGTGTGGAAGAGGATAGTGGGGAGATACTGTCTGTGACTCTTATTGGGGAGGTTCCAATTGCAGAACAAGAACCCAATTAAATATGGGGAATAACGGGTGTGCAAAGCTCTATAACCATTAAACTGGTGTTAAACTAAAACTCGTCTATTTTAAAGATGACCTCAATTTTCATCTCAGTCCTCATAAGATACTTTATGGGGACTCCAAGCGTGGGGTATGTGGGAGTTGGTACTGAAGACAGAGTTTTTAAAAACATAAGGGCGATGTAATTCATGGCCTGCTAGCTTGTTTCTGAAATGCAGTTAAAAAGAGAGGACCAGGAGCCTTCTGAACACAGTGGATGGAGGAAAAAAGTATAAATAGCTGAGAATTTACTGAAGCTGAAGGCTCAGAGAACCTGCTGTGCAAATCACTGTGTACTTGGTATTTGTCAAGACTAGAGAAGATGTAGGTGAGACACAACATCAGTGATTTTATCTCTGACAGTATTTCAGAGAGACCATCTGAAAACAAGCTGCAAGACTGGGAGAGGTGGAGATGCTTTAATGAGGTGTTGTGAGCCTCAACCAGAGGTGGATGGTGGTTTTTCCTTGTAAGGAGGAGGGCTGAGAGCGGGTGGGGAGAGTGTTAGGGGCTGTGATCTAAGTAAGTTTGGACATCTTAGTGGATAACTTCAAGATGCTTTTAGAAATTAATCTCATTAATCTGGTAGAAGGAAGGGAACAACTGCAGAAGAAGGTCTGAAGGATTGAGGGGAAATCTATGGCTCTAAGCAATGGATTTATTTAATACTATAAGAAAATGCAGTATGATCCTTGGAAAGTCGAAAGATATTGGAAGTTTCAGTTGAAGGTGTAGAATGTGGCTCTGAGGAGAGGCAAGAGAGTCACTGGGACAGGTAGGAGACATGAAGAGTTGTTGCTTCTCTTCAGTGTTCTCTTGCCTTCTGCAAGTAGCTTCTCCCTTCCGGAAAACATTGAGTGTACTTTGTTCTTTGCTCATCTGAAACTCATCCTGAACAGAATTGTGTGGCTCAGACAGCAGTTAATGGAGAACTTGTGACTCGTGAACACAGGAGAGCATCTGTCCAGTGGCAGTGTATGTGGTCATTGCTTTGAAGCTGTATGGGAAGAAGTTACAGCAGTGCTTCCTCTTGGCATAGTCATCTTTGCATTCTCCTGGAGCTTTTCCTTGCCAGATGCTTGCGCTGGGTTCTTGACCTCTAAATGAGAAG
Source organism: Manacus candei (assembly GCF_025592945.1). Lineage (NCBI taxonomy): Eukaryota > Metazoa > Chordata > Aves > Passeriformes > Pipridae > Manacus > Manacus candei. Next base: position 7,178,953 of record NW_026138113.1, read on the forward strand.
GGACAAGTTGACCCTGCTCTGCTTCCTTGGCTTTGTACTCCAAGGAGCAGTGGTGCTCACAAGCTACCTGTAACCTGCCCTTGGGTTTTTGCAGAGTGCTGGAACTTTCTCCCTTTCTCCCTCAGAGCTATTTCTGACAGCTCTCAGTGGTCACACTGCACTGTCACTTGCACTGCGCTCTAAACTGAGGGAACCTCCTTTTCATCAAGTCGTAAACAGCTTGATAAAAATAATTGAGTTCTGGTTTGTTTTGTTGGTGTGTTTGTTTTTTTTCCAGCCAACAACACAGCAATCTCCTCAGGATGAACAGGAAAAACTCCTGGATGAAGCCATTCAGGCTGTGAAGGTGCAGTCTTTCCAGATGAAGAGATGCTTGGTAAGAATGGGACTTTAAAATGCAACGAAGCTTCTTGTCTGCTAGTAATAAAACAGTAAATCAATACCAATCTCTAGTGCTGTGAGGAAAATTAACCCTTTGTGCACCTTTGTGGCAGAGGCTTTGCAAATAAATGAGGCAGCTGCTCATTGAGAGTGAGCCTTGAATATTCTTTGAATGTGTCTTCCTGATTTTGCTCCAGTATTTGACAAGGCAAATTAAAAGATGTACCTTTATAATTTGTGCTTGTATTTAAGTCAGCCTAAGCTGAGAATAAGCAATAACCAGAAGGTTATTGTTCAAATTCGTTTTATATGGAACTGTATTATGAGACTATTGTGCACCATACTGTTGGTTTTTTCCACGTAGTCTTTTCTTGGTGTCAGTTACAGACTGTGAGGCTGCTAATAAATTGCCTCCTGCATAGGATAAATTTTGCAGTCATTAACTGTAGACTGATGTGTGAATTCTTCTGTGACTGGAAAACACCATTGACTGGTGTTATGCTGAGATTTTATCTTGAAACTGTAGCCAATGCAGGCAGATAATGTCATCACACATAGCTTTCTTGGGTTTGAGAAACCTATTTATATTTGGGGAAACTGCTTAAAGTTGCAATGAAAACTTAACTATTCCCATATATTTTCATGTGGTTAACCAAGCTAGCTTTGTTTGCAGTCAAATGACATTAGCAAGGGAAGTAACACCTCTTCCAGTTTTGTACTCTGTGGAATGCTTTTGAAATCTTTGAAGTAGCTGCAGCTGAGCTTTTCACTGCTATCAGTGATTGAGTGACAATTTAAATATACTAAGTGGATCACACTAGCAATTCATTTTGTTCTCCCTCAAAACCTATTGCTGCTGCTTATGATGGGTTGAACAAGTATGCATAGGTGGGAGATTAGAGGTTTGTGTTTGTGTGTGTAATGCCAGCTGATTTATATGCATCAGAAGTGTAAGTTAGATGCAGCCTAATAAACAGTGGCTTTCAGTAGGGTGTTTTTCATGGCTGAGAAGTAGGGGAAGAAGATGATGGCAGTGTGCATTGCCTGTCTGCTAGAGGTTTCTTACTGAGATCTGAACAAAGCAGCAGAACAGATTTGGAGGAGAGGAATCCATTCTGTTTTGCTTGCTGGAGAGAACCTGAGAGGTGGGTGGGGATTGCTGCATAAGCAAAATGATTTTAGATTTTTGTACCATGAGTATTATGATTTATTACTGTAGCTCTGTCTTCACATATGTCTTATCACTTCCAGATGTAATGTTCCACTTAACTAGCATGGGCAGCATAATACAAGCTAGATACTAATTGACTTAATTAGAACTGGTGCTTTCCTGATGTTCACCTAATCTTTACTTGCTTTTAAAAAGAGATAAAAGTGTAGATTTATAAAATCCTGCAGTTACCTAGTGTTATTTCTAACAGACTGTTCTCTCTTTCTTCCTCCAAAGGACAAAAACAAGCTCATGGATGCTCTGAAACATGCTTCCAACATGCTTGGGGAGCTGCGGACTTCCATGCTATCTCCAAAGAGCTATTATGAGCTCTGTATCCTTTGAAGAAGAAACTAATAGTTGAAATGTTGAATTGGGAATGAAATGTTCATCCGCTTTTGTTGACACAATGGTATCTTGTCAGTCTCAGGTATTTACTAGCACTTTTCTTTTTGCCCTTCATCATTATCTTAACTTCTAACGGAGTCAGTGCCTCGATGTATTTACTTTGCATGCTGTGGCCTCTGAAAAAGGGGAGCCTTTTAAAGAGACCTGGGAATAGAATGTGAATGTATTCAAATACTGCTTTCTCCATGTGGGGATGACAATCTTTTGTAATGCATGGTATGCCATCACTTTAATACTCTGTTTAATCACATTCATTTGCTCAGTTTTGATTTAGTAGCTTGGGGTTTTATTCCCTTTTCTAATATGATAGAAATTATGATTGAAGGTTTGGGGTTAATTTTGCACAATTATCCCAATAGCAATTACTAGTTCAGAAGTACTGCCTGCTTGGGCATGGTTGTATTTGGTACAATATCTTTCTTCCATGGTGTGAATGAGCAAATTAGTATGAAAATCTGTTCAAGACATTCTAACTTAAAATCCTTAACTATGAGAAAAAGACATGGCAATTTCTGATGAGCTCCACTACTTGGAAGTCTACCTGACAGATGAATTTGCCAAAGGAAGGAAGGTGGCAGACCTTTATGAGCTAGTACAGTATGCAGGAAATATCATTCCAAGACTGTAAGTGTGTGTATGTTACTGTCTGGTTTTGTTTGCTTTTTCTGTTTTAAACTGGTGGATAGTGGTCAGGCTCTGGGTTCAGTGACTGACTCTGCCTTGCTTGACAGCAGGAATTCAGTTTGCAATGGTGAATAATATTTCTGCTATCTTGAGTGGATTACTGTGGGACTTTGAGATTAGGCTGAGAATGCAGCTGCAGAAGGTCAGTTCTTCCTGCCAGTGTGTTAATTTTGCACATGACCAAGATGGAAGCACTTTAATCTTGGAATAAAGTTGGCTTTTGGGTAAAGAGCTGGTCAGTGAAGGTTAACCAAGTACCACACTCTGATCAATGTGATTGACTATGTATTTATTAACTGCTCCTATTACCTGTTAATGAACTTGTACCTGGGGGTCTAGATCTTAGATTCTCACACACAGTAGATGCCTCATAGCCATCTGCCTCTTATGGGAATAAGAAGTGTGAGAAGGAAGCTGAAGATTTCTGTAACTTTACCCGAATCTGTGTTTCTGAATATATTTTGTTTAATGGCAGAAATTATACTGGAAGTGCTTGGAAGGCTTATCTTTATATATGTGACCACTGGGCTGCAGAACATGTTCAAGACAGTCTGTCTTGGGACTTGGATTTTGATTGGTACTGAAGTTTTTCATTCCTGACCTTATGTTCATGCCAGGAAGAAGCTTAGGACACACCAGGCTGCATCTTCATGCAGTTTCTGGAGCTTGGCTAATGCCTCCCACAATGTCTTTACCACTGTGTGTCATGATTAGAGTTGTCTTCCTGCCTGCTTGATGCAGGCTCTAGTTCTCCCTGGAGAACACTTCTGGTGCTTTCCTGGGGGTTCTCTGCACATCGATGGTGAGGCAGAGGAGAATGCAGGGAGAGCTGAGGGCTCTAAACCAAATAGGTGAAGGTTCTGAGCACTGTATGCTTTTGCACTGGAGGGATATCCAAATATACTGGAGCACCAGTTCTTTGTTTCTCCCATATTCCTTCTGCTTCTTGCCTAAAACAGAGGTGCTGAAGGAATGAATGCAAGGGGGGTTCTGAAGGGCTTAATTCCTATCCTGCTGGACTACAGTGTGAAAGAGGCTTAGCTGCTTCCCCATCATAGATTACTTACCTGTATGTGCCAGAGCTGTTTTCCAGCTTGGTGGGATGCTGGAAGTATAGACAAGCTGGTCTGGGAGCATTCAGAACTTTGTGCATGCTGAGCATTTACACATTCGAGGTATCAAGCACTGTAATGAGGTCAAGTGGCTGTTCTGACTTGCTGTGCTCTGTAGCAAAAGAGAACAGAGTTGAAAGCTGACTAAAGATCCAAAACCTTGGGACCTAGATGATATTTTATTGCTTTTTCTGTGGTTTGGTAATCCTACCAGGATGGAAGAAAGGAACTGTCGCCTTTAAGTGTGATGTTGTTACTTTATGATTTATTGTTTGACTCTGTGCTTTTTGCAGGTATCTCCTGATAACAGTAGGTGTTGTCTATGTCAAGTCATTTCCACAGTCCAGGAAAGATATTTTGAAAGACCTGGTGGAGATGTGCCGTGGAGTACAGCATCCTCTTAGAGGCCTCTTCCTTAGGAACTATCTCCTGCAGTGTACCAGGAATATCTTACCAGATGAAGGCGAGCAAGCAGAGTAAGAAAGATGAGCTATAACTTGGTAGAATTATTGTTGTTAACAGAGAATATTTAAATTTTTTGTATGACTTTCTTCATATTTGAGAGAAGTAGAAACTTGACAGGTGTTTTGTCCATTAAGAATTCCCTAGCAGAACTAAAGGTTTCATACAAGTGAGGGTATGAACCTTTCTTATGAACCCAGATATCCCACCACACACTTCTCCACCCTCCAGCCTTAAAAGCTCTGTTCACCAGTGGGTGGAAGGATGAATACCTCTGACCAGCTTTTCCTGTTCTTAACCTGTTATCAATTGCAGTGAAGAAACCACTGGAGACATCAGTGATTCGATGGATTTTGTGCTGCTGAACTTTGCAGAGATGAACAAACTTTGGGTGCGGATGCAGCACCAGGGCCACAGTCGGGACAGGGAGAAGAGGGAGCGTGAGAGGCAGGAACTGAGAATCCTGGTGGGAACAAACCTGGTTCGCCTCAGCCAGCTGGAAGGTGTCAATGTGGAGAGATATAAGCAGGTGGGATGTCTGTCCATCCTTTCTGACTAACTTTTTCCAAATGAAGCTAGTTTGTACTCTCAGATGAGCAGCTTGAAGTGTTATAACTATGCTAAAAGTTCAGTAATCCTGGTACTTCTCAAACTCTTCACCTGAGGCAAAGTTCTGAGTACTAATGAAGGTATACAGTGTGTTGTGAGGCTAAGGACATCATTCATGCGTTTTTCATATAAGATTGTGTGTAACTTTGGCAATTAGTTTTTAAAACTTTCCTTCTTGACTCCCACTTTATTTGAAGACTAGGGAGTCGGTTTAAGGGTAGTGTACATATACAGCATTCTGTGGTAGACTTTACAAGTTATGTGGCTATTCTTCCCAAAGCATTAAAGAGAACTGTTATTGCAGGAAATCACAGTGAAGCAAATATATTATTTAAAAGTCTGTCCCATGTAAGTTCTACCATATAGGTGTTGAAAAGGACTTTGAGTGGTGCTGCTGAGACCCTGAGCAGTGGTAGGTGCCAGCAAAGTTAGTAACACTGACTTACTAAATCAAAACTTGCATAGTGTATGAAAGGGACAGATGTCTGAGACCAGCAGATATTTTTTTTTATCTGAAGGATGGAACTTCAGAAAAGTGAGACTTTTTGTCAGAAAGCCTTTATGTACAGAATAAGCTGAGAACTGTTAGAAATGCTACTTTGCTTGGATTAAATGCATATGTAAATATAAACTTGGAAAGTAATTGTAAAATCACTGCAACACTTTTTTCCCTATTCCAGATTGTTCTGCCAGGAATACTGGAGCAGGTTGTGAACTGTAGAGATGCTTTAGCTCAGGAGTACCTCATGGAGTGCATCATACAGGTGAGCTGCTTAAATTCAGTTGCAGTGATGGGACTCAGGGACACCTCTATACTTAGTCAGATTCAGGCAACTTCCTCATGCACTGGAAAACTTCATCACTGGGACTTTTACACGGTGGCTTGTCCTGGATGTTTTTTACCAGATGGGCAGAGTGGACATGAATCCATTTTGTGCTCCTTCTGTTGCAGAAGCTTGTAAGCATCTGAGTAGCAGTGCCTGAGTTGTAATAGATAGCTGAGCCCTCAAGTTACCCACTTGTCTTACATCTCTTGCTTCATGCATTTACCCAGTCAAGGTCAGCTTCATAGGCCAGACTGTATTTACTGTGTGGCTATCTACTTTACAGTTATTCTGTTGCATTTTACTGCTGTGTGACAATGGGCAAATTCAGTTTATAACTTGATGACTATTGATCTAAAACTTCAGGTTTTCCCAGATGAATTTCACCTCCAAACCCTGAACCCATTTCTCAGAGCCTGTGCTGAGCTGCACCAAAATGTGAATGTGAAAAATATAATTATTGCTTTAATTGACAGGTGAGTGACCGAGGGGGTGGAAGTTGGCTCAAAATTAAGTTTGTGTTGTGCACAAGGAGATGATAATTCTTTTATTATTTGAATGTGTTTTAACTTGTGATATCACTTAACTCCACTGTTTCCACATCTTTCTATCAGCTGTAATTCAAGCTGCGAAGAATATTACTTCTCTAGCTTCTGCTTTCTGGACTCTGTTTTTACAGCTTCCAATGAAACCTGCTTTATGGACTGATTAAAACTTGTAAACTAATTCAACCAGGAAATAGTCCATTTATTATTGACCAGTTTTGTTTCTGAAGTGGCAGCAGTGTTCTGCTTTGACAGCTATATTGGTCAGAGGTACCTCTTGAAAACGTGAAGATCCCAATGGCTAAGTTGTGTATCAAGGATACTTCACCTTGCAGTTTTGATTAGAGAACATAATGCTTCTTCAGAAAGGAGCTAGTAAGAAACGGAACTACCTTCTTAATTCTTGCAACTAGCATCCTGCCTGTTCTCCCAGAAATGTGTTTCTTCCTGTGGAGGTATTGCTGCTGCTTGCAGTGAATTCAAATGTAGGGGAGAAATCCTAGAATCATTGGGGTTTGAAAAGACCTTTAAGATCAAACTAAAGTTTTGATTTATATCTTGAAAGGAAGCAACACAGACTATCAGTGACTACCTGCACTTTCTTACTGCAGACAGGAAGTGCAGTTGCATGGCTTGTTGAAGCCTCAAAAAAGCCTTTTTTTTCTTTTTTTTTTTTTTGCATTTGCACACAAACATGTGCCTTTGTATATCTGGTCCATGTACTAATGTATGGACCTCAGTTACCATAGGGATCTTGGGTCCCACTGGCCTTCAGCAATGGGCAGGGTTACTTTAACTCCTCTGATGCCTGGAGATGGAGTAATTTTACTGAGCATGACTGGTATAACTTAAGATCTTGAATTTTTTGCTTACCGGATCTGTAGTTTTTCTCCTGGTTATGTCAAATTTATTTGTTCAAGACTTTGGTTTTATTGGAAAAATCTTTTAGTATTTGTGCCAGAGAAGCAGCACAGAGGTGTTCACAGGAGTTCAGTGGTTTCCTACACTTTGCTGCCATGGCTGAGAATTTTTGTAATTTTGTCAGCTTTAAAAAAAAAAAAAAAAGGAAACAGTAAACTCCCAAACCCGAAACAACCCAGATCCCAAGAAGCATTGCCCATAGCAACCTGACTTTTGAGACTGTCTATCTTGAGCCTACTTTCAAAGAGATCACAGGATCTTCTGCCAGGTTCTTACATGACAGTGTGGCAATGTCATTTTTGTGAGAAGGATTTTGTTGTGTAGCTTCTTTTGTCACGTCTGCTCTGAGGACTTAACTTACTGTGGAGGTAATGCCAAAGTTTTTCTCTTCTTACTGTTAGAAGCAGCAGTAAGTGACTGACTAGCAGTGATTGGAGCTGTTAGGAGCAATTGCTCAGTGTTTCAGTGTTAAGATGGGAAGCTGCCCCATGTAGGTAGTACCTGCTGGCATTTCTCATCTTTGTTTCATCTGGTGTGGGATAATTGAATCTGAACATCACTGACTGCTGAAGAAACCTGTGACAATTTTGTTCTTATTCCTTTGGGGCTTTCCTGCTAAAGGAATCTTTCTGCAAATAGTCTTGCTGCTTTGGGATCTTTCTTGCCTTACTAAACCATTCATGGCTTTTAATTATGCTGCCATCTGCCTGCAACTTGTTCTTACTCTGTAGCATGCTGGCCTTACACTTGGAGCTGTTGCCAAGATAAGCTGCCTTGTTCCTTTGAGAAAAAGCAGTGTTTGCTTCTGATGTTAGGAAGTCTGCTTCTTACCACCCTATGAAATATAAGATAAATTCAATATCTGTGTTTCCTGGCAGTGAAGTTTTTTGGCACCTCAACCTTTTCTTACCTGTTTCTGTTTCAGACCCAAAGTTCATTCAGAATCAAAGTTTAGAAATGCTGTAAGAAATAACTTAAAAATTTTTATTTGCTGCCTTTTCCTAAGTACTTTTATAGTTTTTTCTCTAATTCAGAGTAGAATAATCTCAACAATTAGAAAGTCAAGACATGAATGTTGAGCTCCTTAAGCAGCAGCTTTGGTAAGGTGCTAGCCTTCCTGTAGTGATTCTTCTTACCTTGTATCTCATTTCTGCAGCAGTGGTGGTTGGCATGACTTTGTTCCCTTACAGATAGAGATACCTCTCATCATCTCTTGAATGCTTGCTGGACAGAAATTGGTTGCCTTTTTCCCCTCCTCCACCCCCCCAAAAAAGGTGTTCTTCTCCACTTCAAGTTTACTTTGTATTTGTTCTTTGACAACAATAGAAGTCCCAAACATGTCAGTCTGTCTTTAGAGACAAAGCATAGTTAAATCAGTGTATTTCTTTTTTTCCCTCTGGAGGCTGTTTTGTGGTGAATGCTATTGGGTATCTAATTTCATTAATATCACTGAATGAGTGCAGGATATTTGCTCTTCCATCAGCCTGCTCTATACATCTTTCTCTGCTGGAAAGAACAGAACATTTGCTTCTAGCTGAAGAACATCGATTATGAAATGTCCTTATTGCTCCTTCTTCACCTTGCCTTTTCTGTCAGACTCTTTTCCAGGACTGATAGATACCAGGCTCAGTTGCTCGTAAGGCTTCTGACTTCCATTAATTTCCTTTTTGCTTGTAATAGAGCTTCCAAAAATACCTAAAGGAATTGCTTTCTCTGCCAGTACCTCTTTCTGGTCTGTGTCTGAGGAGTGGAAAAACTGTGCTGACCAAGCTGCTTTCCTTGCTGTGTCACCAGGTTAGCTTTATTTGCACATCGTGAAGATGGACCTGGTATCCCAGCAGATATCAAACTCTTTGACATCTTTTCACAGCAGGTTGCTACTGTTATACAGGTATGCTGGGTATTCTTGCATGCAGCTTGGGGTGGGTTTTTGCCAAGTTATGTGCTTTTGTATCAGCTCAGCGCTGTCTTAAATTTCAGTCTCGGCAGGACATGCCCTCAGAGGATGTGGTGTCTTTGCAAGTTTCTCTCATTAATTTGGCTATGAAATGCTACCCAGACCGTGTTGACTATGTTGACAAGGTGTTGGAGACAACTGTGGAAATATTCAATAAACTTAATCTGGAACAGTAAGTAAATGTCTCTTGAGTTCTCTTTGGCATGGCAGTTAATAACCTAAAATCTGGACTTGTGCATTGCACCACATTTGGTGAGATAGCAGAGACATGCTTTGGATGTGTGAGATGACTGTCTACAGCTTGGCCCAAAAGCAGTAATGATAAACTGCTGACTAACTGCTCACCTGTGCATAAATCCCACTGTGCAGCTGTACAGCTACACAATGTGCATGCTAAGCTGTGTGTAGTCATTATCCAGGCATCCCTTACAGCAGTCTACAGCTAGACTTGCAGCCACAGTCTGCTTCTGCTGTCAGCAACTTAAAACATGTATTTTTCCACTGTATGTCCCAAAGAACAAGATATGACTTGTTTTGATACTTTTATTTCCTTTCTCCCTAGCAACAAGTTGCTTAGTTGTTGTGGGATGCCTCAGAATTGGTTTTCTGAGGCAGGCTTTAAATCTGTCTACATATGTGAACTATGGATTAATTGTGTTTTTTGCATATATTTTCTTTTAGTATTGCAACAAGCAGTGCTGTTTCAAAGGAGCTGACTAGACTTTTGAAAATTCCTGTTGATACTTACAACAATATCCTGACAGTTCTGAAGCTAAAACATTTTCATCCACTCTTTGAATACTTTGATTATGAGTCCAGGAAGAGCATGAGTTGTTACGTGCTTAGCAATGTATTGGATTATAACACAGAAATTGTGTCCCAAGAACAGGTATGACATAAGTTTACTTGAAATTCTAGGTATTTAAAATAGCATTTGAACACCTGAAAACACATACTAAGTGACTTCATGCAGGGCATGCTTTGTTTCCCAGCCTTCGTGCCTGTGTGCTCCTGCCTCCCCATCTGGGCACAGGCTTTATCCCTCTTGATAATTCCTCCTCATGTTTTTAAACGTCTTTACACATCTTACCTAACCTCACCCTAGAGACTATTTCTGGTCTTACCCAACCTCAGCCTAGACACTACTGCTGTTAGGTTTGAACAGAGACCCTGAATCCCTTTAAAACTAGGCCTACTACCTAAAGAGGGTTGGATAGTACTTTTGGAATCTGAATTTCCTCTGCACTGCTGTGCTGTCCCATCCCACTTGTGCCAAGAGGGACCCTTCTTCAGGGAGTAAGGCACCTATGTCTAAAACATCAGCACTATGAATGGCTGTAAACATGTTCCCAGTTGCTGTCAGCTTATGCTTGTAGACTACTCTGCTTTAAACAGAACTTCTTTTGCCTTTAACAGGTTGATGCTATCATGAATTTGGTATCCACACTGATCCAGGACCAACCAGATCAGCCTGCTGAAGATCCTGACCCTGAGGACTTTGCTGATGAGCAGAGCCTTGTGGGAAGATTTATTCACCTCCTGCGCTCCGATGACCCTGACCAGCAGTACCTGGTATGGCACTGGGGGTGCTGAGTGTCTGTGCTCTGACTGTCACTTCTTGCATTGACTATCCAAGGCTCAGGGGAAGCTGGGAGCTGGGGCATCACTGCTTGGCACTACAGACTCAGTAACTAACAACTGTGTGTGACACCTTCAATGGTAGCATGATATGTTTATTTGGAAAAAGCAGGTGAGGACTTAGGCATTTGCTGATTTAAAGTTTTCATCCCATGACTGAGCAACCATCTCTATTAGTTTGTGGAACTCTTGATGTTCTGACAACTCCATATGACCATCTATCTGAAAGTCAGCAGGTGGAATTTGGAGTATTGTGCCATTTGCATTCTTTTGGTATCAAAATACACAAAAAAGTCCTCAGAAAATACACCTTAATATGTTTGGCCTCAGGAATTTTAATTTCTGTAAGTACATGGTCTTCAGACAGCATGTAGTGTGCTGCTGCTTGGTTACAGGTGTGCTGAAGTTGAACTCTGCTACAGATGGCAGCAGTTAGTTGGCTCTAGTCCGAGTCAGGTCTGAGTAGGGACTACAGTGAAGTTACAGTTTGTTTGCCTGAAATACAATTGGCTGATTCTCATCTGAAGTTGCAGCAACATCACACTGTATAAACAGTGAGAACAGAAAAACAGAATAAAGTAGGAGCTATGTATAACACTACTGGCATTCATTTGGCTTGGCTTTAAAATCTGGTATAAAAAATTTGTGCTTGAAATGTTGAGATTTGCTGAAACTCGTGTAATAGGGAGAAGCATGGCTTTAAGGTACGTGTAAGAATTGGAGACAGTTGTTTCAGGACCTGCTGGTCATTGGCTGCATTATTTCTCTATATTGCTGGAGTAAGGCAGGAAGGTCAGCCAGGTCCTCTTTAGTTTCAAGAGCTGTATGGGTTGATTACAGCTGGCAAATACCATATTCATGTAGGAAGGGCCAGGATACCTCTGTGGTTTGGTTTTTTTTGTTTGTTTGTTTTGAGGAGTTGGGTTGGGTTTGTGTGGTTTTTTTGGTTTTGTTTTTTTTTTTTGCTAATAGAGAGCAAAGCTTCCCTCAAAGGAATGCTGGCACTATGGGAGTTGATGTATTTTAAATGCCATCAGAGGACTTGTCAGATTATCTTTTGGGTAGAATTCTATAAGGTACTTAACACCTTGTGATAAAAATGCTGAATAGCTCCTCCATGAGCATCACAGGTGCTTGTATCAAATTCTTCTATGGTACTGGAGCAGCAGGAAAAAGTCCAAGCCTATGGACTTTTCACAGCTCTTTCACAGTATCTCACATTAAACTATGCATTCGGTATAGGAGAGATAAGAAATGAAACTTCAAACACCTTAGTCAGTGTATTAGCCAAAGTGGCTAATACAGTGTATAATGGGTGATTACAGATTCTTATCTATTCATGTTATTTACATGAATTCTGTATCTAGTCTAAAAATATATGTGGGGTTGGACACTGAACTTCACTTGCAGTGCTTGTTTCAAGGTGGTGATGGGACTGCTGTGACCAGAAAGCAAGGTCATACCTGGCTGTAGTGTCTTTGTTCTGACACTTAAGCAACAACAACAAAAAAACCCTGCCCTGTAACTGATCTCCATTAGAAATTCTCTTTAGTTTGGTTTTAGAACTTCTAGTGTAAAATACAGCATGTCTGAATTTTGTCCCCTTTGAAAAGCAGTCAGGTTATTATAAATGACTACTGTGATGTTTACCTTGTGTGGAACAGATTGATTGATTTCTGATACTTGGAGTTCTTGCTGTTCTGGAGAATTCTGGTTATGAGACGACATGACTAATTACATCAATAGATGGAAATATTCTCAAAATAAGGGGAAGGGGAGAAGCTAACAGTACAAACAGGTAGAGTTCCTTGGCCTGTCTCCACAGGCTTGGCACACAGGCAATAAGGCAGAAAAGCATCACGTTTATGAAGTCTGTGCAGCTTGTACCCAAAACTAAGAATGGCAGTGAAAGGAGCTGTCATTAATGAGCACAATGAAACACTAAACAAGGGGGGAAATGGCAAAAGTTGCATGTGTGTCGACCAGAATGTGGCACTACAGTTTTACTTTAATGAAATTTGTTTTCTTTCTTTTACTTTTCTCACAGGTGCTGTAAGAAGGAATGGTCCTTTTTGCAGCTTCCATTGAGTTGAGGACAGAATGTATTGATGTCATTATTAAATGCAAGCTCAGGCAACTTCCACCTGGCTGCACAATCCAAAACAGATCTGCAGTTAATACAGTGCAGCAGGTGTTGCCTAACACTTATTGAGCAGCTCTAGGGAAAGTTCAGGCTGATACCACATAAAAAGCTGCAGAGACAGCACAAATTTAATTCCAGTAAAGCAACTTTAACTTAAATTCAAGTCCGCCCAAAATACTGCAATTTATCTGCTGATAACACCATGTCTTTCCATAGAGATTAAGTTACAGATGCAAATAACACACCTCTCTTAAGAATTCTCTAAGCTTACAGTGCTTCTGCTTTAGATCCTCAACACTGCCCGGAAGCACTTTGGTGCAGGTGGGAACCAGCGGATTCGTTTTACACTGCCCCCCTTGGTTTTTGCTGCATACCAGCTTGCTTTTCGCTACAAAGAGAACTCCAAAGTGGTAAGTTGACCTCTTGGCTTCTCTGGTATGCTTGCTTTTTTTGGACTTTGTTAAAAGTGCATTTTGTCTGGCTTCAGTATGCTAACACTTGACGCAGAATGCTAGTTGGTTGTTTGGGGTTTTTTTGCTCAAGGCAGATTTTTGCTTGAGGTTTGAATGCTTTCTAATCTAGTGATTTTTATCAAGTCATATTAAATTACTTTGGCACTTGAGAAATGGTGAAGCAGAAGTGGGCTAGTTTCGTTTATTCATGAGGGTTACTGATTATGTGCTTTTGCTGGAGACCAGACAAGTGATGGCAACATCTGATTTCAATGTGGATATTGAAATTCATCAAGTTCTAAATTGTAGCTACACTATTTTAATGTTTCTAAAAACAAGAGCTTTTTTATAGGTTAACTTACACAGTAGTTGCAGAACTGCACACTAAAACAATGACTGATCCATTTGGCCCTTTAATGCTTTCTGATGGAGATAGTTAGCTTATATATGTATTTCCCTTATTGTGGGGAAATAAGTTTAATTGCTGTTTGTTAAAGTGCTCTTCAAAATGAAGGTTTTAATATTCTCTCCCACTTCTGATTGCTCCAGACTGAACAGAATTTTTCTGTTAGCACTAATTAGGCTTTTGCTCAATTATGTTCTAAGCATAGCTATTGTAGCTGCAATTCAGTGTAGACTTCTGAAGAAGGTTTCTATGAGCTGGTAGGAAAAATGGGTGTGAAATTTTTGTAAATTAAAGAAATACTTTGTGAAGACCCACTGAGGTCAACACAGTACTGCTGGGGCACTCATTACTGCTTCAGTAAATAAGTGATTGGAGTGGCATCAGAGAGCAGCAGGCTGGAGCACTTAACAGATCTTAGTACAATTCATGTTCTCTTTTCCTATATCAATACTCTTGTTCAAGCTTTCACTTGTTTTTCTTCTGTAGGATGACAAATGGGAAAAGAAGTGCCAGAAGATCTTCTCGTTTGCTCATCAGACCATCAGTGCTCTGATCAAAGCAGAGCTGGCAGAGCTGCCCCTCCGTCTCTTCCTGCAGGGAGCACTGGCTGCAGGAGAGATTGGCTTTGAGAATCATGAAACTGTGGCCTATGAATTCATGTCCCAGGTGAGTGTCCAACTATTGCAGTTGGTCTCATGTGCTACCTTTAATTTGACTGGGATAGGTTTCCTGAACACTGAACCATCCAGTGTGATTCAAACACTTGAAATGATGGAAGATTAATGCTACTGGGTAGAAAATCCTCATCTTCCTTCTTGCTTCCCAGGCTGCTGTGGGATTAAGCTCCATTGCTACTGGTTTGAGTACTCAGTCTGACAACATGTGGTATGTTGCAATGCTGCCTCCTACTCGAGTAGTTGGTTCACTGGAGGAGTGTAGCTTTCTCAACATAAAATGCTCCTTCACTGCTTCTGCCTCCCAGCTCCTGTTATCCAGCTGGTTTTGCCCTGACCACGCTCTTAGGAAGTTCTCTAAAATTTGCAGTGTTCACAACTGCTATGCTGGGCTTTGCTAATTAAAATCCTTGTATTGAAACCTATTATAAACTACTCTGAAAATCCATGTGAACTTGTTCCTTGGTCTTCAGCCTTACTTGTTGCAAAAACCTTCCCCTCCTCCCCATCAGATAAAGAACCAATGTACTTCATGTTATCCACGTTGTAAACTTTGTCCTTATCTTTCCTCTAATAGTGCTACTAATGCATGTTTTTAAATGGAATTGCTGATAAACTCAGCCTCTGCTCACTGCCTTGGATCAGTTGCCGTTGTAGCTCCATTCTGAAGATGAGAGCAGCATGACAAAAGTGTACTTTGTATTAGAGATACGGTTCAAGGTTTTAGTCTTGTCTATTCTCTAAAGATTCTTCATCCATGTGGCAGCAGTGCAAGTGCTTTTCTTGCCTACTCTGTCATCACTGACCTACCACTCAACCTCTGCTCTGCTGTTTGTGTGTTTCAAAGAACCAAATACTCTTCAAGAATTATTTCTGCTGCTGAAGTTCTGTATCTGAACAGGTGCTTGAAATGAGGAAACGCCCATTTTTAGAATATATGTGGGATCTCATTTTTTTTCCTGTGACTACTTGAATAGTATTTCTTGCAAGACTTATTTCTGGTCTGTGGATTTAACTTGATTTTAACATTCTAAATGAAAAATCTTTTTTCCTGCCTGAAGCTTTGAAAAATGTAAAACTGGACAGTTTCCTGCTGAGTCACTAGCAGGTGTGATTTTTTTTTTTCCTGATGTGTTCTGATTGAGTCTTACTTTCTCCCTTGACTAGGCCTTCTCTCTCTATGAAGATGAAATCAGTGACTCAAAAGCACAGCTGGCTGCAATCACCTTGATAATTGGGACATTTGAGAGGATGAAGTGCTTCAGTGAAGAGAACCACGAGCCTTTGAGGACTCAGTGTGCACTGGCAGCCTCTAAACTCCTGAAAAAGCCAGACCAGTGCAGGGCTGTGAGCACTTGTGCCCATCTGTTTTGGTCTGGCCGAAATACTGACAAGAATGGAGAGGAGGTAAGAACAAAGTGACAACAGTGAAGCACATCCTACCTCGGTAACAGCTCTGCCTTTCTTCTGAAGACACTTCTAAAGTAGTTATATCAGTGATATAGATTTGGTTGGAATATATGCTCATATATGAAGTTTTTAAATCTCAGTGCAGTGTGAACTCTGTAAATACCAAAAGGGAGAAAATTCTAATTTAAGGGTGGAAGTACCAGGCAAGCTTTTGAGTGTCAGCTGGTTTAAGACAGGCTCCATTTTGCATGTGTGAATTACAGTAGCTGTGCTTGCATGTGAACTACTAAACTTCCAAATTAAAGATACAAATTGTTGAAGGTAAAGGTAAAAAAAAAAAGTTCTGTTGTTCTTCAGGGCTTGTCACACAAGCTGTTGTCATTATAAAGAACAGTGTTTGAAACATGTTTCTCAAAGTATGCCTTATGGTACATCTTACAAAATTGAGTTAATTGATCTCATAATTGAAGGCTCTCAACAACTGTTCATGTTACTGTCTGATTTTAAAAAAAGTCTAATACTGGTGGCAGTCAGGCAAGGAAATATAATACAGTCAGGCAAGGAAAGCTTTCACTGACAGCTTGCTCTGCACAGTTTGTGTAGTTTTGTGTTTCTGTGGCCACCCCTAGGAGATGCCATATGTTGCCATGGGAGGAGATACTGGAGCTTCCTAAAGTTCTTTTATTTCTCCTAACTTGGATTCTTCCTTCTAGCTTCACGGAGGAAAAAGAGTGATGGAATGCCTAAAGAAGGCTCTGAAGATAGCAAATCAGTGCATGGACCCTTCTCTCCAAGTCCAACTCTTCATAGAAATTCTGAATAGATATATCTATTTTTATGAAAAGGAAAATGAGGCGGTGAGTAGACATCCGTTCTCTGTTGCCTCTTTTAAACAACATTTCTTTAAGCCCTTTATTCACACTTATGCCCCAAATTGTGTCTCTTCAGCTTACCCTGTAATCTCTCACGAGAGGCACAAGTTCTGGTGATTAAAAAACAGAGTAGTCAATTCTTGATATGCAAGTGAAACTGTGGATTAAACTTCATTCTTCTTACATGGGGGGAAAATGCCAAATGTTTGGAAATTTAGTTATGAACTTAAATATTGTGATACTTGGATACCTGAAATGTTTTTTATATCAAATTTGCTGGGACTTAGATGAGATGCTTAGGTGACATTACCATATTGACTGTTCAAAAACAATTAAGAGTGCATAGACAGTCTGATTATGTGCATCATTTGTTTACAGCTTTTTAAATTTGCATTGAATACATTGGAAAGAAATGCTGTGGTAGCAGTTACAAAGCTATCAGGATAAATATTTAAGTTCTTTACATTTGCTTGGATGGGAGAACTTCCACAAAACTGAAATTGGAAGGGTTCTGTGAGGAGCAAGAGAAGGCAGCCCCCAGGAGTTTGTCTGCATACAGTCTTACCAATATTTTGAAGAACTGTCCCATACAAATAGTTCAGAGACAAGTCTCTTAAAACTACTGTCTATGCACTTGTACACAGGTGATGTTGATGACTCCTGTTCTGTGTTCTGTAGGTGACAATTCAGGTTTTGAATCAGCTTATACAGAAGATCAGAGAAGATCTCCCAAACCTTGAGTCTACTGAAGAAACAGAACAAATTAACAAACACTTTCACAACACACTGGAGCACTTGCGTCTGAGGAGGGAATCACCAGAATCTGAGGGGCCAATTTATGAAGGTCTTGTTCTTTAGGTAGACACTCACTGTACCTGTTTTCATTTACATACTGTATGTTTGTTTTTTTTTAAGATAGATTCCTAGGTTGTGCCTTTCAGAAATGTCCAGTTAAGTTAACATTCATGTGTTCAGTCTGGCACTTCAAACACTCGTGTTGAGTACTCTAACAAATTTGAAAGGTTGGACCAGCAACTACAGGTTTCATCAGTTAGCATGGCTGAAACTTCCTTTGAAATCCATGTGACATGGTAGGGCTCTTTGGTTCTGATTTCTCTCCTGTCTGTTCACTGTTGCTTCTGTAGCACTAGAGCTCTAAACTGGCAGTGACTGTCATCTGCAACTGTGTCCGATCCTTACAGAGCATCAGATTTTTGGGATTATTGTATGTCAAATTCTGCTTGTGCTTTCCTTTTAATGCAAGTTAAGACTAAGTGTAATATTTTTCCCTAAAAACTAGAATATATTAATGCATGTTTGGAGAGTTTTAAAGTACCATGTTCAAAAACAGAAGTTATATTTTGCATATTAAGGCTCTGTGACATTCAGCGAGGGCCAGTACTGTGCACAGGGCATATTTATCAAGATAATTTTGTTCCAAATAGTATAAAAAATAGAGAAATTGCAATCTATATAGATATGTATAACCTTCATTACTGTAAATTTAGGGGAAAATGCATTACACAAGTTTATTCAGTATCATGATTTTGCACCAGTGGAACAATAAAGTTGCTATTAACATCTGCTGTTTCATGTCTCTTCGGAGCCCACTGTTGAACCCAAAGCTAATGTTGAACCTTTTGATAAGAGTGAAAGAACTTCTGCTTTGTAAGGACAGAAGAATCAAGGCAAGTTAACCAGGACAAGCTGGGAGGCTGCTGGCACTTCTAATTAGAAGTTTATCATTCAGACTGGTAGTTTTCCAAGTGATGCTGTGCTGATGTGTGCTCATGTTTGAGTGCTTTTATGACATACCTTGAGGGATAAAGAATCCTCCTGAATTCTGTGCTAGAGAGATAAGTGGCAATTAAACTGCAGTGCTGTAGGAAAGTAAGCATGGAGCAAGTGCCAGTGACAGCTCCTGTGAAATTGGTCTGTCTGTGGGTTAATGCCAGTTGCTGTAAGTTTTGACATGTCTGGTTTACCTTTACTGAACACAGTGTTCTAAAGATAACTGATTGAATTGCCTTACTCCTTGAGTGACCACTAAAAATGTGTCCTGGCTTGACTGGATAGTAAATGAGACTTTGGTGTGACTGTTCAGTAATTTAGTGCTACCTATGTTCTGAAAAAGGCAAGTAAGATCCTAGGAAACAAGAATTGCAGAGTAGACAACAATTGGATAACTGATATACTGATGAATAAGTCTGGCTTGGAGGGGAAGAGGAATGGGGAGATAATCTAAGGGCTTTACTTGCCCAGGGGTACAATTAATACTACTTCAAGAATCTTAATGTTGCTCTGTATCTGTTGATGCTGTTCCTCTGAAGGGAACTGTTAAGCTATTTTGTTTCAGCACATCATAGCAGACATTATGATCGTGTTCATGTAGATACATTCATAGTGTAGGGATATGCCATCCTAGTTTATACTTCTTGCTAACCATGTTTGTTTAATCATCAGTGTCAGTCCCTGTAAATTAGGAATTGTCTTTGCAATGAGTTTTGTGGTATCAAATGCAGTTACCCAGATGTAGACAGGTACTTTCTCCCCATCTCCCACTTGTTAGAGCTACAAAGTCATGACTCTTCCACAGCTCTTAATTACCTTTATTGAAATTTTACAAAGTAAATAATTTCAAAATACTGCCTGTAAACTTTAAGATCAATTGTACTAACATACATTTTGCCTGTGGCAATGGACAACTACAGCTGTTCAATAGCTCTCACTTGTCAGCAAAGGAAAGCATCTGTCAGGTTATGGAGTGAGTGCCAGTGATGGTGGTACAGACTTGTATCATTAGTGATGTTCAAATTGACACCTTTTATGGGACAAATCCAGTCAGAACTCAGGAACCAGCTGTGTGAGCTTCTCTTGGGGCACAGGCAGAATGGCAGAAACACTATGTAATTATGTTTGTTCTTGTTTTGCACACTTATGGTCAGTAGCAAGGCTGTAAATCTTAACAGGCTTTGAACCATGCCATTCATGATGCATGACCTGGGAAATGTCTAAACACCTCATGTAATACTTTTTTGATCACTGATGACTTGATGGATGGATGGATGGATGGATAGACAGATCCAAGGGGTGGGGTAGGGGAAAACAAGGCTTTTTTTCTTTCAGGACTAACCAGAACTAGTAAAAGTCCAGTTAGAAGTGTTTTAAAAATTACTCTGAGGGCAGTTTACCTAAAGCTCTGTCTATAACAAGATCTGTCTGTCATAGATCTCACAGACTACTTAGGCTTACTCTGTCCTTAACAGCAAAACATAGAGTAATGCCCCTGAGTCCTGTATGGAGAAGGGTTTTGACTAGAGTAGATTCCAGCGCAACAACTGAGCCCCTTGGTGTCTTAGAGGGGTTTTGGGGTAAGGTATCACTGATCCCAGATTAATACTTCATTGACTTCCTTACCAGCAATATTTACAGTTATTAAAAGTGACTCTAATTATTGGCCATGAATGTTGTATTCTGTTTTCAGCACTTCTATGCTAGTGCACCATTACCAGAAAATACACTGTTGGTGTAATTTCCCAAGGAGCTTTGAGAAATGACTTTGCATTCCTGTGATTTCTGCAGCTACATGGATGACTGTATTTCTGTATATTCATAAATATCTACACTTGCACGGACTTACCAGTGTTCCATAAAATACCCAGTGCACTTCATAATTGCAAGTATTGCAATACTTGCCTTTAGGTGCTCCCACCAAAAGCAAGTTGGACCAATTGTCAGCCTTCATACTTCTCACATAAAAATATGAGGGTGAATTTTGGCCTTTCCTGGACACAGGAGTTTTATAAAGGCTTTCCTAAAGCTCATGTGACACAGTGGGTATAGAACAGGGTTAATGGCTGAATTCACCCACAGGAGCCAGAATGAAATCTCATAGAGGGAATAGTGCACACAGTGCCCGTGGCAGGCTGCTCTGATGATCATCAGAAGTGTGTACGGAGCCCAGCACAAACCAAACACACAGACAATAATTGCCAGAGACTTTGCTACTCTTTTGTCCCGGGAAAGTCTCAATCTATTTGCCACAGTGTTGGCAAAGTCCACTCTGGGGGCGTTGCAGCCGCTTTCTGTGGCTTTGTAGAAACCATTCCCAAGAGGCTTCATCTTCACATCCACCTGCAGCGGTGGAAGGTCGGGACTGACTTTCAGATTTAATGAGCGACTGCCACGCTCAGCTGAGGCTTGAAGCCTTGAAGTCTTTCTTGGGGGAAGAAGGCTGCTTGCTGCCTTCCTGTGTTTGTCTCTGTTAGCTGGCTTCACAAAAAATATAGCATGTTCCCTTTTTTTCCCCTGGAAGCTCATTTCACAGTTCTCTTGACCAGGTGAGAGGCTTTCGTTTCTGAGGGATGTGCGTTTCCTGATGTTGAGGTAAATACTTAAGTTAAAGTATGTAACAGTGATAAAAGGTGTAAAGAATTCAAAGGTAGAGGCAATCATCAGGAAATACCAGTTGTAGAAAAATTCTGCATGACACTCTCCTTCAGGGAGGATGCTCTTTTGGGCAATGTGCTCCCAACTGAGAATGGCTGGACCATAGAGAAGAAAAGCAGCAATCCATACAGCCATCATCTTCAGTACTGCATTTCTGGTCATCCCTTTCTGAGCCCTGTAACTGACCTGAGAGAGAAAAGTTAAGTCACAAACATTACAGGTGTGTCAAACAGGCTGCCTTGGAATGTGGCCCTCTCTGTCAGTTGGGAGGGTTGATGACAGAGTGGTTTTGGAAGGGGGGTTATACCAAGCTTTCCAATACCACAGAAAAGTTATTTCTAAAATATCCATTCCAAGAAATGTTATCAAGGTGACTGGATAAGTTCTGAGTACATGTATCAGATCTTAAAAGCTAGAAAAACAAATCTGTTTCACAGCAAATAACCACTGCTATTCCTAGAACTGGTTGTCAGCAGTTGCTTCACATTAGCTGTGATACCTGTTTACAGAATGGTTAAAAACACACCCCTTCAAAATTCACTTATTTTAAATTTTTAAGTAACTTAATCTGAAATATGTAAAAGGATTTGTATTCACAGAACACTCGTGCAAGTTCTTTCTGCTTTGTAGAGAGAGATTTTTTTCTTACTGTGAAAATCATACACAAAAAAATTAATGTATAATATCTATTTCCTGTTTGGTATACTTAATTTCATTCTTTCATGAAGTACTTGCAGAGTTCCTATCTGCAGTTAAGACTTATAAATGGAGCGCTGAGGTCTGAAAAGTGCTTTAGAGGAAGAGTAATTTCTGTTAGAAACTAGAGAAGCTAAGGTGCAAAAATAGTGAGTATGTCAGTAATCCATATCAGCAATAGAATTCATCAGAATCTTTAGATCATCTGCTTCTCAGTATTTTCATTCCCTGGTGTACTGGACAAATACTCATATAGTAACTTGGAATTTCATCTTCACATCTCCAGTGTGACTGCACAGTGTTTGGAATATGAAGTCCTCAAGCTTGGATTGTCCAGGATTTACATTTACTGCCCCACTTTGTGGATCTTCATCTCCACAGCCAGTGCTGTTCTGGCAGAAGAGCCACACAGCTGAGGAATCCTGAGTTTGTCTGAATTGGGTCTGATTTTGCAATCCTTGACAAAGCTACTCATGATTTCAGGAACAGTTGTAGGAATTAGCATTTGCATTGAGAGGGAGAATAATTTGGAATTTCAGATGTTCATATGTTCTTACACTGCCCTAATCCAACAGGCATTTTCTGTACTCTTGCTTGGGGAGAGATTTTTATATGAGGGGTTAATTTGAAGTATTTTCAAGTGGATGATCTTTTTCATTTATTCTGACCAGTTTCCCTTTCTGTTTCTGAAACCATCTAGTTTATATATTTATACTATGTGCACAGTCATGAGAGGTTGGTTAATGAAAGAAAATTCATGGCTAATTCAGAACCTAGATAATAAAGGAATTCTGAGTGTTGACTGTTGAGAATTAATCTGTTCATTTCTCCCTCGTGAAAAAGAAGTTGGTAAAACACCAAGGTGCATATAAACTGTTGAATTGGTGCTGCAGCCTCTCTTTTTACTGTTTGTGATTTAGAATGAGCAAGGAAGCGAAATGAACATTTTAAGGAAATGTGGGTGGAATGGGGTGAAACATAACTGAGAAGTGTGTGTGGAAGTGTGAAACCTGTTAGGTAAAATGTGTTATTTTGGCACCATCCAGGATACTTTGAGGCAGTATGGTCTAGGGGAAAATGAAGCTGGCTTTCGATTTTGCAAAGTCTAGTCTTCATTTTTTTGCTGGCTGACAGGCTGAAGGTGCGGCTCCAGCTGTTCCTGTGGCCGGCACATGGAAATAGCATTTGCATCCTTAACCTTGATTTATATTCTGCCACTTTTCAGCCCCACCCAGCTGTCCACACCTCATTGCTCCGGGTACAGTTTGGCACCCACTGCAAGGAGTTCTCTCTGCCTCGTGCTGCAGCTGGGCTGGCTTGGGCTGTCAGTGGGCAACACGTGCATTGCCGTGTTCTGAGGGAGCCGGACTAGTTCAGCTGAGTAACACTTTCTAAGCTTAACGCTTAAGGTGCAGCCGGGGAGGAAGTAAGTACACCCTGTTCCCTCTGCACACACAGCCTGTGCCCGGTTCTAAAGCAGAGCACCTCTTCCACTGTAAAAGTGAGAAGAAAAGGCATTTTCCACCAAAGCCGATCGCTCCCAAAACTATTTCCAGGACCGAGGGGAACTGCCTGCTACGTGTGGTGTTTGAGAGAGGTTCGGGGGGTCGAGAGCCAGGCGCCCTAAGCAAAAGCTGCCCCCCCTCCGCAGCCCTTGGCCGGCCCTTACCGCTCTGGTGACACAGATGAACCTGTCGAAGCTGATCAGGACGATGTTGAAGACGGAGGCGGTGCACACCAGGTAGTCCACCACCAGCCACAGCTTGCACAAGCCCCGGCCGAGCCTCCACTCGCCCGTCAGCACGTAGGGGATGTAGAGGGGGATGCAGAAGCCGCCTGCGGACAGAGCAGGGCGGTGACGCGGGCGGACCCGCAGCCCGGCCCCGCGGCGCCCCGGCACTCACCCACCAGCAGGTCGGCCACGGCCAGGTTGAGGAAGAAGAAGTTTCCGTGCGTGCGGAGGCTCCGGTCCACCACGAAGGCCAGGATGACCAGCGCATTGCCCAGCACCGTGGCCAGCACCAGCAGCCCCATGAGCGCGGCCAGCAGCGCGGCCGTGCCCGCGGCGAAGGGCCCGCCCGCCGCACAGCCGCTGCCGGACAGGTTGAGCCACGGCCCGTCCTGGCCCATGGTGCCCGCAGAGAGCCCGCGGTGCTGCCCGGTCCGGCTCCGGCTGTGTCGGCACCGCCACAGCCCCGCCGGGCGGAGCGAGGGGCCGGCCGGGCTGGGAGGCGGCGGGAGGGCGGTGCAGCCCTGCCCGGCACAGCCCAGCCCAGCTCTGCCCTGCCCTCCCTCCCCTGCCCTGCTCCGCTCTGCCCAGCACAGCACAGCCCAGCTCTGCCCTGCCCTCCCTCCCCAGCCCAGCCCAGCCCAGCCCAGCCGTGCCCGGTGCTGGGACGGCTCCGGTGAGCCCGAACTTCCCGGACCGCGGCCGGCGCTGGGGGCAGGGGATGCACCAGCACGATCCAGCCCACGGCTAAAATCAACTTCTCTGGGATTCTACGCGGGACTGCGGTGGGAGAGCCCCGCTCCCGCTGCCCGCGGGCCGGTCCCTGCCCAGCCCGTGCAGTGACTGTCCCAGCGCCCGCCCGCTCTCCCGGCGCCTCTCCCAGTCTCCTCCTCGTTCGCAGCCGCTGGTGGGACACCCTCGGGTGCCTGCCCTGTTCCTATGATTCGTGCCCTACATCGTATCTGCAGCTCTTTCCCGTGGCCCTGAGGCCCCTGAGATGATCTCTGCTCTCTCCGTGTCAGGGGTCTCTCCTCCTTCTCGCCCTTGTGTTTGCCCCTCCTTAGACGATCCGTCTCCGCTGAGCTCTGCCAGCGGCCCCTGCAGCCTTTCCCTCTGCAGGAGAACTAACAAGGGCTCACTGCTGTGCCTGGCTACTCGTTTTCACAAAATTTGCAGCAACACAGTATTTCCGAGACCTCTCTTCAAAAATGGCAATGGACTTGGGCAGTGTTTTAAAGTGCAGGGTAACAGTGATTTCAGAGAGCCAGTTTTATCTCAGAAGGCAGATCTGTTCCAGAAACCAAACAGAGGAGCAGCAGGAAGGGGTAAGACCTCCTTCAACCTCTGGCAAGAAGGCTGAGGCAGCCCGGGGAGGAGGGGGACACAGTGACCCCTGAGTGAGCTGCACAGGCTGCAGGTCTGTGGAATCTGAAGGGTAATTCAGAAGAGGAAATGCAGCTTTCCCTCTACTCTCCTGCTTTGGCCCACTGAATCTTCCTCTGCCTTAAGATATGAGGCCATTGATGGATGTGCTTTGCCTCCCCTTCCAAGAGAGTTCTGTAGAGCCTGGAAGCCTCTGGGACTTGCTGCCTTCGGTATGGCCCCTTTATCATCAAAGGGCAACAGAACTTGCTCAAAACCAATGCATAATCTCCCCTTAATTCAGGCAATGTTTCACAGAGGGTGAACTCTTTTATAAAAGATTTGCATAAATCGGCAGTTTGAAATTACAGGTTTAGGAGCAATCACAGCAGCTTTCTGAAGAGAACTATTCAAATAGACATCAGGTGGGACAACAGGAGCAGCTGAATAACTTCTCTATTATTTGTCTGAGCATGTATTCTCAGGGCAACAGTGGACTGGCCTTTTCCTCACAGGGAAATATCAAGCCTTTGTCAATGTTGGCAGTATAAATTCCAGGCCAGTTAATCCCTATAAATCAGAGCTCCACTGAGGATATTTTGCAATTTACACTGCTTATGATACAGCCTCTCTGTTTATGTCAGTCCAGAGACAGAAATGGCATCTGCATGTCTAATGTGTATGAGCAAAAGACTCTTTTTACATGCCCCCACATCATTATCTCCCTAAAGCAAAGAATTAAAGCCACACAAAGTAAAAGTAAAAGGAACACTGAAGTCTTAGCTTGTTACCACATTGATTATTATTATTCCCTAATCTGGGGACTCATTTTCACTTCCCTTTGAGCCCAATTGGCAGTTTTCCATTCACTTCAGTTTGGGCAGGATCAGGTTTGTTGAGAATTACTGCTATCTGATTGTGCTGTGCAATATAAAAGATAAAAGAGGCAGCCAATTGACACAAAGGAGAAAAAATAAATATCTCATCACCAGGAAAACATGGGAGAACCTATTCTTTCAGGAATGATTGCTATATTCTTTAACTCCTCTAAAGTAAAGTAATTTTACAGCAGCTCAGTGAGTTGGCAGCATGTACACTTTTGTGTACAAATAAAATTTGAAGTAGTTTTTGCAGTGTTTTACCTCCTGGCAGATTTTGAGATCTCTCTGAGTCCCATAATAACTACCTCTACTGCCTTGTGGTGCTCCTTTATTACTCCTGCTTTGACAAGATGTCTGCAGCTCTTAACAAAACTTCCTAAAAGCCTGAATCAATGCAGTCTCTAACTCTGCATTTTGAGGACTTATTGTTGAAGACTGTACTAATGCTGTCCAGAGACCCTGCAGGCAGCAGAGCCATGTGTGCATTCGGTGGGCAGCACTCTCAGAACAGCAGGTTTTAAAATCCAGACTTCAGGCATTTCCTTTTTCCCTGAAAAAAAGAGGATTTTTTCATGTCCTGTGAGTTAGTCTTTTTTACTGTGCTATGTCCATTTTCTTTAAAGAACATTAATTCTTGGGAGAAGACCTTCACTTTACTTCAAATTATATGTTATGGTGATGTAGATGTATGCACACACTGGGAAAAACAATCTTAAAATGAGCCCGGGAAAGTGAAAAGAGCTGGACCATTGTCCAAGCAGCCTGTCCCAGAGGGAGAACACTGATTAATGGATCCTGGCAGGATGAAGTAAAAGGCTGAATCGTAGTCTTCTGAAAACATATTTTGTTCTTGATCTTTATCTAATCCTTGGAGCAAGAGTCATGAATTATTAGAGTTGGCAAAGAGGAATAATAATATCCTAAGAAAATAGTGTTTTCCAAGACATATCAATACTGACATGGTCTGAAATTTTGATTTTTGTTTCCTGTGATTTCCTGATAATTGTTTTCGTTTCCATAAGACTTTCTTCAGTGATTTTTGAGAGCTGTCTGAATCATGCTGTTTCCCATGACTCCAGCATATGGGGGTGAGTATATCTAGAGAAATGATAGAGAAACAGAATGTTTTTTTCCACAGTGCAGATGGATAACACTTTTCCCAGAATAGGCCAAATTCAGCTTCCAAAAAGACTTAGGTAGCCACATAGAGGGGGATACAACCCAGCTGGCTATGGAGCCTGTTGGGCCAGAGGATGCAGAAGATCTTCTCAGCTGGTGTCGTCTTTGCAGTACAATAAGTAAGGTAGTAAATAGATTTACATCGCATCTTTGCCTAAATTTGAACTCAAAGCTAAACTGTTGTGCCTTTTTGCCAAATACTATAGTGTACATAATGTCTCTTCCTCTTCTTCTTGTTCCTTATAAAGTTATTTAGTTAGGACTGGTACCTTGTATTACCAGTTCAGCAGTTTGCCATTTGTATCCTTCCAATCCTGGATACTTTGTGCATCAGCATTTCACTTAGGCAGTTTCATTTCTCTTGCCAGCATCAAAGGATTTCATCACAATTTTGTCTCTTGGCTGCAAGTCCATAACAGAGGACTAAATGTTCTTTGGTTGCACTCAGTGAGAGCTTCCAAAAATATCTCTTAACAATGTGTTGGTGACCAGAGCATTGTAAAAATCAGAGGTGCCCAGACTGTGGCTTATTTCACATACTTAGTTCCTTCTTCCTTAATCCTTGGAAAAGTTCCTTTTACTCCTGGCTTGTCACCTCTTTCCTTTGCACTTATAATTTCCAGATATATAATCTTGCTAATCTGCAACCATATTTCTAGCCAGAGTGATACTGAACTCCCAGGAAAGCAGTGGTTTTGGCATTTGGGTGCAATTGCACAACACCTTCTTTTACATCTGAGTGTGACTGTGTTTTAATAAGAACAGAGGAGAAGCTACAAGCTGGGCTTCAGATCTGTGGGCTGGTGCTTACAAAACAGTGCATTGATTGCTGTGAATATCTAAGGAACATCTTGCAAGAAACTGATTTGCAGGTACTAATGCATTTCCCTACAGTAAAATAAATGCTATCTTGTCAGTGTGAACTCATTGGATTTTTGCTTATTAGAGAAGATAATCCAGTATTTGAAATGAAAGTTCTAGGGAAGTCATTTGTCTGATGAAAAACACAGCACAGATTCAGATTCAGACTATTTTTCTACCTCTATTTGTAGTTTTCCTATCAAGCCCAATAAAAGTGGTTTTCTGCAAAAGAGCAGCAGTTGCCTGACATTCAAGCACCCTGTTGTTCCCTGTGCACTTTCAAAGGGGAGAATCAGTGTGGTGCATGAGCTGTCAAAACCCACCCCTGCAAACTGCAGGGCAATGTTAATGGAACGAGGCGCTCAGTTCACGCTTTTGGCTTTGGAATACAATGTCACTCTTTACTGCCAAAAGGAAAAGCAGCTTTGCTTATCAGAGTGGCTGAGAGCTCTGCAGAAGAGAGCAGTGAGCAGGTGTGTGTGGCTGCTGCCAGCACACCCTGCAGAACACCCCAGGCTGCAGAAGGTGCCGGGGGCACATGGAGCCCAGGGGTGTTTCCTGCTCTCACACAGCACAGCCCGGTGACTGAAGCAAAGCTGCCCCCAGCCCCAGAGGTATCAGCTGTTCTCAGAGGAGGCTTTGACCCCGCCTGAATCAGCAGCAGGGGGAAGAGGCTGTTTGGCTGATTGGCATTGCAGCCCAAGAAATAAGCTTAAGAAGATCTGGAGATGATTTCAACTCCATGGAACAGCTGAGCCTTGCAAGCCAACACCTGAGCAGCACAAGTCCCTTTGAATGGTGTGGTGCTTGCTGAGGTGAGTTTTGGTATCATGAACTCTGGGAAAAAGCAGTTTTGTAGAACTGGTTCTACATAAATGCCTAAAGCCTTCAGTCACTGAGGTTTTCATCAAAGTCTACTGTGAACTGTCTTTTGTTTTGATTTTGGATTTCTTCTGAATTTGGTTCCTGCTGTAGGAGATAAATCTTGATCCTTGTCTCTTGATGATTTTTTTTCTGTCTTTAACTTTGAATTTTAGTGGGTAAGTTACAGAAAATAAAAAAGCCTGCTATTATTTTTTGGAATTGAGGAATAGACTTTTTTGAGCTCTTCTTTCCTCATCCTAAAGCTTGCTCCTAACTTCAGTCTCTTCCATAGCCAAACCCATAGTGTGATGATTAATTCTATTGGCCCTATTACTTTTTTACCTTAAGATCTTTACATAGGTGAAACTTGATTATATCACAAAGAATTTTAGGCTTGGGTTTCTTACATTTTACTTGTCTGTGGTGTGACAGAGGTAGAACTGTTTAGCTCTCTCTTCATGCATATGTGTTCAGGATGGAAGCTAAAAGACAAGAGAAAACTGAACTTGAGTTCCCCACATCTCTAGAGAAGTGCTGCAGTGACAGCTATTGCAGGGAGGGTGGGGGAAGAGGGGAACGTGCATTGCAACCTGATTATTTGGACATTTGCTTTGGTTTTTGATGTATAAGCTGTGGCCTTTTTTTCCCCTCCAAGAGAACGCTATGGTTGTAGAATTCCAGCATATGCACAGCTTCCTCTAAAGAAGATTTTACCATCTAAAACTGAGAAAAAAAGTAATTAAAATATGTTTCTTTGAGGGTTTCCTTTTGGCTTGTTTTTGTGGCTTCCCTCTCAGTGTGCTGAAGGTTTGCAGACCTTTTCTTAAATTGCCACACACACAATACAACAGCTGAAGGGGTGGGAATATCACACAGGGAGCCTGGCATCTGAGAGGCATTACAACACATTAATGCAGCTGTACAGGTTTCTTGGTATAAGCAGTTTCTTCTTGAGGGAATAAATATAATTTTCTGAAAGGGGAAAACAATAACAGAGCTACAGAGCTGGTATCTATGGAAACTTAAAAACTACGCTTGAGAGAGAGTTGAGGAATGGCAGGATGATAAGCATTAAAGACCTTAATGACAAGTGTTAGAGTTGACATGTCTCTCACAGGAGACTTGCAAACTTGAGGTTTATATATGAAAGAAGTTCTTGATCAGAAGGACACTCTTCCATTGTCAAAAGAGCACAGATTCTACATAATTTATCAGCCCACTAAGCATTCTCTGTAGCCATGTCCTGGCTGTGTAGGAGAATGTCATTTAGAGAGATACAGATCATGTCAAAGGTGATCCAACCTTTTCCAAAGCTTGGAAAACTCACTACATGATATGTATGACATAAAAAGGCTCAGCTCCCAATGTGGCTCTGAACTAGAGACCAACACAGGGTGACAATTAAAGAAAAAGCTGTCAGATCATGAAGGCTTTGTTAACAGATGGTAACTGACAGCAGAATAATAGGGGACTTTAATGGTATCTGCTACTTACACCTATAATAACAAAAATGCCCTTTTCTTGTTAATCTCAGGACCTGGTAATTATTGACAGGGGGGATTAGCTTGTTCTGAGAATTGCACTGTATTTTGTAGTTATTGAACCAGTCCTCAGTGGCAATTCAGAAATGGGAATCCCATCACCTTTTATCTTCCGTCAGCTGTTAATATTAACATTTTTTTAACTCTTGATTTCATTTATACTGCCTTCCATGTTCCAAGTGACCTCACCCTGTTTATAAAAAAACATTTCTTTTCCTAAATCTTTCTCAAAAGATTTGAGCTTTCAACTAAGAGATTCAAGGAGTGGCCTTTCAGTGTCTTATTCATAAAAAAACAGCTTGTGACATTGCTTTGCATTTTCACAGAAACTTTTCCTAGAAACAGAAGTGTACAATGGAGAGGATTCTTGGCAATCAGCAGATCAGTGGTGATAAACCAACCAGAAAGTGTCATCTTAAAATATTCTTCTACTTAGTCATCTGTGATAGAGAACTAAGAAAAATTAGGGTTGTTTTATTCCCTATGGCCATAATTTGATATGGTGATAGCACCTTCATTTTCTTATGCAAAATCTTATACAAATTTTGCTCCTGAGGTAGTGTCAGGAGAGATCCTCCCTGAACAGCCTTTTTTCTCAGCTGCAGAGGCAGCAGAACAGCACATTCATCACCAAACCCTGAGCAGTCTCCATTCCAGTTCCAGCTTCCTAACAAGACTACCTAAAACCAGCAGCAGTGCTGCTTTAAATGAACCAGCTGTCTTTTCCAGCTGCTGCTTCAGCAGTCTGCTCTCCATCTGCTTTGGCTCCAACAAACCAGTCATGTTTTGAAGGATCCACTTCTATCCCCAGATAACCTAATGAGATCAGGATCCCACTTGAAAAACAAGTATTTCTTCTCCTGCTGTTTGTTCCTAATCTGCATGGAACACCCAATGTTAAAGGTTCTGACCTGGGGAAAAGAAGAATAAAAAGAAGGTGACTGTGAACGTCTGTCCTGCGAGCACAGTTGGTGAGGAGCAGTGTAGCTGTGGTGATGGAATTCTTTAGCTGTAGAGCCCCATCCTTTCCTTTCTGTGCAGCTTCCAGCAGCCAACTACCAAGGATTATCTCTGTCACCTTCCCAGATATTGAGGGAAGCTGACTGGCTTGCAGTGTCCTGCATCTTCTTGAAGATAGCAGTGACATTTTTTTCCTTCTTTGAAACCTTCCCTGACCATCAAGACCCTTCAAAGATAATCAGGAGTGGCCTCACAGTGACACTGAGCAGCTCCCTCAGCACTTCCCATCAGCTCCCCCAGACATGTGCATGTCCACTGCATTTAAATGCTCCCTGATTTGTTCCTCCCCTACTGATGGTATGTCTTCCTTGCTCCAGGCTTTCCCACTGGCCTCAAGGGCCTGGAATTTCTGAAGGTGAAGTCGTGGCCTCCCACAACGCTGCTGTGCTGTCTGGAGGTCCATACAGCCATAAATCACCACAGCACCCAACTGAGGCTTTTCTTTCCAGCTGCTTTAGTTCAGCATTGATGGAGAAACAGCTCTATTTTCATAGTAGCAGATGGGAAAAGAGGGGGGAATTGATCTTTGCAAAGGGATACTTACAGATACGACATTTTTTTTTCCTTTCAGAAAAGCAGATCCCAGGTGAAGTGTACCTTCATCTCCTTTTAAAGGATGAAAAAGCACTGGAATGTTGGAAGTGCCTTTCAAAACTCAGTTTACAAAAGAGCACACTGGGTCATGGGGCTGAGCCTCATCAGCCAAAGATGAACTCATTATAACCCCTTCATTAAGGACAGATGTTTGGCTATCCTTTCTTAAAAACATCTAATGCTGGAAGCTTCTCAACACTGCCCAGAAAATTTCCAGAAGTATCCTTTTTCCTAATGTCTGGCATAATAATCTCAATCCCTTTTTCCTAATGTCTAACATAAAAATCTCAGTCTATTCACTTTTTCACAGCTGGTTGAAACCATTATTTTGATCCTCTGGATTATAACATAAGGGAAATAAGCAGAAAAAAGAAGCGGAAGCAATCCTGCTATGGAAAATGTTCTTTGTGCATTTCAAAGTACTATGCAAAACCAGTGACAGCATTTGTCATTACTCTCTGGTAATTACTTTTGTGTTATTAACTGCTCTTTGCTGCTGAACTCTGTAGATGCTTCCAGGCCAAAGACACCTTAAGCTCTGTCCTGTCACTTCTTTCCTTTTGGACAAACTTTGTCTAGAAAGCAAAGGTCCAGTTGTACTGTCAGATCTCCTGCAGGTTAGAGTGGTAGCAGCAGGGATACTGTCACTCATGTTGAGTGTTAGTTTTCTCCTGTACCTCCAGAAGTCATAACTCAAAGGCCACAGCAGTGTCACAGTCATTGCCCAGCTCGTGGAAGTCACGGCACTGAACGATGCTAAGCAATACTTATGTGTCCTTGCACTGTGTCAGCTGCATAAAGGCTCAGTACTTTCAGCACAGAAATAATAAAGACCATGAAATGTTTGTTTGTTACCTGCAGGGAAGGCCTTATCCTGACCTAAGAGATGAGATAGATACAGAGAGGCTCAGCTTGTTCATGTCAGTGTTGTCTCAGGAGTGTTGGGAGGGATATGGTAGCTTACAACAGCTGAATAATGGGTCCCTTATTCAGAAATGAGAATATTGATTTGGCTACAAAAATGGAACTGAATTGGAGAAAACCCACGCTCTCTTGCTTTGCTTTTCACTTTCTGAAAGATGAGAAGACATTGGAGTGTCCTTTAGACCACTCTTGCTGTGAGTGTGGGCTTGTCTGCTTCTGCTGCAGGCCCCATTACTTCCCAGAAGAGTCAGGATGTGCTGCCTCCAAAGCACTTAATCAGTGGGCCTCATTCACTCCATTAGCAGCCTCCAGGCTGTGAGTTCCCACAGACAGAAGTCTGTGCAAACAGGAGCTCTGAGCTGTACGCTGACACAGAGCATGTGTCACATTGCCTGAGAGGACACTGCTTTAAGGAATAACAAGCATTTGAACCAAGTGGATTGTTTAAGTGCTGTCCTCCCATCAAACCTGCTGGGCTGCCGTTATTTATTAATGTTCCTTTTGTACAGATAAGCTGCTGTGCCGTGACACAGGTGCTGCAGCACAGCTGGCACATCCTGTCTGGTACACTGAGGACACTGCACAGCATGTGAAGTAGGTTGGTGTGACCCTGTGTGTCTTTTATTTCTTTTTCCTCTATGCAGAAATACCAAATACAGTATTTTCTGCTGGAACATGCAAAAGCAGCTGATGTTGTACGGTTTATGTTAATGAAAGAGGTGGAAGAACAAGTTCTCTTTAGTGAGCATTCTCTGTTTCTAAATGGAATTGCAGTAACAATAGAAAAAGAAATACAAAGACAAACTATCTCAATGATAACTCTTCCTATTGGAATATTAGTGTCACAATCTGTAGCTCAGGAACTGGCTGTAAATTCTTTCATTATACAGTTCTCATCATTTATCTGTCTTCTCTAAGAGGAGAGGACCAGCTTGTCACAGAACATCATGCCTATTATATGTGAACGTGAAAAAAACTGTTCATTTTAACACTAAAAAACCTAAAAATTTCATGCTTGAATTACAGGCTTAATTTCAGTCTCTCTTGGTACAAAGTCTTTCCAGATTTTAGTTCCCTTTGGTCGCAAACTGAAAAAACCTTTTCTGGTTTCTCCCTTCATTTTTTTAAAAAGTGGTGAGCAAGCCACAAATATTTCAGTGTCCTCTCCTCTGGGTCTGTAAGAACATGCAAACTTGCCTGTTGCCTTCTGTCCTGTTCCTTTCATGCATGTTCTTTTTGGTGTCATGCTGCATTCTGAGGCTGATGTGCTGAGTGGCTACACTCCATTCAAACAGGGCAGGTGCTCCTGAGTGCTTCAGTTTTCTTTCCATCAACAGGATGCTCTATTTGCCACCAGGGCATTTAATCTGCCCTTTTGGTGTCCCTTCTCTTTGGGTATAATCCAAAGTACTCAATTCACACATCCCCCTGGCCGTGAGGGATGCAGAGCCTCAGAAGCTGTCTCTGTGTTTTTAGTTTCAAATGGCCACATATAGTACACGGCACCTGAAGAGTAAACTTTGAAGGCTCTTTTTTAAAATATTTGGTTTCCTTGTAATGCTGCTCAGGGTTGGGACAGTGGAGAATGAGTGTTTGACGATCTGGGAAATCAGGTCCTCCGTGCAAATAAGATTTTCTAAAGCCCACAAGTCGGGGTAAGGATGGATCCACCCTGGTTCTGAGCTGTCTCCTCATTCCCTGTGAGCATTGTTGCACACTGATGGTGCTGTACGTGGCAGGGAAAGCTGTGAGCTGGATTGAGCCTGTGGAGATCCAGTTATCTGTGGGGTTACCTACAGAATTTTGTGCTTGAGGGGGACTTGCAAAATTACTGACTTTGCATACTTTTGATATAATTAAGACTATTTTTCACGCTGGGGATTTTTACTTATACGTGTCTGCTTGCAGTGCTGGATATTTGCTTTGTGCTCTTCGTGTGCTGGAAAGTGAGGAGGGAAGTTAGCAAGGGAGACAGTTCATTAGCAGCAGTCCTGTCTCAAGGAAAATCTCTAGTTAATTTGTGAAGAAGCCTGCCTGTACAGACATAGCACTGGATTGTCATCAGGACACAGTGTTCTGCTTTGCTCCCAACACAAAAGATATATCTAAAAAAAAGAGTATAAAACCAACATCAGCAACTTGGCATTTATTTTTTTTTTATTTTTAGCTGGACAAGATACATTTCCCATCTCAGTGGAAATCTCTGCTACATCATAGACACTATTACAGAGTGGAGATGTATACAAAGGAAAGAAATGCAGTAGCTTCAAATACTTCTAAATTTATAATTTTTATTTTTGAAGGTGAGAGTTGCAGCTACTTAAAGGACCACCAGAGGGGAAATTGGTTTGGATAAAACTAAAGGGGTAATTCAAAAGAAAAATACTAATTTATTTTACACTACTTAATATTTATTTAGTTAGTTAGCCCAATTTAAAGATAGGGGTTGAAATGCATCTCTTTATTTTCATAGTTGAATTAAAACACCTCCCTAAATAACCAAAATATGTTGTGATATTTTGGAGGGAAAAAACCTCCTTTTTTGATACAAACTGTTCTGTTAATTGAATAGATTGCAGTTGTTAGGGGTCACTGGGTCACACATTCTATTGTTTTATAACCCACAGACCTTAGAATGTACCCCAGTACCCGCTGCACCAAGCACAAAACCTGTATTTTGTCTGAAATATTTTTTTCCTGAAAGGCCTTCAACATATTCTTAAAACTCCAAAATACCTTAAGAATTCCATTAGAAAAAGGAATTGGCTTTATAATTTAAATGTGTAAGTAGTTCTATGGTGCATCATTATTACACACACACATTTATGGAGCATGTAGTAAAATTACTGTGATTATGCACAGATTGCAGAGCACAGAAAAGCAAATAGACAAGTCCAGTGTACTCTGCAGCCTTTATTCTGGCTTCTAATGCCCCAGATGAACTGGCTGTCTCTCCCTGCTCTGACTAGCAGTGGAAGTAGCACATTTCAGAGAGCTCCAACCTTCCAAACCACCACCTGCCAAGACAATCATAAGCCCACTGACAAGTGCTTGTCAGAAATCACTTCAGGCTAATTGGTCCCTTTTCTGACACGCTTCAGTAGCTAATTTTTAAGACCCCAAATCCATCACTACTACACATTAGTCATCAAAGATAACCACACAGCTGTCCTTTGGAAAAATAACCTCAAGGACTTGAACTATCACAAAACCATAGAAGAATTGTTTTTAAATAGCCATGTTCAAATTTGAACTGAAACTAAAGGAAGCACTGATCAAAACAACATATCTCATCACCAACAGCTGCATTCTTTTGCATCATTGGTAAATTTGATTTTGTTTTGTTTACAGTGAATGGAGAGGTGCAACGATCATGCAAAATCACTAGTGCAAGTGATTTTCATTCTTTTCAAACATGCCTTCTTCCTGCATAATTATGCCTAACTATTTGTTGTGTTCTGCATCTGCAGTTATCATGATTTCATCCTTCTAGTTAATCACAGCATCTCTGCTCTCATTTCAAACATGTGGTCAGCAGCTCTAGAGGGACAGGCAGTTAAGGGGCCAGTGATGGCAATGACGCCTTTTCTTACCAATGCCAGTGAAAATTTTGACAGAAATAGGGCAAAATACATCATTCCCTCTGTTATACAATATATAAATCTCACAGTATTAGTCATAAAGCCAAAGCCTGTTTACAATTTCTGTTTTTGACCAAGGTCCCTCTTTATTCCCATCAACCCTCGATTTCAATTTGAACATCTGTTGGAACAATCTGCCTGCCTATTGTTTGTCTCCAGAGAAAGGAAACATTTTGCTGTGGGCTGTGTTCCTTTTGGATCTCTGCAGCCAGTT
Source organism: Manacus candei (assembly GCF_025592945.1). Classification (NCBI taxonomy): domain Eukaryota; kingdom Metazoa; phylum Chordata; class Aves; order Passeriformes; family Pipridae; genus Manacus; species Manacus candei. Next base: position 7,215,616 of record NW_026138113.1, read on the forward strand.
GATGACCCCTTGCCTAAGACTTGTTTTATTCTTCTGGGGCTCTTGACAACTTTGAAGCCTCTAAAAGCGGCTGCTTCTTGGCTCTTTGAAGATCTTCCTCCAGAGATGAGTATCTGGAGAAGGGACCTACCCAAACCTAAGGGAGCATGATCAATAGCTCTTCTGTTGTAGATGAATCTTAGTCAAGCTCTCTACATGAACTTGAATTCTCCAGCATTACAAAAAGAAAAAAAGGAGAGGAAAAAAAGCCCACCTAAATTAGATCAGTTCTCAGTTGGACCCAGTTCTAGTGAAGCACTTCACAGAATCACAGAGAGGTTGGAAGAGAACACTGGAGGTCATTGATCCTGCTCAAAGCAGGGTTCCTAGAGCACCTTACTTTGTCTGCTCTTCAGTGGATCTTAAAAACACAACCTGCAGTATCCTCTGCAGTGAGCAGAAAGGCTAACATCTGTTTTACCACCTTATTAAGGAAACAAGGTTCAGTGTGCAAGGTCATTCAGCTGAAATTTCACATTTCTGAAGATTAAGGAGTTAGCAATACCAGGCATGTTTGTGGTTAAGAAAAACTCAGCGCTCAGCAGTAAGAATCTTGGAAGCAGCTAATGCGAATTGCAAGAAAAGAAGGGTCTAGAGACATGAAAATCCAAATAAGCAATGCTGTTATTGTTGGTTTTTAAATATGAGGCGGCTGCTAGAACAATTCTAAACCCAGCCAGTAGCTTCCTGAAGAAGCCAATATTGAGAAGATGCTGAAAACTACTCAAAACACACTAGAAAGCACACATGAGAAAGCATCCTCTGGTAATAGAGAGAAGCAGTGGTAGAAGCAGATGATTTCCAGCTCTAACGTTTACAACTTCTGGAAGACAGATATCTTGATCTCAGTGGTATGGCTCCCTCTTTGATAAATGTAAATATTGGGATGCAAACTCGTATGGGAAGCTCCAAAATAGTTCATAAGAAAATAACTGGATTTGACTTTTTGAGGGAATGAAACTGAACAGGTTTTCAAAATTTAATTGCCTTTCTAATTAGGTTCAGTTTATTTAGGTTTCCAATGGTTTAAGCTTCTACTGCTACAAAAGGAAATCTAATGACAGATGAAATACCTGTCAAAGAACATCAGTTATGTTACCCAGTATATAATAAGCCAACTAATTAACAGCAATCTACAGTCATGTGACACCATTCATCCCCTGCCATAAACGTGGTTTGCAAATGAATTACTGAAACATATGCAGTAAAAAATATTAACTGCATTTTATAGTGCTCAAATGGAGACCTAGAAAGACTAAAGTGATTGCCATGGCAACAAAGAAAATGTGTGCAAAGACGAGCAAAGTACACAGAAATGTCTTCTGTAGCAGTCTCTTTCTAAATTTCTTTTTTCTTTTGTGTATATTTCTTGTTTCTTTCCCATCACTATCACAGCTCTGCTGGCTTGTGTCAGCTGCTTATTCCACACATTTCATTGATATTTTATGATTTCCAAGCCTTATATTGACTAATAATTTTTTTCTTTGCATGCCATAAAATTATGTGATCTTTTAATTCTATTTGTAATTTAAGGTTGCCTTGCAGTGGGACATGATTAACAAGACACTATTTTAAGGCATAAACAACCTGTGCTCTCAGCTGAGATGGATATATGTCCTTTAACTGTTTCTTCAGTAAAAACCAGTACAATACTACAAGAGAATTGTCTTTTACAAGGATTGTGGATAATTAACTGAACCTGTGGAAGTCTTATATAATGGAACACAGTCTGCCCCCAGCTATTCTGCAAACGGAACAAATAGGGATAAATGGATTGTCCTGATCACCAGTCTTTCACCCAGGTGGGAAAGAACTGATCTGCCCATTTTGAGCCTGAATTCATTGTATCTCTTTGGAGAAAAATAATCCAAACATTTAAATAATATATGGACTTACATGCCCATAGTTTTACAGTTATAGAGCACTATGGCCATACAGTTACTTCTATGCATATGAACAGGCAAGACTGTGGGCCTAAGGTTATGGACATAAATCTATAATAGTGGAGATTTAACAGCAGATATCTAAAATGTATAACAGAATGAGGTTTTTTTGGTTGCTCTTCACTTGCTACCCCTTTCTTTCCTTTTGTATCCACCTCATGCCTTTTATTGAATCCTTTATTTAGCTCCTGTGCTCAGGAAAAGAGCTTGTTCAAAGCTTGGCTCCTGTAGTCACAAAACCAGTCTGGCTTCTCATGGATCTTCCAGGCTATCTTTGATATTCTGCTTTTCCTCCCTTTTATTTGGGCTTTCTTGTTTATTTGTTTAGTTTTTCCCTTCCTGTTGTGTTTGCTATTTCTGGCCTTTCATGCTGATAGTCTCTTTTCAATCTAGGTGTTGAAAAAAATAGAAGACAAAGAACATCCCACCAGGGGACTAAGTGCCAAAAGAGGACCTTCTTTCCCTTGGTGGAATATTCCTCTTCCAGTCCTTTTCTTTCAAAATATTCTCTTTCTTCCCATTCCTATTGTGAAAGTTATTGTTGCTGTTCCTCTGTTATCTTTCCTCTCTCTTTGATTATTTCTTACTTTTTTATTTTCTCTTTTTGACCATTACTCTATTCCTCCTAACTCAGTGTACAGCTTGAATAAAATTTTGTTAGTATGTGTTGCTGAGGTTAGATTAAAAATCTTTCTTCATTCAGTGAAGTTTCCTTCATATCAGAGACATTCTTCTATGTGCATATAACCAGTGTGTATTGCCTACTGTAGAATCTCAATGCTGTGGATTTATAGCAAAGAATTTGTGTGAATAACTGTGTCACTTCACTCTTTAAATATGGGGGATTTCATTTCTAATATAATGCCATGTTCAGTGGTACTGCAGGTTTTGTAGGGACAATCTCATAATTCTTAATTACTTACAGAATCATACAATGGGTTGGGTTAGAAGGGACTTGAAAGATCATCCAGTCCCAACCCCCTGCCATGGACAGGGATACCATCCACCAGCCCAGGTTGCTCCAAGCCCTGTCCAACCTGGCCTTGGACACTTCCAGGGATGGGGCAGCCACAGCTTCTCTGGGCAACTTGTGCCAGGGCCTCCCCACCCTCCCAGGGAAGAATTTCTCCCAATATCCAATCCAACTTCTTGATTCATTCTCTTCCCAGCTCTACTCGGAAGCCTAACCTTACCAAAAAAAAAAAAAAAATAAAAAAAAAAAAATAAAAAAAAAAGGGGGGGCGTTTGGGGGAGATTTAGATGTTTGCCTGGAATTTTGTAACTAATTACGATAGGTGAAAACTACATGAGTGTGGTTAAACATGCATGCCCGGTATAATGGTTAAATCCTGACAGAAGAAAAGTCCAGGGGACTAAGACATTCTCTTTTCTTCTGGGGTTACGAGGGACAAAGGTCGATTTCAGTGGCCCTTTGGCAGCTCCGACTCGTGCGATGTTGGGATGCCTTGGGCTCTTGGTTTCCTCTGAGCGGGTCATGCTGTGGGCATTGCGCTGCTGCTGCCCAAGGAGCGATGCTCGGGAGCCAAGGGCGGCGTTTGGCCGCGCTGTCAGAGATCTCAGGCAGCCCCCGCGTGGCCGCTGCTGTGCCGGAGCGATTGTTTGGGCTTTAATCGCTGCCGGCGCTTGTGGGCCCAGCTCAGAACAGGCGGAGCTGCCTGAGGAGAAGAGTTGCGGTTGTGGAAGAGACCGGACGGGAGACGCCGGGGGTTCATATTTTCAGGTGTCTTTTGTGTTTGTGTAGGGACCGGTCAGAGCTCAGAGCGGAGCGGGCCTGCCTGGCCTTCAGAGAATTCCCTTCTGTTGCGGGGGTGAGACCTTTTTTCCTTTTTTTTTTTTTTTTGCCTAATGTTTGTTTGGCGCTGGTTTTGGAGGGTTGTGTGGTGGGGTTTTTTGGTTTTGTATGGAGTGTTCTTTTCTTTTTTTCTTTTGAGGGGGGAGATGGTTGGGTGTTTGAACATTTCCGCGGCCGCGCGTCCCTCCATGCGCCGCAGATCCCTCTGCGCAGGGCCGGAGCAGCCCCGGCGGCCACGCTGTGTGCGGAAGGGCGCTCCTCGTCCCCGCTGTCCCGGCTGCCAGGAGCGCCCCGGTGGATGGGTTGGGATGACAGGGGCAGGTTCCCAAGGCTCTTCCCCGCTCCGGAGCGAGCCCCTCCGGGCTCGCGGGCCCCGGGGAGCGGCGGGCGCTGCTGAGGGGACCGCGCACCAACGGCCGCTGCTGCCCGCAGCCAATCACGGCGGAGCGCTGGCTGCCGCCAGCCAATGAGAGCGGGGCGCCGGAGCGGCCGGTCGGGAGGGGGGCGCGGCCGTTGTGCCCGGGCGGTTTGAAGGCGGCGGTCGGTCGGTCGGTCGGTCGGTCATGGCCGAGCCGAGATGGCTGGGGCCGCAGGGGGACGGCTGGGCACTGCCGCCCGGGAGAGCCGCCGGCGCACAGGACGGCGCCGAGGAGGCGGACAGAGGTGCGGGCTGCGAGTGCCGGGCGGGCAGGGAGGGGGCTGTGGGCTAGCCGGGAGGGACCCGGGCACTCCGCGCCCAGCGCTCGGGCGGTGCCGAGGGACGCGCGATGGGCCCGGGGCGGCTCCGCAGCTGCAGTGCGGGCCGGGCTGCCCGAGCTGCTCCAGCCCGGCTCGGCTCGGCTCGGGTCTGCCCCGGGAACCGGGATCAGCTGTCTTTATGCATGTTCCAAAATAATTTGGGTTATTGCTTGATACCATGTCTGGGTGATGTAGGCGGGGTTAAACAAGGCCTGATATGTACATGAATGGCAATGTAATACCTAAAGGGTTTTAGATCTTACCCGGAGAACAGAGTAAATTAGTACAGTAACTGTGGCTCCGGGCAGGTGGGGATAAATGAGACCCTCTTTGGGACAGGGTTGATGTTCTGGAGAAGAGAGCAACTAACCAAGTAGGATAGTCTCTTCACTAAGAATAATTCAGATGTGTTGTAGACAACAGGTTCATGATAGGTCTTAAGCTGAACAGGAATTCTGTGGGAATAGAGAAGTGAGTGATAACTGCATTGAACTGACAATTTGTGGGGTTTGCTTTGCTCCCTCTCCTCTTCCCAGACACAGATCAGGAAGATGCTGACTCCGGGAGTGACTCTGGCAGTCGTGGCAACGTGGGGACTGCTTTGGGAAGGGCTGTGCCAGATGGGAATGTGCTTCTTCCAGATATTTTTCACACCGATCATCTTTTCTTTTACGAGCGATTTAGTGCTTACCAGGATTACATCTTAGGTAAGTACTTTCAAAGTAGAAAAAGAAAGTGGTGTCAGTTTTCTTGTAGTGACTGTTTAAATGATCCAGTTGAAGTGGAGTCAATTGTATGTGAAGCTGGGAGATGCTTTTCATGCTGTAACCTCAGCTGCTCTAGGTGGTGGACCAGGAGGCAATGGTTTTGATATAAGTTAATAAAATCAGTATGATGGGAAGGCAGAGATGTTAACAGTGGATTCCGTGCCTGTTTTAGCTTGTCTTACTTGAATTTCTTTGTGTGTAGTAAGCCTGATTAAGATAAGGCAGAGGTTATGTGTTTAGTACCTTTGGCACTGAAATCTTCAGTACCTGGAGGGTTGAGTACTGGATCTCTTCTTCCAGAGAAGCCCAGAACAGATGCTTCTCCAACTCTCTCAATACTAAGAGAAACAGCAAAAATGCTGACTCTGACCATGAGCAAAACAGAAAGAAGAAAGAAAGAAGAAACAAAACTCTGGAGGTGGTAGAGGAACATTTGAACTGTGTTGCCTTTCATTTTCCAGTTATCTGAAGGACTTTTCTTTCATTCCTTGCATAAATGTACTGTCTTCAATTTTGTTTTAGCTGACTGCAAAGCTTCTGAGGTGAAGCAATTCATAGCTGAGTACCTGGAGAAGGTCCTTGAGCCATCTGGCTGGCAGGCAGTCTGGCGCACTGATGTGTTTCAGGTTGTTGTTGGGGTAAGTGGAATGTTGTTGCTCAGGCATTTTTCTCCAGTTAATGTCATTTGCCTCTGTAACAGACTGGTCATATACCTATGAAGTTTACCAGCTGGTAGAAAATAATAATAATAATAATAATAATAATAATAATAATAATAATAATAATAATAATAATAATAATGTTGTCATATCTAGGTGCCAGTGATGGCCAGAGCAATAGGAATTTTTTTCTAAGGGCTCATTGCTTGAAATGGAAGAGGGAACACTGAGTTGGTGTGAATGAGCTGTGAGGTAGAACTGCAAGGGCACAGAGGGGATACTCAGTCCAGAGCTGTTGGTTGTAATGTAGTTGATTTTTTTATGAGCAAAATTCTTCTTTTTAACCCACCTTGGTACTGACAGTGGCTCTTGTGCTTTGCATGCACCTGTCTTAGACTCAACTGGGACAATCCTTTTCTAGTTCTCTCAATGTCCAGGTCGTACATCTTTGTTGCAAGCCTTGGATGTTCAAACTTGCAGTTCCATTACATGGTTGAAGAGGGAAAAAGTTTGTACCCCCTCAGCTCTTCTGCCCAGTTATTGACAAAATGGCTTTCACTGGCCCAGACCAACCCTTGGATTGTTTGTATCCTGTGGGCACTTTGACAAATGAGTCCCAAAGAACTGTGAAGTGTTGATTTGTTTGAGTCTGAGGATATTGCTCTTGCCATTTTGTAAAAGCAGCAAAACAAGAAACCTAACTAGGGAGAAACTTCGTGGCCTTGTTATGAGCATTATGAGGGATTTGAATGAAGTTCTGAATGTGGAAAAGGCTCTCTAGGGGTGTGGTTCTGAGAGGCTTCATTCTGGGCTATCCCTTCAGCTGCAGAGGTGGCCTTGGCTGTACTGTGCCATTTGTGTTGGTTTGTGTGGGTCAGCTGGAAGCCAGTGTGCCCTCCTGACTTAGGCATGTCATGTCCCCCTTTCTCAGCTGGATCTAAGGTTCTTAGAGCTCTTCACAGCTCTTTGTTCCAACAGGTTGTTGATGTGGATTACTCGTCTCTGAAAGCAGTTGTGCAACTCGGTGACCCTTTCCAGTGCGAGTCACGGGACAGCAGCTTTACCTTGGAGTGCATGCAGGAACTCCTGGAGCTGAAGCAATATCAGATCCTGCTGCAGGAGCTGTGGGTTGTGTATGATGAGTCAGGAGAGTTTGACCAGACAGCACTGGCTGTAGAGCATGTCAGGTAGGACAGTTACACTCTGCTAATACCCTGTGGGTCATGTCCTGAAGTCTTGTGGCCAAAACCAAACAAGAAAAAAGAGGATCCAAAGAGAGTCAGTCCCGTTTTTCAAATCCAGCTTTTAGCTGTTTACTCTCTTTTGATGAAAGTGGGACTCAGGCCATTATGAATTTTGAACTTAGACACACAAAATAAAACTCTTTATGCAGTTAAAAAGCAAGCAAGAAGATGATTTCTCTGTATACTAAGCAGCTTACTTGACAGTAGCACTGATTTGGAGAGCGGTGATGCTTTGGGACGAATTCTCAGATTGGTTCCATTTGTGTTTCCAGTGCTGTTGCCTCTGCTCTCCTCCTTTCTATGATTAAACTCTTACTTTGCTTCAAAAGGTTCTTCTACCAGTGGCTCTGGAGGACCTGGGACGAGGAGGAGGAGGATGAGTTTGATTACTTCGTGCGCTGTGTTGAGCCTCGACTGAGATTGTGAGTGCAACACCTTTGATGTTCTTGTGGCAGAACCACAGGAAAGTGTCATGTGGGAATAGTGGCTCACAACTAGATGTAAAAAACCCCTGTGCACCAATAAACCAAAGCAAGTTTGTTCTAACAGCATTCACTGTCCGATGGTCAAACTTTGTATGGGGAGAAGGCCCAACTGAGGTTGCCACTTGATTTCTGAGCCCTGGTTTTGCCTTTAATCCTTGTCTTTCCATCAGACAGCACCCCAGCAATAACCATCATCACACTGGTACAAGTTGTAATCCTAATTTAAGCGGTGCTTATGCCTCTGGCTTTTTCTGGGGTGAATTTCTGGTAATTGTGTACCGTCTTTCAAGGTGGATGGGCACCTATTTAGAAAGTCAAATGTTTGTATCTGTTCAGATTTTCTGTTTTTGCTACTTTGAAATGAAATGTGTAATATAATAATATAGGCTGCAGAGAATCTTCACTAAAGTAGTGATGCAAAACTGCTCAGGTTCTCTGCAATCTTGTATTTGATCTCTGAGACTTGTAGATGACCCCTTGCTCTGAATTGCAGGCATTATGACATCCTTGAACACCGTGTGCCTTCTGGGCTTGTAGCTGATTACCAGAACTTGTTGTCTCAATGTGAAAAGCTCTATGGGAAGTTTCTAAACGTGAGGAACAGCATCTCAACCAGTGACTCGGACTCGGAAGTAGAAAACGTCTCCATGGTGGAAGGACTCAAATTGTATGAGAAAGTAGAGCACTTAAAACAAAAGCTAAAAGTGATTGAGAATCCTCAGCTGAGGTACTTGGTGGGTTTGTGCAAGGAGGAGGCCCTGAGCAAAATAACATGATACATAGGTTGTGTTTTCTGAAGAAGGAGCTGATGGCTGTGTTGTTCTTGTTGTAGGTATGTGTTTGGTTACCAAAAGTATGGAAGTCTCCAGGCTAAAGGACTGAGGACAACGGGTACCAAGGTCATACATGTTGTACCGTCAACCATTAAAGCAGATGAGTTCCAGTGGATGATGATGGACAAACTTTCCCCAAAATCTGGTGGTGAAGATGTCCAAGTGCAGGTGCAGTAATAGGAATTGTCTGCTGATAGTTTTTCCCCTCATGAAACAAAGCGGAAGAATAAGTTAATTTATCATGTGAAAGATATTACATTTGCCCAGAGCTGGTTTTTTGTCAGTTCAAAAAAAAAAAGTCACTGTAATTTATACAATAAGTGGTAATACTGGATGATACAAATAATTCTTTTTTATTTTGTTTACCTTCTGTCACCTATTTCTTCAGTAAATCATGGCAAGTCACTTGAGGCACAATTCAGATGTTTGCTACAATTCCTGAATTCAGAGCAGAAACTGTGTATTATTGGTGCCATTACAAAGGGTTTCTTTACAAAAGCAGCAACATTTAATTGAAAAGCAAAGTCTAAGGGCATAAATGCATCCATTTTTATAGCATTCTTCAGGAGCTGATTGTTGTTCTTTTTGTCTTTTGCAGGTTCACAGTGACCTCCTGACAGCTGTAAGTGCCTGCTATGAAGGAGACACAGTTGTCATCTTTCCTGGGCATTACATTGTAGATGGCGTGTTCTGCATTGCTGACTCAGTTGAACTAGAAGGTAGAAGGTTTGATAGCACAAAGGTCCATGAAAGAAGGAAATGGAATGAATTAAACTAGCTCTGCATAAGGATTTACTCTTTGCAGAGTTTGCTGGGAACATTTGCTTTTTTCTGCTGTTTCTGCTCTAGTGCCATGTCTAAGGCAGGGTGGAGTAAGTTCTCTCATTAGCCATGGTGCAAATAAACTGCAGATATTGCTGATTAATGGTGAATTTATTATTTCCTCCTGTTTATCTGTATAAATTGTGATTACAAAGGTAATAGAGAGGATTCTACAGGATTGTTGTGATCTAGGAAGCACAGAAGTAATTCTGAGAGGCTTCAGTTTTTAGAGCCACTGACTTGAGTACTTGAGAGATGTCCTTGTTTGCATGTCTTAAACTGCTTCAGGGGTACACTGAGCCCCACGGTCAGTACAGCCCTGGGGAATGCAGAGGGAAGGAGCCAGGGGCTGTTGGAACTTGGTTTACGGCACTTGGAGCACATCAGCAATGACTGTATTTTGTGAAGCATGTGGGTAAAGGAGGCACCTTTTGGTGTAACACATTTTTTTCTGTAGAAACAGACACAGCATATGTCATTCTATGATTTTTCTTGCAAAATATTTGTGTTTAAAATCCTTTTGCCTTGTCTAGGATGTGTTTCTCCTCACTCTTCTTGATAACTCAGTGCAATTCCTCTGCTTTAGGCAGGCCCATTCTGTTGCAGTGTAATTGTTTATCGCTGGGGCTTGTGCAGCTCACATACTTATACAGTGGCATTTTTATCTTGTCAAAGCTTCTTAATGGGAAGAAGGGTGAGAGTTTAATTTCTTGCCTTTCTGGACTTCAATTTTTCTTGCCCTTTTTGTTTTATGAGTGTTGTTTTCTTTCTTGCCCATCTCTTGTGTCTTTGATTTATACAGATAAACATGCTGATAGCCAGTGTACTTGCAGGATAAGGAACCTTGATAAAGTGCTTTATTTATCTCAAGACTGACATTGATCTCAAATTGTGTGTGGTGGTATTTGTTGCTTTTCAAGCTTTGAGGAAGCAGTAATACAAATGCTGCAGTAGCACCCCTTAAAGGATGAGGTGCTCTATTTTAAGGAGCAAGGCATAGAAGTGAGAACTTTGGCCTTAGCAAATGTGAGCTCAGTTACCCATTTGTTCAACTGTCTCAGCTAATTTTGCATTTTGTTGTGTGCCATTCCAGTAAGGTAAATTTGAGTTGGGTTCTGAGTGCCTGTACCTTGGCACAGAGGGGCCCAGGGAAGGGTGTAGCCTGGCACTTGGTAGAAAATCCTATTCAGTGTATTAGTACTTCAAGTTTTAAACCTCCATCTTTAATTTAAAGGTCTGTTAGGTACTGAGCACCTCTTTGTCACCAGTTATGCTTCACACCTGCACCTTCCCCTCTGCTTTCAGGCTATGGGATGCCAGATGATATCGTGATAGAAAAGCAGGGCAAAGGAGACAATTTTTTTGACTGTACAGGAGCCGATGTGAGGATCTCCGGTTTGAAGCTGGTGCAACACGATGCTGTGGAGGGGATTATAAGTAAGTGTCAAAGCATCCTGACCTTTTTGTGACTCTTTCATAATTTAGTGTTAGAATTAAAGCTGGGACCCAGTGTTGGAGTTCACTAGTTCCAACAAAATATTCTAGAGAGGAGCCCTACAGGTATAACTATCAAAGCTTCCTCCTCTTCTCAACTTGCTTCTAATGTGGTCATCAAAATAACTTATACTCTGTACTTCCAAGCTGTTGTGGGAGTTTTATCACAGTGCAAAAATGCTACAAGGCTGTCTATCTGTAGGAGGGCTTTGTCTTTGCATGACTGTTTCATCCAGCAATAACTGGTTTCTGTGCATGCAGATATCCATCGTGGGAAAACCACCCTGGAGAACTGTGTGTTACAGTGTGAAACCACAGGCATTACAGTGCGGATGTCGGCTGAGCTGGTGATGAAGAACTCTGATCTCTACGGGGCCAAGGTAGAGCCTAATCCTTAACTCTACCTTATTTCCTAAATTAAACTGAAGGTTTCTGTTTGGAAGTGGTACAGCCAGTCACAGCGTGACTTCTGTCGCTCTGGAGAGAACCTTTACAAATTAATTTGAGACAGCTACACGTTATTGAGTTGAAGAGATTGGTCCCAGGGGTCTTGTATCCTCTGACAGTGTCTACTGAAATGTCTCATGCTGGTTTGAGTGTGATGATGGGAAATGATGTTGCAGCAGCAGACATCTATGAAATAATAACTGATGCATTGCTGGAGTGATTCACATCCTGCAATATTTTTAAAGTGATTTTCTGTTTTCTCTGCCTGTACATAGTTTGCTTATGAAACCTTGTGTTTGTTCTGCAAGTGAAATGCCCTTTTGGACTCCTTGTCCATGGATTCTTACAGAAGGATGATAAACACAGAAATGAGCTGTGATTAGGACATTTTGAAGAATGATGGGGCTTGGGGTGTTGAGAGGGATGATTAAAGAACAAGAAAGTAATGCAAGGCTGTGCAGCTACTCTTCACCTGGCTTTTATGGCCTGGTGGCAATAATACAATCCCTGTGGCCTCAACCTTGAGTCTTGCTTTTTAATTTGTGGTAACAAAATTTTGCATTGTGCAATCTGGGAGGTGAACACACAGATCTGCAACGGAGTCATCAAGTGATATTGTAAATGTGCCTCAACTATTTGTGAACTGCTGCCAATTGTGTCTTGCAGGGAGCTGGTGTGGAAATTTATCCAGGGAGTACGTGCACCCTTCGCCGCAACAGCATCCACCACTGCAAGGAGGGAATACTCATCAAGGTCAGTCCCAGGCACAATGCACTTGTTTTCCAAAAGCCTACAGCTGCTAGAATTAGTGCCAGTAACTCAGGTTTAGGTTGGCTTAAAGCCTGGCTGCATTATGCTGAAACTCCTACATGTCACATATGATGATAATGGTACTTGTTTTGCCTTGGGTTGGCCACCACAGCAGTCAACTGGTTTGATTTCTTATCTGCCAGAAAGAGAAAATGCCTTTTGCAATGCCACTTGTATAGGCAAATTATCCAACCCTAGCCAATACACAGAACTGATTCCACCTAAAACTGGAAGACTTCAGCAGCCCTTTAGCTGGACATGACGTGTGGGATTTTTCTTTTGTTTTCTGCAGAGCTTCTTAGATGAGCCTTATGATGTTCCCAAGATAACCATGGTTAAGAATGTGATCCATAATAATGAAGGATATGGTGTGGTCCTGGTTAGACCAGGACCCTCGGAGGTAAAGGGTGCTTCAGCACAGGCAACAAAAGGTATTGATTTTTCTCTTCTTAGAAGAAACTCCTAAAACTAGTAAATCTAGTATACCCAGGCTTTTGGACTGAATAATTCATAATTTGTATTTGAAATGTGTGGCTGTCACGAAGTAGCAAACCAAAGAGTGAGTGGGCTGAGGTGAAGATGTTAAGACTGAAGAAAATGAATTCCATGAGGTTTTAGTGATGGGGCTGTTTTGCATGACTGTGGTGACACTCTTACTGTTTCCTGCCTTAGGAGATACACAACCTGCCCAGTCAGGTGATGAGACAGCCTCTGTGGAGGAGGTGGGGCAAGAACAACAACCTGAGTGTGTGACTGATGAGTTGGAACGTTATGAGCGAGCTGGGACTTCTGGGCAAACTGAAGGCAACTGTGAGATTGCAAATGAACTTGGGGCTACTGCTGCAAAGAAGAGCAAGAGGCACAAGAAAAGACTGAGTGAACTGGGAATTACAGAAGCTGATGAAAGCTTCCTATCCCAGGATATGTTTGTCTCTGTTGAGGGCAATCAGTTCAAGTGGAATGGGAAAGGAAGTTTTGGTACCTTTGTTTTCTGAGTGTCCATTGCAGCAGACAATTTTTACAGTTACTGATTAGATCACATGCCTGTGTTGTGTTTTGATGTTGTGCATTTATTTCCCAAGTGTAATCCTTATTAAAGAACTGGGGCTAAAAACCTCATTTTGTAGCTCTTTTCTCTCTTCCTTTCAGAACTGTAATTCTCAGGAGTGAGCTGCACCAAGTCCCAGAGTGGGTGAAGTTGGAAGGGACCACAGTGGGTCCATCAACAGGCCCAGCTCCCTCAGCCTCTCTCCCAGGAGAGGTGCTCCAGTGCAGCCCTTTGTAGCCCTCTGTTGGACCTGCTCCAGGAGCTCCATGTCTCTCCTGTCCTGAGGAGCCCAGAACTGGACACAGCATTCCAGGTGATCCTCTGCAGGGCTGAACAGAGGGGCAGGATCCCCTCCCTCAACCAGCTGGCAGTGCTCTTCCTAATGCATCCCAGGATCTCATTGGCCTTCTTGCCCACAAGGACACACTGTTGGTCCATGGACAGCTTGTTGTCCACCAGGACCCCCAGGTCCTACTCTGCAGAGCTGCTCTCCAGCAGGTCTGCCCCAGCCTGGACATCTCACAAATGCCTTGGAAGACAAAGCTCCTGTCACTGAACTGTGGGACAGGCCAGATCTCAATAGATACTGAGGCCACTCCAGAATGTTTTGATGCCACGTGGGAAGGGTAATAGGCTGCAGACACTGGACTTCTCAGGGAGGGTTTAGCTTTCTGAGAAGCTCCTCAGCTCAGAGTTCCTCCTTATGCCCACAGGCAAGCAGATTTCTTAGCTTCCTTGGTGCATTGATCATCCAATTCTAGCAGGAATAGTTTCCCTTTCCTGCTTTTTACAAATGCTTTAATCCCTGTGGCTCATATAGGAACATTAATAATTTCAGCTGTTTTATTGGGCCTGTTTCTAGTCGATCTTGCCTGACTGCTGTGATTGAGGACAGTCTGTGTGGGTCCACAGACACACCTCCTGGTCCACAGCCTGCAGTTTGAGCCACACAGTATGAAGCACTTGTGTAATTTTTGGTAAATGACTGGGTGGTCTTAACTCACTCTAGTAAACCCTTAATCTCTCAGCAGCAGATTAAAACCTGAAAGCAGTAGTCTAACAAAGTACCACTTTACTTGAGAGTCCTCAAAGAGTCTTTCAGATCTGTCCTTCAAAGGTTTATTTTAAACTGTGCCCTTTTGTGCTTTTCTCCAGGTTTGGTGTGCTTGTTTAAGAGTGTGAAGCATGTTTGTCACAGGTATTTATCACATTAGCACATTCTTAGTCCTCACACAGTCACCTGTGCAGCTGTTTTTAAAGGCAGTGCTAGTCACTGATGTGCCTCTGCAGTTTGGGAGAGAAATAGTGCAGGTTCAAGTTGGTGTTTGGCTGGCAGGGTGCCTTTTCTCTGAAATTAAGTGACTGATGCTCAATGCTTCCAACACTTTCCAATGGTTTAAGTTTCTACTGCTACAAAAGGAAATCTAATGACAGATGAAATACCTGTCAAAGAACATCAGTTATGTTACCCAATTAATAATAAGCCAACTAATTAACAGCAATCTACTGGCATGTGCCACCATTCATCCCCTGCCATAAACGTGGTTTGCAAATGAATTACTGAAACATGCAGTAAAAAATATTAACTGCATTTTATAGTGCTCAAATGGAGACCTAGAAAGACTAAAGTGATTGCCATGGCAACAAAGAAAATGTGTGCAAAGACGAGCAAAGTACACAGAAATGTCTTCTGTAGCAGTCTCTTTCTAAATTTCTTTTTTCTTTTGTGTATATTTGTTGTTTCTTTCCCATCACTATCACAGCTTTGCTGGCTTGTGTCAGCTGCTTATTCTACACATTTCATAGATATTTTATGATTTCCAAGCCTTATATTGTCTAAGAATCATACAATGGTTTGGGTTTGAAAGATCATTCAGTCCCAACCCCCTGCCATGGACAGGGACACCTTCCACTAGCCCAAGTTGCTCCAAGCCCTGTCCAACCTGGCCTTGGACACTTCCAGGGATGGGACAGCCACAGCTTCTCTGGGCAACCTGTGCCAGGGCCTCCCCACCCTCCCAGGGAAGAATTTCTTCCCAATATCCAATTCAACTTCTTGATCCATTCTCTTCCCAGCTCTACTCTGAAGCCTGACCTTACCAAAAAAAAAAAAAAAAATGGGGCGTTTGGAGGAGATTAAGATGTTTGCCTGTCATTTTGTAACTAATTACGATAGGTGAAAACCACATGAGTGTGGTTAAACATGCATGCCCGGTATAATGGTTAAATCCTGACAGAAGAAAAGTCCAGGGGACTAAGACATTCTCTTTTCTTCTGGGGTTACGAGGGACAAAGGTCGATTTCAGTGGCCCTTTGGCAGCTCCGACTCGTGCGATGTTGGGATGCCTTGGGCTCTTGGTTTCCTCTGAGCGGGTCATGCTGTGGGCATTGCGCTGCTGCTGCCCAAGGAGCGATGCTCGGGAGCCAAGGGCGGCGTTTGGCCGCGCTGTCAGAGATCTCAGGCAGCCCCCGCGTGGCCGCTGCTGTGCCGGAGCGATTGTTTGGGCTTTAATCGCTGCCGGCGCTTGTGGGCCCAGCTCAGAACAGGCGGAGCTGCCTGAGGAGAAGAGTTGCGGTTGTGGAAGAGACCGGAGGGGAGATGCCGGGGCTTCATATTTTCGGATGTCTTTTGTGTTTGTGTAGGGACCGGTCAGAGCTCAGAGCGGAGCGGGCCTGCCTGGCCTTCAGAGAATTCCCTTCTGTTGCGGGGGTGAGACTTTTTTTGCGAGGGTTGTGTGGTGGGGTTTTTTGGGTTTGGGTTTGTATGGAGTGTTTATTCTTTGAGGGGGGAGATGGTTGGGTGTTTGAACATTTCCGCGGCCGCGCGTCCCTCCGTGCGCCGCGGATCTCTCTGCGCAGGGACGGAACAGCCCCGGTGGCCACACTGTGTGCGGAAGGGCGCTCCTCGCCCGCGCTGTCCCGGCTGCCAGGAGCGCCCCGGTGGATGGGTTGGGATGACAGGGGCAGGTTCCCAAGGCTCTTCCCCGCTCCGGAGCGAGCCCCGCCGGGCTCGCGGGCCCCGGGGAGCGGCGGGCGCTGCTGAGGGGACCGCGCACCAACGGCCGCTGCTGCCCGCAGCCAATCACGGCGGAGCGCTGGCTGCCGCCAGCCAATGAGAGCGGGGCGCCGGAGCGGCCGGTCGGGAGGGGGGCGCGGCCGTTGTGCCCGGGCGGTTTGAAGGCGGCGGTCGGTCGGTCGGTCGGTCGGTCATGGCCGAGCCGAGATGGCTGGGGCCGCAGGGGGACGGCTGGGCACTGCCGCCCGGGAGAGCCGCCGGCGCACAGGACGGCGCCGAGGAGGCGGACAGAGGTGCGGGCTGCGAGTGCCGGGCGGGGAGGGAGGGGGCTGTGGGCTAGCCGGGAGGGACGCGGGCACTCCGCGCCCAGCGCTCGGGCGGTGCCGAGGGACGCGCGATGGGCCCGGGGCGGATCCGCAGCTGCAGTGCGGGCCGGGCTGCCCGAGCTGCCCCAGCCCGGCTCGGCTCGGCTCGGCTCGGGTCGGGTCTGCCCCGGGGAACCGGGATCAGCTGTCTTTATGCATGTTCCAAAATAATTTGGGTTATTGCTTGATACCATGTCTGGGTGATGTAGGCGGGGTTTAACAAGGCCTGATATGTACATGAATGGCAATGTAATACCTAAAGGGTTTTAGATCTTACCCGGAGAACAGAGTAAATTAGTACAGTAACTGTGGCTCAGGGCAGGTGGGGATAAATGAGACCCTCTTTGGGACAGGGTTGATGTTCTGGAGAAGAGAGTAACTAACCAAGTAGGATAGTCTCTTCACTAAGAATAATTCACATGTGTTGTAGACAACAGGTTCATGATAGGTCTTGAACAGGAATTCTGTGAGAATAGAGAAGTGAGTGATAACTGCATTGAACTGACAATTTGTGGGGTTTGCTTTGCTCCCTCTCCTCTTCCCAGACACAGATCAGGAAGATGCTGACTCCGGGAGTGACTCTGGCAGTCGTGGCAACGTGGGGACTGCTTTGGGAAGGGCTGTGCCAGATGGGAATGTGCTTCTTCCAGATATTTTTCACACCGATCATCTTTTCTTTTACGAGCGATTTAGTGCTTACCAGGATTACATCTTGGGTAAGTACTTTCAAAGTAGAAAAAGAAGGTGGTGTCAGTTTTCTTGTAGTGACTGTTTAAATGATCCAGTTGAATTGAGTCAATTGTATGTGAAGCTGGGAGATGCTTTTCATGCTGTAACCTCAGCTGCTCTAGCTGGTGGACCAGGAGGCAATGGTTTTGATATAAGTTAATAAAATCTGAATGCTGGGAAGGCAGAGATGTTAACAGTGGATTCCGTGCCTGTTTTAACTTGTCTTACTTGAATTTTTTTGTGTGTAGTAAGCCTGATTAAGGTAAGGCACAGGTTATGTGTTTAGTACCTTTGGCACTGAAATCTTCAATACCCTGAGGGTTGAGTACTGGATCTCTTCTTCCAGAGAAGCACAGAACAGATGCTTCTCCAACTCTGTCAATACCAAGAGAAACAGCAAAAAAGCTGACTCTGACCATGAGCAAAACAGAAAGAAGAAAGAAAGAAGAAACAAAACTCTGGAGGTGGTAGAGGAACATTTGAACTGCGTTGCCTTTCATTTTCCAGTTATCTGAAGGACTTTTCTTTCATTCCTTGCATAAATGTACTGTCTTCAATTTTGTTTTAGCTGACTGCAAAGCTTCTGAGGTGAAGCAATTCATAGCTGAGTACCTGGAGAAGGTCCTTGAGCCATCTGGCTGGCAGGCAGTCTGGCGCACTGATGTGTTTCAGGTTGTTGTTGGGGTAAGTGGAATGTTGTTGCTCAGGCATTTTTCTCCAATTAACGTCTGTAACAGACTGGTCATATACCTATGAAGTTACCAGCTGGTAGAAAATAATAATAATAATGTTGTCATATCTAGGTGCCAGTGATGGCCAGGGCAATAGGAATTTTTTTCTAAGGGCTCATTGCTTGAAATGGAAGAGGGAACACCGAGTTGGTGTGAATGAGCTGTGAGGTAGAACTGCAAGGGCACAGAGGGGATACTCAGTCCAGAGCTGTTGGTTGTAATGTAGTTGATTTTTTTATCAGTAAGATTCTTCTTTTTAACCCACCTTGGTACTGACAGTGGCTCTTGTGCTTTGCATACACCTGTCTTAGACTCAGCTGGGATAATCCTTTTCTAGTTCTCTCAATGTCCAGGTCGTACATCTTTGTTGCAAGCCTTGGATGTTCAAACTTGCAGTTCCATTACATGGTTGAAGAGGGAAAAAGTTTGTACCCCCTCAGCTCTTCTGCCCAGTTATTGACAAAATGGCTTTCACTGGCCCAGACCAACCCTTGGATTGTTTGTATCCTGTGGGCACTTTGACAAATGAGTCCCAAAGAACTGTGAAGTGTTGATTTGTTTGAGTCTGAGGATATTGCTCTTGCCATTTTGTAAAAGCAGCAAAACAAGAAACCTAACTAGGGAGAAACTTCGTGGCCTTGTTATGAGCATTATGAGGGATTTGAATGAAGTTCTGAATGTGGAAAAGGCTCTCTAGGGGTGTGGTTCTGAGAGGCTTCATTCTGGGCTATCCCTTCAGCTGCAGAGGTGGCCTTGGCTGTACTGTGCCATTTGTGTTGGTTTGTGTGGGTCAGCTGGAAGCCAGTGTGCCCTCCTGACTTAGGCATGTCATGTCCCCCTTTCTCAGCTGGATCTAAGGTTCTGAGAGCTCTTCACAGCTCTTTGTTCCAACAGGTTGTTGATGTGGATTACTCGTCTCTGAAAGCAGTTGTGCAGCTCGGTGACCCTTTCCTGTGCGAGTCACGGGACAGCAGCTTTACCTTGGAGTGCATGCAGGAACTCCTGGAGCTGAAGCAATATCAGATCCTGCTGCAGGAGCTGTGGGTTGTGTATGATGAGTCAGGAGAGTTTGACCAGACAGCACTGGCTGTAGAGCATGTCAGGTAGGACAGTTACACTGCTAATACCCCGTGGGTCATGTCCTGAAGTCTTGTGGCCAAAACCCAACAAGAAAAAAGAGGATCCAAAGAGAGTCAGTCCCGTTTTTCAAATCCAGCTTTTAGCTGTTTACTCTCTTTTGATGAATGTGGGACTCAGACCATTATGAATTTTGAACTTAGACATACAAAAGAAAACTCTTTATGCAGTTAAAAAGCAGGCAAGAAGATGATTTCTCTGTATACTAAGCAGCTTACTTGACAGTAGCACTGATTTGGAGAGCGGTGATGCTTTGGGACGAATTCTCAGATTGGTTCCATTTGTGTTTCCAGTGCTGTTGCCTCTACTCTCCTCCTTTCCATGATTAAACTCTTACTTTGCTTCAAAAGGTTCTTCTACCAGTGGCTCTGGAGGACCTGGGACGAGGAGGAGGAGGATGAGTTTGATTACTTCGTGCGCTGTGTTGAGCCTCGACTGAGATTGTGAGTGCAACACCTTTGATGTTCTTGTGGCAGAACCACAGGAAAGTGTCATGTGGGAATAGTGGCTCACAACTAGATGTAAAAAACCCCTGTGCACCAATAAACCAAAGCAAGTTTGTTCTAACAGCATTCACTGTCCGATGGTCAAACTTTGTATGGGGAGAAGGCCCAGCTGAGGTTGCCACTTGATTTCTGAGCCCTGGTTTTCCCTTTAATCCTTGACCTTCCATCAGACAGCACCCCAGCCATAACCATCATCACACTGGTACAAGTTGTAATCCTAATAAAAGCTGTGCTTATGCCTCTGGCTTTTTCTGGGGTGAATTTCTGGTAATTGTGCACCATTTTTCAAGGTGGATGGGCAACTTTTTAGAAAGTCAAATGTTTGTGTGTGTTCAGATTTTCTGTTTTTGCTGCTTTCCAATGAAATGTGTAATATAATAATATAGGCTGCAGAGAATCTTGACTAAAGTAGTGATGCAAAACTGCTCAGGTTCTCTGCAATCTTGTATTTGATCTTTGAGACTTGTAGATGTGAAATATGCTGACCCCTTGCTCTGAATTGCAGGCATTATGACATCCTTGAACACCGTGTGCCTTCTGGGCTTGTAGCTGATTACCAGAACTTGTTGTCTCAATGTGAAGAGCTCTATGGGAAGTTTCTAAATGTGAGGAACAGCATCTCAACCAGTGACTCGGACTCGGAAGTAGAAAACGTCTCCATGGTGGAAGGACTCAAATTGTATGAGGAAGTAGAGCACTTAAAACAAAAGCTAAAAGTGATTGAGAATCCTCAGCTGAGGTACTTGGTGGGTTTGTGCAAGGAGGAGGCCCTGAGCAAAATAACATGATACATAGGATGTGTTTTCTGAAGAAGGAGCTGATGGCTGTGTTGTTCTTGTTGTAGGTATGTGTTTGGTTACCAAAAGTATGGAAGTCTCCAGGCTAAAGGACTGAGGACAACGGGTACCAAGGTCATACATGTTGTACCCTCAACCATTGCAGCAAGTCAGCTCCAGTTGTTGATGAGGGACAAACTTTCCCCAGAATGTTATGGTGAAGATGTCCAAGTGCAGGTGCAGTAATAGGAGTTGTCTGCTGATAGTTTTTCCCCTCATGAAACAATGTGGAAGAATAAGTTAATTTATCATGTGAAGGATACTACATTTGCCCACAACTGGTTTTTTGTCAGCTCAAAAAAAAAGTCACTGTAATTCATACAATAAGTGGTAAGACTGGATGATACAAATAATTTCTTTTAATCCATTTGTACCTGCTGAGTACACTATACAGTTTCCTTCCTGTGTGTAGGAAATGAGATGAACTTGTAATAATTCTACAATGAAATATGGTGAGGTGTAATACTTCCATTTAGTTTTGAAATACCTGTGTCTCTTGATGCTGCTGATAATGATTGAGAGTTTGAAGGGAGATACATTTATTTTAGAGCAGTTATATTTAGTTTTCGTGAATTCAGGCAGGACTTGCTACTTCAGCAGTTAAGGACAGTCTGAATTCCTTGGACCCAAATGCTTGCTGTGTTCTGATCAAGTTCATGAATTACAGGTGGCCACAATGGAGCCATGGGGAAGGTCCTGGATTCACTTTTAGGCTATAAATGAGATTTGATATGATTATGCTTACACTGGAATTTGCTGGGAAGCAATAAATGTGTAGTTTTTCTGTACTATTTTTATCCTTTGGCTTGGAATCTCCCAGGAAGGTTTGTGAAGGGTATCAGCCTGCCCTCTTTATCAAGGAAAAGGAACATATGGACCCTGTATTTGCCACTGTGATATCTGAACTGTTTTGGGGTGACTTGAACCAGGAGGGAAGGGTTCCACCAGTGTTCAGACCACCTGTGATCTACTAGGGGAATTGTTTTTTATTTTGTTTACCTTCTGTCACCTATTTCTTCAGTAAATCATGGCAAGTCACTTCAGGCACAATTCAAATGTTTGCTACAATTCCTGAATTCAAAGCTGAAATTGTGTATTATTGGTGCCATTACAAAGTGTTTCTTTACAGAGGCAGCAACATTTAATTGAAAAGCAAAGTCTAAGGGCATAAATGCATCCATTTTTATAGCATTCTTCAGGAGCTGATTGTTGTTTATTTTGTCTTTTGCAGTTTCACAATGACCTACTGACAGCTGTAAGTGCCTGCTATGAAGGAGACAAAGTCATCATCTGTCCTGGGCATTACATTGTAGATGGCGTGTTCTGCATTGCTGACTCAGTTGAACTAGAAGGTAGAAGGTTTGATAGCACAAAGGTCCATGAAAGAAGGAAATGGAATGAATTAAACTAGCTCTGCATAAGGATTTACTCTTTGCAGAGTTTGCTGGGAACATTTGCTTTTTTTCTGCTGTTTCTGCTCTAGTGCCATGTCTAAGGCAGTGTAATTGTTTATCACTGGGGCTTGTGCAGCTCACATACTTATACAGTGGCATTTTTATCTTGTCAAAGCTTCTTAATGGGAAGAGTTTAAGGGTGAGAGTTTAATTTCCTGCTGTTCTGGACTTCAGTTTTTCTTGCCCTTTTTGTTTTATGAGTGTTGTTTTCTTTCTTGCCCATCTCTTGTGTGTTTGATTTATACAGATAAACATGCTGATAGCCAGTGCACTTGCAGGATAAGGGATCCAGATAATGTGCTTTATTTATCCAAAGATTGACATTGATCTAAAATTGTGTGTGGTGGTATTTGTTGCTTTTCAAGCTTTGAGGAAGCAGTAATAGAAATGCTGCAGTAGCACCCCTTAAAGGATGAGGTGCTCTATTTTAAGGAGCAAGGCAGAGAAGTGCCTATCTTTAGTACCAACTACACTCTGAATGAGTAGATGTCAGGGGATTTAATCTTCTTACCTGGACTCTTGTTGGATAAGGCATTAGAGCAATAGTAGCAGCCAAAAACCTTTGAAGTAGGAGCATCAAGACAAACTTTGCTGGCACTAATCTGAGCAGCTGCTGCTTTGGTGGCTTTCTTGGGATGAAGGGCTGACTCACGAGAGATAAAATGTCACTTTGGTTAGTAGAACTTTTATTTTTTCTCCAGCCACTCTTTCAAGTCAGTACCAAGGTTGAAAGTATGAAGGTAGTAAGTCAGGGATAAATAAAATCTCCCAGGAACTAAGGAAGGTTAAAGCAGTAGCTGCTGCAGGAAGTCATGGCGAGGAGAACTTCCATGCTTGACAAATATGTGATGCCAAGGCACTTGAGAGCTTCCCTTCTGCTTGGGCAGTAGTTGTTCCAGCTGATTGGGGACCTTTAGCATCAGCCCCTCTGTGACCAGTGTTACTGGTTGACAATTGGCTTGAGCTCCTGTGGAACCCCTCGTGCAGGCAGGGCTACAGCCAGGACTGTGTTGTGTTGAACAGCACTGGGCACCAGGGGAATCTTTCCTTCTCTGTTCCTTGCCTTGCCTTGGCTTTCTTCTCTCTACTAGAGCTGCCAGTTCAGAGGTGAAGTGTGAAGCAAGCTGAAAGCATAGCTAGAGAAGCTGCAAGGTAGTCTGTAGGACAGTTAGTCCCCAAACTCTTGCCTTGGATATTAAGCTCTTTCTGGAGTGGTGTGAAGTTAAACCAGATCTGCCATTTGCTGTGCTGTGCTGCTCTCCCTTTATGTGCTGGAAGTAAACTGCCCCATGCACCTCTTCTCCAGGGGTGACCACAAACCAGGGGCAGTGGGGAAAGATTTCTTAGTATCATATGTTGAAGTACCAATGACTTAACTTGGCATTCCACTGGCTGTCTTTAAAACTTTCTGCCACCTCTTGTTCACGGTTTGTTCTTTCTTTTTTTTTAACCTTTCTATTTGCACATGGCAGCATTCATTTATGTACTTGGCTACAAGCTGGCACTCAGGCACTTCTTGTCTGAGTTTGTGTGTGCTTTCAGAAGATGATAGGACTCGGGCTGCTTTAATAGATGTTGCATTATTGCTTTCCTTATTATGATTGTTGTCAGTGACAAGCAATAAAAGCTTTACTTGCTCATAAATTTCTCTGTAAGTGTTTGAATGCTGACAACTGTGGATGGCTCAGTAAATCAATGTTGTCATATGCTTGTGAAAGCTTCTTTTTAATCTGAGTTCATCTGGAAGCCTGTGTAACACACAAACACTGAATTTTCACCCAAGTTTCATGTTGATTAAGGCTCATTAACAATATCAAGTCCTTTGCAGTTTTTTCCTTGTGTTGTGGTGAGGACTGCTTTTACCTTCTGTTCTCTTTGAAATCTCTGCCTGCTCTAGTGAATTTGTGTCCTTTGAAAGCAGACTGGAGGTGCCTGTGTGTCCTCATTGCATCTCCCTGCTCTGTTCTAACTTTTGGCAGTGAGAACTTTGGCCTTAGCAAATGTGAGCTCAGTTACCCATTTGTTCAACTGTCTCAGCTAATTTTGCATTTTGTTGTGTGCCATTCCAGTAAGGTAAATTTGAGTTGGGTTCTGAGTGCCTGTACCTTGGCACAGAGGGGCCCAGGGAAGGGTGTAGCCTGGCACTTGGTAGAAAATCCTATTCAGGGTATTAGTACCTCCATCTTTAATTTAAAGGTCTGTTAGGTACTGAGCACCTCTTTGTCACCAGTTATGCTTCACACCTGCACCTTCCCCTCTGCTTTCAGGCTATGGGATGCCAGATGATATCGTGATAGAAAAGCAGGGCAAAGGAGACAATTTTTTTGACTGTACAGGAGCCGATGTGAGGATCTCCGGTTTGAAGCTGGTGCAACACGATGCTGTGGAGGGGATTATAAGTAAGTGTCAAAGCATCCTGACCTTTTTGTGACTCTTTCATAATTTAGTGTTAGAATTAAAGCTGGGACCCAGTGTTGGAGTTTACTAGTTCCAACCAAATATTCTAGGGAGGAGCCCTAGAGGTATAACTATCAAAGCTTCCTCCTCTTCTCAACTTGCTTCTAATGTGGTCATCAAAATAACTTATACTCTGTCCTTCCAAGCTGGTGTGGCTCTTCTATTTTATTATACTGGGATAAGATCATTTGACTTAATCATTGTTCTGCTGTTAAGGCAACCTGACTCTGACTGCTGCACAGTCTGTGTCAGGCTACCTGGAGAAGGAAATAATTCCTCTTTCCACAGAATACCCCCAGGGCAATACTCAGCTGTAGCTGACCCAGCCAGTGCTCCACTGAGGAATGGCATATGCTGTAGGAGTGGGGTAAACTTTGGTTCTAACAGCAGGTTCAAACTGAGACTCAACCAATCCTAAATTGCTTCCAATGAGTTTATTGGACGTGGCCTCCTGTCATTGCAGAAGGGGCTGATTAGTACTTTACCTCAACAGACATTTGATTTTAACATGTTAAAATGTTTGTTAACACTTGCATGCATGTGTTTAATATCTTTTGAATTCAAAAGTCTTTTAGGAATGTAATGAAACGATTGTTGCTGTTGTTTAAAAAGAAAAGCCGACAAACCTTTGGCTGGTGCTCCCTTGCAGCAGTGTTCCTGCTTGTTCTAGAAAAACAGCACAAGTTCCAACCATGCATGGGCAAATCATTCAAATTAACCCAAAGTGGATAAAATTAAAATGGGAGTTTTATCACAGTGCAAAAGTGCTACAAGGCTGTCTATCTGTAGGAGGGCTTTATCTTTGCATGACTCTTTCATCCAGCAATAATTGGTTTCTGTGCATGCAGATATCCATCGTGGGAAAACCACCCTGGAGAACTGTGTGTTACAGTGTGAAACCACAGGCATTACAGTGCGGATGTCAGCTGAGCTGGTGATGAAGAACTCTGATCTCTACGGGGCCAAGGTAGAGCCTAATCCTTAACTCTGCCTTATTTCCTAAATTAAACTGAAGGTTTCTGTTTGGAAGTGGTACAGTCAGTCACAGCGTGACTTCTGTCGCTCTGGAGAGAACCTTTACAAATTAATTTGAGACAGCTACACGTTATTGAGTTGAAGAGATTGGTCCCAGGGGTCTTGTATCCTCTGACAGTGTCTACTGAAATGTCTCATGCTGGTTTGAGTGTGATGATGGGAAATGATGTTGCAGCAGCAGACATCTATGAAATAATTGATGCATTGCTGGAGTGATTCACATCCTGCAATATTTTTAAAACTGCTGCCAATTGTGTCTTGCAGGGAGCTGGTGTGGAAATTTATCCAGGGAGTACGTGCACCCTGGTCCACAATGGCATCCACCACTGCAAGGAGGGAATACTCATCAAGGTCAGTCCCAGGCACAATGCACTTGTTTTCCAAAAGCCTACAACTTCTAGAATTAGTGCCAGTAACTCATGTTTAGGTTGGCTTAAAGCCTGGCTGCATTATGCTGAAACTCTTACATGTCACATATGATGGTAGTGGTACTTGTTTTGCCTTGGGTTGGCCACCACAGCAGTCAACTGGTTTGATTTCTTATCTGCCAGAAAGAGAAAATGCCTTTTGCAATGCCACTTGTATAGGCAAATAATCCAACCCTAGCCAATACATAGAACTGATTCCACCTAAAACTGGAAGACTTTAGCAGCCCTTTAGCTGGACATAACGTGTGGGATTTTTCTTTTTTTTTTCTGCAGAGCTTCTTAGATGAGCCTTATGATGTTCCCAAGATAACCATGGTTAAGAATGTGATCCATAATAATGAAGGATATGGTGTGGTCCTGGTTAGACCAGGACCCTCGGAGGTAAAGGGTGCTTCAGCACAGACAACAAAAGGTATTGATTTTTCTCTTCTTAGAAGAAACTCCTAAAACTAGTAAATCTAGTATACCCAGGCTTTGGGACTGAATAATTCATAGTTTGTATTTGAAATGTGTGGCTGTCACAGAGTAGCAAACCAAAGAGTGAGTGGGCTGAGGTGAAGATGTTAAGACTGAAGAAAATGAATTCCATGAGGTTTTAGTGATGGGGCTGTTTTGCATGACTGTGGTGACACTCTTACTGTTTCCTGCCTTAGGAGATACACAACCTGCCCAGTCAGGTGATGAGACAGCCTCTGTGGAGGAGGTGGGGCAAGAACAACAACCTGAGTGTGTGACTGATGAGTTGGAGCGTTATGAGCGAGCTGGGACTTCTGGGCAAACTGAAGGCAACTGTGAGATTGCAAATGAACTTGGGGCTACTGCTGCAAAGAAGAGCAAGAGGCACAAGAAAAGACTGAGTGAACTGGGAATTACAGAAGCTGATGAAAACTTCCTGTCCCAGGATATGTTTGTCTCTGTTGAGGGCAATCAGTTCAAGTGGAATGGGAAAGGAAGTTTTGGTACCTTTGTTTTCTGAGTGTCCATTGCAGCAGACAATTTTTACAGTTACTGATTAGATCACATGCCTGTGTTGTGTTTTGATGTTGTGCATTTATTTCCCAAGTGTAATCCTTATTAAAGAACTGGGGCTAAAACCTCATTTTGTAGCTCTTTTCCCTCTTCCTTTCAGAACTGTAATTCTCAGGAGTGAGCTGCACCAAGTCCCAGAGTGGGTGAAGTTGGAAGGGACCACAGTGGGTCCATCAACAGGCCCAGCTCCCTCAGCCTCTCTCCCAGGAGAGGTGCTCCAGTGCAGCCCTTTGTAGCCCTCTGTTGGACCTGCTCCAGGAGCTCCATGTCTCTCCTGTCCTGAGGAGCCCAGAACTGGACACAGCATTCCAGGTGATCCTCTGCAGGGCTGAACAGAGGGGCAGGATCCCCTCCCTCAACCAGCTGGCAGTGCTCTTCCTAATGCATCCCAGGATCTCATTGGCCTTCTTGCCCACAAGGACACACTGTTGGTCCATGGACAGCTTGTTGTCCACCAGGACCCCCAGGTCCTACTCTGCAGAGCTGCTCTCCAGCAGGTCTGCCCCAGCCTGGACATCTTTGCCTTGGAAGACAAAGCTCCTGTCACTGAACTGTGGGACAGGCCAGATCTCAATAGATACTGAGGCCACTCCAGAATGTTTTGATGTCACGTGGGAAGGGTAATAGGCTGCAGACACTGGACTTCTCAGGGAGGGTTTAGCTTTCTGAGAAGCTCCTCAGCTCAGAGTTCCTCCTTATGCCCACAGGCAAGCAGATTTCTTAGCTTCTTTGGTGCATTGATCATCCAATTCTAGCAGGAATAGTTTCCCTTTCCTGCTTTTTACAAATGCTTTCATCCCTGTGGCTCATGTAGGAACATTAATAATTTCAGCTGTTTTATTGGGCCTGTTTCTAGTCGATCTTGCCTGACTGCTGTGATTGAGGACAGTCTGTGTGGGTCCACAGACATACCTCCTGGTCCACAGCCTGCAGTTTGAGCCACACAGTATGAAGCACTTGTGTAATTTTTGGTAAATGACTGGGTGGTCTTAACTCACTCTAGTAAACCCTTAATCTCTCAGCAGCAGGTTAAAACCTGAAAGCAGTAGTCTAACAAAGCACCACTTTACTTGAGAGTCCTCAAAGAGTCTTTCAGATCTGTCCTTCAAAGGCTTATTTTAAACTGTGCCCTTTTGTGCTTTTCTCCAGGTTTGGTGTGCTTGTTTAAGAGTGTGAAGCATGTTTGTCACAGGTATTTATCACATTAGCACATTCTTAGTCCTCACACAGTCACCTGTGCAGCTGCTTTTAAAGGCAGTGCTAGTCACTGATGTGCCTCTGCAGTTTGGGAGAGAAATAGTGCAGGTTCAAGTTGGTGTTTGGCTGGCAGGGTGCCTTTTCTCTGAAATTAAGTGACTGATGCTCAATGCTTCCAACACTTTCCAACTCTCTTTTTTTTTTTTTTTTTTTTTTTTTACTCTCTAACTGAAATGGGATCCTAAAGGGAATCTTGGTTTCATAATACTATTTAAATACTATTATTATTCATAAGAGTATTTAAACTATCAGTAGTGTTTCATGAGTCAAGGAAAGTATTTCCAATACCTGACTCTATTTAGCTCATATCCACATCTCTCTAGATTTGTGCATAACTGTGTGTCAAGCTGTCTGTTGTCTTAGGACACTCTTTGCAGCCTGGAAGTACTTTCCCTTTTTATTCTCAGTGCTACATCACTATGTTGGAGTGTTGTTGCCTTATTCACCTGTTCCAATGTGTCTCTCAGTTCATCCCGGTTTCCATACTTTATAATAGTAGCAGACAGTAATACTCAGTGTCATGAGCAGATTATACAGCATCTCCACTTCTCTCCTGTGGGTAATGTTCCTCTGTCTAAAAGCTTCTGGATTTTTGCACTTGGTTAGTTTGATGTCGCAGTTTGAATTGAAAAGCATGACAACCTGCTGGATTGGGAGGAAAGTAGGTGTGCCTTTATTTGAAATGGCTCCCCCTATTTATAGGAGGGAGAAAGAACTGGGGGTGGAGACTTTACAAATAAGGAAAGGGAAGGAGGGTACAAGCCTTAAAAGGGAGAGCCTGGGAGAAGTTTTATCCAAATATGGTGAAAGGGGGAAGGGCATAACCAATTATGGGGATTCTGCATTGAGACAGAATCCACCCAGTGGGAAAACAGTAGTTAAACATGAGGGAAAGTACATTAGAAAATTAAATAAAACATGGGGGTACAACATGTTTGAACAGGCATTAACACAGGAAAGTCTTTGTTCAGGTGATGATACATCTAATGGGTTCACGACATACTCTCTTCTTCAGAATTCTCAGTTATCTTGAAATCTTTGTTTCCATTCTTTGAACTTTTCCTCTTCATCGTAGATACTTCCAACAGTTTGAGACAAGTCCTCCTAGAGATACTTTCTAAAATGACACCTGGATTCTGTTTTTTCTTTGGGAAGTCTCGAACACATCCTTTAAGTGTGAGCCCAACTGCAATCAGTGTTTGCACCCAGTGAATACTCTGTGTGGGGACACAATGCATCTTCATGCTTCACTTAAATTTTTCTGTGTTTATAGAGGGAGGAAAGTAACAGGGAAATGTGGAGGATTTACTTAAGGGTACGATGGTGACATGACTTGCTTCTTGTTGAAGTTCTCTGAGGGGCTCTGCCAGTGCTTGTGGAAGTTTGAGTATGTTTTTAGTGCTGTTCACAGGCCCTGATACTCGTTTGCAAACCAATGTTCGTGCATGCTGGGTTTCATTACTTGCTCACAACTGTAGCTTTTGTACTATGTTATTTTCTTTTTTGAGTTCAAAAAGTCTGCCTCGTTCTTGTGGTGATGCAAGACACAGAAGGCAAGATGGGACATGCAGAAAAAGAATAATGCCTTGCAAGATTGGATCTTGAATTAGGAGGCAGCCTGGGAGAGTGGGCCATCCTTTCCCTGGTTCTGGGCCCCTGGTTCTTTTGGGAAGAATCTCTTCCCTTTTAGACTTGTTTGAAATATAGGGAGAAACAGCAAGAACCTATTGGCCTTAAAATGGGATGACAGGAAGTGTGAAAACCTTTGCCTTGCTTGCACCTTACCATTTTTTTTTTCTTTGAAGTCCTTTGTGCTACCTGATCAAGTGGAAACATACCTCAAGTATTCACTGCTCAAATATGTCTGTCTTATGTTCCATTCCCATTCCTGGGGGAGGTTTCACAGATTATCACGTTTTTCTTTCTGGCATTGTATCTTGTAGGAATAGAGTAGTTTTTAGTTGTAAAGCTTTGCATTTTCTTTTGGATATGAAAATACAACCCTCTAATTGTCTCGTGGCAGATAGATGCTTGATGATTTCAATTAGAATAATTAAATTCAGAGAGAGCAGCTGAATTAGCCAGATTTAGAATGTTATTTCAGCAGATCCATTTATGCATGGACATTTCATTATGTTGGTCTTTTTGGCCATGTACACCAGGGTTACTCTTGCTGATTGCTGAATAGTGAAGTGATACAGTAAATTAATCTCTTGGACATTTTAAATTGCAATTTATTTCAAATCAATAAGGAATTTGCCACCCCACCCCCTCCACAGATGAACATTGATTTTGTTTTTTCCCATTAGGTATATGAAATACATGTATTTTTACTCCTAATGAAAAATCAATTTCATCATTTCAATGCAAGGTAACTTTGATCATTCCTACTGTTTGAGGATGTTACTTTATTGTTTTCAATTTAGACATCATCTGTGTTTATGTTCCTTCCCTGACTAAGAGTAATTTGAACAAGCCAATAATTATTTTGTTAGTGCTGTATAGAATTTTCTTTGACTGTATTGGTATATTAGTGGGAAAACTTGTCTGAGACTAATCTTATGGGGAAATTATAGTAAAGTCATAGAGGAAATTATATCTCATGCTGATAAATGTATATTACAGTACATAAAAAGCTGTGATAGGAACCTTGATGAGACCAATAATATGTGTAAGATCCCATTCTTATGGTGAAATTCACCATTTCTCTTCCCAGCCTAATTGCAGAAATAGCTAATGTGGAAAGTAGTCTCAAAATCCACCTTGTGTTGTGTTTCATGTGAGATCTGAATACTTCTTAGAATATAATTCCATTAGGGGTTGGATAGCCAGCTTAATTTAGGCTATATCTTAAAGAAACATTCTCTCCTAGTTTTGCTACCCTAGTGATGCTGTTTCTACAAGACTTTGTATAAAATTGCTAATCTGTTTTCCTCTGTGTTTGCTATTGGTCATTATCAGAGATAGTCTGGCCTTACCTATCATGTGGTTTTTTTTTGCTTATCTGTAACTAAGGCTCTCATTAGATGTCCTGTTTGTAACGTGCAATGTTTTAAATCTCCTCTTTTAAATGCTGAAAAGAGGTTAAGGCTGCATTTCAGGTGTAGAAAACTGCTATAACTTTCCTATTTTGCCTCTTCTTAGACTTAAGCAGGAAGGTCTAAAGCTTTTGAGTATATTCCTTTTTACAAGCAATCCAAGATTTTTAAAAGGGAAACAAAACATCCATAGGGGGCTTTGGATTTCAAATTGTCTCCACAGACTCAACAGTCAAAGCTGACTGAATATTATATATTCTGAGGACATTCTTAAGTTTTCACTCCAGATTGTAGATGTCCCTCCAGCAGGATTTTATTTTCTCCAAAACTATCTGATTATATAAAAATATTTGTGATTTCAGAAAATATTTACTGTATAAGAGAAACAACATCTAGATGTTTTACAAGTGAATTTAATGCTGTCTGATGTGCTTGACTGACAGCCCTAAAGACAGAATGCTCCATTTCCTGTCCCAGAACAGATACATCAGAGAGTAACAACCATAGCTGTTAAAAATTCACAGTGAAAATTCAGCCTCTTGCTGTATTCATGTGAGTGCCATGTATTCCATCTGTTCTGCTAATGCAGGCAGCAAAGCTCACATCTCTCCTGTGATACAGAGACTTCTTTTTATTAAGGCAGAGATCTGTCTGCATAAAAAGATATGATTACATAAACAATTCATACAGCCTGTGTCTAAAATTTCTGCAAAGCACTTGCTGCAGCTGGTTACTATAGAAACAGGCAAAGGAGGCTGGTTTAAATTTGTTAGTTCACTATGAGGGGGCTTTCTATTTTGGTTTTTTTTTTGCTTCTGCTGGGAAACATGCTGGTGTAAAGTTCCTTTACAGATCTTGGGTATACCAATGCCCTGGGAAGAACAGCATGTTCCTCTTGTGTAAGTCACTTGTGCTCTGCTGCAAGGCTGCCCGAGTCCTCTATGCTACCTCACTCACTTTTGTTTGTAACACTGTAATATCCTAAGCACTGGTATTGTATGTGTGCTCCTTCCCTCCTGGAACATACTGATTGAAATTATTAAAAAAAAAAAAAATCAATGTGAAAACATCAGGAAAAGTGAGTGGACAGAAAAAGTACAGTCACCTGCTAAGCTCAACAGTTTCATATATCAAGACACAAGTAGGTCTTTCAAATTAGGGCACTGAAGAGTAAGGCACAGCAGTTTCATTGACTGAAATAGTCCTGTCAGTGAAGAAGACAGTGAGCAAAGTGAAGGGAAAGTGCCAAGGGAGAAAAAGAGTGAAACTGAGAGCAGGGCAGCTACACCCACTGCATGGTTACACTGAGCCTTCCTCAGGAGGGACTTTGCAAATCTGCTTTCCACCAAAACAGTTATATTTTTGGACAGGTAAATTGGACAGTCTTTGCAGCCTGAACAATTCCTATAAAATCCAGGAGTGCAGATGTTCTTGAGTGCAGGTTAGCTTTGCACGAGCTGAAATGAACCACATACCTATGCCCCAGTGACTTAATGTGTCTCTTTGGGAAAGGATTTATTATCAACAGCAGAACTGAACCAGCCAGCCCTTTGTTTTTCTGCTCCTGACCCACTGGAAGTGAGCATCTTAGAAAAACCCTGATAGACACCACCAGAAATGGTAATTCATTTAGATGCATCAGCTGCATACAATGCAATGCAAAGTAGTTCACTGTTATGTGATTTGCTGCACATCAAGTCATATCTGATCTTTTTGACATGCCCAAATTCTGTAGAAAGTTTAGATTTCTTGCCACCTCCAACAGTACCCTCCTGTACATAAAACAGGGAGTAGATGCTGCAGAAGCTTTGAGGTCTGTATGGTCTTAAGCTTAATTTTCTCCTTCATTTAATCATAGTATTCAATCATAGTACATTAGATTGATTTAAAATTATAGAAAAAGATATCATAATGGCAGTACAGAATGTTAACCCAAAGGAGTTTATTCTGCAGTATTTGTGCTCTAGCAGATGTTTCTCTTTTGTATGAAGAATACGGAATTACATGGCTTTCATGCTGAAATGTGCATGGAAAGCTTTTGCATTCTATTAAAAGAAGAAGAAAAAAAGTCGCCAGTAGGATTCAAAAAAATCCAACTCAACCCTGGGATTCAGAGGACTGGCAGGTGGAAGGTGTCTCCTGATGACCTTACTTGTTCACAAAAAGAACAGGAGTAATTTTCTTCTTCAATAGAAAATCTGATGTGTGCCTAAAATTCATCTTGTGATTATGATGAATTAGCAATACTGACATGAACATTTCCTTTATTCAGGAGACAGGGACTATAAATCTGTGAGGGAGCTGATGTGTGTGCAGCTCAGAAACAGAACTGTCAGAGTCTCTTCATCATCAGTGGCATCACTCCATGGCACATTCTGGTGTACTTTGGAGGAACAGACCCAATGATTTTTCCCTGCATAGGACACAATTTACCTAAGGGAATCACCATTCTGTGTCTTTGGAAATCAAGAGATGGACTTTCAGACATCAGTGGCTTTTTAAAACTGCACTACAGTTCTGACAAACCCCAACAAAGGTTTTCACATACCCAAAATATGTAGATAGTACTTCTAGATGAATGTCATGATTAATCAGATGGGTCCCATCAAAGACAACCAGAGACTGAGTTGGCTTTTACTGAAGGAAGCAATCAAAAGGTATACAACACTAAAAAAAAATCATAAAAAATGCAGATCTATAATTATGGAAAAATAAACAGCATTTAACCAAGTGGGAAAGTTTCAATGAGACAGTGCATGGATTTGGCAAATATTTTGTTAGCACAAATAAATTCTGTTTTTTTCAGAGCTTCAGTGAAGAACAGCATTGTTACAACAGAAGGGACTCTCCAAAGATTCTTGACTAAGTGGTGTGTGCATTTTCTTACATCAATACGGAAGGAAATGTTTTAGGTCAATAAAAATGGAAATAATGTAATGTTGGCTGCTTTACCAAAGTAACTGATGAAATCCCAGCTTTATGGTTTTGCTCTTTATCTACATCTTTTATTAAATTGCTTCATAAATAGTCTTGCCTCTGAAACGAGCAAAGGCTCATACTTGTGAAGTAGGGAATGGATGGCATGAATATCCAGCTCTGATTGCTATCAGGCAGACAGCAGTTTAGGAGGATGCTTAAGCTTTAAAGAGCAAACTTAAATCTTACTGGAGACAAATACGTCCTTTGGTAACTGAAGAAAATGGTTCCAGTACCTTTAACAGAGGCTCATGGTTATGTTCAGCAGTAAGATAAATAATATTAGGAAAAGGTAATAACAGAGTAGAGTAGCCTGGACACAAAAATACATAAGACAAATAGCAATTTCCTGCTGAATTGGAATGTGTTATATTAAAAAAAAATTTTCCTCTAGTTCAAACTTAAAAACAGTTGGTCAGATTGTGTGTTTCTGGAAGAAGTAACATTTAAAATGTACACTTTAGTATATAGTAGCCATAATAATGCCTTGATTTTTGTATTCTCACCCTAATTTTCACAATCTTTTTTATAACAGGGAGAATTCCCAACAAAACACCAGATCCAGGGCAAACTTAGTCAGCTTCATTTAGAGTTAAATTTTATTTCACTTTTCCAACTGAAAGAGGGTCCTTTCTCCCAATAGCTCTAAACCATTTATTTGTGGGAGCACAAGAAGCTACATTCCTCCTACTCTCATTTCACATTCATTATCCTACAATATGGTTTCCTCTTCTTTCCAAACATGGTTCAAAGTTTCCTTATTCAAGAAAATGTGGAATGGTTCCCTAGAGAATTCTGGACACTTTGTGACAGATTGACATAGAGGCACCCTGGATAATCAGCAGCAGAGCTGAAGTAATGTAAAGCTTCAGAGACCGTGACTGCAGCTATTTAACATCCCAAATTTCTTTCACACCCATCAACTTCTACAATGCAGTTATGCTTCCCTTCTTTTTCGTGGTCTCGATGTAACTGGAAAAATGGGATGAGATTTAGCATATTGCATTAATTCAACCAGATTATGTGTCCAGTTTGCCAGGACTCAGGTGGGTTCATAAGGAACAGAAAAGGATGTGTGTGCAAAATCATTTCACCCCAGACATTCCTGGCACTGATTTGCTGCCTTAACCAGCACTCTGACTAAGTCCTCAGCTGGACTTTGCAGCTGAAGTCCTCAGCTGGAAATAGCAGCTACCAAAATGTTTGTAACTGTGAGAGTTGCTGATGCTGGGCCAGGAACTGGAGGTGCAGTGGAGCCCAGGAATCAGCCCCTTGTCACAGAGGAGAGAGGAATGAATCCTTTTCTTTCTTTCATACACAAAGCCTTGAGGAAGCACAGATTGATCTCTCAGCATAAATCAGGATGATAGTGATGCATATGTATTTCTCTGGCAAGGAAAGGGAAAATATCTTCTAAGAGTCCAAGGCAGTAGGAGGTGAGAAGGAATTTGTGCCATTACCACTGTAATATACTGTCTTTGGTGTGGTACAGTGGTAATGATACAAACTCCTCCTGTACCATCATTGGCACATTGCAGCCAATACAGAGGGGTGTGCAGGTGATCTCAATTACTGAATCAGAATCACAACAGCTCCAGAGGTGGCAATGTTTGCTTCTGTCACTCTACTGCAGGAACAAAATGTGCAAGGGACACTGGGCAGTGCCAGTCCTGCAATAAATCTCTTGGTCATGCATTATGCCTGGCTGGATATCAGAGCTTTATCCCAAGATTGTTCTTTGCAAATCATGTTTACATTATATCCTTCTGTAGAAAAGGTCATTTCTCTCAGATTTTTTAGTGTTAGCTTGTCTTTGCTTTGTATGTGTGCAGCTCAGATTGTGATGAGGTCTTCCCCCCATATGGTGCTCTAAGTTTTCCTAAATTGATTACAATTAAAATAGACGGTTCTTTGACTGATCCTCTTTTCTTAAGCACAGCTAATACAGATTAACTGACCACAGAAAGAGGCTTTAAGTATCCAGTGCAAGAGAAACCTCATATTAAACATTAGCAGTGGCATCGCCATCACTGTTTAATGTGTTCTGGTGTTTGACAATACAATAAAAATTAACAATTAAAAATACACTACTGTGCAAAAAGACCCAAGTTTTTACTCTCTCTCTTGCACTTCATATGTGATGTCTTATTGAATGGTAGTTGAAATTACAGCAAGAAGTAATCCTCGGGTGCCCTTCTGTCTAAGAATGACCACAGTTGTATCAACTGAAAAGTTAGGCTGTCCACAAAGCCATAAATTTGAAATGTCTTAGCTCCTCTTCAATCCTAATTTTATTTCTAAACATACCCAAACACATAAAAAGAGAGAGATGTGTAATATGAGAATGAAAACATGACAAACTCTCATATCAGAGGATGATGTTTTTCACAACTACTTTCCAAGACCAAAAAAAAAAAAAAAAAAAAAAGGCATGAACATGGATACATTATTAAACCACGAGACTTTCACAAGTACATTTCTTAATTTTGAGCAAGGATTTTATTCTACTTTGACAGAAAACTCATGGTCAAGGCAATAATTTCCAGCACAAGGAAGCAAATGAATAGAATTTGTACAACTTACTACATAGGAAAACAAGGTTTCTATAAGGCAAACTGATCACATAAGAAACAAATGGTCTGATACTTGACAGAACAGGTTGGTGAGTATCTCACTGGCTGTTGAGAGCACAACAATCAACGCCTGTGAAATTTATGCAATGTACAAATCCTTGCTACTGCAAGTTTTTTTAATACTCATTTGCTTGTCTCCATTTCTCCTCAGTGACTCAGAGCTTAGATTGCAGCTATTTAAACCCTCCAAAGATATTTCTGGGTAGAAGCAGGAAAGGCATGAATGAATCCAATGCTAGGGGAAAAGGAGCATGTTTTGATTCTTAATGTTCCCAGACATGAATACTCAGGAATTACCAAAACAAAACAGAAGTGTTATTCAAGTGAGACTAAGCAGTGGAATGTTTGTCAGTACTTCCTTAAGAAATGCACTTGTTTACCTACATTCCAATTTCTACATGAAGAAATTTCTTTCCCAGTTCTGGGAAAGATTTTCACTTTTAATTTCATTCTTTACATACTTTAGTATATAAAAAATAATTTCATTCTTTATATATTTCAGTATATAAAGAATGAAAGTATATATTCTTTTAGAACTACAGTAGAAGACCTGACCTGGCTTCTGTTTCCAGTGCAGGTGTGCTGAGCTGGACTGCAGTTGGGAATACGTCTTTAAAGAAGAGTGCACTTTGTTTCTGATGCTTTGTTTGGGATTCTGTATTCTGTCATCTTTCTAATCCTGAAAAGCAGATTACAGGCATGTCCTACAAGGCTTACCTTGCCATAGGGTACCTGATCCATTGGTGGTGCCGAGCTGAGGGGAGAGCATTTATCTTTGACTTTTTGGTTGCCTGACAACTATTAAGAAACTACCTAAGCAGTTGACTAGATTCTGTGACTTCTTCAGTTAAAGTCTTAGTTGAGTCTCAGTGTAATTAATAAGATACCAAGTATATTGTTTACATAAGACTCCCCTTTCCATAGTGCTTCGCTTTGCATGTATTAATTAGCCTCACTGGTGTAAAGTGAATTATTCTTCTGTGACTCTGCAGGGGACTGAGTCAGCAGCTCCTTACAGAGGGAGCAAAGGCTGTGTTGTGCTGCTTCAGTGTTGTGCAACAAAGCACAGGGGTGATGTATCACAGCCTGGGGGAGGCGGCAGCCCCTGCACTGCCGGGTATAAGCTGGGTTTGGTGGAGCCGGGGGTGAATCCCACAGCACCCCTCGTGACAGTCCTAAAGGGAGAAAGGCACATCACTCCAGGGTGTGGTGGTGAAATGGCAACTTTATTAAAATGGCTCCTGCCTTTTATATGGCAGGGGGCTGAAGTTTCTAGAAGAAGGGGTGGAATTCGGGTGAAGCATGCAAAAGGGAACCATGTAGGGTAGAACATGGGACGGGGTTGATTAACCAGTGGGGAAACAGGGATCATGGCCATGAGGAACTGGGGTGCAAAATAAGGGAAACCATACAATGAATTATAAAATACAACATAAGACTCAAAAGCTTATTCTCAAAATGTCCATAAAAGTTCACATCCTCTTGTCTTTGAGAGGAGGAATGCATTTGTTATCTCCAACGCCCTCGTATCTGGGAGGCATCAAGCACCCAGTCCTGCTGACAGCAGAGATTCCAACAGCCTCAGCGTGGCCATGGAGAACAAACAGTGCAGCTCCTGTAATCCAATCCTGAGGACACACACCTGTGCTGCTCCTGGATCCCAATCCTGAGGGCACACACCTGTGCTGCTCCTGGATCCCAATCCTGAGGACACACACCTGTGCTGCCCCAGCACTGCAGCTGTTCCCACGCCTTTAAGAGGAACTGAGGAGTCTGCAGCTTCCAGAAGGTTCCTGAGCCTGGTCCATGCTGGTTGAGAGCTCTCCCTCCGTTCCTCGGATGTCTGAGGTATGCACTCAGGATTGTGGATAATCCCATGGGAACAAACCTGGATGTCGTGGGGGGTGAGCAGCTCCCTCAGGCTCCTCCTGACCAGAGGTGCTGAGTTGCAGCAGGTTGGGGAAATGGAGAACTGCCTCATTTTCTGTGTGTTGAGTGGTTGTCTCACAGAGGGTACCCCAGTGGGACTTAAAAGTTCAGCTGATCTTCAAGTATATCAGTTTTTATCTGTATGCGCAATTCCCTAAATTACTAGAAGTTTTTGTTGTGTTTTTCAACAAATGTAAATAAATTAAGCACAGTGTTATGTGAGACAATTAGATTCTCTGGTATAAAGCTGTCCTCGTGGAGAAGCCTCCATTGGGAATTATAGGAGCAGCAGCATTTACTTTTGGGCTTAAATAAGGTAATTAACAGGGATATGTGTGTGATAATGTGGTTGGTAATCAGGAGCGATTTGGAAAGTAAGGATTGTTTATCTGTTGTCTATACAAATTTGCAATCAGTTTTAAGTACTTTTCCTAATGAACCCTAAATCTGAATGAAGCCTTCCCCTTTGTTTTCTGTAACCATTAAACTGCTCTTCAGAAGTGCATATGAAACATTCAAATAAATTTAGCAGGGTTTGGTGTGTAAGCAAAAAATTTTGATGTTCCTTGGAAATGGTGTTGTTCCCCATGGCTTTTGTACACTGGTCTGTTATATTTCCAGAAAAGGAAAAGATATTTGATGAAGTGACTCCAGTGTGGTGCAGTGCTGGTGAGATAGCCCAGAGGCAGGTGGAGAGGCACAAATCTCTGAACAGGATGATCCCTCATCATTTCCCTCACCAGTAGTTTCCATTTCTCCCTCTAACGTTTAAGCTGGAGAGTTGTTCCAAAGCTTGCTGCCATTAGTGAAAGGACATTAAACCCAGGAGCCAGGGAGCTGCACCTGCAGTGTGTGTACAACAATGCAAAGGCTGCAAAACACAGATGAGGCTGATAGGCTGAGAAAAAGGCAACGATCCCTGTGCAGTCTGACCATTTCTCTTTCACCTTTTCAGACAGTTTTATATCTTGGAGAATTTCCAGTTGAGACTGGTTTTGTAGTCTAATCAAAGCATGGGCTTGGTTACAAACTGCAGCATCAGATAATCTAGAGATATTCCCTTCCCTATACTGGGTTTCTCAATAGGAGCCAACAGTATCACTATTTCACACTCCTTTTTCCTAGGAAAGACCCAAACAAACAAGAGTTTAGACAGACACTTAGGTAACATGAATGGACTACTATTATATGTGCAACCCACCAGCAAGATTTATTTTTCTGATCTACAAAAGAAAATTGTGCATTTGGGCTCAGTGCAGGGTTGGTCTATTAGATGTTGAGCTACTGTGGTGGCAGGTTGGAAGCTGCTAAGAAAATCCGAGTGTAAAACTTTTTGCCCTTTTTTTAATGGTTCAACCTTATATGAACTTCTGATGTGTGGCTGGTACAGTTAAAATAATTCTAATAAATACTGATATTAGAATTATTCAATGAAATGAACTAATGATATTGATAATTTTTGCCACCCGGCATAAGTCTGCAATGCAGGCTAAGTATATTGTTTATTTTGTTATTTTTTTTTCCGTGCTTAATTGTTTGGTTAGTAATATATTTTCATTTCTAAATCATGTTTCTATTTTTATAAACAGCATTACCATGGAAAGCTGTGGTTCTGACATATAACAAATATTTCCAATAAGACACCTATAAATAAATTTTTTGTTGATTCATTTGCGGACTAGTTATTTGGCAAATGTTAGGATTTCTGTGCCAAGCTGAGGTTTGCAGCTCCGTAGCCACTAGAAGGCACTCTAGTATAAAACTTTTTCACTTTAGCTGCTTACAAACCCTGCGTGTAAGGACAAAACATAAACAAACACGACTGGCTTGAAGCGATTTCTTTCCAAAGATAGCTGTGTTCACTGTGATGTGAGATGATAACCTTCAGAATGTTGTTTGTCCAGCTACACCAGAGCTCATGCCCGCACTGCTGGAACCGTGCAGAGTGAGCAGCGAGCTGTTCTTGCTGTCGCATCAGGGACCGCCCAGAAACCAGGGAGAGCTCGAGGAGCCTCACTCCTGGAGTTTGTGTGTGCATGTACCCCATAAACTGCTGCCCTGGTGGAACTTTTCACCCGCCGCTCTGCCCTCAGTTCGGGATGTCTCTGTTGGCTCCTGTGAGTGGCGTTATTCCAGCACTGTGTGTTTGGGTGACAGCAGCTCGGGCAGTGTTACCGTCCACAGTTACACACAGAAGCCCAGAAATGTGAATAGGTTGCTATAGTAACACCAAATTCTGTGTTGACACTGGTGGCACTTGGAAATTGCTTCTGTTTATGAGATGTTTCCAGTTTAGTGACTTAGTTTGGAAAACAGTTTTCAAGTTAGATATAACTCTTTCTCTTCTCTTTACTTCATCTGTAACATTAATTTTCTAG
The DNA here is from genome assembly GCF_025592945.1 of Manacus candei. NCBI lineage: Eukaryota > Metazoa > Chordata > Aves > Passeriformes > Pipridae > Manacus > Manacus candei. The sequence goes on from NW_026138113.1 coordinate 7,256,692, forward strand.
TTCTACACGTTGCAGTGTTGCATGTTGGGTTAGAAACCCCCAGACTTCTGGAATTCAGTGTTGGAACTATTTCAGTCTCAATGTTTTTGAAAGGTGTTCTGTGAAATTATTTATAGTGCCTTTGATACTTGCCAGTAGTTACTGAAAAAATATGCAGGACTATATAGCCTGGTCACAAAAGGCAGTTATATTGGAAGAAATCATCCAACTGATGAAATTCAGTATGTCAGCATTAAACTTGATAGTCAGTACAGCTAAATGTTGAATGTCAAAATCTGGTACTTCAGAAATGCTTTTCTCATTTAAATGTTATATGATTTTGTATGAGAATATACTTGTTCTTTTTTTTTTTTTTTTAGTTAAAAGTCTGCATTTTGACAAAGAAAATACATAATTAGGAAAATATAAAGAAGACTGCAGCAAAAAAATCAGGAGATCTTGAACTTGAGCTATTTGTGACTTTCATTGATCACAGCTTTCTTCTTTTACCTCATATGTGATGTTTTATGGAGATTATTTTTTTTCCTTACTGTACCCCCTTACCCTCCCCTTCCTGAGTCTCACTAAATCAAGATATCTCTTGTATAGTAGGAGTCTGAAAGAAATGGTTCAAACTCTATCTGGGAGGACAAAGGGAAAAATATCTTCCAAGAGATGTATTACTTACATTACTTTTTCTTGCTATTTCTAATAAGTATCTGAATCATGATTAGTTGTTGGGGTTGGAACATCAGTCCCCCTGAGATCCCCCACTGGAAGTACCATGTCAAGGGATAAACCCAACTGCTGTCATTTTCAATGAAATAATTTTGCATATTAGGAGTCCTTAAAAACGTTAATTCTTTGCTAATTTTTTTTCCTTCATGCCTTCTAGTTTCAGAGAAAGATCATATCTCTGCTCTGGAGGAATGTGTCACATTTCATTGCTTTTTGACATAATGTTTTCCCAGTTGTAGGAAAACAGATTTGTGAAGATATGCCATAAGGTGTTCTTTCTATAAGTGAATCTAGAAAGGCAGATCTCTCTGTTTGGACATCAATTAATTATCGATAATACAAGTTTATGTAATCTGGTTCCAAATACATTATCCACACCCAATTCTGGTGCTGTCATTTCCATTTAATTCCCAGGGAACACTTGCTGAGATGGATAAAGTTGAAATCAATGCTTTTGTGAAAGTGCAGGACTGTTTAGATGTACAAACACTTAAAACCCCACAGGACATGTTTGTTTTTTTTTTTTTTCAAAAACTGGAAGTGTTAAGTATGGTTGGCACTAAATCCAAAGAATAAAATTGTTTAGTATTTGACAAGAAAGTTGCTTTTTTTTACCTTTGGAACAAGTGAATTCTTCCTGGGAGGGGTTAAAAAAACCCAACCAACCAAAAAAATAGGTGAATAGGGAAGGTTTCTCATGTCTTTACACCTGACCAAAAGTAAGAAGCTGTTGAGGCAATCAGTGCCCCTCCAGCACAATGGAGGGAGGAAGATTCAATCCACCTGCCAGCCAGGGAGTGTTGAAGGCTGGCAGGTGGGAGGTATCTCTGTGTAAGACAAATGCTCCTGCCTGCTTACATCAAGTAGGAAGTTTGTGAGAATCCCCAAGAATTCCTTGCTCCCCACTCCTCCCCCTCCTTTTTGTTTTTTCTCCTCACTGATGAGTTTTTATGCGGAAGAAGCAGCTTGATACTGCAGAAAGGATTTGATTTCCTTCACTCAGCCAGTCCTGAAGCACAATGTGAATCTCCCAGGAGAAAAGAAAAAGGTGGGTTAAGCAGTAGCAGTACCAGTAATGTATGTTTTGATGAGACAGTTTGGCTATAAGATTATTTGTCTGCTGAATCAGAAACCAGTGGAAAATACTGGTATAGCCTAAACTGCATGTCATGGAAGTAGAAATAGGAGGGTTCCTGTTGCATCTCAGTTCTGTACATCCCAAATTGATGTTTGTGTCCTGTGTAGAATCATCTCCAGTTAAGGAGTCATTTGCATAAGCAGCTTGTGAAAGTCCTGTGGTGTGTCCATGGGAGAGAATTTATTTGCTTTAGTTTTCTTGGGGGGAAAAAAGAAATCTCCTTGGGAGTGTAAACAATCAGAAGAATAAAAAAAGAAAAAATCAAGACAGACATTGTAATGTGTCTTAGAGAAGTAGGGAAGCATGTGGGCTTCTTTTCAGTGTTGAGCCATGAAGTTACCCAAATATCCTTGGTCAGGAATGCTCCTTGCAAGGGTTCATGGCAGAATAAAAATAGGTTGTCTCCATATTGCTTATTTTACTGCTCTGTGAAACAGTTCCTGGAAAGAGAGGAAAACAGATGACTTTATCTTGCTTCATTAGAGCTGTGCTTGTATGCTTCGTCCTTCCCTTAAAACATCCTTCCACTTTTCTGTAATCACTATTCCCAAAACCCACTAAAGAGCTGATTCTCCTCCAGAAGAATTAAAGCATCTATAGCTGCAACTGCTGTGTCTGAGCAGGGGCTGTTCTGTGGGGCAGCTGCCATCCCTTTCACCAGGTGCACAGTTGTCAGAATGAAGAGAGCTGCTCCCACTGAGGGTGAGAGTTCTGCCACTTAGTGCAGAGAGGTCAGAATTTCATTGCAAATCTTCATGATAACGTGATCATTTGTGACTAAATCATATCTAAATGGATGCTACACACAGTCCTTTTTTTTCTTTTAATCATAAACACCCAGGAATTTCTGTGTCAGCTGAGACCGTCAACAGCTGAAGACTGTTCATATTTTTCCAAAATAATCAGAATTCTAGCAGCACTGCAGGAGCATTCAGCCAAACAGAAGTGAAGATGTTTTACTTGCCCTGAAAATTCTAGAAGAGGTTTTAGATAAACTTTTTGTATAAGCTTATTTATATAAGCCTTTTATATAAAGCAAAACTAACAATTGCTGAAAATTGAAAAGCTTCCTCTGCATTTTTCTTGCAGTTTTGGATAAGATATTAAAATATTCTATCATTAAAACCATTAAATATGGCTTAATTTGGACAAAAAAAATCCCTAATTATTGTGGGTTTGTCAAAGATGACAAGAATGAAAGGCCTTCCCCTGAAGTGCTGGAATTCAGGACCCAGGTTTGGGTGGGTTTCTGTATCACATCCTTGAGGACAGCTGGCCAGAAACTGGGGCAGAATAAGTCCAGCAAACCTAATCAGAAATGTGGGTTGATGAGAGTCTAAACTTTTCAGTAGCATATAAGGATTTCTTTGTAACTTGAGTCAGAAAATGACTTTAGAATAGAATTTCCTGTATACAAACACCCCTACTTCCCCAAACAAACAGAAAGGCATAGGAATAGTTACCTTCTGCTAAACAGCAAATTATGGGGATATCTCCAGTTTAAAAGGAAACAATTGTGGGCTCATATATTGCATTCTTTTTTTTTAAATTTTTTTTTATTTCTTTCCCCTCTTCATGTATTCCACATAAGCAGCAAGTTCTAAGTTACTTTAGGAATATGGTACTCTTCTTTGTTTGCCTGTTTTTGTTTGTTTTGTTTAGTTTTTTACAACCAAATTAAAGCAAATGAAACACAGTTTTCATTCTTGAATTACTGCTTTCTATAGAGAACTTCATCCTCTTTCTTCACTAAGAAATCTACTGTACAGTGTATTTTTACAGCTGTCTGGGCCTTTTGGACTATTTGAAAAATGAATGCATAGTAAAAAAGTGATATTTGGTTCTGTCACAGTAGAGCAGCTATTCTATACCCACTTGGGCACTGCTCTTCCTATAATGGATCATCATCAATGTTCAAATGATGGATTTTTCTTCGAGGTAATCACTGTGTAAAGGAGCAGGGTTGCATTGCTCTTTCACTTGAATCAGATCATTTTTATGTAGAGGTTTTTATTTAGAAATGAACTGAATGCACTCATACTACAGTAAGAAGATTTAGAATTCCTTAGGAAGACATTTAAAACTATTTCCATGCTGGTAGTCACAAAGACTTTTAAATGGTAACTACAATAAGTACTCAGGAACTGGTATTAAGTGTTAGGCTACAGAGAAGAGAGACATTAAATGTCAGTGTGCAGATGTAAAGCTGCCACTGTAGCTCACTCCTGATCTGCAGCATATTGCCATGGTTTGAGTTTTAGACCTTTTCTAAGTACAGGCTACTGATTGTGCCAGACTTCATGGTGCCCAAGTGCAGGCATGTCTAAGTGCCCATGTTCAGATAATACCAGAATTATTTGCCTTTTGAAACTGTGTACAAGTGTTGCTTTCCTAAGAAAGAAAGAATCCAAACTCAATTCTGTCGACTACACGTGTGAAAAGAGCTGGCTGGGTACCTGTGAACTCTGTCTCTTTTTCTTCTGTCATGGCTCTTATTTTTTGACTTACTGATTATTTTGTTTTTAAAAGCTGTCTGCACAGCAGGATAACCCCATTCTCTTCTCTGTCCACACTTCCCCCCCTGCTAAGAGGTCAAGCCTTGCAGAAGAAAAATTGCCCCATGAAGCATCCCACTGACCTCTGCACCAAACTGAACTCCCTCACACAGTTAATCTGTTACGTTGATGGACAGTCATGGTTGCAAGTAGAAGACGCCCATCAATTCTTGTGTTTGCTGGCAGAGAGAATGAATCATATTACTGGGATAATGAACCATTTAATGGCTTGTGTGTTGATTTATCAGAGCGTGCTGGAGAGGCCAATTTAAAAATATAAAGCCATAAGTCACAGTGTTGCTGCATATGGCCCATTGAGGCTGCTTGGCTGCCTTACCCTGGATTGCTGTGTTAATCAAGGTGTCATTAGGGTTTGCAAGCAGTGAAGTGCTTCCTTTTCATTCTGGTGTGGCATTTATTCAAAATAAAGATCCTTCTTTTTTTTTTTTCCCAGGTTTTGAAGTAATTTAACGTAATAAAATCACCCTTTTTGTCTTTCGTAGTGAGGGAGTTTCATCCTGAGCTAAAGAAATGCATCAATAGTGGGCACAGGGATAGGCTGTACAACATGGCAGTTGATCTGGTAAACTGGCACTACACTGAATTGGCTCCTCAGTTCAAGACTGGTAAATTTTGTGCCCTTACTTTGATACTTTAATAAGAAATACATACATTTTATCTTCTAAAAACAATAGCAATGCCCACTATAAGTGTGAAATGATTGCAGGGAGATCTTCACTAAGATGACCTTTTCCAAGACTCTTCTTTTTCCAGAGGTATGAATTTTATTTCTTCACTTTAAAAATAGTTTTGGCCTGATCTCTGGTAGAAGCTGAGGGAAGAAGTGTAGCCTGGAGTAATGCTCTTGCTTATTAACTGTTGCAATGTTAACATTGCATTTTAACTGGGTGCAACTTCCTTAACCTCTTTCCACAGGGCACAGACCAGTTTCTTGGCTCTTTCCAGCTAGTCCACACGTTTCTTTAAGTGTGGCACCTGAATGTTGTGCTGGAGTTTTCCAGCTGAGACCTCATTATTCTGTATAGAATGGAAAGGTTCTCCCATCTGCTCTTCACACACTGCCCTCATACAACAGCTTTAGTCTTTTTGCTCTTGTTCAGCTTGTGATAGACTTGGAGCCTAAGTATAAGCAGGACTTAGTGGTCTTCATGCTTAACCACTTTATCCTCTTTCTGTATTAGTGGCTGTTGGTTATTTCTGGTTTTGCATCATTACTTGAGTTTAGAAATATTTATATTCTAATAGAGACTATTTTTTAACATTTCCAGCTCTCATTCTGAATGCTAAACTTGTTTTGCAGCGTGACTGCAGTCCCTAGCTCTGTATCAGGTGCATCTTTGGTTAAGAGTGATTCACAAAATTACTGACAGACCTCGGTGAAACCTTCCTGATGTGTTCTTGACAGGTAATAACTAGTAACTGTTTCTCTGAGTGGGGTTGTTCAACCATTTTCTCTCTTATCATGCAATAGTTTTATCTTGATTGGATTTCCCACCTTGCTTAGGACTGTCATGTGAAGTGCTATCAAAAAACCTCCTGCAGACAAGTTACAGGAAACCTGATATTTACCCAATATCTAGATGCACTGTTACAGAGTAAAATTAAGTTAGTTTGACTTGGTTTGATTTAAAAGAAAAAAAAAATCAATGTTGCCTGCTCTATAATTGCTTTTTATCTTCAGGAATTTATTGATTGTAGGAAGGTATTTTGTTTGTTTTGCTGTTGGCGTTGATGCCTTTTTTTTTTTTTTTTCTGTTCTGGGTTTTTTCTGAGTTTTTGTAGAGCTCAAATCAAGCTGTGTAATGACTTCCCCAAGTTCTCTTTTGGAAGATCAGCTCCTCATTTCCCGTTTTCAGTGTTCTGGCACCTTCTTTGTCTTCTATGGATTTGCAGAGCTTACAGCTAGATTTCTTGGCAACTGAAATATTTTAGGATGAGATCTGTTTGGCCTAACCAATTTAAAAATGTGAAACCAGTCAGTGTACTCAAACCTTGTCTGTTCTTACCATCTGACTGTTCTCTGGAGGTTTTCCTGAAATAAATGCTGCGACTGAGTTCCTGAACACACTGATCAGATTCTGTTCAGACTTAGAATTTCTATATCACAGCTGTTTCACTCTGCAAAACATTTTGCCAAAAAACTTAACTCTTTGACCTTCCTGTAAAACTCTTGAACACTTCTGAATAAACTCTTATGGTTGCCCAGGGAAGTAATTCCATGTATTTGCTTTTGTCCTTGCACTGTTTGCCTGTTAGCAAGGAGACAATGGGCCCTAGGGTTCAAGTATAAATGAATTATATGGACACTTTTCACTGGTTTCCTTTTAATTTAATAGAAATTCACAGATTTACTGACTGGATTCCTGTCAAATAATCCTTGCAGCATGTTTTGTGAATTGTCATCTGTTTTTCATCTTTACGAAACACGATTTGTCCTGAAATGTATGATAAATTTGATTACTATGGGTTCATGCAGTAAAAGTGTCCATAAACTTGATAGTTCAGAAATTGATGAGAGAAATTCAGTCTCATATGCAACATTAAAAAGGATCTTCCTGATTTTTCACAATGAGTACCTTTGTTCTGGAGAGATCAAATAATAGTAGGGTAGATGCAGGAATTAACTGCAGGATCTGTGGTCTGAAGTGAACACACACTTGGATTAATGAGCATGAATCAGACATAGAAATCCATTATTTTTCTGCCACAGAGTGTGTAATTATTTACATGCATATTAGATTATTACTTTACTTTGTCTTTCCCAAATGTGCTGTTCTCTGTAGTCCGGTTTTTAAGTCCTTTTTGTTTTCCTTGTAACATACTAAAATAGCTGTTAATGTCAGATAAAACAGTAAGAAGAACCACATAAAAACCTGTTGTTAAATAAATTGAAAAGACAGAAAAAAGAGCAGCTCTTTTCTCATCCTGATTTGGTGGCCTCTAGAGATCAGTGTAAGTGAACACTTCAGATGCAGCTGAACACAGAGCTGTGCCTAAGCAGGAGAACAAAATCAATAGGCAACAGATGAAAATTATTGTGTTTGTTTCCATAAAAATAACTGCTAGATGTTTCAGTGTCAGTGATCACAGTTATTATCTGGCAGGTAAAACTTCTTCAGAGAAGGGGCTTTCAAAGAAATTTTGCAAGTGTGAGACATGTTTACTTGCATTTATCTGGGGGTGTCTCTATGTTGATTATCAATAATTAGTTCCTGCATCCTGCCAATCTGGTTGACCCATTCCAGTGTGTTCTGCAAATGATGAGATCTATTTATTTATTCACCAAATGTAGTCAATACTACCAGATCTTTGCAGTGAAATTCCTCATCCTAATTTTGATCTTTGGTATTCACAAAAGTCCTGCACTCTGTCATCTCGTGCTTTGTTTAATAACTAACGATTTATTTTTTCTTTGTGCTAATTCATTTTCTTTCCCTATCCAGTTCTGGACTGAGAGTTCCAGTTAGAGGATGGGCACAGCTGATCTCCTAACTCAGGAACTTTTATTCATGTAGTTTGTACCTACAAGTTAAGTATAATGGTCTCTAGCAAGAGTTTCTTCAAGCAGAAGCTGAAAAATAACTTTTCAGAGCTAACAATAGTGAGTGATTCAGAGTAAGCCAAAAGTGATAAGCTCTGTTTGCATGAGCTTACTGCTTTAACATCTGTGGCTCTTCAGATGACTCCCACTTTTCCCATCACCAATATTCCCTGGATTTTGAGGAAGTAGTCTAAGTCAAGTGTGTTTGTTCGAAGTGAATCTCGGGTGTCTTTTTGTTACCTTTTGTCAACGTTTCAGTTCATTGTGCTGTATTATTTTCAGCAGATTGACATTGTTTCAAAAGTCCACCAGAGAGTGGTTGGGCACTGACCAGACTCCCCAGTCACAGCACCAAGGCTGACAGAGCTCAAGAAGTGTTTGGATGATACTCTCAGGCGCGTGGTGTGACTCTTGGGGGTGATCCCGTGCAGGGCCAGGAGCTGGACTTGATGATCCTTGTGGGTCCCTTCCAATTTGGCATATTCTGTGATTTTTTTTTTCTTTTTTTTCAGTGAGTGCATGTAAAATTGTGCTGTTTACCAAAACCTTGGTGCTGTGTTCTTTGTGCACAAAGAAAGGAACTTTGTAGACACTGTGTGCCCAGGAGTCTCGACTAGAATATATACGTAGAAGATTGCCTTTGGCTATGCATTAGAAACAAACAAAAAAAAGGAGGAACAAGCGCCAGAATGAGTTCTGTGGAAAGAAATTTCACTGAAATTAGTAGCACAGTACTGGCTTCTAGTTACATGGATCTCAGAATTATGACTGTAATGGCAGTTTAAATTGATGGGATTTTAAATTGAAGGGATAAGTAGCAGTGATGAGTTATATTTGCCAGAAGGAGAATAGAAATTGTTATTCATTTTTCCTAAGATTCAGTAAGCCTGTGGACTTCCTGCTCAATATGCAAAAGAAAACAACACACATACACACACATATATATTTTTCAGTGCTCAGAGGTACTTTTTACTGAATAGTATATGCAAATTGTACTATGTTTATCTGATAAAAGCTGTGAATATTTCATTCCATTAGAGGGGCAGTGTGTCACTTTTTCCCCAAATGCTATTTCTTTTCAAGTGCTTCTGTTGCAAAGAACATAATGGGGGGAATACAAATGGACTCAGCCCCAGTGCCTGCATGCCCAGCAATGAGCATATGCGTGTTTTTCTGTTCCTGGCTCACCGTAAATAGTGTACAAAGAACATAATCCATCAGATATGGTTGCTGATTACTGATCAGCCTGTTTGGCAAAACCACGCTGCACTGGATTTCTTCTCTGAGGGCAGATTAAAGGTATTAATAACAAGCAACCTGATTGCAGAGGATTTGTAGCAAGCAGCTTTGAAATCAAATGATATCAAGGGTAGTGCCTATGACAAACTGGAGATGTGCTGTGAATCCCAACGTGCAGCTCATACAAAAGCTGTTGAAATTCTGAAGTGGGGAGACTCCCACACAGACAGGAGCTTGCAGCATCCAATCAGTTTAAGAGGTAATGCACAAATATATTATTCTTCAGGTTGAAAGGCTTCATATATGATGAACCATAAAGGTTTTCAGATGCAGTGTTTTATGAGATTTCAGTAATAAAATAGCTCATTTTAATCTTAACCAAAGAACTGTCATCCTTTATAGCAACACAGTATTCTTAAGAAGTGCCCAGCAGCCTAATGAGAATAGCTCCTATTTGAGCAGTGCTATGTTACATCCCAAGGAATGTTCATAGTGTCTTGATCTATAAAACTCAAACTTTCAAAGCTGCAAGTGATAAACAGGACTCAGTTGTCTCTCTTCATTCTATAAATACATCTGAATCTGCAGCAGGTTAAACATTTTGAGGAGTAAGTGGTTATGGAGAATCACTGGTATGGGCTAAAATGTATTTGGAAACATGTCAACTGTTTGAAATAAATGTGATGCAGAAAGAAAATAACAACAGGTTTTCATTTGAGGACTCTCATATAAGATGGCTGCTAATTTCAGACATGTTTTATTTCAGTGGGGTACCTCAGAAATTAAAGTATTTTTTGGGGGTTAGATCAAGTTTATTATTTCAGTCTTACGTCAAAATCTTAGCCCTCTTTAACCTTATTTTGTGCACATTGCTTTAATAAATTGAACTCAAACTTTGAAGTACCCTCAAAGATGCTTCTTACAACTGCTATGAATACAAGGAAAACAGCCTATTATTTAACAGAACCTTGTTTTTGTCCAGCTAGTGAGTGCTTTTCTTCTTTAGGTCCTCAAAATATCTTGCTTCTCTCAGTTGGGACACATGCTGTGCATACCTCCTGCGGGGTTTGTGGCTTTTCTTTCTTGTTTCTCCCTTCCTATCTCAGTTTATCTCAGAATGACAGAGCACACAATCACTAAATCAGCATGATTATTTGAAAAGAGCATTTTTAAAAAGTCAGTAGCAGTCCTATGAAACTCAGGAGCGAACAGAAGTTCTATTCAATAGGATAATTCTACAACATTATTTTTTTGTGTTAAATTTTAGGAATGGATTCCAGTGTTCTACTACAGGTTTATTCCTTCTGATCTGTAGTTCTCTATGACACCTCCAATGTGCAGAGCTTTTGCTAAAGCCAGTGGGACTTGTGCATATGGAGTAAAATTCATTATTTAAGTGACCTGTTGTGTGTCAGATAATTATACATTTGGAAGGGAGGCCTCAAAAAAAACCCAAAATAACCTCGTCAAAACAACGCACCAGAAAATACTCTTCAAGTGTTATTTGCTTATGGATGTCAGAATTGGGTTGTTGAAAGCTGGGACATCAGTGACACAGATTTCTGATTAGAAATCCTCCCGTGGAGTCAGCCCTCATGTGACACGTGGGTGATGAAAGAATATTGGCTCCTGCATAAGGCCGGTGCTTGGCCCCTTGGGAATTAGGTGGAAATCAATTGTCAATGATTGCAGAAAATACCCTGGTTATGGATCACTGAACTGACTCTAATTAATTTAAGAGACTGACAGGTTCTGGATTATAGAGCTGCCTCACTCAGCTGGCAGCAGAAAGTAAATGCAGTTTGGTAGCTGTTGTTTGGAAGTTTAGAAGACAGTGTTAGGTGTTTAAGGAATACTTGTTGTTTGTGTTTGGTGGTGGGTTTTATTTTGTTGGGTTTTTTTGTTTGTTTGTTTTGTGAGTTTTTTTGTTGTTGTTTGTGTTTTTTTGGTGGTGGGTTTGTTTTTGTTTGTGTTTTTTGGTGGTGGGGTTTTTTTGTTTGCTTTGTTGGGGTTTTTGTTTGTTTGTTTTCTTATGCAGCCAGTTGACCTGAAGGTCCAGGAGTTTGTGTTTTCTGTATCACATAAGAAATTCAGTTTTTTCCATTTCTACCTGTAGGAGAAGCACTGTATCAAGTGGTAAATTCTGTAAGGAAAAAATGATTCCCTGAGTGTATGTTACAATTTAGTTTCAAACTGCAGAGTTCTTGAAGAAATTGGTTTCTGCTCTGAATAATGTCTAGGAAGATGCTGGTTGTTCTAATCAGTTCTATGCTCCTTCTGAAGGGAAAAACCTTTCTGTTTGGAAGAAAATGCTTGCTGGAAAGCTGAATGTTAAAACACAATTTTGTAAGTATTTAAAAAGAAATCTGGGAAATGAAAATATATTTTCAAATAATCACCCTGTTTTGCTGTGTCTACATTACAGCATTTCTGTGTTCACACAAAACATTGGCCAGTTCAACCAAATGTAGTAGTATGAAAAACGCCAATTTAATCAAAATTGGAATCTTTTGTTGAGATATCTGTGACAATGAAAAATTCATAAAATAAACGTTTTAGTTGGAATTTGGAAAGATTTGTAAAAGAAGTTGCCTTACTGGAATGTAAGGAAATGCTTTAAGTTGTAAATTAAACTTCCAAAATGATCTTAATAGATCACAAAATATTGACTTCTTTCGGAGTTAAAAGTGTGAGAGGACCCAACTGGTGGCTATTCTGCTTTTAAATGCAGTGATGTTCACCTTGGTCTTTCATTTTTTCATGTGTTGTGAGTATCTAAACCATTAGAATATACCCAGCTTCTCCTTAGCTCTGACAGTGCTGTGTGGGAACTGCTTCAACTTGAATAAACAAGGAAATACTCCTGGGATGAGAGGGAGGGAGGCTGGATTTGTATCCTGGTTCTTCCCTTCTCCCCCTTCCCCAGCCCTTTTCTTTAAATTAATTATTTTTGTTCTGGATCTCCCTGAGTTCACTCTGCTTGATGATGATGACAACAATCAGTAGCTTAAACGAGGGCCGGGCATCTCATGACTCTTGTGACACTGCTTTGGGTCAGTGACCTGTTGATTATTTAACTGTTTGTAGTTGAAAAAGTGTACATCAGCAGTGGGTATCAGATTTGAAATACAATCCTGATTCAGCTGAACTCTAACAAAGCTGGAAAGTTTAAAAAAAAAAGGCTCTGCAAGGTTTGGCATATGCTGCCTGTAACACTTGTAAGAGAGAAGTTTTACGTGCTGTGAAGTTCCAGAAGCAATTGCTTTGATTTGCATCCTACCTGCCTGTGGCAGTGCAGGCTTGGGCTGGGAAGGAGTGACTGCATTCCATCAAATGATAGCTGGATGTGTTGGGCCTGAAAACAAATTTAAAAAGTGCTGAAGTGGTGGTGAATAAAATCAAATAAAATCCGATAGAATTAGAGAAGAGATTTTTAAAACAAAGCATGAATTGTTTATGTACCTTCAAATACTTAGTTGATAGGTGTATGGGGAACATAATTTTCATGTCATTCAATTCTTTAAATGCCTGTTCCTTGAAAATACCAACATATTTAAGCTTGAAGTGAAGCCAATAAGTGTTTTAACCTTTCCAGATGTCAAAGGATTTTTAAACCTCCTGAAACATTAACATTACCACTGGATAAATGGGCTAGGTGTTCCTTTTTTATTAAGGAAAAATAACATCACTATAAGGGACAGACAAATGGTGGGAAATGTGCTTAAATCCCCACTTTGGTACATTTAACTGCTGTTGTTGTCTCAACACAACTCTTGGTACTAAATGAAATGCATGTGGAAGCATCATGTTATTCAGCAGTGTGGTGTGATGTGGTAATTGAGCTGGCTTTGGTAAATGTGAATTAGTGATGGCTGTATGTGTCATTGTATACTAGTAAGCAAATAACTGCATTTTTTATAATTGGTCTGCTTCTGCCCTTGAAAATATTTGAGCCTTAAGGAATGAAAACTAATGACAGAAAGAGGTATGAATACCCAGGGAGCTAAGGGTAACACAGCAATCCAATGTAAAAATTTAATGAGCTTTCTTTTGACACTGTGATTTGTTTTAGCAAATTTGTCTAGTGAACAAGGCCAGAAGCTGTATGTAAATGAGCTTTTCTTGAGACTTGTGCTTGCCAGACAGCTGCAGGGAGTGTTGGGGTGATGAAATGATACTGCACATAATGGGGTTAATGAAGATTACAAGTTACTTCCTTCAGGGAGGTGTACTCTGTTCATTTTTTCTTTTGTTTTAAGAAAGCTCATACTGAAAGTCAGAAGTTCAAGCCTGTGTTTAAAGTATTGTGATATCTAAGTGGAGTTTGAGGCAACATATCATAAATTGCAGGTGGCTAATTAGCTATTGTGCTCTCATGTGATTCTTTGTGTGTGTACTCTTAGCTTCAGAAGCTAACACCATAGGAGCAAGGCTGCACCTTCCTTTACAAAATGTTTCTTGTAACTCACAACTAATCCAAATGATTGAAGAAGAAACTATTGGGCTCATCCCTAGGCCTGTGGACAGCTTTGCAATAATAGATACAATACTTAGAGAGGACAATATAAAAAATCTGTGAGTTGTTATTTAGACACGTGGAAAAAATTCTGAAAATGTAGTGATTTGAGTCTTTAGATTAAAAAAAAACTTCTGATGTGCTTATTTACCCAGGAAATGAGTAGACAGACTTGAGAAAAGCCTGTTTCTGTCTAAAGGTAAGCTGCCAGAAGACAGTACACTTCATATACTTCCTATCAACAAAGACTTACAAAGCTGTTACTTCATGAAAATTAAATATTCTAGATACTTCTCTGTCATGCAGTAAAGTCAGAGTTTGAGAAGTGCCAAAGGCAGAAGTCTTCAGTGCTTTATAGAAATTTGAAAGGAAAAATTGGAGGCATATATGTTTTTGTCATACTGGGAGAACTGTGCCCTGGATTTTTGGTTATCCAAGTGCTTGAGTCCAGATTGTTTTAAGTTTTATTTAGTGTATCAGGGAAGGGGAAGAATTGCTTGGTTATTTTGCAGAAAAATGTATCACAGTCCATTATCATCAAGTCCAGTGCTCCACTGGCTTCAGAGATACACTGATCCTCTCTTCCTTTTCATTTCATTAAATCACTTTGGTGTTAAGCTATCTTTAGTCCTACCTCTTCCTGTCTGATTCTCCTCTGATAAATAAATATATTTGAAGACAGTTATCTAAGTGGTAATGATGGTGACCTTGTCTGCTCCAGGTAAAGAAGGAAGGTTAGAACAACACTTGGAATAATTGCTTTTCCTTTACGTTAACAAACTCATTTGTGTATATGGTAAATCCTTTAAAAACACATGTATATATTTATAAAGCAAAAATTCCAACAGATATTCCCAAGAGGAGCCTTTTCCTACCAACAGCTTTTTAAGGCTTTTGTTCATTTGGAAGTTTTATACCTCATGTACTATTTGAAAAGATAGTGCCCACAGGAGCAAGATTATTGTGTGGAAAAGACTATACTGAAATGCCCACTTAAAGCAAATCAAATATGACTGCATATGTCTGCCAATTGCTGCTTGTTTTTGATGTTTTTAATTTTCTTAAATTACTAATCCTCAGTGCTGTGCTCATGCACGTGGTTTAGGGAAGCAGATGATATAGGCTATAGTGGTTCACATGCTGAAGCAGAGCCAGAATAAAGACAGAAGGTGTTTGTTTAGTTTTAAATGAAGCACAGTCTATGAAATGGTGTACCCCCGTGACAAGGATAGATAAACATACATGTTTTGTAGTCAGTGGCCCAAGAACTAAGGCAGTGCCCAAATGAAACACGAGGATTACTTACTAAACGTTTGTTGTTCGAGATAAAGAACACTTCTAATCGTTCCTGACAAAGGCTGGCAAAATGGTTTATTTGTAAAACAAAGACATGCTGTGAGGCGCTCTCAGTGCAGAATCTTGCAAGCTACTTCAGGAAAGAGAGGACAAAAACTTCGAGTACATAAACCATGACCTTCAGCTGCTGCCCAAGCTGTGTGTCTGGAATTGAAGTTACGCTCTGGATTTCTACTAATTGATTCTAGAAACCACGAACATTTAATGTTAACTATTGTGTATTGCATAGAAATTTCCTTTTTAAACTGTACACTGTGTAATGTTAAGGGGGAAACCCACAGATTCTTCTTTGATATATAAGCGGAAAAGGTTATAAATATTATTATACATACTTTAATTTAAAATGCAATTATAAGTATAATGCATATATTTAATTTTGTTTCTAATTTACTTAACCATTCACTCCATATTTACAAAAAAACCACTTCTCATTTAGGTTACCATTTAAAAATTATAATATTCTGTAGAACACATCTAGGAAATGACCTTTCTTCTCTTGAAATGCTCTAAAATTAACTTTTCATAGACTGTAAGTAGCACTCCAGAGACAGGTTCTTTAATGTACTGGTTATTGCTTTCAAAGTACTCTTAATTGCCTAAATTAATAATGACTTTTTTTTTTTTTTGTTCCTTTGGTTCTTATAAGGGACAAATGAATTTGAATTACCCTCTAAAGAATTGACTCACTGGTCATCTTCTGATTACTTTTTACATTCATTATGAAATTTCAAGAAAAAAAAAAAGACAGCAAGGTCACCTTCAGCATGTTTTGGTGTTTGTGAGAAAAGTAAAGTGACACGAACTCCACTTAACCAGTTCTTGGGAAAAAACAGAGACTGCAAAACCAGGGGGAACTAATGTCAGCTCTGAATGGCATCTGTGTGTGCAAGGCAGTGTGAGAACTCCAGACTTGTTTAGTGAAAGGTATATCTTTATTCATCTTAAAATAGTGATGTAATAACACTGTTATATAAAGACCAATACAAGAAGATTTTTGACCTGATCTGAAAACTAGAGGAAAGGACAATCCTGTTTTGTGAGTTGTGTTTATATTTTTTTAAGAATGCTAAAGTAAAGCAGATGTAAAATCTTCCCTAGCCTATTTTTTTTCCTAGCCATAAGCTTTATCCCATAATGTGAAAATCTGCGTTATGGGATGTACATGGGTTTTCTGTACTCCAGCTGGCAGCTCAGAAGAGAGGCAGAAAATTAGTCAGGAACTTTATTAATCACTTGGGAATCAGCTGAGTATGTAATTAGCTCAGAACAGCTTCTTAAAATGTTGCATATAAGGTATGGTAAATCAATTCCAGCTCAATAAATCAGGCTTGTTTGCAAACTTGAACTTCCAGAAGTAGCACGTTGGGAATGCTGATATACCAGCAATTTGATAGAAAGCCCTTTGCTGCTGGGTATCAGGGTCTTGGGTCCTCGGTGGCAGCACTCAAATTGAAAAGGGAAATGTGGGAAATGAAAAGATGGAGGAATTGCAGTTCAGGTACCTTCACGTGCTGGTGACAGACTGCGAGGGAAACAAAGTGTGTGGGCACTCAGGACCTGCTAACGACAGAAAAAGTATGAAAATATCTCCTGTGCCGTGTTAATTGTCACTGTGGGAGTAATAACAGAGTGAAACAAGTGGAGCAGGTGGAAGCAAAGTAAATAACTGTGGTTACTTCATGCAATTTCATGTGGTAATTTCTTTAAGAATTTTCCCCCCTCTACTGCATTATAGATGCTATTTTAATAATTATGTTTAATATTACTCTTAAACAAACCAGATGTATACTTTAATTATTAATTCAAGGAAAATTAACTAAAAAGGTAGGAAGACTATGAGTAGAATCTGGTGGCCTTTTTCAGTTCTTAGAATTTCCTGTGTAAAGAAGCTTAAAATGCCTCTAAGTTTTTTTTTTTTTTTTTGTTTGGTTTGGTTTTTTTTTAATCTAAATGTATAATATCTTGTGAAGGTCACAGCTGCATTCTGAATTATTTTGAGGGGAATTCAGCTTCTTTTTATGTGAGGCTTTCCCTGGAAGAATGCAAGACAACAGTTTAATGGTAATATTCTTCTCATAATATCCTCTCTATTTTTGTTTTCTGTGGTTTCGTTTTTGGTGGTTTTTTTTGTTTGGGTTTTCTTTTTGTTTTGTTTTTGTTTTGGTTTGGGGTTTTTTTTGTTTGTTTTGTTTTTTTTTTTTTTTTTTTTTTTTTTTGAAAGCCTGGCTGGCAGTTTCAGCAGTCCCAATGCAGTGTATTTCCCGAGACAGGGATGCAGTGGTTTGTTCTGTAGACTTATATTCTGCTGTTAGAAGCCTTTTAGTAGCCCTACTTTCCGCTGAACCACAGCAGGAATACTTCATGCAATTATGGCAAACAGCTGCTGTGGGAGAGCTCAGGGTACTCCAGCTTTGCAGTCAAGAGAAGCCTAAATTATGCAAAGACTCAGTGAATTTATTGATCAACGAAAGTAATATTACAATATCATTATGTATAAAGTAGAGAGATTTCTTTTATTGTTTAAATTTTAACATGGTGGTTTTGCCTAGATAACTGGAAATGAAAATTCTCTCCTAGCATGGCAGAGTATGTATCACATATCCCCAGAGTCCCTCTCTTAATGTTCTGGATTTCTACAAGTGGAAGAAAAATCTTCTTCTTAAAGAAAATGCAAGTGTTTAAACATGGCTGGGTCTTCAGTGGGCTTTCAGTAGTGTGCAGGACTTTGTTTGCTTTTAATCTGCGTGTGTATATTGAGCTCTTTCTGTGTGTGATGAGGTGATGAAAGGGAGAAAAGAGGTATATTATACCTAGAAGCACAATTCTAGGGAATAACAACTGAAATTTTTTGTTTCACTGTCATAAAACTGAGGAGGCTCACAGATATTGCATATTGCAATACTTAGCACAGCATAGTAAAGCAGAGATAATTTTAGTTCTCTTCTTCCTATAGTCATAGTTCAAGTGGCTGTCTGAGATTGGAAAATGTGGAGCCCAAAGAGCGCTTTATTTCTCTGATCCTTATCAAACCAGAACTCATTTTAATGAGAGATTTTCCAGAGAAAGATTTTTTTTTTTAATATATATATGCTTTAGAAGATTAATCTCACTTTCAGTAGAAATATGTATCTTATCTTAAAGTAAGAAACATGCTGCCCCAGCTGGGACTCTGAGTAATACTTGAGTTGACTTGATTGCTTAGTGCTGCTTTTATAATTGAGGCCTGTTAATTCTTTACATATTGATAGTGGGGATGGACTCTGATAAAGGCTTGTAGTGCAGTTCTGAATCATTGAGTGGTTTGGGTTGGAAGGGACCTTAAAGCTCATCCAGTTCCAACCCCCTGCCTTCCACTAGACCAGGTTGTTCAAAGCCCCATCCAATCTGATTTTGAACCCTTCCAGGGATGGGGCATCCACAGCTTCTCTGAGCAACCTGTGCCAGTGTCTCATAGTTAAGAATTTCTTCCTAAGATCTAAATCTACCATCTTTCACTACCCCATGACCTGTCAGTGAATGCTCATACGTGGGTGTTAATCTTCTGTTTTAAGATGGTTTTCATCAGCTTTGTTTAAGAGAACTGATTTCCCACATATACTTTTCCCTGTTTTGCTGAAATTGCTCTGGACAGTGAACTTGTAGCATAGCTGGAAAGGACATCACTGCTCAATGTGAAGAAACCCTCCTGACATCTGTGGCACACTCCATCCTTTACTCATACATGCAACCTTGAGGAATTTAACAAACAGCTGATAAGCCCTAACGTTTCAAACATAAGTTAGAGGGTCAAAATTGGAAAGATTTTAAGGAAAACAATAATTTTCAGATAAATATGTGTGGGGTGTTTCTACATCTTTTTACTCATTTTTTTTTTCTCTTATGACATTGTCCTATGATGTGTGTTGGTTCTTGGACATAGTGTTATAAATGTAGTAAAATTAACTGTTTTTCTTATCTCGTAAGACACAAAAGCAGAACATATGGTATTAGAAGGAAGCATTGGACTTGCTGGAAAAGGACCATTCTAGGACTACTGACCACATTGCAGGGCTTAGCGAATGGCACCTGTAGAATAGTTGCTGTTTGTGGAAGTTACACAATACTCATGAGCCATTTTTGTGGATCATTAGCAGTTAGAGACTATTTTTGAAGTGATGTGTGCAATATGCAATATTTCCTCAGAAGCCTATCAAATAAAAAAAAAAGATCTGATTAAAACAGTATCAGAGAAAGCACTGGGATGTGCTGTTACAACTTGAAATCTCGTTAGATTGTAGTAAGTTGAAGGGAGGGCAAATTTTATGCTTCAGCAAGTTGTAAGGGTCTCTTCGACATTTTCAGCCATAAATAATTAGTTTATGGTGGTGATAGCTGAGTTAGTTCCTTCTCTTGCAGCGCAGTATGTTGAAGCAGAGAAATCTGCTGGATGCAGATAAGCATTTAATGAAAGTCATTATAAAGTATCAGGAAATTGTTCAGAGACCTCCACTAAAGCTAAAGGTGAATAACCCCAGGAGCAAAAACTACATACTAATGGTCCAACTACACTCACAACTTACACTCAATTGTTACTTAATAATTTATCACTAAGAAAGATTACATGATGGTGTGTTTCAGTGCTGCATCACAGATTTGAAGTAAGCTGTGTATAAATTGAGGAGTACATCCTTTTCCCCAGCATGGTCTCAAACAGCCATGGCAAGTGCCATTATGTCCTGCTCACTTTGGAAGCCTATTTACTCATGTTATTTGGGTTTATTTAAGTTAGTGACAAATGCAATCAATGTTAAGGATATTTTTATTTCCTCTGGCAGAAGACAGGAAATTGCCCTGCTCCTTTGAAGTGTCGATAAGGTTATATGTGGAGATGTTGGGCTGTTTGCTGGTTAAACACCAGTATTGCTGTTTTTAGTGTTTTAAAACTGAAGTGGTTGTGGTCATGGAGCAAATTGGGACAGAGCCTGGAACAGATTGGCATATTTTGAACTGGAGTGTGGAGTTGTTAACTCCAATAAGCTGTTCTCATCTGGGTTTACTAACAGGAAACTTGGAATATTTTTGCAAGTAAGCTAAACATAAGCAGTGAACATATTTTAAAGTGTATGTATATATATGTATTGGCTTTGTTTGTTAGCAAATCTCTGCAAAATACAAGTGTTCATTGAACCCTACACAATATTAAAGTTTCTTCTTTTACACAGTAACCTAATGCTGAAGGAGGTTCATCAGTTTTAGCACCTCACTAAGTACTGTAGCTTACACTCCTCACAGATAAATGAAATAGTTGTAAGAGAATTTCAGATTTATTTGATAGCAGAAAATGCAAAGAAGTTAACCTTTTGTGACCTCAGAGTCTGAAGGTGCATGCAATGATGTAGTTTGTCCTCCCTTGAAAGTGAAGGAACCAGGATGTTTTCCACAGAAGACTCTCTCCTTGGTGGCAGCCTTTTCACCAGCTGTCCTCATTTCTGGATTGAGTCTACTCCTTGGTCAACAGTCAGAATAAGATCCATAAAATCAATCAGTGATTTCTGAGAGGTGTTAATTCCTAAGAGGCTATGATAGCTAGAGGGAATAATTTATATGGGAACATTTTTGGAGCTTTTGTTTGTTTGTTTTTCTCTGTGAACTTGTCAGTGATGTGTACTTTTCTCTGTGTAGAAGAATGAATCCTTCAAGCTGAAAGTATAATCTGGTCCTTTCATTGTGTCTTCACACCCATAAAATAAATGCAATTAAAATAATAAAAATTATTTCCAGGGAGCTGTACACCTTTAAAATTCCTTGTTTTGCCAGTGACTGGGGCTCTGCCAGACAATGTTGTAAATTTTGTTGCAGTTTCTGTGATGCATTTATTAAATATCTAAACAGAAACATTCAAATAGAAGTGGCATATCCTTCACTGAGTGGGAAATTTGACTGTTTACAATAAGAAAAAACTGAGAGGATGGATGAGATGGTCCAGTATATACCAGAAATAAACTGGAATTTTCAGCTGAAAATATGAGTGTTCCTAGAGGGGCAGAGTAATTCAAAAGACAGGTGGGATAGAAAACCTCTGTGACACGTTTGAGCAGTAATAAGTAACATGCTTGCAACTGCTTAATTTCCAATTTTGCATTGTTTTGTAATTAAAATACTTTAATTCTGCACTCTTTGGATAGCAGAGTGAACAGTGAATTTGTGACATTCTGAATGAACAGTGAATTCTTTTTACATCTCTCTGCCTTTATATTTATTTACTTATCTACATGTACTTTTCCAGTATCATTGGTAGAACTTGCACACAACACATCTGACTGAAAAGGGATGGCTCCCAGTTCCTGCCACCTCATTATTTGTAAAGAAGCACACTACTGCTTCTTCATTCTACTTACAATAAAAAACCAGGGCAGGATAAAGCATAAGTGTACAGATATGGTGCTCCCAAGGCTTGAATTGGCAACCAGAGCATGCACCTGACATCTCCAGAGGGAAAGGCTGGTTGTTAGCACATGTTAAAGACCATACCATTGCTCTGCTCACTGTTCTAGCCAGGGCAAACTGGCGCTGAAATGTGCTGTAATCAGATTTAGTTTTCCCAGTGTACATGTATTGAGAGACAGTGTAGGTATACTGAGAAAAGACTATCAGTTTTATTCTAATTTTAATATTTTGAGAAGAGTATAGAGACTGAATGCTCTGTTGGGTAATAGCCTAACAAAAAATAATTGGCTTGCAGGAGAAGGTATTGTTTTGCTGGTGGTGTGTGAGATTTCCTCTGGAGAATGTCACTGTCCCCTAATTTGCAATGAGATATTGCACTAGGATTCACAACCCAGTCTGTGTGCACAGGGCAGGATTAGCAGGACCTGGGTTGTACCCAAGAGACTCTATGCTAGAAATTTCACAAATGATGAATGTGCTTATCTTGGAAAATTACTTAGTTGATGCTCCCTGATTCAGCCACTGTGGGTATTTGTCAGTCCTGACCAGCATGTGGACACAGTCTGTGTCCTGTGAGGTAAAACAAATGATTAGCATGTTGGCTTTTCTGCAAATACAAATGAAATAGGTACATGTGGGACTTCAAACTGAAGTTTGAACAAACTTTGAAAGTTGTATGCAGCTTTAGCTTAGGCTGACAGCAGGTGTGCAGCTGAGAGTACTTTTTAGAATGTTATTTGCTGATAAAAGCATGTAATGTGTGCTCCTGTAGTTGGGTATTTAGTTGCACTAATCCTAATTTCAGCATGTGCCCCTTTTTGGAGTTGCTCTGTGTAAACTTCTGGGGAATCCTGAGAAGGAGCAGAGGCAGCTCACCCAGCACACTGAGCACAATTCTTGGTGCATGACTGTGTAGGATCAGCTTGAAAGGAGCGAACAGGTTTTTTTAGGTCTGTGGCTGAAATTCAGTCTCTCTGAAGTTCATTTCTGTGCTTCAACCAGTACTAACCCACCAACTACACACCAACATTGTGGGAGAAGTTTGAAGGAAACTTTAACACTGAATATGTCTGCTATGAGAGGACACATGGAAAATAATTTAGCCTGTTGAAAGAAGCAGAACTACTTTACACTGTAAGGGATTATGGAATCTAGCCTTTGAAAAATGGGATGCTGTACTTAATTGATTCTCCCCATCAAGTGGTGATCTGTCTATCTTTGCCCAATTTAGCTTTGTCATTGAATTTGCACTATTCATCTTGCTTACAAATGTGATGGGGGTCTGTTCATCTTGTTAATAGTGCTTCAGGATTAATGCTTTGGGATCCAAGTCATGTCATCCTTTGTAAGAAAGCAGTGCCAGGAAAACAAAGAGTGGGAACTTCTTTTTCCATAATAAATATACAATCAGTGGAAATGTTCTATTACTTACTGTCATTGAGGTGGCCAATAAACTGTATGTAAAGGTCATTCCTACCAAATGCTCAATGTAGGAAGTACATTCTTTGACAGAAGCAAGGTCACCTCTCCATATGTTTGCTTTCATTGTTAATAATATGCACATTTTTTCTGAATGTTTAGCTAAGTTAACATAATTATGTGTGACAGGTAGTTTCCTGAGTGATAGGGAAGTGCTTAGGGAGTGGATTTTTAATAACATGAAGGATCATATATAAGTTGAAAATTGCAGCCTGGTAAATAGGTTTGTACTGATGAGAAGAGCTCACCAAACAAGTCAGCTGAGGTAACAAATTAATAATTAAGGTATTGAGATGTGAGAATATATTAAAAAAGAGTTTAGGGCCCTGGAGGAAGTGGGAACAGCTATTTTGGGTCTGCCTTGTTTTTCTAAAGAGAATAATTCACAAGTAGAGGTCAGCTATTATTAGAGGAAATGCACAACATACCTGGCTGCCTTTGTAAGTTTTCAGTGTCAGCCCTTAAGGACATGGAATGGGATTTTCATGTTTCCATAATATATCTGTTACTGAGACTATTTGGGTTCTCTCACTGAAAGTGTCTGAAAAACCATCTTATTCTAGGAAGTGTTAGCAAGCAGTGGTGCCAGATCTGACTAAAAAATGTTTAGACATCTCAAGTAACAAAATGGAAAACTTAGAAAGAAACATGCAGTTCTTTTCCAAAGTCTGCTGCTTCATCCAGACTTAATAGTTTTGAATAGTTTGAATCCAGATATAATAGTTTTGAAATAATTACTGTTCAACTATTTAGTCAGTACTTCTCATGTTGTATGGCTGCCTTAAGAATTTCTGCTTGGCACATGAATTGGAACTGCTATTTTGACCTTTCAACCACCGTAATCCAAATCCCTCCATACAACTGAATACAATGTGGAAGAAATCTCACCATGCCTTATCTTAAATAGCTGCAGTGATGGTGTCATAAGTTGGTAATATGTTCTTGTGGGTTTTATCCTCATGAGAAGATCAAAATATTTTCTAATTCTGACATTTGCTTTAGCTCCCAATAAAAAGATAAGAAGTCTCATGTTTTCTTTCTCATCTCCCACAAACTTCTGTAAGGGAAGGCACAATCACCATATATTTATTCATCAGAAATAATTTGATATTTTTGGTATTTATCAACAATTTACTGCTTATGAAATGAGAAAAACAATACTTGCCAACTGTTCTATATGTTGACAGATGTGTCCTACCAATGCCTGCCTGAAAGAATAACTGTGTTGCATGAGATTTTGCTGTAATGCATGTAAATGAGCATGGCATCGTTCATAAATACAGAATAGAAATATTTCTACATAGATGACAAATTCTATTTAAATACAGCAATTACACAGAGAGGTTGGTACTTTGCATTTGGTGGTTTGGAGGCCACTTGTTGATAATTCAGGAAGAAAAAAATTCATGCATATGTTGCAGTAGCTCAGGTGTGAAGGGGAAACTGCTGGTTTCTTTTAAGTATCTGAATACTTTAGATGTTGGCCACTTCTTTTCTGAGAGAGGAGGCTTACAGTGATAATTTTGTTTTTGATTTGGAGTTCTGGATATAAGCTAGAATTGGAGGGAAAAGGAAGTTATGTGCTGGCTCTGGTCTAGCTGTGGGAATGAGAAGTTTCAACATCTGATTCAAGTCAGGCTGTCATCAGTTTTGTTTCCAGTTTCAGTGACTTGAAAGGGATCTTTGAAAGACTTGATTATTCTGGGTTCTGCATCACTACTCCCCCCAGCCCTGATGTGTCCCACTCTACCTCTGTCCTTCTTTGCCAGCCTTCACCTCATTTTGCATCTTTGCCTCACCTCTCCCTGCTGATCAGCAGGAATCCTTCGTGCAAAATTCCCAAATGTGACAACATTTGAAAGGAGAAGTTCAGCAGATTTAAGGGAGTTGTTCCTTCTACCTTACTTTGCCAAGCACAATACATTTCATAAGTGATGCACTCTCTTAATAAATGTCATCTTCCTTGATGCAGTGAAGATGCTCTTGTGCTTTTCATGTATTTGAGTTAAACACTCTTTTTTCTAAGGCTTGAAATACCAGTGGTACCAATGGTATGTCTTGTAGTCATGCAGTGATGGCAGCACATTTTGTTTCTATAGCATGGGCAGATAATTTATTTATGTTTTATGTAAAATAATGTAGCCAACATAATTAGACAGTAACTTGTGACTTCCAATGTAAACATTTTAGGAGCTATGTAGTCAGAAGCAATTGCTAATTAGAGAGCTGTTAGCTAAACATATATAATTGGGAACAGACTGACAGGCTATTCCAAACAGCAGGCTATTTATAACTCCATGCTGTTCTTAAATTATATTTTGTTTAATGGACTTTGGACAGTGCATAAAAGGAGAGTTTTGTGATTTGATCTGCACTTTAATTTCTTTAAATAAAATGAAACCTTGCAAATGTGAATGCCACACAGGCTAGCTGTGATAATTAAAAGGTATTATTAACTAGATGACTTTCTGGCTGAGCCATTTTCTAATTTCCTTAGGAGTGTGGACTCCCTGAAGAGAGTTATAAATTCAAGTATTACTTAATTACGCTTTTAACAATAAAGGGCACTTTAATCAGCAACCTCTCAGAAACCCTTCTCCTGTAGTCATTTATTCAAACAATGAAAAAGTCAAGAGATACTTTATATTATAAAGTCTTCTAAAAGTACAGTGTACCTATTCACAAGCCCTAATTTATGTTGCATCTGTTCCTATCAGTACTTACCCTTCAATATTAAAAAGAAATATTAATTTAACTGTTTTCAGACACCAGGAGTGATTTACTACAAAGATTATTGTCCTTTTTAAAGGAAAACTTTAAAAAAAGGTATGTGGGCATCATGATCATACTCATGGATAGGGGTGAATACATGAATTCTTATAGTTGTCCACTAAAGGACTTGTTATGTTTCAGAAGGTGGGAAAACTAAATATACCCTGGAGACAATTTTAATGTTGAATGAGAGGCTCTATCTTGAATTTTGAGGGAGAAATGTGTTGGTTTCTCTTTAGGACTGTTGTCTTTGGAAGCTGGGAGAAGAACTGATTAGGGTGCTGGGAGGGGTGCTGTGAGCCTGTAAGCTGATTAAAATGTTAAAGATTGTCTCATCTTTAACTCATTTTAACATTATTCAGGTATGATAAGAACTCTTTTTGTGATAGCATTTACCTCCTGCTCTAAAAAGAAATCAAATGAGATCAAGAGACAAGAATATTATCTTGAGTTTTCATGTTTTTGTGCTTTATAATGAATAAATGTGCTCTGCAAACATGGAAAATAAAAATCATATAAAATTAAGACAGTGATGAAACAGGGCAGGTTTTATTGCAATTAAAATTGCTTTCTACTTCGGTTAGTTTCTTTCTAGAGTCAAATAAATAATGGTAAAGTCTTTTTCCTTATTTTTATCATAATTGTTGCTTATATGACACAGTTCTTGTGGCAATGTCCCCTCTGCCAGCAGCTGCCAAGACTATTTATGTGTAAACTGGAATCGTAGTCAAAGAGCAGCATTCCTTAGGTGTGGCTGTTCTGATAAGAGTTCCAGTAAAATCTCAACCCCAGAGAGATTTGCTTACATTTAAGTGTGGTTTGGCTAAAACTGAAGGCTGAAGCTGCAGAATAAATGTTATGTTTTAAGCATTCTAAAACTAAAAATGAAATTGTCTCAAGTACTTGGAGAATATACGTACAACAAACAGATGTAAGACCTCACTCAGTTCCTGCTAAAGCTGGTGGGAAGTTGAACAAACTATAGGATGACGTGAGAGACCTCAAAAACCACAGTAGGATTTCAGAAGGGGGTAATATTTTAAAGCCCCTGTGTGTTGTCTGGCTCTAAAACTGCAGGCAAAATGATAAAAATCGTAAAAATTATCCATTGAGAATGTGTAAGTTGAGTAGTACATGGAGAGCTGTCGTGCCAGAATGCTTTGCTGGTTCTGGGTCCTGCATCACTGGCCAGCACTGTGCAGCCTGACCACTGTAACTGTGCAAAAAATTGTAGATCATGTACATTCTCCTAATCAGCAAGATTCCTTTTAATTCATGATTCTGTAAAAAAAAAAAGAAAAAGAAAAAGAAAAAAAGGTAAGGATTTGTGCTTTTTATTCCTTTTTTAAGTGAGGCTGCTTTTATCAAACTGCATACTGATGGTAATTTTCAGTCTGTGGTGCATAAATTGGAAATAGAAAAAAACTGAGATTTCACAAAATTTTACTAAGAAAATCTTTTTGCATTCATTAAGTCTTTTTCTGTCCTTTGTATATCTTAAATGGTTTTGTCCATAACTGTAGCTTCCCTCGTTGAAGTTACCCATATTTTTGAAAGTAACATTTGAATGCAAAATGTTCAATATTGAAAAATGTCTTCCAATTAAAAATCTAGATAAAGAAAGTAAGGGGGAAGTTGATTATATTTCTTGTCTGTTTTGACTATTTCTTTTCTCTTTGATGGTCTCAATTCACTCATTAAAGACCTGTGGATTATTTAAGCTTTGCTTATTTCTCTGACTTATCCAAAGGGTTGGTGATTCAATTTAAAGTATGTTGGGTTCTTTAATTATTAAAAACAACCTTGGACATGATAGTTTCTAATTTGCAATTTCTAATTAAGGAACTTTAAACGTGCTAACAATAAACACTATGGTTAAATCAGCAACAGAATTGTTTTTAAAAGGCAATTTCCATTTCTTAGGCTGTGTTAGTGTTCTGACATTTCTGGGCTACATTACATTACATTTCTGTAAACCTTATTAACTTTTTCACAAGCAATTAATTATGAAAGCAGTGGGAGTAATAAGACTTGATTTTCAGTTCATGGTTGGACTCTTATCTAAAAAGGCAAATCAGCAAATGCTGATTAAAGTTTTTCCTATGGTTGGGATGTTCACAACCCTCTCTCTGGTGTATAATGAGAATTGGGTTCATGTTGGAGCCTTTAAAAAAACTTCTGAGAATGTAACTGCACTGATTCAGAGATGTCTGGAGCACAGGTGAGCAGATGTGCACTAAGAAGAAATGCACATGCTCTCAGAATATCTGATTTGTGTAGTTTTTCTTCACCTCTGCCTGCAACAAACCGAGGGGAGGACACAGGACAACAGGCAGGAATTTCACTGAGCAGTTGCCCTTGTGAAATACTGAAGTTCATATTCTAAATGAGGCAATACACAGGTGTGAAATTAGACTTCTCTCATAAGTTCCTGGGTAGAGGGATGTTTTGGGGTCAGTGGGAATGACTGCTAGTCTGAGAAATCTTCCATAAAGCTTCCTGCAAAACTTTCATTTCAGTAACTTGAGTTTGTGATGGCAAAAAATATTCTCCATTTTCTTTCGAAGTGGATCTGAATTAATCCATTTGGACTAGGAAGGCACTTCCATCTTAATGATGATTTACTAAAAAAGATACAAAAAGCACAAGTCCAGTTCTGCATCCAAATAAACATATGATAAAGGGAAGAGCTTTGTGATTGTTTGTGAAAGGGCAGCTTTGTCTTGAGTCCAGAGTCACTTGGCAACATTTGTTCTCTCTCTCTCAAGGTACTTATTTCTTTTTTTGAATCACCTGTCTTCTTTCTTCATTTTTGATACATGGTTTATATTCATCCCTTCATTAACATTTTCCTCTTCACACATTAAACATAATTTTGTGAATGTATTCTTGGAATTCTACCTGAGATGGACTATTAAGCATTGTAATTAGTAATGGCATCATTAATAAATCTGAACAAGCCAATTAAGATGCATCTGTGAACAATGATTAGCTCTAGAAATGGAGCTATTAGAAACAAAATATATTAAATGTTTTACAGATTCATTCTTTTTTTGGAGGGGAGGATGTAAGGAAGGATTTTGTTTTACTGTTTGAAATTTGGATTACTCTGGATTTCATCCTCCCAAACAGACTCTGAGAAGATTCTGATATGAACACCATTTTGAGAAAAGTACAGGAACTTTAATCTAAAGTTTCTTAATCTCTTTTAAAGTAAAATTCTCTAATTGGAATTTGTAATAACTAATACTAATTAGGTTGCAATGCAAAAGCAGTCTGTGTTGGTAGCTGATCAAGACTGCATATTCTTTCTCTGTTCCATGTCCTTATTTCTATTATTGGAATATTTTATAGCTAATTTTCAGATGCAGCCTGCTTATTATTTTGATTCAGCTGGACTCAGAAGAATTTACCTCAAGTATCTTTGTTGCTTGCTTATTTTTATATTTCTACATGCAAGTAAGAACACATTGAAGTGACCAATAGGTATGAAAGTCTTTGCTGATGGCAGCTGTTTACAAAATTCAGATTACTTTTCTTATTCTGAAATCTCCTTAAAAATAGAGCATACTTATTTCCAGCTAATAGAAGTTACTTGATTATTGTCAGTCCTGTTTTGCTGGGGAAAAGTTAAGTATTTGCAGGTGCTTCAAACAAGATTTAGGCAAATATTGCAAAGAAATATATGTAAATATATGTTCTGGTAAACAGAGATTTTCTTCAACATGTTTCTAATACCTGTGTGCTATTTCATCAAATTTATTCAAGAATTATTTTTAGTCAAGAAGGCATCCTTTTTATTTGCAATGGGTTAATGTACATTAAGATTTTGTGAAGTTGGCTTTAGAACCATCAGAAAAAAGCAAAAAAAAAAAAAAAAAACCACTAGGATAAATATCAATTTTTTTTCCCTCCAATACCAAGCAATCAAAGGCTCAGCTAAGGAGTTTCTTGAATTATTAAGGGACCCATGTTTATAGCTAAGGAATCTGTGTGTGTAGTTTGATGCTAAAGGGCTTGATATTGGGAGACTTTAAATCAGTTCTATACTTTATAATTCATGGAAGTAAGAGGAGATCATGGTCTGGAGAGAGATGTATATTTTTATCTGGGAGGATGATGAGATTGATTCCTGTACAGGATAGATAAATGTTTAGAAAGGCAGAAGTCACAGACTCACCACAGCTCTTAGAGTACAAAATATCAGTAGGTGCCCCTGAAAATCTACCCAGTAAATTTTCTCACTGTGGAAATCTCCAAATCCTTGAATAGCCCAGTATTTAGGAGCTGGGATTTTACACTTTTACTATTATGGATACTTTCCAATTGCTATTGAGGTTTGACTGTTTATGCTAAATACTGATTCTGGGTTGTTGCATGTGGGACTTCTGCCAGATCCCTGGAGCTGGAAATAGAGAAGGGGGGGTGTGAGTGACTTCTGGAATAAAATCTAAAGACAGTTGAATAAAAAAGGCAATTATGCAAAATAAGGTGATATTCAATACAATTTGTACATGGAGGACCCAACTGTGTGCATTTTTAAAGCATCCTAACAAGTTGTTGAGAACTTTCTGACAAATGTGTATAATGAGGTTCTGTTCAGTCAGGGGTGCAAGAACATTTGCAACAAAAATTCACTTAAAATCTTGTTAGAGCTTACCACTGTTTTATTCTGTCTAGTATAAAACATGCAGTAGGAACATTGCAAAATGACTGTATTTCATAACAACTGTAGTAATTAAGGTTAGAATCTGGGTATTTTGCTTTGGTTTTTTTTTTTCTTTTTCGGTGATTTTTTTGTTTGTTTGTTTGGGGTTTTTTTGAGAAGAAATTGCTTTTTAGTTAAGAAAAAAAAAGGATCAAAAGTGAAAATGGGCAATGAAAAAAACATAAAATCACCCTTTTTTAAACTCCTCTGCTCCTCATAGTCTTTTTGGTATTTGGGAGAAAAGAAACCAAACTGAAAAAAAAAAATTAATTGTCATGATATTAATTTAACACAGTTGAAACGTTTTTATTGACCAGAATGAAAGTTTCATAGAGAAGGTAAAGAGTTTATGTTTTTAAAATAATTCTTAATCCTCAAAATACCCATTGAATGTGAAAAAATATTTTAAAGAATTATGTCTATCTTCTTCCCTTATTTAGAAAGGTTTATATCTGTAACTATTTCTCTTTATTAGGAAAAATATTTTCTCCAGTTTTTAATGGAAGGTGAGGGATATAACTCTAATGTGACCTACTGTAAACTGTAGTTTGATTCAAGCAAGTAGACCTGTGGTGAAATTACTTCCAAAATTACCTGGTGATTGCAGTTCAAATGATACAACAGAGTAACTCCTGGGATTTTCCTGTCTCTTCCAGCCCCTCTTTTACAGCTTCAGCTGAATTTGCTTTTGGAGTTTGTCTGGCTAAATGTTTGCAAGTCTGACATTAAACAGTGCCTTAAAACTTTCTGGAGCAATGTGCTGTGTCTCCCATTTAACAGGCTTAACTAATTGGAATGTTTATACAAAAGGGCACAGTTAGCCTCTGCTTAAAATATCTTGACATTAAGCTGTGCCTCCCTGAAAATGAAGTGTGCTTTGGATTCCTTTACCACCTGCTGGTGTGAGGATTTAGTTGAATAACTAAGCTGTCCAGATTTTTAGTGGGATTTTTGAGTCCTAAATTCTGCAATATGCATGAAGAATAATTTACTAAATCCACAAAAATCTCTTGGACGCCTTCATGTAACTCAAGCTTTATTTAGAGTTTCTAGTTTCTGTCTCAAATCTTAATATACTTTCATCCAGTGTTACAGTGCTGAATATTCTGTAAAACTGAATTCTTTCCTTTTAAATGAGTGATGAATGTGACCTAAGGTGCACTCAGATTGAGTTGCACTGGTTGTGTGATTCCCTAGTGTAGTGGTCTCCAAGCTTTCTGAACATGCACCTCATCAGCAAAAAAATTTGAGCATGTACTCCCAATATATGTATTTTTATTTAGGAGAATTTATTAGAGATAAATATGAAATAAGCAATATTTTAAAATGACTTTATTATTTAATTATATATAAGTTTCTTTTGAAAACCAGTTCCTTTCTCACTGATTCTTAAAGCATCACCTTTACCTTAAAGGGACAAATTGTGTCTATTTTTTCAAAACTACGCTCTAGGTAAGATACCTCTGGCAGCTGCTTCTTACCACAGAAAAGACCAGTAAAGCACTGTTTGAAGATTGTGACTGTTGCCTCTTGTTCCATCCCTTCTGAGACCACCTGTGACTTCTCCCCTTTCAATTAGCTGACCCCTCAGGTAATTGAAAACTGCAATTAAATGCCCTGAGCCTTCCCTTTCTCAGTTGGTGCAAACCTGGCTCCTCCAGCCTCTCCATGTACCTCAGCTGTTCAGGACCCATGTGTTGGTGGCCCCTGCTACACTGACCCCAGCTTGTCAACAGGGAACCCCAAAGCAGACCCACTACTCAAGGTGTGGTTTAGAGGTGCTAAATATGGGGGAATAATCTGGTGCAACCTCCTGGATGCACTCCTGGGAGTGTGAGGCTTCTTCTTCATTTCTGTGATATTTGAAGGTGCTCCAAGAAGAGAAGGACAAAGTCTGGAGCACTTTCCATTTGTGTAAAACTTGTGCTTGACTGAACTTCTAAATAAGCTCCTAGCTGTAAACCTCTGAGCTCTTAAATATTTCCACACCTCTACAGATTAATCCCCTGCCTGTTAATGTGAAGCTTGTCAATGCCTTATTCATACAAGCTGCAGGTCTTCCTTTTTTAGTGTGACAGCAATTTAACTGAGCAAAAGTTTTAGTATTTTAAAATCCTGAGATCTGTATAGATTTGTATTATACATTTTAAAGTAGGAGTATACTCTGTGATTAAAACCATGAACTAGATAAAACACTTAGCACTTTGTCTCTTAAGAGATTTCATTTGACCTCTTGGTAGGAAAGCAAAAATAACATTGATCTGGCACATTTAATATCAACATCATTGTGGGAAAAAGAAATCCTTTGTCAGACCAAAAGGATAAAGGCTTTTTGTATTTGATGTGAACATTAGGTGGTATAAGATGCTGGGTGGATAAAATGGGAAGACAGCAAGTTATGAAGAAAAAATGGGTGGAGAGAGAAAATGTGATTCCAGGGAAGCAGCTGCATAGTGCTTCAGCATGATCATGCAGAAATAAAGTATTAATAAAGTGTTATTGTTAATACTTATTGTGGCAAATACATACAAGAAAATTCATGATATGCACACTAAATGAATGTTTCATTTGCCATTCTCCTGCCAGCAGTTCATTATACAGCTCTTATTCAAATAATGTCATGTTTCTTGTTACTGTGTTATACTTAGTGGAAACTGCAGCTGAAGGAATTAGTGGGGTCTTGGCAGAATTCACTGAGAAACCTGATTTTACTAAATTAAAGGTGTTTGATGAAATGAAGATACACATGTGAGGAGGAGGAAGGAATAAGCATGCTAATCTATATTTCTAATTATAGTAATCCTGAGTGATTGACGTGTGGATTCTGCAAGGTGAATATTTTTCCAAATTCAGATGACAGAGCTCTTGGTGAACCTTCCCACTCACCCTTCCATTGCTACCCTTCAATGTTATGAATCGTGTTCACATTTCTTGTGCTTATTGCTGCCACTTAGAAGGCATTATTTTTAGTGTGCCCTAAAATGCTGCTTTAATTTTTGTGGTTGGTTCTCACCAGGAACAACACTCCCTTTAACCAGCTGCTCACTTCTTCCCTTCCCCTGTGCTGCTCCCTGTCCCTCCACACTGCACTGTCCCCTTGTGCTCTCCAGTCAGACCTAACATGCAGATCAGAATCTTTCTGAAGCTGTTCCATTTTGCTAAAAAATGAGGGAATAGGGAAAAAGGCTCAGGCATTTCTAACTAGGCTTCAATAAGTGGCAGCTTTGTACTGTAAGGCAGTAAAGCTGAGAAATTAAAAAATAGAAGAAGGTAACTGATAAAGTCAAACTTAACGTGGCAGCAGGAATGGTATCTAGGAAGAATATTTTAATTATACATTTCTACTGCTGTAACTTTATTTTTAAATATTACATTTTAACTTCTATTTCTTGCATGATTAATCCTATTCTTGATTAATTTGAAACACTATGTCTGTGCTACTCCCACATAATACTCCTGGAGGAATAATGTGCTTCAGGGACAAATGTTAACTGAATGTGCTGCATTATCTTTTCTTGGCATAGCAAACAAAAGAGGAAAAAAAGTCATTTATTTCCAGCTTCAAAAAGCAGCTTTAGGGGATCACACTGGCAGTGCTTTGAATTCAACTGAGTGATTGTGGTAGCTTTTCCTTAATTTTGCCAGCAAACAGGAGTGATGACACACTTACTCCATCAGTAGACTTGGAAACATTAGACTGCTATGGAATCCATTCGAGATGAAAACAGCAATCCTGTTCATCTGTGCAACACAAAGTCATCCTCTCCCTCCTCTACACTACTTGTTCTAGAAAATGAATATATTGGACTAACTAAACAATTATAGGTACTTCTAGACCCTGATAGCCTAAAATAATCTGATATTAGAGATTCAGTAATGTATTTGAAGGAGATTTTTAGAGAGCTTAGCACTGCTACAGGAATGCCACATAGATCCAAGGCCTTAAATTATTCTGCTGCTGTGTCTGAGGAGTCATAGCAGAGGATGGTATAAAGGTCCTCTGCGAGAAAAAAAGAGGAAAAATGTGAAAGATGGTTTTTAAAAGAGATCAGGAGAAAAGTGAAATGCCATTTGGATCCAATTATTACTGCATGTTATTATATGCTTTGCTGTTTATATTATTTATATGGTGACTGTGAATGGAGAGGGTGGATTTTCCAGAAGTGTTTTACAGAGGAGTACCTTAAAAAGGTTTACATGCAGGAGAACAGATACAATCATTATTTCTAGATGGGATAGTTTTTGTAAAACAGTTTCCTCTTTTTATTACAGGCTAAATGAGTGACTGTGGGTTATTTTGCTGTCTGATTGTGCTGTGCTTCCATACAAACCTGTAGATAAAGTGTTTTTCTGAATGTTTAATGGCAAGAAATGTATCTGTTGTACCATATCCACCGTATAGTATTTACTGTCTATAGTCAAGTTGGCCTTAGGCTTAAGTACAATTCTGATACAGCTCTAAGCAGTTATAAAGCATTTATCTTGCTGGGCTATCTAATTTAGCTGCTATCTAATTTAGCTGATAGTTATCTTACTTGGAATGGCTCTTAATGGAAAAACAGAATTATCTTTCCCTCCTATCGTCTTTAAATTTACCATTTAATTCAGAGAAATAATGTTTAGTTCTAGTTTAGGGAAAAAGTCTTCTCCATCTGAGAGTCTTTCCCCCCTGTGAACTTGGCCCTGATTTTTGGCTCTGTATTTAGCTGACTTTCAGTTGCATGAA
This sequence comes from Manacus candei, assembly GCF_025592945.1. Classification (NCBI taxonomy): domain Eukaryota; kingdom Metazoa; phylum Chordata; class Aves; order Passeriformes; family Pipridae; genus Manacus; species Manacus candei. The sequence goes on from NW_026138113.1 coordinate 7,291,886, forward strand.
TGCTGTCACAGTTGAGTTGTTGGGTCCCCCTCATGAAAAGTATATTTTGAAGGAATGGAAACCATCTGGAAACAGAGTTTGGAAACTTCAGGCAAATAAAGAGTACAATTGTGCAAACATGTTGGGTTCTTCTGTGCACAAATGAAATGAACACACACATCTGGCCCAAGTGCCCGTGGAGCTGTGCTCACTGACGTTGTAAATCAAACACAATAATATAATATGTATGGTATGTAATTTTTATCTGTGGATTTTAAAGCACGTTAAAAGGCAAAGTGAGGTAGTTTAAAAGAGCAGTGGAATCCCTCCTTTTACCTAAATTAAACTGTTGGAGGCAGAAAGGTACAATGGGGCTGTTTCCCCCCCCCCCCCCAGTGGTGTCACTTGCAATTTAGATTTGTTAGAAGCAGGCTGGACTTTGAAAGTGGATAAGAATACCTGCCTTAGAATTTTCTCCTTGATCTGCCAAGACAGTTTTCTCTACATTTGCTACTGAACTATGTATAATGCACAGCAGAAGTGATTTGAAATGATGCATGACAGGAACCTGTGCATAAAAATCTTACATGCATTAGAAGAACAGACTCAAGACAGCTAATGATTTCTAATGTGAAAAAAATCCAGATCAGTGAGCTCTTGTTGTACCACAAACCTGGGACTAAATCAGAATCTTTTTCAAGAGACATTAGGAATTATATCCATTTGAATATGGCTTAATGCTCATCAGTTCCAAATCATACCAGTACTGACAATTTGTAGTCTTTGGATTCCTGTTCACATACAACCACAGAAACTTAGATGGATTATGAAAGATGCTGGCTTACTGATTTAACTAAGTACAACTGAGGTCATAATTTCCACAAGCCCATTAGAGAACTTCAAAAAACAAATATATTTGGAAGATTTTACAAAATGGAAGTGCTGGAGTAGAACGTATTTCCCCAGGGAGACAAATTTGCCAAACTAACACACTGTTTGTCATCATCTGTTGGTCATTCAACATCAGAGTGAAAAGTTCATATGATTTTTCCCTATAGTTGAAGATTTTAAGTGTTGTCAGCCTGTCATGAAGAGAGGTGGTTCTTGCATTTTTAGGGGGAGAACTAACACACAATAAGACAATTATTTTGCCTGGTTTCACCTTGGTGGACTTGCTGTCTTCTGCAGTATTTCAGATCAGTACAAGATATGTTCTGCCTTGGCCATATTTGTTTTCATAAACGGATTAGTTTGCACTCTGGGTCTGTACTCAGTTTTTATTATCAGTGCATTTTGGGTCTTTTAACAGTGCACATTAAAGCTAAGTTGTTTGCCCCACATCAGCAGTGAACATTGGTACATGACAATACATTATGTCCATGAGGGCAGTTATTTAACTTCTTTACATCACTGCTGTGAGGTTGCTTCAGTGTTATGTTGGTTAACTAAGCAATGTAACTCTATCAGCTGACTTAAATATAAAGGAATATTTTTGTGCAAACAGGAAATTTCCTGGTTGTAAAAGAATTGTCTTATTGATTTGTCACGGAATACAGAAGCAATTTACAAGAGATGTAAATTCATTTATTTACAAAAGCTACCATTTATTATTGGCTGTGGTGAGTGGTTGATACTTTTGTAATTTTCTTTATTATTTTTCCATGCATTTTTTAATTTTTTTTCCTTTGAATGTTACATTTAACATTCAAATATAAATGCCATTCAGTTTGGAAAGAAGCTTCTGATAGTTGCATCCTTTTTTGTTAAGTTAAATTTAAAGTTTACGCTCTGGCATTATTGACTGTTGCTGTAAGAGAATTCACACAAAATAGGGATGGGTGTTTCCTTTGTGCCTCAGTTTAGAATGAGATATCTTATTTATCTTTCTGGCAGAGAAAGCTACAGCTTCTTCAGGTTGAATTGATCACACCCAGTAATCGAGGAGAGCTATTGACTCATGCTCCAGTTCTTGTTTCATTCTAAATTACAGAGACACATTTTGTAGCTGAATCCTCATTTTATTAAAAAAAAAAACCCAAAAGATTAAGAACACTTGTGCTCAGGAGCGCTTTCAGTTCTCTTTGACAAATGGTTCAATTGGTCATTTTCAACAATGGCAGTTTACATGAACAAGTCAAGTATTTTAAGATCACTTATGGTGAATTATATAAGTAATGGCTATTGAACCATTAATCAAGTTGGAATTGTTGCAAGTCACTGAAGCACTGTCTCCAGGATGGTCTTCTGTCTCCCACTATTTTTGTGTGTTGTGAAAAATGGGATTTTTGGAACAAATGATTGATTGAATGGGCTAAGTTTTGGTTACGAGAGCCGTGGTTTCCCCTTCCCCCCCCATGTTCAGGTGAGGAGTCTGGGTCAGTCTCCCCAGCAGAGGACACTGTGCTTCTACTGTCGGCTTTGATGGCTTTTATTTTGCCAAAGACTCATGTCAATGAATCAAGATATGATTTTGTACTTGATATTCTGTACGGACACCATGACTGACAGTGCAATTATAGCTTTTTGCATTGTTTATGCTTCTCCAAAAATGCATCTGAGTGCTCTGAACCACTGGCTGCAGAGATCTGTGCAAGGGTTTATTACAGTATATAATTGTATTTACCCATTAAGGCCTCCAAGTGTATTTGTGCTTTTCATCACCCTGATGCCGTTTGTTTTATTAATAACTAAATAAATGATTAAATAAATAAGCTCCAAATCACTTTTTGGAAGTATATGATTTAGCACAGTTCTTGAACATCTACAGGAAAGAAATATCCCCTGCTGTGCTTTATATTTCTTTCCTCAGTGTTCAAGGGTATGGCTTGTTATCCCCCTTCCTTCATTATTTACATAAACACATTTCTTCCATAGCAAAAACTGTACCAATGATTAATAGTATGTACCTAGATATTATTACTGGCTTCCTTGATCCTGGCCTCCTTGATCTGTAAGATCATATAGAGAAGCATATATTCCACCAGTATATTTTATTACAGGACACTTGGATTAGAGAATACTTAGTATTAGAGACTGTTTTGAAGCAATGTAGGTTATATTTTTCTTCAGTGAAATTGTGAATTGATCTTGCTCATTTGATTTCATGGGAGATCAGATATTTTCCATCAACTGAATATCCATATATTAACCTAAAGCTTTCATAAAGGAAGTGCTAATGATATTATTCTAGGGCCATACTAGAAAGGCATAAGAGGGTCTATTGAGTAGAATTGTTGAAGCACAGCAGAAGGGATGGACAGAAATAATTCATTGAAGAATGCTGCTTGTCAGCTTTGTCTTTCTTTTCAATGTCTCGAACATTTACTAAGAGGCAGTTAAGATTTCATAATCATAAATATTTAAAAGAGCTTGTTGCATCCACAGTACAATTTAAGAGGGCCAGTTAGATGTATAACAAAGGAATGTATAATGAGCTGTTAATTTGCAAGGCAAACATAAAACTACTAATTGTTTCCATGGACTACCTTGAAATGTTTTCACAAATTAGATCCATATAATTGTAGGTTTCTAAGAAAACAACAGTCATGACAAAAACTTTAGTTGTTTATTTATGCAGTTTATGGCTTGCTATTATTTATAAACCCTGTTTGATCATTCTGTGTATACTTGTGGATTTCAAACTGCTTTAGTAGTGAAGACAGACGTCATTTATGGCCCCCACTAAATACACAGAGAAAGGGTTTTTAAATGAATTGTCCATGGAAGTTTCTATAGCAGGTCAAAAGCAGAAAGAGAGTACTTTAGGTTCCGCTCTTGAAATAAAGGAAGAGTTTAAGTATTCTTCCTTTAGGTTTTCAAAGTCTCAGTTTTAGTTATTTTTATCTTTTATTTACTTCCCCCCTCCAATAAATTCAAAAGATCAACCTTTATGTAGTCTCGCTCTAATGAGCCAACTGTGAACATACAAGTCTGAGGAAATAGAATATTTAAAAAGGACTTAGTCTTCAGAACTATCCAGAATATGATAAACAATTGCATATTTTGTTTCGTTTTGCAGACGCTAGAATGACTTGTGACAAAATAGTTCCTTTTGCTGCCCCTTCTGCCGCTGGTTAATGCATTTTGAGCTCCCATGTCCTGTGGCTTGAAAAAAAACAACTCAAAACCCAAAGTGGGTTTTGTATCTGCTCAGATACAGAAATGTCCCTCATCACAGTCAGTGCTGGGTTTTAAATAGCTTGGAGTGCTTAAAAGAAACCACTTTTTAGTAGATATGTAAAATTTGATTTCAGACAATATCGACCTAAGTAGAAATAACTTTAATTATTCAATATTGACATTTACTGTTAAAAACATTTGTTTATTCCAGTAGTGTTAAAAATGTGTTAACACCCTATAGATTATTGCCTAGATAATGTTGTTGTTGAAGTTAAGTATAATAATTGGTTACATGGGTAAATGATTGCTGATACTACTAAGGAAAATACCTGATTTTTCCAGCTACTCCTTTTTTGTATGAAATTATTTTTGAAAGGTGGTCACTCAGATCTGAGATTTAACTGTGATTTACTTTAATTTGAGTTCCATTTTGCAAGTAAAAGATTTGTATTCTGTGCAGTTGTTCTCTGTGTTTTGGTTCATTGGTTTTAGATTAGCTATTTAATGAGAATGGAGTGTGATTGGAGAGCTGTAATGCTGCTGTCACTTTATAAAGTCTCTGCAGTTGTGGCATGAAACCAGTTTCTGAGTTCTTTTAAGGGGAATGGTATTGCTACAAGCACAATTTCTTCAGATTAAAAAAATGAGTTGAACAGCAAATAAAAATAGGCTGTTATGCCCACCAAACTATTGGTGCATTGCTCTTCATCTAAATGTATTATTCCTTCCAAAAAAAAAAACCCAAATAGCTGGGGTTCTTAAAAGTTTTTGCTAAATAGAAAAAATTTGATGGGTGCTTGTGAGGAAGTGATGACTCTGGTGTAACAAACCTGTGGGGAAGTCGAAGTATTTTTAATTTTTTTTTATTTTTTTCCTCAAGTCAGGAGCTCCCTTACAGTGTGAGAGGGTCATGAAAGGTTGTTTGTGTAGAGATTTATCCATGCTTTTTGGGGAGGGGGGTTGTTTGTTTTTCTTTGTTAAATGTAAGTTTTAGCTAATCATGGTAGAAGGACAGTTGTGTGAGATTTGAATGGTTTTTTTCACTTCCTTTTAAGTAGTTATATTTATTCAGTGATATGTCCATGCTGATTTTGGATTTTCAAATATGAAAATGCAGGGGTGTGCTTCCTGTGGAAAGCTCATGGTCAGGTGTGTGTGCCTACTTAGTCATGTTCTTTTTGAGCTGGAAACTTAAATAGAATTCTGAATCTTAGAATTAATTGGCTTTCCAGTAAATAAGGGGTTTTTTTCTGGCTATTTCTTTAAAAGTTTGACATTCTCAGCATGTTTACAAATCTTAACCAGGCATTTAACTATTCTTACCTTGAAACTACAGAATATGGAAGAGATGGTTCTCTTGGACGGTGTCAGGCTTCATAGTGTTTCTTGCTCCTGTTATTTTTACACCAGTAGGATCCCTACACGTGGACTTGGAACCCTCACTAACTGAGGAACTCAGATTTAAGTGTCCAGGCTTACATATTTGAATGTATTTATCCAATGCAAACAACATAAATAATTTGCTTGTGGTGGTTCAACTGAACCCACCAGTCAGAGATCCTTAGTTTCAGGACAGGGGTGATGTTACAGGGATGTAAAATTACCAGTGCCATTTGTTGATTATTGTAGCTGTTATCTATGTTTGTATGTTGTCAAGCAGCCCTGCACATATCAATGGTCAAATACCAAGAGCTGGATACTGGGCACAGTCCAGAATGTGGGAGTGGGAATGGGAATGAGCTCTTAGTATTGATGTAATAGGGGAGACTACAGCAGGATTTTGTCCAAGTGCCCACTGTGTAGATTTTTCCAAATCTAAACACAAGTTCTGTAGAGCTGACCTGTTTCTACTAGAAAATTTATTCTTACTTTTCCTTAAAACTCAAAAATTCTGATCAGCTAAATAAAATAAAAGCTGAATAAATTAATAGATAAAGCTATCCTGATGACAAAAACTAAGTTTAAAAGTATTTTGTGAATTAAATGAATTGCATCAAGTAAATAAAATGCATTCTACCCATTTAGTATAGATGTTCTGCCACCAGGATAAATGGACTAGCTATTACAAGTATCTGTGTGGCTGAAATGCATAACAACATAATTACTTTGCCAGCAAAACTCTAACCTGCTTTAATCATTCTGTTCACAGAATAATGTAAAGTGATTTAGTGGGTAGAATGAATCCACTTACAAATTGTTTTATGGTCGTCATGCAGCCCCTTTGTAGAATGTAAATTGATGATGATAATTTTATGGGCAAATGATTTTTCAATTAAAATGTCTTTTCACAGACAAAATGGGAATGTTACAAACTGTTCCAAATAAGTGTATGTCAGGGTGAAGGTGTACAGGGCCATCTAATGTATCAACCAGAGCCTCAGCTGAAAGAACTGCTGTGTTAAAAATGTGATTTATTTTAGTCAAGTTTTTAATTTCCTATCATTATATGTGCAAAGTACCCTTATTTGGTCCCATTGGCATAATAACCAGCACAAGAGTTTATCATATAAACACTAGCAACTAACATTTATCTTGTTTTGTTTAACTCTTTTATATATTAATAATTTAGGTTTTAATAATTCTTTTCAGCTAACGATACCATTATCTGTACTACAGTAGTTACAATGTCTGTAAGGATCAGAACAAATGATTGCAGTACAGTCATCTTTAATTTTAAAATTGTGATGAGGAAAGAAACTATATTGCCCAGTGTAACTAGATGAACTCCTATTCAGTATGAGAGGGCATTCTTTGATTCTGCTATATACTTGTTACATTCTAATGTTTCTATAGCACCTGTGTAATTTTACTAAGTCAAAATTCTTTGGCCCTTGATAGCTTCTGCTACTGCATATAAATGCTTTTTTCTTTCCTAGTGACAGATCAGCCTAAGAAATAATTGTATGGTAACTCTTTTAAAGAGCTGTTAACTGGAAGGATAAAAACACAGATGGATGTGTGATGTATTGTTCAGTCTCAAATGGCATCCTGAAGGAAGGTTTTAAATTTTGAAATCTGTGGTAAAGAAGGTACTAGGAAAAAGGGGCGGGTGAGGTGACGTGTGCGTGTGATGGACATGAGCTGTATAGTAAAACTGATCCCAGGTTTACCAGTCTGTTCATTATTTTCCACTTGGACTTTTCTTTTTTTCTTGCAGGCTTTTCTCACTCCATTTATCTTCTGCAAGAGCTTCAAGGTAGTTCTAACCACCCTTTCAGCATCTCAGTTCAGTCTTCTGTTTTAAACTCTACCTGAAGTGTTTAAGCTTTCCAAACTCTCACATATAATCTCATTGTTTCTACATTCAACAACAGTAATTTCCTCTCAGACCATTTTTTCCTGACCTTTTTTCTGTTGTCAGTTCCTTATAAAACACTGCTGTTAGTGGCATCTTCCTGACTCACAGCTCCGACTGTCACATCCCTTTTTAAAAACACTGCTGCTCTTTTTCTGGTCTGATCTGTAATGCCAGATTCTGCCTTCCATTTTCATTTTAAAGGGGTTAGGATAGATTGGTTGATTCCTTAATTCTGCCACTAGTCCCTTCACACTGGAAGATGTTCCTTCTAGGATGAGGAGTCTTTCATCCACAGGAGAGCCCGAGTGCTTCCCCTGTGCTCTGGTTACAACGAGGCTTGTGACAAGTTATGTTTCTATTACTGATGGGCCAAAACCTGTCCTACTTCATTATCTGATCTCTGCCACACATTGTTTTGGCAAACTTTTGATTCATATGCCTGTTCTACACTCAAATTGAAATATTGCAGCATTCTTAGTGAATGCATTTGGAGACTTCTTCCATGTTTTTCTTCTGTTTGGATTTCAGCAGCAGAAGTTCCGAAGGGAGCCAGTGACTCTCAGTTAACTTGTCTGAGTCTCACGTAACAGATTTTCTGGTATCTTGCACAAAGTGAAAAACCCCAAACCTCTGTTTTGTTACTCATGCTAATTATCCATCATATGCCAAAAACTTGAAAATGCCAAGCCATGTACATGTCAGAGCAGATTTTCAAGCTTGTCACACTTTAATGATCTCTTGGTTTTAGCAAACAGCAACTCCTATTTTTAAAACCGACATAATTTTTATATTATTTTTAAGAGTCAGAAAAGAATTTTTTTTTTAAAGTAAGAACTTATTAAAAAATTGACAAAGTGAAAACAATCCTCTCTCTTTCTGTTGACTTTTGTTAGAGCATCTAAATGTTGACTCTATGGCTGTGTCCTCGTGGTGTATCTTTCTAACATATGGAGGTCCATTGATGCTTCTCATTATACTGAACATACTAGTCTGATTTTTAAAAAAAAGAGGGAAGAGGGCACACTTGGGGTGCTAAATCATTTCAGTTCATAAAGTTTATCTTATGATTATGTGTGACCTGATTTCTGGAGAAAAAAGCAGAATACTTCTTCCAAGATGATTCCAGATTTATATTTCTAATGAATAAATAGGGATTCTTAGCTGCACTATTAAACTAAGGATTTAGAGACCTTCAAAACTTTTAAACATTCTTTTGGGTTTTTAATTAATATTCTTTCTTTCTTTCTTTCTGATAAATGACTGTAATGTAGTAAATTCCCTCACTCTGCAACTATTTCTACCCCTTTTGATTTTAACTAAAAATGATTTGTCTTCATTTCTGCATCAGCAGCCAGGGATCACTTTGATGGTATCCCTCTCATAACATTTTTCCAATAGGGATTGCAGCTAGAACTCTAACAAGAATAGCAATTTGTTACAGTTTGAGAAATGTCTATAAGTCCTCAAGGCTTTGTCATTTTGGAAGGAATTTAGCTGTATGATAGGGGCAGGAAAGATGCAGAATCAATAATAAGAAATAAGTCAGAACTGGTGGGTGGTCTGAATTGGTATTGACAAGCCAACAATACAAGCTACTTGTACCTGATTACATTGACTACAATTCTGTAAGGACTTCGATGCCAACTAATGGTTTTGTGATCTTGTGATAGTTTTGAGGTCCATCATCTCGGGCCATCTCGTGGATTAGTTTCTTTTGTGAGTTCTGATGGGGTTGTTATGTCTCAGAAGCTATAATTTAACTGCAGATATTTTCAAGATAGAGAATCTTTTGTCCAAAAACCAGAAAGAAAGATGCAGATAAAATCATGTTGTAATTTTAATGTACTTAATGTCAATCATAAAAAACCTTAACCCAAATAAAAAAAAAAATCACATGATTCAAAATATAAGAGGTAGGTGGTTTTCTTCTTTTTCTTTTTTTGTCAAGAAAAATGGCTCCAAAGGAGGGACTCCAACAGAGAAACAGATAAGGAAAAATAGTGTAATGACATTATATTACAATGGGGGTATATGTATAAACCTATTAAAACAAATGGTCACCTCCATGATTTCATTAAACCTAGTTAATACTGGTATAACTTTGTGAGCTTTGGCTTGTTATTTTCATATTTGTAGGCTCAGGACTAATCCAGTGGGAACTGGATTTTGTTATTAAGCAAGTTTTTATAGCTTTGCATACTTTAATTGGGAATAAATCTGCTACAGAAGCAATGGGATGTACATTATTTCTTGAATATTTGGAAAGTATATTGTTCTCAGTGCTCCTTGCTTGTGTTATTTGATTCTAATGGACAAAATCTCCACAGGTAACTTTTCAGGACCTGAGATAACTCTGAGTCCCAGCTGCAGTTGTTTACATTTTCTTGGAAAAATCAAAGAGGTTGGGTTTTACAGCATTCTTAAACCACTAAAAAAATTTGCTCTGAATTTCAATTAGAATTAAATTATCACGGAAAATGCTATCAAGCTTGTATATATTGACTTTTTGTGCAAAGCAATAAAGTCACTTAAACTTCCAGTGGGATTTTGGGAATAGGCAGAGAACATGCATCTGCAGCCTTCTTTATGACACCGGGGTGGAAGGGGGATTTCATGTTTCTGACACTTGCAAGTGTTTCTCTCAGGTCTGTTTCCACCAAATCTCATATCCTGTAGTTCTTAGTAAAGATAAGCAGAAAAGTAAAGCAGAACTCATCTCTTTGACATCTGTGCAATAACCATAATAAATCATGGCTTTGCACAAGTGTAGTGACATTTTTGACATTTACTTGTAGTAGAGGATTCTCTGTGGTTCTTTGTATAGCAATAGAAACAGAAAAAGTCTTATTTTTTTGAGCAAAGAACAACATGAATCACAGCATCTTTAAGATATCAGTGTCACTCAGGTCCTCTGTTAATAGCTCCCCTTGGGGGTCTCAGTAATGGTATGGAAACTTGTCTTGGAAGAGCTCCTCTCCTCCTCACATTCTCCTGTATTACTTGATTATCAAGAGAAGCAACAAAACAGACTAGAGGCAAGATATTTCTCCATTTTCCTGCTGTCCTTATTCAGATTTTTGGCCATTTGCTGACAGAATTTAATTTGTTTATTCTGTTCAGAGTCAGGGCAATTGCTTTCTCCCTTTCTGTGGTCAGCACATGTTCATCAAAACAGGACTGTCCTGATTATCTCCAGACAGATGACAACCCCAGTTTGCAACTCGGTGTCTAACTGAGAAAGGTGATGTGTTTCCTCTATTCCAGTAAACTGATTGCAACTGGCAATTGTTTCTGGCATTAAATATCTAGTAATGATTAAAAAGCTGTACCATAACACAGTTTCTATGAATTGCTACAGTATTTTTTCAAGATAGTAGAGGCTTCCGTGTAGGTGTTTACATCTAACTATATCAGAGTCACAAATATCTTGCTGGAGAAGGTGGTAGAGAGGAATTGCCTGAGTAACTGTCATTGACATAGATGAAATTCAGAGTTGAAGAATGTGAAATAATTTACGGCAAAACATGATTCTAATTTTACAAACTCAATAACAAGCTTTAGATGAGCTATTACCATTTTGAAATAAGGTATTGGAGCGAGTAATAGAAGTTGGGTTTTTTTAATATTTCTGGACAGTGCTAAATAGTGACCTGAAACCAAATAGAACATTAGTAACTATTAGGAAAAGAGCATAGAACTAAAGAGAAAATGTTGTTATCCTAGAAATTCATGTTGAGCTTTCTTTTTCAATTCCATATGTGCTTCTTGTCCTCATTTGAAGAATATGTAATGCATTAGCAATATATGAGGAAAGCAACAAGAGTGTGCAAGGGAATAGAATTTTCTTCCATGTGAGAAATGGTTAAATAGGTTAGAACTGTTAATTTTGGAAAAGTAATGTCAGAGAGGGATATGAAAAGGTTAATGGTATCATGAGTAATGTGGGGAAGGTGGAAAGGGAATGATTGTTCCCTGTCTCTCATAATGTGACAAGTGGTGGCATCAAAATGAAATTACCAGGAGTGTGTTCAAAGCAAATAAAAGGAGCACTTCTTCACACAGAATGTAACTAAGTTACAGAACTAACTGCAGAGGGGTGTTATGGCTCTGTGAAGGACAGTTAAACATGAAGACATCATTTCTGGCTGAGCCTGGAAGCTTCTGAGCCCTGAATTGCTGGAGAATGGCAAGAACATGGGTACGACAGCTGGTACAGAGCAGAAGGGATGAAGGAAGGTCAGGGGGTCATCACATGGTAGGAAGTGGCAGAAAACCTGTAAACACAGCCATGGATATTCTTTGCTATCAGCCAGGCTGACTGACCAGCAGCTCTCTCTGACTCTCTGCTGTACAAATTTTCTTTTCCCAGATTGTGGGAAGTGATAAAAACAGAGAAAAAAGTATTGTCTAATCGATGGTCTCTTGATGTGCTATTTAGGGTTTGGTCAGTCAGGTCAGGGCAAGGGATGGCTCCAGCTGGTTTCTCTTTTCCACCTAAATGCAGTAGTGCATAGTTTGGGATTTTGCATTTACTGCAGTAACTTGAGTGGCCAGAAAATTCCATATAGGTTTTCTTTTAACAAGTGCCAATGTGACAAGAACTGGCTGTGGGTGTTATTTGGTACTACCAGTATCATTTTCTCATAATTTCTATTACAGTATTTGCTTATAATTTAAAATATGAATATTTTTCCCTGTGGTTTCATAATTACTCATTGCAGTGCATTCTGTGCTTTGGCAGTAGTGTGGTGGGGGTTTTTTTGTTTGTTTATTTGTTTGGGGTTTTTGTGTTTTTAATAAAGACAAAGTATCATTGCATGAATATTAGGTATTTTCTGGAACGATTTTAGTGCATTTGTGACATTGTACAGATAGAAGTTTCCTGGTAAAGTTATTATTATAGTTGAAAATTTTTCCTGTAATGTTAAAACAGAAGTAGAAAAGAAAGGGGGAAGAAAACAAGCACAACCTGAATAAATAATGGGCTTCTAGCTCTAAGAAGATGTTGAAAACCCTTTTGGGAGAAGTGCTGACCTAAGAGTAACTCAAAATTTCTGAGGAAGTGCACCATCTCTTTGCTTCATTTCACCTCCAACTTTCAGGAAAATGGTGTTTTGGTTCTTTCAGTAAAAAAGCATTATGGTAAAATGATGGGTTTCCTGGCAACAATTAAATTTTTTCTGTGTTGTAACACACTGACATAGAGATTAATAAAGATTCATGTTGGGAGATGTATTCAATAATTTATTATGTAATTTGATAAACCTTAAAAGTTCACTGGGGCAGATATTTAATTATTTTCATTTCAAATATAGATCAAGATAACAGGAGTGATCTTTTGATATTTTAATTCATAAGGCTACAACTCAGCTGAGATGGTGTATTTTTGGATCTTATATGAATAATGATGGAGTTTCTGCAAAGATTCTTTAATTTCTTCTCAAATGGTATAAAAAACTGCTTAGAGGAAACTTTTACAAAGATCTCTGCTTCAGTTTAGGTGTGTAAATTAGAGTTCAGAACAGCCAGCATTATTGTGTTTAAAAAGTAACAAAAATAGGGAAAGATTGAACTGGAAAGGTAAAGGTTATTTCCCTATCTTAAAAAAACCCCAAACCATAAAAATTGTGATTTTAATTTTAACTTTTTCATATAAAATCAAACAGACTTTTCAGGGGATTAATTTATATACATTTATATGAATATCAGATTCTTTTTTCATAAGAAAAGTGCTGTCTATTTTAATGTCATTGTCCAAAATGCCTTTGTGTGCATAACTGAAATAACATTTCTGATGAAATGATCTAAGAGTTATTTATATAAACTTACTCAAGGATGATCTTGCAGGTAGCTGTGCTGCTGAGGAATGGATGAAATCCAAGAGTTGTTGATATTAATGAAAGAAAAGATGGGCAACTGCTGCTGTTTTAATATATGTGAGGGATTTTTTTCTGTTTACATATGTTTTAGACTTTATAAATAACTTTTTCCAGGGAAGCAATCAATAATGTATCTTAAAAGAAGGGTATTTAAGCCCTGTAAATGAATTAGTTTGCATTTCAGAACTTTATCTGGTATCTCATTCAGTTTTGTATTCTGATTACTCTCACGGTTGTCTTCAGTGCTGAATTTTTGGAGATTATTTCCTCAATATTAATTATTATTTTATAGCCTCAGATAAAAAATCCCCATGAACTGCCAGATTCCATTTTTGGAACAGCAACACAATATGAATTTGAGTTAGGATTCTAAATGGAATGACTGACTTCCAACTCAACAGGAGGAAGATTAGTGTGTAGTTAGCTAACAGCTTTTAATGGAGAGGATTTTTGCTGAGTTCCTATTCTGAAAGAAGAATTCCCAAGACCTTGCTGGCTTTTATGTGTCCTTTGTGGTTTTTTTCCCCTGAGTAAATTGTTCATACATTTCTAGGTTACTAATAAAGTGTTGTAATTATAATACAAAATGAATTACAAATGTTTTGAGATGGAGAACATTTGATATGTTTAATAATCTAAATAAAAAAAAAAAAGGGGGCATCCTGTGTAAGAAATAACCCAAAAGTGTGTGTTTTATCTACACTGAAACCAAAGTGGGACGGTGCTACTATAGGAATTATTGCACAGACATCAGAAAGACACACATGTCACTGCTGGTAGTTCTGGTTAGTGTTTTCACAGATTTTGCTGGTGCTAAATAACATCACACATCTTGTAAGTGTCAGGGTTTCTAATCCTGTATTTTTGGTACCCTGAAAGTTAAAGATAAAACTGAGCAAGTGGGACAGAAACAGCAGCAGGAATAGAAGGGATTAGTCAGTGCCTGACTAGTTCGTGTTTGTAGTGGCAGAGTAATCAACCCAAATGCCAACATTTATTAACGCTGCTCACATCAAAGGCTGTCAGATGAGCACTACATGAGAATCCCTGGCTTCAAAAAAGAAATATCGATTGAAATAAACTGCAGTTGGAGTTTCAACATCCTCACTCAATACATATATACCTTCATATGCTGTAACAGTCTCTAAAGGCTGCAAACTCAATGAAGTACTTAAAGAAATGTCAAATCATGATCTTCACTTGGTGAATACTTGTCTGTCTAATTCCTTCCATTTACTGTTGGACTTAAAGGAATAATAACTGCAGATTGAAAAGCTACTAAACCCCCAAGCTCAGGCACATGTACAAATTACTTCATGTGCAGCTGCTTACTTGTGTGTGACTACAATACCTGTGTTATTGTGGCATTTTAGTGATACTGTATGATGTGGTAAAGATATTAAATTGCTATAAAAGAGTGTGATATAAAAAGCGAATTTTTAGACATTGGAAAAATCTATAATATGTAGTTATTAACATAAAGGATGAAAGATATTTTAAAATAAAATAGTGGACTTCAAGTTGATTATGTGATTGCATTTTTGGCAGTGCTTTAGTTATAAAGTCAACTAAGACTTAGGAAACATATTTGTGTGTGAGAGTATGGAAGTTCCACATTATAAGAAAAGGGCTTTTATACCTCTGGCCAGAACACTTGCATTCTTTTCTTAAGTCAGCTGCCATTGAGAAGTTTGTCTAAAGTTGTGCCACAAATTATGTCTGAAGTGAGCAAATGGTAGTGGCTGCCAGACAATTCTGTCACTGATGCTTCAGTCTGTGCAGAGGTCTAGTCTGGCTCAGGGGCAAATACAACTCAGTTTTAAATCTGACCTGCTCCTGAGTAAGTTGGACAAGTGAATTCTATCAAATGATGCCATCATTTGGGAACCCTTTTAAATTCTGAAAGTTTCTCTACTGTTTTCTTGTTCTGGACAAGTCGCTTCTTTACTTTCTTCTATTTAGTAGCTCTCATGTTTTTCACAGATCTTCTCAATGTTTCATGCATTGCCTGTGTCTGAGATGATGTTAGTATGGCATTTGCAGTAATTTCTGGTTACAAGTCTGCATTTTACCTTTCTCTACTGTATTTCTGAAAGCAAGACTGTTGCTATGCTTTTAAAATTTGTTTCTAACTTTGGACTTTGAGGACTTCATGGGGTGGAGGGAACTATTTCTGAAATACGCTTTTCTAGAAATAGGTCAAACCCCACATAATCTGTATTTTAAACCTTTTATTTCTTTGTGACTAAGAGTAGTCAGGGAAGTTAATGATTGTGTCATGTTGCTTCACATATGCTGGGCTTCTACCAGGGTATTTGTGCAAGTAAGATTTCTATTGCAATAAGAATTTAAGTAATGGGATTTTGTGGTACAAACTTCTGTGAGGCTCTGTGTGTGTATATATGTGTGTATGTGTGTAAATATATATATATATATATATATATATATATATGGAAGGAACTATGCCTGATAGGTTCTTTCATAAGGATTGTCTTGGGATGCTTTGCAGCTTTGTCTCTTACCAGTTTTCTCCCAGAAGATTTTGCATAAAACAAATTGAATGAAAGCCAGTTATGTTTTGTGGCAGTATATGCATAAAAAAAAAACAGGGAAAAAAGTTATTAAAATGGATGTCTGTAACCACAAAAGACACAATGTTCTGCTGAAAATGTCTCCTGTTCTGAATGATTAGGCAAAAAAGGGCTTGTTAGTGTCTCTCATATTGCAAATTTTATATGTGAAAAACATTTTTAAAGCAAAAATGGGATTGCATTCCTCGTCCTGGGACAGCAAGCCCAGGGCACAAATGGTACCTTCACATCCAGTCATGTCTTCAGAGCTAGTCTGGACCAAATGTGCCAGTGCAGTGACTCTGGGGAAAGGGACCTGATACTTTAGAGATGAGCTGAACTATCAGAAAGCAATTTGGATCCTAGAGGCAAAGGATATTCACTTACAAATTGACACAAAGTGTATACAGACAGTGTGAACAGGCAGGCAGTTTATGACATGAATGTGCACTGTGAGGGCTCTGTGCTGGCTGTGAATAGAGGGACAGCACTGCCTCTACATGGCATCTGCTTCCCTTTGTCTCAGCTTCGCTACTGAAGGTGTAGATCTGCTCCTTCTCCTCAAGCAGGAACTTTAACTTGGGCAAGAAAAGCAGAATCATATATTTTTTAAAAGATTGTCTCCTTTCCATGTGCTCCTGTTAATTTGGTTCAGTGAAGCCATGTCAATTCATACCAGCTAAGGGTGGAAGAATTGATTTCTGTATTATATGATCACAATACCTCACTGGAAACTCATCTTTAAATAAAATAGAACCTCCCACAACAGGTCATATGTGAATAAAAACCAGCTGAGCAATTCACAGCAGTGACCACCCCTAAGGTGGTCTATCAAACTTTAGCACTATCTGTTTTAGCATGTCAACAGAGACTGAAGGTATTTTTTGCAGTTGTGGTTCTTGCTTTTTGTAAATTTAGGAAATACAATGGGTGGAATGAAGGCAACCATCCCAGTGGTTCTTCTGGGTTTATGAACTAAGAAAGCACATCTAGAATTGTTTTTCCACCAGGACTCTACTATTCTAGTATTGTTACTGACTTGTTGGGATTTTTGCCTTTTTGCATCAATATATGAGAATTACAATATGGACTAAGGTCTATTTGAAATGCTTCTATTCATCTTTCATATTCAGAGCTGTCAGTCAGACTAGTTGTATTCTTGGATATCCTTTTTGTCCCACGCTGGTTTTATATTTTGACACTGAATCTTGGAGAAGCCAAGTATATATTTACTGTTACTTTCTTGTCCTGGAGCAGCATAACAAACATTGGGTGTAATAATGTGCTGTTGTTTTCTGTACATGATCACAAGCATTTACATTCAGAAAAGCAGAATTAGTTTTGAAATGGCACTCTAGAAACTCTACCTCTTACTAAGTAATAATGCATCTTAAAGAGTTGTTCTTTGATCAAGACCCAGTTTGTTTTAACAAAGCTGTGTTGTTGTGTACATTCTAAACTTAAATTGGTCTGTCTGAGCAGCTGAAAAGTGTTGAAGCATGAAAGAGAGACTTTGGATTGAACAGGTAACAGTAAAAAGAAAATCTGGACCAGGTTGTTAGATTCTGAAATGGAGCTTGATCATAGGCATTTCAGAGGTGATTTCTTGTACTTTTCTTTACTATCTGGACATAAAATATCTATTTGTATGTAAACAGTAAAAATCTGACAACTTATCTTTTTCCACTGAATGACTGGAAGGTGGACCATGCAACAGTAGCTGCATGGAAAATGCAAGCTGTATGTGCTTCCCATAATCTCTTGGAAGGGGGTAAGGAGGTTTTTATCATTCTGAACTTCATCCCTATTGTAGCAAAAGAGATAATACATATTTCTCTCTCAGCACGTGTCATATTCCCAGACTCTACCATATGTATTTATTTGGAATTTTTAATCTGGCAAAACTCTGTTGATTTCAGGGGGATTTTTTCCTGAAATAAAACTGCAGGATCAAGCACCATGTCTGGGATTCAGGCTTTAGAAATGCAGTTGTAGGCAGGGGCTGGGTACATTCTGTTAGAGGTAGAATGCAGCTCCCTGCTAAATATTTACCATGAATGAACTGTGTGTGCTAAATGACAGGTTTGTAGTTGTGGAGCAGAGATGTTGCTGGGTGATAGTAACACAATTTGGATTTAGTATTTCAGTGTGCATTACCCCACTGATCTCAAAACTTAATGGATGTGCAGATGTATTTGGTATTTACCATTTGGGAGAAGGCATGTTGGTCAAATTGGAGGTGTTAGAAAAAAACACTTAATTAAAACCATCATTCTTGTGGCTGTGAGGGGCCAGTGTCCAACTGCAGGACACTGGGTCTCTGTGCTGATCATACCAGGCTGGGCAGGAAGGACAAAGTTTCAAGATCCCTTTCCACAGAGCTTTTCAGAACCTTATGTCCTCTATTTTGATGATTTAGAGATTATACTAAGGATTAAATCTGTGGTACTTCTGAAGCATTTTTTAAGACTCAATCTAGTAACTTTAAAGAGGCTTTTTTATCTCCTGCCAATTCTTCATGTCTGCAAATGCAAGAATGTTCCCAAATAGTTGCATTTCTATTTTTTTTCCAGCGTAGTTCTTTTTATTTCATGTTTTTGAGCACCAACTTCTCAATCTATTAATATGACATCTTTAAGATTCAAGTTCTGATGAGTGGTGATAATGATAAGGGAGAAGACAAAATATTGACTTTTCCCTGTGATTACACTTTTTGAATAAAAGTGACTCAATTTATATTAAATTAATCCCAGGGAAGCAATTACTGCCTGATCTGTTTGTAACAATGTTGCTATAAGGTCCTTATTATGGAACTCCATGATTTAAAAGATTATAAAGCAATAATTCATCCTGTAAGAATGGAAGGACATGTTGTAGCACAGTGAAATTAGAAGGAAGGATATTAGTGGTTTATGTAGACAAATATACATAGAGGGGAAGTAGTGATCAAGTAACCTGTCCTAGTACTGGAATTATTTATCATTTTCCTTGTGTTGAACAGGTGCAGATCAACTGTTCTCTTAGTGATTCCATGGTAGAAAGATGAGAGATGTGGTGGATATTCTTTGCAGAATCAGAATGGAAGAATTCAAATTTTTAATAGTCTAAACCAAGGATCAGACTTCATGGTTACATTCAGAGAAATCCCAGCTGATAGTAGGGGTTTGGTTTTTTGGTTTAAGAATTACTTAAAGTTTCTCTATTATAATACACTCCTGACCAAAAACCTCAGTGGCTAAAAAATGCTGGAGGCTGAAACTCACCCCCCAGGTTCTCAAACTGTGAGCAACTGCTTCAGGTAAACAAAAAGAGATATCACTGTAGCCCTTTCTCAGTGGCAGAAGCATTTCACAAGGTTTGAAGGTCACAGGCTGAGTCACAGCTTTAAAACCCACAGGCTTAACAGCTATTTAAACTGACCCAGAAGGGAAACAAATTTCATGGCCTCCTTTTATGGGATTTTGCCTCAAGGTGTGGTTCACCCCTTGAAACACAAGATACACAGCTAAAAATTAACTATATTAACTGAAATGTTCTGTCTGCTGCCACTAGCAGCAGGTGCTTTGCATCCACCCTGTCAGAGGAAAACAGAAAAAGGCCCCCAGTTGTCCACATCAGGTTTTCCTCTGCTCACTGGACTCTGACACAGTGTGGATTTTGCCTCTGTCTGGATTTAATGAGGCATCGCCTAAGCCTTTCCAGACTGTCACTCCATTGTTTTCTAACCCACTGCCACATCTCTGATGGAATTGATTTCAGTTACTGCATGAATTTTTTTAGCTGATTCCTGAAGACTGGCTTCACCTCGTTGCTGTTGGATTTCACACTGGAGCTGGCCTTGTCAGTCTGACCTTTGCAAAACCAGTACATGATGCAGCTTGTTATTCTGTGCTTGTGAAAAGTCCATGATGACCAGTCAGAAGCTACACAGTAATCTTTTAGCATCTCTGGCAATGTGAGTTATGTTCTTTTAGATAACTGACTGCAGTTTAAGGGCAAAATTATCAAAAATTTCAAGCGGGAGTAACATTTTGCTGTTACCATATTCATTTGAGCTTCGTTCCCTTAACTACAGCACACAGCTTTTTGTTTTTTTGCTTGAAGATACATTAGTCTTTTGCACTACAAAATAAGTATTGTAATGGTTGTGTCACAGCAATTAATTTAGTGAATGCTCAGGTACTCCCTGCTAACTTTTATAAAGAATTAAACTTTGTCACTTTTTTGAACACATTGATTTTTGTACTGGTATTACGCCAAAGGAGGTGATGGGACATGATATTCTTCAGCCTTAGAAGTAGAATTTGTCTTGGAGACAGCTTTTCTCAGTGGGAGGTTCCTGAAATCCTGACCTCACTATGGCAGTACAAAGCAATTATAGAGTCAGCTTAGTTCACCAGTAGAAAGTTTATCTATTGTTAGGAAGGTCTAGAGACATATTAGTACTTAAAGTCAAGGGCAGGGGAAATACAGCATACTCAAAGAAATGGTTGTGTTTTTTTCTTTTATGTATTATCTCATACCAAGAATGTATGTCTTAAAATCAATTTTATCTTAAAAAAAAAAACAACCTGAAATACCAAACATGTATTTCTCAATGTGAATATTTTAGGAGCTTATTTTCGTTCAACTTCTCAGACAGTACAGAACACTTGTTTAAGAAGTGTCATATTGTTAATCCTTCAGGTGCTGAAATGGTGGCAATATTGGAAACCCAAGGGTCTGACTCAGCTAACCCCTGGCAATAACTGTATGTGAGGAGATATTTTTTGTTTGTTTGTTTGTTTTGCTTTTCTTTGTTAAATGCAAGTTATGGTTAATCATGGTAGAAAAAGGAAAGATGTGTGACATAAGTAGTGGTTCAAGATCACACACAGATTCTGCCTTTATCACCAACTCTCTGATACAGTCAGACACAGATAAAATCACATAAAGGGCTCCCAAGTCCTGTTAAGATTCTTCATTGCAACCCGTCTTTGCTGGGCTGCACTGATACCTTTGTCAGAGGAAATGTGCACGTTCTTTTCAGATCTTATGGAATGAAAGGTCAATTTGAAACTTTCAGCTCTAATCCTGTGTCCATGAGATAGTTTGGTGTCATATCTGTGTGCCCCAGATGTTTCAGGAAGCCAGTTGAGTAAATCAATAGGTCATCAAAGCAAGCTAGAAAAAATAGAAAAGGTATTATTCTTACTGTTTTCTAAAAATCAGCCCAGTGTGGTTTAATGTTTTTCAGATGAGAAAATGTGCTCAAATAATAACTCCTCAGGTACCACTGATGCAGAATTTCATTGAGGTTCTTCTGCTGCAGTCTTCTGATGGTTGTCTGGCCAGACAGAATTCTCAGTGCTGAACTCTAATTTTTTATTTGTGGGGAAAAGATGGAGAGCTTTCTCTCTGTGTCTCTATGTGATTGGATATTAAAGTCATGCTGGGGAGTATTCAGTCTTTAATTATTCCTTCTTCTGAGCCAGGAGATTTTGGGACTGTGAGCTGTGAGTTGATATGCTCAGCTGTGAATTGCTGTTCTCAGCTTTATCTATTTCCTCATGTTCACATACTGAACTTAAGTTGATAAAATGATGTGTCCATTTTTGTTGTAACAAGAGAAACATGAAGAATCACCAAACTTTAAGCAAAGATTGAGCAGAAAGGGCAGGAGGAGGTAGAGACTTCCCTGGGAACAGACTGTGAGTGCAAGGTTTGGAGCATTTGCTTATTGTGGTGACACAGGTCAAAGGCAGGTGATGAGCTGGAAGCCAGGGAGAGCAGGGAAAAAGGCAGCTGTCAGCAAAGCAGATGAGGTGTGGGGTTGGTTCATCCAAAAAGAAAAATACAATTATAGTGACCAACGAAAGTGTGTCTGGAGAAAGGCTGCGTATAAACACTTCTGATTCAGAAGGCTGGAAGAAAGATTTGCTGGCTTCCAGATAGGAACTGGAAAGAAGATATTGAGTCCTAACGAATGGGAAAATCTGGGGTAGGGGGTTAAAAATATCATGTTGAGGAAGGTGGTACTTAACCTGTATCCTAAGTGAGCTAATATATTTCGTATCTTCAAAATAATTATTTTGATAAAATTTGTAAGTTTGATCAAAAATGTAATTATCAAATTTTTTTTCCCTTTGTGAAAGAATCCCATTCTCTATTATTATTATTGTTAACTATTTTTATACTTCACTTTGGCCATCATAAAAGATTAATAACCAGCTTTTAAAAACTTCAACTGGTAATTCCGCTTGTGAGACAGGAGACAAGCAGATTTGAAAAATGCTAGCAAGGGAAATACATTTTGCTACTTTTTCCTCAGGGAAATAGGATATCTCTTAATCTTTTTTTTTTTCTGGAATGAGTAAAACTGGCGAAAAGAAATGTCAGGCTCATTGACAAATCCTCCTCTGTCCCCAGGGAAATTACACAGCATGGCTCTGAGCATCAGGTAACTTTTCAGGCCAAAAGACAGTATAACAATGCAGTAATGAACACCATTAGCCTTTTGCTGTTCTGCTCTGTTGTTCTGTGTCTTTCTGTAACTACAAAAGTATTTTTGTAATTGGCAACTTATTTGAAGTCCAAAAGCCACGTCATGAGGCTATTTCTGTAAGTCCCTTCAGCTACTTCTGTGTGTCCCCTGCTGCCAACACACCACCTGGATGTCATAATGGCAGAGCAATATTCCCTTCAGTTTGAGACTCTTCCTGTTTCAAATTAACTATTACAGAAAGATACCCCATTAAGGAATGTATTATGAATAATAAAGGTAACTGTCAGAACTGATTTGATTGCATGTGTTGTTTCTGAGAGGAAACTCTTTGACCAATTACAGTCACCATAGTTTTTCATATTAGAAGTGATTAGATTTCTAATATGAAATCTATAATAAAATCTAAAGAGCTGAGAATGGGTAAGTCTTGAATTTTGTCTGTGAATACAGGGACAGACTTTTGGAGCACGTATTCCTGTCCATTGGAAAGGAAGAACAATCAAGAAAGAAGAAAAATATCCTCAGAAAAATAGTATCTCTTGCTGTGTGATTTTTCCATATACTTGAGTAAGGTTATTTATCTTGTAAAAGATAGCAGCTCAACTATGAGTGCTGCTGATTACCACTGATTAACTATCTTATTATTTGTATTCCTTGCTTAAAAAATTCTAAATTAGAGTTTTAGCAATTAGTGATAATTGTTAACAGAGTAGGCACTTCACATACCTAGTGCTGTCAATGTCTGTCATACCAAAGATGTTTATAGAATAAGGCTCCATTTCTGTTTGTTATGCTATTACTTTTTATTTTCAGTAACCACAATACTAATCCCTCTTACTGCTACTCCTGGCAGTTGATGTGAGTGGCCATTCATCTGATGCACATAGTAATCTATACCAATATATCCAGGTCTCTAGCAACAAAAATTCCACTTTGATATACAGCATCATAGTCTCCCAGCAATGATGGGCTAATGGAATACAAGCAAATTCAACCCTATTACCTTACACAGAAGGGACTAAGTAACTTCTTTATTCATTTCAAGGAGAGAAATCCTAAAATTTGAACTGAAACTTTGATTCAGTAAAAGCCAGCTGAGACGTTATTATGTTCATTTGAAGAACAAGAATTCAGTCATCAAGCTCTGAGACAATTTCAGCTTTAGTACAGCAGCTGAGGTTAGTGACCACAAATGAAAAGCTGGTTTCCATTTTTGCAGATTTAATGAAAGCCTCAGAGTTTATATAGTCCAACTGAAAGATTTCTGGCTCTTGTAGTAGGTTAACAGTGCTTCTCTGCATTTCATGTAGTCTTTGACTAAATGACATAACAGATTGAATTTTTAATCAGTCTTCTTTATTTTCTTGATGCTCTGCAGAAATTGTAACAAATGAAATATAGTTGCATATTGGAAATTGGAACAATTTGTTGAGTTAAATTGTGTGAATGAGATTGGAGGCTGTTTTATATGTATCACCTAAATCTGTGCTATTTCTGACCTTGTCATCGTGCAAAAGTAGTGCCAAAGGGTGACTTTAATCTCCTTGTTCATCTCTGCTGTTGTCAGTACTAATTAGTCAAAGTTATAAAAAGGATCTTTCATGTGAAATAAAAAATGTTGATGTATAAGCTCGTTAAGAATATCGTGCTCCTCCTCTTAAAATCTCATCTTTCTGTTTGTGCAGTCTGACATGTGAATCAATCACAGAGATTCAGTGATATTTTTTCAAGTAAAACAGAACCATGTCACTAAACTATCCACATTTCATTCTTATCTTGTGAACTGCTGAAGGCATGAATAGTAACGTTCAGATTATGGTCTGTTCCTTGCTTTCTATCTCATTTTCCTACTTGTTGTCTTTGCTTTTGAAATACTCCCATCTGGATTTACATCTAAGAATGACAGATGAGAGAAAATTTCAGCACACTGCTCTGTCTGACAGAGCATCCCATTGCCAGTGATATGGTATTATTTACATAGTCCTGCCTTCCATGTTTTTAACAATTATTTGACTCAAAATCAAGATCTTGCTTCAAGATAGGATCTCTTAATAAATGCAGGTGAAAGTCTGAGGAACTATAAAAAGATGAAGATTTGTTTTATAATCTTTGTCAAGATGCAGAAGGGTTTTCAGAATAAATAATAATTGCTTTTCTGTGAGAGTATTATATATTTCCAAGGCTTCCTCATCTTGCCCAGAGTTGCCAATTGAAAATGGATCTGCTCTAAAGAATTAAATGAAATTTACAGCCTTGAAGAAATTGAAAATATTCTGGTTTTAGGATACTGTTTTCACTATTTGTCACTGCACTATGGAATGCACTAAATTAAAGACCTCAGTATCTTAAGACACTGGAATTTCAATGTACTTAATATGTTTGAGTATGAGCTGGTAAGTACTAAAGGATGAGTTATCTCACATGTCATGGTATTGCAGATAAATGTATATAAGTGTATATAAAAGATCAACCACTTGCATTAAATAAGTAACATAACACTTATGGTTTGGAGGACGGAGCCCAAAGAGAAGAAATTTATGAAAATAAACTGATGTTTATGGAAAATAATGAAAGCATTTAACAATGAAAATACTGGGTTTGAATCAGAGGATGTTTTGTTTTGAAATATTGAACTCAATACCCAGACATTTCTATTGGACAAAACAAATTGAAATGTAAAAGTTGTTTAGCTAATTTTGAAGGCTCATGGGCTACTTTTCCAAATGATTTCAGTCTTTAATGATAATTTTTTTTTTTTTTTTGCATAACATGGGCATTGATTGGATATATTATCTAAATACAAATATATGCATTTCACAGTCATTTATCTTAGTCCCACATTAAAAATGAGAATATATGCAACATGTACAATGCAGAGAAAATGGACAAAACTGATTACTGTCATAAGGGATAGCTGATTAGAGATTATTACTTTTTAACCATAAATTCAAATTGTATTACACTGTATTCTCCTGACCTTAGCAAACAGAAAGTCTTTGAAAGAAAAAAACCAAGAATGAGTATCTTTGTATTATTTACTTATTCAATCGTGTTTTATAGGGAAAAAATGATTCTTCAAATTCAAATCATCTTAGAAATGAGCCTTGAAGGATATATGCTCAGTGTCCCAAACAGTTAAGGTCAGAACCTGTTGTGACAGTCCTCTGTGCTTTGGTGGATACCCACGTTGCTTTATGGAGTGAGAAGACTAGTTGATGGATGTTCACTTCTATGTATCATTTGGATTCCTTCAGGTTTCTGTTCTGAGGGAAATGGCTCTTTATCACTATTGTAAATCTTTGGTAAACTCATTCTGGGCTGTATGAAAGAAAAATTGTGGACTTGAAGTCAGTTGAATGATATAATAGGGGAGGGGAAAAAAGCCAATAAAATGTTTTCTTTGAAAACTAGTCAAGGCAGTCTTTGTGCCCTGAGTTACAGAACTGTTGACTGAAGTAGATCATGTTGGTTACAGTCAGTTGTGCCTTTACTAGTCCTGTAACTTTCTGCCTCTGAAAGGGTTTCTATGTGTTGACAGCAAAATGAGAGATTGCTGCTAGTGGTGCTGGCTAATGTGATACTGGCTTTAATTTTTTATTATTTGGACTATTTAATTGTACTGAAGAAATTAATTTTGAAGATTCTATTTCTCCAGCTCTTCTGATGATTGACAATAGGGCTGTATGGAGGGGTAGCTGATATCTTATGTTTGTCTCACTGTGCACCTCAGAAACACAGTTGCCAAGAGCTGGAAATAATGGTATTGTTTACACATTTGTGAAGCCACCAAGAGGTGAATATTGCCATAGTAATGAGGATAGAAAATATCTCTTTTTTTTTTTTTTTTTCAACATTGGAGTGATAAATGCATCTACAATGTTTAAAAACTTATTTATATTAAAATTTATCTGCACAATACATTGCTTTAAGGGATCTTAAAATACCCCTCAAACTACTGTTCATTCTCCCGTCTCTTGCGCGCTCTGCTCCTCGTACATTCTGATGTTCCTTTTCCACTTCAGTGATATCCTACATCAAAACTGAAGCCCCAGACACCTGAAATCCTTTCCTTTCCTGGCACTTGCTCGGCGTGGAGCTCAGCAGCGTAGAAGTTATTTTAGGATCAATAGGAAATGAGGAGTTTGATTCATGGTGATACGGCTTTTGCCGAGTTACCTGCCCTCCATACCGATCACTTCCCAGGCCTACTTGACAGTCCTTAACAGTACTCTTGTATCCTACGGGCCTTTGGAGGCTTCTGGATGCCCCTCACCTCTGGCTACAGGTTTCCTTTGATACACAGAACCCCTGGAGATGCATCGCCCACGGGTGTGAAGTGTTTACACTGAGAAGGAACACATCGAGGTGTGATGTTAGTCATCAGATCATACAGTGGTAAAAAAGGCATAGTCAGATAAAAACAGCAAATGCACTGAAATAAATTCGTTATGGATCTCATTTCCAACTTGCCTTCTGCATCAAGTACAATTCTCCCCTTTAACGTGTCATTCTAAAAGAATTAATTTCTTTTTTACCTATTCCTTCTCCCCCTATTTCTTCTCCATCTCCAGAAGAAGTTGTTTAGGAAGGTAAAGATTGAAAAGAGAAATTGAGGAAAATTTATTTTCCTTCCACTGCTGAAAGGTGAATATATTTTCATAACTTACAGAACAATATAGTTTTTGGTTTTAATTTTACTTTTTTGTTTGGTTGTTTGTTTAGTTTGGTCAGACAATTTTTGGTCTTTGTACGGTTGAAGAAAGGTAGTTCTTGGGGTTTTACTCTGCATGGAAAATATTTGGCATCAGAATATGTAGATATAGTTGTTTAAATTTTGTAATTATGAAGAAAACAAAATTGTTGTCAGTGAAAAGAATGTTTTCATGTATTTAAAAACATATTGTATTCTGCATAAAGGTTGAAAAAACCCTGGAAATGTTAAGTTCTTGGCACTATTTGGAAAAGTAATACTCGTTTTTATGGAACTTCAGTAAAGTTAATATACACATCACAAGGGTGATTTTGACCTGTTCATGCTCTTATTGATGCATTAGTGACCATGCTAATAGCAAGTCTGGAAAGGATTTCAGTTCTCCTAAATGAACTGCAGATATTAAATAATTCATGTATTTTATACCTGCCTCTGAAAGCTTTTAAAAGTTAAAATTTATTCCTGGCATAAAGCAGAGCTGTAGTCTTTTTCCACAAGAAGAAACACCTGCTTGCTTTAAAAGCTTGTAGTTTACCACCTTAGCTTTAGGGCAATACTGGCAGTAAAAAACCAAAAATTAAAGTAATGAAGCATAAACACCAATGCATACAAAAACCAGTAAAAAAAAAAAAAAGCTGTAACAAGCCTTTTAAATTTTTATTGCAAAAATAAGTCCAATTTTCCTTTGTCCTGTGAATGCAAAGTAGTGAGCATTTATTTCAGTAATGTTGTGTAAGAGCATGTACAGGAGCTGACTGAATGGCAGGTGTGCTTAGCTTCAAAGCCTTGGCCTCTAAGGTCTTCTGTGATGAGCAGGTCTATTGATATTGGTTGATTTTATATTCTACTGCAGGATTCTGCTTTTCAAAAGAGGCATAACTAGAATGGCTTCAGCACAATCTTTTTGTGTCGTGTTCTGCCTTGTCTTTCTCTCCATTATTTTTCCTTAATTTTGTCTTTTGCTTCAGAACTCACTCTCATGTCTGTTGGTTCAAAAGACTCTGAAGCCAACAGTGTGTAATTGGTTGTTTCTTAATATTTTGTCTTTGCTTTCAAAATGATACAACTTTTCTGTGAAGAACATTGCTTGGTTGATTTATTGTCTACCTGGAGACTCAAAAAGAATTCTAGCAAAAAAACTGCTGGTAAATTTTTTTTTTTCTCTAAACATATCTTAGGTAGTTTCTGGTGTAGTAACAATTGAATGGTTTTGAAAAAAAAATTCTAAAAATAAATGACATTTAGCTGAAAAAAATTAATTTTAACTTGGGCAGGCAAAGCTGCACTCCATCTGCTCTCCCACATACAGGACAATTCCTCTCCTTACCTTCCTGGCCTGTCCTTCCTAAATAGTCTGTATCCATCCAGCGCAGTGCTCCTGTTGTGTGAGCTGCCCAAAGTCTCTGTGGGCACTTATGTGGTTTTTTTTTGTTTGGTTGTTTTGTTTTGTTGTTTGTTTGTTTGGGGGTTTTGTTTGGTTTTGTTTTTTTAAAGCAGATGAATAAAAATAAACAGGATATCCTTGGAAGATGTAGGTTTCTTATCTTCAGAGTATATGTGAGGAACTAACAGTACTCCTAATCTCAGAGGTCAACAGATCAAAATCCTTGCAAGTTCATATTATTCTTATTAAAAGGGCAGCCAAAATCCAACCCATTTCTGCAAAACAGTAATAGAAGTCTTGTGTGGTGATACATGTGGATTTTTCTGACTTTGTAGGACCAGTTTATGAACTTACTTTCTTCTGGATTCTTCTGTGTTTTCCACTGTCTGGTCTGTCTGAAGCACCTGTACTTCAGTGACCCACATGTTAATAAATTGCTCTACTTTGTATCCTTTAAAGGAGCACAAACATTTATTCTTCACTTTATCCCATATTGAGAACCTGTGTGCCTAAGAGCAATAAACACTTGACTTGGATACCAGTTGTGTTTAAACATATAAAGAGGTGTCTGATTTTCTTCCATTTGGTGCAATCTCAGGCTGGATTTATTTCCTACTAAATCAAAACTTTAATGGATTTAAAATGTCAAAATCTGCATTAGGTTTAGTTAGCAGATTGTCAGTATTCCATATAATTGTGCTTACAGTTTAGTACACAAATCAAGGAAATGTATTGAACATCTTCAATTTAATTTCTAGCACACTTTGAATCCTTTCTGTGGTGTTGTGATGATCCTCCATCAGATGGTGCTATTAGGATTTAAGATGAACACTTAACCCAGTTTGAGCTTATGAAAACTGTCAGCTCTTCATCCTGTTTGTAATCTTTTATTTTAATTTAATTAGTAGAGCTTCATGGGAAGTTTTTATACTGTCCATACAGTGAAGAAAGCCATGTGTGAACATATGGTAAATGTCAAATTCACTATTGATTTGAAAATATACCTCTCAACAACTTTTATTAAATGTTGCGGGTGATTCAATAAGTTTTTACCTTAGGTCTCATCAGTTCTATGAAATCACACACTGTTCTCCTCCAAGTCAAGGATTTACACAGGCATTCCTGAAAGCTATTTCTGCTGTTCACAGCTGCATGAAATTCAGGTGATGGTTCAAATTCAGAGGGCATTGTTAGAACCCAGCAGGTACAGAATGATACCCTTTGCCTTCCCCATTCCACAGTGGTTTCCAGTTTGCTTCCAAATGAGCTATGAGCATATAAATGGTTTGATCTCTGACCAGAGCACCTCCCACCCAGTAGGCAGAAACTTGGTATTTTTGGCCACCCAGTGGGGAAAGATGGAAGACAGTGATATAAAGATCAGACCTATGGGCAGATCTGATGAAGTTTAATTCTCTAATTTAGATCCTTATCACCTCCAAGGGTTTTTTTAATTAGTCTGTTAGCTGCCTTTGGGGTGGTTCCTATCCCCCCAAGAATCCAATTTTTAAGGCACTGTAGTACTTTTAGAAATACAGTCCTAAATCTTTTTAATACTGTAGTCAAATTAGTTCTTTTATTTTCTTTAGGGTGATAGATGATAGAAGTTTTGCTAGGATGTGCACATTAGCCCTTAAAATGCAGTGAGAAATAACTGTTTCAAAAAGATTTCCCAAATGTCTGTGAATACTTAAATATTGATAGAAGTAGAGATACAGTTGTCAAATTTGACTTTTTACTCTGGGTGAATTCTAAATATTTTTACTTTTAATAATACATTGCTCAAATTTGTCCAGTGTGAACAGATAAATCTCAAGTAAATGTATTTCAGGCTGTGTTTTATTTATGCAGTTTCTCCACAGCTACTGCTCTGAATATTGCTGCTATTGTATAGCTGGTAATCCTGGAAAGCTTGCAGTGTCAGACATAGTTGTGTGGAGGTGATTTTTGGTAGCATCCACTTATTATGGGGTAGGGAGTATCTTTAGACCTTGTACACTGCACGGTTGCACTAATCTGCTGTAAGAAGTAGGATTTAAATGGGTCATTAAAAGGCATTTGGTTGTATTGGACCAATATCAAAAGAAAATATTTTGATGGTGTTCAGTGCAATCTTTGCTGGGCAAATTAAAATTCGTGTGTTGAGATCAAGAGGTGCAGCTTAGATTAATATCTTAGAGAAGGAAGAACATATTATAATCTTCCACAGTCTAATGCCTTTATCTGAGCCAGCAGTTCATGATGCTGTGAACTGCTAAATCCAAGTGACCTTTCCCAGTGATATTCACAGCAAGTGGCAAGAATAACAAGTACACACAAGAAGCTGCTCCGAAACTCTTCCCTCCTTCCCCTTTATATTATTATTTCATCATATTTAAAGACTTCTTGCAACAATGGCTGCCACCAATATTCCCATGTAACAATCTGATGACTGGGGTATCACCACTCGATGCAATTTCATTGTAGATTAAAAAAAAAACAACAGAAGAAAGACTGTCTTTGCCCTGTTATGGAAAGATGCTGCATTTCATATTCCTCTGGGATAAGTTCCTATTGTATTGCCACAGTGGGCACACTCCATTAATACTTTATAAAGCCATTCTCTGGGAGGATACTTTGCCAGAATTTCATTCTGTAGCTGCTTTTTCACTCGGGTTAATGAATTTCTTTGAATTCTGGTCCACGTGCTTCTTGTTGGATTCATAATAATCACAGATAATCCTGAGAACAATTGTCACTGAATTAGCAGGTCTGCTCTTAGAAGAATTATGTGGAATCTCAAAACCTCTTATCCTTGGCTGAAACTGATTGATATGAATTGGTGGCATAAAATGCATTTTTTTGTGTGTACAGTGAATCTTGCTTATATTTAGCTTCTCAGTTTATTTAGATGGAAAAGTGAATTAACAGCGTGATTTTTTTTAAATGGGATTAGGTTTTCCATTTTGGTGAATGCTGTTATATATTTCTTCCACACTCCACTTATGCTCTTTGCAGGATGAAGCAACTCAGAAATGTTTTATTAATATGACACTGCTTCTCTGCCAGCATTTGGCAATATCATCAGTGATTACTTGGTCTGTCTGATTTTTATAGGAATTTACATAAAGCAGGAAACTTTATTAATACACTAACCTGAACAAATTCAATTATTTGATATTTGTAATCTTGTTTGTGTGTTTCTGAACAAAAAGTCTGATAGGCTCATGGCTTTAGAGCTAACATGTCTAGTGAAAATAAAAACCTTGTTAGATAACTTCTGTAATAAATTTATAGAGACTGTCACTAAAACAATTTCAGCAGGTGATAAACCAGCAGTAATACAGAACACTTGCCAGTTGTTCAGCTCGAGCCTTATGAATTGCACAGTTACTCTAATGGCATCTGAAGGAGGAATGTTTACCACGAAGATGTATTTTTCTTGAAGCATTTTGCCAAATTGTCTGTGGTTTTGATAATTGTATCTTATTACTGCTCTTTCCACAGGAAGTCCTATAGATAAAGTAACTTGACATAATCTATGGAGTCACAAATCTGTGATCTGCTGATAAGGCACCCAAAAGTGTGTGAAATAAACCCAAAGGACAAGAAGTACTGCACAGGGTGCCTGCCTGATTGTGTCCTTCTAAAAGCCCAGAGTGGCTAATATAGTGTTTTCCCAACGGACCTGAGAGACGATTTTCTAATCCAAGTTTTGAATTGACAGTCTGGCATTCAGGCTCAGAGGGAAAAGTCATCTTCATCGGTCTCTCTTCTGGGTTTGTAAACACAAAAAAAGTAAAAGTGTGCTGCCAAAGCCTGTTGATATTCCTACAGTGATGTGTTACTGTGGGGTGTATAATACAGTGATCTTTATTCACATAAACAAGGTACTGGCAATGGCTCAAAAACTTGTTTTTCATTCTAGGGCCCAATCTCAACTCTGTGTGACTTTCTGACCATTAATGAACTGGAATAACTTCCTTTAGGAAACCTATTCCTCATAAGTTTTTCATCCTATAACTGAAAAAAAGTGCTAGCATTCCCAAGTCTAAACCTGGGGGGAAAATTACCACAAGAAGATAGTGGGAATTTTTTTTTTAATAAAAAACCCCAACCCAACCCATTGAACTTTAATAGAATTTTACCTCTTCGATGGATCTTTGTTTATGGTATTTTCTTACATCCTCCCTCTGTTGCTAAACTAAAATGTGTAGAGGTAAAAGTGGGTTTCAGTGCTAATTCTGAATTTAGAATTCCATGATGTTTTATGTGTCAGATTTAAAAAAAAATTGTTTTGAGCATTGCAATATTTTTGGAAAAAATGTACAGATGACTATGGAAGTTTCACTAACTAATATATTCAGTCCTTTAAAAAAAGAATTTACCTGCAACTTTTGAAAATTTGAATGTTGTCCTCTGCCCATTGTTGTAAGGCACAAACTACTTCTGAAAATGCAACAAATCCTTATGAGAAACATTTTCTTGAGCTTAACCAAGGAATTAGAATAATGGCTACAGCTGAAGGAAACATTCATGTGTTTCATTGATATGATACTTGGGTATAATTCTGAGGTATGTACCAGACTGTATAAACACATAAAATGAAGTGCTTTTAAATTTTTTTTTTCTCCTGCAATTCCCAGTGAACTTTTCAGAACTGTTAATGAAGAACATATCTTATAAATCAGTATCTTTCAGACAAAAAGTATTCTCTGGGGCGTGCTTAATTTGAAAAAAATCTTCTCTGCTCTCTGCTGACAGACACTTCTCTTTATCAACACAGCCTGACAGGGGTGACCCATCAGTACAAGAACTGGTCACATTCACTCTTTGCTGAGTACCTCAAAGAGTGTCATCTCAGTCAAGTGGGGACAATCCCCTTGAGAAATAAAGACAGCTATCATAAAAATCTGCATGGGAATAAATTTCTGTTTTGAGGCACTTCTGAGATCATCTGACCCTTTTGTTTCAGAATCTGTCACTTGTTTAAGAAGTGTCATATTGTTAATCCTTCATGTGCTGAAATGGTGGCAACACTGGAATCCCAAGGGTCAGACTCAGCCGACCCCTGGCAACAACTGCAGGTGCTGATATTGGTGGTGACTGGAGGGTCTGTTGGAATGGCCAATATAAACAGAGGCTTAGTCAAAGAGCTCTGGACAGGCTGAATTCAGACTCCACTGAGGGGAAGAAAACATGGAACTTGGAAACAGGAGTGATTTTGGGGAAGGTATTTGATAATATTGAGGTTTCAAATAGTAAAGATCTTGTGATTCTCAAGTGTACGTTGCTTTTCGGTTTGCTTCCTCCCCCACTTTGGTACCTGCTTTTCATTTCATGTTTCGTGTTTCTTTTCATTTTAATTTTTTCGCTGCTCTGTTGACCTTGTTAAAACTAAATGAAGTCTTTCCAACTTTTTTTTTTAAAATTTTTGAAAAATAGTTCAAAGGAAATGAGACCGGAGCCTAAAAACCTTTGTTTTTCCCCTTAAAAAGGCAAACACCTTTATGTGGTATCATTGATCTAGTAAGAAGCCATTAAGCTTTCAAGTATTCCTTATCTACATAACATATTTTAGAAATAAAAGCCTTGGTGGTAAATTGCTATTAGACTTTGCTTTTTTTAAGTTGACTGACAGGAACTTGCTCTGTACTAAAGGTGAAGATAAATGAAGTGAAACAGATTGTGTTAATGGCAGTTCAGGGTTCTGGGTGAGGTGTTTTTTCTTTGAAAACATACTTTGGACTGTGAGCAAGATCCACAGGTTTTGTCAGCAGCACTTGACTGTGGTGGGGGTTTAACTTAATCCCCCTGAGGTGGCTGTGGCTGGCAAGAGGGTGGGATGCAGGAATACAGGACACGGGATAGAAGCCAAGTCTGTCCAGGGTTGCTGCCATCTGCCCTACTGAGCTCTAAATTGGAGACAGGAGGAGGGATAAAGGCAGAAAAGGTCTTGCACAATGGCAAAAGTGAGACTGGAAGTGTCCTTCTACCTCAACAAAGGCACAAAACAGTAAGTGCATCTTTTCTGGGTGAATCAGACATTGTAAATAATTTAATAAATGTTGGTAGCATTCAGAAGTTTGAGCTGAGTCTAACATTAATGAGCAGCTGAAATTGTTTCCATTGTTTCACTGTGAAATGTGAACTCCATGGTTTAGCTTTATGTTCACAAAGAGTGCAAAGCTGCACCCCAGAGAAGTACAAACCTGGCAGGAATTTTAGGGTGATAGAGCACTGAAAAGCCTGCAGGATGTGAGTTGGAAAGCAGCTGGCCCATGTGGTAGGGTTTTTTGAATAACTGAACATATATTTAGTTTAGTTTGACTCTTTCTTCATTTGGACTCACAGGACACATACTTAGAAACCTGGTGCCATGATTGGGGCAGTCACTTGCTACTGGAAATAGAGAGTTATATTAGCACAGTTCTTCCCAGGCTATGTGGCAGGGTTTTTACAGAGTTTGCTTGGTTTGGGAATTTTAATATGGATTGAGAGTAAGGTATCAAATGCAGAAAGCCCTTTTGGGAGTCTGCTAAAATGCAGCTAACAGGTTAAGAAAAGGTTTGATGAATTTTTCTATGGTGGAATCAACTTTTTGCTCTTTTTCTTTAAAATATGAGCTTCTAATTTAAGTTTCTTCTTAAGTGTCCCACCCCAGGTTTCCTTCAGAATATGTTTGAAATATGATCCATCTTGTCTGTATATGCTGGTAAAAATTCTGAGCAGATAGATCAAATTTAAAGTCTGGGTTTGCAAAGAAGAACATTATTCCATTATCGAATAAATCACACAGTTTATGAGTCTTTTTACTGCACTGGCAGAATTTATTTACTGAGAGATCATGAAATACAGATGGTATTTCACTTGGAATCATAGCTACCTGAACAGGTCAAGTATTCTATTGCATAACTGCAGCACAAAACAAGAACAAATATAATTGTTCTTTGGTATTTCAGACAGGGATAGAGCTTTTTATAGTTGCTTGGTATCTATATACTTTGAAAGTGCAATTACATATTCATTTATATTCAGCAGAATTCCACAAGTTTTTTGTAAAGACTGAACCCAGTTTGGGTCAGTGTTGGTGGTGCAGGTTTGGCACTGATGTGAATAGCTCTGTTCACTTTAATAGGTTTGTACAAGTCAGCACAGAGGAAGGCACAAAAGGTACAAAAATAAATACCTCAGGTGATTACATGAAGTTCCAACATTTCTGTTAAAGCACTATGGAATTTAGTTACCACTGAGTTTCATATCCATGACTTGTTACCATGGCTGTGATGGATTTTAGTAATTTGGTGGCTGTTGCATCCAAGGTTTCATTCCTTGTCATACTGTGCAGGGGTTATGTTTTCAGTCTAGTAAGATGATGTAAATTCCTTTCTATACAAGTATAAGAGTTTTCTTTGTTTCACCTTTGTAGATCATGTAGTACAGTATCACTCTACATTTTTGGCATCTGAGCTTTAGTAGTGGACTGCAGGAGATATTTGATAAGCTGGAGTCTTCCACAACCACTGCAACAAAATTTTTAGTTGGATAGAGAGAGTATTAAGCTATTTCTGAATTGGACAGCTGACATCAGTAATTCTAAATATTAGCTTGATATAAATAAGACAAGCCCTGATGACAGCAGAAATTTTATCCCAGAATCTGAACATGGTTACTTGTTCCGTGCATCCAAAGCTGTAAGGATAAATATTGACTAGGCACTCTAAAACTGAGCTAATAATTATAGTAATTCCATTTTGATCATACACAGCTTTGAAAAGCAATCACACTCACCACAGACAATGTTCACTGAGGCTGAATAACAATGTTGCAAAGTCATCAGTAGGAAAAACACAGAAAGGAACATTTTTAGCTGATGCAACCAGATGTGACACAACAAATTTGTAAATAAAAATTATCTATGGGAATGAAAGCATTCTTTGAATAAGAGGAAAATTAGCATGAAAGGAGAGAAAAAACCTCCCCAAAAAACAACAAGGAAATGTTTTAGGGCTTCACTCAATACAAGAAGCATGAAAAACAAAATGAGAAACTTGTGTAAGAAGAGGTCCATATATTCAAGCACTGCTCTGTCACCTGCCAGAACAGGTGGAAAGAAAAGAATCAAATTGAAATAGATATTTCAATTACATGCATTGTGATGTAGTATATATACTCTTTCTTAAAAGGGAGGCTTGCAAAGGCACGTGGTGTGTTCAGAACACCTGGCTGTGTCACCCACCTTCTTGCCTAATCCTCCAGACCACGCTGCTGCTCCAGGTTTTTTACTTCAATTAAAGGAAGCTCCCAAATGGTGCTCTGATATTTCAGGGAGGTCTAACTGGGCAACTCAGCCAACATGAAAGCTCAAAAGAGACCACATTAATTTGCCGTTAATTGAGAAACAGGAAGAAAGGTAATTCAATTTACAGGTACAGGGACATCCACCTTCTGTGTTACGGTGAATCTCTAAGCAGAAGGCGTTTTGTCTCTGTTCATTGAGCTGGAAAATATAACAACTAAATAGAAAATTATCAATGCTAATGTGCTTAGAATGGTTTCTGTTTGAATCATGCTCCTGTGCTGAGTGGCAGTCTGTGACTGCTCACCCCAGCAACTGTGGCTTCAGCAGTTGAGAGCAAATCACAGGAAGGATTATCCCTGTCACAAAGTTTCTGTGCCCTGTCAGCAAGGACTGCTTTCATGCAAGGTTGTAAAAATTCACGGGTTTAAATGCTACACAGTTTGGAGAATATTAAAAAAATTATATTTTTAAAAAAATTAGGTAATAAAGACAGCATGAGAAGGCACAACTGATGAAAGGCTCATTGTGGCTCTTCTCACTCTGAAGTTACATACGTCCATGAAAAGCTATATTTCTGCTAACAGGAATGGAATAATGTTATTAACTGGATCTGTTAAGTTAGCTGGACAGTCATAACTGAGTATAACAAAGTGTGTATTCATGGTGTAGAATCACAGCATCATAGAATGGCTCAGTCATCCTCTTTAGGTCGTCAGCTCTGGGGATAAACAGCAAAGACACCCAGAAAGGGAATATACAGACTATAAACCCAAACATTTGACAAGTATCAATATATGTAAGTATTTGACATGTGTTTGAGGAGAGTAAGGGAAGAAAGGTCAAAGGAGCTCTTGATTGTTAACAATACACATCAGGGACTGTGTTCCAGCCTTGGTAAATCCAGCGTAATTATGAACAAGTGCATGAAATCTACTGGGAGTAGATCCTTGCACAAGATTTTGAAGTTACTAAGCAAGTGATGATTGGGAACTATGACAGACTAAATAATGATTTCTAGAGGGATAATACAGTGATGCTCAAATGTTGTATGTGTCATAACACTTCACTGAAAAATCAGAAGCTTCCAGTTGAAGCTCTTAACAAAAAAAATCTTATCTATAAGACAATAGTTTAGGTTAGTTTTCTGCCTCTTCATTCATTAGAAGACAAGGAGACTTAAATAAGAAATCACATTTGTTATGAGAAATGTAAACATAAGCCTGCAGTTTTCTAAAAAAAAAAGGA
Source organism: Manacus candei (assembly GCF_025592945.1). Classification (NCBI taxonomy): domain Eukaryota; kingdom Metazoa; phylum Chordata; class Aves; order Passeriformes; family Pipridae; genus Manacus; species Manacus candei. Next base: position 7,329,836 of record NW_026138113.1, read on the forward strand.
GGGGGGTGTGAATTACCAAGACAGGTTTGTATTTCATTTATACAGTAATTACAGCTGACAGGTCCCTTTTCTCATTTACTTCCTGGATGATTCTCCTTTGTGTTTCCCTACCTGTCTCTCTTTTTCCAGCAATTTTCAAACTTCTAGGTAAATGGAGACAAGAAGCAAGAATCCTGTTGCAGAATTAAGTGATGTTAGGTGTGATTGTTGTGGCAGCTTCATGCAGAAGATTCCAGTTAGTATTGTATAAATATCAAATGATAACCAAGGTCAGGCATAAACTGTCAGGATTAAAGCTGTAATAAATGCAGAGGATCAGAAAATTGCTTCATAACAAAAAGATGTATGGCCTTGTTCCAAACCCAGATTCATACCAGCAGCAAATTAGAAGAGGGTATTTCAAGAGCACTTGCAATAAGCCAGTTATTGAATGAAAAGTGATGTGTCTGGAATGATCTCATTATTTTTCTGTTTATTTTAATTTGATATTATACACACTTCTCTGTAAACATCTATACTTCTAGACTTTCTATTTTTTTTTTCTAAAAGTTTGCTGTTTTCTCTTTCTGTGTTGGAGAGATTTTATTTCTTCTACAGTGAAAAGTTTTTTGTGGAAACAGAATGTGCTGAGCCACGAAGGCCACCAGAGATGGCCCTTTGGTCAAGACAGTCAAGTTCTGACTTGGTGGAGGTAATTTTTTAAAAAGGTGTTGGTCTTTCTATCCCTGAACCATTGTGTGGGTGCTTTGAAGATGAACCCTGCCTACATCTATAGAAATTAATTTATCAGGCACAGTGAACTTGATGGAATTAGCCTAAAGTGAAGGAAACCATTGCACATAATTGTAAATCCAGGCAGCAGTAATGCAATGACTGGAATATATCTTAAGTGGAAATATAAAAAAGACAGTGGAGACAGAATTTGCTTTTTCAAGCTGATTAAGAATTGAATTCTCAATTATTGGTGTAAGTGTAATGTTACAGCTTCTGGTGGTCTAAATCTTAAGGACAACAAACCAGTTTCTGTCTCTGGGCTGTGTCAGTTACAGAACATGCAGCAAGATAAATTCTACCTAATTACAAATTTACTGTGGCAAAAGAGGAAGGTGTCCCTCAGCAAAGTGAAATGCAACTATTTTTGAAGGTTCTTTGTAAATTTTCCTCTTTCTTTTCTCAACAAAATTCATCTTAATTTGTGTGTCTGATGGCCATATAGTTCTAGAATAGTCATCCACAGACTACAGTTAGGAGATGAAAGGTACCTTCAGCTCAGGAACAATGCTGTGAAAAAAGGGCTTTAACTTCCTCTGCTGACTTGTGCGTTAGAGGCAAAATGACTGTAAATTTACTGCACTGACATTGTTGAATGAACTGAGTCTTCGTGCAGAGAATCATGAACCAGCATTCAAGTAATGCTCAAGGTCAAGTCATTTACATCTGGTAATTAAAAAAAGGCATATTGAAATGCAGTGAATCCTGAGTAGGATGCATGAAAGCTCATTTATCAGGATATTACGACGAATATTTTATGCTATTAATGACTTTTCTTCAGACATGCTTATGCACTCACCTTTCACATTCTCTAAATTTCTCTACCTTCTAAGTCTGACTCTCTTATGAAAAGCGCTGCTTAAAATTCCATGGCCAACAACATGCAGATATTCAGTGCTCTGGCCTTCCCATAGGAATCTTTATATGCAATGCAACATTATTTAATCTCTTACATAAGCTTAGGTTAGATGATCCAAGTGTTTATTTTTAGTATTTTATAGAGTTAACCACATTCTTTAAAGATTTAGGCACAAAAAAGAATAATATCTCCTTTTCCTCTTTCCTTTTTGCAAGGATATGCAACAGAATGTGGGTCTGAAACACAATTTTCTGCAGATTTTTCCTTTAAAATCTTCTCCATTACTGAGACATAGGAGCTATGTGGGGACAGGAATCACAATTTACACTTATGGCAAACCTGAAATCCTCTGACAGTGACTTTGCCTAAACTTTGAAGTCTCGATGTTATATTGCTCATCATAACCATGTTCTTTTAAAAGTAGGTTATTAGAATATGTTAATATTTTGTGAGTTCCCAGACAACAAAGGAATGTCTTAGCTGGAGTCCAGAACATCCATTTTTCTTGCACCAACCTGTATGACTTGACTTCAGGGGCCCTCTTACTTCATTAAAGGCACAGTTTCCTGTGCCAAGAACTTCCCAGCAAGAAAAATTTAATTCTCATCTTCACAAAAATAGTTTCTAAAACCTCCTTGCTGAGGTGCTGTGAGGAAATTCCGAGTTTTGAGCTTAGAGCATTGGAGCCCTAGTGAGGAAACAGTGGTGTTAAAAAATTGATAAGGGCGTGTCCATTCATGCTGGTAGTCACCTTTTTCACAGGAACAAAAGTCATATTTCATAAGGTCTGGCCCTCAGTGCTGGAATGCCAGAGGCCAGCAGCCTTTTAACTGACTGAAGAGAGCAATGGCATGGAATGAGCAGGTCGCTGCACTTCTGTTCCCTTTTCACATGGTAACCCAAATCCAGCTTTAATTCACTCTCTTCATATGTATGGGAAGAGTACTGGCTTAGCTTTGGGAGTATCTTTCCCCTGAACTCTCTCTGTATACACAGAGTTTCAGCTGTACTGATAATTTTAAGGAGGTATATACCATTGTCTTTTAAAATGTGTGGTCAAATGACTTGGCTATTCAGCTGGAGCTTGTCCCAGACACAGCTTGCTTTCCTTGCTAGGAATTCCACAAACATTAAAATGTCACACTTCACTAAGTAAACAATTTACTGCAGAGCTTGTCCTGTGCAAACACGCAGGCAGCTGACACGAACTGGGTGCAGGCCAGGGAAGAGCAGAGAGGCTACTTCAGAAAAAAGCAGCAAATCTCAGGACCTTCCATGTAGCATTCAGGTCTGAAATATAAGCTGACTAACCTTGAAAAGATGGAAAGCTGAAGCAAATTAGTAAAAATCTGATGTATCTGAAATCCATTTTTTGATGAGATGGCTTATCAGTGTCTCAACAACTGTTGTGGTATTTAGGGTTTTTTTCCCCTCTCTACATCATGCAGGGGTAATTTCTCTCTTAATGGTCTCAAAATGGCTTGCTCTGGATTATGACTACTGCCTGTGGAATTCTGCAAGGGGTCCAGTTTTAGTTTCCACACAAAGAGTGATGTGCCCCAAATGGATACTGCACTTTTAAGTTCTGCCAAGGAGATGGTTAATAAAGAGTTCCAGGAAACCTGGAAGTGTTTTGAATACCACAGGGCAGATTTTGAGTTAGCAATACCCCACTGAAAGTGTTAATGTGTGCATTTCACTTAGTTTTAAAAACATTTACATGATTCAATGGCTTCATCTTTGTTCACAGTGTGCATATATATGTGAAATTGTTTAAAAAAATAAACTGTGCAGTTCAGGAGTTAAGTGGAAGCGTAGTCTTTATAATTTTTACAGTACTCCTAGAAATACTTCTGCCTGAACACTATTAAACCATGCTGTTTGTGTCACTGCTTTTTTTCCTCCATGGATAACTCTGCTGGCAGACCAGTTTCAGCTGTTTGAGAAAAGAGAAAGTATCAGAAATATTAAGCAGCACAGTCATGTCCCAGTAGCACCATGGGGTTCTAGAAGGTATTACTTGATATGGCAGGAACTGGAAGACAGCAGATGATTGATGTGAATCTGGCCAAGCCTGGCAGCTTACAAGTGTGATTAGCAGCAGGTAATTCCTGCACAGACTTCAGGAAATGCATGCTGGTAAAAGATAAGTTGAATTTCCCGTCTGTGGAGATAAGCTTCAGCTGGTGTTCATGCATAACCACAAAAGCTCTGTCTCAGTGTAGGTTTGGATTCTGCAGGAACTCAGAAAACATGAGTTCAGGGTGTGACTTCACCACAACCAGTTAAATATGCTGTCAGCCCCAGGACACCTCATGTTGTGCTTTGGAACAGCAGTTTAATTTTATTTTTCTGAATTTCATCTCCTATTTTCTCCTTGAGATTCTTTTTTTTCTACCTGTGCTCTCATTCACTGATATCACCTTTCACAGCTTCTCTCATCCTATTTACTTACACTGTTTGATGTTTTGAAAATAATTTGAGTCCAGCAAAAGGAAGAACAGGAAGTAAAATGGACTAAATAAGTCAGTTCAACTTCTTTTCATCTCAGCTGTTTATCCTGTGTACTCCAGGACATCAGCTCTAGAATCACACAAAGCCATGCAAGCCCAGATTATGGCAATTTCCATCATATCTATATTTTAGGCTTAAGTGATGACCATATGTATAGCAAAACAGATCACCCAGAGAAAATCCCATTCAATTATTAATAATGGTGGCTTAATCATGCCTGACCATTGTTACTGCTTAAAGCTCTCTGAAGGCACTGAAGGAGTTCTTAGGGTCAGCTTGCATATCTTACCCTAAACGTTTGGGAAGGATGGCACCACACAGGAAATGTTTGTGTAGTACAAAACCTTTTTTTTTTTTTTTAATGCCATTTAATTATTTGTCTAACATAAATCTAAAAGCTTTGGATAAATGTATGGACAAATGGTTTTGGGCCTGGAAATAGTTTTATTTTAAAGTTTAAGTGAAATGTTTACCACAGAGGATCAGAAAAAGGTTTCTGGTCTGGAAAAGGATAAAAACTTCTAGTAGGTTGTATTTCCTTGGAACATTACTGTTCTCTTAGAAGGCTGGCTTTTGATGGTATGAGCATTGACCTTAATTACTCTGGTGATATTAAACTGGTTTTAGTAAATTTTCATTTATCATTACAGTATCTTGCCTCCTCTACATATCATTCAAGACAAAATGGAGGGAATCCATTTATTTTACAAGATAACAAATGTTCTAAATGTATCACTTAGTGGCAGGTGCTACAGCATCCTTTAGAACCCCAATTACTTGTGTGGTTCTCAGGTGCTACTCCCATGAAACACACCCTGGGGAGGAGAGAGCAAAGGAACCTCTTAGTGAAGGTTTGTTTTGTTTGACCAATGCCCAGATGTTGTATATAATGTGGATCTGAAATGCCTTGTTGTGTGGTTTCATTTCACAAAACTGAACTCATGTCTGGTGATATTCTGCTTTCATGCAAACATTGCAGTAAATGCTGAACTGAAAGTGACTTCCATAGGCATTCCATGTGCCTCTTCATCATTCTTCTCATCAAGTTTCATTGGAGAACATGACAGATGTTCTGATTTCAGAGGGCATTGTACCTTTCCAGCCTCAAAAAAAGCATGCACTTGATGAAAATCCATAGGTGCCCAGATTTCACTTTTCCCATTGCTTGCTTTTTCTGTGATGAGTGAGAATTCAATATCTTACTCTAAAAGTGAAAAATAAGTTTTACAATATCTGCACATAGAAATGTAATTCAAGTAAGAAAGTTTGGAAGTACAGCAGCCCTTACAAAAGAAAGGAAAGAATGAATCACCAGAAAAAGAAATGGAGACATTTCACTGAACTGGATCCAAACAATGTGCTCCTGTTGCACTTCCCAGGCTTTGTTGTGCTTGTATTAGGGGATAGCTTGTGCAGGCACTAAGGAATGAAGTGCCATCAAACACTATAACTCAGTCAGGACTTCAGCTGAGATCAATTTTACCTATTCTTTCTTTGCAGTTAGGATATCTTCAAGGCCAGGTTGGATGTTGCTCTGAGCAACCTGGACTAATGAAAGGTGTCCCTGCCCATGGCAGGGGGTTGGAACGAGATGATCTTTAAGGTCCTTTTCAACCCAAACTATTCTATGATTCTATGATAATTTACCTCATTTTGAAAGCTGTAATTATAAAATGATACATAAATATTTTCAAAAGCAATCTGTCAGAACTTAACCCTCAGCAATTTCTTGTGTAAATCCCAGTACATACTGATTTTGTGATTTATAGTTTAATATGACCTTCAAAATGTTTCAGTTCTTAGTGCTAAAGGCTTTTTTTTGTTCTGTATCAGATCAACACTGTTTTCTAAGTGCATTTCCCACCTACTGCCCTAGAGCTACTTAGGCAATACTGAAGGTTTTCTTTTTGTAGTGATTATCCAGTGCTTTGTGGCTTTGGAAGTCATGAAGGGCCAGGCTGGAACTTGGCTCCCATTGACAACATATTGTCATTCACAATTGTGAAATCTCCTCGTTAATGTTTTATCTCCATGTCACATAAACCCTGTTGTAATATCTTATTTCTCTAACTATATGGGGTTTGTGAGTCTTTCTGTTAATTTTTCTTTCAGAAGAGTAATTTCTTCTGTTTTGTGTGTGCAAGGAGTAGGCATTTGTTTTATCTTCATGATATTAATGAAAGACTGGAAGATAGCTTGTAATTGTTTTCAGTCATTTGAAGTGAAGAACAGCCTTTTAAATGAATGTGAAATAATATTTTTGGCAGTATTTTAGACTGGTTTACTCAACTCTGGAAATGTATGTGGCCATTTAATAGGATAAGTGTCAGAGCTTTAGAGCTCCTCTTAGTGTATTGCAGAATTCCACTGATAATACTGCATTTCCGCTAGAAAAGCATCCTTTCTCAGGGGCAGATACAAAGGTTAATTTCTAAGAGGAAAGTCTTTTTCATGTTTCTAACATAATAACGAACATGCTATGATATGTTATAATGAACATGCTCAGAATCATTTGAATATTTTATTTGGATATATTTCTGTCTTTGGGCTTTTTCTGAACCACTAATTTGCTGTTCCTTATTAGAGCTTGTAATTGCTGTCTGAGTTGACTGCCTTGGTTTATGATCTTAGAGTGTATCATGGCTATTTGAGATAGAAATAGATCCCCAGATTACCAAGGGTCAACACCAGTTCCTTGATTTTACTCTAAACTGTAGATTGAAAATATCTTTTAATGTAGAATTGTCATTCTAATTGTTACAGAATTCTATGGTATTCATTTAGTCAATTCAGGGTCCTTCATGTTTTCCTTAAAAAATAAGTAAATGGAAAAACCCCAACCTATAATGTGCATTTAGGTTTCCATAATGTAATGTAACATGATATTTTTCCATGTCAGCACAATATTATACTGCATTCTTATTTGGTTCCCAGTGTGGGGTGTTTAAGTATACTCAAGTGACTGACTTCATTTTAAACTCTGTTGGAGTAGCATTTCCTGTATAATATTTTTGACCAGCTTTGATCCTACAGAGCTTTGATGAAGCTACTAATTAGGTTTTTGATTCATCTGTGTTTAGGAAAGAGAGATTTATTATAGTAGCACCCGCTTGTGCCACTGATAATTAAAAGACTGTCAGAATTTTCATTATATAACTCATCTTGCAGGAGAGAATCCCTCCCCATCTGACAGTTTGATTACTTGTGAATGACTAAGGTACTCTGAAGAATTTGCCATTTAGGCTAAAACTGACTGGAAACAGCATTCCCAGGAACCATTCCAGCCATCACTGCTGTGAGGTAAACATGGCCTGTCAGTCTTCCCTAAGAAAAAACTGAAGAAATTGAAGCAGTAGGAGCAGACTCTCCACGTGTTATCGGTTGGATTTTTCGTGTGTGGTAAAATAAGCTGTGCTGCATATAAATAAATTTAAAGCCACAACAAAATAAGAAATAGATTCCCCATTTTCAGAAGCTCAGGCTTGTGTATCTTCTTAGTAAAGGTACAGAAATAAACTGTTGTTCCCCTGAAAAGAACCTGATAATTTTGTCAGTAGCTGAACCTCATATTCCTCTTTTTTTGGCACATGAGCTGTTAGCAGTCTTTTATATCTACTTTTTAAAATCTGATTTTCCAAAATACACATATGCCCTTTGCTCAGCCCAATATGTAAGTGCAGTTAATCTCTATTCATTTTAGGGTTGCACCTGCCTATTCCCAGATGTGGAAAATACTCAGTTCCTACAGGGTTCTTCATGGTGTTCAAATCCCACACATTTACCACATTGGATTCTAAAGCAAAATGTTTACAGGTTATCTAAAATATTCTGATTTTGCAACAGTCTGCAAAATCAGACTGTGACCTATGAAAGTGAAATTCTTACTACAATGAGACATTTTGGTGTCTTCCTGTGCCTTCCTAAAAGCCCAAGGTGAATCCCTGGCTCCCGATGTGACTGACTCTGGAAACAGCTCTCAGTGTTGCAGGCAAGGCTCTAATAAGCTCATTTTAAAATTTATGTATGTTTTATAAAAAGGAGATAGAAGACACTCGCAGCCAATATAAATTTTACTGCATAACAGTAATTCAGTTTCTTTTCTTTTAAAGACTCTTGAAGTAATGCATTATTTTTACTTGGCTGTCAGTGAGTTTTACATCTATAAAAGTGAGATGGCAGGGCAATAAATGGGATTGTATTAGACCTCTACTTGCATTTATGCATTTGTGAAAAACCATATGTATGGTTTATAAATTCTTTTAAATCAAATTCCCACCACTTATCACAACATAAATTTATTTTTTTTATCTAGTCTCATTGACTTTTCTAAATGGACTTCTTCCCCCTTCTTCATTTATTCTATCATTTTCTCTATTGATAAATCTGCTGTCAGAAATAGTAGCTGCTTATCAACTTTCTCCATCCTGTAAATTATTTTTGTAATAAATAGCTTCTAATGAGCATCTTTAATGGAAATCAAATAGCAGTGTTTTATAATTAGGAAGAAAAAATGAAGCAGGCCCCGTGTGTTCTGTTGCTCCAGCTCTGGAGGTCTTGGCCTTTGGAGGGCAATGGCTGATCTGCTGCTGTGAGTTCTAGAAAAAGCATTCCCATGTCAGTGCTGGTCAGAAGGGAGAGAAAGAGAGGTCCTTGCCTTTAGACAAGTAAATTGAAATTTTGAACTACTCAATTTTCTTAGTGGTCTTTGATCTCGAAGTTTGTGTTTTCTGCTGAGCCACATCAGCTGGTTGAGAAGCCTCTGGGTTTTCAGCATAAGACAGAAAATAGTCTTTTAAAAACCTTCCCAGTCCTCCCATCTCCCAGCAAGCAAGCAGGCTGTAGTGGATTGTTAAGGGCATGTTTAGCCATACAATTTTTTAAATCAAAGTATGACCTTAAGTGTGTTCTGAAAGAATTGCTTTCTTACATTGTAAATACAATTTACTAACAAAAGGCAACTGGTATTTTCACATTTTTGAAGAAGTAAAATACAATTAAAACCACATGTACATTTGCTGTTGTCCAGTACAAAGAGATGCATTTAATTAATGGGTAATTAAAATTAACCATTTTAATGTAATCTGGTACTTGTGACCATTAAATTCAGAGGACACAGGAGGTAACATGCAGAGAAGTGACTCAAGGGATATAATATGTTACAGGCTTGGTGGATTTTAATGTTGTTACTGTTCTTGTTAAAATCCCCTGCTACCAGTTGACTGGGCTTAATTACTGGTTTTGAATTTTGCTGAACTTCAAAGACTGGGAGGTGCTTTCAGATCTGATATGGAAAAATGAGAAATGATGTTGGAAGTTATTCTCAATCAGATAGAACTCACAGTTACTGTCTTATTATTGTAGTGTAATATATCATCAAAGAACAGATAAACAAACCTCTTCTGATTAGTTTCCACCTCATTTATCTACTTTGTACAAATTAACTATTGTCCTTGACATCTAGAGGTGAAACAGTCAAAGTCAAGTACTTACAGGCAATAACAATGATATTCTGTGTATATAAACCCTTTCCTGGTTTTGCACATCACAAATACTTTTTTACATATGTGGTTTTATTATGTGTGAAATAGCTCATAATCCCACTCTCCTTTATCCTCGTTTCTCATAGTTTATTTTCTTAGGATAGGAATATACATATGACTTAAGCTACAAAATTGCTTTTGTACAGTAATAAGCTACTTCTGGCCAGAGCAAAACATCAACTGGGCAGGCAAGGCCACATTACACACTAATGGGGTGGAATGAGGGGCATATTATATCAAATTTAAACTACCAGGAGGTATTTTCAGTGGATAAGATGTAATTACTCCAAAAGGCACAGCCTTGCCTGTGGGATATATGATAGTTATGCATTGGTGGCTCCCACCTGATTCTGTTTTGTCCACCATGGTGGTGCCACTGGCTCTGTGTCAGAATTGATGCTGAGTGCCCAGCACTGAACCACCTCAGACACCCCACAGTCTCACTTCCCTCCTCTCAGCAGTGCTCTTTCTCTACTACCTTTCCATAGGGGTCTAAGTTTTGGACAAAGCTTTTTGGGGTGTCTGTCTTATGGCCAATGAAGATTGAATTTCTAAGTGGTGTTAAAAATTACTTGAACGAATGCTTATACTGAAGTATAGCTAATTTATCCACTCTTCTGCTTAATGAATCTAAATGTATGTTTCTATGCCAAAATAGTTTAGAATGCACATAATTTCTTAATTTACATGGTGCAGTTTTGGAAATATGGCCATCTCTGACTCAGAAGACAGTATTGTGAAAACAATAGAGCACTCATTGCTTTGTGTGACCCAGTAATTCCAAGGAAAATGTCATGTACTGGAATCCAGTGCAAAAGAATAAAGCTGCTTCTTTTGCCATGAGTGGGAAGTGGCAAATATGGATTTCAAAGAAATGCTGCCAGCACTGATCCAGAATTGTCAAAAAGATTCCTTGAAATACAGTGGTCTGAAGGGGCTGAGATTTCAGCATGATCAGATCTATTTTGGCTCATACATTGAGCAAGGGCAGTACTTTAACTGGCATATGAAGCAGAGGATTTAAAAAAATGCAAGATTAGTGTCCTGTGTCAAAACTTGAAGGCTATAGCAAAAATCTTAATTTTGCCATATTTTTATTTTGGCAATAAAATGTAATGAACAAGTAGAGATAAGATGTATCTTTTGCATATTCTGTACAACTTCAGAGTGTAATTTATGTTTCATTTTATTGTAGCCTGGAGTATGTGTATATGTGAATGCCTATATCGTGAAAAACCAATCATTTTTTTTAGTGGTGAAGAAAATGCCTGAAAGAAGTGTATTTTAGAGATGTAATCCTCCTTCAAAGTTATTCAGCCTTTTTAAAGGAATTAAATCTAAGTTAGATAGAAGATGATACTTATCGTAATTTCCTTGACTGTATTTGCCTGTGAAGGGAGATTTGGCTTTACAAGAATTGGTGATTTGTATTACCTGTTATCTAGAGTTTGGAGGCAGGTTTTTCACTGTGAGAATTGTCTGCTTCTTTCTCTGAGAGCAATGGGGATGAGAAATGACAGCTGAAGAGATGAGTTGTACCCAGGGTAATGCTCTAACCCGGCCCAGCCAGGGCAGGGGATGGGAATGGTGCACTGTGGTCAGTCTGTAGCAGTTCCTCTCTGCTGCTCCCCTCTCCTCACACTTTCTCCCTGCTCAGTGAGTCCTCTCCTTTAGGGAATATCCCTCTGCTCTGGTACGGGGCCATCCATGGGCTGCAGTGGGGGTATCTGCTCCCTGTGGTGTCCCCACAGGCTGCAGGGGAATCCCTGCTCCAGCCCCTGGAGTGCCTCCTCCACCCCTTCTCCTCTGTCCTTGCTGCTCACAATTCCTCACACGGTTCTTTTTGCTGCTTCTCACACTTTCCCTCCTGTTTTGCCCTCCCTGATGGGCAGTTTTGCCCTTTCTCAAACTTGTTCCCACAGAGGCATCACTGTCTCTCTTCCTTATTCTGTAGCATTCAAGTGCAGACTAGGGAAGATTGAGCACAGATTGACTATGGACATTCAACCAAATGATTGATACTCACCCTAAATTGCTTTGCAGTTTGCTTCCTCTCACAGGTTCTTGACAGTCATTTAGGACTCACTTGCCTTTCTCTTAAGAGGTAAAAAACCAGAAAACCAAAACAAAATAAAAAAAAAAAAGAAAAGGAAAAAGTCTTAAGTGGAAAATCCAGCTGCAGTCCCATTTCTTATCTGTACACATAGTTCCAGAGAATGGGATGTAGACTTGCGCAGAAAACTGTTAGGAGTCATTCTGGAAAAAAACCCTGGAATTCCACAATGCCCAGACATGACTGACTTTCCTAAATGTTAAGAGTTTTCCTCTCTGTGTTGCATGGAAATCTTTTCACTGAAGGGGATGCTGGTGGTGGTTTGCTAACAAAACCATTGTTCTGCAAGGATGGAGGCATCTGTTCCCTGGGGCTCCATCCCTACTGCAGCCTTCCAGGACTGCACAGAGAGGGGACTGTGAGATGACATTCCTTATTAGCATATTTTTCCTCTGCTGTTAAATTAGGTTTTGGGTTTATTGATGTTAAAGGAAGTCAGCAATGACCTTTCTGTTCTCAAGTCATTCTCAGAAAGCAGAGGTGAAAGTGTAGCTAGAAGTTGACTGTAGTGACACCTGAAAGGACAACAGTAAATGTCAGAGCTGAAGGCTGGAACACCCTCATCACAGCTACTTCTAGAGGTTCATTTGTGTATGTTGAACTACTCATCATTCAGCTTTAAAGCAGTTGATACAGTATTAAACATTCTGTCATAACAGTCTGATCTCAGAAAACTTTTGTAATTGCAACAGATGATAAAGGGTCTAAGGTTTGTTTAATTTTTTTTTTTTTTTTTTAGTACATTTCTGGTGACTTACTAGGAAAAGCCTGGTTAGGAAAGTCAAATGAGCACTGACATACCTGACACAGCAAATTGGCAAAATTCCTACGACTATTAGCTGAAACAGTAAAAGAAGACAGCTCCTACATATTTATAAGGAAAAGCAAACCCTGTTTGGGCTGGCTATAGTCTTTCACAGCTATAGTCTTTCACAGCTTTATTTATAATTACAGCATGTCCTTATCTTCTGGTAACCTCCAAGACAGCCAGCCCTTGATGGTCCCAATGCAGCCCTCCTGACTGGACTCCTTGAACAAGGACTACCTTGGGTCACTTTGCCAAAGACATTTACCAGCAAATGCCAGGAGCTAGACCGAAATATTCTGGAATGAACTTTGTTCAAACCCCAGGTAGGACAAGTCTAATCCTAATACTCAGTAATTTAACAGGAAGAGGCTTCAAAAGAAGAAAAAAACATCACTAATACAAATTTTTGATAAGCTAAGTATACCTTTGTTTCTGTTTCATCTGAAGTATCTCTCTGTAATCAAAAGGTACAGAACCCCAGTCAGGTTAACACATTTATCTCAAGAAATGTTTTTTACAACCTATCAAAGATTATCAAATAAACACCAGACCTTGCCATTGATTCAGTGATTTAGCAGTGAAGTAGCTCTGTTCTTCCAGTACATGGAAGGGCTCTCAGGCAAAATGAAAAATTGAACTGTATCTCCAAACCACTTGGGTTAAGGTACAAAAATAGTAAACCTTGTAGGTGAGGTTTTTGAACACAGGTTTTTAATACTTCAGAAGCTGTTGGCATCAAGGTCAACTTTGAAGTCTTGAATTTGCTCTGAGGTTTGACTTACCATTCTACAAGTTTTCTCAGTAAAAGCAGTGGTTCTGCAGACTTCCAAAGAAAAGGGAATATGCTAGGATTCTGTGGGCCATAATGATCCCCTCCCTTACCGTTCCTATGGAGTTTAAACTACATTGACCTTGGCAGCTGAAGTGTTGGAGATGCCATTGGGCTCTTGGGCAGAGGCTGTGCACGGGTTTCTCTCAGTGACACACTGGCTGTATTGACTGACTCTCTACCTCAGCTACATCAGGTAGTTACGCTGATCATGTGCCCCTGAACGTATTATGGGTGGATAAAAGGTAAATTTTGTGATCTTAGATTGCAGCCAAACTATTCTGCTTTGTTGCATCTGACTTTTGTGCTTCTGAATGCTCAGAGCACTTTTAATTTATCACGCTGTGAAAGACAAAATCGGCTTCCATTCCTTTGTGGCTGAATTCAAAAAAATAATGTAAAATAAGTGATTAAATATAGTAACTCTGTTTTTCATTGGAGAATATATTTGTACTGTCAATAATTGGATAGAGCTGTTGCAATCACCTCCTGTATTAGTTGTGGTAAGCAGGATACAGTTTTTTCTCTGCTGTCGTCACTTCTGATAAGAGCTGTGAGGAGCTGTGCAGGTGACTTTGTGGAGGATGACTCAAAATCAAGGACTGTGATGCCTAATGCAAGCAATTCCACAGGGAATGAACTGGGTACATGGCAATGCTCAGTCTGCAGGTGTCACTTAGCAGCAGATGTACCTCCTGAGGGCTGCAACAGAAGTTGCCATTATTGTTGGTGAATCTGAACTTGGAAAGTGCAGATACTTTTCATCTTAAGCTCTTTATTTTTGTTTGTCCTTAAGTTGACTCCAACATTTTAAGAGTTCCTGGCACAAATCAGCATTTGGAGTCTGAGTGTGACCTGTGTCACATAGGAGGGATGTGCTGGAGGGCAGCTGAGCTGTGTTCCCCAGGTGTCACTGGTGTGTCCCTAATCTTTCTTCTGTGCAGTCTCTGAATTGCAAATGGGTATTTTAGAGCACAGAATCAGTAATTTGTTACTAAGATAACTCATTAACTGCACAACACGATGAGTCTGAACAATCAGATTTAAGATCTTGGGCAGTAACCACCTCCTTGGTGACTGGTTCTGTCCTGGGCTTTGTCTCAGAATCCTTCCCTGGCACCCAATTTTTAGCCCATGAGCTACAGAACTCTTGACGAGGTCTAGGGAAATGTTGGCACTTCACAGGTTATTTGCTCACTCGGTTTATGTTTCTCCATAATCATACTGGATGACAAACCAGACTCTAAACTCCCTTTGAGAATTACTGTGATTTTGATTGCCTAAAAACCTTATTGGGTATGGAGAGCAAGGGTTTTCAGTCCTTGGCCTTATGAACAGCTTTTACAGAAACAGAAACAAATAAGTGAGGGTTATTCAGGGTTCTCTCCCCTCCCCACCTTCTAATTTTGAAATTACCTGATAATTCTATTTCAATGTCTGCATTTCCCTTTCTCTCTCCCTCTTTATATGTAGCAGTAAAAATGGAATATTGGTACAGTTTAGGCAACTTAATTGTTAATTGTCTATTATTTGTATTTTCTATTATGCAGATCATATAAAATTTTGTACAAATGTAAGGTATTTATATCCACTATTGTCTTTCTTTCTGACAAGATGTTTTAAATTCGACTAGCAATGTTCTTTTTGTTGTATTACTTCCTATTTGGCTGCATTATGGGTAGAAGAGTCAAAATACATGCCTTTGATTTATGTGGCAATGTAAAGAACAGCTACAAATGCCATGAGGCAGGTAGTTTGAGTCTGTCCAATTGCTAAGTGTTTCAGTGTGAAAAATGACTCCTTGTTCTTTTGGATCACAGAGATTGTACAATTACAGTTTTAATCAATCCAACACAAGATTCACTGATTCTTACTGTGCAGAGCACATAGTCACAGTCCAATAAATCTGCTTCTGATGTGCAGATCCAGACTCCTGGAGCCTCTAGAGACTGTATACAAATGACAGGGATGTGTGCATTGCCTGTGTATTTGCATGGGTCAGGTGGGCAGGAGGGTGTGCTGATGCTGTTCTGACTTCTAATGGGGTGTTTTATGGCTTGCATTTCGATGATTAGAAATGATGTGCTTGATGTGGTGGATGCAGGTGATGTTACTTATTCATTTTTTTCTGGTTTTAGCCTTTCTCAAAGTGAGATTTTGATGCTCTGAGATTCTTTTGTAGAGGGTTTAGCTCTGGTTGAATAAGTTCTTTATTTCCCCAGGGCTGTTAAAGCGTTTCAGTATCAATAAAAGCCTGTCTGATCTGGTCCCTTTTGAAAATCAGAGAACTGTCAAATCATGGGAAATGAAGCAAGTGGTGGATGGGCAAAGATACACCCAGTTGAAAGCAACAGGGATGGTGAGAGGGAAGCTTACCCAGCATTGTCCATGATACACAGAAATGTTTGTAAATTGACTAAAAATGTAAGTACTGGTTTGAAATAGAACTGATTTTTATCCACACATCCCCAAAAAAGAACTCCCAAAGACAGTGAGCCATTTTTCCCGAAAAGCAATTTTAGATGTGAGGAACATGAAGTCTGCGAGGATGGATATGTCCTGGGAAGTCTCTCTGAAGAATTTAGACAACCTGTCCAAATCTATTCTGACTTTCCTCTCAATATTTAACTTTTTACTAACTGAGGAAGTAAGAAATAATTTAAGTTAGTGCAAAATAAAAAGGACGGAAAAAGGCATTTAGAAAATTCATAAACTATCAAATATTTAATTATATTTGTCTGTTGTTTAAAATGTCTGTTAATTTAAAACAAACTAGCAAGCAAGAAACCATATTTATGACTGACAACAAAGGAAATTTTGTTAATATCTTTTTGATAAACTTGGACAAGTTGCAGTAAAAGTGACTGAAAAGTAATTTTGAGGATATTTTCAGTAGGTTATTTTCTGTTCATTTGTAGATCTTGCCAAAGGTAGTACTATACAAAGTTATTTAGTGAAGGCTTTGCTTTGTGTCCAGAGATGACCTGATAATGATAAGGAACATAACAAGAATGGATATTTGGTTTAAGTAAATGTTTTTGCTTCTTATGGTGTCCATTTAAAGGTATTGTGTACACAGCATTTTGGATTAAGAATCTCTGTTTTGTCTATATAGAAATCTATACATCTTCAATTCGGGAAATAGTATTGCACTCACATCCAAACATTGCTTTTCACATTTTGTGCAGGCATTCCTGCCTTCTGCTTAGGAGTAGCTGCTTTCTTTGGTGTTGGTCTATTGGTGCAGTATTTCCAAAATATTTTTGGTCATCCATCATAAATGCAAAATATTTTCACAGCTCTGCTCTTGCCATGTTTGCATTCATGAATTTGTTTGCTTCAAATCTGGGAGTGGTGGTAAACAGTACACATATTGGCAGTGGTGCTTGAGAAAAGAAAGAACCATTTAGAACCTAAGGGAACAGACCCAATATTAACATTAAGCCACATTTCAATTTGCAGTTTGCTTTCCAGCCTACATTTACTGTTGTTCCTGATATTCTGCCTGCTGGAAATAGTCCAGGGAAACAAAGCCTTCAAACAAGAAAGCAAGGTTTTAGCATTGGGATGTTTTATTTTGAGGAACCTTTCATATCAAAAAGGAGGTAGGACTAGTTACTAAATAAACTGTTTGTGACTCTGCTGTGTAATAAATTTCTTTCTCCCCTTACTTACATCTCGGTGTAACTTGGTCATGTTATCACTGAGCAACATTTTCCAAAGACCTAAGGCTTCTTAAACAACCAGGCTCAAGCAGGAGAGAAGCCAGGGGGAAGGAGACACTGAGAGCCAGAGATTACATTCTCATAATTGAGTCAGACCTCTGAATGAGGCAACTCAGTTTCATTGGGACATGGAGATAACAGTACTTCACTGTGGTGCTGTAAGGATTAGGTAGTTTTGAAGATAGAAAGTACCACAAGAGCTGAGAAGTCAGGTTTTTGATTATACACCAAGAGCTCAGTGCAGGAGAGTTTCCAATGCTCTTAAGTGTTTCTGGAATGCAATTCTTCCCTGAAGCCCAATACCTATCCAGTTGCTTTCTTCCAGACAAATGTTATCATTAATGCACTCTGCCTATCCTTTTAGAAGCTTTGGAATACAAACAGCTTTTTCAGGCCTGAAAAACCATTCCATGATTTATTTTATATCCAAATGCAAAATGGCATGGAAGGACTAGCACTGTTTTCTGACAGATTGTCAAGCCTGAGGCTAGTGTGTATGTCTGGCCATGCTGAATTCAAAAATGGTAATTTTTAGAAGAGAATGGCTGACTGAACTCCTGCTAGATTGTTTTCTTTTCAGAAATTTTCTGTTCTCCTCTGCTGTGATTCAGTTTGTCTTTCCCTTCCTAACAGGCGGTGACAAGTCCTTGGGGTGGCCTTGGCTTAGAATCCCGGGAAAGTCACGTAGGTAACATGGCACATGAAAACTCACTGAACCATGTTCAACGTTTCTCTACAGCTATGTTTCCACATATGCTGTTCTGAAATTTCAAACACCCCTTTCTCCTTGTAAACTGTCAAGAAAGACAAGGGAAAGTAACCTGCTCTGAGCAAATTCAGTGCACGAGCTTCATACCCAGGAAGTCTGAGAACACTGTACAGTATTTGCAGCAAAGAAGGGTTTAGGATTTTGAAGATTCTAAAAAAAGGAGCCCTTATCCCTCTGTGCAGATGAATCCTACATTGTCCAAGGGATTCTGCCACATGGTGTGGATCTGAGTAGGCTCATAGCACAAGCAGTACAGCACTGGGTGTTGTGGAACAAGAAGATGCACATTTTAACTGCACTTGTGCAGCAGTTCTTTTATTGGATGTGAGGTAGCATGGGTTGCTGGAAAGGAAACAAGAGCTTGGGAAAAGCCATGTCCATTGCATGTTGTTTAAGGCATGTAATTCTGTTTTTATACAAGAACTGCTTATTTATGCAGTGTGTGTCTAAAGACCAGCACTGGGAAATGGTTCTCTTCACAAATCGTGTTCCTTGTCCAGCCCCTGGGCCCTGAACCTTCAACTGGCACTTCTGTGCAATCTTCTGCAAGTATCTACCCGAGCTGGAAGAAAAATGGCAAAAGGAAATTACTGTTCCAACCAAAAAAAATTGCCAGAAGAAGCTCTAATGAATACTTTTAAGATATGCATCTGTTGTTAGATGCAGCAAGCTTCTCAAAATGATGGGAGGTTTTAGCATGAGGACATTGTAGCTGCCAAAGAGAATTCCATTATGCCAAAGTTGGTGCAGATTTTTGTCAATAAAGACAGAGAAAAGTTTCTTTCCAAATGATATATATTTTTTGCTGTTATACCACATTTTGTTGATTTCATTAAGCTTTGTATCATGTGATTGAAGTAGCTTAATTTCCCTCCCCTCCTTTTCTCAATATGTTGGCATATTTTTTTTTCTTTCTCCAATGCTTTATTAGAGGAGTAGGGATACTGTTCATGATTATTCTTTCACTTTACCTTTTCTCTTAAGGCAATTGGTAATACTCCAAATGATGTACTGGGCTGTGGTTCAGTAGGCACTGGGCAGGGAGAGTCCTAAAAGCAAGAAAGACATTAGTTTAGGAGGATTGTCATACCACTTTTCCATAAGGATGCAGATGCTACCAGAGAGTAGAATGAGAATTTCTTCTGCTGACTTTAGCACCTGAAGGCACACAGGTGTATCCTGGCAGCTGGTCCATTAGTCTTTAGATAGTTTGGTCAAGCCTGATTTACAGTGCCAGTCCAGCAAGTGACAGTGGAGAGGAGCTGAAGCCATGTGGGTGATTTTACTGAACACAATCACCTGTGATGACTTCTGCTGTCTGAAAGGACTGTAAGAGGCAGACCAGGGTAAACCACAACTTCAGGAGCTAAAATACTACGTGAAACATTTGGGGTATGAATCCATGCTCTCTTGATTTCAGTTATTAGCTGAATCGATCATTTTCCTTTCCTTTGCTTTTTTCCTCCATCTTCTCTTATATAACTGTCCCTCTCTGCTCAATAGCTGACATATTACCTTTATTCCTCTTGGTTTGTTTGCATTTAAAAATGCAGTGCATGGGACGTGACAACACGTGCTGTTGACCTTGCAGTGCTGACCTTATAACAAGTGTGTTTCATAACATCTCCCCTTGAAGAAGATAAGGTTGACTAAACCAGCTCTGTTTCGAGCCATCGGGCATTCATCCACAATGCTAAAGCCAATTTCAATGAGGTCACTTTTTCACACAGTGAAACTATAATAGCTTTTGTCTCCTACTGTCTGATTTATTCTTCTGGCAAGGACTGCTGGTTTCCCTGAAACTGAAGAGGCAGTTTTTATTTTTTTAGTATTTTTTTTCCCTAGACAGGAAAGCAATATTTATTTTTCAGTGCACAAGTTTTTATATATAATACTTCACTGCATCTCAGTTGTATTCCTTCACAATTTTCCTTTTGCTCTGCCTGCATTTTACGCTGCTGCAGGATTTGCATTGTGAACTGTACCCTGTTGCTATACATACAATGCAAAGTATTTAAATACTTTCCTGCTTTATGGAGATAATTATAAGCTCTATTTCCTGAACAATGAAAGCAAGACAAATGCTTAAGTCTTCACATTTCATTTGTAATAAAGCAGATGTAAAATGAGTTCCAAGGGATTAAATACCCTGGATGTACTTTGAATTGTCCCATTAAACACCTTGTCCCAGAGAGCATTGTAATTACCATATCTATTTGATAGTTTCTCATTAATTACAGTGCCTCTAATTCTTGGTATCCTATGCATTTTCTTCTTCTCTTGAAGTTCTTGGAATGAACTAAAAAGTACATAAATTGTATATATTTGTTATGGAGGTCATATGTGCACTAGGGTTTAAATGGAAATGTAGCTCCAAACTGGTGTGGGTGGGTTTGCCCAGATGACAATGAGTTTAAGGTAATGGTATGTCTGAGAAATGTTTCTGCAGTGTCAGGCAATGGATGACTTGGCACTATGTCTCTGCTGCATAAATTAGCCATGGATATTTAGCAATGGGCTGGAGGATGAGGCATCAAGGTAGTGATTAGTGATACAGTTCCACATTTCAGTCTATACAGACTTAGCAATTTTCGTACGATCCTGTGGGTGCAGTTCAAATAACTGCACACAAACTGATGAAGATGGAGGCACCTGGGGATGTAATTATTGTCCTTGAAGGTACAATTGCAAATACACAGCTGAGCCAGAACGATCCAGTATTGCATGGAAGATTAAAACAATTATAGGGTTTCCTTATCAGATGGTAACTATGTTTCTTGACAAGTTAGAATATGGACATCTATTTAGACTTGGGGCAGTCAGTCTCTTTTCAGAATAACCCCTCTTGCATCTTTTTATTGTGGTCATCCACAGTAACACGGTCACCCCAAGCAATCATCCCATGTCAAGAGAACTACGTTTTACAAGTCTGTGAATTTTGGGTCATGTATGACCACAGGGTTAATATAAAATTAAAATATAGTTCCAGTTTATTACTAGAATTGATGTGACAGGATAAGGTTGGGAAAAGAGAATATTAATTTTTTCTCAACCAAGTGATACCAGTAGAACAGACAAGCTTTCAGACATGCATCAAGGTACACGAGGATGGTATCAATTTCATTCTTATTACATGATTACTGGACTTTTCTAATCAATATAGAGTCACTCAATCGGAGCTTTTTTAAAATGCTAACTTTTGTCCCACAATAATCTTTTCAATTCCTTGAACCCACTGATGGTCAATAAAGGAAGGAGACTTATCGGTGTGATGTGGAAAAATGAAGTTCTTGCTTGTGGTCAGACCTTTCTGCAGATACTATCTCAATTTAGAAAAGGAATGATGCCATTAGTTCTGATATCAAGGCAGCTTCCTTGGCTGACTTCTGGTGTAAATCATAGTGACCTGTGCATTCATCACTCCTAGTGAGCCTTCTCCTAGTAGAGGAGTCTCAAATGCAACTAGCAGCAGGTCACCTTTCATACTGTTGTTCAGGAGGAATGTTTTCTAAAGCTGCCACAAAAAAATGGATAACTCATCTTACTAAACCGTCCCACACGCCACCCTTCCCACGGGATGATGTGGCAAGTGTTGAAATGCCTCACTGACCAGCATGGCATGGAACACAGCAACCTTCAAAAGGCTGATGGGAAGGGTTGTAGTAATCATTGTTAAATAGTATGGATCTTTATTAGCTTTTGGTGGAGGAAATCTTTTTCAGGATATTATATTTCTACTGTCATGCCTGGATTTCCACAGTCGTGTTGGTTTGTGGTGCTGTAGTAGCATCTGTCTTTAGGGCACAAATGTTCCTAGATTTATAATGGCATTGGTTTAGAGCCATAGCAGAATGTTTCTTATGTTGCAGAAATGAATCTCAGTCTTTCATCATTGTATTTTAACTTTCTCTAGGGTAGTGTTTTTAGCACTGCAATTTCAGACTATAGCTCTTTCTTACTAAGAGATACCTCCAAGCAGGGATTCTCATTATTTTAAGCACTGTGTTATGCCTCCAGAGGAGAATTCCTGAACCAAAACCATAAATTTATTCCTTTTTTCTTTTTTTTTTTTTTTTTTCAAAATAAGAGCTACTTCCTGAGTTACTCTGACAGTACACTTACATAATACAGCCACCAACATAAAGATTCCCAGCATGGTCTTTAGAGGCACACTTATATCAAAGAACACTCACACAACTGATATGACCAGCAGCAGTATGTGACAAATATGTATAAAAATTAATGCATCTGCCTGTTTTTCTCCTCTCAGACATTTAATAGCCACATGAATTTCTCCCTCTTGCCTTTCAGTGAGGGTTCATTGCCATATATTCTTAGTGTATTAATTACTTCTGTCCACTTGATAACTGCATCACTGGGGGAAATCATGCAAGTAAATGGCCAGTCAAGATAGAACAGAGTTAGTGGACAAAACAAATAAACGAGTAGCAAATATGTCTGTAGTCATAGCAAGTAGTAGTTTTGGACTAGCACTTCTTGGCCATTTTTTGTTGTTGTGCTTGGTGTTCAAACACTTGGACACGCCTGAACTATATGACAGCAAAGCAAGATTTGTGAATGGGATAGCAAGTAATTACATCACATAAATTCAGCAACAATAATGAACTCATTGTTTCAATGTATGAAATGCTGTCTGGAATCTAGATGGGTCTAGGAACACAACCGTCCAGACAGATGTTAGTACAGAACAAATGCTGGTAACTGCAGAGTAGAAATCTGGCATTGGTGTTGAGATTTACTGTGCTTGTTTTAATTTTAGTGAACAAATGGCTTTCAACTCAGAAAGAATCTGTTTTGGAATTTTAGTGAAACTCTCTGTAGACTAGATTTTTCAGTGCATGCAAACGTGATGTATTTCCAGGCTTAACGACTTCTGAGCCCCAGAAAGCCCTAATGTTCTGCATTTATCAGAGTGAACTGAATGCTGCCCCACTTTTATTCCTATTTAACTGCTGTTGTCAGGTACACTCAACAGGGATAGGCCTTAAAATAAGGTTGGCTGGAAACAATCATAGGGTGTTTAAAATAATAATCAGACACAATTTTTGTAGTCTTCTGGGTTCGGTCAGTTCAGTTCTTTCTCTTTCAGAGGAGATCTATTAGGACAGCTTGGCTTGAACTGTACATTAACAACTCTGTTTCTGAAGTCAGGATGTGCTTGAAAAAGGGTGTGCTTTCAGTGCTGCTGCAGGTTGTGGTGCTGTAGCAATCTTTGTGAATTTGTTTATAAAACAGGTAATGGTGAATCAGTCCCTGCTGACTGAGCAGGGTGTCACAATGCAGAGCTCTCATATAACAGGTAACACCTGCTTTTTTTAAAAAGTGTATATAGCTCTGTATTTCTATATATCTATACATATATATATACGTGTACCTGCAGAGGTACCTGAGACAACACTGGGTGAAGGCATTGATGAGCTGCAGAAGTTTGAATCAGTCTCACAGAACTCCACTGCCGTGGTGAGATTCCTTATGGCACTGATTTATAGTCAGCTAAGATGCTCCTCCTGTAGTGTGTTATGGAGTATTTGTATTCTCAGTTTCAGGGTAAACTGTAATTTAGGTCCCTTTCAGTCACTGCATCCTAAGGGTGACAGAGCTGCTTGCTTCTGATGTTTTGCAAAAGCAGGTTTACATCTTGTACAGTGAGAAACTCTGTATTTCTAAGTTGTAGATTTTTTTTCTGTAGCCCTCAGCCACTCAAACCAACAAAGGGTTCAAGTTTTGTCCCCAAGAAGGTGTGGCTTATAAACTGAGTGATACAGTAACAGCTCCATTACAAACAGGTACCTGTTATTGTTTTTACCCAGCACACAGAGTGTGGAGAGCAGAACTGTGCAGCCAGAATGGTCTGTGTTCTTACCTGGGCTTCAGTCTTTCACAGACTGGCTTTTGAGCTCTCTTTAATCTCACAAACTGCATCTTTGGTTGGATAGACTGTGTTTTCACAGCATGAGAAAAATAAAAAGTAAAACTTAAGACCATACTAGAAATTTGCCTTAGTAGGCAAATGGGGAAACATCTTCCACTTAGTAAATTCAACATTGTTTTTCTCCGAAACTATTGTATTGCATATGAGAGAGCCATAGGACAGAGCCATCTCTGCTGTGGCTTTGTTTCTTCTTAAATCCAATCTTATTTTATTTAAGATAGTCAGATATAATGGGACGTAATTGAAAAAAAATCAAAGTAAAAAGTACTCATTTTTCATAATTTTTGTGAAAAAATTTCCAGATATCCTCAAAAGATTCTGTTGTTCTGCTCAGGTGGAAAGGAAAGCACACTGTGTATATGAAACCAGGACAACTTCAACCTCTCTAGGCAGAGAGGTTTTTTTTCAGCAGTGCTTTACATTTAAAGTTTGCTGTTTATTCTAAATTAGGGAGAAAATAGAGTTTGGGGATTGAAGCCAAATGCAAAGAAATGTATTTTTTAGAAGAGGAAAAGACTTATTAGCTTGTTTCTTCTCTCCTAATGCTCAGAATATGAAGAGATAAAGAGTAATAGTGGTGTGTACTGAGACATTTTAAAACTGCATTTTTGGGAAGCTTAAATTGTGAGACATACAGCAAAATATCTCTACCAAAGTATTATAGGAACTACTTAGTATGTATGACTCCATAGTCAATCGATCATTATAGTGATAAAACCTGTAAATTCTTTTGCACAGATTATATATAGTCATATATAAATGGAGCCGTAGTAAAACTACATAAATTTTTAGTTTAATTGACAATGCAGTGTAAAAAGCATTGTTTTTTCTTTTCTGTCTCTTTGAAACAGCCCCTCAGTGTGCAATGGTCCCACTGGGTTATTGAATGCCCTTGTTTTGTAAAAACCAAGGACAGGCCTTTTAGGTCAGATCTGTGGTCTGATAGCACATAATGTTGTGTATGAGGCTTTAGGCCTGAGCAGATGGGGATAAACTGGAAAAAATGTAAAGAGTAAGAAATAATCAGCATTTAGGATTTTAGATGTAAATATTTGATATAAGAATCCAAATTCATACATAAACACATGGGTTTATGTATTGCTCTTTCTTTACTGTGTTTCATGGTATTTCTGCTTTACAGATTGCATTAAGCCCAGAGTTATCAGTTCTTTTCCAAAGATGATTCCTGTTCTAAATAACTTTCTGCTCGGACTAGATGGGTTAAATTATCAGGATGGTGTACAAGAAATTAGGCATCTGACATCTGTTAAACAGAAACAGGAGCAGCATGTTTATTTTGCACCGGACATTTATCATCTGGTTTGAGATAGTTCAGCTTTTGAAACTGAAAGGAATATAAAGTGAAGTTTTTCAGCAGATTTGGGAAAGTGAGAACCAGAGAAGCATAGATCCTCAAAGCTGCCCAGAAATTTGCTGTCAGCATTGTTTGCCTTGTAGTCACTTTCTTCAGAAAATGTCATATTTTTCCAGCAGGATGTTAGATTGCAGCTGGTCAGGAAACCCAGAACTGCCATATTTCTGATTAGGGAGAAAAGGGCACATCAGGACACAGGGCAAGGCTTTGAGGACTGTGCTTTAAGGCATTTCCCATCGCAGGCAGGATGAGAAAGAAAGTGGCCCATGAAGCTGCATGGTCAGACCAAATGCCAGGTAAAGTTTTTTCTCTAATTCATGCTACAGCTGTCACTACACCAAGGCTGTAAAATGACAATATCAGCTTCACTAATATTGACTGGAATCCATTATATTCCTGTCTCAGGAGTTTCATTTCTCCTCCTGTGAAAGGTTCCTGCCCTTTCCATTAGAACCTGGCCACAAGAGCAGTCAATGAACCATTTGGCAGGGCCAGCAGGGATTGAGGTCAAGGTGTGTGTCAGTAATATCATACTCAGAGATGGTTTTAATGTATTGTGTACCTAGAAGAGCACATAGAATATATTTTCATATGCTATACAAATATTTGTGTGGAATATACTACAGATGTAAATTTTAAAAATTGGAAAATAATCACCATATTTGGTTATGGTTTATTTGTTTGGTGTGTTTTATTTGGGTTTTTTTTAGTGTGTTTTATTCGTTTGTTTTTGCTTCCCCCCCTCTTATTTTGTGAGCAGCTATTCCTTCAAAAGAGGATAGGCCACCTGCTAGAAAAAGGATATTCCTGGATTGTAAAAGAATCTCAATGCTCTGTAAAATCTCAAGTTTTCCAGCTAATTATATCTTATGTACATCTAAACCCAAGCAGCTAAAAAAGCTGGGCAGCTACTCCCAGGGAAAAAAATATATATTCCTCATAAAAAAAAAATTACTTGGGTAAATGTGACCTGTATAAGCAAACACTACAGATACATAGAAACATGAGGTTAATAAAACACAGATATTGTTTGAATTAATTTTCCAGGTTTTATTCATTTAGTTCTGGTCTTCAGTTTGCTGGAAATGCATAGATTTTTCTATTTCCTTTACACTTCATCAATTTCCCTTGATTTTTTGGTCTAATTATCTACTAGATTACACTTTATAGCCATATTGATATTGGGTATTTAAAAAGATGAGTTTATCCACTCTGGTCTGTAAATTTGGATTGGTTTCTATGGGCTATGTACCACCAGCACCATTAGTTAAAGAATATTCATGTCTTTGCTAGTTACTGTGCAAATAGGATGACCAGCCTCTTCCCTACTATACTTTATATCAGATCAAATGCTTGCCTGCAGCAACAGCAATTCGATAATGGTCTTCAGGAAAGTACTACAGAACTCATTACTCTGGGCAAATTGCTTTGTATAGGATAATGTACTGGGTTGGAGTCTAAAGGGATGTGAACCCCAAACAGTGCTTAATACAGACCATAAAATATTTAGAGCCTAATACATTAGTTTTAAAATGCTTGCAAAGGTTACACTTTATCCAAAAAGAGAGAAAAAAATAATTCTGTTCCCATTAAATCAGTGATTTAATAGAGTTTTCAGTACAATGCATTTACTCCATGATAATCAATTACCTCCAGCAAATTAAAATATAAATTAGGTTGTCTTGGAGAAAAGGAAGCTCTAAATCAGTTCGTTCTGGCTGCTCATAAATACGAATTTTATAGTTATGGTTTCCTAGTGTCAAAACCAACACATCATGACAGAAAGGTACTTTTAGCCACTGTGATTCTTAATGCATCAACTGTATTGATTGCATTTTTGTCAAAGTTGGGAGTATCAAAATACATATCCTTTAAGAAGTTCTGCATTTCTTCATTATATATATGAGGTAGGCATGAACGGTTTGAGCAGCAAGCATTTCTACTTAGCAGAATACTCAGAAAAACTCAGGGGTTTTTCTTAGGCTTTCCTTTTCCTGGTGGGCAAACATGTATTGCATGGGAAATTTCATTTCTATTCAGAATTAGAGATAACTGTTCAAATTAAATGCTGCAATTGATATCGTTGTACTAATACTGCATCATACTGAGTAATACAAATATGGAAGGGCAGGGGAGAAAAAGGGTGATTTATTCTGAAAGCTGTATAGGTTCTGTTGTATATCCCAATATCTCAGTTGTAGTTTTGTGTAGTTTCTGTGGGTGACAGGTAAGAGGAAACATCCTGGAAATACTCCAAGGGAGTGTAATTACTTGTCCATATTGTGGTTGGTAACATTATCCTCCTTCTCTCATTGGTTTGTCTATAGGGTCAGAATCTGGAAGAGTGGGTTTTGGTTGGAGGAGTAGTATTTGGGGCAGTATGGCTCTAAGTAACCTCTTAGCTCCATCTGAGATTATGAACCTGATATAATTTTGCTGCACTCGTAGCTCTGTAGCCATCTTTCATCACTTTAATCTGCAAAATGCTAGAAATCCATGAGAGGTGTGATACAGGGCTAAGAGCAGAGAGGTCATTAAGATACTGATGATTATCTAATCAAATTAAAAATAGCTGCTGCATGGGTGAACCAGCTTGTGGAGGAACATGATCTGATCCCCTCCAGTGGGAATTGCATGGTTCAGGTGCAGTTACTGCCCCAGAAGTGTTGTACTTCTCCTTTTAGGTAAAGAAAGATGATATTTGGGAACTCTGAGGGTTTACTGTGTGATATCATGACCACACGTGCCTGAAAAGCTTAACTGGAAACTTCAGACTGCTGATGGTTGGAGCTGCTGGAGGAATGTGCTCAGTTCAGTTATACCTTGGGGACAGTCGAGTCCTTGCAGTCCAAGCCTTGGGCTGTGCATCTCCCATTCTGGAGGTGCCAAACCCATGCCCAGTGCTGCAGAATGCCAAATTCCTTGGGGCTTACAGGTGGGTTTGGGAGCAGCAGCACATGCCCTACTTTGTGTCCAGGAACAGCAATGTTGTTCCTGCCTCACAGCAGAGCAGGACAGTGTGTTTTCTGCCCTGGCCTTACTTTGCTGTGTGTGTGTGAGCCTCACACCACGGCTTTGTGTGGCAATTTCAGCCCTACAGACACATCACAATTTAATTGCTTTTACAACTGATTTTGTAGGATGGTTCTCCTCCCAGCTTGTGCTTGGCTACAATAGGGAAAAGATATGTTTTAAAATACCTTTTTGAAATGTATGACTATTTTTAAAAAGGACTTTTTCTTTACTGTGCCATGTGGCTTCATATTTTTGAAGATGATAAATTATGGCTAGGAGTGAAAAAAAAAAATCAATGTTTCAGATTTTTCAATGTAAAAAAAATCCCTTGTATTCTAGGGGAAAAATTGATTCTTGAAATCAGTTAGATACTTTAAGCTTGCACTCCTGAGGCTGATAAAGTCTTGCATTATTTAATTTTTATGTATGAAT
The DNA here is from genome assembly GCF_025592945.1 of Manacus candei. Lineage (NCBI taxonomy): Eukaryota > Metazoa > Chordata > Aves > Passeriformes > Pipridae > Manacus > Manacus candei. The sequence goes on from NW_026138113.1 coordinate 7,358,539, forward strand.
GTTTTGTTAGGAATTTCTTAGATCATAAATAAAATTAAGACCATAAGGTGGGAGGCAAATGTTTTTCTTCTGAAAAATACTTTCTTTCTGACATCCAGTACAGCACAGCTGAGTGACTCTTGAAAAGAAATTCAAATATAAACCCCCCCCAATGAGCCAGAGCTACTCTGTGAGTAATTCTGTGATAGCTGGATTCCATATCAGATGAACTACAGATTGTCATGTAGTTCAAAAAGAATTGTGTTTGGTTTTATGAGGTGTTGTTCTGTGGTCTCCCTTCTGTAGCATTTACCATTTGACACAGAACACATTTTTAGATCTTTATTCTTGTATTTAAAATAAAGATCTCAGCCACCTTACATCAAGGTCATATTGTTAATGTAGTAATAATTAACGTTGACATCAATATAGGCACAGAATTATTGGGAATATTTATTTAGAGTTTACAAAATTATGACAATCCTCCAAAAGCTTTCCCCCCAAAAATTAAAACAACCAAACAAACCCACAAAAACAAAACCACAAACAAACAAAAACAACAAAAAAACCTCCCTGTTTCCCAGTACAAAAAATTATTATTGTTTTCCTAGTGAACAGTGGAAACCTGAATGCGCTAAACAAATTTTGGAAGAAACTAGGCTAAGTTGATCCCAAAATCCAGAGAAATTCCACTCTGGTCGTAGCCTTTGAAAGTTCTGGTAGAGTTGTACGGGATTGCTGCCACACCTTGCTGTGCCCCAGGGTGGGGGGGAGGTGATCCCATCCCAGGGTGTGGAAGCAGCGCTGGAGGAGCAGCTGGAGCCAATTCCCCAATCAGCAGAGACGGGCAGCACGTGTGGGAGCAGAGGGTTTATAAAGGGAAGGGATGTGCTGGGTGAGGAGGCTGTGCTGGGAGGTGTTCGGCAGAAGCTGTAAGTAGTTCTGGAGTTGTTATTTAATCTCTTGCTGAAGTAAAGCACTGTTCTTCTCAAACTGATGTGTTTGGGTGGTGGTCTTCCCCTTTCTTTAAGAGAAGCTGAATCTGAAGCTGCAAGGGGCTGTTGATTTGCCTGCTCCTGGCAGGGGACTCACTGGGGCCCTTCTGGTGTCACTTCATGGCACACAGTTGCTGAATGTCCCCAGATGTAGTGCCAGCAGTCAGAGGAACAGAGCTCTCACTGTTGGTGTGGTGCCGTGTACCCATGTGAGAAAGTAAGTGATGATTTCTGTTTTAAAAAACTGTGATGTCCTTGAGACAGTAACTGAAAGGTGAACTTCATATGGGCAGAAATATTTCTGTTGCAGGTGATGTTTTCATGTCTTGTGTGCTGGTGAGGCACAAGGTGAGCAGAGCCAGGGGAAAGCAGCAGAGGCACAGACAGGTGACCAGTGTCCCCCTTTGCTGAAAGAACTATGGAGAGAGTAGCATTTGTCATGGGGAAGGTCCTTCAAAGCTCAGGCACAGCTGTACTGAGGAAAAATACCATGGGGTGCAACCTCCTGTTTGCAACTTTAAAACTGGATCTGCCACTATTTTCATTGAATTAATTAATTAGGCACCACTAGTAACAGCCCAGTGTGGCTGGGCAATGGAGACATCGAAACCTGAGTGCTAAATGAGGTGTGGGGCTGCAGGGGAGTAGCAAAAGCTACAGAAAACTGGGCTGTGAAAGATGAAGCTGGCTGTGTGGTGCCTAGTGTTACAGTAACAATTGTGTCGGGTTATGGTGAATGAAGTTTGGTGGTGGTGATGTTAATCAGTAAATGCTAGCACGTGGTTAGGTTAGTGTAAGTGAGCTGTGGTGCTTCTTATACCTATACTTAGCTTGGATTTGCACCTCTAAATGCCAAATTCAAGAGATATCATTCCTGTAAACTGAATAACAGTGCTCTTGGTTGTGCTAACGAATTCCTGTCCCTACCTGTAAGTTTAGGCTGTGTTGAATACATTTGGGTATCTTTGGCCTTCTTGCCTCAGATTTACAGTGATAACTGATTCTGCCTCTCTCTCCTTGCAATATAAGATGGGGATACACTTTCCCTCGTGTCTGGCAGAGCAGCTGGATTCAATTCCCCAATCACCAGAGACTTGCAGCAAGACCTCTGAACATGTGTGTGGGGTTAGTTCTGGGTTTTTTCTTTCTGGCCCTTCTGAGGATACGGAGGGAGAGCTGGATAAAGATGAGTGAGGGAAAAGGAGACTTGTCCTATAGTTCTGTGATGCCGTGGTAGAACCCTGCAAATATTTTATATTCTGGTTCTAAGAGATACCTTATGAATAACAAAATTGCTGCTAGATACTGCTCCTTCAGGGCTATGCACTTAACTATGCAGAGATGAAGGTGGTAGCGATCGATTCTTCCAGAGCAGCTCAGTGGTGTAAAGCATGTTCCTTCCTGTGCCCAGAAAAACAGCTGTACTACTGGAAAATATTTATCCTCAAGGGGCTGCAAACTGGTGACTTGTCTGCTAACATCTCTTAGAGGGATTATTTTGGAGCAGTAACGCTCAACTTCACGTGGCAGGAAAGAGTGCGCTTGGTTTTGATGGAATAGGTAAATAAATAAGTGTGTCCTCACTGCAGAGTTGACTGGAATGCTTTCCCTGGCTTGGCTCTTAACTCTATAGAAACTTTTTCCCCTTGAATAGTGGCATTTCTAGTTCTTTGCTGACTAAAGCAGGAGTTAACAGAGCTTTTCAGCTGTGAGCATGAGAGCTCTGAAGAGGTTTTTTCCCAGGTGTGCTTTCTCGTTTGATCAAATGTCCAGAGGAATTACTTCTACTGAAGGAAAACATAACAACAAAAGGTACACAGCAGCGAAGCCCCAGGCTTTTAAGATGTGCACTTGTGATTCCTAGAAAATGAACCTTGTGTTAAGAACATGTGAGCCTTGTGAGCACATCATACGGATTTGTGTGAGTTGCTCTGCACATGCAGAGCCTGGTGTGCTTATTGGGCACTTGCTATACATAATGTGGAAATGCATGCACATATTTTTAAAAGGTTTCTTCTTTCCTGTGGTGTGTCATTATTTTGTGGTTGTTGCTTATTTGTTGGGGGTTTTTTAAGAGCTTGTTGAGGTGTTATTTTTCTCCTTCAAAAGTTTAATCGGTGTGACTACCAGGGTTCACTTGCAAATATATGAAGCAAATTGTTATTTGTATAGGTTTTTGGAGCCCAGCAAAAAATTTTCTAAGCATGGATTTGGTTTAGTTGTCCCACAGTGATATACCACCTATTCAACTGCATTAATCTTTTGCTTGACAAATACATTTTTCACTTGCATCAGTGAGTATCAGAATATGTATCCGTGGGACAAGAAAACTAACTGACTTCCAATACAAATACTAAACTCTCTGGTGCCTCTTTTTTCGGGCATTTCATTGTTTTTTTGTTTTGTTTTGGTTTTTTTCTTTGTGGTTTTTTTTTTTTTTTTTTAACTCTGGTCATTTAATGCTCCTGTGGTTTTATTGTTCTTTAAAGTATCTTTTGAAAATAATATGAAGCGTGGACTATGCCTTATGGACTACATTTGGGGGCTTCTAGTCATGTACTTCATTTGACAGGAGATCTAATGTTGCAGCTGATAGCCATGGTAACTGAAAGATGGTCTAATGGGAAGGATGCAGAGGTATTGTGAGTAGACACCTGCAGTCTGCAGTGGAATGCTTTGTGGAAGCTGTTTAAGAGGAGGAAAGCTGGAGAGAAGTGGAAATGTTCATAAAATAGCCAAAGCGGCTATTTTCTGCAGATAAAAAGACTGACTAGGTTTTCTTGCAACAAATCCAGTAGTTAGTTCTGGGCTATGATCTCTGTGGTCCTTTGGAGCTGCAAAGCCAGTTTATTAAGGGGAAACACAAACATCTTGCTTTATCTTGCACCTTAAGATAATCCCCATAATTAGAAAATGAGCTGAAAAAGCTCATTCTCACCTCATTTACAAGCACCTGGAACTTCTTTGCCATAGTCAGAGCAGGACTGCCACTTGTATGCATTTTGTGTGATCTTGCTATTACTGCAGGGCCAATTTCTCTGGTGTTTTCCTAATTAAATTGCTTGGGCAATTTAAATACCTGCTTGGGCTCTCATTTTGCAAATATAGAAGTAGAAACAAAGACAATCCTGATGAGATGGAAAGCGGGAAAACATGTCACACCATGACAGTATCAAAATATAAACACAAGCCCTGATTTTAAACTTGCCAGAATTCTTTCAGCCTGGCTTTGTGTGTGTGGGTAACAAGTCAGTCTTTACCTTAGAAGGACTAATTAAACTCTGAGAAGCAGGACAGTTGCCCTAGGGCAAGTCAGTACTTCTGGCTTTCAGTCAGGACTTCTGTGACTCTGTAGTATGACACTGTAACTAATCACCCTTAGCAGGTTATGGTGATGCTGTTTTCTGCAGTGTGCACTGTTTCCTTTTTGTACAAATTGCCAAGTATCTTTGTTCTCTAAAGAAAAATATATACGACTCAATAGAAGGTATTAGTGACATAGTCAAGTGTCTTCTATCTGTTACTCCCACCAAAACAAGTGTAAGAAGTAAGCAGTAGAATAATTGCCTGTCTGGTGCTATAAATCAAAAATACAATCTTAGTCCAGTGCAACGCAAGGCAAATACAATAATGGCAAAATCTATAGCTGTAGAGATGATAGAGTATCCAGAGGATCTGCCCTCTACTGAGGCCTGGGTATAGGATACGTTATTTAAATGTACGGTGGGCAGTGGAAGTGATCAATACTTCACAAGTCTCAATTTCTAAAAAGTGGTGAATTGATTTGATCTTAACAGTAGCTAGCTGTGGGTGCAGTAATAGGGATTGCTAAAATGCATGCCATGGTCTTTATTCTCTTGTTGCACTCTTTGCATAGCTGTTTAAACCTGGGAGAGCTGGATATGATGTGTCACTAAGATTAGTAATGTTTGAATTGGTAATGACTTACTAACTAAGCACAAAGTACTGGAGAATCTGGCTAGTATTTTGCATTCTCATGAGATCACAGGGTAGCATTAAGGACTCAATAATGGTAATGCCACTAATTCCACATTTGTCATTGTTAGAGTTTCAGTAATGCAGCTGTGGCTTTCAGCAGTGTTTCCTCCTCCCCTCTTTCACCTCTCTGTTTCACTTTGCCAAACATTCTGGATTAGATCCTGACTCTTCTAGATGGGCCAGGATTTAGTGGAAATTGGAGGTTCTGGGCTTCTCGAAGACAAAAGCCTGATTTGTTTGTTAAAAAATTGGGGAGGGGAAAGGTCTGGGGGGGAGGATGAGCAAAAGGAGGGGCTTTCTTCCAGCAGTGCAATAGCCACGATTGAAGAGCCAGGCTTTTATGGGACTGCAGGTTAGTTCCATTTTTGAGATTTTACTGGTTGTAATGTAGTTGGTAATCTGGCAAGTGCAAGGATAAGAAAGCCCTCTGAAGCACCTTTTGACATGTAGTATAACCTGTTACAGCATTAACTAGTCTAATAAGCTAGTCTAGTTAACAAAATTAACTATCTAAACTGTGGAAGGCTTGCAGAGGTTTAATTAGCAGTATGATGTCAGCTTGGGTACCTCTAATTGCTGCTGCAAACATTCCATGAATTGATCATTTATCAGCTGATGAAACTACCACGTGGTATTTGCTGCTGCTATGTTGGACAGAGATTGGCCCCCAGCTCACAAAATTTTAAGAGCTGCATATTTTTCTGTCTTTATGGCTGTAATGTAGACATCTAAATATGCCAGTTCTGCTTCAGCTTTGAATCTTGTGTAGTTTTACTGCTTAAAATTTTTGAAGTGAGTCTTGGCAGCTGATCTTCTAATTTCAAATGCACAAAAGCTGACCAGCTGTCTGTTGGCCATTCACAACAAATTAGGAACAAATCTTTTGTGGAAAATTCCCTGAAATGTGTCCTATTTGTCTCTGAAATAAAGTAATTGTCTTTTGTAAATATAGTTACAACAATATTCAAATAACACTTGTCAAATACTTGTCAGTTGATTGCTTAGATAAAAAGGCTTTTTGTCATTTGGCTGTCAGGTGTCACTGCAGAAGGAAAGCTTTTGTTATTGGAAATGACCAAATTTTCACTTTTTCTTGCAACATTATTTTCACACTGCCTGGTGTAATAGTTTAGCTTCTCTTTTAAGAGGAAAATGGTCTTCTGATGCCAACTGATTTCCAGTTTAAGTGCCTGATGCTCAACTGGCTGTGCTCTGATATTTGTCAGATAGTAAGAGAAACAATTTTATTTCCGGGAATACTCTGACTTATGTTATCCAGACTTCATATTGCCTAAACTTAGTGGAATGGTACAATACCAGTCCTAAATATTTTGGCTGACTTTCCAAGGGTAATTTTGAATTGCTTTGTGAATTGCTATGTGATTTTTTTTTTTTTAATAATCAGTCAACTCTGTGCTTAGAGATGCAGCTAACTTACTGATGTATTTGAAGGAATTCCCTTTTGCATGGTATGGTTTGTAGTTGGTAGAGCCACGAAGTTTTGCACAGGTGCTCCAACCTCAGTCTTGAGAACTTGCTGCTTAATGCATGAGCATGTTTTCATGTAGTCAACAAAGTTTGGTCTTGGTAGCATGTAGGTGTATTTTTTGTGTGTAAACGTTATAGGTACCTTGTGGGCTAAATAGACCATTGCCAATGACTACAAACATGTATAGTGTGGGGATAATTGAAGCATTCAAATCCTTTAAAGTGGCAATTGCTCTGTAAATTTGAAGAAATAGCCAGTGAATTCCCCAGGTGAGTTTATTTTAATATATTTTTTCTATTTATAACCACCAAATTAGAGTTTGGTGTGTCTGGTGCATTTAAGTGGCAATACAATAGTCCACCTGCCTGCAAACTTTGCTTGTGTTCTCACAAACTTATGAGTAGTCTCACAAATTTCAAAGAAGCTGTTCTGAGGTGCAAACCTACAGTGGGTTTCCTGAAGAAGCAGCTTTGCAGTTGTATGGAGCTGAGGGTACTTTCTTGTGCAACAAGCATGGCGAAAGCAAAGTTAAAAGTGCTTTCTGTTGGAGGCCATCTAGAAACTCTTGCTTTCCAAGACTTTTCTTAAAACAATAAAAAATGCTTGGTAATTGCTGAACTGTTTCAGCAATTTTGCATTGTGACAGATTAATTAGTAAGTGTTCTCAAGGAGGTAGTGAATAGTGAGATGCATTTAAAAGTCCACTCCTAGTTGATGGGAATTTTGTTATCCAAGACCAAAATCTTTCATTTTACTTACCTTCTAATTCTTAGGATGCTTTTTATTTCTTCATTATAAAGTGACAATTGATGCTAACAATCTCCTAATGTTATAAAAGGGTAATACCTTTGTGCCTGTGCTTATGGCTGTTGTACTTTTTTCCTGCAACCAATTTTATTGGTGAATAGTAGGTTTTTTTTACTCAAATTGTGTAAGTGGTTTCTGCTACCAAGCACTTAACATTTGGTGACTCATATGGGAGACTGATCACAGCAGGCTGGACTTTGTAGCTGTACTACACTTGAGATTTCAAGAGGCTGGAGACACAGTGGGTGTTATGCTTAAGGATCCTATAATGAGAGACAAATGAAGGCAGTAGATTGACTTTAAAAGTATCGGTGATCTTCTAGAAAATGATATGCTAATATGAAAAAGATGCTAATTCACAAATGTGGCAAAGCTTATATTGAAGGTAAAATAAGGCTACTGGAGGGGGAAAAAGATGTAATGGAATGAAAAAGGATGTTAGATGGACAGCAGGGAACAAAACATGAAGCCCTACTATTGCAGGGCTGGAAAAGAACGTTTAGGCCCCTCTGATAGTGCCCTCTTTTCTCTGAAGGAGATTAAATAGCACCCCTGTGCTGTTCCTGCCAGGGTGTTTCCTGTACTGCCCATTAACTTTCTGTCTTGTGTTTTCATACTGTTCATTACTTATCCTGAGTATTTTTGCCACAGTTTAGAATGTTGCTGTTGTCTACATTCAACATGGACTCAAAGGCAGTGTTCTCTGCCACACATTTTTATTGCCTCAGTCCTCACTTCTTTATGTTAAATAGTCAGTTTTACTGAAGTAGCATATTGTTTCTGATGAAGTTGGGCTTTTTGGTCAATAGTTGTTTTCCAGAGCATATGTCAAATTCAAGATTACTGTGAGTTCTGTCCAGGCTCCCACTGAATTTTCTGACCCTGCCAGGTTTGGTGAAGTTTGTAAACTGCGGAGTCAAAATCCTTAGTTCATCATCCCTGCCATTATGGTACTTGATTGATAGACTGACCCTTGGGACTCCTTGCTGCTGACTCCCCTTCAGGGCAGCCTTTCTCTTTGGCAGGAAATTGCAGATATCTTCACTAAAGGCTGGGTGTGTACATAGACTTGCACACAGCATTTCTCAGAAGCTGCCCTGATGCCATAATACAGCTTTGTGCTTTCTGGTCGAGATGTAGATAAAGCATTATTGTATTTTATTTTTATAAAGTGTGTTACCTGCTTACAGGAGGAGATTAGATTAACTTGATATGTCTCTGTGATAAATCCTGCTTGCTGTTCTTGGCCCTTGTTGTCACCTTCCATGCAGTGAAATGCAGTGATTATTTGTTCTGCTATTTCTCTGTAACTATCCAGTTCTTCCAACAGTATGCCACACTTTACATTCTTTATTCTTTTGTGCTGTAGCCATCTCTCCAGAGTTCTCAAAAATAAACTTCCAATGGCCCTAAGGATTTCATCAGCCAGTTCTTTAAATATCCCAGGACACAATTCATCTTGAGTTTGTTTGAGAAAATAAACCAACTTTTCTCCCTCCCTATATCTTCCTAACAGTTTCATTTACCATTTTGCAAGTTAGTAATCCTCAGTGCACATAGTCAGCCTCTCCTGAAGTAGAAAAGTGTGATTCCAAGTATATGCAGGAGGTACAACTATACCCAAAGTGAATTTTAGTTCATATGAGAAAAAAAAGCGTTTTTGTGGAGATTGCTGTTGATAAAAATGATGTACAAAAGGAGGTGAAATTAATAATGTACAAAGGCAGCAAAAAAGTCTTAATTCATTTCTTTGGGGAACTTTCTTTACTCAGGTCTTTAAAAACATGAAGATAAGGCCAGTCAGATGATTGTATGTGCAATGTAGTGCCAGTGCTTATTTCTAAGCATTAAACTTTTTTCTCCTCTGTCTTATTGGATATCAAGATAAGTATGAAATAACCCAGCATAAATTTAAGGTGCGTGGTGACACCAGCTGGTGATGAAATATATATGTATATAAAAGTATGAGATCCTTCCACTGACTTGGATGGAGAAGCTCCTGGAATGGTGTCAGAACCATGTTACTACAGCAGTGAAATGTAGGAGTTTGACTCCTTCCCACAAAATGAGTTGGGTGGTGAACTTCATCAGCTCTGTTAAGCCCACGGACACGGCTGGGAGTTTGAGATCTTTGACAGATTGACAAACCTGACAAAACCAGGAAAATCTTCAGCATCACTGTTTAAAATTTTGTACACGCTGAAACTCTGGAACTGCACCTTTCTTCCAGCATAAAAGAACAACAGTGTCTTCAATAAAATAACAGCATAAGATCGTACACTCCTGGGGTTTCAGTGTTGTGGGCTGAGTAATCTCTTGAGGTAGTTGAATAAACCTGGGTTTAGTGGCTTAAAAGGAATATTAAAGGCTTGAACCCACAAATCTCCTCATGTAAAGGCCTTCCTAGTTGTTGTGTGTGGGAAGGAGTGAACACTGATCCATAGTTGTTTTGGGAGTGGAATTTATTTAGGAACTAGTGAAATCAGAGCTGCTGTTGTCTGATCTGGAATAACACTCACCTATGTACAGGCAAGAGAAGGAAGGGACAAACACTTGTAAAAGAGCAAGGTGTTTAAAACAAACAAACAAAAAATCCAACTCAAGCACGTCTTCGTAAAATTTTCTATTAGAATGTCTTGTTCTTATTAATGATACATTGTCACTTAATTTGCATTATTCTCCTGGATTTATTAGTCCTTTGAATTTGTTTCATTTTGTGGTTTTTGTTTTGTTTTTCTAAAAAAAAGAAGAAAACGTGGCTTTGAAATACCTTGGTGACTGTCAAAACTTTTCATCTCTGTGTATTTCTAATGGAATAATTCAGATACACACATTATCAAACAATATATTAACACCTAAAAAGCAGTCCCTGATGTGCCATGGTATGCTTCTGTTTTCGTTACTTCAGGCTTGAAATGCACTAAGCAATTTAATTCTCCCAGGCTGCATTGTTTAGATAGGATTTCAGTATCTGATGTTTTCCTGCCTCTAATGGCTGTAGGGATTGTCACTGCTGAAGAGAACAGCTGAGCTGCCTGTTAAACAGTTTTCTTGAAGCATGCAACTGTCCTGAAAGGGAAGCATTTCATGAGTGTATAAACATGTGGCAAGTGCATGATGTTTCAACCTAATATTGGATCTGCTTTGTCTCAAAGGCTCAGCATGCAAAAATTAAATGTCTAATGAAAATGCTTTCTTAATTAAAATACTTTGTGTGGCTTGTGCTTTTTTAAAATAGGTTTCAAGACCAAAACTAAAATAATAAAAGTAATTAAAAAAATGCCACCAAACCCCAAGAACCACCCCCACGCCACAAAAAACCCCCAAACAACCCTCTGTGGGAAAAAAACCTCCTTTCTTGTGCCTACCCCTGAGCTAAAGCACCGTGCAGTGGATGTCTGAAGAATGGGAAATGACTGGGGAAATGGTAGTCATGTTATTACGCCACAGCTTTTAACTGCAGCATCTAACCTCTGAAAATGGTTTGAAACTGTGGGCTCTGCTGTTGCTGTAATCAATGGAGCTACCCTAGAGTACATGACACCAGTGTGGATAAAATTCTTTGATACTGATCCGCAGCTTATTTGGTTTTCTGTGCTTGCAGCTGTTCTTCCTCTTTTCTTGCTGAATATCCAAGAGGAAGTTTGTAACTGCCTCTGGAAATTCCTATCAAGCCCTTTCATCAACTGTCCCCTTTGGAGGTGTTTTCTGTGTGAGCACAGTTTGCACTGCAGCTCTGCTCAGTGTGTTATGGCTATAAAAAAGATTTGGCAGTGAGTCAAACTGCAGAACACCAGAAAGGTCAAAGCAGTGCACTTTGCTATCTCTCAGGATATACAGGGCATTAAAATTCTGACATGTCATTCTCATAAAACAAGCCCAAGCAAGCATGGGAAGCTGCTCACAGAACAACCACTGTGCCTGTGCTGAGTTTGGGCACGTGAGGAGCTCTGTGTGAGCTCACAGCACAGCCAGGTTGTGCTGCTGCCTGGCCCCTTGGTTTGGATCAGCATCCTTAACCCAGTGCAGATATGCGACTTTACAAAGCTTGAGAGGCAGGTTTAGATTAGATATTAGGATGAAATTCTTCCCTGGGAGGGTGGTGAGGCCCTGGCGCAGGTTGCCCAGAGAAGCTGTGGCTGCCCCATCCCTGGAAGTGTCCAAGGCCAGGTTGGATGGGGCTTGGAGCAACCTGGGCTAGTGGATGGTGTCCCTGCCCATGGCAGGGAGTGGAACTGGATGATCTTTAAGATTCCTTCCAATCCAAATCATTCTGTGATTGAGAAAACTGTGTAATATTAGTTTCAAAGATGATTTTTGGTTAAAAAAATGAGATGGAAATTTGGAGCCATATACCAAGTGTTATTCCTGTTTATGTCTTGTGCAAACTAAAATTTATAGAATTTTGAAAGCAACAGTGGTTCAGGCCTGTGGAATGGTACTTTTCCATAAACTCCTCTCATCCTCCCAGGTGGTTGGCTGATGTAATGCAGTGTTGTAATCCTCAGTCTGAAATTAAACACTAAATATGAAATTCAAGTACAGCAGTGGCTTTACTGAATATCACAAGCATTCTTGCTTGCAAATAGCCGATGGCAAGAGAAGATAAATTGAGCCATTTGTAGCATGAGATTATCAGTGTGCTTAATATAATGAAATGGTAATGTTCAATGGGAAAGAACTATAGAGAGAAAGTACTTGGTATGCAAATTATACAAGATAAAATAGCCATTCAAGGAAATCTGTTAAGATTACTGAGGTTATAATATCATCTAGTGAGTATGTAAGGTGTTGGTAGAGCTGCTGTAGTTGGTATTCTGTTCTGTGCAGGGTTATTGTTGCCAGCCACAGCCCTATGCAGGTTTTGAGCATTTATTCTGAAGCAGGTAGAAATTTAACCAGGTCTTTGTACTGAGTTGTACTATAAACCTGTACCTACAGTGATCCACAGACTATCTGCTTCTTCCCTGATAAACTGATTCATTATGATGGCCTGCATTTCCTGTAGTAACTTCCAATGATATGGAAATATCTGCCTCATTAAAAAAAAAATAAAATATCCAGAGATAGTGGCAATCCCAAAGGAGCTTGTACAATGAATTACTTTTTTGTAGTGGATTAAAGTGTATGGTTTCTAATTAATTCTGGCATTACCTTTTTTCATAAAAAGAACCATCACATCATAAATTCATAATTAGGAAGGATTATGCGTGCTGAGAATGACCTTTGTACCTTTACTCCTTTTTATTTTAATGCAACTGTCTTCAAAAAGAGAGTTAGGCCTTGAGTAATCTCAGAAAGAAAATAAAGTGGAATGGAAAACGTCATGAATATTTACAAGTACGTTGTCTTTTTGTTGCCATAGTTTGTTTATGGTTTGCTTATAAGCTCTCTTATAGGAGAGTATAAACGTGCTTTCTAGTGCTAATATTTTATTCATTAAAGATGTTGTTCAGACCTCAAATGAACAGTTGGATGGTGTCATCTCCCCGTTAAATTCATTATTCAACAAAATTTTCCCCGGAGAAAACAAACTTTTGTGGCTCTTCAATCTTTTCACCCTCTTCAACCCTCTCCAGGTTTAAAACATCCTCTATACCAGTCACTTCAGGAAGCCTGATGAAGAAAAATAGCTTAAATAAGCTGTGATGTGCCCCTTTTGAATCACTCTGTGCCCATGGCTGAACTCGGGAGTGATACTGTCCTTTGGACTGGCAGTGGAGGTGATGGAATGAGCAGTGGAGAGTAGATGGATTTGTGCTCCTCTGTGCCTTGTGTCGGCTCAGGTCCAGCTGTTGGCATCTGGTCATGCCCATATCCATGGCACAAGGAGCCAGATGTGCTGGGGGAGGCAGTGCTGGGGCTGCAGGAGTGCTGAGGGGGGAAAAAGGACCAGAAAAGCTCAATTTGTCACACATGGCAAGTACTGACATCTGGGCTCCTTGCAGGTGGGGCAGGATTCAGTGATGGAAAATTTGTTTGAGCTATGAAATGTCTACTTACAGAACAACTGCTCTCAGTACAGTTTTCAGTTTCCAGCAGACCTGGAAAATATTCATCTCCTGGAGCCTGGTTTGCCAAAGAGTTCAACAGGAGGTGGAAATCTGGCTTTGAGCCAGCAGGAAAGGGGGATTTTTATTTATTTTTTCTTTCTACTCTTGGGAGTGATTTTTGTCCCTTTATATTCCCTTCAAGTTGTCCTGCAGTTTGGTTTTATTAAGATATTATTTTAACTTGATGCTGAATCTTGTCTACAAATGACTGTTGAAACGCAGGTCTGTTATTCTGATGAATAAATTGGATGACAGCTGCTAGGCAAGAGTGAGTGTATGTTTTATTGGAAAAGTAAAACTACCACTAAAGAAATGCTAGTAGCAATAGAAAAAATATACACAGGTACATTTGTTTTGTGTCCAAAGAAAAACTCTTGCATTATAAAAAAATCATTCATAAGAATGAGTGAAAATCCTCTTTTTTTCTTTTGTCAGTTTTTGCAACCTGTGTTCTAAACCAGTACAGATTTCTAAAGATTTTGAAGTCTTATGTTTCAGTGTTCATCACATATTTGCTGTAGCATTGCTAATGATAATTTTTTTCAAACCATTACAGTTATTTATGCAAGTTTCCTGTATCCCTAAAGATGCTGATATTCCTTGCAGTTGAGACTGGGACAGATAGGGCTGTAAGACTTGTTTTGATGCTCATAGCTACATTGGTTTGTGGTCAGCATTTCCAGTAATTTTAGCCCTTATATTGGGAGCTTAATTATGATTAAGTTTATCTAAATCCCCCTGCAAAGTGTTTTAAACCTTTCATTAGTTTCTTTTCTTTCTGGAATTTATAAGATATATTAAGACATTCCTAAAGAATAAAATTAGAACAATTAGCACTGCCCAGGGAAAGGCAGGCAAGGATGCAGAGGCTGCACTTGTGTGGGTAATCAGTAACTAAATCTGGAGGAGCTGTGGTGTGGGAGTTTCTGGAGGTACCATAAGAAGCCATGAGAGAGATGGGGGGGGGGGGGAATTTTCTGCTAAGCATCTCTTGTACTGTGCCTAAATTATAAAAAATGCCACCTGTTTTTTTCATCTCTTTTAATAGAGATTTTTCTTTGCATAGAAAAAATAAGCAGCATGAAGAAAACGGGTCTTGATATAGATATATAGATAACTGAAGTTGGTTCTACTTAAAACAACTTGCTTTTGCCCAGATTCTTTCTTGATCATCTCTGAGGTCCTGAATCAGTAGAATCTATATAAAGTGCAACAGAAGGAAACCAGTAATTAAATTAAAAATATCTAATAGATAAACAAAAGAATAAGGAAGAAAATAAAATAATTTAGGTACTGATTTAAATAATTAGATAATGGATCAAAACTTTCTAAGAGTGGTTCAACGCTGTCAGAACTCCCTGGATCATGATGGTTCTTCAGAAGGCAATGTGCAAGGCAGATGGGTCCAAAATTTAAGTCTCATTTAGTCAGGCATTAGGCATTGCTGTCTTCTCTTGGAGGAGAGTCACTGGAACTATTGTGTGACTTTTAAGTATTCCTCCTGCAACAGCAACACTCATTGAAAAATGCCACTTCAGTCTTAATTATGAGAAGTCTGTCACTGGAGGAGTGTAATCACATCAGTGCAAGGCTCTCCTGAGGCAGGACTGTGTGACTTCAATACAGCAGCAACAAGTGCTGTTCTATAGTAAAACCTCACTGGGTTTTATTGAAAAAGGCTTCACCCAGTACCCGAATTAAAACACTGGTTTGAGTCCTCCTCAAAGGAGAAAGTTCAGAAGTCTTGAGAGTGCTGTCTTTTTCTATGTTCCTGGACTTGCTGATACAATAATAAGCCACCTGAAATCTGCAAGTTTTTAGATTAAGGCTGCTCTCAAATATTTGACATAAATTTGAATTAAATATTGCAACAAAAGAATTGTCTCTTGCTTTGGTCAATCCACACGTTGACTACATTACTTCAGAATTGCTGTTTTCAGTTAATGTTGGCAACACTATTTTTTGGGCTTAATGAATAAGTTCTTTCTCCAGATTTCTTTCTAATGGTGGTCTGGAGGTAATAGTTGTTTTTTTTTTTTTTTTTTTTTACATAGACTAAACTAACTTTTGGGTTAAAATGCTCCTCAGGTGATTGGTGTGAACTGCCTGCCACGTGTTAATAAACATAAATTGTGCAATTAATGATAAAATTAGTTTTGCAGTAGTGTTTTATTGTGAAACCCACATAGAATCACTAGATGGTGCTGCAGAGTAGGTTTGTTTGGGGTTTTGATATTTAAATTCATGGAACCCAATCGACAGCCAGGCCACAGTGCCTGTGCTTGGAGGGTTTTCAAAAGCTCTTAATTTGACTTTACTCCATTTCTTTTCTTCTGTTGAAGACTACAACAGGCCCTCTATTGAATGTAGTGACCACCAAATTGAGTGGTGCCAAGAATTTTTGACAGAACTGTAGTTTTGTACATGATTTAACATCCGAATTGTGGACGTGCATTTATTAAAACTTCTTATTCAGGGACCGACCCTTTATTAGATATTTCTGACACAAGTTTTACACCCCATCCTTAAAGAAAATGGTGGTGTGTTTTTAATAAGTGTGGAGATGAAAGTCTAGAATACTGATGTGTCATGGCTTCATAACAAGATCCGTGGCATCAAGTCTTATCCATGGCACAGTGTTTGATGTCACCTCCTTAACAGTCACACAGAGCAGCTGCCCTGAACCTCCCAAAACATCACACCGAGTCAGGAGTTGCAGAAGGAGAGTTT
Source organism: Manacus candei (assembly GCF_025592945.1). Taxonomy (NCBI): domain Eukaryota; kingdom Metazoa; phylum Chordata; class Aves; order Passeriformes; family Pipridae; genus Manacus; species Manacus candei. The sequence continues at coordinate 7,374,591 of NW_026138113.1, forward strand.
TGCCTTATACTGGCACAGATAATGTTTTACCTGTTTCTCCTGATGAAAGTCCAGCAGGGTGTTGTCCAGCATTGGCTGTGATCACAGTTTATTTCAAAAACTTCTTTTATCTGCCCAGATGATTTGAATATTTATTAAGCAAATTTAAAAATAGTCTAAAGTAAGTCTTTAAGCTACACAGCCTGTATCCTGAACAAATAGAGTAGATCCAAAACCTGTTCAAAGGTTTTTGTGTGCTTTTTATCCACATTGTGGTTTTTGGTATTGTAATTAGGGACAGGTATTGAAAGTTCTGGTTGAGAATTTGAGCCTTTGTTTTGTGAGCTGGGTTAGGAATAATGACTTTGGGGAAAAAAACCCAAAGCACTTATTAAATCCATATTGATTTTTTTTTTCACCTGCAAAATGGTGTTAAAATCTTTTGTTACCTATGATTTTATTTTATGGTTTTAGGTTTTGTTTACCCTTTGTGACACTGTAAAATCTCATTATCTTTGTCTTGCTCGCTCTCCCCAGTAAAGCCGAGATAAGGCAGCCTACAGATGAAATATTTGTTTTGCTCTGTAGGAACAATATCTAAAGTATTTTTAACAAATACAGTCCTTTAACTCTCAGTAATACTCACTATTTTAACACTTCGATGTGAAATTTATATTCAATATACAAGAGAATGCTGGAATTTGCTTAGAAGTAATTATTCCCTGTCTAGATCTCCCAGGAATGCCTCTGAGGGCAGGTTTAGAGAAGATCTGGGAACCAGCTACCATCATCAATGACACAGTTTATTAGATTCCCTCCCCCTTAATAACAGTATTTTAATCTTACATTTAAGATATTGCTACAGAATTACCTGATAGATGGTGGAACTAGATTAACATAAGTGCCTTACTAATAACTGCATTTTATTTCAAAGCTGGTTTCACAAAGGATGTATTTCACACCTGAAGATTCACTGAAATCCTCTCTTCTTCAGACAGGCAGAAAGTGCTTTGTGTCTGGGCTCATAGAGGTTTTTATTTCTCTAGGTTGTATCTTCTGTCAGTTCTTTTATGAGACTCATAATGAGCCAGGAAAGAAATTGCTGAAGGGGGAGTTGCAAGATTTGGTCCATTAGCTGCCCCCCCAAAAAGTGACACTGTAGTGCAGCTCATCTCCCCTTCGTTGCAGTGTCACTGTCACTAGGTGGTACTGCAGAGTCGGGAAACACCCGAAGTGGAGCTTTGCCCAAAAACAAGAGGTGTGGAGACGACTTTAAGCAACAATGAATGTACTTCTTGAGCGAGAAGAAACCTTGGCTGGCACCTCAGAAATGTCTTTGATGCTGCTCTGTTTCTGTTCAGCTGATGCACATGTGTAGCAATGGTGGTTTGGAGTTGATGTGGTTGGTGACCTCTCTGGTGGTTCAGGTGGTTTCACAGCCCTGCCAGGAGGGCTGTGACCCTTCCTGTGGGGTTTCCTGCCCAGGAGAGGGCCAGTGGAGGGTCCCACAAACCTGATGGTGAATTTGAGCCTCATGATTTTACCTCATAGAGAATTGAGAAAACTTTATGATCTTTTAATTATCTACGGTGCAATACTTTGGCCAAAGTCTAGTTGTTGGTTTTTTGGTTTGTTTGCTTTTTAAAAAAGTAGAATTTTTACTGTTTCAGCTGCAACTGTCACTGTAATGCAGAGGCTTTAATACCTTCCTCACTGTTGCTGTGACTCATTCTGATGAGGACTTTTAGGGATTGTTATGCAATAACTCCTGAATCCTGGTCACTATATTGCAGCTGCATTTAATTTTGCAGAGATTCTCTCGCTGGGCTTTATTTTTTCAGGACCTGTGGTGATCTCATAACACAAAACTTCCCTTTTGCTTTCAGTTTCCTCTAGAAGTTTACAAATCTGCTTTGGAGTTTTATAGTGTGGCTGTTGGGAGAAATGGGGGAGAAAGAGTAGGAGATGAGAAACAAAAGAAGAACTTTCCAGCACAAGTCAAGACACAAATGTAAGACACACATTGTCATGCTCCTTAACAGATGTGAGAGAATAATCCAAAATTAATCAACAATATCAACTACCTTTTTTGGATGTAGAAGTGTGGGAGCAGCTGTTAGTTCTGTTGTATTTATTGAATTTTTGTCAGGAGAAAATAACATCTTAGTCCAGAAGACACTCCTTGATAGAGTGTCCTGGGTGATAAACCTGACCATAGTTGAAATATCAGTTGAAATTAAAATCAGTTGCATTTTCTCTTACACTGTGACTTTTTGAATGTAATGCTGCCTAGAACAAAACAGAGTCTGAGCATGGAGAAGTTTATACTCCTTTCTGGAAGATATCTGGCTTTATATAGTCCTAGATAGTCTCTATTCTGCTCTCCCACCTACATGCAAAAGAAATTAGTGACTAGCCTGATTGGGACTTTTACCTGTCTTGTCATGCCTGACCAGCAGATACACACTTGTGTTTGATTTTGACATCTTGCCCACTGTTTCATGTATGCCAAAGCTATTGTGTGGGTAATACGGAAAAGAGAATAAGAAAAATAGTGGCATTATTTTATTATGCAGCACAGTGGGTGTGGCTTCCACAACAAATGGTCGTAGTTTCTGCCTCACTTCGTTTTGCTGAGGATTTGGTTTGACCTCCACAGCTTCCAAAATAGAGTATTTTATGGACATGAAGGTGATCCATGTAGTGTGGAGGACCTTGTAGTAGGTGTATGCAGGTATCAAATACTGCATGTGTTGTCCTCTAGAGATTAATTTTTCTAAAAAAAAAATATGAAAATCATAATGTTTATTGACTGAACTAAGCCAGACAAATGGCACTTTTTCAGTGCCCACATTTAAATATTTGGACCTTTGTTTGGGGCCTTTGGTGTATAGTGCCACATGTTTGAGCCTTCCTTTTGTGTCTTAGGACATGTGCCATCAAGAACTGTTTCCTTTAGTGACTTTAAACATCATCTAAACAAGGTGATGTTCTCTTGTTCCGTGATATTATGTTTTCATTCTACTTGTTTGTATGACACTAAACTTCACAGGTAGCATAGTTATGATATCAAACTAATCTCAAAACAGAGATATTGTTAGCTCTGTTTCATATATAACAATTTCATTAACTATATCTACATATAGGGATGAAAGAGTGCTTGACTCCAGCCTTATTCAGTGCACAACCTTTACACTTAAACTGCTGAGGTCTCAAGATGCACAAGTAGGAGAATTCCAAATTGCTGATAATATAGAAGTGTTGGTCCGTTGGGGTGATTGGAGAAAAGAGTTGAGAATTTTTAACAGTTTGGAGATTTTCAACCTAATAAACAATGAAGTTTAGTCCTTTCATTGGTATCCAATCAGAAGTTCATTTCTTTCCCTGGGTTAGGTCTGCACCAAAGAAATAAATATGTGGCTCCAGAACCACTAACACAGTCCATGAGTTCAGAAGTCTTTTTATACTTAATAATTGAAACCACAGGATTGATGAACATAGGTTTGAATTTTGCATACACTGAAGTAATTTCACAGTGTATGTGAAGAAAATTATATTGATTAAAAAACAAAGAAAACAAATCCCAAAACCACCTTTTTTTTTTTCTAAGTTCTTGTGTGAACTGTTTTACTGCACTTTCAGTCAGTAAGCCTAAACACAAAACTCTCAACATCCACTAATGCAGATGTCTTTGTTTGTACTCTAATTTATTGCTCTTAGGTCTGTCTCAGTAAGAATTTCGCCTTTTGACTTCCATATGAAGGCAGATCACTTCATTATATGAACTTTGCTCTGGATTCTTTTCTGTTTAACTGGCAGCTTTTCTTGTTGATTTGTGCCTTTATTTGCTCAGCTATGGTAAGAGTTAGCCAGTTTTTCTCTTAGGTCTATTAAAAGACCATTATCAGAACATTTCCTCCTGAGGTCTTTTTACCCTTATCACACTTGCTATAAATTCATGAACTCCCTTTTCACTTGAAGATATTTATGCCATATGGGCCATTTTCTTTTATAATCAGAATGTAAAGGTAAGTCCCAATGTTAAGTGCCCATTACAAACTTCTACTGTAGATGAATGATCTCTGCATTTTTTGCAATTACTGCCTTAGAAGAAATGACATCATGATAAAGACATTGCTTAGTAAGACAGAAAATGGCAGTAAAGCCAAAAAGCTTGAAGGGGAGTTTTGCTTTTCTGATCCTTCAATTACTTTCTAAGCATAAAGTTAAATTTAATACACATTTTAATATATAACAGCACATTGAATGGCAGGGCAAGTTCTACAGACAGCACAGACTCTCTTTAATTTGAAATCTGCCCTTTTACTCCAGAGGGTTATATTCATGTAATATCCCGAAATTAATTGAGATACAAGGCCTTCAAAAAAAACCAAACCCAGAAAAGGAAAATGGATGAACCCAGGGAATGTTGTGCTGTCTTGGTGGCCTCTTTGGTGTCAGATGGCCTCTCACAGCCGAAGAGGGTATTTTCTAGGTGAACCAGAGAGCAAAATGATTTACCAGTAGCATCACTGAACATTGCAGGAGGCAAATCAAAATGTTCAGCCTCCAGGAACAACTTTTCAAAAGGGAAAATACATAGCAAATATTTGTTTAACATGTTTAGAGAAGCTTGCCAAAAATGTTTGACACATCTGACCACTGAGCAGGAACCATCCTGTGTCATCTCACCCCACATTTGCTGGGATAGATGGTACAGTGGCTGTATTGCTGAAGTTCACATTGTGAGCTTTGTCTTGGACTAAGGACTGCATTGGACAAAGCTGGAAAGCAAATGTGACAAAAGACTAAATCATTATTTTGTTTTCATCTTTTTTTGGAAGATCATAAAGCAGGATTTCCTTGGCTATTGTAGAAAAAGGACAGTTGCTTTGAACTAATTAGGAACAAAAGTCTCCAAGTAATTATGTCCCAATACACCAAATTCAGTGCAGTAACAATTCAATTTTGTGAAAATAAAAGGGTTGCTAGAAAATCATGAATACTAAGATACAAGGAATACCTTTGTTACTGAAGCAGGAAACATTGTCGTTGCATTTAGAAGTGGGTAGCACGTTCTCAAGTGTAGAAAATTTGGTCTGTGATACTGTAGTATTATGCTTGCTGGGAAGAAAGAAAAGCCAATAAAGTAAAGAATAATAGTACATTGATCAACCCTTTATCACAGCAGGGTAACTAAATCTGCTGTCACCAAATATATCACACAGCCACTTGATTAAACTCATGTAATTTGCTGGGATGGATGCAGGAGTGTAGCTGTCATCAGCAGCTGTGGACAGAGGCAGATAAGGAATATTGAAACTATGAGCTGAAAACTTTGCTTTTCAAAGGAGGAGGATGTTCTCCATATTAACAGCACAAATTGTTGTCTCCTTGTGTTCTGTAAGGCACTAATACAGCACAGCAGAGAACATTATCATGCTCAATTGACCCTATTCAGTTATTGAATTAGCTGGGGAAAAGGGGTGGTGTTTTCTATTTAAAAATAAAGGAAAGAGTGGAGAGTTGAAGGTGGGGAAAAAAACCAATGCATAAACATGACCATTTCTGTACAAACACCAAGTCAAGGTGCTTTAATTCCAGCACAGAGTTCAAGGAGAAAATGCAAATATTTTTGCATAGGATTGTGCATCACTTCAAAAGATAATGCAAGTGAGTTAAGCAGTTTTTGGTTACAAATGTGTGTAGCTGATTGTTCTACAAAATAATACATTGGGTCATATTTGTGAGAGATTTATAGGATGGGAGTCACCCCAGCAATTGCTAGAGGAGAAATCAGCTCAACCTTAGTCAGAGTTTCTCATTAGATTGCTAGAAAGAAATAGGTCCAAAGCATTGTGACTGGTATAAGGAATGGGAGGAAAAATTCAGAGGGTATGAAAGGAACAGGATCCACATTTTATCTTTGGGACTATAAGAATTATGAGCTAAAGCATCTAAGTGCTCTCTGTTCTATTCATTACTATTTTGGTGGGCTCTTCCACTTCACTAATAAGAAGATAGTTCTGTAGTACCTCTCATCTGATGGTTTTGCTGTATATCTCCCCATGTTAAGCTTCAGTTGCAGCTGGGTTTGTGTTTTTTTTTAGTCATATCACACTTCTGACTAGCAGTATATTTACAACTTCTTTGCTATTGAGAATATTGCATGGGATAGAAAAAGGCCAAAGTGTTGGAGGATGTATCTGGATTCAGGGACTATTTTGAGTAATGCAGCGTAATTAGTGGCTGTTAGGTTCTTGAAACGTTTTCTTTAGAACTCTGAGAATATGTAATAAATAGATCCAGATTTCTGCACTCTGTAAATGGGATAATCAATAACACTGTTGTAGTTCCTTTTACAGTTACAGTAATAACTAAAATGGCTCAGCTGCAGGAATCTGCTTAAGCTGTTTGCTGTGATTTCAAATGTAGCCACCCAGAAGTCCTTAAAAACTCGATATTACTTTTCCTAACAGAACTCAGGAAGGTGCCCTAAAGGACCTGGAAGTCAGTGTCTGTTTTGACACTTCCATTTCAGTAAATTGCTTTTCACACTGGCAAAGGTAGAGCATGAGTAGCATTGCCAACATGTGGCACAGTTCTCCTGCAGTCAAGTCAAAGTGGCAATTCAATGTTTCTCTGCTGGGGAGGGGGGAAGTGGCTGTGAATGACACCCAAGAGTTGGGAAGTTTGGTTCAGAGGAACAGGCAGAGTTTTCTCCTGTACAGTTTCTTGTACTCTGACAATGCATCCTGCTCACCACCAGTCTTGTCCCCTGCCCAGGCACCCCGATTTTTGCTCCACGTCACGGAGCAATGGATTTAAAATTAGCTTGGTATTGAAATGATAAAATCTTCTGTGTTGCTGATGCTGGTATCCCAAGCCCTAAATGGCAACAATGATCTTTTTATTCCCATTCCTCAGCCTAGAAAACCTTCATAAAATGATTTATATTTTTAGAAACAGAGTGAAGCTTCAGGTCAAGAAAGTGGTGAGGCCCCAGCCTGGGGTTTAGAGGATGGGTTCAACATACCTATTTCCTGTGCCACCTTCAGCTACTTAGATTTATCTCAAAAGGTGATTTGACACCAGAGTGAAGAAGGTACCTCAATGGTGCATGAGGTCTTTGCTTCACTACCACATTAACAGTATAATATTCCTTTCATCTCTGAATGTGTGGTGGGATTAAATACAGTGAAGATTGAGAGAGGTGCTGTGGGCACTACAAGTGTCTCTAAGATTGAAAAGAAGGAAAAAGACTCTACTTGGGACCCTCTATTACACAGATTGGTCAGATTAGTCTCCTCAAATGCTAATAGATTAATCCACAAATAAAAAAGGGCTCTTTTACTGGCTCATGAAAATACTGGGTACTCCTAATGAAAGATCATAATTCTTTAACTACAAACTGTATTTAATGTGGGAACCTTTAATATACAATATTTACCCTCATGCAATGCAGAATGATCAAAAGGTCTGAAAATTAATTTTTCATTTCACTCGGAGACAGCAGTACTGTCATTATATGATTACACTCCTTAGTTCCAGAGAAACCTTTGGCTGCTGCATGTTTTAATAAAATGCATCAGCTATAGTGACCTTTATCCTAAGACCTGAAAATAAGGATTTAAAGTAATCACAGTGTCCATAATCAGAGCACATTTTAATGTCTTTTCAGGATATGATGGTCCTTAGATGGTTTATATTCTAAACATGACAAAATGATTCATTAATAGCTTACAAAATGCAAGGAAAGATGGCTAAAAAAGATTAGTAGTTTTCTAGCTGAATGAAAACACTGATGTTTGTAATAGTAATGGTATACTTGACCTCTCAAAATAGTCTAAATTTTAATTAAGAATTAATTTTGAACTTCACTGCCTCTTGATGGAAAATGCAAGTATTTTATCTGAAAACTAGCTTGGTATTTTCCCTACTGCTTTCATGATCTCTGTAACAAGGGCATATTAAAAAGTTGAAGGAAAGCAAAACCCAAAACAGCTCAGATTTACCAAAGAATAGGCTCTTCCTTTTCACTGCTCTTCTTCTGTAGGCAAAATGAATCTAGTGGGAAAAAAAAAACCCTCTGATTTAAGTCTTTTTTTGCTTAATCCTGTATTTTCTGGAATTGTCTCAGAAACAATGGTGGGGGGTTTTAGTTATTGTATTGGCAGTGTTCTCCACAGCTCGGAAACGGTGGTATTGAAACAGATTTAAAAAGTGATTTAATCTCCCTTTTTATTAATTTGTTCAGCATTATCTTGCATTCTTTGAGATTAAGCACAAAGCATCTATAACTTTGAGCAGTGTGCTTATGATTCTCCCCAGCCTGAGAAGGGCTTGTGAAATTAAACATGAACAGGTGATAAAAGCTGGGTGTTAGTAACCTTGCTTTTTATGCTGGAACTTTACCAAAAATCTTTCCCAGAGCTTTTCCAAGGTTTTATTGTCACTCTGAGTGGTTTATGGCATTGCAGGATGTAACTGGACATCAGGTTTTTTACCACATTAGCTCAGTGATTAAGAATTCAACCAGAATGGAGGTTCAGTTCTTGTCTAGTGGAACTCCCAGGTTGTCCAATAGTCTCTGACCCTTGGTTGGGTCAAGGAGAGCAAGCATGTGTAGAATGTCAGACTTTACAGTGTGGTGAGCATTCACTTGACAGGAAATCAGGAGAGTTTCAGTCCTTCTGCATCTCAGGCATCACTGAGATAATGACTGGAGGTTTCAGCATAACTTTGCCCAGCTAAAGGGAAGATTTAAAGTTGTGAATCACTAATGGTGGTAAGTAATTAATCTGCAGGGAGCTGTGACTCAGGTCTTATTTTTAACAGTGTTTTATTGGACTGCTCATCTAAGGCTATTCTGTAGCATCCAGTTCTTGTCCTGTGTGGGGCAGTGAGGGTGCACTGCTGTGTTTTGCAGCACCATGACTTTGTGCTGTTATTCTGCCACAGTTCTCTGTGTATGGGTGTATTGGTGAGCAGTGGGGGACAGGATGCCATGTGCAGCACCTCTTATTACTGTTTTCTGTCTGGAAAGCCAATAGGGATATTCTTAATTTTTTTTTTTAAGAGGGAAAAATGAGCCATGCAATCACTCTTGCAGGCTTTGGTGTTCTTTCAGTTGTTTTTGGTTCTCTGCCCTCCTCCTCTGCAGAAACACATGGCAGGAGAGGAGGAAATGTCTGTCCAAAACTTTCAGCCATGATCTGGTAGAAGTGGAGATATTCCTGGGAGAGAATAAGGCAGTGACTTTCAAGGAAGGAGGAGCCTCTAACAAATCTGGGTATGACAAGGGGAAGTGTTAGAATATTTATTTGGAGAAGGTCAAGGGAAGATAGGAGTAAGAGGTAGCAGTAGTAATCTTCACAGATGTAACATGTTGGGTGCTTATCCCTTATGCTTAGAACTCCATAAGATTCCCAATCACAGCACAGCAGAGCTATGGCTCCATTTGGAGACCCAAACAGTACTTTGGAGAACCATATCTTGTAGGCAGTTCCTGGAATTACGATTAATTAAGGGAAAGACATAGGTGTGGTAGGTGGACTATTCATTGCCATATCCATGAAAAACTCCCAGCTCCAATATGTACTCTGAAAAAACCTGGTGTAATTGGAATTTAATGATTTTTCCCACTTGAATTATTTGTTTCTAACTTTCTTGATCTCCAAAATAGTCCAACTGTTTATTGTAGGCAAGGTCTAAGGCAGGACTGAGTTGACTGGTTTGCTGCATAAATGCATATCTGGCTATGGACAGGAAGATGTATATGTTGTGAATGCAGATAGTTCTCATTGTGTGTCAGCAGAAGCTTTACCATCAAATCACTTCCCAAACTAGAGACTATAGAAGCTGAAATGAAATTCTGAGCCAGAGAACAATAGATGTGAGAAGGGGTAGGGAAGGTGCTTATCTCAAGCAACGTCAGGTTTTGATTCAAGCAATGCCAAATTTCTCATCCCTATGATTCTGTTTTGTGTCTTTTAGGTTTAGGATTTTTTTTCTGCAGCATTGTCTTGATGGACTGTAACAGCTTTTGTAGCATTTGAATACTTAGTGCAGCTGTGTGAAATGAACTAAACTGCTTGGGAAACAAACAGCTTCAAGAAGATATTCTGAACAGAAGTCACACTTTGTCTGAGACTTTATGTTGTTGTTTTTTTTTTTAATGCCTTGTTTATACTTGGGGATAAGGGATCTTAGTAATTTTGTTTGCTTCTTCTTCCTCCCCCCTCCTTTCCATATATTAAAGAAAAATATATGTTAAAGCTGATAGTGTGCTGCAGTCCTGAAGGATCCTTGTTAGTGGATAGGGTGTGAGAGCAGCACACTGAGCTGCACTTGCTGTATTTGGGGAACATAATGTGCTGTGTAAAGCATTGCTGGTATCTAGTCTTTGCCTGCCTGTCACTCTGCAGTTGAGTCATCTGTTTTGTTCTGCAGTTTTCAAGCCCTGGAAGTGTGTTCGCGTACTTACTCTGCTTTAGGGCAGCAGTGCTTTAACAACTCAGTGAGAAAGGAGGACCCCTCCACCAGAAGTAGAGAACAGACAGATGGTGCCTGCCCTGAAGAGCTCACAGTCTGTTTCCCAAGCCTGCACTAGTATTTCCAGAACACTTAAAAGCAATACTTGGTCACACTATTTAGCAAGCAGTGCCTCCTGCCAGCAGTTCTGCCAGTTCCCCTGTCCAGGGGGCAGGCAGCTGTGGTGGGCTTGCTCAGCCTGCCCAAATCTGGCTGTCTGGAGCTGTGCCATGAGGAGCAGCTGCCCCCAGCTCTTCCTTCTGCTCTCAGCTGTGCTTCCCTGAACAGCAGCGCTCGGAGCACCTGGGGACGACTCGTCCCCCTTGTGTCCCTCAGGCCAGAGTGAGGACGAGGGCAGGGTTTGCCCTCAGTGCCTGGTTTCTGCAGGAATCAGTTTCTGTGGACCTTGAGGTCATTCAGCTTGAGGGTATTTAAGCTTTCCTAATCTAACTAATCCATAATATCAAAACAAAAAGGAACTTCTTTCCTTTATGCAATAAATACTATATGAGTCTATTTGAAGTCACAGGGAATTAAACATCTTTTGGGGCTATGAACCAAGGTACTCACATGCCACAAAATAGGAGAGAACAGTAGGGGTTGCATTTTACTTCCTTTGTACACAACATTTTGCTCTCTTTTCTGTCTCTTAGAAGAACATATTGACAATTTCAAAACTGCTTGGGTTTTGTTATCGTACCATCGTTAATTTGTGTTTTGTTGTTTGTGGAAAAGAAAAATGCCTTGGCTTGGTCTAGATGTTCACATCCTGTACTCTTTCAGCCTATGACAGGGGCTGCAGATGGTGCTAGGCTTTAGTTCCCCTGCTTTGCTATTAATTGCTAAAAGTCTACCATAGAAACAGTTAACAAAAATGTAAAACACCAGAAGCCTCCAGAAGCAATGCAGTGCTAATGGATGGATTAGTCTGTTACTTGCTTGATTAGTTATGTTAAACAACATGAGCTTTGGTGTTAAAAAAATCACTTAATCGTAGTAAATAATGGGAATTTTAATTGAATTTGTGACCTTTTGTCTCCTGCAGAAATACTAAATTGGGCCAAGTTTGCTTCATACCTGCTAAATCAGTGCTGATCAATGACTGGCAATGGCCAGACAGAATAATGTATTTGCACCTCTTAAAAACTCTAGAGGAAGGAATGACAATTCAAACATGCTTGGAGGATCTGAGAAAGGATGTGAACATTCTCTGCTGTGGAGAAAAGTGGAAAGTGCTTGAAACCAAAAGTAGGGAAGTGCTCATGCAAAAAGTAGGCATTGCTCATGCAGATATAGAGTGATCAATAAAGATAATTCTGAGCCCAAAGTGGTTAGTTAGAGCTTGCATTCAGGAGCTCTTCTTGAGCTAAAGAGGTGGGGGGACATGTGGAACTTGGATTTGTTTCCATTGTTTTCTGAAACTTGATTTAGAAGACTAGGCTGAAAAAGTGGTAAAGACTATGGAAGGTCTTGGAAGAAGCCAGAATCTTTGTTATGCAATTGTACAAATGCATGTTCCCAGAGCATCAGGTACCAAAAACTGATGAGTTTAAAAAGATTCTGTCCAGTGACCAAGCTGTTCTAGGGCTGTGCAGTACTGGCTTCCCATTTTGCACATTTCCTGCTGTCTGAGATCAAGGAATGTATTTCCTCTTTAAAGATGTAATGGCATTAAATACACGTATTCACACACAGAATAATAAAATATAGCCAAAATATGAAAACACGGTCTTACAGGGGGTCCAGAACGTATTTGTAAGTAGTTTGCATGAAAAGATGTACTGTTTGGATATCTATGTTCTGATCACATAAGTGAGGAGAAAACTTTGCCCTTAGTTTCTCTTCCTATCTCCCTTCCCCCCTGCCCCCACTTACAGATGTAGCACACACTTACCAGCTCACATTCAACCTATGAGTCTTTGCAGTTGCCCACCTTCTCTGTCAAGTGTTACTTTGATTTCTATCTAAATAAAAGCCAAGTGTTCCCATCTGCAGAGGAAGAAAAGGCAGAAACAACCCCCAAAACAAACCAACCGACTTAGTTTCCATAGGCAGCTACTGATTGCAAGTCTGAGGATTGCTTTGTGGGATGGAGCAGGGTGATGCAAGTTCCTCTTGCCTAGACCCCTGTGCCAAAGAACTATTTCCAGCCCAGCAGGGAATGCAGAAAGAAAGTGTGGGACACTCACACCCTGCTGTGCTCAGGAATGATGGGCTGCTTGGAGAGACCTCCAAATGAAGAACCTAGACTGGGAGCTAACCCCTGCCATGGGAGGATTAGCACTACCCCTGTGAGGAGTCTGAACTGTTCTGCAGCCATTGCTATAGTAACAGGCTGTATGGATCTTCTTTGCTATAATTAATTTGGGAAAATTATCTTCCTGTGATAAAAGCGGGACCATCAAGCACATACCTAAATAGGTTTGGGGATTGTTTCCCTTACACTAAAACCACTGAGCTGGCTGCAGTAGACACCAGAGGATGAACAGCTCTGCTACTGGGAGCCCTAAGCAATTGGAACAGCTACAGTCACAATCACTTGGTTTAATACAGAGCTCCCCAAGTTTCCCATGTTCTCTTATTATTAATAAAATTTAAAGTATTAAAAAAAAAAGAAAACTAACAACGGAACACCACCACCACCAAAAAAATCCAACTAAAACCAAAACCCCAAACCAATCAAACAAAATCCCTGTTGTCCTTGGATGTCTTTGGCAGAATCTGCATAATGTATCCTGTGTCTGGGGTAGTTATTTTTGGGAAGCAATGGAGAAAGCCAAGGAAGAATTGATAATTCTTGCTACGAAAAAGACTTTGAGAAAGATGTTATGAAACATTTCATGGCAGTTGCAGATTGGGGGCATGCTGGAACTGCTTCTACTTTAGTTAAGTGCCTCAGGCAGAAATTTGTTTGCCTGGACAAACTGAACATTAGAGGAGAAAAAGCTATAAGCAATCCACTAGCAATGTATGAAGCACTAGGAATGAATATGTCAAAGCTGACTTGTAATGAATCTACCGTGGTGCCACGATATCTCTTTAGATATGCCTGGTCTTGTCTGTGATAGGAATAAACTTTTTGATGAGTATAATGAATGCCTGTGAATAAGTAAAGGCCTCATGTTGCACAGGAAATGCAGCAACAAGAAATAAATAGCTATTTCAGTCTGGTGAGATTTAACAGCTTAAGATGCAATCAGCAGTTGGATGTCATTGGACCAGGGATCTGTGCACATTAAGGCAGGATCATAGAAGCAATCCAGAACAGTGGCAGAAGCCAGTGGAAATGATTATACATTTTTAAGCTTGAGCATATGAGCCCCAGTTTTATCCTGGGACCCCTCATTGGTAGGTTCTGTTTAAATGCAAAACGGAATGAGATTTTCTTCTGAAAAGATCACTATGTTCATATTGTGAAATAGATCCAGTTTCTACTGCAGTATGAATGCATTTATGATTTATTTAGCATTTGCACTGTGATTGCAAACAGGTTGAGCCCCACTTTTACACTGAACGAGTGATAATTTTGTCTAAAAAGGGTGGTGAGAAGGCAAGAAAATCAAGCAAGATGGCATAAACTGCAGAAAGAAACAGTGCTGCCAGTTGGAAAGGTTGTCATGTGTTTTTAAGAAAGGTTTGGACCAGATTTTGCACCTGTATTTCATGTGAGCAGTTTGTTCAGACCAGCTGGTGAAAGCTGCTGTAAAACTATAATTGTCTGTTGTTCACAAATTGTTGTGACTTTTATACTGCACCTAATGAGGTTGTTGATACTGACATGTGCAAGGTCAGGCATAAAACTTGGACCAGTTCTTGTTAAGGGAAGCTGCAGGTGGATTATTAGAAAAAGGCTTAAAAGGAAAACCAGAAGTCTAAATCCCAAAATACTGCTATTCCTATAAAAACTCATAATTTCCTCTGGGCAAGACATCAAGTTATAGAACCACAGTATTATACTATTGATAAACAATTAGAATAAATCAAATATTATCCCTTTGGTTTGTTTTATATTGCTTTATTATTAACTAATGTGCTTTCCTGAAACGAGTTTTATCTTGTCTTAATGGCTTTGGCTACAAAATGAGATCATCAGCTAAAAGACTGCCTAACCACAAGGACCTTTAATGATCTTTTAGGAAGTGGTGCATTACCTTAGACTGAAAAATTTTGCTGCTGTACTATCTGGTGCACAGTAACATTTACATATACCTCTGAATGTTCATATTGCATAAGAATCATGATAATGAAATTCCACATCCAATTATTCATTTCTGTGTTGTCAGTACTTCGTGACAGTTTCAGGAACAGGTTTTTGGTGGTTTTTTTTAAATTTCTTTTTAATAACCTGGTTCAGCAATCTACTGAGAAGGCATTTAAGTCCCACTGAAGTGGATGCTGAAGCTCCATAAATGTGATATATATTGGCTGAGGATTTGTCCCCATGACACTTAAGATATAGTTAGATTCTTTCCTGAATTGAGACCATGGAGGATTACATCTCGTTAAGGTGGTGAAGACTCCATAAAATATTTCAAGGGGGTTAAAGTGAGAGTAGGGTTGGTGGTGACTGTTCTTAATAATTTAGGGAAAAAATAGAAGCACACAGAAACACACTTAGCCTTTTAATAATTAAACTTTTATCACAGGAGATGTTTGATACCATTAGTAAATCTTTTCTCCCCACTGGAGAAATTCAGTGGTCTATAAACAATTACGATTCAGACTCATCATTTAATTTAATAGCCTGTAGCATTGTTGTTGAGTTTGTTCACTCTGGAAAGTGTACTTTTAATTAACTCATGTAGTACCTTATTGGGTTTTGTTACAAATAAACATAGAAGCTAGAGGTCACCAAATGCAGTCCATTCTACTGTAATGTGTGTGTTTGTTAATTAAACTTATCCTGCCTTGTTTACTTCACTAAAACTGGATCCTGACAGCAGTTCATTTACTGTATTTCCATAGCTGAGTGTTTTTATATGGTAGATAATAATGCAGGAATATTTGAGGGGAGAAAAAAAAAATCATCAACAGACTTTTACAGCTTAAACCAACAAAAACATTTCTTTTCACTCAGTTTTTGGGAAGTGTATTTGATTAGATTTTAATATTTCTATGAAATGTGGGAAGTGAAAACTTGATTATTGGGTTGTCAACAATGGGATGTTTCCTGTTGCCTCTCTGGATTTCAGGTGTGCCCTGCTTAGGTGCTCTGTCCCTCAGAAGAGTGACATATGACAGCAAGGACCACGAGGCTTTCCTGTGCACCTTCCTCATGCCCATGAAGCTTATTTGATCTCAGATTATTTGGAATTCCTGGAAGCTTTCGGCTGAGAAAGTTTCCAGGAATTGCCCGGAAAAAGTGGAATTTTAAAGTTTGACCTGTTGTCCTTAGGAAGGAAATAGCGTTCTATATGTAAGAACTTTGTGTGGTGTAAGTTTTCATAAGGAGGTTACTTCACAAGTGACTTACAAGTAATATACAGCAGTAAAAAAAAATGAAGAGCTTCCTTTCAAGGAAGTCTCCGTGTTCTGAGGGTGTTTGGTTGCTGATGATGGCAGGAATATTCAGGAGATGTGTCTACAATCTTGCTGACAAACCTTTTCATCCTCTGAATGTTTTGATAAGAACTGAGATTAATTATTTCAGTCTAAAATAATTTAACTTTTATTCGAAAAAAGTCTTGAAACAGAATCTGGCAGGGAAAGTAATGCCTTTGCTTTCGACAGTCCTGTAAGATTCTGCTAACTATTCTTTAAGCAATGTATTCCTTTTCATGTCTGTTGAACAGATGCAGCAAGATGTCTGCATGATTTATAGGCTACTTGCCTGACAATTCTGGGATAGTTAGTTGGTTTTATACGTTGTCATCGTACCAATTTATGAATATATTATCAGTTGCTGAAGTCTCTGTTCTCTTTGGATTTTAATGTTGTGAACTTTCTGAAATGACTAAAAGGAATAAGATGCTGAAGGAAGCTGGAGAGTAGCATTGTCTAAACTGTCAGGCTGACATGGTTCTATTTCCAAAAGCAGCTTAGCTTGCTTAGGTGTCGGGAGACAAATAGGTTTCTGAAATCAGGTTCCTGAACACCTAAATCATTCTTGACAGAGTTTAAAACTTCTGCATTTTGAATGCACATAAGTCCCCCCTTTCTTGCAGTTGGAGTAAGTCTAGCTCTTTGAACTAATACATGTAAAATCTCTTTGAGTGCAATAGAACTTATTTTCTTATGTAATTAGGTATGTAAGCAAACATTATGAAGACCGAAGTCTAACATGCCACGTGCAGCACAGAAATCCTTTCTTTGGCTGTGAGGTTACTCAATGAATTTTCATACATGTAGCATTTAATTGTAGTTAATATAAATGTAATAATAATGTCTGAAGCATGCAGTGTTTGCTGAGGTGACTTCTACTGAGCATGACAGGAGATTTGATAGTCCAACCCTATCCTTTTTAAGGGTAAGAGGATGACCACTGTTTTATACCATGCTCAGTTACCTCAAATATGTGTGAACTGCAGATTACCTACCACAGACACCTTCCCCAAACTCTCAGTAATTTATTACACCACGTACAGCACCTTCCAAGCACAGCATTAGTATCACACTTAGTACAGCTTGGAGAATCTTACAGCTACTTCTGCTCTGCAAACACCCTGACCATGTTGGTTCTGTGGCGGTTCTGTGCAGAGCCACTTGTGTGGCTGTCCTGCACCCTTCCCAACCTGATGGAGTACATGAGTGTCTAATATGTATGCACAGGGAACAAAATTAGTAGTATTCGAGATATAACTGCTCTTAAATGTAGAAGTGGAGATGGAATGGAGATTATTTCTTGCTGATATAGTCACAAAATTCTTTATAGAAGTGGCTGAAGGAGGACTAGGAAATTATGGCAAGCACAGAGCTGAACTGTTCTGGCTCAGCATTTAAAATAAGTCAACAATTTAAAATAAGTCAACAAATGCACAAATTACCCTGGCAGTGCAGTGAGTTCTGCAGCATAAAAATATTTGAAAGGCTTGTTTATCCTTGGGTTGACCAAACTAATGTATTTGTGTAATATGAGTTTTTAACTGTTTGCATATAATATTCTACAATAGGCTTTCAGTTATATTTATTTTGCAAAGCACAAAGAAGTGGACAGGCTTATCAGCTGTTGTAACTGGGCTCTGGCTGCTGAAGGTTTTTGAAGTCCTTGGTGTTTTGCACTGTTCAGTCCTGGTAGCCCCAGGGTTGTCTGTGATCTGAAGCAGGGTCTGTGACCCTGTGCTTTTCAGCATCCTGGGGCTGCCTCCACCCTGAGATGTGGACCCTGGAATTGTGCCAGGGCAGGAGGCAGCTCGGCTGTGCAGCTCCCTGGGGCAGGACTGGAGGGCAGGTGCATGCCACGGGCATCTCCAGAGTCTTGTTTGGGAAATGTCCTGAAGAAGTGGAAAAGCAAAGCTTGGAGTGTGTGCTGGGAAAAAGAGGGAAAGCAGAGAAAGGAAGAGCCCATTTGTTTATTCTCTTATGTGTGTATTGCATATTGCATGTCTTGCTCTCTCCTTGCTGCTGTCAGTGTGTCCATACTGGGTGGCAATAAGGAAACCAGTTTGATGATTGTATAGCACAGTACTTAAGGTTTTATCGCTGAAAAGGTAAAACTGGGCTACACACCTGCTGTTAAACCTCAATCTTGCCTTTAAACCTTTCAGCTGATGTCAAACCTCAAGGGTGGTTCTATATAATCAAAAGTATTTTCCAAGAAAAACAAGTCTTTTCCTTATTGAGGATGAAAATGGGAATTTCCTTTCCGTACTACAGGCTGAATCAACTATGCAAATTGCTAAAACAAGCATTTCACTCTCAAACACTGTAAGGGGGCACACAGGTAAGAGATCAGGGCTGTATTCCAGGCAGGGCCAGTCAGCTCACAATCATATAATACTACACAAGCTACCAGAGCAGGACTTACATTTTGAGTTAATAGTGATCTTGCTTAAGAAAATAAAATGGACAGCATCCTAAATTCTATCCTGGCTTACAGCTAATTGGAAAACCTGCACATTACATTTTCTGTTTTCCTCCTCTCTTGGGAGGAAATTGGGTTCTTGATTTAACCTTATTCCATATACATACACCCATGTTATCACAGTTTATTCAGTAACATAGACAAGTTATGTTTTTTTGATTTCCAAAAAAATAAAAATCACTTTTTGTCTTCAGTAGCTGGAAAACATCAGGACAGAATGCTGACAGAGGCAGGAAAAAGTAAAATGTATCTAAATTTATGTATAGTTTTATTCCAGAAAAATGTTATTCTCACTATTCTCATTTAATTGTCATCCTTCAAAGCACTGTAACTCATAGCTTAGTGAGCACAAGCCACATAATATCATATCTGTGTCTTCTTTGCATTTTTCATGCTGTAATTTACCCTTTGATTTATCTTTAATTTACCCTAATGAATTACAAGCAATGTAAGTGTTAAAATTGACATTTAAAGCTACAGTTTAAAGTTTGTTTTCTTCAGAGTATTTTTCTCAAGGTCTCACACGGCCACAGGGGAGGAAGAAGTAAAGATCACAAATGCACATTATGAAAACCCAACTTGCTTTTGAGTCCTTGTCAGTGCTTGTGGTGAAGTGTTTCCTCTGCTTGGGAGGTTCTGCCTGTGGGTCTGTCAGTGGGAACAGTGCCCCTGGGTGTCCCAGTCTTCCCATCAGTGCCCGTGGAGAACCTGTAATGGGACTGGACTGGTGCCCTGTGTGCTCATCTGACTCTGTCAAGATTTGAGGAAGGGATCTGAAGAAAGGCCGGGAGGGTACGATCACCTGCCAGGGGAGCAGCACCAAGGCTGAGTGTCCTGCATTTTTTAAAGGACTGATCTAATGTGAGGGCTGTGAATTTTGGAGCAAAAATGCACTTCTGAAAGAAAGAAGGAGGCAAAGACCTATTTCACCCTTGATGAACCATCCTATCTAAAGAGTATGGAAGGTTTTTTACATCTGTAATGTATAATCACAGCTGCATGCTGAGCTGGGAAAGAATAATAAAAACTCCCTCCCTCTGGGAAGGCAATGGAGCCTAAAGGAAACCCCAGCTCCATGGGAATGAGCTATATCTGTTATTTTACTGTAATTTGACTGGCATTTCCCTCCAACCCAACCAACCCTGGTCTGCTGGATTAGGGGATCTCCAGGCAAGACAGGAGACTGATATTTTCTGTACTTGATCTTTTGCTAAACTGCAAGTGAACTACTCAGATTTGATTGAAACATAAAATATTCTGGCCAACCTTTACATTGTTTCAAGCATTTATTTCATGTATTCCCATCCCTGGTTAGGTGTCTAGAAAGGGTCGACTG
Source organism: Manacus candei (assembly GCF_025592945.1). Taxonomy (NCBI): domain Eukaryota; kingdom Metazoa; phylum Chordata; class Aves; order Passeriformes; family Pipridae; genus Manacus; species Manacus candei. Next base: position 7,394,459 of record NW_026138113.1, read on the forward strand.
ATCAGCTCAGGGACTCTTCAGTCCTGATAGGACTAAGATTAATCACCTATAACTGACTGTTAGAAGTGAATGAGTTGTTAAATTGCTCTATCCTATCACGTTAAGTAAAAGTTATTATTTTGAGCAGAATGGAAGTATTTTGAGGACATGGGAAAGTTTTCCAAAGCTGTAAAAGTGAAGGACTGACTTAAAATGAAAATATATTGGAGGCGGGGAGGGGGGAGAAAGACCAAAGACAAGTTGAATGTGGAATACAGTGGCTGTTTGATCTGAAGTCAGTGTGATGTTTCCAAACAATTAATCTACAGTCATCTGAATATTGTCATGGTCGAGTACAGAATTGTAGCTGTGTAAGAGTTTGAGTCAGCTCTTTTAATAGATATAGAAAATTGGTAGACAAAAGTAGTAGGAAAGCATGACTGAAGTTGAAAAATTTTTGAGCACACTATTCATAAAATGAAATGTGAGTTTAGGGTCATAGGAAAGCCCAGTAAGTATTCCCAACAGCCCCAATGTTGTCCAGTTGTTATATCAATTTTTTTTTCCTTTGAGCTTTTGCCACTGTAGTTTTAGACATTGGTCACCTAAAATATCCCAAATGATAAAAGCAAGGTATCTGGTTTGCATTCTCTCCTTGTTCATCATCACCTACAGGTGCTGCAGTTTGGAAAAGCACATTTAACTTATTGACAGTATTCCCTTTAACTGTGCTTGATGTGTCTACTGATAAATGCTGCTTCACTCTCACTAGATTAGATTCATGGTCTTCCTTAGGTCCTGTATATCCTAAAAGAAGAAGTTATGCAGCAAAAAGTAGGGCCAGGGAATGAGGGGGCTGAGATGGTTTGCCAGACTAAATTGTAGCCTTTCAGGTATAGTGAATTTAAGGAAAGGATAATAGAAAAATGATGTCCTATTTCTCCTGTTTTGAAATCTTTCCAGACCTAGGATGGGAGGTTATTTTCAAGACTGAATATTATTTGTGCTGTGTTATTCCAGAGGTTAAAGTTCAACATTCTTTAATAGCCAAATTTTCCATTGACCTCAAAGAGAGCTTTGTAGGAGCGAGGACTGTGGGATTCAGCTCACAGTGATTTCTGTTCTTTTTTAGGAAGGAAAAGTCTTGGCTGGCTAAAATTGTGCATTCTGATGAAATACTGGTTCATCATTTACAGAGTAAATGTACTGTTGAATATTAAAGAAATGATTCAGTCTTTTAGTAGCAAAGTTCTTTCAGGTTATTAAAGTAGCATTATAATTTCTGGTCTTCTGGTGTCACAAATGAAGTTCTGCAGGATAGTCGTGACCAATTAGCAGGAGGCTGAGCTTTAAAAAGGCTCATTTTAATCACTTCTTACTACCCACTTTTCAGTTTTTCAGTGTTGAAGGAAGGTCTGACACTCAGTAGATTATCAAATCATTGAGCATTTCTCAGCTTTTTTAGAATACTGCTAAGCAGGGTTCTTATCAGCAGTAAGGTCTCCAAGATTGTCTATTCCTGATGTCTTAATGTAGTGTTCATTTCTTACCTGTGTTGTTTCATCAGTGTGTGATGCATAGTGATATGAATAGGTAACATCAGCTGAGCAGGGACCCGGTAATATTTGGGAAAGATGCTCTTTTAGAACAAGTTTGTAGTCTAGGTAAGCCAGAATACATTTCTGCACACTGGAAGGTTAATCAGCTAGAAAGGAGAGGAGGGGTTAATCCAGTTAAACTGGTAGCTGACAAACATTTATTATTAGGAAATATTAATTATTTCATATTTTAACAATGTACCTCTCTGTTCTATATTTTTCCACAATACTTGTTTAAAAAAGTTGCTTTTCTACAAGCTTACATCATAATTAGTAGCAAATGTAGTGGCACAGATCATTCTAAATATCAGAATTTGAAGTGAAAAACAAGATGAAGGTACTTGTCAGATTTCAAAATACTACTTTAATTCAGAGAAAGGATTTGACTGATGTTCAGGGCTGTTTGCAGGGTAAGAAAGGCTATTCATCTTGGTTTCTGAATCCAGAAATTAGCCAGACTCCCTCCTCTTACAGCTGTGACAAATGTTTCTTACAGCAATGCTAGTGGGAATAACCTATTTACAGATAATGTGAAAAATGAAAGATGATAAATCATCTTTTGATGGTAAAGCTCGAGAAATTTTAAGCCAAAAATGAAAATGGGTATTTATGATGGTTCCAAGGACGCTTTTAATAGCTGTCTGTTCCATTTTCCCCCTGCTGTCTAGTATACATGGTGCTATAAAAACACGTGGGGGTTTTTGTGATAGAAGTGTCATTCAGAATTAAGACATTTCTGCATGGTTATGCACGTGCGTGGGTCTGTGGCTGGCTGGTGGCTGGAGTCTTCATTTCTTAATGCCCTCATCCTTTGAGGGCTTGATTGTTTGACAAGTCATATGGCCATTTGCCTATATTTATTCAAGTGGCACCTCTTTTTCCCTTGTTGATATTGTATTGGTCTCTTTTATAGGTTTGTCAAAAATATGCTAAAATTATATTCAGGGTTTTTTTGGGGTTTGTTTGTTTTGGTTTGGGTTTTTTTGTGTTTGGTTTTTTGGTTTGTTTTTTGTTTGGGGTTTTTTTTCCCCCTTTGTTTTGTTGGTTTTTTTTTGTTGTTGTTGTTGTGGTTGGTTGCTTGCTTGCTTGCTTTTTGTTTGGTTGATTTTGTTTTGTTTAAATTCAATATTAACATAACCACAATCCCAGAGTAGAATTTTTTTTCTGAGAGGTCTAGTAAAAATTTACCTTCATTCTGTAACCTTGGCTGTCTCCTTCCTTGAGGTGTGATAACAGCCTCCTGTTTCTGTTCTGCCCTGGGAGAGCTGCATCTGAAACGTCTGCAAAAGCATTAAATAGCCTGTGTGTGCTGCTGCTTGGGCTGCCACTTCCACTAAACGCTTCTCCCATTTTCCTGTGGTGTTTGCTATGGTAGATTTGCCTGCAGGGCTTCATTCTGAGTCTGGGCCTTCAGCCAAAATAAAAGCCAGAGACGCATCAAAGGACTTGCTCAGAGCATCACCAAACACTACATTGAAATAGAACAGAGAAAAGTGCTACTTCCGAAACACTAGACTGGGTATGGAAAATATTGTAGATAGGAGAAGTTTGCAAATCCTGGGAAAAAATAATTGTATTGGACAAATGTATGTGGTTGCCAAGCTTAAAAAAGGGCACCTTGGGAGCAATAAGCTTCAGAAGGGCCCTCAGCCACTACAATTAGATTAATAGATTAATATGCTTCAGAGAGGCCTTCAACCACTACAACTAGATTAAAAGGAAATATGATAATTGGAAAGTGAAGTGGAATTTATATTGTGAATAATCCAAAAACCAGGGAATTGACAGAGCTTGAGAAGTGCAAGAGATGATTTTGTAGAGCTTGTCCGAGAACCAGTTTGAACTTGGAGCAATGAGTTGCCAAAGGAGTTCATGTAACATAAATTAAAAGGAAAATTCAATGGTCTGTTGGTCTGTTAAACTTGGTGCTTCAGTTGTTCATGTACATCCACTGCTGCTGAACCAGGATGGTGCTGGAAGTTTGTAGGGAGGTGATGTGAGTGGGGCAGGTTGTTCCTGCTCCAGCCCAGGAGAGCACAGACACAACCTGTCCAGGAGAACCACAAAGGGGCATATTAAACAGTTTAAAAGTAGAAACAGAAGTAGAAATAGAGTTTTTTTCTTGAGAATTTTCTGTTGTGTGACTTTCTCATTGACCCAGTGACACAGCACTGTATTAACTCTCTAAATATTGAAGAGTCCTTTTTGGCAGGAGGGGGGATGTAATGTAATATATCTGCAGTCACTTGTCTCTGTCATTACAAAATAAATTTCCAGGACCCTGTTGAAGAAGCCTGGCTGGTTGTAGGGTAATATTATGCTGGATAGATAAAGGAGGTGATAAGTTTCAGAGGCTCTGGTGTAAGCCAGCGCTTGAGCTGTACACTGGCTTGTTTTGTTCAGTGTTGATAAGTTGGTGTCAGGCAGCCAGCTGGGATCTGTCAGACTTCTTAGCTCTGAGAGATTACTGAGCAGTGTGGAAGCCTGGAAAAATATATGCATCTCAATGCTGAACAAGAGACAAATCTCACTGATGCACCACTGCTTATATAATTGGAGTTTTAACAAGCATCAGGATCTGCCCCTCCAAGAGTAGGTGTGAATTGCCTCCTCGAAAATGTTACAAAATTAATCTGCCCACCGATGGGATCGTCTGCTCTTGATTAGTGTCTGTATTGAGCTGTCCTGTCACTCTCCTGATCTATATCCTCCTGTGTGCGAAACACTGCACCAGATCGAACTGTTGGCTGCAAACAAATTGTCAGGCAAATGTGTATCAAAAGCAAATACCAAAGGTTGTGAACATCAGTCTCGATTCCTAGCTTGCCTAAATGTTTGTGAAACACTTTTTCTAATTATCTTCCCAGTGCTGGTAGAAATATAAAAGGCTCCTGGAGATATTAAGCATACAGTCTTTAGATATCTACAGACTCTGCTTATCCTTTCCTTTTGTTCATCTGTCTGTTCATAAAAATTACTCTCCTCTGTCCAGTGATTTTATGCTTCCATTCATATCAAGATTTTAATATTTATTTTCTTGCTCCTCTGGAGAGTATGGAGCCCCCGCTGTCTTAACAAACTGGTGCATTTTGATGTGTGAAGGTGAAACATTTTTCTGCAGTATACTAACCAGTATGTATTACCATCACTGGGGGGATTTGGCACTATGTAGCACTGCAGCACAGAGAAATAATCTTCCCAAAGACAGGGAGACTTGTTCTTGTATAGAGTGCAGCCTTTCATATTGAACTGTTCCTAGTGAATCCCAGAATAAACAGCTTTTACCTGCTAATGTACAACTTCAGACAGTATGAGATTAAATTGAAGTGAAACTGCATTTAATTTATGCAGTTCATATTTAATCTCAATATTTCTTCTGAGGCAGTTTTTAAAATATCAGTGTTAAATTGCTTTTCAACGTGTTCTATGAATTAAAGTCTATGCTCTAGGCACAGAGCACATGGGTTTGCTACAGTTCTTAGGGCTGCAGATTTAGGTCGGATACTTTAAATTATAGACCTGCTTTTTGCTCTTTGTTAAGATGGAGGCTGTTGCCTTAAAACACTGTATTTTTTTGGAGAAATGAAGCTCCTTGCTCAGCTCCAGACTTCCTGGGGAAACACAGGAAAATATATTCCAGATAGAGAACACATTCAGGCATAACATGGATGGGCACTGATGCAGTTCTCAAAAGCATCATGATAAAGGACTGCCCCAATTTTTTTTATTTCTTTATTTTTGGACCTGCATTCCCACACGTGAAATGGGCAGGTGACTGCCATGCCTTACAGGAACATAACAAGGGAAAATAGTGGCAGGCATGTATATTAAATTATTCCTCCACAGAGGATTTGCAATTTTTTCAATTTGAAATGTATTCCTGGGAAAATATTGCTGATGTCATTGTCACTCCCAGCAAAGAACATTTTTGGTATGCAAGGTTAGAAGAAGATTTCTTTTTGTGTGAGTATGTAGATTACAAAGCCTTGCTGTAATTGAAGTCTAGAAAGTTGTTACAGAACATTCTAGATTAAGAAGAAAATATTAAACCTTAAATTACTTGTGAGAACAGTTCTTTCTCAGGAGAACACAGCAGTGCTGCACAGTGCAAAGGGCCTGTTCTGTTCAGTTCCTGGTGAACGTGAGCATTTCTCTCCAAGGCAGTTTTCTGAGTGCTGTTCCCCTTTGTTCATAAAATTCTACTGCAAGACACTGATTTTTCAGATTTAATTGTACAGCTAAGCAGCCTGCTCTGATTAAATAATTATTTTTCCTGAGGGTATTTCTCTTTGGTACTTCAAGAAGGAGTTAAATGTCTCTAACCTGCTACTAATGCACATGTGGTATTGTCATGCTTAAAAACCCATGTTAACCAATCTGTGTTGGCTGGAGCTTTGGCTTTTCCAATTGGCTGTCAAGTGTTTTGGGATGTCTTTTGTGACCCACTTGTGGGTTTGCAACTCAGATTACGCAGTACCTCAAATGTGTGCTGTGAATTTTAATTCTATTCTGTGTTCTCTCTGTTATGGTTGTGGCATGAGGAGCAGAGCAAGGAAACAGCAGTAAGACACACTGTTGTATGGAAACATGCTTATGAGTAATTTGATGAAAAATTGCTACAGATTTTGCAAGATAAATATTTGAATGTGTTTTAAAAAGCTGTAGAGATTTGTATTTTTTCTTTTCATGTTTATGTTTCATGTTTTTTGTACTCATTCACACATACTGATGAGTTGTCATTATCTTAAGCCTTCAACAGGATGTTTGCTACAATTAATCATTGTGTTCTTATTAAACTTCATAGGTCATTGAATCATAGCTTTTGATCTTCAATATTTGTTAGTTTACCCCCAAAGTCTTCCTCCTTGGATTTTAACAAGATGAGTGACCTTTTCAGCTGGTTTGCTCATAACCACGTTTGTTCAAGCCATAAAGGACTGCTGGTTTCTAATAGTACAGGTCCATGCAAATGAAAATCTAAATGTATTCATGTGAACACGACACTCCAGGTGATTCCCTGGAATGTTACTCCAACTCAAGTGAGGACAGGGAATGACTGAGAACCTCTGTTGCCAGCACAGAGCTTGCACATGTATAAAATTTGTTGGGGGCCTGGAAAGTGTTGCTGAAAGTGGAGAAAAGATGTACAGCACTGGTGGAGGGGCTCTGTTTGCACAACATAGGATTATAGAATAGTTTGGGTTGGAAGGAGCCTTTAAAGATCATCTAGTCAACCTCCCTGCAATGAGCAGGGATATCTTGAACTAGATCAGGTTGCTCAGAGCCTTGTCCAACCTGACTTTCAATGTTTTCAGGGATGAGCCATCTACCACCTCTCTGGGCAACCTGTTCCAGTATTTTTCACCCTCATTGTAAAAAATATCTTCCTTATATCTAATCTAAATCAACCCTCTGTGTTGAAAACCATTACCCCTTGTCCTGTCACAACAGGATAAAATATTGGTCCCTGTCTTATATTCCTCCTTTAAGTGCTGAAAGGCTGCAATAAAGTCTCCTCAGAGCCTTCATAATACACCATGGTTTCTTCAGTGCTCTGGGTTTCTTTTCTGAGTTTTTTCTGTAATTTCTTCTTTCAACAGCATTTTGTGGTGGCTTTCCTGTTCATCACTCATGGCTATGCTTGATATTTTGTCAAGTAACTTTCACTTCCCCATGTGAGAGGCAACATTTCTGTCTCTCCTTTATAGTGCAGGAGAATATAAGAAATGGCAGGAGGTAGAGGATCTGTATCAGTGGCCTGTCTCTGCTCCTGTTGTGAATGCATTGGGCAAGATAACAGGAGATGGCAAATATAAGTGATCTTTACTTTCCGGTCGAGAGACTGCCCTGAGGAGGCTCCATCCATAGTTCAGAGGCTTTGTGGGAATGGCCTCAGTACACTCAGCACTTAACAGGAAAAGCCATCCCTTCCCAGTGGGGAGAAAGCAGAGAGGAGCTGTGTCTCTCAGGCTGCAGGACAGGAAGCAAAGTGATTATCAAATTTACCACTGTGCTCTTCTGTAAGATGGGATATCCTACCCTGTGGTGTGGATGTGTTGGTGTGACAGTCTGCAGGTGTCTGCCTTGAACCTCCCTCCCCACTCCCATTGCTGCTGGGAGTCCCTGCCCATTGCCTCTCGTTCTGAACTCCCCCACGCTGAGCAGTTCAGCCACCAGTGCTTTCAGCCTCTGCCAGGGAGGGAAAAGCTGTGCCACAAACCAGGCATCTGAAGGAAAGATTTGAAAAGGGCAATGTCAATGAACACTTATTGTCTCATAGTCTTCCCCTCTTTACTTAAAAACACACAAAACCAAATGAAATGTAGAATTATTGCATACCTAATTGAGCACACTCACAAACATTTGCTATCTTTTGTTCTCTCTAATCTAAATTGAATCTGTGAATAATAATGTGTTCATGATGCGAGTGGGGGGACAAAAGTAACCCTTCTGTGCAAAGTGTGACTCTATGAGATCTCACTGATGAGAGCAATACTTGAGTGAGCCTAAATGCCATCTGTAAGTGAATTAAACTATCGGAGGATAATACTTTACCAGTGCTTCTTCTTCCTGGGGCTGGTCACTCTGAGTCTGTCACAGGGTCTTAAAAATAGAGGAACTTTCTCTGACCAAGCCTGCTTCCACCCAGCAAAGGCTGCACCCAGCTGTATCCTCAGTCAGTGCAAGACATGCAGTATCACTCGTTGTTGTAAAAACTTTGTTCAGTTTTATTTTGTTGCTTTCTTTTCACCATCATTGTCATGTTTGGATTAGAAAACTGTAGAGAATGGTGAAGGAAAAGTAGACCTTACCCTGTGGTGAGGAGTCACCATTAAGAAAGTGAAACATATTTTAAGTGTTACTATGTCTTAGCCAGTTGATCCAAAGGGTTCTGCAGATCTGTGTCTTCAACAAACCAAGCTCAGATAAGAGATCTGTGAGATTCTGCAAAAATTAATTATCAATCATGTTTGACATTTGTCTAACACAAAATTATATTGTATTCCATATATTAGTAATGATGGTATGGTATGTTTTATCTCCCAGAATATGTGTTATATGCATAATCTTTTCTGGCTAGTCCTGAATGAATAATTGTTACACATATTGTCTCAAAGATCTGACTAATTCTCAGTACCTTTTCATTTTCCTAATCTTAATTAAATCTGTGACTGAAGAGGATGCATGATGAGAATGAAAAAAAAAAACTCAGCTTGTATAAATCAAAAGCAGTGATATGAAATCAAACTGATCAGGATAAAAGTGTGTTTTGTGTATAGGACTTTTTCTTTCCCCCCTCGCCTTTGTGTTTATTAGATTGAAGGGACAGAATCGCCGTTCAGCTCCTGGAGCAAACAGAGGGATGGATTCTCCAGCTCATACAGAGGCCTCTTGTGCAGCAAGAGCTGCACTGCATCTGGTTTGCTGAGGAATGTGCTGTGCTTCCAAAAAGCTCAGTCGTTTTTCCTTCCGTCCATCCAAGTTGAACCACTCTGCTTCCCTCAGCTTCCAATACAAAGGACCTCCTCTCTTGCTAAGGTTATTTTTAGCTGTAGCCCATGACCTGGTACAGGTTACAACCTCCCCAGTGACGGTCAGACCAAAGGCAGCCCAGCAGGTGTAAAGGTTGGGGGGTGGGAAATAGCCAGAGACGAGGAGAAAGCAAAATCCCCTCAAAAAAATCAGCTCTTCTTTGCACAGCAGCCTCTTTGCACAGCAGCCTCTTTGCACAGCAGCCTCTTTGCACAGCAGCCTCTTTGCACAGCAGCCTCTTTGCACAGCAGCCGTGCAAAATCAGTGCTGCACTGAGTGGAAACGCAGCACTTGACTCAGTAAAGCAAAGCTCTCCTAACTGAGAGTGAAACATCTAATTGACAAAGTTATGTTTATTTATGGCAGTAGCTATGAATTTGTTACAGGGCTGTGTTGTTTGCAGGAAATCACACAAATTGCTGATTCCAGTGGATTAGACTCATGTAAGCCTGGCTTGAATAAGAGGATGTGTAAGAGTTTGCAGAAAGTGCTTTTCCTAATTTGACAATGTCTTTAGATAAAGTGATGTAACTGTTGTGCATGCTCAGAGCTGTCTGTTGGCATAAATCAGGCACTACTTCATTAGTGTAACTTGAAACCAATGCAAGAAGGAGAGTTTTACCCAGTTCTGGGGTTTTGCCAAGTTTTTGGGAATTAGGATAGGAAGTGGTTTATTGTAAATCAATTTGACCATATACTGTTATAGCAAATACCAAGCAAAGTTCACTTGATGCACATTTGGAACAACAAACTAATAAAATGAGATAGGATGTTTTAACATTTTACATATATATTTATATATAAACCTCATATTCAGTGAAAATATTGAATTAACCTATTTTTCTGTCCAGAACCTTTAAAATATAAAGAGTTGCAGACCTTGGGGCCATTTGAGTAATAAGAAGTTAATTTAATTTCAGCTGTTGAGGTTTTGGCATTAAAAATTTTTTTCAGATCTGCTGATTTTTGGTTTATTCATTGTTCAAACCTTGGCTGGCAGATTTACTGTTGGCAGCTTTTGGTATAATTGAATTGACAACACAGACTAGATTGCCCTATGAAATTAGAAAAACAAAACACACCTTCCAGTAGCATCCAGTGCTGTGAAAATACTGCTTTTCTTAGGACTCTGACTGAAGGTAAATTTTCCCTTGGAGAACTTCAGATGGGCTGTTTGGTACTTGGCAAATGTTTTGATCAATATTAAAATTCCAGGTGCAGCTTTCGTTCATCTAGGGGGAGACTAATCCTTTTTTATTTAAACTGCCATTGCTGTGTTAACTTTCTCTCCTTGCAGATCCCCTCTGTGCAGCCATATAAGATACAGAAGCTAAAAGCTGCAATCTCTGTCACTCAGGAAATGTAATACAAATGAAAGGAGTTAAATGTCTTGAGCATTTTGTCCTTGTGCTATTTTGGTGCAGAACATCATGCATTTAGTAAATATGTGAAGATATGAACACCACAAAGTCCCCGTTTGAGATCTCTGAATTTTTGTTTAGCTGGGTTCAAAGTCAAGTGTTGCCTGGGAGTATGTCTTTTTGAATAAAGCAGGGATTCTCATTTCCCAGCCCAGGAAACATTATTAGAGCAGGGCTTGGCTCAGGATCAGGAGTAAGAAGTAAACAGGCTCCTTGCCCCCAGCCTCTCCCAGTCCTAGGGAGCAGGCAAGTGTGGCTTCTGATAAATGTGTTTAAATGTGAATTGCATAATATTTCATACCAGTTCCGGATCCAAAAGTAGTCCAAGGAGAAAGATCTTAGAGTAATTTAGTTTCTAGGGGAAAATTTAATTTTAAACAGGCTGTAATAAGAAATAAAATGACCATCAGATATGTATCATTTTATAATCAGTGTCAGCCTTGCTACTGCAGATTAACTGCCATTACCTACCTGCTGAACTTCAAGGTTGAAAAGGCTTATTGTTGCTCAGCTGCCTTCCAAAAAGCAATGTTCTAGTAAGAATATCCAGTATATTTATACTGTACATTCTGTGTGTTCAGTGCTGCTGTATAACTACGTGTGTGTAGGTGCCTGAAGGCACAATGCCCTTAAATAACATGTTTTAACTTGGTCAGCCCTGAGTTGGTTGGGCAGTGGGATTGGATGGTCATTGCAGGTCCCTTCCACTGAAATAGTGCAGTCTGTTCTGCTCTGAATGCCTGTCAGAGGACTTCTATTTCCTCACTGCTCTTTAGTTTGGAACACTGAGTTAATAAAAATGTGTAATATGAACTTGCTAGGAGAAGTTAAAGGTAGGCTTTTTGGGAAAATTGATTTTGAGTTAGGTTTTCTTCTCTAAGTCACTTCAGATGTTGGGGAAATCTGATGATTCTGTATCTGTAGTGGAAATGGTGCAGTGTGTGTTGTAATGCCACGTGTTTGTTTTCTTGCCCTGCTCACTGACTGCCCTGCACAAGGGTTACAATGGTGTGAAAATTATTTATTGTTTGGGACCATGCACTTTCCATCTTTCTGGACTATTTTAGTGACTCTCCTCACTAGTGAGCAGAGTGAAGAGTCTACAATGGGACTTAAAGAGAATTTCTTTTTTTTCTGTTTAAATCATTTCAGCATGAAACTATCAAAGAGCCACAGCCAAGCACTAACCAAAGGCAGATTTGAACCCAGTGGCTTTATATTTGATAGTGTTTCTTTTGAACAGTTTTCTGATGGATTTATTTTTAACCTTATATTTCTACTTTGTAACAGAGACTGTATAAATAATGAAAGACACACAAAAATGTTTTTTAAACTGTGACCAAGATAAGTTCAAACACTGTATTCTCTTTCCATTCTGGCAATGTTTATGCTAGAGTGACTTTTCCATCCCCCCCTCCCCCTCTCAAAACTTTTGAATGATTTTGTCTGTCTTGTAAAATTTTTCCTCAACGCTGTTTACAAAGGATAAGTTTTGTTGAAATCAAGATGGGTTATCTTGGGACTGAGAGCTGGTCCCAAGAGGAAGATTTTTCAGAAAACAACACACAAAGGCAATGACTCAAGAAAGCTCAAATATAATCCTGAAGTGGGCAGAGAAGTATATTTTTTTCACTTGAGCTATTTTTATAAAAAATAACTTTCTACCTTTGTAGTTCAAAAACATCAGCTGCTGGATGTATCATTCTGTGTTGCAGGGGTTTTTTTATTGATTTTTCTGGACTTGTGGCATTGTAGATTTTATATTCCACACTTTTCCTCACCTCAGTTACTGAGCATATATATTTTGCTTCAGCAGAACCATGGTTTTCTTTGTTATGATCCAGTGCTAACAGAAATGTGAAAATTTGCTACAGTTTGCTTGTATTTCTTATTCTGCTGTAAAACTCAATATATTTACGAAATTGAAAAGCTTTTCTTGAACTAAGATGTATTTTAACCCATGTGCAAGGTTGCTAAAGTTGTACATACATATTTTGATACTATAAATGAGGAATTTCTGAGGAGTAAAGGGAAGGCATGGGAAGTGAGAGAGATGCTGCATGGTGCTGAGCTGCTGGCTGGGGTTAAACTACAGCATATGGTGTGTAAGCACTAGTAAGCAATGTGGAAAATTATAAGTCTTATTTCACAAACAGTTGAACTTTTAGTGAAGTATACTAAAGCTCTGCAGATGACTGACTTAATGAGGAAAGCGCAGTTGATTCATCTCTGGGAGCAGATAACTCATGCAGATGAGGCCATCACTCAGCTCAGCCAACTGCTGAACAAAATCCATCATTCAAATCTTTGGGAAACCTGTCAGTTTTCAGGGATAAAATGATAACTTGTGTTATACGTGAAAACTGAACTTAGTCTTAAATATTGAAATGGAATACAGATAGAAGCAAGATGGTAACAGTTACAGCCATATACTTTAATGACAAGCATTTCTTGTGGCATTTCATCAACAGAGCCAGTATCTTTTTTTTTCTTTTTTTTTTTTTTTAAAGATTTCTGTTTTTCCAGGACTAGATTCTGGTTTTGGTCATTTAAACAAAGACATAAGTGACTGGATAGGTGTACCAAAGAGTAACTGCTGTTCTGCAGAGAATCACATTGCAGGTGTAGGGAACAGCTATCCAGAGTACTGTTTCCAGCTATGAAGGGTTGGATCCAAGAGTTAGTGAACTGGTGAAATTGGTTTTCATAGACCAGGCAAAAATGCAAAGTTTTTTTGGAGCAATGTCAGAACCTTGGACAGGTTCTGAAAGACTTTAAATTTCTAATAAAGAAGGGGGGGGGAGGGAACTTGTAAAAATAAACAGACATGTATTTCTAGTCTTGCAAGTAACATTTTTAAACTTTATATGATACCAAGGTGGGTGGGAGGCAGTGGGGAAGAGGAAATGCCACTTCCTGTGCTGGAAATCTTTCAGGGGTTCTGTCAAGGCAAAAGGAGCTCTGAGATGGTTGGGATTAATGCATGGCTCTGCCTCCTGCAGGAGAATTTATAAAGTAAGAAACCAAAACTCAAAAATTAAATGTTTTAATTAAAATAAGGCAGTTTTGTAAAGTATTTGGCTATCTCTCTGATTTTTTCTGTATGTGAATAACACATTTTAAAAAAGCAAAAAAAAAAAAACCCAAACAGCTGGATCTGAGGCATTATCTCCCCTAGGCAGAGACTGCCAGTGGCTTTTTCTAATTTCTTAGTTCTTGTGAGATAGTGAACAAAAGTGCATCAGCATAAATACATGTTACAGAATCTGAGGCAGGAAGACTTGTGAATGCATAAAACCATATTGGGCTATAAATTAATTTGGGGTGCTATTTGAAGAGGAATATTCAGAAAGAGGAATTTATTATAGTATATTAATTTCTGAATTTGTACTAATGAATATCTTACAATCAAATTACTTTGGTGACATTTTGAGGACCAAATTAAATAAAATGCCTATGGTATGTTAATTTGAGCTCGTGAAAGGCTAATTTGAATATGTAATTTGGATCAATTAGAAGTCTTTTCTGAACTTTGGTGATAATAGAAATGTAAAAAAAGCTGGGAAGCTGTTAGGATTAAGAGTGATACATCTGGGAAAAGCAAATTACAGTGTCATTTTTAAAATGCAAATAAGGTTTAAAATTTAAAGATAATATGCATATATATAAACGTGCAATATCTGAAAAAACTCATAATTAATTTAAAAATAAATCTCTATAGTGATTTTTTCATGATTAATCTTCAGTTTTCCATGCAAAATAGCTAAACTATAGTTACATCTTAACTTCCAAAGAAAATGAAAGTTTGGGAACTCTCCCAGAAACTCAACTGGCATTCAGTTTCTTCAAAAAAAATGGAGTAAAAACTGCAGGCTAATTTTGGTCCTTGTGAATTGCCACAGTGAAGTTAAAATGTATTTAAGTTCAGGGTAAATGAGATTAAAACCTGCTTTTGAAGTTTCAATAATGCATGCAAAGATCTGTAACAGAGTTCCTCAGGAACAGCAACATCCTTGAGCAAAAACTGTGGGTAAAGACCAGTTCGTGGATTTTCGATGCTCGTTTTGTCTGTAGGATGGGGGTGAGTTTTAGGAGAGGTGCTTCTTTTACCTAATTGCAGATAATTCTTTGTAGATTGTTCCCTGTGTATCCCGGGCACAGTTGTCGTTGTCAGGTGGCCATTGCTGCCCCTGCAGTGAGAGGATTCAAAGAGCAGCATTTAAAACGTGGTTGTCCCTTTTGTGTGCCCCGGGTGGGCAGTGTGGGGTCAGGCTGATGCTCCACAGCCCCCTTTTGGGGCGAGACAATTTTCTAGTCAAGTCAGGAGCAAACAGCCAATATGGGAAAAAAGCAGGAATGACCAAAGCACTTTAAACCTCCTTAGGTTTAATAATCTCTTCAGATGTCTGGTGTTTTTAGTGTCTCTAAAACAGTTTATTGCAAACTAAGAGATACCTTTACCTGGCAACAGGAGCTGTGGCTGGAGCACGGTCCAGCACAGCCTTCCTGGATTCCCCTGTCCCCTGCCTGGCTCTCTGGGCACACCTGCCTTGGGATGGGCCAGGAACACCAGCTGTCAGGCTGCTTTCTAGGCATGTTTTCAATGCCTGTGTGCCCTTCTGAGATGCTTTTCTGTAAATGATGTACTCTAACAACGTCTTGCCAGGATGCTTGTTGCCTATATCTTTGTTTTGGGAAACAGCTGAATTTCCCTACCAGAAGTCCAGAATATTGAGGTTCAGGAGTTAACTGCTACTTATGTGACAAAGTCAGACTTCTGGAATGTGTCTTTTCAAGGTTATAAAAAAAAAAAAAGGCCAGAGAATAGATTTTTAACCGTTTTGATTTCTGTCAAAATGTAAAATCTCAAATTGTAATTGCCATTAATGTAAACCCAAAGGTGTATTTTAAACTACAGCATTTTGCATGACAGCTTTATACATTGCTGCTATACTACTAGGCTTGTTAAATTATAATTATCATTTGAAAAAAATCATACAATAGGGTGGAAAACCTAGGGAGATCATTTGAGAAGAGACAAGAATAATTAAAACCACAGATTATCATCAGTGGAATTGAGCTCTGGTTAATTTAAATCCACACTGGGTCATTCTTACATACTGCTTTCCAGAAACTACATAAAACCTGATCTTTATGCTGCAGAGGAACACGATTAAGATCTCCCCACCAGAGAAGTTTGTTTTAAACTAAATTGCTGCATGTTTATGAGAACAAAAATGTTTACAGTCTGCAGCATGTGCATTAAGTGTAGCTATGACTTCAGTTGGCTTCTTGCCCTTAGTTTAAAATAATTTCCTTCTAAACCATACATTACATCAATTCAACTGTATATTAAAACAACCCCTGCAATATTGAGATGACTTTTACCAGTGCAGATTCACAATAAATGCGTGTACTCAGACAACTTACTGTGTAAGGCAGATGCTTCAGAAAAGATCACGTTGAAAATAGAAAAGTTGTTTTTTCTGCTTTTACAGTGGATTTGTGACAAGTAACAGTTCCTGGTTCAACAAAAGTTGTAAATCACTGAATTGTTGTTTTGCTGGCATCTGAATGATGATGAATTTTCACCATGGCAAACCAGGGGTGGTGCTGGCAGAGCCCCCTCCTTGCAGACCAGCCTGCACGTGTGCAGCTGCTGCCCGGGCAATTACACCTCCTGTCATACTCCAACCTGGCCTCCAGTGCTCTCCTGGTTTGGAAACTGAAGAGGAATGTGATAGCAAACAGCTCTGATAGATTTTAGACGTGCTGTATTAACTCCACAGAGGGTTGGTCATTGCTAAAAATCAGAAGAAAAACTGTTCAAAAGCGATGTGCCCATGGACATTCCA
Organism: Manacus candei; assembly: GCF_025592945.1. Classification (NCBI taxonomy): domain Eukaryota; kingdom Metazoa; phylum Chordata; class Aves; order Passeriformes; family Pipridae; genus Manacus; species Manacus candei. The sequence continues at coordinate 7,410,845 of NW_026138113.1, forward strand.
GCAGCATGGTGGGGCTGGGCTGGCTCCCAGGGACAGGGATGGGGCACTTCTGCACCCACTGGCTTTTCTCCTGGGCCAGTTATGACCTGTCAGGTCACTGAACTTGCTCTTTTTTCATGTGTGTTTTGTCCAGCAACACTGGCTAATTGCAGCACTCACAGTAAGGAGTGTTCTTGCTATGCCACTTTAAATAGGTGTTTTATAAAAATTAATTTTAACTGTTGAGAAGCAGAAATTTAACTAAACCTCAAGATAAGAAACAGATATATCTTAAACAAAACTACTGTGTCTTCTAGAGAAGAACTCCTCCTTGGTAGATATTTTATAAGCTTTTTTTATGCACAGCCTACCTTCAAATATTACTTTCTCATCGACATGTAGAACAGTTACCTGTGTGTAGTGGATTTGGGTTTTAACATCCTTTTTGCTTTCTTTTCCTTGCCACTTTAGTAAGTGCAATTTTACATTGGTTCAGATATTCTCTGCCGACATCCCTCAGGTTGTAGGAATCGTAATGGTTTCACCATCTACTGTTTTGTGGGATCTGCTGTTCTGAGGCAGTGACCAGCAAATTGGTTGCTTATTCTGTGTTTTTGTTGGTTTGGTTAGGGTTTGTTTGTTTGTGGGTTTTTTTGTGGATAATATAGGATAATATAATCCTTAAGGATTAGAACCCTTAAAAAGTGTTTCCTTTTAAAATAAGTACTTTAAAACTGCTTGATGTTATACATGTACTAAACAGAATACTTAATTTAAGGTGATAGAGGTCGTCTTCTGTGTGATGAATTTTAATTGCAGTTATTCCTTCTTGACCATTTCCTACTGAAATATATGCTTCACTTGAAATTATGTGTGTATACCAGAAGCTGTTTGCTGGTGAAACATGGCATACTTCATTCATGTATCATTCTACAAATCATTTACAGCAATCTGCAGGCTTTATGAGTTAAATATAGACTTAGTGTCCTATCTTGCCAGTCAGTATAGCCACTAACACAATCCATGGCAGAGGAGATAGGATATGAAGTATTGCTGTCTGCTTTAAGGAAAATAAATTCAAGTAACCATTCATCTATAAAAGGTATATTTAAACTTGGCTTTATGGCCAAACTTGCCAGATGAATTACTGCTGAAAGAACAAGTTACATCCTCAGAATAAAAAGAGGAAATCGTGACCCATGATGCAATAGTACTGTGAAGCTCAGCTGGTAACATGAGAGGATGATGCATTATATCATCCAGGATTGCTTGTCCATTCACCTCTACATCAGCTTGATTCAGTGGAGGGAACTTTCCTTCATAAAAGCAAATACAGATTTTATTTATTTTTTAAACAGATAACACAATCTAATTTTATTATAAAATTATTTCTTTATAATCAAATTTATATTTGTAAACTACCTCACTGATATTTCCTTGCAGTTTGAGAGCACGCTGGCCTGTGACCAGCCTGTTGTGGGACTTATGTCAGAGAAGCAGTAATTGTACAGAGATCCTTTTATGGACCCAGATATAGGCTGGCAGGATTAGAGCCCTTATGTTCCCTCTCATACAAGTGGGAACTCATGGTCTCTTAGGATGCCCCTCTGACAGCCCTGGGGTGATGCAGCAATGTCATGTTTACATTTTTTCACCCTGTTTGTGGACTATCAGAGAGATGGAGAATGTATCAGCTTCAGAAATCACTCTGGCAGCACAAAAGGACTGAATTCTGTTTTATCCATTAAGAGGCAACATTAATATAAGAATTAAACAATTAAAATTCATAGTTTAAATTCAAAGCTTTCTCTTAAATAAATTAGCAAAAGCCCAGAACATTTTTATTTTATCGTGCAATTATTCATAAATAAGTTCTGAAACTTCATATGCGGGCATAAATTTTTTTATGTGCATGATGCATTTTGAAGTTCTGATCTATATAGTTTGGAAAAAAAATGTGAACAGAACCTAAACAAATCCTGTTTGGTCCAGTCCCATCAGTATGTGGCATGATCTGAAGGGGCGTTTTTCAAAAAGATGAAGCAGACAAGGAGAGATGTTCCAATATGTGTGAAAGGAAGGCTGTGATCTGCAAATGTACACAAACCTCACAGTTGTTACAGTTGCCCAGCACGGGGACTAGGCAATAATGACCTAACTGCTTAGCAGAGGTGTTGAAGAGTTTAACGAGCAGCAGACATCTGGCCAGAAAGTTATGCTATTAAAAAATAATCAAGAAGTGGAACACTTGATGGTGAGTTTGGATCAGAAGGCAGTGAAGAAGTTTTTTAACCCATGCACTAAGTTGGGAACACCCTTTAATGCTGAGTTACTGAATGAACTCCATCTTAAATTACTTATCTTTATGGATCTTTCCATTCTACCTCTACTGCCCCAGAAACCTGTCACACTGAGCACACCTCTGTCTTTAGATAAAAAGGCTTTTTCAGCTCAGCAAGCTGTGGTTGGTTGAGATAATGCAAGGTTTTGATAGCAGTAAAATAGCCTTAGCACAAATGAAAGAGACTTCTGCCAAGAATCTTCATCAAATGTTAGTACCTGTCACAAATTTTCCACCAAGTGCAATACTTTCAAGAAGACCACTTTAGAATTAAGAGGAACTGGATGCAGGTTAAAACAGAATTGTCTCTTCGCAGTGTGGGTCTGCCTAGAGATAAAAGATTGGAATCAGAAATCCATACTCTACCAACAGCTATCTTAAAACAGCTTCTCTTTAAGATGGTGCTAAAATGCTGCCAAGAGCTATTTATCCTGGTGATCTGAGTGTTCTTAAATTAATATCAAGAGCTCTAAGGATCTGAAACATGGCATGTGCTGTTACAGGATTGAGGGGCAGATGAAGCTCCTGTGATGAAGTCTAGTTCTTTTTTCTTTGTCTGTCTGTGGGTCTGTAACAGTTTTCCAAAACCTTTTAAGACATCTCAAGAAGCTAATTCAAGATTCTGAAAATGCTGGCTCAGTCACTGCTTTCTGAAGTATTTAGTGCTTGAAAAGGGCGAAGGTGTTTCGGGGGTGAGTGTTCTCACCTTGGTAAGCCAGTCCCTCTGCCAAGGGCCAGAGTCAGTATCTGCTGATGACTTTCTGAGACTCCAGTAAAAGTGCTGCACCTTTTGATCAAGAGTTTCAATCAATTTTAATTGCTGAAGAAGGCAGTTTGTAAGCCCAGCTAGGAACCATATCTCAAATCAATTTTAGAACTTTGGTGTGAAAAGAGGAATTTTAACCTGATGGTCTTCTAAGATGATAAAGGTTGATTTAATCATTGCACAAATGTATTCAAACATCAAATTACAATCAATCATTAGTTCATGGATTTTTATACTTCAGTATATTTCCATGGATACATGGAAGTATACTGAAGATGAATGCCTTTTAATGGCAAGTGCTTAGACCCATTACCATAGGAGAATATCTTTACAGATCAGTAAATTATATGTGTGATTAGTTCTTCTTCCTGTCTATGCCAAATAATGAATTGATTTTATGATTTAACCTTGGATGTATAAGAATTCCCTGACGGAGTGCATGTACAAAGGGGAAAACAAAGCAGCAACTCAGCCTGGCAGGTGCTTTGGTAGTTCTTGTGCAATACATTCTCACAGCCTGGCAGTAAACAGAAGGCATACAGGTGGAATTGCATCAAGTCAGATGAATCAAAAGAAAAAACTCTGTTTTTTTTTTTTTTAATGTATGAATATATGTTAATATATATTTATCACTGCTGGGAACAGAATTTTCAGTTCCCCTGTTATTGCATGATCTATATACTTTAAAAAGACTTAGAGTCCAGAAGGAGTTTATGCCACATATATGGGATCAAAAAATTCTAACCAAACTTATCTATAAGAGCAGTTGTCTGCAATTTGTTCACCTCCATTTTCTGAGGTTGAAGTCTAAACTGACTAGTCATACATGTCTTGAGGAAGTAGAATTGCATCTTGCTTCTCCCTGGGTTTATAGAGTTCAAAAGGTTGATTATATGTTTTCAATAGCAATTTTCCAGGCCAGTAGTTTACTGTATCAATTACTGGGTGCTGGGAGATGTGCAAAAGTTTCTCTTTCACAAATACACAGCAGATATGATATCATAATATAGCAATTTCAGAACTACCTTGGGGTTTTTTCTTCCTTCATTTTCTGTTTTTCAGGCTTCCATACCAAGCATCTGGGCTGTTACATCAGATATACCTATCATTAATTTGACTTTTCCTATATAAGCAATAAAGCAGTGAGCATACACAGTGTTTAGAGTACTTAAAAGTGTACATTAAAGTGAAATTATTGTCAATGGTAAATTACTTAAAACAGAGAAGATAATTTAGAATTCTATGGAAATAGTTTTTCTCTGAGACAAATCTATAAGGCTGAAGGGAAAGGAAGCAAGTGAAGATGCTCAGACCTAAAATGGCAGAAATGCAGCATATAGGAGCATAGGACTTAAATCCTCTGATCCAATTCTCCACAGGAACTGTGCAAAATGGCTTTAGCTCTAAAGAGTGCACATAATACCTGCTCCAGCTCTTGCCATACACTGCAGCCCACAAAGCCACCTTCCAAGACTGCAACAAACCAAAATTTTTGAGAAAAAGACCAAAAACCAAACTGTGAGTCACAGGAGAACAGCCTAAAAACTTATGTTCTGCTCCTGGAGTGGTTGGGGGAAAGCTAAATAAAACTACAGATGATCCTAAGATTATGACTGTCCACCAAAGCAAAAGCCCCTTTTCTGGAGTATGAGGTGATTAAATGGATATGTAAATAAAGTGCCAATGTGAAATAACGAAGGACAATTATTTTTCTTTACAAAGGACACTCTGCTATTCATCAATCTGAAGAGACAGGAAACCTTAATTCTAAAGAAAGCAGGGAAAGAACTAGCAAAACAATTTGATGTCTTTGTGTCACCCTCAACTTCTTTCTACATCAATTATCTACAAGTAGATTGAATCTAAATCTTGCTGCTTGTTCTGCATAACTACCATAAGATAACAAAGAAAAGTTCAGTCCTCAGACCTTTCTCATCTCAGATCCTGTAGCTTACTCTTTATCTTGATTAATCTTGTTTAACAACCCTCTCTCTTTAGCTCTTCAGAATGCTACATGTGTATAGTGAGTGATAATGAAAAGAAATACAGCATTTGCTTTTGTAATATATGCTATAATTTACATGAACTTGTCATTATCTGAGCATAAAGGATGTGTAGAAAAGTTTGTGCTGTTCTATCTGTCCTTTACTGAGTAACTAAGAGTGCACTGATACAGATGTATTGTAGACAGATATTATCCAAGTCCTGACAAAGAACCAAAATTATTCATCTAATCTATCATCATGGCCATCTTGAATACTAACTAGAGCACTTCTTGATTGGAATTGTCAAAAAACACTTCCACTGCTCTCCTGCCAGGGAACAGCTTTTCAGGCAGATACTCTTTCCTATGAACTACAAATCCCTCCTGCTTCAGTTTGCATTTTTTGGGCCATGAAAAATCGTAGCAGTATAAATGTGTCTGTCTTTTCTTCCCTCCATTCTCTGTTGAATTTATTTTTATAGAAAAGTCTTTCATGACTTTGTTAACATACTTTCCTTGGCAGTATAATTCTTAAAGCTGACTTTTTTTTTTTTAAATACGTACAATTCTGTCTCTCACTTCTGCCTGTGGGATAGAGAGTGGAAGACCTAATGCTGTTCTTGGCAGTTAGAGTTTTGATTTCACTGACTTCAAAGGAGTTTATTCTTACTTATACTGTGGATATAATAGCAGACTTAGGCTTTATAATAGACAGTAATGTGGTGTTGTTACATAGCTTAAGTTAGTTCTGCTGTAGGATGTGTGTGTAAGTTCCCACTGACATTGCACACACCATGAACATCTGGGGGGGGGGGAAGAGTCTGACCCTGAACTGGAGAAATGATTCACAGTAGCACAGCTTCTTTATGGGAAATTTTATCACACCCCAGGGTATGGAGCTTGTCATTTGGGAGCTGTGTGCTTTGTAACCTCAGCGAGACACAAAAATTTATAAACTTGGCAAACGCTTCCAGTATTTCTGCCAACTCTTCTTCATTATTCAGGGGGCAGGATCTGGTGCATATTTCAGTAGTACTGGCCAAGTGATCTACTTGGGGTTCAATTAGTTGGTCTTAAATTCCTGTAGTCCTGCTCTAGTCCCTGGTGATAACTCAATTTTTAATACAGTGTTTTGTTTCTATATTAGATTGGAATAAGTTAGTGCTCAAGTTGTAGTACTGATTGTGAAAATGCTTTAAGTGTGAAACTTTCTGATTCTTGTGTATTTTGAAGGTTATGAAGGTAAAAGCTGAGGAATCATATAGGTTTATAATTTGTCACATTTGGGACAATTTCTGAGTGACTTTGCAACTGTCCAGAAATCAGGAATACTAAATTAAACCAAAATTGAGGTCCCTCCTAAAGGTCACAGGTATACTGGACCAGAACATCTCAACAGAAAAGCTGTATTTTACCATAGATAAAGAATGTATTTCTTCCCTAAGTTCACATCAGAAGTTTTTCAAAACTCATAGCTGAAATTTTTGGAAAGCAAAGTCTGAGGCAAATACCCAGAGTGGAAAACTTCAGCCTACCAAACTGCATAACCTGGGGTCATACACTGAGATGACTCAGTCTGCTTAAAGTCTATGTAGCACTACCACCTCTATCCAAAGTCAATACAAACATTATCCCTGTTCTATAAATTAAACCTGCTGTGTTTACACATATACTTTTAATAACATAGCTAAAAGTTTGAACTTCTGCTCTAGAAAACCTATAATTTTGGGATGATGGTCCAAGGTGTCATATGTCAGCTTCAGGAGATGCTTTCCCATCAAAGACATTTGGGCTCATTTGCCAGCAGTTTGGACAGTTATGCTGGCAGCTTGGATTTCCCTCTGGGTCATTAGTGTGGACAGGTTGCTAATAAGGTTTCTGGGGTGTGTTATTCTCCTGACACCATTTTTAACTTATTTTGCTCTCTGAGGAACAAATGCATTTTAGTTCTGCTCGTGTATAAGCCCTTGCATAAATTCATTGACAAGATTTCTTTGCAGCTCTTCTCCTTGATTCTAAAAGCGCGATTGCTCTTGTTGCGAGTTATGTTTTCAGAATACTAAATACGTTTGGGATAACACACACCTTTCAAAGTATCCCAAGATCTATTTTTCTTTGAATTTGAAGAAACAAGACAGAACTTTTAATTTATAATTGTGCATTCTTAGGTACAAGACTTTCCCAGTGATAATTTCTGCTAAAGTGTGTAAATCCTCAGTGCATACTATGTTGAATTTACTTTGACTAATGAATACACATCACACTAGTTTTTATTCTATGACTGTCCATAATTTGGGGGTTGTTTGTTTTTTTGTTTTTTTTTTTTTTTTTACCACTTTCAGTCTTTTTATTTAATCTTATTTTTAAATCCATGTGTGCTGAGAAGTCAAGTCCTGGCAATGACATAATGGTGTCTTGACACCTTGTGAGAGCTTTAAGATGTAGAACGTGGTGCCAACCAACATCCCCCTGTGGATTAGAATAATGCTGTTCTGCCTATGGTGCTTTACTGTAACACCTTTTTATGGTCTATGCAATTCTTGTAAGGGTTTAAAAATACCAGTTAAATATTCATGACAAAATTCTGATGTTGCTTTAAATAGATAAATCAATAAGACCAATGTTACTGTCCTCTGGAAATGTTTCAGTTCAGCAGAGGTGTGATTTTCTTTTTCTCTGTGAATGACCATGCATGAGTGATGCCAGACATAACCCTGACTTGGAAAAGGGGGACAGTGGCACAAGGCACTCTGAGGCACTGGGAGGACGGACACAGCAGCACGATGGGCAGGGTGGCACTTCCACAGTGTCTCACCGTGCCCTGTGCACGGAGCAGCCACTGCAGCTCGTGGCTCGTGTCAGTTCCCCATTTCCCCCCACCTCAACATCATCCTCGCTTTTATTACAATTTACAGTGATGATAATTTACAGTTTTATGAAGGCTTTGAGTTGCTGTTGCTGCCCCAAGAGGGAGAGGGGTCCACTGATCCCTTTCTTTGAGCAGTGGAGTTGAGCAGGTGCAGGGGGACCTGGCATGGTGGGCTGAACCCAGTTTGTACCAAGCAGGCCAGAAGATAAATTCACGGTGCTTGATCTGAGTACCCCTTTGATACATTCCTGGTATGTGTCTATGGTTCATGTGTACTCATGAAAGCTGGCTTTGATGGTAATTGGATAATTTCCACTTGAATTTTGGAGTAGTTGTTTAAAGGTGCTGCTCAGCTCCGTGCAAACAGAACACAACATTGCTATTCCACGTTCAGTCGCTGTGTGAGAGATTTACTGCTGGGCTCTCTCTAGTACATGAAAAAAAAACTTGATGAAAAATAATTTCTCATTTTCAGAGGGGTGCTTCTTGGTCTAGTTAGGGCATGAATAATTATGTTGTCTGAAAAAAATACCACTAGGCAATGCAGCTGGTTGCAAGAAAGACCTGTGATGACTGCTGGTTGGTGCATAGGAACCTGCACTGGGAGATGTGCTTTTGCACTGGGCCTGCTCTTATAGCCTGGGATTATTCTATTCTTCAAGGCCAGAGAAAGAACTTGTTAAAAAAATTCCTGATAAAGTGTTTCGTTTGCTTTTTCTTTAGAAAATACCATTTCTCTGATATCAAAATGGTCTAAAAAAGAGGTGACTTTGATTTTTTTTTTTTTTTGGCTTTTAATAGCTTCAAGAAACTTTGACAAGTTCTGTGCTTGATTTGTAATTTTAAAATCTTACTACATATGCTGTGGCATAATTTACAATGTAAAGGAAGAGGGAAGCAACATCAGAATGAAGTATTTGGAGAGCTTTTATTTTATGAGGAAAGCAATTTGAAGATTTTAATTTTGTAAAAGTTTAATTTTATATCCCCAAGGTGGTTCATCTCAAAACTTTCTGTGCACCAGGAATTGCAGACTGTGACCAGCTCTAGCTGGAAGGCTCAGTTCTGGAGCCTTCATTTAAGCCATCTGGGATTCACAGAGGGAAGGGCAACCTATAAAATATCACTATATGAGGAGCATTAGCCTTGGAAAATTCAGTTTTCAGTAGAGGATTTTCACACTGTAAAATATTTGGATTTGATTGTTAAATTTTTAGCAGGAACTATAACATGCAGTCCCTGAGTGGAGCTGCCAAAGTGGGTCTGTAGGGTGTGTTGTGTTCCTTTCTGTGCCAGAAGGTGTGGGTTCAGCTCCCCTCCCCTACTCTGGGAGCTGCTTTCGAGGCAGTGTTTGGCAGCATTTGTTGCTTTGCTTTTCTGAATTTCTGTGAGTATGGGAGATGGCACTTAATCCTCAGTGCTTCCAGAGGAATGCAAACTGCTCTCAGAGACAACATTTCTTTTTGCTGCTTTTTTTACTGCCTTGATTTCAAGTCACTCGCTGGGAAAAGCAGGACAGCTTTTGTGTTCCTCTCTCTGAGTCTGAACCTGTTTTAGAAGATCAGATTAAAAAAAAACATGCCTAGAACTTGTGAATTTGCTATTTGAGTGTTCACACAATTAGAAGTCAGGTGATAGCTTCAAAAAGTGATATCCATAATTAAGACATGGTAAATGCTTCTGTTGCTGGACTTGAGATCTACAGACAAGGGAGAAATGGTTGGGGAGCAACTTGGCTGCAGTGACTGTGGGTTGACAGTTCAGGGTCCAGACACAGTGGGCAAAGGCAAACAGCAGGATTCTGGCCCATTAAGGGATTTTCTTGGAAGACAGAACCATGAGCATCCCTTATGGCTCAGCACCATGTCCAGCTAGTGAAGTGTGGAATTGGGAAGCCATTTTAGATTACAAAGACTTTTGTTAGGAAAATGTCCAATGCACTGATGACATTTGGTTGGAAAATGGAGTAATTAAGAAAATTTATCTATTTGCTAGTTCTTCAGAGACTCAAGGTATGGATAAGTGGCAGAGCTTTAAGTGTATTCAGATATTACTTTGAAATGCTGGCATTGCAAATCTCACTTGGCTGCCTTTATAATGACTTTATTTTTCATTACCGGAATTATGAAAAGGTTCTAATGCATGCATCTCTCAGGTCTTGAGTTCTAAGCAACTTGCAAGGAAAGAGGATATCTCTGTGCTCAGATAAAGCCACAATCTTATTAGAGTTGTCTAGAAATAGCTTATCTGCTATTCTTAACTACTAGCTGCAGAGAAGGTAAAAATAATTGTCCTGCTGTTGAAGGTGTCCATGATCTAATTGCCTGTTGTAATTTACTAGGGATACTATATCTATGTTAATCTGAGACTATATCCTACAAATACTACTTTTTCAGAAAGATAAAGGAAGATCTATAATATGTTTGACGAATTTCCCCTTTACATCTTTAGTTGCTGTTGTAGTTCATGTGGGGGGAAATCATGGCAAACAGAGGGAGGAAAAGCTACCCACAAAGTACTGTATTAGATTATGAATGCTTGTCTCAGATGAGATTAGGTCAAAAAAGATTGTTTAGGATAAAAATGAGACTGAACAAAACCCCAAGAAACAAAAGGCTGTGTCTTCTCATTGCGCTGTTGTCCCCTTGTAAGGTTGCACAGATTCTTCTCAAGACCCACATGGGTTCTGCTCAGGACTTACACAACTGTAGTGATGTTATCCTGGTGATGGTTGGTTGGGGCTGTTGTGTGACATCTCCAGGGTTTCATCACATTTGGCCTTGGCTTAGATGGTTGGATTTTTTTTTTTTAATTAACTGTTGTCGCTTGACTAACTTAAGTAGTGGCAAAAAGCCTGAACTTTTTTGTGAACCCCTCAGGAATACATACCTGGTGTACTCCCTGCTTGTGTGGCTGTCGTGGTTAGTTTTCCCTTATTTTCTATTTCCTGGACAGTTTATTGTTTACACCCACAGAGGGATTTTCTTAGACACCTTCCGTTTTCAGTGAAATGGAATGTTCAGTTCTATCACCTGCTTCAGCTTTGACCACGGATCATTATTGTTCAGGATTGTTTGGTTGATGTTGCTGGTATCTAAGGCTGTGAGGACACCACTTGTGCTTGTGAAAATACTGAAATCTCAAAAGTTAATGCTTCTCTTTCTTTGCTGTTACCTGGTTGAGGCAAACAGCAGTTGTGCCACTAACTCATTTAAAGTTTATATCAAAAGGTCCAACATATATAGTAAAAACTCTTGCTGCACATGTGTAGAAAAGTGGGTATAACTGAGCATGTGTTTCAGGCAGAGAGAAAACCAAAACTGCACATCTCTGAAGCTGCTCTGAAGCATTCCTTGCTAATGCTTGCTATGCTAGGATTTTCCCTGTTCTATAAAATTCCAGGCAGTTTTCTGGGAAGGCTTTTTGCAAGTCTCAAAATCCTGTGCATGTTTCTGATTTGGGTATTGCTTTCTTTTGTTCACCTGATTTTGTATGTGTTTTGGCCCTACCAGTATTCAGTAAGCACAGCTCCCTCTGTTTCCCAACTGTGCTCCCACTGTTCTCCGTGTGCTTCCTGGGAAACAGCACACAGAAGAGCTTCCATGCTTTTATGCCTACAGTGCTTTAAGTAATAATAATAATTTAGGAAAAAGAAATGCAAGTGTGGGTTTATATATTGCAAACATGCCTGTGAGAAACTCCACGTCTCCTCAAGGTACTTACTGGGAATAATTATATGGGCTCCAGTCCTGATTGCATAGTGTTTGTACCCATAAAAATAATTATTCCTGTGAGTCATCTCACTTTCATCATTGATGCTAAACCATTCCGATATAGCTAATTAGGGAAAAAAAGAGTTTGTTCTCGTATTCCCTGCACACAGGAGAACCTTTTTACAGATGTTTATTTTCCTTTGCATTTAGGGAAAAAATAGAACTTCTCAGGAAACTGGATACACATTAGATAATCTCGGGCTGATAGTTTTCTTCCAGCAGAATAGATAGAAATAATAGATGTTACAGTAAAGAATGATGCCCCACTTCATGCAGTTTTGAGTCATATTCAGCTCCATAAAAATGAAGGAATTAGTCCCACCCAGTTGTTTAAGAGCAAGGTATCTTTAAAATCATTGTCATTCAGCTTACAAACTCCCCTGCTGCAGAGTATTGCAGCATTTTGTTTTGCAGCGTCTTTCCTGTTTTAGCAAACAGCAGATAATTCTGGGGTAGTGTGGAATTTTAATTACTTTCTTGATCCATGATGACTTGCTGGTGTTGCCAAATAGCCTTAGGGGGTTATATTGCACAGTGGGGGCCATATATCACAGAGCTGAAAGTCTGAAGGAAAACTTCAAATTGTTTGGTCTCTTACCTGCTGGCTTGGAATTTTGTCCCCTCTTCTTGTGAATGGGTTCAGCTAGGTTTGAAATCAGTCTTCTCCTATTCAGGTCACATTCATCTTTTCTGTAAAAAAAGACCACTGGGATATATTGAAAAATTTATATGACTTAACTAGGATTAACCTGGATAAATCACTTTTCTCATTGTGATTTACCACTGAGATTTTAGTTGACTGTTTTATCATGTAAGTTATGATGGCTGCTTCTGTGCAGCCTGGTGTTTAATTCATTAACGTGGTTTGACTGTGACTGCTGTCTATAATCTGGAGTACTTGTCCAGGGCTGGAGAGTCCAGGGATGTGATGGACAGAAATCTTTGCAAATGCCTTGACAGCAAACACAGAGCTTTGGTATCCTCCTTAGAAATAGAAACAATCTTTTTTTTTGGCAACTGTCTCTTAGAATCATAGTGCTGTGATTTGTTGTTATTTATGGAAGAAAGTAATAGATTCCAGCTAGATATTTTTTATTGTCCTTCTGTTTGTTCAAAATGTCTGTATCACACAAAGGACTGCCTTTGTTAGCAGAAAAAAAGACCATTCCAAAGGTCTGTCTATGCTGAGAAACTTCTGATACGAATTTTTTCCTAAGCAAACCTAAATGAAACTTGGGAAGTAGGGCATTTTCAGTCTATTGCTTCAGCTCAGAATTATGAAAAGATTGATTTTTTTTATTTATTTTTTTCCTTCTTATTAACTGGAGCAGATTAAAATGAAACTGTTCCTGAATTTAACTTTGTCTAACTGTGTCATTTATGACTGATGTATTAGAGAAGGCACGATTTCCTGATTTCAATTCTAATACAAAGTATGTATGCAACTGGTTTTATCAGTTTAATAAACTGAACCATAATCTAAGATTATGATCCTGTAGTAAATGGAGAGACTTCAGACTTCTCGTAGTCCTTGAGAATTGATATGTAGATGCTAAAGGAAGGAATCATTGCCAACATGAGTTAGAAAGGACAGGACTAATCCTACTGTTTCTTTGTGAATTTGGGGGCACAAAGGTGAGATCTGGTATTGTATCCAGTATGAAAATGACATTTTCATTGTCCTGCCTCCCTGCTTGCCATGATCAGATGGAAAGACTTTCCTCTTGTGAATAAGTTCCCTGAATCCAATCAAAGTGTATCAGCCACTGAAACATGTACATTTTAGTTATCAGAACACTTGGGAACACTTTACAGCAATACTCACAACAGTCCCTGCAGTCTTGCTGTCCATTTGAAAGTGTTTCCAGGGTAACATATACTTTTCAACTGAATTGCTAGGTTAGAAGAGTTAGGGAATTTCTGTTCCAACAACAAACCAAAAAAATTAATGGTGGAGGAAATATGGCACTTTGAAAACATGAAAATAAACATCCTGCAGGCTCTGGATATGAAATTGTTGAGAGCAGTTTATGAAAGCATCTTTGTCACTGAAGAAGTAAAGCCTAATAATTTTTAATAAGCCTATAAATCTCCCTTATGAAATGCAGCTACTGTAAACACTTCTTCCATATTTTTCCAAGCATTTATGCAGTGTTGTTAAAGAGACACGATTGCCAGAGCTAACCCTTGCCTGCTGAAGGAGTTGGCAGCTTCCTGGGGAGTGTCTGGAGAGAGTGAGAGAGGACAGGGCGGGAGAAGAAAAGTAAACTCCCAAATGGAACCGAAAGACAGATATTTTAATGAAAACTATACACAGTCATGCAGTTATATATGCCGGTTTGTGACTCCACCTGAAGAACTGGGAGAGCTGAGGGCAGAAGGGACAGATGTATCAGATCAGCTTCTAGAGGAATTCTGAAACCACTGGTTCTCTGAGCAGACCCAGCCCCTACCTCCCAAAATGTTTCATGAAGCCAAGTGATGAACGAGGGAGCTACACACACAAACAGGACTGTTCCCACTGTTCCCTCCAACTGTCCCCACAAATAGAAGTATTGCTGGAAAATCAACGTGTCACTGCTCCCAAGGGATGCAGAAGTGCTGAGGCTGGAGAGCTGTGCTGAGCCCTGGTAAGACCCTCCCTGTGCAAGGGTGGAGGAGAGAGGCCAGTACTGTGGTGCTTGGTGACTGGTCTGACTGCCGTTCACAGGGGGTGCAGTTGCTGTAACAGTGAGATTTGGTAGGAGATGCAAATCAAGACAATGGACTAAATAGATTGGTAAACCCAGGCTAAGGTTTTTTTTATATATACAACCTGATCCTGAGAATCTGATTAGTCTAGAGGTGCAGCACAATGGTAACATTCCTTCCACTCATTCACCGCCTGCTGCCTAGCCCGAGTCCAGCTGAGTCTCTCAGAAATGCCTGCTGAGCCCGTGAGAGAAATGTTGCTAAACACAGGGCTGAGTGCAGAATCTGTTCTTTCCTTCCTTAGAGATCAAATAGGTCTCGCGTTTTGGGAACTGGGAAGTCCTAGCTTCTGTTTTGAGAACTAGGACTGGGTACCATATTGCTGTTGCTCTTTATTTTGTCCTGTCCTATTGGTCTGTCTTTGCCTGGACAAAGGATTGTGGTACTTAGCAGAAGTGTTAATTTTCTTGTGATCCTGTTCTTATGTAGTGTGGAGTGAGGGATGGGAAAAGAGGCTTTCTGGGGAAGTCTCATGGAACTGCAAACACAGCTACCTGTGAGTCCTGCAGGCTCTGTGCTACTGAAATGGGATTGGGAACTCCACATGGTTTCTCATCATTCAAACTGTGGCCACATCCAGCCCTGGCTTAGACAAATTCCTATATTACCTAAGTTGTAGTATTCCCATAAAACAGGACTTGAGTATGAGAAATCTCTGGAATGAGGTATATAAGAGATGTGTAGCAGAGTGATGTACTAGGGAACTTTCTGTGAGTGCCTCGTGTCTTTGGGGGGCATTCGGAGGCCAGAACAAAATTCTCAACTTCCTTATAATGAGAAGATTTACAGCCTGGTTCTCTACTATGATTCCCCTTTCAGGCTTAGATTGGTGGATGTAATAATCTTGATTCACTAAAGACATGAATTACATAAAATATGACAGCCTTCAGCCCCAGCAGGATGCATTGTCTCCCAGGGATGCATGTTCTGAATATTTTCAGGTAATGATCAAATGGATATACCTGTCATAAGTGAGTCACTTTTCTTTATGCCTGCAGAAGGAGTTAGTGCATGTTGCAGTGCCTGGATTACTCTGTGCTATTTATATTTCAAGGTCTTGGAATTGGATAGAAAACAAGGAACAGAGCAGTTTAAAGAATTAATTTCTAGTTTGGGGTTCTTTTTTTTAAAAATATACTTCTGTAAAAATGGTAGACCAGGCCTTACAGACTGCAATGCAAATCCTATACCTTGGAATTCTTTTTATTACATTTGAAATGTGAGACTAGGAAAAAATAATTTACTCAAGATGCCGTATTGCTTTCTACAAAGCACACACGAAGGAGTCATTTCAACCACCCTTCAAATATAGCTGTCCCATGTGGGAAGCACAAAAGCAAACCAGAAAATTTGCCCACATTATATAATGTGGTTTGAGACAGATTTTGAAAGA
The DNA here is from genome assembly GCF_025592945.1 of Manacus candei. Classification (NCBI taxonomy): domain Eukaryota; kingdom Metazoa; phylum Chordata; class Aves; order Passeriformes; family Pipridae; genus Manacus; species Manacus candei. The sequence continues at coordinate 7,426,701 of NW_026138113.1, forward strand.
CTAGCATTAAGCAGGGATATACATCTGAAGTTGCATATTAAGGTACTGCTTTGGAAAAATTCCTTGATGGAAGGACAAGGCCTTGGCTTGAGAGCCTCAGTGAAGGTCCTTGACTTTGGGGTGAATTTACCTCTCTCTCTTGGGGTCTTAGCAGTGCCTGCATCTGTTTATAGAATAGAACCACCATTATTTTAATGCTTGTTTGAAAGACATTCTGAACAGAGGACTAAGAGTATCTATCACTTTCTGAGTATCTGTAAACAATCTCATGATTTGCATTAAGATAAAGTTGTAGAGTAGCACCATGTGTGGCTTTCTGGGAGAGTGGCTGCCAAACCAGTTAATCAGATCTACTGGATGAGACCCAGCTGTGAAAGGTGAAGATTTGCTCTATTTTTCCTAAATGTGCTTTAGGCTTTTCTTGCCAGACACATTTTGGAGAGAGAACTGTGAATTGATGGTGATGGTGGTGGTGTGTGTGAACTGCGCAGACCCACACCGGAGAAAAATGACATCAGCTGTATAAACATGTTTTATGTGCTTTCCAACCCACACATAATGCTGCTTTTGGAACGAAACACAAGAAATGCAGGGCAGACCCCGGGTGTCTTAAATGTTAACAGATTGTTTTTCAGGCAATAAATGATCCAAGGTGAAGCCTGGGTAAACATATAAAAATAACAGATTGTTTAAGCTGGTTTTTCTGGGTGAAAAATATAGCAAGATTCCAGTTTTTTATACATATATATGTATAACTTTGTAATGAAATTAGTCCACTCTAAAACTCTCCACATCCTGACATGTTGCAGCAATTTGAAATAAATGATGTAAATAATATTGCTTTTGCAAGCAGGAGGGAAACTCTGGCCCTATCCTAAGGCAATGACATTTTTTCACCCAAGAGCTTTGTCTTTTCTGAAGGCTGCATTACTGACTATTTAGAATTAAATGCTGCAACCGGAACTGCAGTTTTTAAGGACTTTCCTATATGATCTTTAAAATCATACCCAGGATCAGAAAATTTGTATAATTAAGTGTATATAAAAAGTAGTCTAAGCTAAGCTTAGCAAAAAAAGTAATGAAGCTCAAATAAAATAAAAAAAAAATTAAAGTCTTCAGTTCTTCAAAACACATTTAATCTTCCACATTTTTGTTAGTCACTCAACTCTGCTTAAGCCACTGCCAAGATTATTTCTCTCTTATTTAGAGTGTGAATTTCATATCAAGCTCAGTTATTCTCTGTTGTAGTTTTGGTTGGCCTTCGGGATACAGTGAAAACGTTGCATCCTTCTGGTGGAAAAGCAAGCTGCATCTGTATTTGATTTGCCAGGACACGTGCTTTTTTAAATTAAATAAACATGTTTTTCCGATGCAAAGGGAGAGGAATCTCAACCCAGAATTTCAGAAAATTCTGAATCAAGCAGGAAGTAATTCCGTCGTTGAGTTTTCCCCCGGAGCAGTTCTCTGGCAGTTGTACCGAGCGAGCGGTGCCGCTCGGCTGCGGATGCAGGCAGGGGGAGCCTGAGCATCACAGTCCAGCTCAGAGCTCCTCGTTCCCAGGGCGCTGCATGAGGTGGAGCGTGGGGCTGCTCCTGTTACCAGAGCGTCACACAAGTACCGATCAGGTACAGCTTTCACCCCGTTCCTCAGTGTTGCACTGCTTGTATTTCTCTAAAAGCTGTAAGGAGTGTAAAAAAGAAGCCAATCCTCGAAGGATGAGCCATCGAGGTGGGACTGTCTGGGCTCATCACAGGCTGGAAGCAGGCGGTGCTCCAGCTCCCCACGTGGTGGGCATCCAGCCCGTCCGCTGGAGCTGCAGCATCGTGTGTGTGTTTGATAAAGTATAGTTATGGATTCAGAATACCTTCTTTTTCCCTTAAAACAGGGCCAGGAGTTGGACTCGATGACCCTTGGGGGTCCCTTCCAAATTGGCATATTCTGTGGTAATTGTCCTATTTTATAACATCACCCAGCTACACATCTGCCACTCTCAGCCCAATGACAGCACCTATCACGTTTCAAACAATGTGTTTGGGGTGTACATGTGGAGTGAGAGGCTTTCTCTGGATTTCATCCTGCCAGTGTGCGTTTGTAAGCGACAGGAAGCAAACCCAGGGATTTGGGTGAGCTGGAGGCACAGTGACAGAGCAAGTGTGGGGAGCATGAACCCCAGGGAGGGAATACTTGGATGAGAAACTCTGGTAGTGCCATGGAGAAGGACATGGGCTTCAGAGCTGGGCATCTATTGCCTCCATAGCTAAACAGTAGTTAATTATGGAAGTATTTGGCAACATCACAGCTCCTCTTCCAAATGGAAGCAATCTCTGAATTTCTTTTTCCCCAGTGGCCCAAAAGGCACAATGCAAGCAAAACCTCTTTCAGGCACTTTGGCTAACATCACAGTTGCCAGGCTTCTTTATTGTAATAATTTATGCTGCAATGTAATTCCTAAAGTAACAGTAATAATAATTCAGATGGTGACAGACCCTTAATTAAAATCACTATAGAAGACTTCAGCTTTTAGCTGCTTCACCCTTCGTATTATCAATACATATTGAGTGCAACAGTTTGGTAAAATGGAGTTAAAACAGCCTGGTGGCAGCTCTGAGAGCTGAGCACACTCTAGATCTCTCCAGGTACAGAGCTAACCAGGGAAAGGGTGAGCATTTCTATCGAGGTTTTAACCTTGATTTTACTGATTTAAAGGACATTTTCAATGTATGGGAACAGCTAAATAACCAAGAAAAATCGCAGTAAAGAATTGTGTGATCTACACCTGGAAGATTTTCTAGATCAGCACTGAACATAATGTAGGAACATTGAGCAGAAGGGGAAACTGGCAAGTGTGAAAAACTTTAGAGGGACTGCAGCTGGATCTTAGCCAAAGTCATAATAGTAACCAACACAATTCAACTCCAGACTTTCTTCTGGGAGGGGTGTGAACCCTTATTTAACTGCAGAGCATTTCATTCCTTTCTAGGGCACAGTGATAAAAAGGATGGAATGGATGATTAGCTTGACTGCCGTGGCAATTCCCATTTGCCCTGCGTAAATCAGGAATTGAAGCAGTTGTGAGCCATTTCAGTCCACTGATGTAACAAGTTCCTTGTGATTTATTTTACTCTGAAATTCATTTCAGACACAAGTAGACTGATAAGCAGATGATGATAAATAATTGAGTTAATCCAAGAAAGCTCCAGGGCTGCATCTATCACAGTAGGTGTAAAAACAAATGCATGCAAATTCCTTCCTATATCAGAGTGGATTATGTAATTATTTCAACTTTCTGAGGCATCCGTTTGCTTAGGTCTTAGGTGGGATTTCTTGTTGTAGGAAAGAATCACTTTCATTAACTTCTTAAACTGAGACTGGAAGAAATGTAGCACAAAGTGTGTTATATAAGAATATACACCATTAGTTAGAGGAGTCATTGTTTAAACTGATGGAAATACTGAGTAAGAGAGATGTTTTCTCGAGCATGTCAAAATATAGACTTTGTTATAATCCAAGTGTGCACATTAACTTAGATGAAAGATGCCCAGTGTAGCCTTGTCTTCAATTCATTATAATGATATTCTCATATTAAAAAAAAAAAAAAAGCTTATTTGCTGTTCCATAGGTGAGTCAACCAAGGTAAAAATAAAAGCGAAGTTGAGAAGGAAGGATCTTTTCACCCCTGTATTTTCCCTTTTTAGAAAGAGTTTCAATATACACTTTTAATAGAAAATTTGAAGAGCAGAATATCTTCTGGTGCTAGAGATCCATTAATGACATGTTTGAGGTCTTCTCCAAACAGGAAAAATTTTGTTCATCACTCTGGTGCTCGTGTTGTTCATTAATTATGGCAAAGATAACAGGAAAATGTAAATAAAGTTCTTTGATCTTCAAAGATATCAGGAGGATCTCTCCCCTCATATGTGAGTCTACATCTGTACATGTAATTTAAGTTCCCCCGGGATTTAGGAAAAAAAACATGTGTTAAGGTACCATTTTTCTGTGAAATGAGAATCCCAAGAATCCCAATTTTTCACAAACCTCTACTGCAGTAACTAAGAATTAGGATGGTGCTATATGCAGTTCAGATTCTGATATCTTTGCACCCTTCATGGTACTTAAGGTGTTTTCCTCAGATACCTATGTTGTAAGAGAGAAGTAAACCTAGATGTGCAAGACCATTTTTTTGGAATTTAGGCTGCTATGAAGTGTTTCTAGGTAGCTTTGAGCTCACTGATATGCAAACAGGCAAAGTTCTTTCTCAGTCTGACATCAGAGCCAACAGTAGATCAAAAATGTTTAATGAAAAACTCATAGGTAAAGCCATTAAAAATGCAACAAAGTGGTCAGTGTCTGGCAAAGTTAAAGGATAGATAATAACATTCATATGCTAATGCAAAGCTGTTTACTTGAGGGAAATATAAACCTATCAAATTGTCTGAAGTTGCCATTAAAGTTCATGAATTCTTCTCTGAGATGAGAGGCATTCCTATTTGAATGTAGATAAATATTCATGGGAAGACTTCATTTGGGAGGAGAAATTTGCTATTAATAACATTATATCTGTCCACGATATAACAGGCTGATACTTGTGTGTTGCAATAAAGGTGATTTGCACTGTGTGAAAAAAGTGAATATTCACAGCTGTCTTTAAAGTCTCTGTACAGTATCACCTAGAGAAATAGCTGCCTCGGGTTTTTTGGTGGTTTGTTTTGGGGTTTTTTTTTGTTGGTTTTGTTGTTGTTGGGTTTTTGTTTGTTTTGCTTCCTTGGTTGGAAGCATGGGTGTTCTACTGTTCTTTTGCCTCTTTCAGGGTTAAGGCTAGAGTGGATTTCGTCTCAGTTTCTTGAAGGAAAATGCAAGTTTTCACTAAACAGATACATTTGTCTGATACTTCAGGGTTTATAGGAAAACTGCACTGAAAGCTTTTGTCTGGATCAAGTCAATGATATCTCATGTGAGGGGAGTAGCAAGTAAAAGGGAACACATGGACACACGAATCTGGTTGAGAGAAATTCTGGTTGGCTCATCTTAATTGTTGGTGTTTTTTACATTATATTTTTAAAATGGAACATCTCAGATAAATGTGGTCCAATCTTCTATTTACAAAGTACCTGTATAGCTGTTTAAATGTACAGTTGATAGCACTGCTCAATATTGCTGTTGATTAGGCAATCTGGAGGACAGTGAAGCCAGTGCAGCCTGCCTTCCTTAAGAATGTTTTATCCTGATTTTGATCCCTTGTGTGATTTCTGTGGTGTTTAAGGAGTAGAGTTCATCCCTGAACCATCTTTTTTTTGAGAAGTTTTTCAGAAGAGCTTGCTCATTTTTATTACTGGTTTTCATCAATTTATAGGATTGTAACAGCTTTCAGGTCTTTAGGACTATAAAACAGCTGAGAAATTGGTCAATAAACTCAAAAACTTTTGAGAATGTTAGTTGATATACAGACTGATGACTTAAGCTTTGGTTTCTTGGGGAAAACTATTGCTGTGCAACATTTAAAACAGGAATAAGTGGGGTTAAGAGTTGCTGGACCCTTAGGTCATGAGAGACACTTGTTAATAAGGAATCAATGAATGGGTGTTCTAGTGAATTAGTATCAAAATTAATCTTATTCAGCATTTTTACAGGTAATCATTAGGTAAATAAAAAATTTCCAATAATAAAATTTGTATTTGACCCAAGATGGAGGTACATATCAAGCACAGAGAATGCTGCTCACTGGTCAGGCTTTTGCACAGTCAAATTCAAAATTACATACCCAGGAAGAAGCACACAGTTTGATGTACTTACATTGATTCCTCACATCCAAGGATTTTGTTGCTCTGTGGGTTTCTAATCAGATACTGGGTAAATCCAGGAAGCATCTTGTTTTCTTTCTTAGGAACAATCTAGCCCTAAGTTTTTATCATAAATACACCATTACTAGACTACTATTGCACCAATATTATTTCCAAAGAACTGAAAAGAAATAAAAACACATATCTTGCAGGAGCAGATGAAAGATGCCCAATGGGTAAAAAAGGCTGATTTCATCTGGTCAGATATAGAATAAAGCTGAATTACTACTCTTGCAGTTGAATATTGTGGACAGATTTCACTGGATTCCCTCCAGACTTTTTGATGAGAAACTATACCATGGTGGCACGTGCTGGGGTTGTACTCTCAAAGGAGCAGCACAACAGAATTCACATTTGATGGTTCTGTAACAAAATCTACTAACCTTTAGCAGCCAATGTATTAAATGTTTTCTCTCATTCAGAGCCAAAATACTGAGTGGATGTTACAGATGGTGATGTGCATGTTTTTGGAAAGATGATGGCTGCCTCCAATCCTAGCTACAAATGGCTAACTAATTAAATATTGTACAGCAAGTTCTTGACTGTGATACAGTGGAAATTTAAAGAATTAACTTCGGTGGACATGAAATAATAGCTTTTAAGCACAGTATTTATTGCCAGAGGAAATTTAGCTCTACCTACAGAACAACCATAGAATCTGTGTAGCACGAGAGTTGCCTTCCTAGCAGCAGTTAAATGCTGAAGAGGAATTGTGTCTGATAACATCTGCCTGTGGAAAATCCTGAGACTCAGTCTGAAGGTGAAAATCTTGGTGGGTCTGTGCATGTGATTGTAAACTGCCAGCCCCTCTGCTTTGGCCAGGCAGGCTCTGTTATCAAGTCCGATTTTTCCGCAGGGAGTAACTAGTGGCAAAAAAGGGATGACTGTTCTTTGGGCAGGTGAAGTATCCAAAGAGAAGAGGCAAAGGTCAGAGGAATGATTTAAAAATTTCCTTGCTTAGCAATATATATTTAAAAAAAAAAATAAGGCGATCTAACCAAATCATCAGCCAGTGCCACAGGCCATAAGGTTAGGGTATAAACTGTCAATACTGACTGCTGCTAATGGAAATGCAGATTGCTGGAGCAACAAAGCTGAGGATGCACAGGCAAGACAAGTCCTATGAGGAGCTGCTGAGGGAGCAGGGGGTGTTTAGCCTGGATAAAAGGAGGCTCAGGGGAGACCTTATCATTCTACAACTCCCTGACAGGAGGTTGTAGGAAGGTGGGGGTCGGGCTCTTCTCCCAGGCAACAAGCCACAGGACAAGAGGGCACGGTCTTAAACTGCACCAGGGGAGGCTTAGATTGGACACTGGGGGGAATTTCTTCCCAGAAAGAGTGATTGGGCACTGGAATGTGCTGCCCAGGGAGGTGATGGAGTCACCATCCCTGGAGGTGTTTAAGGAAAGAGTGGGTGTGGCACTCAGGTCTCTGGTGTAGCAGAGGAGGTGGTGTTGGGTCAAAGGCTGGACTTGGTGATCTCAGAGGTCTTTTCCAACCGAGTTGATTCTGTGATGACATGGGACCAACAACAGTGACAGCAGTGGAAGAAGGGGGCACAGTGCTGGCCAGAAAGGGTCTGGGAAACAGGACTTGGTGTCACTGCCTTGTAAATACAGAAATTTGCAGAGGAAATACCAGCTTTATCACTTGCTTTTTCTCCTTGCTGAAACTGTCCGCTTTTTGGATCCCTGTCGAGCAGCAAAATAGCCTGGCAATAACAACAACGACTCCAACAGTAACCAAAGACCCCGTGCTGCAAGTTAATGTGCAGATCAACCAGCTGTGTGTGTTTTGGTAAGCAATGTAGAACCTGCTTTCTGAAACACTGCCTCATTCTGAGGGAGTGCATTGGGTTTTCACGTATCATTACAGACACTGAGGGCTTGTTTGCATTTGCTGAAAGAATATTTTATTACTCTGGTTGCTTTTCTTAATGAAAACAAATATTTTGAAGTGGTTAATTTACGAGGATAAATATTATTCAGCAGGTTCCTAAACTCCCCAAGGTAAATAATACAGACATGGTAAAGGCCAGCTCTGTTATATTAATAATTGATGTTTGGCTTCCTCCTAGCTCAACTGTAATCTATTCATCCTGCTTTGTAAAAGTGCAATTAGAGCTGAATTACAGTAATCAATAGAGCAGCAGCATTTAGAACTAAGGTACATAAATAGAGGGAAATTTTGCACACTGGAAGTTTTTTGAGGTATATTGCAAAAACTACCTTAGTTGGATGGAATTTTAAATGATCGCAAAGGAGATTAGATTTTAATTGATGTAGACGTTTTTGGAGGCTCTCTTTTTAACCAAAATCAGCTCCTAACAATTTGATTGAAATTATTTGCCTTCCTTTTACTTCTGTCATGTCTCCCAGTCAGCCCATATGCTCCTGATGTGACTGATGCAGCTCTCCTGTGCCTGTCCACACATCTGCACTGTTTGTGGGGGTGTGATGGGAAGCAGGTCCTTCATTTGGAAGACTGAGTGGCAAATTTGGGAGGCTGTAAAAATGAATAGTGTTAATGGGCAATTTGAAGAGGAACACAGGGAAACTCACGTGTGCTACAGCCAAAGGCAATAGAGTTGGGGAGGGGAGAGAAAATGCCCCCAAGATTCTGTAAGAGAGTTTTGGTTAATCACCCAAATGTATAAACTGTTTAGACAGAGAGAAGTGTTGATAATGCCCAGACTTTGGTGCAGAAAGAAGGGGAGGAAAGGCCAATAGAGGAGGAAAGGCCTTGGAAACACTGTGTTTCTGGTAATGAAAATAAAGCTGTTACTGTCCTGAGATGAGAGGGGCTGCTACAAGCCTGTGGCAGTGTCCTGTAAAGCTTGTATGTTGAAACTCACACTGAATTATTTAAATATCTCTGTGACTTAGGTAGACTGTGTGGTTTTTTGTGCCTTTGGGACTAATGGGGACTGGGCATTTCAAGTGAAACTGGATAATGTTCTCCATCCTCTATCTTTTCCTGCTTCCTTCCATGCCCATGTGTTAGTCTGCAATAGCCGTCCACAGTGTCCAGAAAAACCCTTCTGGGCCTCATGTCCTCTGCAGGGCTGGCAAAGCACTGCTTGAATGAGGTTTATTTCTGTGTTTCAGCATTTGATTGAGTTGAATCAGGTGCAAGCCTAATTCAAAGTTACAGTGTAATCTTCTCCCAATATTTCATTTACTCAAGATTAAGGACTCTCTGGAACCAAGCTGAGGGCTGACTCTGCTGCTGGGACTTGGCAAAGTCTGGCTTCTGTCCCCATTGCTGGACATTGGCAGCACAGGGCACTGGACACTCCTCTCCCTGCAGAGGAGCTCTCCAGGGGGACAGGCTGACAGTAGAGATTGAGATGCAGGGCATGACAAGCTGGATCCAGAGCTGCTGGGAGTCACTGGGAGACTGTAAATGTAAAAGGAAATACTAAGTGATTATTATTTCTAATAATCATAATCATATTCTCCTTCTCTAGATCATTGTAGTGTTTGAGGAGAAACTAAGTGCTTTCAGTTACTTGGGAAGTGTGCAATGGCTTAATAACGTATTCCCTGTTGTGACTTTTGGACTTTATGCAATGGCAATAAAAGGATAAAATGTGTTTAATTAAAAAGAGGCTGATCTTATTGAACAAATGTACCAAATAAATAACAACAAGTAGGACCATTAACATGTTGGTCTAATTGCTCGAGCACAATTTTTGTTTTACTATAGAAATTTAAAAACAAAATATCTGATAGTGTAATTAATTTTTATTAATTTAATTAGTCTTTATTTTCTTACTGGCAGTTGATTATTAAATAGGAGGTACCAACTAGATAGGAGAAAATGCTATTTGAATTGATATTGCAAGAGATGCTTTCTTGGCTAGAGCTTTGCACTTTTGAAAAATGAAATTAAATAATTAAACCTGTAAAGCAATCTATTTTCCTGGGAAGCATTAGCTGGGAGTGTGTAAGGCATGCATCACTCTGCATGTGAATTATGTTTTAATAATACCTCCATCTTCCTCATAAGGCACATTGTCTTCTAATGCACCCCTCTCCCATAACCCTGTCCTGACAGTTCTCATATGGTACTGATTGCTTTTGGTTAGTAGCATATCCTGTAATTATTTTCCTCTCCTATTAAGCTGTAATATACTTCACATTCCCTGTACATAGAAATGCACCTTCATATGGTAGTAAAATGTGTATTTTTTTTTTAATCAGCATAATGAAATGATCCCCCTCCACAATCTGGAGTAGCATAATGCTCATTGATTTACTGCTGTAGCTATTTATGTTTCCTTATCACAAAGGTGCTTCCAATGCATTAGTAAACCCCTTAAGTGCTTCTGGTAATAGGAAAAAGTACCTGGGTAGCTGTAAATGTAGGAAAGAGGGTTTATAAAACTGAGATCAGAAAATGCCCCTTATGGCAAGATCATGGTGTGCTCAGCCAGGCCATCCCCCAGCAAACCTGCTCCACAGGATGGCTGCTTGCAGGAGAGCTGAGTCTCTCTTTGGCCCTGGCCTGCTGCCCTTGGCAATGTTTCCCAAATGTAGGCAGCAGTGCCCTCATTTTCTCATTTTGTTTACCCAGCACTGAAATAATCTGTGTTAATGTGAAGAGGCGGGAGCTGGTAGGTATTAATACTACCCTGCAAGCTGAGAATTGGACACTGGAGCTGGGCATCAGTTTGAAGACATTTCCAGAGGCTGCATCAATTTAGGGTTAGGAAGTCTTTAAATGTTATAGCCTACCTGTTTACCTCCATGTATATACAATCTGGCAGGAAAGGAAGCAAGCAAATCAACAAACAAGTCACTCCTACAATAAAATTCTTCTTATTGAACTTGAGCATAGCACAGTATGCTACAGAAGAATGAATAAACTGATTATAATAACAGAAGCTGATTACATTCTGATGGGCAATAGCAGCAAATAGGCCTTATCTTGCACTGTGAAACATAAACTCATGGCCAAACAAATAAGTCTAGATTCCCAGAGAGTGCTTTTTCAGCAATCTATGGGCAATGACCCTCAAAATTGTGTATTCAAAAAAAATAATTATTTTCAGAAGTGCAGCCTTGGCCCTTAGTGCAGCTGAGAATAAGATATTTGTGTTGCTCAATTGCACATGCAACCTATCATCAAATTTGCATCCCATTGAGGAACGCTGGTGTTCACAATTGGATGCTGATCAGGACCCAGTCACACATTAGCATGTAGGCTTTCTGCTCTTGCTTTCACCATCTAGTCTTCCTTCTTCCTCTTCATTCAGATAAATAATGACTTTTTATAACTGAGATGAGAATTTTAAACCATTGCAAGTCGACCAAGGGCTTAACCCTTTGAGGACTTAACCTGCATAAGCTGCACTGGCACAGGTACTCCCCTCAGAGTGCACTCTGTCACTTCATTATGTGGAGGATGGAGAAGAAGCTGGGTTTGCTTTTCCACACAATCCCCCGATTTTGAACATGCTTGCACATTTTTCTAGCACTGGCAAAAAGAAGTATTTTCACAAATGATATTTGGATAGGGCTTTGAGCAACCTGATCTTACGGAAAGTGTCCCTCCCCGTGGCAGAGTGGTTGGAACTAGATATCTTTAAGATCCCTTTCAACCCAAACCATTTATGGTTTTATGGAATACGTGTTTATTTTTGTAGAAGTACAAATATATGTTTAAAAACTCAAGGTGATGTAATTTCTGAGCTCCCCATACACATTGTTTCAGTCTGAGTCAATTAAGCACTTGGGCAACTACTTCACCATCAGTCAACGGTAGATTATATAGAGTTGTTAGTTTAATGACTATTTGGATTTGGTAAGCTTTAGTTCTCTTGAATTTAAAAGAGTTTTAAGCCTTGGTTTAAAATTAAGCATTTTTTTTTCCTCAGAAGAGATTACGATCTATCATGATACTGACTATATTTCTCCTGAAAAAGCTTTAAAAGTTACCTTTTTGTGTATCCTGTTAAAAAGCATAAAATGTCTCTGCTCTATGCTAGGTTTTCCTAGAAACATTTCAGCTACAAAACTGCGTAATAATTAGTTTTCTATTTAAAAATGTGCTATTGGTATCCATATGACAGTTCAGCTTGGGTGTTCCTTCCCCAATTTGTAGTAAAAGCTGAAATATTGCCCTAAATGAAAAGATTGTTCTTCACTAGTAACTGAAGAACTGAAATAATTTATTCTAGCTGAGTATAATTTTCTTGAGAAGGTATAAAAAAATTGAAATAACTTGCAAGAATGTTTTACAACCCTTTCAGAAGAAAACATCAAGAGCACTAATTCCGACATTATGCTTGCATAAATCAGTGTAAAATGTTAGAATAGTGATGGATTTTTGTATCCTTTAAAAGTAATATAAAATATTGCCAAGAAGTGAAGTAAAATATGCATCCAACTGCATTGTTACAGCAATAGTAATAATTGCTGATGGCTGTCAAATGTACCTTTTGGCTCTAAAATCTCAAACCTTTCTCCTTGTTAGCAGCACTAGTAAATGTTTGTTGCTGGACTGTGAGCTTATTTCGTACCAGTAAAACTCATCAGAATCTCCCTCTTCCTAAAGATGCTGCATTAATTACTGCTCAGCAGTGCACACTTATCTTTCTAACCACATTCTTTAGTAGGTGGTGGTTTTGTTTCCCCAGTGATAAAGGCTGAGAGGAGCACTTGCAGGGTCAGTCAGTGGAAGAACTGCATGCAGTGTCTTAGGACTTCTAAAACTGGGAGCAGGGTCATGTAATGCTTTGATTAGGCTCTGTGGCTTAAAGCTGACCATTTTCTGAAACTCAAACTCAAAAGATGAGTTAAGCTGGTTTCCAACTAACTGTATTTTGCGTGGTGCAGTTTTGGAGCACAGCTTTACATTTACTTAAGGGGGGAAAAGAGGGAAGTGAGCTTGTGAAGTCTGAGGTGAAGGAACTCTGACTTGAGTGCTGAGTTTTGCTGTCTTGCCCTTGTGCAGCTGCATTTTTTTTACTGTTAGTTCCCCTTTGTCAAAACTCGTCATTATCCTTCAGGTTTTGTGTGTCAATTTGTTTACAACCAACTTCTTCCAAGAAAGTCTCCTCTGTCATTCATGCTTTAGGAAAACACAAGATACAAAATAATTATTAAAGATAACTTTATGTCTGATATGAACATGGAGTTACCAGTTTATTAAATACATCTTATTGTGTGTACCAGTAAATGCATAAATTTAAATATTTTGAGAGACACACAAATACATGGAGTTTAAAATGTAAAACTGCATGATAAAATTCTAGACAAGCAGTACATATTTATCACAAAGCAATTAAATATCTTGGTTTGTTTATTCCAAAATTAACTTGGCACATTAATTTCACATGAAAAGAGTGATTTAATGAAATCTTCAGAGAATTAGTATCTGCCCTTTGAATAAGTTATCTGAAATGCTATTTTATTATGCAAAGCTATGTAAAATAAATTGCATTCAAGCAGTGGTTCAGAAAGTAGCTTATCGTAACCTCGTGTTCATAAAGAAATGACATAAAAGATCTGGGGATCACTGCTTTGCTTTCAAGATGGGAAAAATTAGGCAGAAACAGTCTTTCACTTGAAAATAACTAATTTGACATGGAGATAATTATCTTGGTTCTTTGAAATGTGATTAACTCTAATTATAGCCAGAAAAAAAACCTACAGGGAACAATGAAAACAAAATCTAAATGTGAGTGTGACCTCTCACACGTGTGGTTCATGTGACAGCAGGTCACATTCTTTTCAAGAGGGTGGCAAACCTCCTGTGAAAATATGGAACTGTTCTCTGACTAGAAATTCCTATTTGCACACTCATTCACCCCTCAGTATGAGAGTCACATGGGCAATGCCTATGGCAAATGACTTCTCTAGCTGTGTGTGTTCAGGTGCATAGACAGACGTGGGCACATACACTACACACAAACTGCAGTTGGCACCCTGCTCAGTGTAAACCCAGGATGTTCTTGTTTTGACCATGGATAATCAAACTGCACTTAGAGCAAGATCAGTGCGTTGATTCCCGTAGGGGAATGCAGGAAGACAACCCAACAAACTCTTTACTGAACATTTTTCTTTTTGCCAAATAGTGAAAAATACTGTTCTCCCAATTCCATTTGGTAATTACTTTGAAATATGAGGTCTGATGGTATTACATAGCTAATGTTATCCTACTTGGATGGAAGTAGTCTTCAGTGTTTGGCTTCCTTTTACTAAACTTAATGAATTGCTCCCCTCACTACTGTTTTCTGACAGTGACATCCATAAGCAGATCCTGTATTGTGCTGGGTTTTGGTTTTGCTTTATTTTTTTAAGCATTTCCCAGTATTTGCCATAAAACAGATTTAAAACAGGGATCATTTTTTTCTCACATTTACCTGTGAGGTAACAGATGGATGCAAATGTACATGCAAAGAAGAGCAAACTAATGTGGATTATTTAGAACTCTCCTGCTGAAGGCAGTTCCTGGTCAGGGAGAGGAAGTTACAAGTCTGGCTGTCGTTATCCACTTACACAAAGCTCAGAAATGTGTGGCTTTCCATTTAAGCAAATGCTCTCATATTCTTGTTTTATGGAAAGCAGTAAATAGGATTATGGGTTTATAAGTTAGTGTGTTATACAAAGCTCTGTATCTTTTCCCGAAGGATCTGACCATTCTGACTGCTTGTTAAAGAATATTGGACAACAAATGGATTACTATTTGTTTGTGTTATTGTCAATTTAGCATTCCTCTCAGATGAGCTTTTGAACAGGCAGTGGTGTGCTTTTTGCTACATTTCAGCCTATTATCTCAAAATTGCACACTGAGATTGGCTTCCTTGAATAATTGCATTCTTTAGTTTGTTTTACCAGGATGGTTTATGTTTGGTGGGTGTTGTTGTTGTTTTCTCCAAGGCTTTCTTTGGTTTGTTTCATATGGCTTCTAGGCTCCCACCAACTTGGCTTGGGTCTGTGCTACAGTGCAACCTGCTGGAGCTAATGGGGAGCCAGAAAGCCTAAACCCTGGGAAGCAAATTACAGCTCCAGTGTTGGATTCAAGGCTCACAGCTTTGTGAGGATGAATACTCCAGTAATTGCAGCTTTAAAGCCAGTTTCCTGGGGGAACCTGGCTCTCTGGTATGGGTTTCTAGACATCTTGCACTCCCAGCTTGATATCTGACAACTTAGGAATGTTGGGTTCCCCAGAAGCTGAGCCCCCGTATCTTTAGGGATTTGTAAATGCTATACATTCATGTGTAGTTTCCCATGTTTCAATTGAAAACCCAGCAATAGGCCAAGGCTCCTGAAACAGGGTCTTGCCAGGTCTCCCCTTCCTGCTCTTTCACACACTGCACATCACCTGGAGCTCTGTGGTAGAGCCCTAAGGAGGCAGCAGAGAAAAGGGATTGGGAAGGGAATACACCATGACAGGAGTGAAGGAAGGTGGAAGACTAGTCTTTCTCAAGTAGAGAAAGAATATTCTCTAAGCCCTTTAAGATGAGATCAGGAGATTTCTTCAAAAGGGAGTTAAATAAATTAGCAGTGGGATGATGGGATGGGCCTGGGAAGGGGCTTTTACAGAGGCTGTGAGTAGAGTGAATGATGGAAAGGATAAAGCACTCAGAGAGCAGATTAGACTTTTTGTTAGATTCACCTTAGTTACACAAAGACAGATGAAAAATGGGCTGCAAAATTCTTTACTTGCCACTGGGAAGCTGGATATTAAATCCAAGTATTCAGTCATTCCTACTAACTGTTGAGGAAGTCATAAATAATTCCATAGCAGTTTTGAAATTAATAGAAAAGGAAAGTGTGGGTTGGGGATAGTGCTTTTCCTCTAGTGAAACCATTTCTGTTATTTAGTCTAGGTGAGGTGTGTGTAGAGGAATGTGAGAACTTCCCTGACCATCTCTGCCAGCTTAGGCTGCTTCACATCGGGTTAGATGCAGAAAACACGAAAAAATCCAAATGCCTTCTGCTTTTTATTAAACTGATGTCATTGTTTCTGGGTGCAAGGAAAACAAATGACATTTTAAACCTGTAGTTTGCTTGTTTGTACATGGTAAAAACATAATAAATGCAAATGGTTAATTAGGTAGAGATTGTTACCTGACTTGCTATTACTCTGCAATTTTACATAGTTTTACTGAACTGAGACACTCTGAAAACTGCTGTAGTTTATATGACTCAGCTTACCAGTTCAAGCATAGAATCACAGAGTGGTAGAATGGTTTGGGTTGGAAGGGGCCTTAGAGATCAACCAGTTCCAGCCCTGTGTCATGTGCCCACAGGCAGGGACACCTTCCACTAGCCCAGGTTGCTCCAAGCCCTGTCCAACCTGGCCTTGAACACTTCCAGGGATGGGGCAGCCACAGCTTCTCTGGGCAACCTGTGCCAGGGCCTCACCACCCTCACAGTAAAGAATTTCAGTATTGTTTGCCTTTTTTTGCCTTTTTTTTCCTCCCCCCCCCAGTAATATAAGCAACATCCTTTCTCATTTAGTTTTAATGAAATAATGAAAAAGTCTTGTACTGTGGAAAAGCTGACATCCCAGTAGCTGGGAATGTAGTGCATGCTGTAAAAAGTGTAAAGCAGGAGGTTTGTACATAAATACTAGGGAAGATATGAATATTTTGGATAGCAGAGGGGCCATCCAAATGACCCTGGCAATTTCTGTAGTATCGAAGAATTAAATCCAGTCCCAGATTTGCAGACAATGAGATGATGATCCCAGAGCTGAGTGTCTTGACAGGGCTTGGGAGCAAAGCACCCCCTGTGCATATAAACCATGGTGCACCTACAAAGGTACTGATCCCCCTGAGTTACATCCTTGGAACTCAGCTTCTGCCTGTGGAGGAGGGAGGAGGATGTTGTGTTTCTAACCTCTCTTTGTTATTTATTCTCTTCAGTAGGTCTAACATTTGCAGGAATGCTCAAATAGAGATAAATCTTTTCTAATTCCTTTGGATTTTACTGTAGTAGTGTTAATCATGATGAATTCTTTCAGTATTTAAGAAAATCAATTGTCAATTATCTTTTATGGGGAGTTATACATTGTGATTAGTCATCAGTTGGGCATTATGGTGTTATTTGACAACTATATTATTAGAACATTCAGTAATTTGCTTTTATTATAATCTATCAAAAAGCCAACACAAGTTGCAAAAATAATATGAGCCTTGGAATTATAATTAGAGAATGTTTTATTGGGAATTGTTTTATAATGCAGTGTTACTGTTCAGAATTAATTATTTTGTGTGCACAAAATTTAATGTATTATTTACAGAACAAGATAGCTTACCTGTTGTTGGATTTTTTCATAAATCCTTGAAGAATAACAAGAGCATTAACAAGATTTAAATAAGTAGGTAATCATTCTAAGGTAAATAGGCTTGATTAAATAATGAATACTTTTTAAAAAACCCTTTTTCCCCTCGAAACAATGGACCAGTTCCTACAAATCTGTATTACCAGATGAAGTCTTGCTCCCACTTGATCTGGAGAGGTGGGTGCTACACTGCTGGATTGGTCCAAAGTTTATTCAATAATTTTTATAAGCAACTTCTATAATACATTGACCCAACTTAGAAATTTCTGTAATGAGATGGTGCATCAGTGTGTAATGTTAGCAACAAATGTTTTTAAGCAAATAAGTGCATTGGTTTTGATCTATTTTTTATTAAGTTGGCTATAGCTGTGACAGCCTCTGTTTCAAAAGGAGTACTTTGAAGACATTAAACCATGATGGATACAAGCTGATCCTGATTATGGCAGTTAAAATTTGGAGAAATTCAAATGGTTGTGATATTTTGGATGCTACTACCTGTGGTACCTGGGGCAGCAGTGTCAGAACAATAGCCAAAGAGCACAGTAGAGATGAATTGATGCAAACCCAAATAGTATCCTCTGCTGCTATTCTTGCTCAGCTTTTGAGTATATCAAAGATCATCCCTACCTGGCCCAAAGATATTTATTGACAATAGAGTTCATTACAGAGCATCCAAGTACCAATAATCTATAATATATGCAAGTTTTAAAAGTCTGTATTTGGGTTTGCTTTGTGAGGGATGTTCTTACTGTCCTTCTCCTGTCTCATTTGGGAGATGAAATGTCTATTTGCTCTGGAATTGCCTTGGCTCTAAGGGAGCCATTACGGTTGCTATTCAAGCCTCTGGATGCAGCTTATTGTAGAATTATTGTGGCTTCTATTTAGAGGAATATTTCAGTGTAGGAGGTGCAATGTGAAATCAGTCTGTATAAACCTTGGCTCTATAAACATTTTTATGCTGAAATCTTTTCTACAGTAATAACAATAATGACAACATTACTGGTAGCTGTCACCCACTATATGTGGGATACTTTATTCAAAGAGACCTAAATAAATCTGTAGAAGTCTGATGCTTCACCAGAGATATCATAAAATGAAAAGATAATTTCCAGTGCCACTGAGCTCCTTGCTCTCCTTGGAGCTAAAGATGCACTGTGTGGGGTCATGGCCCACCCTCTCTACAGCATCAATCAGTAGGAAATACTTTTGGAAAGAGAACAAGAAACATGTAAGACTAGAGTTGTCCTTCCTCTGGGTTTACAGTCCCAGTTTCCATCTGCTGTGGGCTTTACTTGGAGCAGAGATTGGGCCACAGATGGACCTTTCCTCCATGAAATTTCTGCTCCACTTGTTAAACTACCCCTGTTTTTCTGCCTTCCTCACATTCTGAAGCAATGACAGTATCTGCAATCCACATTTCCATTCTTTTACTTTACTTTTGTAGTTTGGTGATTTCTCTGCATGCTTTTTATCTCTACCCTTTTATGTCTGGATATTTTGGGAGAAGATCTAAATGGCACATTGGGAAGATATAAGTGGTAGCTGAACACTGTGTTATGGCAGATTCACTTTATCCTAATATCAGAAAATTCTCCTCTGTTCCTTTAAATGTCTTTAAAAGAGCAGTGTTTTGAGCAGTGTTAGTCGGGTTCCTGTGCAATTGCAGAGGTTTAAAATGCTTCCTGAGCATCTTCCCACCCCCTTATTCTCCTTCTCTGTGAGGGGAGACTCATCCAATTAAAATTTACAAGCTAAAAAAGGGGATGGTGATAAATACTTCACTGACAGAAAGTGTGGTCTATTCTAACATATGTCCTAAAAATTTCTGTCAGTTATTCTTCCTGCTGTAATGCCCTCCTCTTGTCCTCCTCTGATTTGTACTGCATGAAACATGAGTTTAAACAAATTTAAATTCAGGTCAATTACTGATCAAATGTGTTGGTGAAAGCCTGTGAAGAGTCTGCAGTGTATATGAACCACTACAGTGAGCTGGCTAGTGAGGGACTACATCACCTTAATCAGTTTTCGAGTTACTTGTGCTCTTCTGTAAGGAATTGTATTCCAAGTATTGTCATTCCTTGCCAGTTGGTGTCATTCTGCTGAGATTAAAAATGGTCATGTGGGAAAGGACTAGAGCTTTTCTACAGTACTTAGAGCTGTGTCCAGATAGCAGCTATGTCATACCTAAATTACCTTTCACAGCTGAAAGAAAATGTGACTTTAAACCAACACATATGAAAAATGTTATGTACAACTATAACCATTTGGTGGAATGAGTTGGATATATCAAAGATTAGTATACAACTAAGACAGAAGTAAATAATGCTGCATAGGGAGAAGTTTCTGTGATTACTCTGAAGGACATGACTGGGGAGTCACAGATTGGAGGCGAGTGAGTGACGAGCTAATCTTGGCCTAAATAAAATATGAACCAAGAAGAATGAAAACACTGAGACTTATGTTCTCACAGAGTGAGTTGGAAGAGCTTTATCAAAAACTACAATTAGTTGTCAAAAACATCCCTAAGCCGTGATTTTCTTGTGTCATTTAAAGACTTCAAAGCAGTGTGTCATTCAGGAATACACAGTGCAGTGCAACGGGGAGGCAGCTTAGGAGATAACGGGAATAGCACTCTTTGAGATTCTTAGATGAAAGTGTTTTTGTAAACATTACTTAAATGAGTTGCTAAAGATAATTTTAGTCAAGGACTTTAGTATTCCTTAATTGTTGTACTTTATATCAAAACAGAAACAACAGCAGATAAATGTAGATGTTTCCAAAAGCTGCACAGAAACAGGAATGGCTTTGCAACCAAGTCCAAAGAATATAAGATAGACACCAAATACGTGCACTGTGTGGATTTTTTTTCTCTAATACTGATAAAACTAATTACAGAAGAAAGCGGAGAAAACTATTTTGTATTGTCCAAACAAATAAATTTCAGGTAAAAAGCATTCCCTTAAAGATCACTTGGGTAAAGGCAGTGAAAAAGCAGCACACAAGAAGCTGCCAGTAATGTTAATAGATTATATCTCACCCGGGAGAAACATACTGCTGATAACACTACTGATGAATGAAAGACAGCTAAAAATCACAGAATGAGGCAATTTCTGCTGCCTCTGAGCTTTATGGAAGATAAATGGAAGGGAAAATGACTTAAATATCATGAACATGATGGGAAGAATGCAGTCAGAGATTCAAGAGATTTTTCTTTGTAGGTTGCTGAATGTTTTCTAAGGTACCCAAAGGTACAGAGCCTGTGCCTCTGGCCATGCTGTACACAGTGGGGCTTTGGTAATCAGGAAATTTTAATTCATTACTGTTCATGGGGCATTTATTTTCCCACTAAAGATTGAAGCTCCACGGCTCTGTTCAGTTTAGTACTTGAATGAGACACATTTATTCTACCATTGTACCTGTAGGATGATTTCCCTCCTCCTGTGTGCTTCGACTGCAACAATTTTATTTCATGCTGACTCTGGATATCTTTGAAGATATTTATGCTTCCTTTGTAGAAAAAATGCTGGATTAATTAAGACAATAACTATTTCTAGTGATGGGCTCTGGACATAAAGGCTGCCTAATACATAACCACAAGGTAGACCATGACTCCATGATTTTACTACTAATCTTCCAGCCTTTTTTTTTAACCTCCCCAGCTGATCAGTCCCCGTGTGTTTCACTGGTGTTGTGAGTGCAGCTGAAGGGCTCAGAGTGTGCAAGTGTGCTCCCCATGCAGAGCTTGTGGAGCATCACTCCTGTCTGGAGGAAGCTGATGGATGTGATATGTGCTGGCATAAGTGGAAGTATGGGAAATGAATGGAAAAGGTAGAGACAGGAAAAAATTTGGAAGATAAATAGCGGTGGCAATGACAACCTTTCCTGACCTCAGTGGAGCAGCCTAGAGATGACAAGGAATTGAGGCTGCAAAAGGTTGATGATTTATAGACTGTATGTAAGAGTGGCCCATATCTATTGATATGAATTACAAGTAAGGACAGATTATCTGTCAAAATAGGAAACTGTCTTCAAAAACAAATGTTTCTGAAAAATGATTGGCACAAGGTGAGAAGTGAGAAATGATCACGAACAACTCTTCCAGTAGGTTAAGTGAGCAGGACAAGCTGAGTGTCACTGTGGTTAGGCCTAAAAATTATTGGATGAATATCCAACCTTCCAAAAGCTGATATAGAAAATGGCCTTGTTAATTTAGTGCATTTGAAGAGACTGACATATATACTTATTTGCATGTACAAATATGTATGTATAGGTAAGTTTTTTCTTTTCTATTACCATAAAGGAAGAATTTGTCTGTCAGATATAGAATGTCAAATATGCCTTGGGATAAAATAGCAATGTTTTATTTAGTTAGAAACAACACAAATGTTTTGAAGCAGTTATTTATCTTCCTAATCTGTATCAAGTACAATGGCTGGGAGAGAGATATTTTTATTTTCTACTGTAGTCTGAAGCAGACGTATTAAAAGAACTGCAGAAAAGAATAAATAGTGGCTTCTGCTTGTGAGAACATTAAAGTTTAAGTAAAACCATCTAAATCAAACCATGTTACAGGTGTAAAAGGATAAACATATTGACCTAAGTATGTAGTCTTTTTATCAGGCAGTCAAAATTGATGTCGTTATAGGGAAAGAATTACTGCTGGGTCAGAAGTTGTCATGGCACTCTGGGTACTTCAGTGGGAAATCTATGAGCCACGTCTTGTTGTGTATTAAATTCTAGCTTGCAGAATCCCTCAGTGTACTTTGGTCCTTTGGGGTATCTACAATTCCCAGCAAACTGCTACAAAAGCTGCTGAACCTCCTGATATTTTAATACTTGCCATGATTGACTCTCAGGAAAATTTAGAGTTCTGTTACTTTGTGGGATATAATCTGTTGTATCTCTGTGAAGCAATATATTAAACAATGTAAGAACGACTCTAATGAGTCAGACAAAAAGCTCATATAGCTCAGTGACCTACCAACAACAGTGGCTATAGGCTGATACTTAGAGGAGAAAGTGAGAATAAAAGTTAAAACTTAGTTACTGCTAATATCCCCTGGTTTCCAAGGCCTGTTATCCTATTATAAGCAACAAATGTGATTGTACTGACATGATTTGTTCCTGATAAATCCATGGAGGCTATTACTTATCACCTTATAGTACTCCAGCTGCTTACAGATAGGATTATAGCCTTATTTTGTGTTTTAATATGCACAAAATCTGAATGAAGGCTTTAACAAATTGAAGCATCATTAATTTTGAAAGTTTAGTATTGTACTTAGGGGACGGTGTTACACGTCATAGCTCCTGTCCTCTTACAATTCCTACACCAATTTTCTAAATACAGGGAGCCTTGCTGAAGTCCTCAGGGCCCTCTTTTCCTCCTCTCGTTGCAAACACTACCAACAGATGATTGCAATACATCCAACAGGTATAGCAATGAGCAAACTGCTCCTGGCTATGCCAGTTCTACTAACCCAGAAAGCAGCTCTAGGCACAGGTATTACAGTGGCTGGGGCTGGGAGATGGAAATGTAACCAAGGTGTTTTCTGAAGCCCTGTTCCTCTTGATGACATTTCCTTGTTCACTAGGAGAAGTTTATAAGTTTTGTCTGACTTCTTAGTTATAGCTGATTGTTTTGCTAAATTAATAAGTATGTACAAAATAAAAACCCTCCCTTTGAAACACAAACACTTTAGGCTGAGTGATGTTAAAAAGAGCTGCTGGTTGACATTTCTTAGTTATTGCCCTTGTTTCTCTCAGCATGGTCCCCCTAGAACCCACCACAGACTGTTCATCTGCTGGGGATGCCCAGTCAGAGTAAGAGCATGGATTTAATGGACTGGCTGCACTACCAGCTCCAAGTGTCTCCCTAACCACCTACCCAAACCTGGGTTCCTCAGTAGTGAACAAAAGACTCCTTTTGGTTGGCATTCTGGTATCCAAGTCACACGTAGAACCTCAGTGTCTTTCCGTAGGATTGGCCTTTAATTTCACCTGCCAGAACCAGGTGCCTGAGTCTGTGGTGATATGGGCAACACCATTTCTTGTACTTGTCCCTTTGCTTCAGCTACAAGAGCTTTGTGTTGTCTGAATCCATTTGAAAAGGAGAGGGAGAAAGCAACCTAATAGTTTTCTGCTTTTGTGAAGCACAAAGAAAAATCCATACTTTAGAATTAATATTTGGATATACATAGGATGTGAGTTGTTCACCAAACAGGCTGGACAAAATGGTTTTAAATTTTTACTGACTGCTGCTTGCATAGATTGTCACAGAGTCCCTGAAATGAATGGCACTTCTATTGTACAGCTGGTGTCAGACAGAATTCTCTCTCAGTATACCCACATAGCAGCATTATGTCAGACCATAGTGCAGGCCCTGGTTAATACTGCTTAGTTCTAGGAATGTGTTTTGAGTTTTGTATTTTACTGTTTTATTAGTGAATAAGCTTGTACTATTTGCATCTTGAAAATTTTGTTGGACTTTTTTGTAGTTACAGAACCTAAAGCTGGGGAGGTTTGTAGGCTGCAGTTTAATGTTGAAGATTTTGCAGTTACTTAGTGATGATGTTAAAGCAAGATTAGACCTAAATAATGTACCTGTGGGCTGAGGTAAGAATAGCCACTTGAGAGCTGATGAGCAATGCTCTAATGCTACTTCAGAAGGTTTTTTTCCTTGAAATAGGAAATTTGAGATCAACCTTATAACACTGGGCACACAGATGAATACCAATTATTTAGCTGAGTTGGGAAACATCTCCTTTAGCACTGGTTTAGCATCATTCATTATATGAAAAAAAGTTGAGAATGTTGTTGTGGAAATAACAAGGTGTAAAGCTCAAATTTACCACCTGGTGTAGAATGCACAGCCAAGAACTCACACAGTTGTCATCTGTGGTCTTTTTTCACTGACCCATCTGAGAACAGATGTGCCGAATGCACTACTATTCTGATTAATCCTATTTAAAACTTCAGCTTTAAGCCAACTGTCATGACAGCTTTTTTAAAGGTTCATATGAAGCTACACATTCCAAACCCAGGGAATTCTGAGGACTCTGTTTTGCAATTGAGGGAGCACATCAGTGCACTGCAGGACAGAAGCACTCACAGAACACTGGTCAAGAGTGGGAAGAAACACAAAGCACAGGGTAGTTTGTGTTTTTTTCCTTTGGTTGTTCTGGAAATAGCAGACCTTGTTTTCCCTCGTGTACTGCAGGCAATGACCTGCCAGCTCTGTTCTGTACTGGCAGGACCAATGCTGGTTAAGAGATCTCTTTCAGTCAGAATTTTTTTCTCTGTACCTTCAGGGTCAACATCAAGGTTTCAAAGTTTTGGCCTTTAAAAGGCTTAGCCTATAGGTAAGAGAAAATTATAATCTTGACACAAATCATCAAGTCTTAAAATACCTCTGGCCTCTCAGACTTTTGCTGTGTTTATCATTAGATTGGTTCAGTCTTAGTGGTTCTTAACATTTATTTTTCATCCTCTGTAAAACCTGTATTTGCACCTGATCTGATGTTTATATGTGTAACATTAAGCCTTATCTGCAAGGAAAAAAAAATAATTCTAATGTGATATGCTTTTGCCCACATCATCATAAAATTATCCTTCTAGCTTAACAATTATAGGCTGCCTCTGAACAATATAAAAGAATTTTCATTCTAGGTAGGTTGTTATTTGCTTTTTTCTTCATTGCTTCTGAAAACAAAAAAAAAGTAGTTGGAGGGAACAGGATTACATCTTGGAGGATTCTATATTGAAACTTACTTCAGACACTATTAGAAGTTCATAGCATGAATTTTTTTATCTGTTCCTTCCCATAATGCAGCAAAACCAAGAAAAAATACAAACAATGAAAATATGTGGTATGAAGGACACTATGGCTTTGTAGCTCAGTGTCTGCTGTCTTAAATCAACAGCCCTTCAGGAGGGTTCCATGCATTTGGGGTCTGCTGTAGTAAGCCCTTGACTGGACACACGAGAAATCTGTGCACAAATAAATACACGTTACCATAAGTCAGGAACAAGTGCTCACTCCAAGATTTTATTAAAATTGAACACAGGCAAGTATTTGAACATAGTTCTGGTTGAGAACCTAGACAGCTAATCTCGTTAGGATTTAGGTTTTACAGTGTGCCAGAGCCTCAGGTAACCCTTTTGTACATTCACAGGAGCATGGGAGTGAGCAGGCACCTCGTCTCTCAGCCAACCACCACCATGTCATCACCAACAAACTGGTAAGTTGGAACCTCAAGGTTTAAGGGAGCGGGACCTTTCCTGATCCTGCCAGAGGCGTCATAGTGGGAGCCGTGGCAGGGGCAGTAATACCCCCCGAAATCCCCGGAGTTGGCAATGGGCACACAGCCCAGGTGGGTGCACACACCTATCAGGATCACCCACTCGGGCTTCTTCACTCTGTCTAAGTCATGCTGCGGATCCCTCAGTTGAGCCAAATCAACTTCAGCTTCCTGTTTAATCTCGGCCTGGGTTCTGTGGCGCACAAACAGGGGCTTCCCTCTCCACTTGAAAGCCATGTTCTTGCCTTCTGGAATGTCAGATAACTTGATCTCGATCTTTGACAAGGCTAGCACATCAGCAGAGGCACTCAGGCTGGAAATGAACTGGGTGACAACATTCTTGGCAGCGTAGGCAGTTGCTACACATGTCGTTGCAGTCATCAGGTAGGAAAAGCCTTTCCTAGAATCACTGCTGCCCTGGGAAGACGCAGCGGGATCTTGCACATCCTGGCGGCGATAGGCAGAGAAGTCAGGGACTGCCACGTCGTTGTGGACACAGCGAACACTGGCAGGGGCTGCACGGAAAAGAACACAGAGTGACACAACCTTTAGGTAAAAAATATTATAATGTATTTATTTCTAGTTATACCTTTTTAATTGCCTTCTTGGAATAATGGGTGAAAGTTATTCCAAAGTCTGGGTAGGAGTCCATTAATAATACATTTTAATTTCCAGTTGTACGAACATAGTTTTCAGAAGGAAGTTTTTTGGTAGATGAACAGCTGATCTGTGAAACTGTTTTACCTGTTCTGTGAAAATTATGTGAAGCCTGACCAGGGTGCAGAAAAATCTGTGATACATTCTGGGTTTCTGGAAAAAAAGTGAACTGGTGTTTTGGTGGATTTTAAGGATACCATGGCTAGCTCAGAAAAGACAGACCTGTTTTCCATTCAAATGTTTCCCTGTAAAGAATTGCTGTGAAGAAATTTGATTTAGTGAAATTTGCACATTTGCAGCTTAACACATTTATGCTCTTTTGACTTAAGTAACTTCTATGCTTCTAGTAATCTTAAGTGTGTGGTTAAACATCATTACAATGAAAAATAGCAGGCATCCTCTTTTATATTAAGCTATTGTCATAGGTAAGTGCCCCAGTACATAATTTTTAAACCTGCAGTCCCCAGGCTCGCTTTTTAGAAGGATTTAGGGATAAAGCTAATCCCAAGCTTTTCAAGTGGGATTCCCACATCAAACCTGTGTGCTAAAGTAACAAGATGTGATGGGTAACTAAGAGGCCTTCCATTAGTTTCTCCAGCAGAAGAAAGCTGCTTCCCACAATGAAAATCTGTAAGC
Source organism: Manacus candei (assembly GCF_025592945.1). Classification (NCBI taxonomy): domain Eukaryota; kingdom Metazoa; phylum Chordata; class Aves; order Passeriformes; family Pipridae; genus Manacus; species Manacus candei. Next base: position 7,453,432 of record NW_026138113.1, read on the forward strand.
CAAGAACGTGGCAAAGGCAGAACATATAACTTGCCAAAGTGCAACCTCTGTTACTTGAAAAGTATTATGTAGTCTTTATATTTTTCTAGCAACTGGCATAAAGTTAACAGATGGTAATAAAACCCCTTGTCTCAAGGTACTTAAAATTTAACTCCGAGGGATTTATATGCAATATGATGGGGAAAGTAGTTACATTTACTTACAAGTAACTTAGCATAGAGAAGGTATTTGCTGCAGAATTTTAAATGCAGAGAAATTAAACTGAACTTCAAAATTCTGTGAGAGTAAACCATACTAAGTTATTTCAGGATCAAGACTTAAAATATTTCTCATTTAGTAACAAGTAATATGACTAACTGCTAAAAATTCCTTATATTCAGTGAAAGGCATGTTTGTTAATTAGAACTATGAGTAAGGCTAAATGTCAGCTATGTTAGACTTGCAGAATTTTCACCTAAACATACCCTTTATGGGGTCAGGTGAAGCCTGTGGCACTAATGCTACCGAGCATCTTCTCCAAGGTACTGCCCTTTCCCAGGAATATAGGAATGCCCCCTGTAACAGCAGGAAGGAGTGTTATACCATGTCCAGCACCAGCAGAACGGGGCAGGATTCTCCAGGAAATGCAAACCAGTGAGTCAGGGAGAGCCACAGCCCTTTGGCCAAGGTCGGGCTCTAAGGAACACCTTGGGGTCATCCCCTGGCTGCTGCTTTTCTGACCTGGAGGGAACACAGAGTAGAACTCCCCTCCCCGTGTGTTCTCACTGCACACCTCTGCTCTAACACCCAAAGTCAGATAAATACCTCACTGAATGACGCAGGATTTACCTGCATTTTCCCAACTGCAAAGTGAGTATCACCTGAATATATCTCTCGTTCAAGAACTGTCTGGACACAATCCCATGTGCTCCGGGATGACCCCTGCCTGAGCAGGGAGGTCGGACCAGGTGCGACCCAGCGTGGTTCCTTCCAGCCTGACCCACTCTGAGTCACCAGAAGGAAGCAGCCTTTAGGTGCCCTTGAACAAGCTCTGTGGTCGCCAACGCGTGCTGCTGCAACCGTGACAGCCCCAGCCAAACATTTACACCGTCCCGAAACACCCAAACCCGCCCGCCTGCCCTCACTCAGGGCCCTGCACCCCCGGCCGGACCGCGCTCTCCCCGCCGGGCAGCGCCGACCGGGCGCGGAGCCCCAGCCCCGTCCCCGCCGCCCCTCGCCCGCCCCGGTACCGCCGTCCCGCACCGTTCAGGCTGGCGCTGGCGACGAGCCCCCCGCGGGCGGCGCGGCCGCTCAGCGATTCCCGGCAGAGCAGGGGCCGCTTGGGGTCGAGCGGCACCTTTTGCTGGCTCCTTGCGGCCGCCGGGGCGAGCGGCCGGAGCGGGCTGGGCACGGCGTGGGCCGCGGCGGACACGAAGGGCGCGAAGGGCCCGGCGCGGGCGGCCACGGACAACATGGCGGAGTCACCGCGGCGACCTTCCCGGCGGGGCGGGGCCGTGACGTCACGGCGCACGGCTCTCGCGCGGGGGTGACGTAGCGCGGGGCGGGCGGCGGCCGCGGGTGCCCCGTGAGGGGCGGGGTGGTGGGGACAGATGGAGTGGGCTCGTGGTTATTTTCTCTTTCCTTGCCTTTTTTTCAATCCCTTCTTCTCACACAGAGTAGTCGAGCGCTATTGCAAACACGATTTTTTCTCTTTAAGTGCCGTTGTCTGAGGTGTTTCTGTTCGCTGGTTCCGAAGGGCAGTGAGTGCGTTGCAGTCCCGTCCCACGGTGCCTGTGATGATACTTGATAGCAAATCTAACTCACCAAACTTCAGAATATTTCAACGCAGGGTTCGTGAAACGCTGCGGGCACGTGTGAGTGGCTCCTGTGCCTTTCCTGCAGGACACGGATCCATTTAAACACTGTGGCCCCAAAACACCCTGGAGGGATCAATGCGTTTTATTCCTTTGCGGCTGCTATGGTGGGATTGAGAGATGTGTAAATACTATTCAGAAGCAACAATTAAAAGAAAAATGTGTCACTGCTAGCATAATATACGCCCTTTATTATTCTACCTTTGTACCGTGTATATTTTTTGCCTCCTTTTATTTCTTTTTTTCTTTATCTCTTTATAGTCCTGGATCAGTTGGAAAGTGGGGGGGGGGGGGGGAGATAATAATTTGTTTTAGTTTGTCGTAGGAAATTGGTGGGGGATGGATATTACTTCCAGTTTTACAATGGAAAGCATGTTTTAAAATGCACATGCAATGTTCAAAACCACATTTCTCTGGGCACCTTCCAGCTGCCACAGCTCCAGTGTTTTCCATTGCTCATCAACCCCTTCAGTTTGGAGCTTCGACTGCTGGGGAAGTCAAACAGTTCCCCAGAAACTCATTCTTATCATCAGTGATTAGGCAGGTAAAGGAACACAACAGCTGTCATTGCCAAAAATATATTTTTTCTATTCTCAATCACAGACATGGGCAGAGATGCAAACATAGTCTTTATCTTAATATCTTGATGAAGATATAATATATTATTTTGAAAAATTCCTGCTGGATTTTTTTAAGTAGCAAAAAAGTTGTTTCTAGTATTTTGTTTTGGAGGGATGGGGAGCACGAGTGAATACAGGTAAATCAAAGTATTAAAAAAATGTTGGGTTAATACTAAAGAAAATATTTTGGTAGATTTGAATATTTTTTTCTCTTAAAAATACAGCTGGTCTGATAGATAGCAATAGATTTAACTTGACCTGCTAAGGTAGTTCTAAAATGAGTAATGGTGTTATTCTGTGGAGCTTCTCAAGGGGAAATAAAAGTGGGCTTTTTTTTTCTTTGTTTTTGAAAGTACGTCTTCTGAGACGATATGCCAGCAACAGGCAAGACAGAAATATCAGTTAATTTCTGTGTTTGGTTCCTTTAATTAGATAATACATGTAATTTCACCCTTTTGACTGCACAGAAGAATAGTCTGAAACAAAACAATACCGCTGCCAGCTCCTTCCCCCCTGCCACAAGCAGCAAATGAAACCCTCCGGGCAAATTAAACCCGATTCCTCTCCCAAGGGCCGTTCTGGAGGTGGAGGTTCAGTTCATAAAATGCATCTTGGCAGCCCCGAGCCATTCACACTGAGGAAGGGCTGCACTTTTGGAGAGGAGAAGGCAGAATGCCATGGTAGTTGTTGCTCCCTTTGCAGCAGGAGCTGCTGGCTGGCTCTGCAGGGCTCAGCCTGGGAGCACAGGCAGGATTCCGTGGAAGGCACACTGGGGAACAGAACCTGTGGCTTGGACGTTGTTGGAAGCAGCAGCCCAGCTCTCAGAGTCCTTCCCATGGGCAAGGTTCCAGTTCTCTGTAGTGACCACTCTATGTGGGATGATGATTCTCACCCAAAACTTGTTTGGGTTTATTGCAAGGCTGAGAGGACAGTAGATACATCACACAGATGAACTCTGGACTAAAGGAAGGAGCCATTCTTTGACTAATGATTGAAGAGAATAAATAAAATCTGTGGAGGTTTTTGGGGGGGTTGTTTTTGTTTGTTTGGGGTTTTGGTGCTTCTGTTTGTTTTTTGTTTTGTTTTGTTTTGTTGTTTTTTTTTTTTTTAATTTCCCAGATTTATTTTACTTTATAATATCAGTCTCATGTTTGACTTGTGACAGCTTCCAATGGTAAGATTTAGTTTGGTACCAGATGGATACATTAGTGAGTGCATACCTGCTCCAGTCAAGCCTTTGGACTATTTCAGGCTTCTAAAAATTTCCCAAAATGCAGGACACACTTGACACAGAGATATGTTTGAACATGTTTGAACTGAACCATTTTTCTAGAAATCTAACTAGAATTCTCAGCTACCCAACCCAGTCTATTCATGCAAGGCTGTGAAGTTTTAGTGGTTCATACTGGCTGTATGAAGAACTATTGTTTTGAAAACTGGCTATTGCTAATATTGTTGCTACTGAATTATTTTATGATTGTGCATTAAAAAACCCCTGTCTCTATGGATGGTAGATTAAGGACTTGCCTTATTAAGATTTATTTAAGAGTTTGACTTTTTCATTTTCTTTTTAACTGTTGTAAACCATTCTGAAACGTGGTAGTTCTAATTAAGTGGGATGGATCATTCCACTTCCAGTACTATTGATCTATAATTTATTTCTTTCCCAGCACGTTTGTGACATCTAAGCCTGAGTAGATAATGATTTACCCAACTCAGTTCACTGTACTGTAAGTGTAGTAAGTAGAGGTGTAGTAATTATAAGACATCATAATAACATTCTAGAGAAAAGGTAATTTTTAGAAACTACAGGGGCTATGACACAATACATCTGTGGAAATAAACCATAAATCGGAGGAGAAAAAACTAGGAAGGCCTATTTTAACATCACACATTTTCTAAACATAATTTCATTTAAGAGGAAAAGAACTACAGAAATGTGATCTTATTTTCTATTCTCTAACAGATTACAAAATTTCATTGTCACAGTAAAAATCTGATCACAACTGAACAAGTTCTAGCAGGGCAAAACCAGTTTCTGCCAAGGCCATCAGCTGTTAGTATGGTGTAGGTATTTGGTGGTTCACCATGAAACTGAGGATCAGAGCTAATGTTTGTAGAAAGGTTTGTGAGCAGTTCTGGGGCTTGGGGATTTTTTATTGTTGTTTCGTGGAGTTTTTTGTAAGGATTCTGAGTTTTGACAGTGATGCAAGTGTTCAATTTGCTAATCCAACTCAGCTGTTTGGCAGATATGGTCTCATCCCAAACAATATATTTTTTCTGACTGAGGGCTGTTCTAGAGATGTTTAGCAAAATGTGTTTGCTGCTTTTAGAGCCTTCTGACAAAATGAGGTAGCTGTGATGGAACTGTAGTGATGGGACAAGGAGTAGTGGGTACAAATTGAAAGATGGGAAATTTCGGTTAGATATTAGGAAGACATTCTTCCCTGTGAGGGTGGTGAGACACTGGCACAGGTTGCCCAGAGAAGCTGTGGCTGCCCTGTCTCTGGAAGTGTTCAAGGCCAGGTTGGATGGGGCTTTGAGCAGCCTGGGCTAGTGGGAGGTGTCCCTGCTCATGGTGAGTGCATTGGGATTAGATGGTCTTTAAGGTCCTTTCCACCTCCTTAACATTCTATGATTCTATAATTTTTTTGGAAAACACAGTTGTCAATTTTTTAAAGACATAAGACTGATTTCAAATTACAGTGTGGTTAGAAGATGATTAAAACATGAAAATGTTTCAGCAAAAAGTAACTACCTTCTGTTTTCAGTTTAGAAAAGAGTAATCTTAATTTTAAAATGACTAAGTGTGTTCTGGTGTGTAGGTGTTTCTTTGAGAACTGTTGTTCAGGTTATGTTGCTGAGCATCAGTACTGAGCAAGTGTTTTCCAGGCAAACGTGAAAGTAAAATGCCAGTATGGTGTTGTGTAAACCATCTATACAGACCTCTGTGATTGCTTTTATGCATTCATAAGAGTGTTAGCCTCATGAAAATTTATACTGCTTAATGTTCCCATCCTTCTAAAGTAAGTTAAAAGTTCATTTGCATTAATACAAAAGCTGTAAGATGTCAGGGCTGCAGCATTATGGAATAGTTGCAATGTATTGTTGTAATGCTTTTGGGTATGTGCAGTGCCTTTCTCCACATAGTATTTATTCTTGTGCTGGTTTTCTTTGGAGATGAAGTGCAGAACTTGGATGGCTTTTTGCTAAAATATTGGTCACCCCAGGCAGTTTGATCTTAGCAAAAATTTATCTTTCTTTCAGTTCTTTGCCATCTTGCATTATTTTTATGCTCTGAAAACTCAGTGCTACTAAACTTGAGACTTTAGGGTTTGCTTTTGCTTTTTGGTTTTGCAGTGTTGATAATTTCATTTCTCCCTGAATAAGCTTATTCAGAAAGAAATAAAAACCAAAAACCCCATCAAACCACCAAACTCCAGCTGAGGAGTGCTGTTAGTTCAGGTATCCCCTGCTTCATCACACAGGTGTAAGGGGTGGTTTTGCCCTGAGCAAGAATTTTCTGGATGTTAAAATGGAAGCGTTTCCTTTCTTCACACTACACAGCTTTTCCTTTAAAAGCTATTTCTAACAAGAGAAATGCATACTCTTTTATTTAATGGTAATTTTTGTTTGTTTAGCTGTGTTGTAGTTTTCTTGTGTGAACTTTCCAAAACAGGCTGTGTATCTTCAATGCAGTAGCAAGTTCCAGGGTCTACATCCTGCAGGCATCAGATGAGCCATGCACTGACTATTTAGGTAAGAGCACCCTTCTCTCAGAGTGGCTCCAAAGGTTTGTGGTGCTTCCTTTGCAGAATTAACATTCATTACAGTGATTTCTGTTTTGTGGTGTGGCACTAGGGAAACTGTTAAATAAATTTGAAGATGGATTTGTGGATGCAGTATAGTTTGTTTAAGGTTAAAATTGTGGTGACCTTTTGATATTTAGATGCTATTGTTCTTTAAAGATGGTCTATTGCTTTGAAAAGTCACAGGATGTGATCAAAAGGAACATATATGAAGTGTGGGGAATGAAGATGGACAGTAAACATGAGGAAAAAAACCCTACTAGCACATGATTGGTCAAACATCCCTCTCTCACTCCTCAAATTAATTGAAATGACGACGCCTCACTGCTACAGTCTAATCTAAATTCAGGTCTTTCTCAGTCAAGGAAGATCTAAGTTAAAGTACCATGAGTGAAGAAGAGATCTGATGGCAGCTTTCTGCTACTCTTTCTGTTAGTGCAGGAGTTCACAGCTTAAGCAACCATCTTATTCTAAATCTCTTACATCCCTGCTCGATAAAGCCAAGATATATTACTATGAACAGAAGGGCATGGAATATCTGCTTCTGGCAGACATGCACTCAACATTTTGAGTATAAAATGAGATAAATACAAAGAAAGCATATTTCTCCTCCCTGCACAGAAAATATTTAGTAGAAAAATCAAAGTAGATGAAGTATTCCACTGGGCAGGAAGAGTGGGATTTTCAGAGTCAGATGCAGAGAGGAAAGAAAATAAAACCACTGAAGTAAATTAAATTAAAATAAAAAGACCCAGCCTAACGTTATGCCAAAGATTTACGTAATTGTCAGATGGACAAAAAGAGTTGTATATATGTGAGATTGATAAGGTCTGATCACATAAATCAGAAATGGCACCAGAGGGTGTCTGACCAAGCAGAAGCCAAAGGCTAGATGATAACTGCCTGGGGCAACATCAAAGGCTACTCAGCAAGGCAGCAGCTGAAGGCTCAATGAAGTTGCCTGGAACATCATCAAAGCATTGGTTTGAGAAAAATGTTTTCTGCCTTTCTCCTGTTTTTTCTCTTTCCTAAAAAATCCCTGACCACCTTTGCCTAAAAAGTGAAAGGCTTGTACAAAGGAGAATTCTGGCTTCCTTTGCTTTGCTTATGTATTTATTGCTATTAATGCACTTGAAGAACTCCATCTTGTGTCTGGTGCCCAGCTGACAATGTTTGTGGGGGTGGGAGCAAGAAATTCTCCCCCCAGCTATACCTAGGAAGGAGTTAGGAATTACTGCCTCTTCCCAGGCTGTGGAATGGCTCTGCCCTGGTCAAACCCCAGGTGTTACTTCAGGCTTTAGCTGTACCTGCTGGAACAACTCACTCTTCTGCCATTGCTAACAAATCTCTCGTAGCTTCACAATTGAGCACAAGTGTTACAAAAATAGAGTATTTATAACATTTCAGAGGACCTTAAATTATTGGTTAGTCAGGACAGTGATTGTTCTAGGACTAAAAAAAGCAGAAGCGGGGAAAAAGAATAGTGGCATCTGAGCTAAGCGTGCTGCTTGATGTAGGGTCAAAAAATCTCACCTGCTACTGTGCTTCTATACAGTATTATGTATTTGTGCCACTATGAAACCATGGGTGAAGTGGCAGAATAAGAATGGCGACATAAAAAGAGTGACAAAGGAAATCGCTTTTTCTCCATTTTATGGTGTATAGTACAGATTTTGATCATCATTAGGCTTTCTTGTAAGCTTTTCCCTGATGCAGGGTTGCTGGACCTTGGCTTCAAACCAGTGTAAAACAGGCATAAAGCAGATAATGGCAAAGGAAGAGCTTTATTGTAATGCTTGGAGCTGTTGGCAATACAGAGCCACACCATTAAGAGCTAATGCAATGAAAGTGTCCACCTGTGATAACTTTCTCTCTTTCCTCCCCCTTACAATAGCTGTGCAGAGGCTTTGCCTGTAGCCTTTTCTCATCGGGATGCTTAAGTTGAATTGTAGGACCTGATTCTAAAATAAATTGTAACATATTGCACGATAAGTATCTGCCTTGGTTTGGGCTGGATTGCTGCAGATCTGGGTTACTGTCAGGGGCATCTAGTTTAAAAATGTCGTGCTGAGGATAAAAAGCTGTCCCTGGTCTCAAAGTGTGGATTGATCTCTGTGTGCCTCAGGGAGTCAGGAGCAATAATGTGTGTAACATGTGCCTGAGGTGAGCTAATTGCACACTGTCCTCTTAATCATCTCAATGTTCTTATGACTATTGCTAAGCACTTGCTTCAATAGTATCTTGTGAAAACCTGCCTGTAATGCAAAAGATTATTTTTTATCTGCCTGTTGTTTTTTATGTGATGCTTTTATTTTCTGTCCTTACATATAGAAAGAATAAATAAGAGCCTTTTCCTTTCTTTTTATGCTTAGTTAGGAGAATAATTATGCTACTGAGGCTGTTTCTAATGGTTCCCAGTGGAGTTACTCCAAGTTTTTAGATGGGTTATATTTCATATTTTCATACTTCTAGTGACCCTCAGTGCAGAAGTAGACATATACTAATGAAATCAGCCGAGGCAAACTTACAAAGCAGTCTCCACTCAGGGAAAAATCAGAATATAATATGAAAAGAATTAGAAAACTTTTTTTAAAGTTAGGATGAAATTTAGTATTAAAAAGTACAGGTCATAAAGAGATTCACACCAAATGTTTCTACCACAAATTATAGATCTGTCATCAGATGTGACAGGAGAAGAAAGAAACCTAGATACATGGTGGGTGATCAAAGTATAATGGTGCAATGTGTGTTAAATAGGTCAGTGGGATACTGGGATGCATGAGATTTTCAGGAGGTACAAGAAATAATAATTTCATTATACAAAACCATTGCATGCCCATGTAAGTAGGAAGTTCTTCCTGTGTCACTGAATGTGCAGATATTTTTCCCAATTTGCCAAGCTTAACATTCAAAACAGTTCTTTGAGTGGGTCTCTCTGGGTAATCTCAGGGGGTCAGATGCTGCTCTTGGTTGTCACAAATTTCTGTGGAATGCTTATTCAGTTAAACAATTACTCTGAGTTGAACAGCACAATCAAGAGCAAATACACTGATTTCAGTTATTGAAACGTATATTTAGCAAAGAATGGTAATGTGAATAAAAATGTAGATTACGATTTAAAGCTCATTCAAAGGAAATGCCTAATTACAGAAGCATTTTGGTTTTCTCCCAGCAGGGATATGGATTGGTTTAATGATGTTGATGTGGGGTTATCTGAGAAGGAAGGTGAAAAGGGGTGAATTTTACAGTGTTTATGTAAATGCACATATATAATTTTGTCCTATGTTCTTGGAACCTGCATTGCTGCCAGTGTATGTCTATGTATGTCTTACTGAGATATAAATTATTAGTAACAAATATTAATTGTACTAGCTAGGATAAGGAGGGCTGATACTGCCTTTCCATTCATATTAGTTCTCTTTTCTATGTATACTGCTACAGGTTCTTCATTTTTCTTTCTTATTTTACTTCAGTTATTGCAATTATGCTGAACAGTGATAAAATATGTCGTGGTGTTGTGAAGATGCATTGTGTGAAAACAAGGAATCTGAAATTTTCACTTGTGTACTGAAGTCTGAAAAGATAAAAGATAATACATTATAAAAGGCTCCAGTTTCCAAAATGTCCTTCACTGAGGCACTTACTGATTCTACATTATGGCCCTTCCATGCAAAAAGTTGCTGGCTTTCTTGAAACAAGACTTGGAAACTGCCTTGAGGTGTAAAATGGATAATATGATATAAGGGAAATGTTAGTAATTGATCATGAGCCCATTTTTCATGAGTTTTATGCAGGGTAATGAGAGGAGTTACTACTGTTGCAAGGGTATCTCAAAAAGTAGATGGTACAAGCTGTGTCACATTTCAAAAGGAATATATTGCTACCTGCCCTGAAAATTAAGAGCATAAAGAGGTGCCAGAGGACTCAGAGGAATGTTGGCAGGCAGCTTTCAGCCCAGAATGAAAGCACTGTAAGGTCAGAGCTCTCAGATCCACTAATCCCAAACAGATTGGTTCCTTTGTCATCATTAGCTTATGTGGGGCACATATAAGATCTTGAAAAAAATAGCAGTACCTTCTTTATTGTCAAGAATAGCGTGAAAAGAACAGTGTGAACATAGTGTAGCAGAGCTAGCAATAATTTATTTATTATCTAAATTTAAAGTAAATAATACTTCAGAGTAAAAAAGATCTGTTGTATTCTATCTGGGCTCACTTTATCCAGTATTTTGCCAGACATAGCAAGTATGTGAAAGGATGTTGGTTACAGGAAAAACTGGGGATTCTAAAATGCTGCTTTTTGTTTTCAGAATTTCACTTTAGGGACACTATAAGCAGAGAAGCTTTTAAAAGTGTGAACAGGGTGATTGTGTTTGGTTCTTTAACAGCCTCGTTGAAATGTTTTGCTCGGGTTTGTCTGTGCAGGAAGATTGACCACAGTGCCCCATTAGAATACATCCCCAAAGTAAGCCACAGCTCCCAGTGGTCACTTAGTGCTGATTTCTCAGCCTCACTGGGGACAGTTCTGACACTCAGCGTGTTGGTACAGATTGACTTCTGCCCACAAAGTCAGGCCCCTGAGATAAAAGCTCTTTGATAAAAAGAGGAAATCAGTTCAGCTGACAGTGTAGACTCGTTTGGTAGTAAAAACCACTGTAGTCTGGAGTAATAAATTAGTTATTAAAAAAAAACAAGACCGCTGGCACAAAGTCAATGTGATGCTTAGGGGAGAAGCCATTTTTTCAATTTTTTTTTTTTTTTTTTTGTTCTGGTTACTTCCTTTTTGCAAACTTACAGAAAACTTCTCATTGGCTGACTTTTTCCTTAATTTCCTTTTATCAGCTGGATTGATGTACTTCTCCCTAAGATCTTCAGAATGACCTGCTTGTTGTTCCCACAGAAGCAGGGCTCTTCAGCTGACCTTCCTCTTGTGGTCTCACTCTGTGCTTTCGATTCTTGGAAAGAGTGGTTCCAGGAAAATGCACTTCATGTGCTCTCAGCTTTGCCTTTTCTTGCACAGATCCACGATGCTGCTGTAGCTTCTGATTTCCCTTTTCTCTGTCACTTGATCTCGGTTTCTGGCCTTATCCCCTTTCTTTCCTGGTGCTGCCTCTAGCAATGAATAGGTCACAGAAGGATTAGTACAGGCCTGAGCCCATGGGTTTGCCAGAGTGGTTCATGTTCAGAAGTTTGGTTCATGCAGTGATGAAGGTCCATGGGTGCCATTGTCTTAGGAAAGGACTTACCTATTATTAGACAAACAGTTAAACCAGGGAAAACAAGATAGGCTGAGGGGAATAGAAGATATACTGACAAATTGGAATAAACCCATGGATCCTGTAGAATATACTTGACCAGATTTCTTAGAAAAATACAGAAACTACCTATGACATTAAACTGACTGAGATGGAAAGGAAAATAAAGCAATATATTCTGATTACCTTGTTAAAATGGAGTCACCCCGATTCCATAACAGCCTTGTCCTTGGTTCAAAGAAGCAAACCCCCATTACTTCAGTTTTTAAAACATGTTGAAACAGGAAATAATAATAGACAGATGATGACTGCCAAACCATAGGATTCCAGGGATCTGATCTGAAGCAGATCTTGGGGAAACAGAAATGATGACCAAGCATATCTCAGCAGCATATCCCAGGATTCAAGGTGGCTGCATTTCTAGGTTTGATGCTGTTCTTCACAGTGAAAGATGATCATCAAAGAAAGTTCCATCGTGATTTGTGGACTCTTTTCTTGGGTGTCTGACACACTGCAGGATCTGCTGTTGGGGACAGGCTCCTCTGTGGACCATTCCCTGCCTGAGCCTGGGCACAGAGCTGTGGGTGGCACCAGGGAACTCCTCACAGGGCATGTGGGTTGTTGTCTGGCTCCTCTCAGTTTACTGGTGTTAGTATACCTGGTTTTAAATATTAGTTATACAAAGTTAGAATTTATCTCTTAGGAGAGCTTAATTCCCATTTGTTCTTCATTATACTAACTTTTATTTATTTATTTATAGAAACAGATGATCTTTTGTCTATATACTGATTTTGTTCTCTGGCAGAAAGCTCAACGCAGTGTGATAGTTATAGTATCATGTCCAAATTTACTTTCCTGAATACAGAATGAAGAGACAAAAGTAATATTAGTTAGAGTTCAAAGCTATTTTTATGCTTTACATAAAACATAGTGAATACAGGATCACTGAATCCCATTTTCAAGGCAGTTCTGAACTGGCTGTTTTTCAATACATTGCTTCTTAGCAGAACAGGCTATAAATCGGTTTATGGATGTTTATGAGCTCTCCTCTATGATCTGTGTAATAAATATGTGGGCTTGAGAAGCAGTGATTTTTTTCAAGGGATTTCACATGTACTTTTTCTGTTCATATTTGTTAAATTAAAGTGCAGGAAATAACAAAGTGTAAATTTACTTGCATCTAGTGAGTTCTGTAGATGATACAATTTATTTGCTGGATAGGATCCTGTACTTCTATAAATATATTAATTTACTAGCTTTGAAGGGATGGACATCTGGATTTGGATTAACTGGAGTTCAATATTTGGAAGAGCTGGCTGCAGTCTTTGTTTTCATGTACATATTTATGTAACCTTGGAGATCATTCTTTCTCTTTTCTTGTTTACTTTTCCTTTTTTTTCTTCTTTATTTTTTTAATTTTAAGTGGGATTTTTGTTTTGTGTCGAGAAATAAAACCAAAGGACCTCAATAGCTCTGAGGATTTAGACCTCCATCTCCCTCTGCTTTAACTTCCTAGGAGAGCTTCTTTTGGAAAAGTATAATCTGGTATAAATTCATTCACTCCAGAGCACTCGACTATTTAAGATGCTTCTTGGGTATTTTTCTTTTACTTTTGGTTAATGCTGCTTAATAATTGATCTCTCTATCTACCATGTCTTCCCTTTCCAGAAGAAAAAAGTGATTTGACATATTGCTTTTTTAAAAAGCTTAAATTAATGAACACAGTAAAAGAAAGCATACTGGTAAGCAGCTTCCTGACCTAAAGAAGCAATTAAAAATAAATCATCCATCTCCAAGAAAGATAAAAATAATATTCAGTAAGAGTTGTTTCCGCAGCTTGAAAGCAAGAATAAATTTCTTAAAGTAAAATGAATGTTATAAGCACTTACTTTTGTGGAAGGAAAAAAGAGCCTAAAAATACTTAATGCACTAATAAAACAAGAGCGGTGGCTGAAATAGCATAATCCTTTCCTCTTCAAAATATGGAAACAGGAAGGAATGGAATAGGGAAATAGACCTTTAAGTACTGAAATTTATCACCTTAAAGGAATTGCTCTGAAGCAGCACATCAGCAGTGTTAATGCTGGCAGGAAAGGCTGTCTGTGGGAGCAAAGTGCAAATCACTTTTCCACCTCAAGTGCTCATCAAATTCACACAGAAGTACATGATCAGATTGTCCCTGTCCCTTCAGGACAGTGACACACCTTGATTCTCATGGGTGTCTGAGCTGAAATCTGTGTTCCCTTCCTGTTGCAGGCACTGTGTGACCATGCTGCCTGATGTTAGGGCCAGACCCAGCTCTCACTGAAGTCTGCTTTTTCCTTCAACACAGTGAATTGGGCCAGCCATAGTTACTTATGATCCCTGTCAAAAGAAGTATCGGTTTCAGTTACTAGTGATGTCCTTTCAGTTTGTAAAATAATTTGGCATTGTAGTGGAACCTATAAATACCAGATTGGATTGCCATGGCAATTCTTTTTTAATGCCTGAAAGAACAGTGTCAGCCTCAGAGCCACAGCCAGCTTGGAAATGAAGTGGCACCTGAGCTGGTCAGGAGGAAAGGAGCAGACCATTTATTAGAAGCACTAAAGGATGGAGTTCAAGGCAGTGGGTCAAGGATGAAATCCTGGCACTATTGAGCTCACTGAGTTGTATGTTGACTTAATTGGAGGCAGAATTTCACTCGAGATTTCCCTGAATAAGGGAAATTCTTTGGACACTTGACATGTGTCCACCCTCTTGTCACCTCTCCCTCATTCTTCTCCCTCCTCTTTGCATTTCAATATTAGAAATTGTCGGATAATTTATCAGTTCTTTTTGAAACATGAGAAAACCTGGCAGAGAGTCCAAAGCTGAAAATAACTCATCCTACAACAGTTTCATATCCATGCTAATCATTAGTTTTGAGTAAAGGTGGTTTTCTTTTTGAACTGCTCCTCAGAACGTCGTGTCTCCATGTGACAAATAGGACTTGATGGGCAGGACAAGTCTCCCAGGAGTCCTCAGGACAAAGAGAAGCATTGCTGGAAGTTGTGAGTCATCCAGGGCAATCCAGAGACTCTACAAATAGTTGTGTAGGGACTTGGTGGCTTTTTTTCATTGCAAGATCTGCTGTGATAATATCCCAGAATCTTGATACAAAAGGTCCCATCCCTTGCAAAAGAATTCTGACAAGTAACAGAGAACTATGTATGACTTCAGGTAATTATTTTAATTTCCCAGTTCCACATAGATTTGCTTGAATGGCTAAAGAATTATAGATTGGAGTTTAGTCAAAGACAACCGTCAATTACATTTTCTCAATAGTTGTATTGAAGATTTTAAGTGGTTCACAAAAATGCTTTTTACATTTTTAAATTACTTCATGAGTATGGATCAATCAGCAAAATATAGCAGTAATGAGTTCCTTTTAATAGCAAAGAGCTCACTAATTACCATGCTGATGATATAAACCAAGTTTTTAGCCAACAAAAAAGCTCCTGCAGGCAGTGTCCTTCCACCTGCTGATGGGGCTGGCAATTCTAATTAAAAAATAAGAGGAAGTAATTTTTCTTTTTAGTCTGTTTCAAATCTTAGGAAAAAAAGATTGCTCACTCATTCTCTGTATGTGACATCGTCTGAACTTAGTAGATGCTTCCACAGGTCTCTGAAAAGACTGACACCACCAAAATTTCAAAAATAGCTGACCAGAAACACTGGGGTTTTTTCTGTTCTATTGAGGTCTTCCAGGTGTGAGCTTTCACCTGGGGCCGCCCACTGACTCAGCTTGACAGTGAGGAGATTGCCCACACTCCCAGGAGAGGAGGTCTCTTGTAGGTAACATGAGCTGTGCTAAAATGAAACTTAAATGGACATCTGAAAAATGCTCTGGGTTCTTGTTGTGAAGCCAGGGGATGGGCTGTTGGTTGTGGCATTAGGCTGGAGTTTGAGAACTCCATGGGCAAACTGTTTTACCTCCATGTCTGATCTGAAATGTGCCTTGTTAATCCATGAGAAATTGTGAAGTGCTTAGTGGCTGGGGCTAAATAGGGTAATTGAGTAGTCTTAGGCAGAAAGGAGCAAAGGAAAGCAAGTCTGAAAGATTTTTTTATTATTATTTTTGTCCTGTGTTCTCTATCTTTCCTTATTTTTCAAAGGATAAATTAGTTCTGGCAGATGCTTAAACCCCTTTTCCTTTAGATAATTTGGAAGAAGAGAGAGAGAACAGTGGAGCATCCCCTGGGACTGCTGCCTGATGTAGACCTAGTGAGTCCGTGCCACTCATGGCACTAAAGCAGCCTTATTGCTTCCTAAAATAATTAGTTCCTGTTGGATTTATGGCTATCACACAGATTAGATTGTTGATGTTATGGAAATAGTAGTTGTCAAAAAGCTAATTTCTACAATTTATTTGTCTGACTTCTAAGGAATTTCTAATGGTGTTTGACCTTTATTTTGAATCAAGGTGGGTTTTCTAAGTTGTGGCTCAGCTGGGAAAGGTTCATAACACATATTTCAGAACCTGTAAGCAAGGATGTTGGAGGTGATGCTGAACACTTAGCAATAAGAACTGATGCAAATCCCAGTTTTATCTAGGAAAATCAGACATGACAATGTTACTGAATATTCACTGTCTCATTTGAAATATGTATGTGTGCTCAGCCTTGCTTCTTTTGGATAACTATATCAGAAATTCAAATCCTTAGTCACATTCCAAGCAGAGACCAGGATGTGTACAAACTTCTTGCTTATGTGTGAAACAACAGGGTTTGCTTTTTCCACAGATTTTGTTTTGTTCATTGGGTAAAGAAAGCAAATCACTTTTAGGTCCTAGAAAACCAGTATTTTATTAAGTAGCATGATTCTTTAAAACATAAATGAGAATCCTCTACCTTACTTTTCTCTGTAGGAAAATAGAAAACTTTTCTTCTGTAGGAAAACCCTTTTTTTATGGAATACTGACATTCAAAAAATCTTAACTTTTACAAAGAAACATAAGAAATTGAAAATATGGGTATTTAATTTTAGTGGTACAAAATTGTTTATTTTAACGCTGGGCACAGACTATTAATGTTTATGCACAGAGGAAAACATGTAAGACCTGCATTATTGTACATTTTATTTATTTTGCCTGCAGGCACTAATTTCATTCATTTTCATTGATTTAAGGAATGCATTTGAGCTGAGTTAGTATGCTTAAAGGCACCAGCAAGTGATATAATAGGACTGTACCTGTAGTTCAGAAGGAAAAGATAAAAGGAAAAGAAACCCTTATTCCTAAGGAGAATTAAAAAGGAGGGGAGGAAAGCCCTTTTTAATAGTGATTCATTTTCTTCCTTTTTAGTACAAAGTGATAAAAGGAAATAAGTTCATGTTCCAGGCCTCAGACAAAGTGTGAGGTCATTTATGAGGATGTTATCTTCATGGGTGAGGGAAAGTTTGTCAGAAGTGGTTAATGTTGAAAGTGCGGAAAGCGGATTAAAACATCACAAGGAAAAACCAGACTGTCAAGATGACAGAATAAACCTGTATACCTATTTTCCAATTTTCATCTCAACATGAAAACACAGCGTGATCATGAGTTTCAGTGATAAGAAACAGAATATATCGGTCAGCAGCTTGGTAGGAGGGGAATCATGTTTTTATGAAGCAGATATTGGGTTTCATAAAGCGGAAATGTATTCCTAAATTAATGGTTGTGTTCTCTGTTGCAAGAACTGTTTTTAGATAATGTCCAGTTTTTACTTGGATTGTATGAAAAGTGACAGAAACCCTCCTTTCCAAATACACGTCTCTGCACAGGTTCCTGGTCCCTGGGGATTGGAGGTGAGTTTTGAGCAAGGCCATTGTATTAATTGAAGAACAAGGGCCAGGGAGCAGCACATGAAAGGGAGATGGTTCCCCTTTGCAGAGCAGGGTGTGAAGGAGACAGAAGGTTCAGTCACGTGTATCCACATGGATACAGTGAAAGGGGTGAGATACTGAGGGATTCCAAGGTGGGATGTGAACAAGGGCTGGACTCGGTCTGAAGGATGAATCCTCCTGATCAGCATGTCCAGCTGTGTCCACAGATGTGCGTTGCTGATGGCAAGAGAATGTGTGATACCTGACCTGATTCTGAGACACACCGCCTTACCTGACGAATTGAAAGGGAAAATTCCATAACAGCACTGTCCAAAGTGCTGCTACAAACAGAATGGCATTTTGACTGGAGTATTTTTATCAACTGTTTCATGCAAAAGTGGCTTTGAACCTTCACCTGTGGGTGGTATTTTAATTATCTCTCTAATTAAGGGAAGTTTGGCTCTACTTCAGATTTGTTATTAAAAAAGTATCATGATTTTTCTGCTATTGCTCTCTGGTTTCTTGCAGGGATCCTTCTATTGACTTGTGCATGGTTTCACTGTGCAGTTAGAAGAAAATGACATTCTTCCTCTCAACCAAAGGGGAGAGTGTCTTGGGCATCAGTCCCATTTACCAAGTATTGCCATGAGATGTGTGAGTCTGCTGATGCCAGTTTTGTAAATTGTTTGCTGAAAAGAATGAATTTTAGAGGCATGCTTAAAAAAAATATATGCCTTCACCAAAAAAATACAAATTTTTGCATTTGTAGAATGACAGCTTAATTATTATGGAGAAATTAGATCTGTTTCTTATTGTCTGGGTAACTGTGCATTTTCTGTTTGGCTTTGGGAATGTACTCCTCAGCAAATCTGTCCAAAATCATGGCACAGTACTTCAGTTATGCAGTAATATAAATCCATTATAAAAGTTGTCTTGGCTGGAAGCATGGGTTGTTTTTTACCTACCTGTTGGAATTCCATTTGATTTGCTTTCTTTGCCTTCCATCCCTCCTCATGAGGTTTTTTCCTATCTCACTGAGGAAAGAAATGAGAGATGCAAAAAATTTGAGAGAAAAGAATATTAATGGGAGTATATGACAGTTGAAATACATTTAAATTATTGTTTTGTATCTTTTGTCACTAGTAGTGCTTAATACCAGATTCTCTAGAGGCATATGATTAATGCTGTTTTCATTTTCATTCCTGTGAGAGAGAAGTATTTTTTTCTACAGAGTTTTCCTTCTTTTTATTTGCATAATTGTCTGCTTTGAGTGTAACTGTAACAGAAAAACCTGTTAAAAGCATCATCTCTTTGTTCATGCATGACCCCTACTGCATATATTGAACATCATTAGGATTTTTTTTTTCTTTTTTAATTTGCAGCAGTCTTTTGAAATTGCAGGGATTTTTTTCTGGATGAAATGTAGTGTGGACAAATAATAACTGCACTTTTCGTCTTTGTCCAGGTGTTCTGTTTTGTTCTTTCTGTTTGGTTTTGGGTTGGTTTGTTGTTGTTGTGGGTTCTGTTTTGTTTGGTTGGGTTTTTTGTCGTTGTTGCTTTTTGTTTGTTTTTTTTTCCTAATCAGTTTCTTTTTCTCATTACACTGTAACTTGGCTGAGATATCTTGGAGCGGAGGGAGTTGCTCACCCAGGGATATATTTTGTTAACTTCTACTGTGTAAATTCTGTTAACTGATCTATGTCAGCAAGTTCATAATTTCAAAATACTTGTGTTAAAAGGTCTGTTTTCCACTGCTTTTTCTCTACGGTGAGTTTATGCAAGGCAATCTCCTCAAATACCTTCCTTTGGGAAGGGTATTGGTTTCTCCTAGAGAGAGGAGAGAGCACTGCTGACAAAATGCACTGCTCTGAGTCTCTGGCTCTGGAATTCTCTCCCCTGCTCCCTTGGTCAAAAAGCATCTAAAAAGCAATCTAGATTCTCACTGGGGTGCTTTTGTGGTATGTTTTGGTGCATTATGCTCCTGTGTATGGAAAAAAAAGAAGAAATTTAATTTGGATTTTATGAGTTGTGAGTTTTGGTTGTGCTTTCAATGGCTGTAGGGGTGTAAAACGGGCTGGAAGTGCATTTATTGATCTCCAGGTAAATAATAAAATGTGATAATTTTCTATCCGCCCTGAGAAGTATGTGCTGAATGTATCACTCTTCTCCTTTCATGTGTTATGGAATTACTTAAAGGAATTTTTTTTAAAGAGAATATTGGAAAAGAATTAACATCATAGTTCCACCAGCTTGAAAGTCATGGAGATACATTTATTCAGAAGAAATTTCCTCTTGTGCTCTCTGGTATTGATGCAACCTTTGTAGTTCGCTGTACAAGCAGCTCTATGCCAATTGTCACAATAGTGTTTGGCACTAAACTCTCCTGCTGTTGGGGCCTTCAGGAGTTCCTTAGGTACACTGAAAGACTTCAGGGAATCAAATGAGCTCTATTAGTTCTGTATTTGCCTTTCAGAACATTTTCACTGTGTTTCTCACATGGAACATCCTTAACTAAATGCTGGAAAATTCCTGTGGCTTATGAAATACCTGAGGTTTTTGTTATGCTTATAATACTTGCTGTTTATTTCTTTCTGATATCACAAATGTTTGCAGAGAAAACCCACTTTGACAGGTAATAACTGATTTAAATAGTCAACATCAAATGCAAAAGATTTATGAATATTAAGCAAAACATCTTGACAAAAGGTGAGAAGTCTTTGCAAGGGCGAGATAGTCTGCATGTTTCAATGTCTCTAATGGAATCATCTTTACTTTCAATTCCATCTTTAACGTAACAGACGTTCTGTAAATATTGTTGCTGCTGACAAGAACATCAATTCTTGTTATTCATAAAGAGATTTTCAGTATCTGAGCAGTAAATAGCAAGCAGGAGGAACAATGGCTTGCATTTTTATTTTGTAACATACATCCCTTTGCTAAAAAAGGGAAGCAGAGTCAATTTGACACTTACCAGACCCATACTGCTTTTGGGAAAGGGCTGATTTTGAGCAGAAACCATAGTCAAGTAAAGGGAGGTAAATTTGTTAAAGTAGATTTATTTCCTTCATGTATTAGAAATTGTTTACCAAATAAACATGATTGGGGAACTGAGATATTTTTGCAAGAATTATAAAATCAGTGGTTGTGAAGGGCTCAGTTTAACAGAGAGGATATTGAATAGTTTTGCTCAGAGTGATTGGTGTAAGGGGTGTGGACGTGGGCATTTCTGTGGACAAAAATCTAGCTCACATCAGTCTCCATGAGTGAGGCAATAGTATGATTGTATGACCCTATCCACACTTCACATCAAATGGGTACACAAGAGCTTGCTGCATTGGAGTCCTCTTCAGAGCAGACATCAGTGAGTAAACAGCAATTTCAGCCAAACTTGGGGGCTCAGTGGAGTGCTGTTGACACTGTTAAAGAGCCACATGTCCAAAAAGAAGGGTTTGGGATGGGGGTAGAAAGGTGGAGAATGGACATCATCTAGGAGTTGCTCAGTGGGTGTGGGAGGAGCCCTGTGGAAAGAAGGGGCAGAATATGAACGTGTACCTCCTCTTTCCAAATCCAGTGTCAGCCTCCCTGTCTGTTTGCCCAGGTCCAACCAGAGCTGCATCTCTCAGACATGGAAAATGCTTTCCTAAAAGGCCAGTGCATAAATGCTAAGGCAAAGCTATTAAAATCCTTAGAGTGTGGAGTGAGCTTATGATCTCAGGGCTGGAATAGAAGTTACTAATAGAAGTTACTGACTGCTTCCCACTTTCTAGTCATTACGAATTTCAGGTGCTTGTCACGTCTGAGGATTTAAGTTCAAATTGGGAAAAAACCTGAGTCATTCTGACGGTACAACTTGACACATTGCCAGTGAAGTCTAGGCAGGAGCCAGAGCTGCATTAAACAGCTTAGTGTGGTGTTATCTTCTGCCTTTTTCAGCTGCAGAAATTGCTTTGCCATGTAAAGCAGACACCACCAAACAGAGAAATGAGTCTGCATATATGCCAGGGGACACTGGGAGGGGAGCAACGGGCCATGAAGAAAGGTCTGCTCCTGCCTTGGTAGCTCTGAAATATGTGGAAAACCAATTTGTTTATGGTTTGTTTTTTGTTTTGTTTGTTTTGGGTTTTTTTTTTAAGGAGGGGGTGTTTAATTTTTTTTATTATTATTTTTAAGCTCCTTTCCTTTTCCAATGCCCAGAAATGCCTGAAAGTAATAAAATTTGTGTTAAGTTTTGCATTTGCCACTTAGTGTTCACACTTGTGCATGTAATTTTCATGCATAAAGTGGGAGGAAAAAGTGGTGTTCTGTTAAAAAATTCAGTTTAATCTGGTACATGTTACGTGATAAATAATAGCAATACTGACAATGCTGCATAAATACTCTGTGGCATGACTGCAGCAGTGACACTGTAGGTCTGATGTTACCTATTGGTGCTTTCAAACACTGGTAGATTCAGAGATGGGGTGGGAGCAGGTTGATACTTGTGTTTACTCTGCTTTTCAGAGGGGTGGTCCAAGTGTCATTAGATCTACTCATTAGATCTTTACAATAAAAATCATCTTCCAGCAGTTTCACTACAATATGCTTCTCACTGTGTCTTTTGTGAAGTGCACAAAATGATGAACAAAATTCTGAACTGAATGATGAACAACACAAAAAGAGAAAACAAACATCTGCTTCCTGGAAACAAACATTCCTGAAATGTAAGGATTATTACTTGTAAGATGAGATGTTAGAGCTTGGAGGGGATAAACTATATTAACTAAGCCCTCCCCTTTTTATTTTCTATTCAATTCTGTTGTAAAAATAACTTTTTTTTCGTCATTATGGATATATATAGATGGAAGACCCTGTTCAAAATAAGTACAAGAGTTCTGCCTAATAATATCCAATGAAGGCACAGGGCACTTTGAGTGTTGCAGTCAGGAGGACATACAGTTCATAATTTTTATTGGGGGTTTGCATCACTGACAGGAAAAGTTGTTCTCCCTCTCTTATTTTTGTGTGAGTATATGAGGTTGCTGGTCATAGGCAGTTTTAAGTCCTTCTAAATATGCATTTCCTTTAATTCATTAAGAGACTTTCATGTTCCAACATATCCATTACAATGACAAACTGACATTGTAAAATTAAAAAGCCTGCAATTACTCACTTGGTTTGTATTTTAATCAAAGCTATTATAATATGACTCTAGGGAGCCATAAATGGCAAAACAAAGGGGTTGGGATTTATATGGGACTTCTGTATACAGAATATCTAAGTAGAAGGAGGTAGGGAAGAACAAAAATGTTGGATGTATCCAGGAAGGATAGCTTCAAGTGTAGTTTGACCAAGTCTCTGGCCAGCTCAGGATCAGAGAGATCCAAACTATCACGGCTTCTCCTTTATTTTGGCTTTTGGGCATTGAGACTATCCAACAAAACCATGCTGGGCCAATACATTATTTTTATGAGTTATCATTTCATGAAGATCTTAAGGAGGTAAATAAATATAGAATAAAAATTTGCATGCACTGTGTCTGCTGGGAAGGTGGTAATTGTATCATTTACTTTTCTTATAAAGTGGGTGTGTGTATGTGTGCTTGTTTGTGTGTAGGCAGGAGGGGAGAGAAGTGTGCAGCCCCTCGCTTGTGGTTTGTGATTTCAAGAGGAATTTTCTCATTTGGTGTAGAGCAAGTTGGATTCACTGCATCTCTCAGGCTGCAGAGGTGGGACATCAAAAAGTGAGCAGCAGTGGGTACAACCAGAGTGAAACTTGTTCACCCAGCCCTGAGAGGAGCTGGTGTTTCCACTGCACTCTTGGTGCAGTTGCACCTCCTGTCCTTGCTCAAGACATGTATTTTGGATGCTTTTCCCTGTGGAGGAGCAGGAATAGCTCATGTGTCACAAAGCAGTTCTCTCCTAATTTTTATAGGAATTTTTATGCTTTTCTGTGTTGCCTACAGAATTTACACAAGACTGTATAATTTTGAAGGAAGTTAAATGAATAAAACTGCTCTGACGCTGGGATGGCAGCTGCGCCTTAGAACTTCTTGTTTGTCTCCCGGTTTCACACAGAAACTAATGCAGATTTAATGACTATTTGTCACTCCCATGGCAAAGTTATGAACAGACATTCTCATTTTGGACCCAACTCTGTCTCTACAAAAGATGGAATAGAAAGTTCTGTAACGAAGGCAGCATCCTGCAGTGGCTCTTTCCTCGTGGAGTTGCCCTGTGGATCTGACTGAGATGGCCAAAGGTCACCAGCATCCACAGTAACTAACCCAGCTTTCAAGTAGATTTGTGACAAGCTGGAATTTGTATCTGCTCTTCAAAGAATATGCAAAACCTCCACAGGGTAAGACTAAGAGGTTCTCTGTAGAATTTAACGAAAGCAACACAAGCAAGTTAAGCACTGCTTCTCTTTTTGTTCTGCTCAGCTTGTTACCTGATGCATCGACCACCTGTCAATATTTAAGGTATCATGAGAGAAAGGGGCTTCCTATATTCTGTGAGCAGTTGCAGGTACAGAGTTGGCCAGTGCCCAAGCACCAGTCTGTATGAACTGGGAATTGCTGTGAGCATTTTACAGACTATTACTTGTTAGCTGATCATAGCCTTTCCTCATTCCAGCAAATCACAGTTCTATTTTGCTCTTGTTCAGAGCATTTTCTGTTTGTCAGCACAAAGCTCTTCTCAGTTGTGTAACTGAGGGAGGAGCAAGTGACTATGGTGGAGAAAAAGTAGCCCAGCACATAATGCAGATACTTCAAAATGCTAAATGCGTGACACTGACTGTCAGAGTGACAATTCCCCCAAGAGCGAGAACGGAAGTATTTTTCTAAGTGCTGTCTGAGCCAGATTCCTTAACTCCTAGCAAGGAGCTACCATGGCCCCAGTGGAGAGGCTTTCCCTCCTGGGCAGGCAGTGATGGTGCTCTGGGCTGCAGAGATTTCACCATCTTCACTCCAAGGCCTTGTTCGCACTAGGTGGCACTGCAATAACACTTGTTACACCTCCCAGTGGATTTACAAAAAACCCCACCCAATACCCAAACCAGTGGAGTTATCTTGGAGTGCAGCAAAATTAGTGTTTTCATTCATTAGTTCCTTTTGAATATCACTGCTTTGTTTGGAAACGAATATATATATGTTATATACGTGTTGTTATTAACTCTGCATGCAACAAGTATTCCAGAACCACCCTGAGCACACAACCCACCTCTGATGGGTCTGCTCAGACTGGCTTGCAGGTTGCTTTTGAATCTTCATTGGGTCATGCAGTGCTCTTTTTAAACTCTCTAATTTTGTCACTTCTGTTGTAGTTCATAGCATATAATGTTGGTAGAGCTGCAGTGTTTAAATATTTTTCCAAATATTTTTTTCTCTGCTGGAACCTCCTACTCTCCTGTTTGTAAATTCCTATGTTCAGCACATCCTTTTAACTTTTCAACTATTAACCTGTAGTGCATTTCATAGTACTTTCTTTTTAAGCCTTAAAAAAAGCCTAACTTTAACTTAGGTTAAAAGTCTTTATACCTGTGTCTCATAATAAAACTTTTCAATTTTGTCTGCTTGCTCAGCCACCCCTTCTAATTTCTAAATGAGTTTTACATCTCTCTGGCATTAGCAGCGGGTTCTGGTCTGATTAAGTCTTGCATTTCTGTGATGATTCTCATTCCCTAGTGCTTTATAAACTTTATTAACTGGTGGAACATAGTACCTATCCTTTGCCCTTGATCAAATTAATAAACCTTTAGAGTGAAAGACAGTAAATGATTTTGCTGAAGGTGGAAGGTGATGATGGAAAGCTTGTGATATGATATACAAACTACTGCAGGCTTCGGGGTTCTTCCACCTGAATAGGACAAGTGAAGTATCTTCTCAGTGTCATGTAGATTTCTGCAGTGAAATCATTTGGAAGTGATTATGTGAACTAATTCAAAGTCTGTGGTTTCTACTTCAGAGCCATAAAGCAGAGCTCATGCTGTCACCTAAAAAGGAACATCAGCTGTCCTAGATCTTATTTGCTGTGAACAGTGATAGTAGGTGTAGCTTTGGATCTTTACTGCAAAGAGAGACAGCCTCCAAAATCCATCCATGAGTGTTTACTAAGAAGAATTGTCTTGCAAGGATGTTGCTGGAGCTTCATGTTATTATATTGGGTAGCTCTGACTGACATATTGTAAATAGATGTGTGTTCAGTACAACTGTTCCCCAGTGTTCCTGAACAAAGCAATTACTGAAATAGAGAACTGC
This sequence comes from Manacus candei, assembly GCF_025592945.1. NCBI lineage: Eukaryota > Metazoa > Chordata > Aves > Passeriformes > Pipridae > Manacus > Manacus candei. Next base: position 7,479,027 of record NW_026138113.1, read on the forward strand.
AAACTGCTGTTATAGGATGTGGCATATGGAAAGATGGAGTTCCCTTCAGCCTCAACCCCAGTAGGACAACCCAGTTAATAATTTTATGCTTCCTAAGACTTCTACAGATTTTCAAAGCTCTTACTGAACAGGAACTACAATTACATGTGGAAGAAAACAGCAAAATATATATACAGGCAAAACTGTGGCTCTAGTACACAGTGTAAGGGAGGTTTGTCAGCTACTGAAATGTGATTTTTATTTACCACATCTGCTGGGTGTTTTGCTTAATAACACTCTAGCTAGAATGAAACTGTCAGGCTTTTCTCAACAGCTTGTCATTGACTTTAAGGGGAATAATAGATTAAAGTACTTCTGTACATTATTTTACAAAGCTTTTTTATACACAGTTTCCAAAATGCAACCAAACTTTTCATGGTAGTCACTACTGTGAAGTATTTTCATTTCAGATTCTGAAAGTCTGGTGTAATCTTCAAAGTGTCTTTAGCAGTTCTACCTTTGGCCCCAAGCCTGCCACACTGTGATAGAGAATTATCTGTCGGCATCTGTGGAATTCTGCAGTAAGTTTCATTGCAGAATACGGATTTTTATTTCTTTCAGTTTGTCTCTTTTTAGCATTTCCTAAATGCTACCCATCAGTGTGTTTTAATGCAGCACTCTGTAATTCAGAGGTATTGCAATAGGCATTTTCCTCCCTCTCACCTGTAAGGTTTACTGTCTTTAGCACAGTGCTGATCCAAGGAATTGTTGTTTTCCCTGCAATTTATACCATAATATAGACCATGGGAGAAGTTTGTTTATATTTTTCACTCTTATCTAATGTAATAAGGAAGTTCTTATTAACACCATCAGTTATTAAATTTTATTTCTAAATTGCAGTCTGATGACTACTTGGCATAGTTTAATGCCTAGACAGGCTTTTTATGTGTAGTGGAGGGATAGGAGACCAGGCTGTTGATTTTTAATATTTTTGGGTTAGCATGGCTGACAAAAAAGAGGATTTTGCTATTGTGGTAATGTTTTTTTCTGAAAAAAATAATCATCAGGTAAACACTGGACAAGGGAATGTAAGTGAAAGAAATGTGGATCTCAGGCAGACCTGGATGTGACCTGAAAGATTGCTGTTCCCTGACATTCGTTTTGGTAACACAGGTCACAGATGATGAGGTAGCTCTAGTTTAAAAGTGAAATTCTAAATTTTGTTGTTTGTGTGGCACAACAAATATGATTTGAAATGGTCCCGAGACAATTTTTTTCTTCATTGCTTGTCAGATTCCTTTGCTGGCAATATTTCAAAGTGCTATAAAGTTAATTTGTCAAATTGTTAAAGAGAGTTAAATCATAATATGTTTTTAAAAAGCCAGGAAACAGCTGTTTATATTCTGCAGGAGTGTAGACAACATTTGATTTGTGACTGTTAAAATATTGTTTAATCCTGTCCTGTTTGCTTTTTTTTCATTTGTTGAAGCTGATTTTGACAGTCTTTAGGTCCTTAGTTTGCAATGAAATCAAAGCCATGCTCAAATATAAGTGAGGAACATGACAATAAGTATGCAATAATTCTTTTTCTATGGAAGCATTCACTTTGAATGAATAACTAAATAGTAAAAATAATTAAATCTAATTTTATGTAATTATTTTATGCATATGACACAGTACATACTGCTGTCAGTTTTAGTCCTATGCTCTGGCTCATTTTTCATGTGAACTCAATCATGAAGTCTAGAAAGTGTATAATGAAACATGGAACATTTAAAGAACTTGAAAAGCTCTTAAATTTATCTATTCACAATCTGAATTTACTTGAAAAATTATGCCGTTTTCTGGCATTTTTAAAATATATCGATTTTTTTCCTACTAAGAGGAATAAAATTTATGGTATTTAACCATAATGTACTCCAGTGTTTAACACCATCCCTGAATTTCTGTATTTTTTGTATTTTAATGCCTTTTGTTTGCAAGAATTCAGAAGGTTTTACCTGTGGTGATTAAAGTTGACTTCCAAAAGCCCTGCTGATAGAACTATTAATGCCTGATTTTATGGGCCTGCAGTGTAGAGTATGAACTAATAGGAAACAAGTGATTTAAATCTGAATGGTGGACACTGAAGGACCCAAGCTAATTAATAGGCTTGTGAATAAAGCTCTTGAGAAAGCCCACCAAGAACTGATGGGCTTCCTTATAGCTTCACTCATAGCACACTGATTATACATTGAGCTGCACTGTAAATCAGTTAAATGTTCTTGCTAGCACCACATTATTAAGTTCATGTGGTCTGATCATTTCAGCTTTACATCCATGCTGTTGCCAGTTCTACACAAAGGACAGATTGCATTTTAAAATTAAAATTGCCTTTTTTTCTCTAACATATATGAAAAAAAGCAACACTGTTGAAAGGTGTCTGAACTGCACATGAAAAATACAGGTGAGTGGGCTGGGCTTTGAAAATAGGAAGTGACCAACACAAAGGCTAACAAACCTTTAGAAAAAGCTTGAATTTGAGCCTACTAAAACATTTTTATCAAGACATATTAGATGTCTTGAACCTAAATGTTCAGGGGAGCCCTGAACTTTGGAGACATCCAAAACAAACTTTACACTTGGAAGTGCTCTTGTGTAGAGACAAATTCTAGGGAAGTGAAGGAGAAAACAAAAAAAACTTTAAATGCAGATGATTCAAATGAAAATGGAATTTCATTGTGTGGGCTGGAACATCCACAGTACAGGAACCCACCCCAGCAGAACTGTGAGATCATCTCTGATAAATCAAAGCCCAGAATGTTTGGCAAATGCTGTATTAAAGAAGAATCTGTAGCTGAAAGCAGTATTGCCACCCCAGAAACACCGAAAATACCGAACTGCGTGAGATACACACATTTGTACCTTGGCCTGGTGCCCAACTCTTTGGGATTCACTGAGCTTGGAGCAGATCAAGAAGCAAAATCTGCTTTGCACCATTTTGCTTGTTTAAGTCTGGGATCCTTGTACAAAATGGGGATTGGAACCCCCAGTTCCACCTTGCTCTTGGGGTGACCATGGGGGGACTGTGCAGTTCCATGGTCTGCTGTCCTCCCTTCATGTGTTCCCAATAACCATCCTGCTTTCCCCTGGCATCCCAATTTCCCAGGAAGAGTCTGTATGGCTGAGGACTATATCATGACCTGTGCAATTCTGTGCAGATTTAGGTATTTCCTGTGCCAATGAGTACAGGCCAGTATGGCTATTAATGCTATTTTTTTATTAATTATTACTTCTTTTCTTACGTGATTTTTAAAAATTTCATCCTGCCTCTCAGCTTTTTTTTCTTTTCCCCTCTGGAATTGAAATATATTTGTGTTTTACAGCTTGAATTTAATTTTAATACAGTTCAATAAGGTGAATTTGTTTCTTCCTTTTTTGTTCTCCCTACATTCAAATGGCAATGAAGACTACTGGTAATCAGGAATCTATAAAGAAATGTCAAATTTCTTTAATGTTTGGAAATCTCATTTGCATGGAGGAAAAATAGGTGAACATTTCTGTTGTAATAATGTATAATATCAATTGCCATCCTTAATGAAGAAATAAATTAAGAATATTGCATGCACAATAAAAATGTGCCAGATTATGTAAAAGATATGAATGGTATATTACTAAGTCTAAATTGTAGTTTATTAAATGTTACATAATCTCTCAAGCATTTTGAAAAATTAAAATTAGGGATTGGTTTCTCTGTGTTCAGATCCCCTTGAACAGCACCTGAGCAGTCCTGAGCTGTGCAAACAGTTCTACAGGAATGAGTGTGCTAAAAGTGTTGGATTAGTGGGATTGTTTATTTAGCTGTAGTCATAGACACTGAAGAGAGTCCTTTAAATTTGGATTTTGTCCTTTCTTCTTACTGCTGGGGTGTGGTGTGTGGTGTAAGAACATAATCATCATGTTTGAGTGCTGGAATTTGCCTGGACATTGATTCTTCTGGGCACGGACACCCAAACCATAGAAGGAGATTACCCCCCAGGGCTGAATCATTAATAATCTTTTGCTTTCATTTTTGGTTCAATGAAGGCCTTTTATGGTAAAAAAAAATTAAGTTTTATCTGCTGTTTTCACTGCTCAAAAAGACCAACACATTTCTGGTGATGAAAATCTATCCTCTGGTGCCTTCTGCTTTTCCTTGGCCATAGTGCTGGGTCATGCTGCACCTTTCCCTGCCATGGGCTCTCTGCCTGGGGATTCTTCTGCCTGATTGTGAGTCTGTAGAAACCTGTGCAACCTGGGTGAGATCATGACCTATTTTGTGAATTTGCATGGTGCTAAAATAGATGCAGTGCTCACCAAATCAGCATGGCCTTGCTCCTCTGGTTTGATATGCCCTGAATTTCTAAACTGGTCTCCTGTTGTGTACAGCTGTTGCGAGGGAGGAAGCACTTTTCACAGGGAAATATGGAGAGATGAAGAAGGGATCATGGAGACCCACAAACCACCTGCTTGCCTCAGGCAAAAGTCATTTTCTTGTCAGCATGCTTAGAGATTTTCTGCAAAGATCGCTGTGTTAACCTACATTAGTTACTCCCTGTGTCCTGATGTAGGTGGAATACACCTTATCTCAGACTGCACCTCTCAGGCATGGGCTGTGTCCTTTGGCAAACTAAAATGGAGATTACTCTGTTCTTGCTAATCAGAGAGGGAGAAAGAAAGGTGATGTCTTGGTAGTGTGATGGCAAGGTATTTGTATGAGTGTAAGTGGTCATTTGTTTAAATTCTATCACTTTGTACAGTTTACAAGAATTCTGTAACTTAATTTTCAGAGGAGAAAATTTTCTGTGGCTTGGTGTGAGCATGAGATTAATTTGTGCTTTAATAGAGATTGTCCCCATAACTCTGGTCACATCACTTGGCCTTGGTCTGGTAAAATGGGTTGCTGGCAATTCCCTGTATTGCAGACATGTTGCAGAAGCTCACAATCATACTCTGAATTTGTGAAACAATTATATTGATAGTGAGGGAGTTGTTAGTGCCATAGAATTGTTGTTGCTCATTTTACATTGCATTGCCATGATGTTAATGCAGATATTTATGTGGGTTTCTGCTAAATTTCCAAACTGCTCTTTCCCTGATAAAATACATTATTATTCTTACCTTACTGCTATTAGTGTCACAAACAAAACTGCTTGTAGGTTTATCCTGGATGGCTGGATGTAGGGTGGGGTTTGTGTGGTGTTTGGGATATGAGTGGAAGGCTTCTCTCCACTCTTTGGGATTTTCTCTTATGATAAAATGTCTAAATGCATGTGTGGTAGTTTGAGTTAATTGACATTGGGGGGAAGAGGTAGAAACAGGTAAATGCAAATTGACAACCTGTCTTTTCTTCAGCACAAACTATTGGAAGAAAGAAGAACTGGGAAAATAGTGCAGTTGTATTTTCATGTTTATAGGCAGTGCTTAACTAATACAACCGGAATTTTAAGAATCCCAAATTGTGCTAGGTGTGTGACATGGTAAATTTGACCAGCTGTAGCTGAGTTGACCATGTGTGAACACCAATTATTGTGGTACATGGTAATATAATTAGGAGCATCAAGAGGAAATTAAGAAAAAGAGAAAGGTAAACTGAATATCAGGTACTTTGTTACTCCCAAGGGCTTTTAAAATTAAACTGCAGAAGCTGTAGGCAGGGTCTGTGTAGGAAACAATTTTATTCTGAAAAGGCCTGGGCTGGCTCATTTTTATCTCGAAGTTCTACCCTTCTGTGCTCAGTGAAGCATCTCCAGGTAGCCCCGACAGCTGGCGTGTGTGGGATATGTTGACTTCTCTGCTAATGATCCCAAACAAACAAAATAAATACTGGATATTGTGTGCTGCCCCATAAAAGCTGTCTGTGCTCTGTCTTGCAGCAGGTAGTAGCACTGCATGTCTCTGATTTGTGCAGCATCTCTGATGTCCCAGACTCTCTCCCCACTCTTGTGCCAGCCAGGTTCTTACAGATCACACTGATATCTACAGAAGAGCATGAGGAATCCTCAAAAGTTCCTGAGTGAGAGGTGTATTTATGCTTCATTTACTGAGTAACATGCGATGAATTTTAAGAGGACAGTAGTCCTTATTTCTCCTCCCTGGTTCCCTGCCTAGTGATATTGGAATATGAGTGAAGGAGGAGGTGGATGCCAGAAAAGAGAAATGTTATTGGAGAAGTGTGAGGAGTATATATGCCCTGTAAAAGCCATCTGCCACGGCAGGCCTATGTGTGGCTGTGGCTAGATAAGAAATCCTTTTTCCAGCTGGTTGGCTTTTGCAGAGGACTTAAGTCCCAAAGAAGTTTTGGGGTAATAGATGAAATGACAGCAAAATGAATTTTCAAAATCAAAGTGGTGTGTCAAATTGTGCAAAGGAACTTTAATGTCAGCAGGATTCTCTTCTAGGTAAAACTCAAGTGCACAGGAATAGCTTTGGTGTTCTGTGGTTGGAGAGACTGGTTGTGCATCTGAGGACTTAGAATTGTGTCCTGGACTCCTGATTTCCAGGTCAAATAAGTGCATAGTATCAAACTTTATATTCTTCCCAAGTACTAGTTTCAAGCTCTCTGAATTTTTGTTACCAGGAATTAGGACATAGAAATACTTGCCAGTGCTTAATTGCTGCCCCTAGACAATACATCAGTACATTCTTGTAATAAAATTCACAACTCCCTTTACATCACTATTAATCTCAGTGATGCACAACTGTAACAGCATTTGGAGTCTGTCCAAGGAAAAAGTTTCTTAGATTGGCAGGGCAAAAGGTTTTTACAAGAATAATTTTTTTCCTGTTTTTTTTTTTTTTTGTTTTGTTTTGTTTTGTTTTGTTTTGTTTTTTTGGTTTTTTTTACTAAATGCTGGTTTCAAAATCACTGAAAAGGAAACCAATGTTTTGAGTCCTTTAAACTGTATTTCGTTTTTAAAGTTCTGCAGTGTCCACCTCTTTCTGCAGATAGTAGATGTCTGAATACAGTTAAAATAAGGATTACAAAAATAGCAGGATTACTATTATTGGTCAGATTTTCCTCATTTGAATTTACATGTTTCTAGAGAATCTCTGCTAAAATATTATAAAGAAAATAATTTTCCCCCACAGTGTTGATTGTATCTTTTTTAACCAAAATCTTTCACAGCTTATTTCTATTTAAGCTAATCACAATGTTCCTGATACATTTTATAAGAAAAAGGATGTTTAATGTGTTATTTAAGTTTACTTGTCAGAAGAGCGGCATCATCTATGACTTTGATTTCTTTTTCTACAATTTACTTATCTGAGCATATGTTGTTTTATACGTTTAAACTTCCTTGTGACTCCAGCATTACAATTAGGCTTCTCGTTGCAAATTTTCAATATTGTGGATATGAAAAGTGGTCAAATAAGAATTCCAGGCATGTGAAATTTTTTTGGTGTATGACACATAAGAAGTTTTACCATTCTTCTGTACTTAATCTTTGAAAACAAAAAACCAACACTCTCCCCCCCCAAAAAAAACCCCCACAATAACCCCAAGAGAGGATAGAGTCAATAAAAATACATTCTAACAAGTCATGAAGCATGAACAAGGAATGATAGATTAGTACTATGTTTAATCCTCCTGTTTGAGTGGATGATCCATCCAAGACTGCTCTGATCTATTGTGCTTTCTGGGCAGAAAGAAAGGCAAAGTCATTCCATTCTTGTCACACAGAATATACTTCATATTCTGTTGGCATTGGTAAAAGGGCAGCAGGAAATGTTATAGAGATGAATCCAACTACAATGTACAGTCCTGGGATTTTTATCTTAGAAATCATTGACATATTTGCTGAGATTTCAGTTACAGTAATTAATATGAAAGAAGATGCTTAACTTCTGTGCCTAAGATCAGTATCTAATAGAGGTGGGTGGGAAATAGTTTGCAATCTCCTTCCTCTTCTTTTTTTTTTTCTTGGTTCACAAGAAGACAAGATGATGCTTTTGAAAAGATAATCTGGAAAGGGGAATAAAAAATCTTGTTTAAAAAAATTAAAATATCTCATTTTGGTAATTTCAAAACAATTTAATCTTTTGCAAAAACAGATTACTTACAAATTAACTTCTGTCTCAAAGTGTAATTTACCTTGACTGAATGCAAGATATATTTTTCATCTCTGTGACTGCAGATGAGATGTTTTCCTCCAAGCAACTGAGAAGGTACAGGGATCTCTGGTACTTTTGTCCCCACTTCAAAATCTTTCTTCTGAGATTTTTTGATATGTTGTATTTCAATTAGTGGGGACCTAAACCACCTTTCTGTTACTTCTGGTAATTACTTAGTGGCATACATGGCTCTGGAAGATTGTTAATGTAGTACTCAATAAATAATTGTCAGCAGACATGTAGGTGGAAAGGGCTGTATAATAACAGAGTGTTCTGCCTTCAGTAGTTCTGGGCAGTGGGGGATGCCCTGGAAGCAGCCTGGGGAAGTTTGCAGTAGTAGAACTGCTCTCTTGTCAACATGAATTTCAGAGACTAAACCGTCCCACCACAGAAGTTGCAGCACTTTTGTTGTCCATGTGGTGTGTTGGGTGGTACCCTGTGCAAAGGGGAACTCACTTGAATACTGAAGTCAACAAAGTTAACAGTCCCATGCTGTGTCCACACTTGTTACAGCAGTCATTGGAACAGAAAAACCTGTGCAGGAGCTTCTATTTTAATATTTTATTTTTATATAGGAGCTTCTATTTTAAACACTAGTTGAAAGGATTAATGGCATTAACATGTCAGCGATATTTTTTTACTCTTCAGTAATAACAACCAGCATGTTGTCTCAAATGTCAGTAAATTAACAGTGATGTTTTTTCCTCCTGTATTGATGAGCTGTTGGGATTTCAGACTGCTTGGTAAGAGAAGCATATCAGAGTACTATGGATAACAACAGTGTTTTCTCTAATGAAGTTAAGTTTACCATCTTTGTACTACTTAGACCCAGGAAGTTTTTACTGACATGAAATATTGTGTGTGTTATTAAATCTTACTGTGCAGTGCCTTGAACACTGAGCGCTATCTAAGGGTTTGAGATCTTAGTCATATACAAAGTCTAATCCAAATACATGAGGTTTTGGATGAGTAAGTTCTTAATTATCATCAATCATAATTTAATCAGGTTGTATTTGCATTAGATAGATTTCTTCATTGAGTTTTTACACTCAGTGTCTCCATTGGATTCACATGTTTTGCTGTTGTTGTGCTGGTACAATTGAGTTTGGAAGTGGCAGGAACTCCAGCAAGGGTCACAGCTGGCCATAGCAGCCTGTCTGAGGACAGTGTGGTGCTGCTTCTGCCCTAAATAGGAGCTGCTTGATCAGGAGGTAAGAGCTCTGAAAATAAGCAGGTTGACAGTTTGCATTACTTATTAATGGTGTGCATTGGAATCTGCCCTTTTACATCCAACTTTTGAGGTTGTATTTGCTTTGAATGCATAACAAACAGCATTAAAAATATGACACAACCAGTGCAGTCTTTGGCAAGTGCCTGGGCCCCTTATTCTGGGAACCTTACATGGGATAGGCAAGAAAGGAAACAGATAATTGAATTACCACTATGGCTAAATGAGTAAGAAGCAATTAGTTTGGATGCATGAGGTGTGCAGTTCTAAAACCATATTGTTCTGTCACATGTGTGAGAGAGAAATGAGCATCAGTCATAGTGTACAGCTTCTGTGGGATACTGGAATCTGTGGATGCAGAGCTGAGGAGTGAGTAGAGCTATTGTGTGGCCAGAGGGGTCCTGAGCAGCAGATCTCCTGCTTGCCATGGGATGAGGAGGACTCGTCTCTTCTGTGACTCAGTATTGTCTGTTCAGAGCAGCACCTGCAATGGGAAGGAAACAGGGAATCCTGTGGCATGTCAAATACTTGATGTGGAGTGCATAAATGCTCTTCAGCCATATCTTTCTAGCTGATAATATGTCCTGGAGAAAGATATAAATAGGGAAGTAATCCATAAATCAACAGAGATCATATCACTAACCAAAGAAGATTTTTTTACTATTGTCTTTTCTCACATCTTTACCTACTTTTCTTCTGTCCTGCTGTTGAAAAAACCAGTCTTTTCTTCCTCTTGAAAAATGTGATACACTTTTGTCATTGATATTTGACCCTTTAAAAAAATGACCTGTTTCACAGATACATTGGTTTATCTAGGCCTCAGCCAAAGAAGCTTGTTTGTAAAGAAATAGTACAGATTAAATAACCTGTGTTTAATATGTTGAAATAGAATAATCCTTCCAAGAAAGTTTGCTGGCTTTGCCATAAATGCCTTGTTTATAACTGCGAAGATGGCTGTATATAATTTTTATGTGTAAAGACATTGTAAATGCTACATAAACTTAGCATTCCTCTAAAAGATGCTCATAGTGTATAAATTAGAAAGTAGGCCTTTCCCACCTATAAAAGACAGATAGTTCTCTTTTGTGGGTGAGTATCACCCTTTGCTATAATTCCCTGTTTCATGGAAGTAGATACTACGCTATTCCATTTCAGTATCTCTGTTTAATATATTCATGAGTCTTTTAAAGGTGTTTGGCTGCCTTACTTATCTTGAAATGCCTTTTTCTTTCAGGATGCTTTCCCATAAACTGTTGTCAACTCCCACTGAAGAAATTGTGTTAAGATTTCCCTGTTTGCCGTGTTCTGTGGGGAACATATATTGCCAAAATCCCTCAAGCTGGGTGTAAGTTGATCCATGTCTGTTGTCACCTCCAGGGTCCTGGTTCTCTAAAAGCCTATCTGTGTGTACTTTTAGAAAACCCAGAGTTCAGGGTTAGCCTTTGCATTACTCTTATCCTGGTGCAGTGTCAAGGGGCACATACAGCAGCTTGGTACCTTAAAACCCTCAAGGGTACAGCAATCTATTTTGTTTGACACAAAATCTGCTATATAATCCTGAAGAAATACTGCTTTCTCCAGTCAGTGGAGTTTTCAGAAGTGACAAGTATTTGGCACTCTTATTTTGATTTTTTTTCATTGGTGACACTGCACCACTTTTCAGAGTGATTACAGGTTCTAAGAAATTATATAAATGCAGTCTAAACTCTCTGTTTTTCTGTGCATGATACAAGTTTGTCAATGTAGGTTATCACAGAGTGATTGCTTTCACTGTTCATTTTCCCATGTTCCTCTTGAGGTTTTATATGCTTATGATTGTTTAAGAAGGACTTATGTTTGTGTTTATCTGCCACTGCCATCTTCATTTAACACTTTGAATGTTTGTTCCATTTCCCAGACAACTGATGATTATGGAATATACAGAGGTTCTGCAACAGAGTGGGTTTTTTCACCAGACTCTTGAAAGTTTATTTTTATATTTTGTTCTTTCTGTTGTAAATCTATTTTTAAAACCTGTAATTAATCTTCTGGCTACCTACTTCCCCATCCACTGCACTGAGTAGTGTTATCTCACTCAGACATTTGTTTCGTTGCAAGTTTGTTGTGAGAGTAAATTGAAAGTGTGAATGTATTGATAGCAGCGAGGTAGGATAGATAATGAATGTGCTGAAAATGGAATGACAAAGGATTGAGTACAGATGAAGAAACAGAATCAATCTCTTGCCTTTGTATAGTTGTGTGTCAATCTGGGGGTCAGTTCCCTCCTTGAAAGTTTTCACTGATTCTTTTACGTTAACTGAGCCTAAACAACAGTTTCACCAGCAGATGCACCACAGTTGTCTATCAGTGCCTCTGCAGGTACAGTGTAAACAAAATGTACTTTTTTTTCAGTGAAGAAAATCCACTGAGGAGACTTATGTGCTGGATAGCTGTGTGATCACCACCAAGGCAAAGAAATCATTTTATTCCCTGCTATCTTCTCATTTTCTATCACTTCTGGTTTTTTGCTGGTATTCTATCAGTTTGTGATGAGAGATTTCACAGAAATATTAAACCAGTTAGGTAATTCTTTACACATTCTTTACACATTTTACATACATCAAATATTTGTACTACAAAATATTAACAACTCCTGAACTAAAACTGAGCAGGATTAGTCATCAGTTTCTTGGCTGACATTGCATATAAAGAGTCTGCTCTCTTCTGATTCAGAAAAAAAGGCTCAGTCTTGATTATTTCTTTGTCAGCCTGTGAACAAGCTTCTGAATTTCCTTTAATGTTGCTCAAAACTGTGTAGATTCTGTAAGACCAAAACGGTCTTATAGCTGAGACCTGGAACATGGTTTCTTCAATGAGGAATTCATATCAGGACAACAAATCCCCAGGATAGGCTTAAAAAATAATGTAAAAAAAAAACAAACCTAAAACAAAGCAAGCTTGAATTGGGCTCACATTACATCTGCATGATCAAAACAGTCCATTAAACTTTAATCTTCTTCTGAGACTGACTCAGGCTAATAGTTAATTGACAGATACTAAGACTTTTATTTTTATATCAATTCAGTTGTATAACTTCATATTAGCTGAAAGACTGATATGGCATTCTTTTTATCAGCAACACCTATACAGCATGGCAATGCAGAAATAGCTTGAAGCTGTTAAAACACTTTACTTTCCAAGTTTTGTAGATCTCTGTCTGACATTGCCTCTTGAATTTTGTGCAACCTGTGAAGGATGGTAAATGAATACTAAGCTGTCGGTTGGACAACTGCAGCAACTGGTGAGCTGAATTCTTAAATTTTAATTTTTTATAATTCCATTAATAGTTTCAATCAAAGGAGGAGTAGCTGTAGGAATTATAAAACCTTCCTGACCTCATTATGAGTGTTAGTTAACTCCTGTCTTTCAGGCTAGCTGCAGTCTGTGTGCTGAACACTTGCATAAAAAGATGTTTTAAAATCTGTGTGTGAGGCCATATAGCTGAACAAATGGCTTAGATTTATGACAGAACATAAAATCTGAACTGACACTTGAAAATGCAAAACTTAAGTCTTCCTAGATGAACAGTCACATTTTGTAATTTAAAAATATGTCCCAAATTTTCGGTAGCAGTGTGTAGTTTAATCCTTGTTGTATCCTATGTCATTCAATACTAACCTTTTCACAGTCTGCTGTTCAGTGGTCAGATACCTCTGATCTGCTCGGGTAGAAGAGGTGATGCACATCTCTGCATTTATATTCTGGTCCTTTCCATTAATGGCACTGAACCCTTTGTATGGTATCACTTTAAAGGATATCCATTTTGACTTGGCAGACTCCTCCTGGATTTAGTGTTATATGACAGGAGTGCTGTGATGCAGGACCTGTGACCTGCAGCTCAGGCATCTGGCCATTCTCAGAGCTGGGGTAAAGGATAACTCTTTTCTCTCAGTAATGTGAACTTGTAGCATAGGGGACCCTGGAAAACGTGTTGTTAAGGGAGAGGAGTGTGAAAATTTCTGCTTTAGCCGTCCTTCTGAATATGCAAATAGACATGTTGGAATATTCTTTTATTGAATATGTATAGCATGTGCTGAGTTTTAATCTGTCTTTTGCAGATGAGCAAGAGCTGAGTATTCTGAAAATTATTCTAACCTTTGCTAGATGCCAATATACCCTTTAGTAAAATATCAGCAGCCAGGTATGAGAATTGGGACTTTACCCATTCCCTCTGGGATCTACTTTGAATAGCAGCCATTTATTCTGCTTTGTCAACAAGGTAGCACTGAGATCAGTTTAGGACTGAGGACTGGCTGCTCCTGTGGTTGCTTCTTTCTCATCTGTTAGGTAGGCACAAAGCAGATTCAAACAGGAGTCTGATACTTCTCTCTGCTCATGGCCCTACCTTCAGCAGTTTTGTTGACAGTGTGCCTGGGGAAGTTTCTGGTATCTTGGTACCTTAGTGGTGCAATTTTTAATTTGCTGTTCACTGAGAGTCAGACAGATAAGTGGCAAAAGGCTGGGAACTCTAGAGGCACTTGTTCAGTAGGAAAGAGCTGGTGGCAGCAGTAAGCATGCCATTAATATGAATATTATAAGCTCGTATGCTCTCAGTGCCATGATTTAAAAGGTGGGACTTGGGAACTCCACAGAGAACTATGATCAAAAAATATTGCTGGGGCTGTGACCTCCTTCTCTTGAGCTGTGCTGGGTGGGATGGTTCAGCTTAGCTCTGCTGAGTCCTCCTCAGGAGCAAGATGCAAACCTGTCTTGGGGGAGAAATACGTTCAGCACCTGCTTTCAGCTGTCACTGTGATGTTCATGTTAATCACCACGTCACTGAAGAGCTACTGAATGCTGTGTTCTCACACAGTTGACAGGTATACAGGACTTGAATCTTTTTAGCAGACCTTAAATTTGTTAGAAGGTTGTAGGAACCACCTTGTCCTTTTTCTAGCGTCCCTCCCCACAGTGCTATGTCATTTTTTCTTCCCAGTGTAGGACTCAGCTGGTCTGTTGTTGTCAGTATCTGTGTAGGCAACCTAATCTCAAAGAACACCAAAAGTGAGGGTTTTGTTGGATTTGGATTTTTTTTGGTAGGATTGGTATTTTGGTTTTGGGTTTTTTTACCACTTATGTCCATTTCTAAGGTGCCCAGCCAAAGCATAAATGGAGTTGTTAGTTTGTACCTTCTGTGACTCTTTACAGAGACTATTCTTCATCAAGCCTGAACCAAAGACCAACTAATGAGTGCAAGTATTTGAAAACAGCGCTCTTCGTACAGGTCATGATTTGAAGGGAGTAGAAATACTACCCCCACCAGGAACAATCATACAGAATCTGGATGCAAATTTTACCTTTAGCTTATCATCATGCACATCTGGCTGGATACCTGCATTTCTTCTCTTTCACCACCACTGTTCAATGATGAAAAGCCTTTTTTGCTGCTGAAGGCATTTTAGAAGTGTGTCTGGGTTTATATAATTTGAGGGTGAGTGAAGTTACATGACAGAGCTTAAGACGGTCCAACAGCTTTATCAAAACTGGAAGAAAAAACCCTTTTCCTTTCTGTTCCTCCTGTCTGCCACAGTCTCATTCCTATCGCTAATTGATTCCTCTGACTATCCCAGCAAAAAAAAAGGCAAGTCTTGTTGCTGACTAAATTTAGTCCCAATGAACACAAGAGTCAGTGCAAGAGAAAGGATGGGTCTGTCAGGCCATGAGATGGAAGAATGAGGGAGCATGATTGCATGGTCTGCTCCTTGTCACTGCTTGGGTTTGCCATTGTGTTTCTTCCAGATTGCATAAATGAGCAGATTCAAATACTGTTTGGTTTTGTGGTGGGGTTTTTTGTTTGATTGGTTGGTTGTTTTTTTTGTTTTGTTTTGTTTTGTGTTTTTTGTTAGGGTTTTTTGTTTGTTTTTGTTTTAGTTTTAGTTTGTTTTGTTTGTTTTGGTTTTTTGTTGGTTTTGTTTTGTTTTGTTTTTTAAATAAGCCCTGAAGCTCAAGAGATGCAACCTGGTATTGGCTTCTCACGTGTTTGCCTAGAAGTTTTCCTCTCCTAAAGCTCCTGTCTCTCTGGTTGAGATCCCAGTTATCAGATGCCTTGCAACCTTTGCTGGAGAAGCCCTGATGTCAAGCTTTCCTTTAGGTTTGCGTTAATTTAAGCAAATCAACGAAGTGCCAACCAGGCAATTCAGAATCCAAATTCCAGATGCTTGCCCCCCTGTCCAGAGTTTAGAGCTGTGTTTACCTTAGGCTCACAGGAGTGGCAGCATTGTATTGAGGATTTCTTACTTGGCTGGATACATGGGTTGCCACTGGAATTCTGTAGCATCACTAAAAACTCTTCAGGCAAAGTTTTCAGTAGGGAAAATTAACTAATATCAAGCTGTGGGCTGACAGGGCCAGATGGATGGTATATCTAAACCTGTGTGTAAGTGGAGATGGTGCCTCTGTGCTGCTCCTGTGACAGGACAAGGGATGGAGTTAAAGGCATTCAGTCCTGGCTGCCTGCAATGAGGGGCCCCAGTGTGGAGGCACCGGCTGTGACATTCCAGACTGGGATGTGAGATGCACAGCCTGGAGTTGCAGAGCTATAATTGATCATATAATTGACCAGTTTTTATATGTACCTCCCACAGGATCCTGCCCCCCTTCTGTGGAAAATCCCAGGTTTTAGTCTCACTGTGTTTTTACTTTATTTCTAGACCTGAGCCTTGTTTGTGACCATTGAATGCTTTTGCTTTGTCAGGGATGTTACTTTCTCAGCTGGCTGATTTGATGAGCTAGCCTCAGCATGAAGCTTCAGCCTGGGCTGAAATACTTTGGAAACATTGGGACTTCTTTTTCAGAATTAGAATCTGAGACATCTCTTAACATTTCTGCAGGCAAGAGCGACAACAAGTATACTCCTTAAAAATAAGATATTAAATTACTAAATCCAAAGTTCTTGCTTGAAGTTTTGTTGAAACCAAAGAAAAAAAGCTTATACAATTTTATTTCAAAACAGTAAAGAATCAGTAGCTGGGGTTTTGTTTTGTATTTTAGTAGGAAAAGTAAATAAAAGTTAATAAAAAATTTCTATTAAATTCAATTTAAATTTATTGTAAAGGAAAGACAGCTAATATATCTTTTTTGGGTGAGAAAGGAGAAGAAATTAATTGTTCTTTGTGAACATAAGTTTTCAGTGGTTAGAAGTGGCGTGTGCAGACAATACATTTTATTCTTGTCACTTGGAAGCAGAAAGCAAACACAATTACAGAAACATTTCATCAACTCTGGTAAGGAATCTGAATATCATAGATGCAGCTGCTGGCACTCTCTCTTGTGATAAGCTCAGTGTAGCAGAAATGGAAAAAATCAGTATCCACATGAATGAGGCAGAGGTTGACTCTTGGTTGTGTGATCCATTTTAATGAACACCATACTTTCCATTTGCTCCCCTTTTACACCAAACAATGGAGCTTCCCCTCAAGCACCTGCAAGGTAATAAATAGTCTCCTGCTGCAAATAACAGAGTTCACCAATAAAGCACTCCAAAACATTTTTGTCAATAAATCTATTAAGATTTCCATGAAGGACATCACGTGCTGGATGGATTGAATGGACAGGGGAGAAAAGGGGATTGGTTGGGCTTTAATGGAGGGAGATAGTTGTTCTCAAAAATTAATGACCCATAACACTGGAATATGAAGTTTGGTGGTTTTTTTCTCTCACAACAAGTGCTGTGCAGGCATATGTAACACAGCTTTCTTCATATTTATGCAGATGAATGATCATAACCTTCCTACAACAAATGAGGCAGTTTTTCTTTTGATGCAAAATAGTTAACCCCATACTGTAGCTAAGATCTCAATTTCTGCTTTTTGGGAAAAAAATTGAGAAATGCTGGACTATACTGTTATGTAAAATTAATTTTTTCAAAGGGATAGTTGAAATGAACTGCATTAATATTTTTTCCTCTCCTATCAGAAATACATATGGGAATTACCTGAAAGTATAAAAAGGCTGAAAGATATAACTTGCCAGTGTTTTTTTAGTAATAGTATTAAGTATTGATTATTTTACTGCATGATTGCCAAAATGAGAATCTTCATACTGGCACACACTTGTAGCATCTACTAAATTACATGGAATTGAACTTCTTTTTACCTATAGGGTTTCATAATTCAGCATTTGTCAATTTCCAGACATTCTGTGGCTCCCAAAAAATAAAAAGGACCAGTAGACTTTTTACAATCAGAGCAAAACTTCAAGTTTCAGACCTACTCAACTACGTAGTATTTTAAATTAAGAAGTAGAACATGTGAGGAATTTTTAAAAATCTGTTTTTAAATTTGTAAATGTAATAATTTGTTGCATTTATGAGATGAAGATATAATAGGACCCACTAGAATACAGTTGCAGAGATTAATAGTAATACTATTATTATAGTAATAACTTTGGTGATGATGTAGGAAGCAACAGTGAAAGGGTACCTCAACATTATTTTCTCTTGCTACTCTCATTCAAGGCATCTATCAAGGACTCCAAGTGCCCCATGCACTGTCTTTCTTGCTTTAGTGTTGTTAAATGTGCACTAGAGCTGGATGGACACAAGCCAATTACTTTCACTTAGAATTTAGTTCATGTTTTAAAGCAGGTTTGCAGAAGTTCTTGGCTAGGACTATAACCCACTTATAGCAGGATCTGTCTTATAAAGAAACGCTTGCTTTCTTTTTTTGCTATTAGGAAAGAACCATATGGCAACAGTTTGGCATAAACTTGTATGCTCCAAGAAGCTCTGTCATCTTAAATTCTCTGACAAGAGAACACCCTGTCAGCTGTTTGTGCAATATGTGTTGGATGGTTCTGTGAAAACAGTATAAAAGCACTTTCCAAAATGATGCAAAAATCAGGGATGTTCCCAAGGGTCATTAAGTGATAAAAGAGATTTCAATTCAGTTTCTAATTAGGAAGAACTATAGGCTTGAAAAGCTTTGTCATGCCTTCCAGACAAAGCTGAAATGTTTTGACAGGTCAAATAGCATCACAATGAGATTTTTTTTTTCCAGTAATTGTTACCAGAAAAAGCTGCATTCCACTCTGAGTGCTACAGCATCCAGACTTCATGGATTGATCTGGAATGGAGAATATGAGTCCACCTGCATTCCAGACTGCTTCAGGCTTCTGAAGCAGTAACCCTGAGGTTTAGGATATAATTTATTACATGCCAGTTCCTTGTAGTGTTTACTGTTTACAGATAGTAACTCATGAAATCGTGGTCCTTCCCCCCGTGCCCAGCCACATGGAACTGTGTGTCTGCTACAGTGTTTGAGTTGACAGATCTGGATAATTTAGCTCAGATCTTGTGTTCAGCCAGCAGTCTACTCCAAAAACAATGTTTTAATGCATACATTTTTGTTGAGCTTAAAAATGTGTCCTACCTAGAATGTCAGCCTGGCTTGCTGGTGGTAGCACAGCTACACCCAGTCATTTTTGCCCTGTTCTGTCATCTGTTGCAATGGCTGGGTTCCAATTATGTGGTTAGGAAAGTTGCTCTTTCTTGGCTTGGCCTATCCTGCTCCCTCTGATGAAAGTGCTCCAACATCCAGCACAGGCTGAATGGCAGCAGAGTGTGGGGTGTGCCAGGGGCTGAGCAGTGCTGTCAGGCTTCTGGGCAGCCCCTGCCTGCCTCCTGTGTTGGGAAAGCCACCTGCAATGGATTTTTGTCTCTACCATTGCCTCATATCCCAGCACACAGGAGGTTAACACTGAATATGTGTCTCTCCTAAGAGGCACTGAGTAATCCTTCCTCGTCCCAGCTCAGAAGGCACATAATTCTGTGGGCCTGTTCCCCACTCGCAGTTAATCACACCAAATGTAACATGGAGGAAGTCCAGGGACAGAGATTGATAGTGTACAGAATTAAATCTCAGGTCTTTCAAGATTAGGAGTTTCACTGACCATAATTATGTCTCAGATTTTAGCAGATGATCGTTCTCGTGGCTTGCTACAGATCCAAAATATTTCAGCATGTGAAATACTGTGAAGTATTTGCTTGGTCAGAATTAAAAGGTTGAAAGCAATTCCTTTTTAATAATATCCTTTCTTTTTAATTAATGATTCAAGAGTAATTTTTTCCCCCTGCATTTAGTATTTGAAGAAAATATTAGAGCAAACAATTTACTGTACCCTGTGTATAGCTCTGTATTAATCTTTATGTAAGTAATTGTAAACAATATTGTGCAAACAAAGATTTTTTAGTGACTGAGCAGTTAACAGATGAACATAAGTATGTACTGCATTGCAAATATCATGCCTCCTTATATGTTTTGGCAGACCTAGTAAGCAAGCAGAGCAAACTGAAGTTCCAAGCAGTTATGTATCAGCTGGCTTTGATGGTAATCTGGATTTAAATAGCATCTGAAGGAATTTCTGCTTGGATGAAGGTTGCTGAGCAAGGCAGTTGAGAGGGTGCTAATAGCACCCAGACTAAATGACAGTGAGGGTTTCTGATCTCCTGAGTGGAAAAAAAATCTGTCAGAGTCATGCAGCATATGACTGAGTGGTCTTGTTTGATGCTCAAGGGCCAGGTGGCAGCATCTGCACTTATCCCCCACTTGGAATTGCTTTTAAGACTTTTGCATTGGGGATGTGGTGAGGTTGCCACAGTGCTCTGGGTTGTGAGGTTGGAGTGCTGCAACATGCTCCAGCAGGGATATAGAGAGGAACTGGGAGCCACCAGGAGAGCCCAGCCAGGATCAGTGGGATAACCTTTCTATTAGGCAGCATGTCTTGCAAGAAATCTGCTTCACACACGCTTTGTGATTCAAATTTCTGTTGCCTCCTGTTACTTTAAAGCTTGGGCTTGATTTTTTTTTATGCTTTATGATTCCTATGGATTATTGTTCTGATTATGTTGAACTACTGCATACAACAGTGGATGTGATTTGATTGATCAGGTGGCACTTTTGGCTTATGTTAGTGCTTCCGTTAGGCAGGGCAGGTGGTTGGAAATTCTAATGAAAGACAGGGGGTATATCTTTATCCTGATGGGGCAACCAAGTCTGGAAGCATTTAGATGAGGATTATAAGCTTTGGGGTTGAATTGAAAGTCCATCTTTTCCAGGCAGTTGATGGATGTGTCTGGTAAAGAAGTGGTGGAAAGATGGATTTCTTCTGAATTTGGCCTGGGGATTTTCTTATAGATTTTTAAAATAATTTTAGATGTTGCTTTAATAGAGTGATGCAGTGGGTTCTGGATGATAACGGTGAAGGTAGTGCCTGAGATGTAACAGCAAAGAAGTCTTTGTTTCCCTGAAGCTTTTCAAACTGTTTAACTAATTAAAGAGAACAGAGTCCCATGCTACCACTTGGAGTTACCACCTCGATTTTCCTCTGAGAGCCTTGGCAAATGCAGAAACTTTCTGCCTAACCCTCTCGTAGTGTGCACTGCAATATGCCAATATCTGCAGATGGCATTACAGGGAAGCCCATAAGTGCAGCTGACTGCAAAGTTTTCTGTGTTAAACTGTTGGATTTGCGGGTTCTTTTCAGTGATGATGTGTTTGGTGTTGGATCAGACTCAGTGCCACTTGTAGATAAGGTGCAGACTATACTATGCAGATGAGATTTGGGATGGTGGTATGCATGGTCACAGTCTCTCTTCCTAGTCTTGAATGATAGGCTCCAATCTGCTTCCAGATGTCTCCAATCCTCCACAATATGTTTCAACCTTCAAACCATGCTAAAATGACTTTATCTTTTGTAATCCCCTTAAAATTTCCCCTGGCAGTGATAGCATCGATTTTGGTTTTATTGCTTTATGTGCAGGAGCAGGAACTTTGCACCAGACAGCCCCTGGTTTGTGTGCTGTATTGGGGTCTGCCCTGGCTCCCCAAGCTGTGACAGCTGCCCTTATAGAGTGATGTTGAGCCATGTGAACTCTGCAAGCTTTTGAGAACAGGGAAAGATAACACTTGGACTTTGCTAATCCCTGCAGGGCTGCCTCCTCCTGCTTGTATCCTGCCTGGAGAAGAGGTGGCCAGTGTCTGTCCCTTATGCTCTAAATGCCATCTCAAGAAATGCTAAATTTTCTAATAATGATCTTGGGGATGCTATATATTACTTTCTTACCAAGTTAGTTAAACAAATATATGATACTTTTACTTACAATGCAGATGCTTTCAGCAGAAAACTGCCAGTTTTCCAAAAAAATTTCATTATATAACTGCTTTCTCTAATGCACATACAGGCATTTCTTACAGTACTAAAAAGGGATTTTGAGCTATAGATCTCTGGAACAACAGCTACATCCAGTTGCTAATTAGATAAGTAACAGATGCTGGCTCCCTTCTTCTCGTTTATCAAATGCAGATCTCATCACTTTTTCTTTTGCTTATATCCATTCTTGCTATTCATACAGAGCAGGAGTTACAACACAGACCTTCAAAGATTTGCCTTTGCTGATCTGTTTGCTTCTGGCTCTCATGGGTGTGTCCCACCTTCTCTGTAAAATGACACTTTTCATTAGGACCTGCAGGCAGGGCTACAACTACAGTCCATATGTGTTTCTGTTGATGACAAAGGCTGGTATCCAGTGTGGCCCTGCAAGGATTCCTCTGTGTTTGGATCAGAAAGGTTCCCACTCCTCTCACTGTCATGCAAGACAGAGAGCCCTCTGTCAGAGCCACCTGGACCAGGGCCCCAGGGACAGTGCAAGTCACTAGGCAGAGGCAAAAACTGTCATTCTGTCCTCCTAAATGTCACCTGGACTTAGGAGGGGAATGAAGTGGACCCCTTGGAGCCTGACTCCCCCTTGAGCTGCATCACAGGTGCTCGGCCGTTCAAAAGGAGAGAGACACATTGGGGGCAGAGGAAAGGTGCAGTGTTGACACACTGCTGTTTGTATTCTTTGCTTGTTTGGCTGTTCTCCTAATCAATAGGATGATTTGCCTGTGCAGTTGCAGTAACTTTTTGCATAAATGGGAGAAAAGTGAAACAGATATCTACATGTATATGTGCTAAAAGCACATAACAGGGCTTAACAGCACCAAATGAGACTTAACAGGGCATCGTTAGTCCTGAGATTTAACCCACTATTGAGATGAATAGAGTGATTCACGTATTAGATACATGAAAGCAGTAGCTCAGCCAGGACCAACATGTCTTACTTTTTAACATCAGCTATCAAGATTGAAAATTAACTCCTCTAATTTTTAAAGGCAACTTCTATCATGTAGAGTTGGCCTTGGCCAGGAAAGTTAAAAAACTAGACCAAATTAGTGCAGAAACTAATGAATCTCCTTCCACATCCAAAGTTAAACTAAGAAGCAAAACAATATGATGAAATTTCTTCCTTTTGATAATTTTTGCTGCATATTTTTCAGTATTTTTTAGACTATTAATCATTAAACTTTGATAAAACTAGTGCCTTTTTGCCTTCTTACCCATATCATTATAGAGAAGTGAATCCCAGAAATCAGCATATGCCAGTGCCATACTGGGCACTGTGTTGTCTTGGCCATAGAGTTTTTTATGACAGCTACTATTCCCATCAGCATTCTGACATTTAAAGATACCAAATGTTACTGGTTTACTTCTTGGAGGATCTCTTGTACACAGTTTCCTTCTATGAAACTTAAATGAAAGAGAGCTGATCAGAAAAGCTTTGTATACTATTGACAGAGAGGGCCCTGTACTCTTATACCTCATACTTTGTGGTAGGTTGACCTTGGTCAGCTGCCTACCCAGCTGCTCTCTCACTCCCTCAAAAGAATGGGGGAGAAAATAAGATGGAAAAGCCCAGGGATTGAGGTAAAGACAGGGAGAGCACTTGTCAGGTATTATCATGGGCAAAACAGACTTGGCTTGAGGAAAATTAATTTAATTTATTGCCAATTAAAATAGATTTGGACAATGATAAACAAAGGCAAATTGCAGCACCACTGTTTTCCTCCCCATGTTTCCCAGGCTCATATCCACTTGTTCATTCTCAGCTGCCCCTCACCAAGTGTCACAATGGTGGGTTGGGGTCTGTCCTTAACAGTTTCTCTCTGCTGTTCCTTCCTCCTCATCCTTTTCCAGCTCCAGCTTGGGTCCTTCCCATGGTTTGTGCCCTTCAGAGCTCTTTCCTTTAGCCCCAGCATCTCTGACAAACACCACTGCTCTGTGTGTGCAGCAATACTATTTCTCCTCTTTCCTCGTTGGCAGGAAAGAGTTGGAATCTGCCTGTGCTGCAAAGCAGGTGAAAGCCATTCACAGAATGGTGATGGTTTGGCTTTTCCTCCTTGCAGATGCAGCTGCTTTTGGAGGTGAAGTCAAGAGGGAGAACTGTGCCTGCTGCTGGGTGTATTTACTCTTAGCTGTAGTTATTTCCACCTGTCATCACTATTTCTCTATCTCTGTGAGCATGTGGCATGTTAACAGAAGTTAGCTAAATTTAGCAGTTTCCTTTGTGAATTTAGCCCTTCTGCTTTTTAATATCATGGGTGATCACATAGCAAAGTGATAGGCAGTGAAAGAAGGAGAAAGCAGGACTATTTTTCACTGAGCTAAAATGTTGGCAGTTGCATTTCTGCTCACTCTGTCAGTGCTGAACTCCTTTGGAGTCAAGTGAGCAGAACTGCTTGGTTATGTGAGAAGCACCTACCCCTTAGGAGCCTTTCCATTGCCCTCTTCCACAACCAGAGTAGTTCCAGCTGTCCTTGCTGCTCATTCAACTCAAACCTTGCTGTATATGGGAGTTGTCAGGCTTTTCTTTCACTTATGTTGAGTCAGTTTGGTTTTTTTATTTTTCCTATTGTAGCCATCCGAATGGATGTGATTTTGTGTGATTTTGTGGTGAGGTTTTTTTCCACATGAAGGAAAAAATAATTGCATTTACTTTGAGGCTGACTTAGGTGCAGGTGAAATATTTAGCAGGTCAAAGGAAGGCTGGTAAAAGTCAATTTTAACTTGATTGACCTGCTTTGACAATCAAAGTGATCTGAGAACCTTGCAGTGCCTAGAAACATGTACTCTGTGCTCACAAGGTGGAGATTTTATTTTGCTTATGTGTACACAATTGCTTTGGAAATCTAACTCCTTCATAAATCTGTATCTGCTGTAATAAATTGGATTCAATGATCAGCAGGGAGGTGTCCAGATTAATCCTTTTACTATATCCTAATTATACTACATCAAATTTACTTCTTAGGGGACTATTTGACTCTTCTGTGCAATGAGCAAAAGAAACTTGGCACATCCTGTGCTGAGATACATGCAGATTATGCAGATTCAGTATCTGTTGTATTGTGTTTAATCTTGGTTTATTTAGTCTATGATATGCCATTCAAATGTGTCTGGGTTTTTGGTTTTTTTTTTTTTACTCCTCCTTCAAACTCATAATCCTACAGTATTTTATATTTCACATTTCTGTAATTCTCAGTTTTACTATAGCCCAGTGAGGGAGCAGTGGAGAGAACGTTTGGAAATCTGAACATGATTAACTAGGACAGAATCTGGCACAGTACAGTGACATGCCAGGCACTGTGGAGGGAGAAATGCTTAGGCTCAGGTTCTCATCTGGATGTTGTCATTTCAGTATGCTGCTGGTAGCAGACATGCTCCAGAAGCATTTAATTTAGGCCAAACTCCAATAAATAGAAGGGTCTGAGAGTGTGCCTTGTGTCATTGCTGCACTCCACTTGATGATGAAAAAGGTTTGAGCTCACCCTTGTCTCTCCCAGGGGCAAAAAATGAAATCTTGGAAGAGTCACTATTTAAGCACTGTGTCTGATGCAGCAGTTCTTTAGAGGTGCTCCATAAAACAGTGACTTCCCCACATCCTGCTGGCTTGCCATGTCTGGCAGGATGGTACACAGGGTTGGCACAGGGTAAATTGGCTGCAACTTAACAGTGATATCTATTTCTTATACTATACCAAATTTTGTTATAACACATGACATCTAACCTCAAGACAGTGGTTGTATGAGATGAAGTTCTATTTTATTTGTCTACTGAAGTGCATTTACAGTAGCAACATCAGCTTTTAGAGACTTTTCTTTTACAAAGAGCTGGCACAATGGCTTGGGCTAAAGATAGACCATGTGCATTGCCAAGACCTAATAAGGGCTTATAATATAATGATGATTAGCAAACTAAATCACTCCAATTCTGCAAAAAAAGGCAAATTCTCTGTGTGTCACTGGAAGCGATGGTGGAGATTCTGACAGCAGGTTTTTTGCTTGCCGCCTCACGTAAATTCTCGTGCAAAAGAATGTTTTTTCGGGTGTAATCACAAGATCCAATGTATCTGTGTTGATAAATTGGAAATGTAGAAATTGTAAGGCTACTTTAAAAAGTATGTGTGCTGTGTATGAGTATGTGTATTTCTATAGAGATGCATCTATATATGCATACACGTCTGATGAATGACCTCCGAGGGTCTTCACAAACAGGACTCAGTTTCTTGGTGACCTTTATGAGATCAGTAACATGAGTAACACACTAAGGCTTTTCCAGACTGACACAGTCTGTTTCTATAGAAAGTGCTTTCTTTAGGGCTGTATCCAAAAGATCACCACCCTGGCACAGAGGAGAAAAATAATACAGAGCTCTTGCCGTCAGAGACAAATAGTTTTCTACCTCAGTACACATCTCTGCTACTAAAAGTGTACTGCAGCAAGGAAATCCATTTACAGTTTTTCGTTTACATAACAGTTGCAATGCCCTTAAGAGCCCCTGGTTGTTTCTATATTCTCTCCCTCAGTTGTCCTGCAGTAGAACTGTAATAAAAAGCCTGTTTATGGAGAACTGGTGGTGTTCTGCAAAGTGTCTCTCAGCCGACCTTACAGGTCAAAACCAGGTGTTTTGCCAGCTTTCAAAGTATTCTCAAATAATAACGTGGAGATTCTTACTTCTTCCATTACAAGAGCTCTTCAGCTGAGTGCAGGTACCTTTTACAATATCAGTGTTGCTGTAACATACCCAGGAAGGGAAAAGGTGAGTGGGGATGGGACCGGCCTTCTAATTGCCACGTGCCTGATTGGCCACAGTCTGTGTCTGGGGTAGCTGCTTATACCTGTGCTAGATTCCCTCCCTGCTGAGGCGTGGGCAGCAGTGCACCCTCTGCACAGCTGCAGTGCATTCTCGAGCTGTCTTTCTGTGCATTAGCTCAGTTTCTTTGACTCCTTCACCTTTGATCCTTTTTTTTTTCTTGTAACTGTGCATCCAGTGACCAGATTTTTGCATATAATAACAGTCTTATTTCATACCATGGGCTTAGAAGGACTTTTCTTTTTTTCAGATCTGCCATTTTCCTCCTCAGTGCCATGCCTGCCCCTTTTTTTGAGCTCCATAAACTCAGTCCCCACTGTTTAGCAGACTGGGAGACTCCACGAGTCTTTTTTCTTATTCTGCTTTGATCCTCCACTAAATAGAAACTTGTTTATTATCTTCTGCATCTTAACCCATGTTCCACTGACACACCTGTGGATGCAGCTTACCCATATGTATTTTCCACCACACTAACACTGACACCCCAATCAGCCATTTGCTTCTTCCTAAGCACTTTCAAATGCTGTTGTCTCTGTTAACTTTTTTTTTTTAATCACCTTCCCCAAAAGAAGCCATACACCCTATGAAATTGTCTTCTGGCACCAGTAATTTTGTTTATACTGTTGAACTCAACAGGATCTTAAAATGGAGAACTGGACTCCAGCATCAGATAGGTAAGTACAAGGAAGAAAACCCACAAATTGCCAATATTTGACCTGGTCAGCAAAACCAGATCTGGTGGTTATAGCATATTGTAATCATAATATAACCAACATGTGGCCAAAATGCAGTCCTGTTAACAGAAAGAAGAAAAGAGGAGCTAATTTTAGTTTGGGATGTCTTAACTGGAGTTTTGTATCTATCATGAGGGAGGGACATTGCTTTGCTTTTCCTGAAATTTTTGAGCCTTCAACTATATCATGCATTCAGTCCCGAGTTTCATCCTGTAAGACAGACATACAAAAATGAGAGAAATATGAAAGGAAAAAAATAGAAATGAGAAGTTTGGCAGATTTAACCTCTGAGGGAAGGTTGAGGAAATGAGATTATTTTGCTCTAGGAAAAAAAGAAGGCTAAAGGAAACCACGGTAACAAATATCTGATCTGTAAATGGTGACACATAGAAGACTGTGATTTCTTTGTTTCTGTGTTCTCAGAGGCTAGAACAAGAAATAATCAGCCTTAATTGTAGGAAAGAAGATACAATGCAGATATTTACACCCCCCAAACTTTTGCACTGTAAAAGTACTGGAGCAGTAGAATCAGGGGCACCTGGGTATGTGGTAGGGCATCCGTAGAGAGTTTTTCCTAAGGAGGTATTTAAAAAACATCTGTCAAGGGTTTCCTTGGGTATTCTTGAGTTTCCCCACAGCACAGGTGATGGAGCAGGTGATTTATGGAGATTTTCATTGGACTATTTGTATGTTTCTACCATAGACTGTAGCCTCTCATTTTTACTGTATTTTGATTGCTATGATACAAAAATGAAATAGTTCACCAGAACTCTTCCAAGGGCTGTAATAAGATCTCACAATGAGAAATGTGGTGGATACTGCAGGAAATTCATTTTGTGTGTCGTAGAGCAGGTGTTGTACATCTTAGAGCAGGGGCTATTGTGTCTTGTAATAATGGAATTATGAGTTTGGGAGTTCTCACAAAGTGGCGTTTCCCAGACTTGCTAGTTTGTCAGGCTACTTTTTTTTTTTTTTTCCTTTGAAGTCCTGCCTGAATGTATTTCTTTATGTAACACTGTAAATGTGCTTTTGCCATTTCAGCTTATTCTGTCTCCTCTAGAAAGGGAGAGAGGCAGAGGAGACAAAACAAGAAGCAAACTACTCAATTCAGTTTTAAATACAAAAAGTTGACATTCAGAGATTTTTTTTTTAACTTTTTCTTAAGGTCAAAAGGGACCTTTTTGATTATCTCATCTGAGCTTGACTTGCTTTAATTAATTAACAGCATCAATGCTGGTGACAAAATGGTTTCTGATGATGACATAGAAACATGTCCATATTCAAGAGCTAGAATATCTTGACATACCATCTAAGACTGTGCATTTCTGTATATGGACACATTCTATTTATGCTTTTATTTGCATCACTGAAATATTTGGTCTTCTCTGTCACTGACAAATTTATTTGATTTGTACAATTCTCTTGCTTTCTGAGAGCATTTTTGAGTATTTATAGGAGTGCAGGTTTCCTGGAAGCAAATATTTCACAGTGTGCTAAGAAATACATGACCATGTTTGCAAACATAAGAGTTCAATAATTGTTTTAATACAGATCTTGCCATTTTATTTGATGGAGTAAATAATTTTTTTAAAGTCTTGATTTAGATTTTTTTTTAAAGTGTGTTTCCACACCATTTAAACTCCATGAATATGGAACTCCTGTGGACAGTTTTCATGTTTAACATATTTCATCTGTGGATAAATGATAGTTTTCATCCTCATGGTAGTGCATTTCTCTTTCATTAGAAAATGTTTGCTGTAGTGACTGAGAAACAACTTACCTGAACAGTCACTACTGATGGCTATGTAATAGGAAAGCAATTAAAAAACCCAAATAGGCAAATTTATCCTTTCTTTAGGAGACTTGAAGATTATACAAATAGTTATGAAATGTTATATTATTTTCTTGTACTTCCTTATGTGTTTGGGTTTTTTAAATCAGCTGCCTTTTATTGCAAAAAGAACTGGAAACATATTCTGCAGTTGTATAAACTTAACACAATGTATACTGACTCAGACTAATGGATGATTTCTAACGCAAGTGA
Source organism: Manacus candei (assembly GCF_025592945.1). Classification (NCBI taxonomy): domain Eukaryota; kingdom Metazoa; phylum Chordata; class Aves; order Passeriformes; family Pipridae; genus Manacus; species Manacus candei. The sequence continues at coordinate 7,508,146 of NW_026138113.1, forward strand.
ATATAGTTCCTTATATTTCTGACTTATTAGGATACTTAAACGTGGGCTTAGCTTTAGAAGTGTGCTCAAATCTTAAGTACATTATAAAACAAATTTAAGCACCGAACAGAAAAGAATGGAGGCAAATCCTTCAATTTTTTTTTACTTATTTAATATGCATAGGTCAAAAGGCATTTCCACTATTAATTCCTTCTTTATTTCATGGTCACTCTCAAAATACTTTTAACAAAAGTTCCAGTCCTGAGCCTGACTTTGCAGGAGTCACGTTGAGCTTGCAGACTCAGGACTTGAATCCTGACACTGTTATGTAGTGAAGCAGCTTGTTTTTGTCAGTCTTTTTTCAACTGCTCAGGAGTTCATTGTTTTCAACAACTAAAAAGTAGTTGATAATCACAGAGAAGCCAAATGAGATCATCTTTGAATTGTGGGAATTCTGCCTGTACTTTGTGAGCCTTCCCAGCAAAGGTAAAGATTTTTTCAGAATTGATGTATTATGTCTTTATAGGTAAGACTGGAGTGTTTGGAATAGAGAGCTGTTAAAGAGGCTTGAAATGAGGCACTATGAGAACAGAGTTTGATTGAAAAGGTAGAGAGCAATGAAATCCACCTAAGAAATGAATTATGGGTCACACTGTATTATCAAAGGAACAGAATTAGTACAGCCCAGAAGAAAAGTGAGTGCACAGTATGACAATAGCCCAGGGCATATCTGGGAGGAATTAGTAAAATGAGATTATTTGCAGTACACGGTGCAGACACAATAGACAGTAATGGGCTAAAACAGCAGAAAGGAAACAGGTATAGATAGCAGCAAGCATTCTGCAAAAACACCAATTAGGCACTTGCATAACTGCTGCTTATTGTGCATGACATCCATGATAAGCCACCATGACAAGATTAGTTGAGAAATGTTGTATGGATTTTACAAAGACCAACAAACCCCATCCTACAGGGCTCTGTGCAGACTGTATCCTTGTCTGTCACTGTAGAGTAGATGATCTTCCAGTGCTGCTGGAATAAGATTATTTTTATCTAGTTTAAGCAAAACAAAAAAAGCCCTCAAACGAATATGGTTTGTTACTCTTTTTGTACTTTTAAAATGTGCTGTGACATGAATATTTTAAGCCAAGTCTAAGGGAGGGATGGAGAAATGACAAGAACTTTTCTCATTCAGGAGTCAGTGTTTTGTTGGATCAGCAATGTATCATTCCTGCTGTGCATGAGCCATTGGAAATTAAAAAACAAAACAAAACAAAGACGAGAAAAGAAAAGAAAAGAAAGGAAATAAATTGTTTTAGAGTGAAAACACATCATAAAAACATTATATCCTTTATTTAGTGGGCCTGATTCTGATATGGCTCTCTGCCAGTTGCTATGGCCACATACCTCTCCAAACCTTGCTTCTGAGGCAAGGTCCAGTTAGGCAGGATTCACTGTGATCTCAAGGACTCACAACTTCTCCATTTCAAAAGGCTGCAGAGTGTATATCTAAGTTTAGATTTGCTTGTTGTATCCAGCTCAAGCAAATCTTTCCTGGTAAACTTTGATCCTGGTACATTTCCATTGTCGTTATGAAAATAGGAAAAAAGGTTGGTTGTGTGAAAGATCCAGGAGATTATAAAGGTTGAACTGGAAAGATGGAACAGGAAAGCTGGTGCTAAGAAGGAGAGAATAGAAAAAAATATACTCCTAAGAAAAGACAAACTTGACCACCAGGGCACAGGAAGGTTTAGGCAAGTATCCCACTGAGTTCAGTAGGGACTTAATTCATTCAAATAGAAATGTACTGATGTGGCAAAAATGGCATATTTTTTTCTGCCAGACCAACTTTGCTGGCACTTAACTTATGAAAATGGGATATAAATGCCTTTATGGTGAAGGCTAGGAAGTTTTCTAGCAGAGCTAAACCCAAAATCCTGTATAATCACTGCACTTTTGTTTTCGTTGTTGCAGAACTAGTGCTCCAAGTTTATCACTGTAAACTCACTTCTTAGACACCACAGATCTGAAGTCCTTAGAACTCAAGTTCATGGGAGTTAGTCCTTTTCAAAGCAGATCAAGTTTTGTTGCTGTATTACCTTAGAACCAGAAGGGGCTGGATAATTAATCCTGTGTTTCTTTGCAGATTTAACTCAGCAGTTCTTTCTTAACAGAGTTACTTCTGGTTTGATTTGGATAAAGAATGCTTTTAATGTGTTGCAACATATTAGGGATTGTGCATTGCTTGGTTAAAAAAAAATTGCAAACATGACCTTGCTTCCATAGTTCTTCATTTTTTCTGCCTCTGTCCTGACTGTAAAGCAGTTCCATGTCCTGTTTCTGTTGTAGTTAAGAGTAACAACCCATCAAACCCCTGTGTGTTAGTTTTGTTTAAGGAGAAGGTTGCACTGGCCACTTACATCAACCAGTGAGGAGATGCTTATGTTAAATAAGAAAGGTGGGGTGCTTTTCTGTTGTGTTGGTGTGATAAGAAATTTGTGTCAAGTATATTAGAAGCATGTTCAGACTGGGAGCTGCACCACTAGAAACTGCATTCTTCCATTTGGGGAAGCTTCAGAACTCTGAACTGTGCCCTTCAGGATGTTCACTGCCTGGTCATCAGTGTTGAGCTCCATTACTCTTGCTTTCCATAAAATTTCTGTGTGGTCTTTGGACATTTTTACAGTTAACTTAAGCAACTGACAAAGAGAAAACAGTCTTTCATAATTTTCTGGTTCATGGACCATTCTGTTACAGTACACGAATGAGTTGTTATGCAGAATTACTCTGTACTGAGATGACTCACTCCAACTACTATTACCAATGAACAAGTTGCTCGATTACATTGCATGACACCATATCTACCACTTAACATTTTTCCCTAAAGCTTCCTCTGGCCTCTGTTATATTACTGCCCTTCTGGTCTTAATGTGGAAATAAAATGTGATGTGTGAGTTTGTGCCTTATTTCCTCTTGTTCTGTGGTTATTTTACTGGAGAAGCTCTTTAAAACAACTGACCATCACTGCAGGTTCTGTGTACAGTGCTTTCACCAGCCCCTGATTCCTTTCATTCAAACTTTTTTTTTAGGCCACGTGTATCCTAATTTTATTGGATAAAATTGGATAAAATTGTTTAGTAGACATTAGTCCAAATCAAAGCAGAAACTGATGTTTGTACTTTAGATCTTGTAAATATGATTTAAGATAATAATTACCCAGAGCTTACTTCTGCACTCAGCAGTACTGAATTATTCTACCCTTCTAGCCAAAGCCTTTCTAGATGGAGTAGAAGAGCAGAGTATAATTTATATGTTTTCCTGAGGTAAAATCAGATGTTCCTGTCAATTCTTGCTTCCAAGATTTTACAAGATCTGTAAATTAAGTGCTGTAGATGGTGTTGTTGCCTGCTTCTGTTTGACAAGGAAATCAGAGTTGATGGACATTGATTTGCCACTGGGAACCAAAACCATTAATTGAAGCTGTGGTGACTAATCCATTTCTTTGCTGTGCTTCATGGATCCTGACTTAACAGTTTTTGTTACAATCAAAAATTCATTCATGCAAATGCACCTGTTATGATCAAAGTAATCAATTTTTCTAGCTTGTGGTCATCAAACTCAGGATTCTGGAAACATATCCACGTATCACTGAGTGCTCCCAGGGGTGGGACACGTGTCTATGTGTGCTGGAGGGACAGGACAGCAAAGCAAACATGAGCATGAAGTACTAATAATGCTGCCAGTCTAATAGTGGTGTGAAACAAGACACTGAATATGGATCTTTGAAATGAACATGTAGGGCTTGGGTGGTTGGTTTTGTGGGTTTCGTTTGTTTGTTTGTTTTCTTTGGATTTATCTAGTTTATAACCACTCTAAATTGAGTGTACAAGAGAAGCTGCAGATAAAATACAAGAATAGTCCAATGAGGTGGTTTTTTTCTTTGTCTTTTTGTTTGTTGGGGGGCGGTTAATTTTTTTTTTCTTTTTTTATTTGCATTTGCAGACTTGAGCTCTGGAAACTTTGTTTCTTGGGTTTGGTTTTTTTTTCATCTATTACTTCTTGTGAGGGAGGAAAGAGAGCATTTACTCAGAAAAGGCTTTTAAAGAAGAGGCTTTTAATCTAATACATATAAAGTACAGTGAAACATTACTAGTGGAAGCCTCATGAATACATATGCTTTTATGAGTTTATATTTGGGGAATAATCTGAGGATCCCAATAATAAATCCCTTTATCACTGATTGATAGCACTTGGACTGATGTAAATCACAAATATCTTTGCTGTCAGGTTCACGGTGGCCTAATTGAGATTAGCAAATAGCCTTTCCCATCTCTGCAGTTCCTGTCTGTGAATAAATATACAACTCTAATGCTACATTAAGAGACAAGTGCATGAGATTCTTTATGTATTGCTGCTGCCTTTTCTTAGCCTTATTATACTGAGGTATCTCAAAAGCTTGTTTTGGTTTTGGGACATTGGAAGTTGTTGTGACTTTCAGATTCTTTTAAGTCTCTGTCAGTGTGAATGTAAAATGCATAGGCTGAAATATTAAGAGGGTATTGTTATTTAAGGAGGAACAGTGAAATGTGCCTTGATTTTTTTAGAAAAGACTGTCTAGAGGTAAAATGTACATATTAATGTCCTCAGTGGAAGTAGTATCTTCTGAGTATATCCAGTGTGTGACTTGTGACTCTATTTTAAAACACACATTTGTAAAAGAGAAAGTTTGAATTGGGGGGCTTTATGGGAAAATCCATCTGTTTTCATCTGAGGAGAAGACTTTTGCCTGTGGTGGCTGAGGATGCAATGTTCCTAGAGCCTGTGGGTTATGGGGTAAATATTTTTTAAAATTTTCAGGACTTTTTTCTGGTTTTATGACAGAACAAATGTGAGGAGTGCCATGTGTGTTGACATAAACAAGGTCTGAGCAGGTAGCTCAGGTCCACACTTGAGTCACTAAACTGGCAGCCTTTGGGAGGCATCAGGGTAGAAATGTTTGTTCTTGGTCCTCTTTTCATTGAACATGTTGACCTGCAAGTATCCTATAGTCTTAGTGAAAGTCCCAGTCAAACTGCTATTTGGGCTTAAAGCATCGTTAAGTTTGGGTGAAAGGGTTTTATTTATGGATGGAAGGGAATTAGAGGAGAAAAGCTATAGCCCTTATTATACAGAACTCTGTAGTAAATGTGTACCCTAAAATTTCATAATTAAGGAAATTTCTCATATTTTCTCATCATTAAGGAACAGTGTAATGCCCTTGATCCTAATATGTTCTCAGACTAGTATGTTATAGATAATTGGGGTTAGAGAAGGACCATAAAATATGTAGGCTGATGTAAATGTCCTATTTATAATGTAGACTATCTTGCATAAGTGCAGGGTCTCAGGTTGATTTTTTTAGCTTTATAATAATTAACAAAGATAAAATAGACCTGCATGTCCTTGGTTAAGACCAAGAGCAGTGTTAAATAGTACAATGACAACAGCATGTGCTTAATTTCTCAGCATTCCCTTCAGAAGAAATCTCTAAGCCTTTTGTACTGTTAATTAGCAAAGCAATATTACTTTGCTGAGCTGAAGCCACAATTCTCATTTAATAATCTTCACTGTAAATTCTACATAATTGCTTATCATTGCTCATATACATGTGTGTGCACAGTTGATATAGCAGTGGCTGAAGGAGAGGAAAAATGCTCTTTGTGTTAGGAAGTCACTGAACCATGTTAAACAATTGTGGGAATAACTCTTATTTTCGTGACTTTTGCACATGTAACTCTGAACCATGAAATTCCATTCAGATAGATTTGTCTGGTTTAATACACCAGCACTGTAACTTTGTTAAGGTCAATTGCAGAGGACTTTTGCCTTTTCATTTGCTGCCTTGGAGGGGATGCTTTGCTTTTCGTTTGTCTTTGTCAAGTTACAGCATTTTATCTTGTTTAACATTAGCATCAGGGATGTCATATCTGGTGGATGTTTTATTTTCCCAAATAACACCCAATGCATTACTTTGAGGTTTCAGATGTTAGTTAGAGTGGCAGAAGTATTGCTTTATTCAAGTGTTCTGGGATTCCAGAGATTAAAAAATCAGTATGTTGCATAGATGCTAAAAACAACAGTTTAAGGAATTACTAAAGCCCGAAAATGGCAGGTTTGAGCCCTGTTGGTGGTGACATTTTTAACTTCCCTCTATTTTTAATGGATGTGTAAAGCTTAGCTTTGTAGCCCTAGATGTGTACTTGGAGCAAAGTTCTTTAAGTCCCTAGAGAAGCACCAGGAATGTTTCTTTCGATGAGGGTCTGCGTGCTGCTCTTCACCTGTGTGTGTTCACCTCCAGCACCAAGGCCAGCAGCTGGTCACAGTCACTCTCTGAGAGCTGGGGCTCTGCCTCACTGGAGGCAAGAGCTGCTTCACCCACCCTGATGTGTTGTGTGTTTGCAGGAAGGTCATTTTAGGTTTGTAGTCTTAAATGAAAGCCTGTGTCATCAGTCCCCCCTAATGGTACTGCCATTTAGGTTGCTGATAAGCTCAACTCTGCTGGAGGTCATGGCCATTAAACCCTTTCCACCAGCCCTTTGGAAGAGCTGGTGGGCTCTTCAATATTAACTCATAGTCAGAATGTTTTTAATAAACCTCATCATCTAAGTGAATACGGCAAAGATAGATGTTATTAGTGTTTCTTCAGGCTAATAATCATAGAGAATATATGTATAAAATATATCAGAGAATATAGTAAAATCAGTATAATAGAAAAGAAAGATCAAGTTTGGGAGGAGGGCAGTTTTAGTAGGAATTTACTCTTGAAATTCTTTATTTCCTTGACCTATGTTTATAAGAAAGGGGTTGACCTACTGCAGTCAAGGACTGTTCTTCTTTGTCAGGTTTGTTATTCTGGATTTTTAGTTATCCAGTGTAGATCATGGAGTGTACCTGGAAAAAGGGAACATCAGGGTACCACAGCAGTGTGATTGTAGATCATGGAGTTACCTGGAGCTAGAATTTTATGGTGAATTTCCTACAGCAATCAGTCTTTTTGTATGTACACTGTGTATATTAATTATTTTTGGATTCACAATGAAATTAATCATTTTGTGTAAACCCCTTAAAATCCATGTATGAAATTAATTTCAAAAGGAAATTCTGCAAATGGTGTCTGACCTGCTCTCTTCTTTCTTTATTTAATATTTATATTGTGTGTGCAATAAAAGCTATGCAGTGCTTTCCAGGAACTTCAGCATCTGGCCTGCTTCCAGCATGTTTTTCTGTAGCCAATGTTCTGGAATAGCTGGTGATTATATACCTGTATAAGTGATTAAACACATTCTCATTACAAGTGAAGCTTAACAGGGTTTTTCCTTATGGTCCAGGACAACGCGTTCCTCATCAGTGTTCTTTAATTACTTATCTATTCCTCCTTCTCTTCCATTTCATTCTACTCAGGACATTTTCTGACTCTGCTGACCATGTTAATCTTCAATAGTGCCCGAGGGATTTTGCTTGTCTGCTCCTTTGGCATAGTCCTAAATTAGCTCTGTTCACATTTGTACAGTATATGGCACTGTATTTAATAGGACAATCTCTGTTCCTCTTTTGGATAATTAGTATTCCAAGGTAGTCTTTTCTGTGTCTGGTGATTTCAAGTCAGAACATTTGTTGGCATGATATTAGTTTTTTCTTTCTTGCTACTAATACACAGAATATTTTGTCAGCAAAGCCAGCAGTTTGACTCTGCTTGTCCTGTACTGACAGATCACTCACTAGATAGAAGTGTTGGATTCCATTTTCTTCAGCAAAGCTCAAACTAAACAAATAATTCAATTCCCATATCGATGCTGGACACCTTCCACATTTTATCCAGGCTGGACAGATGTAACTTTTTAAAGATAACTCAGTGGGGCTTTTGTGTTCATTTTGGTTTTGCTTTTTTTCCTTCCCAGTGTGCACATTTGAACATCTCATTGGGAGATAACGATGGTTACTTATTATCACATTTAAAATAAAATTCCCTAAACGTTGTTTCTTCAGGCTTTCATGTCATCATACTTGTAGTCACACCTGCTGCCTGCCATTCCTCAGCTCCTGGAAAAAATCTCTGGGTAGACAAAAATGTGAGGATGAACCTGCTCACTCACTGGTTGGTGACTTCTTAAGCTGCTGTCCTGTACATCCCATCATTGTAATAAATTGGACTTAATGTTAAGATACTTCACCTATAGCTTTCTTTTGCTTGCTACTCCTGTTCTTTCCCATCCCACAAAGATTTGATGCAGTAAGTACCTAGAAGACTTCACAATATTGAAGCAGAAAAAAGTGTTTATCTGCCTGTATGAAATAGATGTGGTGTCTGCCTATGAGGGGGTGGTTTTGGAATGCAACATATCATAGAATCCCAAATTTTCTATGCATGTTCAATGTGCAAATGATGAAGAATAGGAAAAACCCAGTGGATATGGATTAAAAATGCAAAGACTGGAAGAAATGTTTTAGAGGTCTCCAGCAACCTGTTGAAACAGCTGGTTGGAAGAACCATCAGCTGTGAGCACTTCTGGCTGTTCTGTCAGTGAATGCTCCACGAAGCTGTCATTAACCCATGGAGTAGCAATGCATCCACTCAGAGTGCCCATGAGTGCCACAGTGGATTGCACTGTCATCCCAGTAAAATGAAACATTGACCTCCTTGAATGAAGCTTCTTCCAGTAGGAGAAGAGCAAATATATTACAGGCAGCAAAGGAAGAGCCAGGGGAGGAGAGAAATGAAGCAGGATAGCACTGGTGGTGCTGGGTATTTATTTTTTCTGTTTACATACATTTCATTTCACAGAATGTGAGGAGACAGAGCCCAGAGCTAAGCTGAAATGCAGGCTTCTCTCAGCATGTCCTCTTTTTCTGTAAGGAAAAGTAGAAGGATCAGAATTAGAGGAACTGAATGTTTGATATTTGGAAGTCTTAGACCAAGGGCCAATCTACTTGTACAAATCCGACTGCTCAGATGTTTTAGATGCATTTGTGTTCTCTGTGTGTCCATATTACCTTGTATAGAGAATCACTGACAGAGATGCACAAACTTAAAGGAGGGTGAACTGCTCAGTCCTATTTTCCCACTGGCACTTTTGTAAAGTCCCACTGACTTCAGGAGGACTCCTTTTGACAATAAACAGCTTTTTAATGCAACGATGAATGCTCGTATATTCAATGTTGCTTTCAACACCAGTCCCTCATTCATAGAGGAAGAGAGAACAAAAACTGGAAAACAAAATCTAATTAATCTAAGTGTATTGGATGCTTGTTAAAATTCACCTGTCCTGGAATGTCCATTTATCATGATTATGACTGAACAACCAAGCTCAGAAAGGTGCTGCTTCTTCATTTGATGCAAAATCATGATTTATTACCCTGTTTTTTAGTAATGGTTAAATCTAATGAATGTTTCTGCATGACAAATCATTCATCTTCAGAGTAAAATTAGACATGTTATTCTTTCATGTAGAACATTACACAGCAATTCATGGGATACAGAAATCTTGTATCACTTAAATTATTGCCAGGGCACTGGCTGCATATAAATTTGAAGAACATGTGTGCATATTAATGTTTTAATATGATATAGCCTCCTGTTTGTAAAATTATGTAAATACTTTCATTTGACCTAATCAATTTGCAAACTAATTTGCAAACTGCATTTTCCTTCATGCTTATACAGTCCTTGTCATACATCTGAAAAATACATACCTTGATGAATAATTGTCTTCTTTTTCCGTTCATTGTATGTGTATCTAGGAGTAGCATGTTCCATCTTTAATTAGAGGATTCCTTAATTAGTAATAGTACTTTCTACCTGAAAGTACTACTGAACAGTGCAGCTACTTTTAAAATTATTTTATTATTTTTTCTTTTTCTTTTTTATTTTTTTTTTTTTTTTAAGAAGAGATATTTTAGTATTACTGCTACTCATTTGCTTCCAGGCAGCTCTTTATAGGGATCCTCCTGAGTAATTTTGCAGTACAGTCAGCTGCCAGGTTAGGCTCTTGATGTTACTTCTTTAACAGAAGCTCCATGGATTTCATAAAGGAGAATCAGTCTTTAAATGTTCTAGTAGCAAAAAGATGATGTAAATTATTCCATAGATTTCTTTATTCTTCTAACATTATTGTAGCAGCATATGTTTTAATCTACTTCTAGGCTTTTAGTCACCAGAAAAACTTGAGGCAGACAGTGCTCTAATTAAACCATTTGCTGTAAACTGAGCTAATTCTGTAATTGTGGGATAAGACATTGTGCAAGAACTGGGGCTTACAGAAGACCTCATACTCAAGTGTTCATACTCTGGCCTCTCCTTCTTGTGCACAAAGTGATTTGTTAGTAGGAACATGATACAATTATATAATAGTATTATCAGCAGGCCAGCCTTGGGACCTGTTTTACTGAGGGCTGTGCTACGGGAGGGTTTTTAATCCACTGAGGAGCTGGTCTGGCATCTAAGGTCTGTTTTAGTGGTCTTGGACAGTAGAGAATACAGGAATCAGAGCAGGCTCTGAAAGGGGTAAGGGCAGTGGTTTGGTGGTGATCTGTCTGTCCAGGTGAAGGAAATGCTGCTGTAACTGCTGTGAGTGGGACCAAGGGAGAGGGAATTAGTTGGAAAGCAGTTAGTCAGTTAGTGGGTCAGCTGATCTCCCACCCCAGCTCCTTTCCCCTCTGACCACTCCTTACTGAATTGTCTTCCTTTGTGCCACAGGTTCATTGGTGCCCCTCAGTAACAGTGTGATCTGCTCAGGTCACCTGGACACTGCAGTCAGCAGGAGCTGGGATGATGAGATACATGTGCAAATGGAAAGGGTCTGTGCTGCATTCCTGTGCTGTGGGGAGCTTAGTTCCATGTGAGAAGCAGTATCTGTGAAATGATGAAGTTAACTTCATAGGGAAAAAAAAAGTACTTTCTGTACTTTCAATATTTTACAATTTTTCAGCATTTGGTATTATTTCAGTGAAAGTATTCAGTGAATCGAGATAATTATTTTCCATTATTTTCAGGTCAAGAGCTTAGAAATCCAGTGAAGGTGCATTAATACTTTTTTGTTCTTTGAAGCTATTGAATTCATTTGGTTAACACATTTCAGTGTTTGGAGTCAACAAGGTGGTGATTTTAAATGAAAGTTGGGAATTTTATGCCACTATTTCATTGTTAGTGCTTGGTTGAAAGTCCCAATTATGGGAAGATTCATAATAAAACTTGATAACAAAACAGCAGCTGAAGTGAGAGGCTAGAAAGATAGATGAAAAGTGGGTAAAATAATTAGCTGTCTCAGAGTTGATGTGGCAAAAAAAGCACCTCAGGATAACAAATAACTACCACTGAAAGCAATCCATTATATGCAGGGAAAGGTAAGACAATTACTAACTAATAGTTGTTGCAGAATCCCTCACAGTTTGGACATAAACATGATTTTACTGAACCACTTCTCTGGTTGTTGAAATCTGCCTGCCCTTCTAAAGAACATCTTGGCTTAGTGTCAGAGCTATGGGGAATCTTCTAAGCAGACAGTATGTGTTTTATGAACAAAAATGGGAAAATTCTGCAAAATACATTTTACAGATGCTGAGTGTGGGCGCTCACACTTGTGCATGTTGGTGTTTTATTTCCAAACTGTGGAGAGGAATGCCTGTTGGATTTGCCTGTGGGAGAAGAATTTTATAGTTTCTTATAAAAGTTATATAGACACCAGATTCAATTATGAACTCTGAAGAAGGAAACTGTGTGTTTATTACAGAAACTGGAAGAGACACAGTAAAACACAAGGTTTTGGCTTTGACTGTTGGCTGCATCAACAGGAAAAAAGCCCTTAATTATGTATTTCGGGAGATTTGAACAATAAATCACCTCCTAAACAGCTTCCCTGTTTTTAAACTGAACTATTTATGAGAGTTCATAAAGTCCTTGGGACAAGAGAAGGTCACTTGCTTCTCTGTAAAATGCAGAAATGGGTAAATAGTACTGAGAAGTGACAACCTACCTGTCTGTTTTCTGTCTGCTTTGGCTGGAGTCACAGAGGATGTGAAGTTCCCAATGGATTCCAGGGTACCTCCTGCTGCCTTGTAAGAGATTCTTTATCTTAACATTCTCCTTTCCTTTTAAAGGGAGATCATGTGTGTTTGCCACGCTTATGTGGACTTTCAGATTTTAAATTGAACATTTTAGCATACTTTTATTTTAATTAGAAAGAAAAGCATCACTGATAGTAGATGAGGGAACAGACATTTCAAGCAAATGTAGTCCCTTAAGTAGACAACAGAAAGATCAGTCAGAAATTTCTCCAAAGCAAGATAATCCTCAAGAATCTTCCTTGTTCCCCAAGAGCCCACCATATTAACTTAACATTTCTCTGTTTTCAAGAATTTAGATCTTTCCTCTTCTCTTAGCATCCTTTTAATATTGAATAATGTTTGCAAACTTTGAAGCAAAGTGTCACTTTTCAGAATTTTGACAGGATACCTCACTGGTCAGTCAATAAAACAATGCCCTAAAGGCATGTCTCAAAATCCCAAATTTTGACACTCATTCCTGGGGAACAGACTGAAGAAAATGTGCTAAATGTGCTGTGTATGTGCCCATGTAAATGAAGAAACTCTTATGAAAGCAGTGGTGTGTCACAGGGGAAAAAAATGAGACGATGGGAGAAAAATTAGGCTAAGCTGTGTTTTAAAACTGAAGTACATATCTTGATACATGTCAGAAACCAGTGTTAACTTCTGTGTGGCGTTTTATCAGAACTCTGAATTTGGTGTTTGCATTATGCCACAGAGCTCCCTAGCTTGTAGAGGAATTTATCTAAGAGGATTTGGGACTTACAGTTCATGCCTAAAGCTATGCTTGTCCATCAATAGACTGGGCAGCTCTATACTTCTAGTTCTGCAGTTAATTAGCTGGTTTTTTATGGGTTCAGGGACTCTTGTGCTATTTTTATTGCTCTCATTGCTTGAAAGTAATACAGTGTTGTAACAAAACTTTAGAACTAGTAATGTTTTGATAGCTGGGACATCACTAGTATTTGAAAAAGCAATACTAGTTTGTATTGTCCCTGTTTGCTGAACACTTGGATTAAATCTTTGTCTCATAGTCTTAATATGCTGAGTTCCAGACATTCACAGCTCAGTTCTCTCTCCTGCCCATGAGGTTGCCAATGTTAAGCTTTTCCAAATTGGATTTTGTATATTTCTAGTTTAAAGACAGTGGGTTTTGATCTCTGATATGATGCATTTTCATGGATTTCTTCCTTTTATGGATTCCTTTTCTGATTTATATTTGGACCTGTTTTTGTTTAGACTGCCAAAATGATAAAAGCAATTAAAGAAATCTATGCTGTTGTTCCCGATTAACTACAGGACATTGGGTTTTTTTCTTTATTTATTCTTCCCCATCCAAGCTAATTTTTTTCATATTTATAATCAATGGAGAATTAAACAAGATGGAAAAAAAACAGTGCAACAGGTCAAGAATTTTCCACACAATTCAGGGGTCTACCTATTCCAAAAAAGTTCTAAATTGGAAGAGATGATTATGGAAAAGTTTAGAAAAATCTGCATTATAGTTTCAATTTCTAAATTATTAACCACTGATTGAATATATGACAAGAGTGACTCAAAAGGGTGTGGGCAACTCAACTGTAGAGTTCAGTACTTCAGTGTGATGCAGAAATTTAATCTATTTAGTAGAGTTGTGCTTTGTCAAAGTCCAAAAGTAAGTACTTCATGTGAGTGAGTAAAGCAGTCTTTGCTTCAGCCCTGAGTTTAGGACAGGCAGCTGTCCAGGCTGGAATTACAGTATTTTCAGCCCTTTGGATTGTAAAAGACCCTGCTGGGCAGATTGGTCCAAGAATTCTCTCAGCATGTTGGTAATTCTGGTGTTTGCTGTGCATTTGTGACTTTCATACCTAACCACTTTTTGAAGAGAGGTAGGACATTGAGGATGGTTTATAGAGACAGATTTTCTTCCTCTCCTTTTTGTCCTCCTTATCAGCACTTCCCCGCTAATGATTCACAAATGCATTAAAACACATTCATCCAAACCTGATACACAGCCACCAAAAGTGAGATTCAGGTGAAATTTCTCAAAACTGTTTGTAGTGAGCAAGGAAAACATCTTGTTAAAAATGCGTGTGTTGATTTACCAGTTAGCCTTAGACACTGTGATGTGGGAGAGCTTTCATTTACTAAGCTTAGTTGCTTTGTCAGTGCTGCTCCATTTAGGTGAATTCTTCATAGTAAAAGTGGATAATGGAACTACACTTTAGTCTTGTTATTTATCTGTATATGGAAAGGGAAGGGGAGAAAGTCCTAAATGCAAGTACCACAGACCTTGCCTTGAAGATGACTACTTTCTATTAAATACATAGGAGTCAAAGCAATAAATTAAAAGGCTTATTGAAATTCTAAGCATTATTTCCATTCTCATTTTACATTAATCTACAAAATGGCCTCTTCCTTGATAAAGCTCCAAGAACTTGTTAGTGGTGCACTCTTTGCCTGGGTACACTGTTGCTATTGCAAGTGGTTTGGCTGCTTATTTTATTTTACCTGTCTTAGTTGAGTAGCATTGCTGAGGATCCCTTTCTTTTCATCCTCTTTCTCCTACAACTTCTTTTAACTGGATCAGTGGATGGAAACTTTAATTTTATGATAGATGGAGCCTCGAAATGGGATTTCATGTTAAGACTCAGTGGTTGTGCTGCCTTTTGTGTCCTTTCCTTAGGCTGTTGGAGATTAGAACAGTCAGACTGTGGGTTAAAGCAGAATATTATACAGTCAGATTGTAGATAGAAATGTGCAGAGGAACTGGAAACATTATGCTGCAAAAGAAGTGAATGTACTTGAGAATGAGAGTTGTTAGAATAGGAATGCAATGAGTAGCCATTAGCAGGTGAAACTCCTGTTAGACCAGCTTTGCCTCTGAGTTTCTGATATACAAAAAGATCATGTTACCTGTTGAGCAAATGTTTATTGTTCTTTAGACTTCTTTAAACTTCCTGACTGAAGATTAAAAATACAGTTGTGTATTCCTCCCTCTCATGATCTCTGTTAGGGCTGCAGTTATTTTGCAATTCAGAATCTATACTATTGCTGAATAAATAATTTATTTTTTTTTAACTGCATGTCACATACTACATGTCTGGTCATGGCATAATCCATTGTCTGACTCAGTGCAGGTAGGTCTAATGAAGAACTCCTTGCAAATTAGTCCAGTGGCTGTTTTATAAAAAGTGATATTAACTTGCATTCTACCTGTGCTGTATCAGGCTCTGAGAATGCTGCAGATTGACAAAACTGAGGATCCTGCAGGTCTTTCTGGTTTTGTTACACCAAGAATTAAATTCCATCTCCAAACCAGATATTCTTGCAAAACAGATAACTCAGAAGTATTATGAAAGCTTCAGATCCAGAGTACATTGAATTTCTCATGTAAATGTCTAGAAACTGTTCCTCAAGTAAGTTTTGACTTCCATCTGTCTTCTAAGTTACTGAAGTGCTACTCAATGGTGCTGTTTTCATGACTCATAAAGGTGAGTAACAGCTGCTGCCTTTAGCAGCATTTTAGTAGTTCATTCTGTGGTACTCTTCAGTAATAGCTCTGCCCAGTGCATTGATGAAAATAAAATATTGAAAGAATGGCCATTAGTAGCTGAGGATTCCTCCTCTTAACCATCCTTCATATGAGAGCTGGTGAGCTGCAAACTTTCACCATCTTCTGTTTTCATAAAAGGAGGTGGCAGGGCTGGTACTCAGAATTGGTCAGTCCAAGGTTGGAAGTTCTTCTCTAAAATGGGTGACCCAAGACTAAGTGAACTATGTCAGGCTCACTTGGAAACTGGAGTTTTCCTTTTGCCAGGTAAAATTCAGTCACAGGTCCTCCTTCTGTCACATACAGTGTTAATGAAACAGAATTAATGACAGAATTAACATGTACAGTGTTAATGAAACAGTCTCCCTGCTCTCTCTGTGAGACTTGCTCTTCTGCTCAGTGCTAGAGGGGCAGATTTACAGTGGATCTCAGCCAGTTCTTTGGCTTTTCATGGAAGACTTGCAAGTTTTGTTATGTAGACATCTAATTGCCTTGCTTTGGAGCTACAGCATCCTTACACTGATCAGCTGAGTGGATTAATATCTTCCTTCTAGAACTGACGTTCCCAATATCAGGTGTTTGGTTAAAAGCTGTTGCTGGAATCTCACCCAATAGCTGAAAACAAATTTAAATGCTCTAAGAAGGACTGGTAGACAAACCTGCTAATTTCAATAAGTCTTATAAATATGCTAGCAAGCATGCAGTGTGTGACTGTTGTGTAATAATGAGATCTGGGCACATTTTTTCTCCAAAATATAGTATCTTTCAGGAAAAAAATTAAAGCATCTCTGACAACTATTCATTAATTTTCACAAAGCTGTGAAGGAAGTTTGGGCAAGGCAAGAGATGGTGAGGAAAAGCAGGCATTAGCACCCTCCATCTGTGTGATAGCCTGAACGTGGAAAACCTTGGTCACAGCATATAAACCCTAATGTGATGTTCTTTGATGGAGAAGAAATCCTTAAGCACAGTCTGCAGCTCTGCTGTAGGGCTCTCCAGCTCTCCTGGTCACAATATTCTATTCTAAAGGGATTAATGGAAATCTTGTCTGGCATCTCTGCTGAGTCTACTAAATGCTGAAGAAGAGGATCTGATCTGAAATATCTTTATTCACACTATCTTATGCATAATGATGTGGAATAAAAAAAAATACAAATGTTTTAACATACTGAGTAACTGCCACTGGTGATGAATTATGTTTACAAGCTACCATTCAACATGATGTGCATAAGTACCTTCCTTGGCTGGCAGTAACCACATTCCTCAGTGGGACTAATCCAGGACTGTAGTTTCTTGCAGAACTGGGGCTGCTGTTTTTTAGCCATTTCACCTGGAAAACTTAGGTAAAATGGAAATTTTCATTCCGAGTGGCATTTTCTAGAAAAACATCAAGTTGCAGTGTATGTATCATCCTTCAGCTATTTGACGTAGGAGAAATCGATGATAAGTTCATATCCTCAGCTGCAACAAATAAATCAATTAACAGCCTAAAAAGGGCAAAGTCGATACAAAGCATAAAACAGTGTTGGCCTAATTAAAATGTCCTGTGCACCTCAAAATTACTTGCTGTCTAAAACTATTGAATAGCAGTTCCCAGTCTTCTATAGGAAGGAAAAAAAAAAAAGTAGCTTTCCATAATTTGCAATACAAGGTTTAAAAGGAGCATCCTTTTTGATTAGGAAACTGAGAACACATAGCTGCAGCAAGCATCAGAGGTTGCCTTTCCTAAACTGTTCAGCCCAAATCCTGCTGACTTTGGAGGAGCTTTGAGGCTGTTTCCACATGGGTGAATTGTTCTTGAACAATTTTCCTAATATGTCAGGCCTGAGCAAGTTTTCCATTAATTTTGGTCGGTCTTCATTTTCAGCTTGCTGTTTCTCTTCCTTCAGAGCACACATATTTAAATGTTGCTTTTGCAACAAAAACTCGTTGTTTGTGTCTTGGCTTCCCTGGGTGTGTTCTACAATTGATCTGGGCGGTGATACAGTGTATGGAGCTGACACTTCCTCACACCTCTTTTGTTTTACTTGTGAGGAAGATACCTCTGTATTCTATTTCTGGTCTTCTAACCCTTTATTTAGACTTAACTTGTTCATACTAATCTCTCTGGATGTTTTGGGAGAGAAGAAATATAGGGTAAGAAACAAGTAAGGTGGCAATCAGGCAGTGACGTAGTGATTATCATTAGTATCCACAGTACTGTTATGATGGTAACAAACAAATGAAAAATGGCATAAATACCATGCTATAGCATATATTATTTGTTATTTCTGTACTCATTGTTGGAACAATAATGAATTAACTTTTTTTTCTATCTTGTGCCTGCTAAGGCACATATTTTAGTATACTAAAATACAGTACATATTTTAGTTATACTAAAAATATGGTGCGTCAATTTAGCTGGTCTGCCTGGTTTTCTTGTGATCTGTTTTTCCTGAAATACATACTTATAATGATAGCTTCAGGAAAAGACTAATGTAGGATTTATACCAGTGTTTAAGTGACTTTTATCAGCATGGGTTTTGGTTTTTTTTTTTGGTACAGCATCTTTTACACTCTTTTGTTTGCAGGAAGATAAGCAAACTGCTACAATTCTCAGCATGGACAAGAGCTCCATTTGGCAAGTTCTAACGTGTGTGAGCTTCCTAAAATGTAAAGATGGGAGGGCAGCTGTTATCAAGCTTCATAAAAGGAACTGAAAGCAAGTGAGATGCAAGGTCATAAACCTGCCATAGTTTAAAATGGGTGGGTTTTGTTTTAAGTTCTTTATAGGTTCTGCTGTAAGAAAGATTCACCAGGAGAAGAAATAATTAGATGCTACTTCACTGAAATATCTGACTGTACAGATTTCTTCATTCTGTGGTAACATGAGATTTGGAAATCTTCTCATCTACATAGCACTAATACTGCTTCTTTAAAGATTTTATTTTGAAAGGAGGTTGTGTGTAAAAGTTTTTCTGCCAGACCAAGCATAGACTGACGGTTGAGGACAGTCACATGGAAAGGAAAAATACAATTTTAAACCTTTAAACTAAATCAGGAATCCCTGATAGATGGAGATGACACAGCTGACTGTCCTGGTTAGAGTACACCTCATTCCTATTCACCCCAAATTCCTCTCTACCACATAGTGACTTCAGATTGATAGCCCCATAATTTATAATACATTGTTATTATTGCCAAGCAATATTGATTGAAGTAAATATTGGATACTGGAATATTGGTGTTATATCATCCCAGTGTATCTTCCTGTAATATATGTACTGACTTAACTGCTTTTCTGATTAAACAGAAAACTGAATTTGATTTTAGGAGTTAAGACCCACTGAATTAGCCTATGATCCCAAGTCACTTAGCTTGGTCTGAGTTATTTGGTTTTTTGGCAGTGTGAAAGTATGCAGCTGTGGGGCTTTTTGTTTGTTTGTTTGTTTTAGTATTTTGTTTTTAATATTGCAAGCTAAATAACTACATCCTGCTACTGAAACTGCTCGGATTGAATAAAAAATGAATATTACTCTTCTACTCTTCAGAAATTTGTTGATTAATGCCAACAAGGGGGACTCTTTAAGTCACTGTGAAAAACAAAAAGCATACAGTAGAAAGTATGCAAGTAGAAATAAATGTCTCCCCTTTGTTATTGCAGACTAAGAAATCTACCTGGTCTCTATCTGGTAATTTTTCAGATTATCTAGTTCAGTTTTGGTAGGGTTTGGAGTCTTTTTGTTCTGTCTGTTTTCTGAATGTGTCAGAGCTGTCACAAAACTGGACAGATTCAATCTCCATATTTACCCTCTGGGAGCTGCAGCACAAGGCTTGTGTTTAAACTACACAGGAGGAGCAGAGCATTTATCAGGATATTGGTGCTCAGGCTATCAGGCCTTTGATCCCTGTGTAACACAAGACAGGGATGTGAAGGGTTTCTTTTATAACTCTTTTCTCATTGTTTTGGTTATGCAAACGTGTGCAGGCCCCATCTGGGCTGTACAGGTGGTACTGCTTCATTCTATTCTTGCTAATGCTTGTATAGCTCCTAAAGGCTCTTTCTTTCCATATATTAGATATGGGGTTTTTTTAATGAGAAAGGTTTTTCTTACCTGATCAATGGGGGAGGTGGGGGTCATGTGTTTTCTCCTCTGCTCTCCCAGCCATGCTGTGCCTGCTTGGGGCACCTTCCAGCCCAGGAAATGTAGCACTGCACAGCCTTTACAGCCATCTGGGAAATGGGTAAATGCACTCATCCAGAAAGTGGCAGCACTGGTCTTTACAAAAAGTTGTGAGCTCCACGAATTCAGAGCTGTAGCATGTGTTTTTCTAATTTTGTCTTTAAATAAGTTGTTGGGTAGGTTTCCAAAAGTCATTGAGGTATTCTCTGGTTTTGGGATTCATTGAAATATGTTTATTGCTGTTTTTTTGGGGAACCTTATTATCCTGGTTAGTATGTTTACACATATTTCCCATTCCCTTCCTTGAGGGATTACAACTGTATCAATATAATTATATACGTGTTGAATGGCACAGAAAGTTTCAGTGGGGTGAGACTTTCCTGTCAAGAGAAAAGCTATGTTGTTTACTTATAGAAATTAGACTATTGACAGTGTTAATGGTGTTTAAAGTAGACATTTAGAGATGCCACTGTTTGTGTATAAATGTTTTATAATTAATTGGAAGTAGACTTGAGGAAAGCTAAGCTGATGGGATCATAACCATGAGGCTGGTTTGTTGTACTGATTGGTACATTGTGTGTCTAATTGTTTGTTGGTCTGGCATGGCTCACAGATGCATTTAATGATTCCCACTTGGGTTGCCGTAGTTTGCATTGATCTTCCCAGACACATGGGAGGATGAGATGTGAAGGATGTGGTTTAATTAGGCTACAGCTCTATTAACATAGCTCATCTGGGAGCTCTTCAGCAATAACTTGTGAAGTACAGGTCATGATGTCTCGAGTTAGTGCCAGCTGGTAGAAGTTAACATTTGCCTCCCCAGGCTTTTGCTGGGCACCTGCTGCACCCCATCATGTGAGGATTAAAGTGCTTGAGGTTTCTAAGCATAGTAGTGACTGTTAGACTGTGGCCTTATTCCTCAGTTTCTAGTTCTTTCTCAACATGGACCCAAGTCTCTCTTGATAAGTGATCTGCACTGTGAACTGCTGGAAGGGCATCAGTTATTGATTAGCTTATTTGTCCTGCCCGTGGTTTATGGGTTGCTAATAGTTAATAACTTTAGAAAATATGTTCTCTGAGTGAAGGGAGTACACCCCTTGCTCCAAAAGGGCTCAAATCAGATGTGATTGTGGTTAGCAGTCACTGATTTCCATTGTTACGTTTCCTGTCCATAATTTACACATCTTCTGGCTTTGTAACTCTGTAAAGGGCTGAAATAACTTCTCCACTGCAGTGTTTCAAAATCAGGCATGTGCAGACAGAGAGTACTTAAGTTTCTGTGATGGATATTCCCTTGGAATAATCGTGTTATGGTCCTGTCCATGCCATCTGGGTTTCTTTGTTTTACCAGCAAAACTCTGATATACAGCAGTGTAGTTGTAAAAAGAAACTTTTTTCGCAGTTACTTTTTTCCCTTTGAAGAACATTAGAGAAGTTAAGATGATTTCTGGCTGCCCTCTTTTTCTATAGGACTCACCTGCTGTTGCCCAGTATGGACTTACAGGGTGTCAGGTCTTTGCTGCTCCCTCCCTGCTGCCAGCAGTTGTATTGAAAAACATCATATAAATCTTTCCATGCAGGTTTTTATTCATCCTGATGGATATGACCCTTCCTGTAGCATTACCAGTGACAAACTAATTCAGCACCAAGAAGTATAACTGTACTGATCATGAGGGAATGGCTTAAGCTGAAGGTTATAAGGTCTGCATACCCCTGCAGGATGCAGAAGAGGCAGTGATTGCTGAACACTGCTGCCTGCTTCTCTGCCCTTGTGCCCTGCAGTCATTCTTGTCATCCCAGCACAGGGAATAATTAAATCCTACTCGGTTTTTCCTGTTAATCCAGATATAGCCTAAAGCCCTGCCTTTGAGGCAGGAGGAGTGTGGTTTAGGATTCATTTTTAATATGTGCTATGGTATTCTGTTTTTCTGGATTCAGACCAGTTTGTACAGGTTTGATTTCAGGAAGACACAATGTTTATCATATGCTATTTTAAATTATTACGTACTTCTGCTAAGTGTAGCAATTCCTGATTGTTCCACTTCTTCTAGAAGGACTACTGTTGGTGCCTTTTTAAATTATTCATATTGAACTGTAGATTATGAACTTGTATAGCTGGAAAAATATTTTTTAAAATGTATTTCATGTTCAGCTCAGAGGCAGATCTTGTTATGTGGGCATGGGAAGGAATTTGGAAGAAAAACATCTGATGTCTGGGTATGTCTATAAAGCATGTGAAAGATTGTTCAAATAGATGTTTACTTCTTCATAAGCACAAAACCTTTGCCATTCTTCCTTTTATTTTTACAATGCCAAAAGCAACACAGTAGACTGGTTATAGCATTTACATGCTGTTATTATACAAATGTTTAAGAAAACAAATTGGATTACCTAATCAAGAAGGGGGTTTAAAAACAGAGTCTTGGTTCTTCTGCTATGCTTTCAAATTCTGTTGTCTCTGTAGCACTGGCTTGCTAGAAGAATAATTTGCATGTTAACTTGTTTAGTGCAGTGCTGCTGCTTGTTGTAGTATGTATGGTTAATTAGGAATCTGGAATCGTATGCAGCTCGTGCCTTGTTTGTTCTCAGCTGGCCTGTGCTTGCATAAACTGTTAGAAAATGCTGCACAAGCACAATTCCTTTGGAATTAGGTTTTAGTTAAATTGTAAATAATTTAGTCTTTTAGCCTCTTTGAGATAAAGATATTCAGCTGTGAGTTTGCTGACTGACAAGCCTCCCTTTTGAAAGAGAGGAGTGAGTTCCTTTTCTGTGAGTAATTTAAAGTAAAGATAAATTAATGCTATGAAAAAAATAATCATAAAGTAATTCTGCACTGTTTTTACTTTGGTTTTGTTCTTTGGCTGCTTGTATTCTTAAAAGATTTTTCTCTGTAATAACTTTAATAGTAATGCAGTTATGACTGCTGATGTACATATTCTCACTGTGTCTGAATACTTCTGGAGTGCTAATTATTATTTTGGAGAGCACCATTATATTATTATATATATATTATTACCAGTTTTAAGGCAACAGTGAGACATGATCTCTCACAGACAATTAACTTTTTTTGCTCTATTGCAGTTTTCCCAACTATTGATGTAAGAGTTGGGTGAACAGCTTAGTGCACTAAATAACAGTATATTTTACCTTGTGGACCTCTTTGTTGGTCTGTGGCCCTTGTTAGCTTTGGTGGTTTTTAAGAGCATCTGCTACAAGTATAGACTGAGTCATTGCTAGCTAAAGCAACCAGTTCTCAATGTATTATGTATTGAATTTATTTTGCCTTACTCTAGGAAACATTTTTTATTTTATGTTGGGTTTTCTTGGGGGGGGGGGTATCATTGTCCCAAGTAACTGTTGCAGTCTGTCAAGGATTCCCTTAATCAGGCTTTTAATCCATTAAGTATAAAAGGCAAATAACTTGAATTATGGAAGTTGCAGTTCAAAGGAAGCAATTCTGCCTTTCACAGAAGAGGGAATGAGAGGCTAAAGAGAAGGTGGAGCCAGACTCCTCTCAGAGATGTGCAGTAAAAGGACAAGAGACAGAGGACACAAGTTTCAACAAGGGCAATTTCAATTAGATATCAGTGAAAAGCTCTTCACACTGAGCATGTTGGAATGCAGAGGAGGAGCAGCTTCCTACATTCTTGGGGAAGTGGACAAGGAAGGCTCTTGTCTGTTCCCAATTTCAAAGCTTGCCCTCCTTCAAGTGATACCTTGTGTTTCTTCTCTGCTGAAATGATTTTAATATTCTTAATTAAGTCGGAAGAGGCCAACTCTCCTCTGTCTTGTTCTGAGGGTAACTCAGAGAGAACCTACATGACATGTGGGGGTGGAATCAGCCCCATCTGTGCTGTGTTCACTGCTCTCTGTTGCCTCAGTGTTGCTGTGCCAGACCTCGGGGGGGGGAAGGGTTGGATGACACCTGGTTTATTTTGAAACACAGATTATGTAATTTGAAACACAGGTTATGTATTCTGAAACACAGATTATGTCTACCCTTAGCCAATGTACAGTACTGCAAGTGCATAATTGTAATGTCCAAATTTGACCAGTCTCCCCTCTCATTTTGGACTGATGCCTCAGAACTATGAACAGACCTTCCAGGTAATCTTTTATTCGATAAGATAATCTAGAAGACAATTGTAAAATACAAATAAAACATCTCATGATTAACCTATATTATACCACACTTCAGACATCTGACTGTAGTTGCTCATTTCAGTTTTTGGAAAAAACCATGAGACTTTAAAATGAATTTTCAGCTATAAGCACTGATATCCTATCTGAAGATCTACCATGGAGGGGAAAAAAATGTAGATTTTTTTTTTTCTTTTAGATGGCTTTATGGTTTGTTTGTTTGGGGTTTTTTAATTGAAATGGAAATTTTTGTTGTCAGAGAGCCTGAAGCATATGAATTCTCAGGTCTTATTCCTAATAGGAATATTCACATAGTGAGGAATATTATTGAATAGTGGGATTTTTCAAAAGTACACAAAGAAAAATTTTAGAATATTACCTTTGTAGATTTCTAGAAAAGGCCCTTTAAAAGCACACTAAAAATACCCTTTTTGCATCTGCATTAAATTCCTAGCAAGTCTGTGCTTTTATTGATTATCTTTCAATGCAAAAATAATCTTTAGACTAGCAAACATAAATGAATGAAAATATACTGTACCCAGTCATCTATAAGCACTATGGAGTATTTAACATATGTGTGTGAATATTGGTATTAAGATGATGAGTTCTTATTGGTTATCTTGATGTTGAAAGAGACATTTGTGCATTATAAATATTGAAAATACTTGTGTGCTGAAAACATGAATGCAGATTTTTTGCAATTGGATATATAGGTATAGAAACTTGCTCTTATTAAGACCCTACCAGAAAGCAGTGGGGCTCAGTGCAGGCACATTAACATGCATGAAACAGATGAAAGGATCCAGACCCAGATTTTCAGCTGTCTGGAGACCAGGACAAAAGTCTCATCATTACCTTAAATCTAAAGTAACAAAAATAGAACAAATTGGTTCAGGAGACAGAGAGAGATGTATGTCTGGCTAAGGGATGGAGTGCAGGGAATTACAGAGGCACCCATGAGAACATACTTAAAACAAGCTTGGGAAACTGGAACAGACATTATTTGGTCTCCAGCTGTACACAGTACATGACTGAGCAATTAACTATCATTCACTGACTTCTGCAGATTTGAAGTAAAGCAGGATATATTTTTATCTAAAAAGTGGTAAAAGTTGACAATAGCAGCAGGCTGGCTGTGTGTGTGTAAGCATATTTTAGGGAAATCCATTTTTCAGAAAAAGGAGGCAGTTGTCTTAGCTTAGGGTAGTGGAGCTGTTAGCATACCTAGGTATTTTTTGCTCACAGTCTAATCCAAAATTTAGGCTTAATTAAAAAGGATATGACCAGTGTAGCAGAAATAGTTTAATCATGTTGTAGCAAAATAATCTCTAAAAAGTTAGTCTTGGCTTGTCTTCATCTTGACCTGTAAGATAATTGCCTTGTTTAGAAGTTCAGCTTCTGTAAAGTCTCAGATGCTGTTAGTGAGCTTAATCCCAAAGTCAGCTCTGTATTGAAAGTCAAACTTTGATCTTTAAAGATGGAAGTGGTAAAATCTGAGGATTTATTCAAGCCTAACCCTACTGAAAACTGTCAAGTCTCTTCAGAGATGTGTGACCGCAATAAAACAACTGTGCAGAAAGATAGGCAGCAAAAGAATATGAGTGCTAAATAAACCTAAGATGTACCAGAATTAACAGTAATGTTTTACAGTTATAATTTGTACTTCCATGTTATAGGGCTCAGAAAGCCATACAGTTATATTAAACGATATGAGTTTTCTCCTTTGGAAGGACTTGTATAAGGAAATTCTTCAATTATTAAAATGGACTCAGAAGATTTAGTCCAAGATTTATTTAGTAATTAAACGTGGCAACTTGGATTCGAATTTCAAATCTCATCTGTAGGGAGTTTTCATAACACACAGTAAAAAGTTCTTGAAAATCTGTAGCCAAAGGTGTCATTTTTGCCCTCCATATAATATTTCACTACAGTTCTCCCCACCATTCAGGGTCCTTTTGTTTATAGTATGGGCTCTGAATGGTAGATATTTATTTGGGTGCAATTCTCTTGTACACATACAGAAAGGATATAGGAAAATACCAGGAATCTGTTCTTTGCATTTGCCCTGCCTCAGGAGAGATATTACTTACTTGTGTGTCTTATTCTGTGTGTCAGATTCCAGCAGGGATTCCAACTGTGCAAACAGTTGGCACCTTAATTTCTGTGCATGTTTTCTGCTTTTGAAAGAGATTAATTGTGTATGGGAAGAGGTGATGGGTTACCTTACTACTTGCTGTAAAATTTCAGATCTTTGCAGAGAGCTGTCATAGACCTCACAAGAGATATTTTATTGAGAAGAATTAAATATAAAACATCTCTAAGGAAATAAATAATGTTTTTGTTGTCAAATTAGTTTTATTCATTTAATATTCAATATTTACAACAATGATTTAAAATAGCTGAACTGATTTGGGACCCTGAGATTTGAATCTTTTTAAACGTTCATCTGTCAGAGTGTTGTATTATCCTGAGACTTATTTCCAAAGCAATGTGCTGGAATACTTTATTTGCAGTGACTGGATGTGTGCTCTGTATATTCATTCTAGCAGCACACCATTAGCCTAAGCTTAGATGCTGCACTGCACTTACCTCCTTTGCAAATGCAGCTTTAAGAACTGAATGTTTTCTGTTGTATCCTTTGGAGTTTAATGAGTGCTAGCAGCAGACATATGTATAGAACTTGAGGACAAATTAAGCATCATCTTTAATTTGAACTACCTCAAAGTTTGTGTGTAAATGAATACAGAGGAGACAAATAATTCCGTTTAACGTTAGTCACTGTTGTGGTTACCTGAGCTACCAAAAAGCAAGAAAACTTGTTCCAGGGAAAAGAAATCCCTGGGGCAGTAATGAGATTAAAACGTGTGATCGATCACCTGTGTGCTGCTGTGACCTGCTGGGGTGGAAGATGCAGTGGCTTCCTTGGTACCTGGCAATGGCAGCACCGGTGGCTGCTCTGTTCTGGGTGTTCAGTTTGCTTCAGTGCTTTTTGTTTATTGTAACTCAAAGTAATCTTACACAGATTCTTCTGCCTTTGCACACTGTGACAAGAATTTTGCTCCTGAAATTGTGGTGACATGCTAATGAGGCAGAGGACAGCACAGGTAGATTGGAATGCACATAATGCCTTAATGTGGAGGAGGCAAAGTGGATTCAGTGTCATTTTAGAGTCTCTGTGCAGACAGGTGTGTGTCTAAAGGATTCCATCATGCAGAAGGGGTGATACAGGTTGGAGCTGTTTTTATATAATCAGTACATATTCTTTTCTGATGTTGCTCTAAACACATTAGGGAGCAGTGCCATACTCTTAGCCTCAGACATCCCAGAGAAACTGTTTTATGGCACCCTACCTGGCAGCTTGAACAGAGATTGTAAAACAGAACTAAAACCATTTTATTCTGCACTCTGTGAATTCTAGGCCTTAATGCTGAGTAGGGGTGAAACAACTTCTTGCAAATACTTAAATGTAGAGGAAATTATAAGGTTAAGTGTCAATTTGTGCTAGTTTTACAAGACTTCAGTTTTATTGACTTTAATATTTCCTGGGAGTATATAAAGATTCTCGGCCCAGAATGTGATGCTGTTTCATACAATCTGGAGCTGAGAAACCCTGTGGTCTTTGTATGTTAGTCCTTCAGTTTTACCTGTGGTTTTGTTATACTCCACTAGAAATTCTGGTGGCTTGACAGTTTATCTCAGGATGAAAAAGATAAAAAAGATCCGAACACTCGTCTCTCTTAGTGCTAAGTCTGTGTTTGTTCAGTTTGTTTCTTGAGAAACTTGAGGGCTCATTTGCATGCGATGAATTAGGAGGAAATTAAAGTACTGAAATTATAGAAACTAGGGGAAACAGGATGATACCAAGTGTGCTGTTTGGAGACTCTGAGCCAGCATGATGTGTGGCATGAGAAATTTGGAGTCCAAACGGACACAATCCAGGGGACATTCACAAAAATTATCACAAGTCTGGAAAAATAGTTTACAAAGAAACACTGAGAGTTACAGTTCTGTCCCCTCACTTTACTCTTTGTAGCTTCATGAATTTTTATAAATATACTGAAGTGATTGCACAGAGAGGGGATAAATTTCTGTTTAGACACGGGGGACAATGTAGGCTTAACTGTGGTGTGCTAGGAAAGGTTCCTTGAGAGGGAGTGGGGCCTTTGCCTGTCTGGAAGGTTTTTTTCAGGGATGCAGCAGAGCTGGTGCTGCTCTGCTTGTCATTGCCTTCTGGACATCCATGTTCAAAACAGATGGATGGAAACTGTAAGGGGGTGGGAAAAGGCTGCTGGGGGGGATGCACATGGTGGCAGAAACTGGAGAGTGCATAGCTTGTGATGGCAGGATGGTGCCACAGCAGGTGCCACTGTGCTGTCCAGGGCATGTCTGCTGCCTGTGTATTCCTTGGGAACAAAGGCACAGGTGGGAAAGATCACCAAAGAGCCCTTGTTCAACCAGCTGGAGCTTTGGGTTCCTGTGGAAATCAGACAAAGATGCAAAGTTTTTAACAGTATCTGAGATTTCAATTTAAGATCATTACTTGACCTCCCTCTTTAAATAATACTGCAGTACTTAAAAACCAACCAACCAACCAACCAAACAAGACCAAAAAAACCCCTCGAACATACAACAGTTCCTCAATTTTCAACCCAATCTTTTGTTTGCTCAGGTAATCTTGTTTCTTTTAAGTACCCTGAAATATGGGATTTTAAAATCTGAATAAAAACATTGCTGTGTTGGTAATGGTACAATGTGAAAGTTTCTCCAATGTGCCTTTAACTGGAGTCAACTTTTAAAGCCCCAGCCTACTCCTTCTGATTTTGCACAATGCAATTCACTTTATAGTGATTTTTTTAATGGATTTGTGTTTTTTTTCCTTGCATACTTCTCACAGACAGTAAATAGATGCTAGTGCCTCATATACTGGATTCAGGAAAGAGGCTAGAAAGCCTGATCAGTTAAAATATGTCAGAATACTTTAATCTGTGAAAGACAGTAACAGCAAGAAAAGGTGATATTTACACCAGAAACAGTAGCACAGAGGTATTTTATTGTATACTGGCTTCTATTCTTGTCCATCTGTGTCTGTGTTGGAAAATCATGTAAGAATTCATCAACTTACTTTCTGTCAGCTTGATTTGTTCCTTTTTGACCCGAGCTGTGTGGTTGGAATTGTAGTACTTGAATTGTAGCCTTAAAGACTGCAGACTCAATAATAGTTATTTTCTGAAGTGCTTTAGAAAAGCATTCCATATTGTTCATACAACTTAATTGTTGTAACCTTGTGTGGTTCAAAGTTATTGTTTGTTTTCTCTGATGAAAGTTCATAATGTGGTATGGGGTTTGTGGTGGTGTTTGTGTTGTTTACCTTTAAACATGGAAACAAACCCAATGCTAACATATTCTTTTTTAAGTGTAGTTGTGTGTGCAGTAAAATGCTTTGTTTAGTAGATTTTTAGTTTATTATAAATCAAAGATTTTAGAAAGCATTTGCCCAGTTCCTTCTATTCTTCTACCAAGGAAAGTAAGGCTAAAAATAAATTAAAATGTCCAAGTAAAAAAAAAAACTGGAAAAAAAGTCAGAAAGGCGCTTAATTATTGCAGCCCATTAACATCTTAGATTTTTTAATTGGGACTATCAAACTTTGCCTTAGCAGTGACAATGTGTTGGGGCTTTTTTTATTTTTTTTTTTTATTTTTTTTTTATTTTTTTTTTAATTTTTTGGGGGCAGGGGGCATTGAGGAGGGGCAGGAAGGGATGGGAATACCCAAAGGTATTTCAGGCAGGTGAGATGTAGTAGCTGATTACATGTGAATTTATGGAGGAATGAGAAAACCAAAAAGCAAGCTTTCTGTAATGGGTAGTTGGGTAGTTTATGTGTGTCTCTTGATTAGTATGAAGATATTCATATGTATTCAGTAGTTATTTTGTTTACTATCTTTGCCAAGTGAATGTGATTTGCCTGTTCAATAATTCAGTAAACCAATGACGCAAGTTGATGGGAAATATATGAGGTTGCATTAGACCATTTATCATCAGGAGAGAAAAGATTAGGCATTCAGTGAATAAATAGCACCAAATTCATGACAGCATCCAGACACCTGCTGTTGTGCTTCTGGTCTTCTCCAGATGTGAGGGAGGACTGTAAGCAGCATTCTTCTCATTCATAATTATTCATGTAAGCACAAATTAGTTACAATAACTATCTGCTGTAAAACCTGCTATAATTATTGCCACAAACGGCACAAATGTTTCAGAAAGCAAAGCTCTGAACCAAATCTAGTGCAAATTTCTTATATCAGATTTCGATCTTGCTTACATCAGTAAGAGCAAATCCAACAAGGCTGATAAAGTTAGTAATTCCTGACTAATATGAGGAATTAGTTGTACACATGTAGCTGATAAGTTATTACTTTATTCTTGGTTTTAAGCCATTCATTGATATGGAAACAGTTGATCTTTGCTTGAACTCATTTAGACAAATGATTGTTAAGCAAAAAATTAGAACATTCAAAGAACTCTCCAAGGAAGTGCCCAACTTCCCTAAGGTTTTGGAAACTGTAATTGAATGTTTCCTTTACTTATTGGCAACTATTGTCACTATCTCCATGACTATTGGCAACTGCCTGGGTTACTTTTAATTTCTAAGTCTTTTGAACTTCACTATTTGTAGCATTGTGTGGGTTCCCCCTTCCCAGAGACTTTAATGCTGGTTGCCACAATGGTTCTTGTTGTGGGGCAGATACCAGAGTGTCCTTAGTACTTTTTTCGCAGAAAACTGAGGAGACCACAAGGCAAATCAACCTCCTTATGTGTGAATGGTTTAATTAAAACCCCAAAGAAAACAAACAAACAAAAACTCTACAAATGCTTCATAATACCCTGTCCTGGTGAACTTCCCTTGCTGTCCAGTAAATTCTCTGCTTGTGTCAAGGTTAACTTAGAGCTCTGGAAAACTTACTATGCAAAAATAACACAGACTCTTTCAGCTACTTACAAGTAACATGATTTTTCTAAACTCCTGTCTTACCAAGATACAACAGTCTGGAAGAAACTCAGAATTTTCTTGTCTTGAATTTTGTTTCTTGATCATATTTTGTCAACTTGCATGCATACACACCTATAAATTCAGATGCAAAGTGCCTGACGTTCCAGAGACCACAAAAATCTCTGAGAATACTCTCATATTGCAACTGTTCAGTGCTAATGAAAACAACAAATTGGCAGGTCTGACATTTTTATGTTCAGGGTAAGAAGGGGAGATTACTTTGGATGGCACTGACTGGACTGAGTAGTGATGGGTTTGATTCTTGAAGTTTGAGTGTCAAAATGTGTGAACGAAGGCCAAGACTGCACATAGCAGGGAAAGCAAGGATGCAAAGTATTGGTGTGGAAATAGAAAAGCTAATCTTAAAAGAGACTTAGCTAAACCCCATTTCTGCATGATATAGAGAGCCCAGGTTGAAATTCACTGTGCAGCACTCTTCCTGTCTGCCAGCTCATTTTGTATTTCTCTTTAAGACTTGATCTCTTTGAATTACTGTTGCAGATGTGAGCTTAGACTCTTATTTTATCCATTTATTTTATTCTTGTGGGTTCTTCAATAGCAGAGACCCATTCCAAAATGAAATGTGTAGGACTGGTTCTTAAGGTATTTCAGTTTTTGTTTTTTCATGGTTTCCGATTTTTCTCTTTTGGTGCCTTACAGGCATCCTTAAAAAAAGCCTACTGAAGTTTCTATGAGCAACTGGGTTATTGCATTGAAGATAATTTCTTGTAAGGTTTAATTGCTGCAGAATCCTGGGCAGATTTCCTGATTAAACTCTCATCATATTTTGTATTTGAGCTTCCTGCATCAGATGTCTGCTTTGTCAGGTCTGAGTAGGCTGATCTGAGCTTCTCTGGCAACAGGCAAACGGACAGAGAAATGCAGTTTAAGACAGAAATCTGGAGCAAATTGCATCTACAAGGTTGGATTCAGCTGAGGGCTGAATTGTTTCCTGACATAAGTTCTCAGAAATCATGTAATACAAGGTTGGAAGAGGCCTGAAGTGCTTGTCTTGCCCGAAGTCAGGAGCCATAACCTGGTGTCATCTCTAACAGGTCCTTACCTAATGTCTTTATACAGACTTCTTAGTCTGAAACCTCCCAGCCCACCTATTCACTGCTTCACTGTCCCTGCAGCTTCCTTATGCAGAATGTTAGTTGTCTTTGTGTTGGATTAATTTTCTTCTCCCAGAAGTGGTATTAGAAAATAGACTCTTCTATGTATTTGAAGCATAACATTCATCTCCCCTGCTCCTCTCTGTGTTCAGCTTTTTTTTTCAGTTCTTTTGCTTTTGCCTTGATTCATTTTTTTCAACCTGCTCATTCCATTCTTTTCCTCTGGATTTTTTTCTAGGTTTTTATTCTTTTTCCAGAAACTGAACTTTGAGCTGTCTGGCTCCTTTTTTGGTTGAGGATCACTTCTACAGGTAGTTGGACAATGGTGACTACAGGACCCCTTGGGTTACTTCTGTTGTGAAAATATTTACTTTTAGTGCAAAAGGATTAATTTGTTACTAATTTGAAATTTCTCAAGTTTGATTTTGTGTTTCTTGTTTTTTTCTTTTTAGTACTAGAATTGCTTGTATACATGTGTCAAAGGCAAAACTGTGCAAAACCAAGAGTTAATATATGATGTACCTTTGGCTAACAAGGTAACCCTTTTGCAAATTAGTTGTGTTTGAAACCACACTGTAAGATTTTATGATAAAAATTCCACCAAGAAACTCCATGATGTGAAAGTCCAATTATTTTGAAGCTGTAACTAAAAATTGCTCAGAATAGCACTTTTGTTAGAATGCCAAAAACCTAATAGAGATACAAAATAAAACAGTGGAAGAACTTTTCAGATATTCACTCATAGCTCTAATGAGCTCAGAACATAGTGCACAGGCAAAGCCAAATTCTGTTTTCAGTGCAGGCTGCAGCTGAAATTTATGGGTGCATTATGCAGAACTTAGTGATAGAATTGTAGGAAATTACCTCTTTCCGTTAACATTGCATTTACTCAGTGCTGTTAAACTGGTGCCTTTCCTTTTGAGTAATGTTCAGTAGAACTGTAGCTGTCTCTGCTTCCTCTTGGAGAGGTTCTCTGGGAAGAAACAAACTGTCAATAAGTTGGATTACAAAGAAATATGTTGACTGACATCATTCACGTGCACCAATACTTTCTGGATGCCAAAAGTGTACAAATGTTCCTTGAAATGGTACACAGCAAAGAGGGAGTCTTTTGGCAGTGATACAATGAGATATTAAAAGGAATTATTGTACCTGAGGTGTGGGAATTTATGGCATCCCTTTGTACAGGCAATCTAAATGTTAATTGGTAACTATAACAGTTTCCATTTTTAATATCTTCAAGCTTAGCATTAGCCATTTTGTCTTTCCTTGCTTTGCAGTTTTAGTTGCTTTGGTTTATGATGAAATATCTTGGATGTGAAGTTCCACAGTACCTTGATCTCTTAAACCACAAAAGCAATAAACTTGTCAAACTATCCACTAAACCCAGTGCAAACACACAGCATAACATTATCCATCATTTGCAATACCTGAAAATAGCCTTTTGCCCACAGCTCCCAGGGGTACTTGCTAATTTTAAGAACCAAAGCAAATGCCACAAGTGTCTGGAGCCTTTTGGACTTTTTTCCTTCACATCTGCCTCTTTTAATTGCTCCTTGTTTCTTCCAAATTGCCTCTACAGGACACAGTTGCAACCCTGCAAGTGTGCTACAGCCTCTGAGCCTCTTGTGTTTGAGAGGCAGTGACTGACCCCAGAGCAGCAGTTAGAGCCACTCTGTGTGACATTCCAGACTAGTTACAGGGACAGCCCAAGAGACTTAGGGTGGTGCAGGGCTGTGTTTCAGGGGAAGACAGGGGAATAAAAGAACTGTGATGAAGAACAGGGCAAGGATGTTAATGATAGTGAGTCAGTTAGTGATAAAATGTTTTAAGGGCTCCTTTTTTTTTTTTTTTTCAAATCCCGCATTTAAAATCATGTCACATTGTGTTTCTTGGGGAATAACATCCTGCAGTATTTGAGATATGAAGTGAGAGCATCACAAGCATTTTGTTTGCAAAAAAAAGCAGAGATACTCTCTCAGAGGTGGTGTTATAGAAGCTAGACACGGTGGAGATGTGATTCGTCTGGAAAGTTGCTTGTGTCAGAGGCTGGAATGTCAGATGATCTTGGGAAGCCACAGGAGAATTTGGTGAATGAGTAAGGTGAATGAATAGAGATCAGAACCATGTTTAGGCTCAGTAATAGCTTATACTGAATCCAGAAGAAGATGTACTACTTAAATTTGGGATGAGAAGGGTGTGAGATTGGGAGAGAGCTGCAGTAGCAGGTGTAGAAGCCAGTTCTCAAAAGTTCCTTTATGAAAGAATTGGAAGTAAGGTCAAAAAGTGCTTAAAATCTGAATGAAGAGATCGACTCCTTTATCCCAATTATTTCAGTGACAGGGGAATCTTTCCTTATCTGCAGAACTGTTACTGACTCCTGAGTGTCATTCCAGAGTTGATAACCAGTGACACAGCAGTGACCAGTGAACTGACAGACCTGCTCTGCTTTTGCTGATTTCTTTTTGGTTTTGGGATGTTCCTTTGATTGTTGCTTTATTGGTTTCTTATGTGACAGTATTTGAATGTTTCACTGTTAGAGAAAGCTGAAACTGGCTGTGTCACTCCTCACACTTCACCTCTGTTCTGGCAGGCTCTGTCTCTCAGGGATGTTCTCACACAAATGGTGCTGTGCACAGGCAGCAGTTGCTGTCCCCAGGACTGGGTCCAGGTGTGTGCTGTGCCAGCAGCATGGATATCTCCGTGCCTGGAAGTAATCTGATTTCACTGGCTGAGTTGTCAGCAGCTGGAGTGGATTCTGAACACTCTGGATGTCCAGACTCAAACTGCTGCTGCCTGGTGTTAAAGCACAAGGAAGTGACTTATTGCCTATCTACTCCCAGACAGGAGGAAAGTGCCAAAGTACTTTTCATCGAGGTTTTCCTTTGTGGAACCCCTCTATCTCTTCTGCTTTCTGTAGGAGGAGGAAGCTGATTTTGCCTGTGCACAAATCCCTTTAGATTTCCTTTTCCCTGTCTTTCAGTGTCTTCTGTCAGCCTGTGAGCTGCCCAGACTCCTTGTCCTCCATAAACCTCAGCAAAATGGCTTAGGAGGGACTGGAAAGGGCAACAAGTAACCTGACAAAAACAGTAGAGTCTTAAAATTAATTGAATTAATGTATTTCTTATTAAAATAGCATGTCTGATAACAAAACCCATGTCTTAGCATTGATTTATGTTTACAACGTGCTAGAAGTATAATGTTGATTGGTTTGAATATTTTTGACTGAGGAGAAGCAGCAGCAGGAAAATGTTAGGTTGTGTTTATGTTTTGCAGCCTGTTTTCATTTGAAGCTACCTATCCTGTAGTTTCTTTTCACTTTCAGAAGAGAGAAAACGGCAGACCTGGGGACAGTTCCTTAACTCAGTTCTGTCCCTTTTTAAGATGTAAGTCATTGAGCACTGTGAAAACTGCCTCCTAGGGAAAGCTTCTCATCAACAACTAGCACCACAGCAGGGCTGGTTTTGGTCTTCCAGCTGCTATCACATTATTGCCTGGGTGCTGTCCCTGCTGAGAGGAGGAATGCAATGAGAGCTCAGCAGCAGCAGTGCCTGCTGCAGGCTTCTATTTGGACATATTGGAAACTCCTCTCTTGTATGGGAGCTGCCCAGGGCTTTTGAAGAGTAGTGCTGTGCAGTGGATGCCATCTCCCAGGGAGAAGCCTGTTTCTTGGGCATAATAAAATTCAGTCTATCTCGAGTAACAAAACCACAGGAAAACTTCACCAGTGTGCCAGCTTTCATGACTCCTGATTTTAAACAATGCACCGACAAGTTGTAGGCATGTCCCCTAATAGTACTGAAATTAATTTCTTCTCCTCTATCAGTTTTAAGTCTTGCAAACTCTGTGTGAGCAAAGTGTGTGGCTGGACACAGTCTGAGGATAACTGTGCTTCCTTGAGTGGCTATTTCAGTAACCACTTCTGTATATGGGATGTCTAAACAGACAGAGAAGGCAGGTGGCTGATTAGAATGAATTACTTGAGGATTCAGATCTGTCTTGTTTAAGTTCCTGTCACTGAAACCAAAAGAAACATAAACCAGAGCCTGAAGTGGTATTATTTGTGTCAAATTTCTTCCTGAATCTGAACTCAGAACAAAAGCTGTTACAGCTGTCTCTGCTTCCAAGGAGCGCTGCAAAATCTTGCTTGGTTTATCAGCTACTGGGATCCTTGAAAACTGTCATTAGCAAACTCTTTTCTTTATAAGTTTTTTATTTTAAAAGTAATCTTTTTCCTGTTTATATTTTGAGAAAAACAGATTGAGAGTTTCCAGAACTAAGTTAGTGGATGACTTTCCCTGATTTGGAGCAAAGATATTATAAACAGAGAGTTGGTACAATGGTGAAGACTTTCTTGTAGGGCCGTGGGTGATTCAGTTTTGATTGCTGGATTTGGGGAACGGGTGAAGATAAATGGGATCAGGAAGCTGGGTTGGGGGCGGGGAAGGAAGGGAAAGGAGAAGGTCTCTGACTTCTAAGGTTTTATCCTAGATCTGGGAAATCAATGCACTCATAGATCCTGACAAGTCAGCATTTTCTAAAGCAAAAGCATTTAGGAAAATTCAATATCAGTTCAGTGCTTAACAGCATAAATTCTGTATCCTCTCACTTTTTTTGTTTGTTTTAGTACTAGCCAAATTTGCACAAAAGTGGGATCTTTTGTTTCTTTGTAGTTCAGTTGATCCTCAGCCTAATATTTATACCGTTTGTGTTTGTTAAGTGGTTGCTGTGTAAATTAGCATATTGCATAAGGTTGTAACTTCAGAAGGAGTATATGGACTACAAAACCATCTAAACAGCATCCTATTTTTTATGTAAATGTCTGTGTTAATCAAAATTGAAGAAAGGAACGGGGAGAATGAGGACTTCAGAATTGTTTTGAAGGTGTTTCTATTGGGGTTTCTTCTTTAAGCTGTGAACATGAGTGAATATAACCTGTATTCTCATTATATGCACAGACAGAAGTTTTATGTTGCTTTCTACCTGCTTAAATCAGATTTTCTTCTTTTCTCTTGATATGCAAATAGGAATGGGAAAAGCATTTAGGCTGCAGTAGGCACTGTGTAAGCATCTTGACTTCAGTCCCAGAGCACTCTTTACAGATAAAACTTACAAAATTGTGAGTAGTATTACATACTGGAGTGTATCAAAGAGAGTCAAGCAATAATGCTTTAAATTGAATTAAGTCACTGATGTTTTGATATTAAGTAATTTTTGTATGACTGGTAACTTCATTCAGTGCCCCATCTTTTCTTTCTGCAAGACATTTTGCGAATAAAACTGTAGAGATCTAATTATGTAGGAGTTAGAATAAAATACCAGTTTCCGTGCTATTTTTTTCCCTATTTTACTCAGGAGCCACTCATTGAAAAGTATCAAATCCCTAAGAAAGGCAAATCTTTCCAATCATGGGTTACAGTTTGAACTCTTAACTGTGGTGTTGATTTTGAGGTCAGTAACGCTTATGTTAGAATA
This sequence comes from Manacus candei, assembly GCF_025592945.1. Classification (NCBI taxonomy): domain Eukaryota; kingdom Metazoa; phylum Chordata; class Aves; order Passeriformes; family Pipridae; genus Manacus; species Manacus candei. Next base: position 7,545,677 of record NW_026138113.1, read on the forward strand.
ATTTTGAAAAGAAAAGGAAATTGACTTTAAAAGCAAAAGACATTTTTGCTAAATCAACTTCCTGCAAACATACTTTGAAAATGGTATTTATAATAGAAAAAAATATTTTAAATTATTCGCTTGAAATTGAATTTTTAAACATTAATTTGAAAATATAATAATTTCACAATAAACAACAAAATGGGTCATCTTTTATTAAGCACTTATGAGGTCTTTGAGAAAATGCTAACCAGTACCTGCTCCTATCTTGTTCAGATGCACATTGAAAACAAAGGCTGAACCTCTTGAAAAATGTTGAACTTCATAAAGAAACAAAAAATCTAAGATTCAATAACTTATCAAAACTTTTTGTGTTTCTTTTACTGCTTGAGGAGAGACTTATCAGAAATTTCTTGCAAAACTAAAGAAGTTTAGTCCAGTAACCTCTGTAACTTTTCTCTCAGCGGCACCTTTTCTCTTTTGAAATATCAACCACTCTGCTCCCTTGGACTTGAGGACTGAATAAGGTTTTTTTAATTGATCTCCAGTGCTAATGAAGCTTTTTTTTCTTACCAGGACATTTTAAGAAACCACAGGAAGTGATAGGACCCAAAGGACAGGATTTTTTGTCTGGTGTATTTGTTGGGGTTTTTTTGACTTAGGTTTGTTACTTAGGACCTTTTAACAGTCAGAGGAACTCAGTAAAAGTCTATTGGCTCCTACTTATTTGTGAAACATCTGCCCAGAGGACTGTATAGAAACATGGCTGAAAAAATGAGTGAAAAGAGTATCCAAAAGTTTCTCTAGAGAAAGATATGGAGAAGAAATACTTCAAAATTATACCATCATGTAGAACTCACTGCCTTTCGGAGGTTTTTTTTTGCTTTTTTTTTTCTTTTTTGGTGGGAAATGTAAGAGAAGCCAATTCTTCTATATGTTGTCAAGCTGCACAAAAATAGACTTTCAAGAAAGTATATTTGACCTGAAGCAGAAGTTGCAGTGGTTGTGTAGACCTCTAAATTGCAGAAGTAATCTTTGAACTGCCTTCAGATGTTCAGAATGGTGTGGGTCAGAGAGGCAGACATGGCACCTACAGGGAAATTTTTGTCTATTATGGAGAGGGCGAAAAAGTGCCTGAAGGTACCTAAAAAACACTTAAAATACAGATGTGCTGTCAAACTGGAACAGAATCTGTCATTTTGGTTGGGAGCTTGCTTTATTTAAAAGAGTGGAGGAATGACAATTTATATTTTGAGCTTTAGCTGTGTGCAATTTCCAATAGCAAAGTTATCGGCCCCTTGAACAGTGTGGTAATATCAGTAATACCTGCAGACCTCAATCCACAGTGGCACTGCTGGGCTGTGCAGCAATGACATTACAGCAAGCTGGGCTGTAATGCCACTAAACTGTACCTAGGCAGTGGTGGCAATGATGGGTGAACGTCCTGGTTGGCAATCACAGGCCCCCTCAGAGCAGAAGGCTGTGATGCCCAGAGATAATTGCAAGCAGAGTAACAGGGACATTCTCTGAGCTGCACCACAGGACCTCACTCTTCAGTGATCCAACAGCTCTTCAAAACTATGAACTGAAATACAATACTGGAAAATAAAGCAGCTTGTGCCCTATTGCAGCTTGCAAAAAGCTGCAGGATTCAGGGATGCAGTAGAATGTTCTCAGCCTTGGGTTCCCTGGCCCCAAAGGGAGGACTTTGAGGCCACAAGGCACCGATGTTCTGCTGACCAAAACATCGAGGCAGCTGTAGGTTCCTTCCACAAGTGACTGAATGCTGAGGTTTGCTGCACGAAGTTGTCTTTAATACCTTGTGGGAAAACAAAACCCAGATTTTAAATCTTACGCCTCTCTCACTTGTCAGTTAACGTGTAACTTCAGTGCAAAGTGAGTGGGGACCTCTGTGTATCAGGTGCAGGGAAGCTGCCACACATTTAGTTGATGGAGGCTGTGCAGTGTTTTAGCAGCATATAATGAATTGCTTAACCATGTAAGCAGCAGCTAGAGGTGATTGTTCCAGGGAATAGCAATGTAGTTTAAAAATTGCACCATGGAAAATAGTAAATGTTTATGACCCTACTCTTGTGCAGGATTTACAAGAAGATCTTTAATAATAGCAGTGTTGAACAATACTAATACTTTTTTAATTCTTCGTATTTTTTCTGTTTATTATATTAAGAAGTTCATTAACTCCTTCCCTCCCTCCTTCAGTCAGGATTAGCCGTTGTTCAGGCAGTCCAGAAAGAACTGTATGTGTCCAGGAAAAATATTCCCTATAGGAATACAGTATTGCTTTCCTCTCCTCATCACTAAAGCACCTATGTGCATATTCATTGAAACGAAAATCATTAAAATAGAAAAGTGAAACAGGTTATATGATCAGACAGGGGCCTTTTAAAGAAGGTCTCTTCTTACCTAAGCCATATACCTGCCCCCTCTTGTGCTTCTGAATCCAGTAGGTACAAGTGGAAAGAGCAATACTTTTCATCATACTTCTTCAGGAAACTAATGGCCTATGTGACCATCTTTGTAATGTGGGAGAAGTCCTATTTACAGAGATAGTTCTATTTCATCTTAGCACTACATACAAGAGAAATATATACCTGGTGTGTGGTTACCCATTACTCCCTGTTTTAGATGTATATTCCGTAGTGGTACCCTTCAGGAATCCCACAGGTTTCAGCCTGTTTCCTTTTCAAAATTCTGTGCATTCCTTGAGATGCTTTGAATCACAGTTGAGATTCTTCTAATACTTGCATATAAACCATGATCCCAGTAGTGAGCTGTGCTCATCATATTCTTTTAGAACTTATTCTTGCCCTAGGAAATGTAATTAGCCAGAACAGTCTGGGTAAGTGACCCTGCTGGTGCTGTTCAGCTACAAGGAGGCTGATGTTTTACATTTTGCAGGCACAGAGGTTGCAACCACTGTCAGGCTTTGCGTTTAGTTTGTTACTCTTTATCAGTAGTTCCTTGTTGGCATGAAGAAATATCTGTGCTTTAGGAGTTTGGCACTATGTAGCTTATTTTAATGGTGTTATTAAACCTATCTCAGTTTTATCTGCATCAGGCAATTCCTTTTTCTGCTACATGTTATGAAAACATTCTTAGTCAATTTATTATTGATATTAATTTTTAATGTTCTCTGTACTATATGCTGGATAATGTTATGAACTGTTTCTGAAACCAAAGTGGTTTGTAATCTGAGGAATTACTTACAGGGATGCTTCAGTGAGTACCTGCTGCTTGCACGTGGGCTCATGATCTGGTCCTGCCTCCCAGCCCCTCTCACCTGCAATCCCTGCTGGACCTTGGAGGTTGTGCAGGGTAGTGTGATGTGCTCTTTCATGTAGAGTACCACATCCCTGCTGGGCTGGGGGCAGTCTGATGTAGTGAAGAGGGGGAGCAATGAACAGTTCAAAAGCTCAGCTATGTGGGGTTAAGGAAAAGTAGGAAAAATATGTTAAATGCAGGTCATGGCAGAGTTGGATTCAGAAAAGAGGTCCAAATCTTGTATCACCTTTTTTGCATTGATATGTTATTTGTTCTATTTAATTTTGACACAAGGAAATGACTGAGGAACTACATGAAAGCCCATCTCTTTTCCAGTTGCTCAAAAAATTCAAATGTTGAATATTTCTTCTAGTGTACAGAGCCCTCTTAATTCCATTTACAATACATAGTTATGAAAGTAAAATGCCACAGCCAGTGGATCTTTGTTATAGATAAAAACAGATCACAAAAATAGTTCTTTTCTTCTTCACAGAAGAACTTGCTCTAATAAGACTTCCTTCAGAATCTTAGAACCTGAGCTTTGCTACAGGTCTCAAGACTTAGAGGTCCCAACTTTTACAAGTCCAGCTTCTTCCTTTTAATAAACAAATCTGCATCAATAAGGACCTCCAAATGAGTGCTCAGAGATCCATGACTCTGCTAATGCATTATGAAAATGAAGTGGACCCTTCTAAGTGGAATACAGGTGTTCATCCAGAGCGTTGTCAGACTTGGTTATTGAGGGATAATGGGCTTCCCAATGTAAATGGCAGTGGCACAGGGACCAAGCTTTCCATTTTAAATACAGGCAGTAGGTAAAGGCCCATGCCTGAAAATCAATTAAGATGGCTATCATGGTGGAGATTTTCCAGGGCCAAAGTCCACCAGTGCAGTAACTATCATGTCGTTGTTAATAAATATCGAATGCTTTGCATGCAACCCTGAAAAATGATTCATAAATGAAAATTTGGATTTGCGTCAGATGTAACCAGGATGAACCATGTTTAATCCCCCGAAAAGGAAAACATGATTGAGCAGCCTGCATTCCTCATACCAGTAAAGGTCTCCTACCTGAGGAGAAAATGCAGGATCAGGCTTGATGTAAGAAAAAAGAAAGAATTTGTACACTGCATAAACATCTCATAATGAACCACACAGATGACAGCAGTAAAACAGGATCCATTATTCATGCTCCAGGCACAAACAACAGTGCAAGTGTATTTCCAACACATACAGATGAAAGGATGCCTAATAACAAGCCAAAAATGCCTAATGTTTGCCAGCAGTCCTTAATCAACAGCACGGATGTGATTGACCATTCAACAGGGAAATAATTTCTCAATATATGACCCTCCCTCTTCACTTTCTGGGCAAAAATCTTACAAGCACTAAGATAAAGACCATTTTAAGGCCACTGGCATTTCAGAGTGAGGGATTAAAATAGGGTACAATTCCACCTCTCTCCTCTGTAAAAGATGAAGAATGTGAAATTTTTGAGACCTCTGTGCACTTTTCATGTGCTTCTGCTCCAAATATACCAGTGCCTCCATCTCTGCAGGTGCCTAATTCTCTCTTCCTTTTCAGTTGGCTCTAAAATAATTTCAGAAATTACATCCTTCTATGCCATCTTCCATATATTTCCTCAACTTCTACCTTAGGAACTTGAAATAGCAGAAAGATTGGTAAAAGGAGTCACAAACTTTTCTCTTTGGTGCTTTCTAATTTTGACCCAGTGAAAATTAATACAGTATGTAACTTTATTGCTAGCTGTGAAAGAAATCATTTGAGTTGAAAGCAACAAACATTAACCACTAAGAGATTATAATGTCTGGTAGATCCATGGTTCAGTACATCTAAGCAAAATTGCTGCTACTGTCCTATGCATTGAAAAATGTTCTAATGATAATCTGTAGTGTAATTCAGGGTTGATTCCCCCCCCCCTTCTTTTTGTCTTGGTAGTCAAACAAGGCATCAAATACAAGAAAAAAAATGGTCAACATAATATCTTTGGAGAGGGACAAAACTACTGTGATTGTTAACTGCCTTTATATAAATGTTTTCATTCTTGCACTCCACAAGAGGTGGTTACAAAATTAAGAGTTGGTTTATTTAAACAGATAAGACAGTATCTAAAGGTATACAAACTGACAGAATAGTACAAATATAATACAAATTTACAGATGTTGCAGTATAATTATAAAGCAAAATCTATGGAAAAATGAAGGTTGTAAGTAGAGTTTACAGAAATAAATATTTCTTTATTATTATTATTGTGCAGCCTTGGAGGTATCTTAATGCTCTTTCTTCCTGGGATAAAAATGACTACTTGATATGCTAGAAGCTAAATCTATGGAAAATTTTCACTTAGTTCTATATAAAATAACTACAGGTTGTGTCTCATTGGGGCCTGGCCAGCTTGGTGATGCTCTGTATCTGATAGTGGGAAGAATAAAAGCCCTAATTTATAGTCTGCCTTTTAAATTTGAAGGATTTTCTGTGTACTATATATCTTTTTATGGTACAGAATACCTTGGAGGAGTATCCGTGGCTCCACAGTTCACTTTCTGGATGTTTAATAACAGCAAACAGTAAAATTTATTTAGTGATGGTGAAACAGAGGAACAGAAATTCCTGAGGGGGCTAAGTTCTGATTTACTCAGCTGAAGTTGCAGGAAATAAGTAGCAATGAAATATGAGTAAAAATATTATGGCTAAACAAATGTACAAATCGTTTCAATCTCTGACTTTCTTTGGGCTGTTAAGAGAGCTTCAAATCCCTAATGATCTTAGATTTCAGATGAAAGTGGGTTAGCAAGGTGCAACTCTTATGAATAGTTGTTAGGGAAGAAAACCAGCACTGTCTTTCAGTCATTTTTCTGAAACAACATTCATGTTTGGTCCTTGTGCTGTTGGAAAATTTTCATAAGAGATGTGCACATGGCACAGCATTGAGCTGGATATTCCCAACACACCCACACAGGCAGAAATCCCCACCCAGGCTGCCAAAAGCAGCATTCCTGCTGGAGGCTGTGCTCAGTCTCCACATGCAGTCCAGGTCTCTGGCCTTTACACAACCCAGCTTAGCTAGAAAAGTCTGCATGAAATGCTTTCTCCTGAAGAGAGAGATGATCCTGTTCGATCATTCCTTATTTTATGGCTGATGTTTATAACTTAATAGGCTTTCTGTGTGTCTCTAATAACTCAGCTGGGTTCAGAAGTATTTAGTGTGATGGTCAGGGAGTGACTTTCGAGGTGAAAATTCTCAGATGTAGACTGTAGAGTAATTGAAGGGTGGTCATCCAGTGAACAAGAACTGTGACAAGCAATAGGGTTTGTAATAAGTAATAAGGCTTGGGATCTTTGAACTGCAACAAGTAGAGCATTTGAAACTATTTTATGAAAAGTGAGGAAGATTCCAAAAGAGTAACTCCAAGATAGTGGAGTGTTGGATGATTTACATACTGTGGGAGCAGAGACTGATGGGGTGACATGGATTTAGTGGCCAGGACACTTACCCAGGATCTGAACTGATATCCTTGCTTCATATTTCTTGACTAGCAATTCCCTTCCTGACCTTGCAATTGATTTCTGATAACAGCTTTTTCCTGAGGATGGGAAGTTGCTGTAAGAAAGTTCTGGTTTTGCTAACAGCATTTTGTAGTTGAGGGAAAAGTATTTAATTGCATCGGCTCTGATGTGAACACAGGGAAATCTTTTAGGAAAAAACAAACAAACAAAACCCACAATCAAAAGTCTTCTGGCAAGTAGTCCAAGTAAGAAACTGGAGATCTGAATAAGTCTCAAACTTCCAAAGAAGTTGTCGTGTGAGGATTACAAGTATTTTACTGGCAGATTTCTGTCTTGTGTTACAAGTGTAATTTGAGGCCCTTATTCTCTGTGGATTCTGGTCAAGAATTTTCAAAAAATTTGACTATAATCTTTCATGCAGATAAATATGAAGGCTTAGTTTTAGTTTAAGTATAACTTGAAACAATCAATTGTATGCATTAAGAAAACAAAATAGCATGTGCATACAGAAAGACAGACCTCCTAAAATCTCTCTTATCCTATGCAATAAAAAAACTCTTACACAGGGCTGCTGGAAGGAGTGAAGAAATGAGAACCTTTTTTATTATTATTTAATGTGGCCTGATCAAAGATAGAATTTCTGATGAGTGTCAGTCCTCAATAATTAGTGAAATACACATTTTCCTTTAATGTCCCCACTGTCTACTCTGTAAAAATTATTTAGATGTCAGAAATATGTTTTACTGTACTTGTGTTGAGCAACATAATTTCATTTGTCAGTGGTGATGCCCTGTTCTTCTGGATTATTTTGGAAGGTACATCTCAAACCTTCTTTCTTGCAGCAGTGCATCTAAATTTGGACTTGATTTGTAGGGTGTGTGCAAGGGCCCCAGCACTGCTACCCAGGCAGAGTATGTTAGTGATGTCACTTTCAAAAAATTATTTTTATTTCTTTTAAATCTGTCAAGGTGTTATTGCTAGGGAGCCAAAAGCAAGCACACTCCTAATCTTTGATTTTTCATTTCTGGACTAGAGAGAAAGGCAGAATATCTAAATGGGGATTAAAAAAAATCTGTAGTAGAAAAAGTAAATTCTCTAATTCCATGTCAAGGGATGGCAAGAGAAGGCTGTTGCCTCATCTCCTGTCTCCTGTGCAGCTCTGCTGATGAGGCAGCCCATTGCCAGGGCAGACAGGCACTTACCCGAGAGGCTGGAAGGGAATCAGGTCAGGACACGATGGTGCTTCCCATAATTTATCTGTGGAGAATTGTTTTACTCCAATCATCATTATAGGCAGAGGTGAATGGAAAATTTAAAGGAAATAAATTTGTCAGGTCTGTTGTCGCTGATTTCACACAGTTGAACTTAAGCACTGTTGGTTCTCCATTGCCTCTGTTTCTCTTGGACAGCCAGCTGAACCAGGAGACACTCAAAATCATGCTCAGGGTTAATCTCTTGCAACCTAAAGAAATTTCCTAAGCTGACCCTCATCTGTGCTTTTGGAAATAAAGGAATCATTTGGCCAACGCTTTCTCCATTTGCAATTAAACGTGCTGGCAGCTCTCCAAAGGGTGCTCTATCAGCAGGAATATTTAGCAGCACAGAGGATATCATTTCAATATAGTGACCCAGCCTGTTGCCAGATGGAATAGAGGGCTGTTGAGTGAATGTAAAGCTACAAATGTTTTTGTGAGCAAAGGAAACCACCTCTGATTTTGGGTGGGAGTGTGATACAGCGATAAGGAAAGAAACACAGATTTCTTCATTCTTTTCAGGGTTTTCTACCCTTTTGTTTTCCTTTATCTTGTTTGTTTTCATGTTATCTTGAAAAAGACACTGCAAAACTTCTTTTAAACCATATTATCTTTCATTTCGTGCCAAACTATGAAGTGACATGCAGCAGAACTGCTTTTTCATGCCAGCAGCTGGGAGGTCTGCCCTAAGCCCAGAAAATGGGGGAAGAGTTGGGGGAAACTGCAGGTTTTCACAGTTTTTGTTGGCAATTTTGCTGGGCTCTGGTTTCAACAATGCTACTGGGGAAAGAAGCTGCCAGACTGGCACAAACAGTCCACTACTGCCCTTTGTTTCCTGGTCTCCATCTCATGTCAAGGTTCAGCATGGTCCTCGTTGCAGTGTGCTGGTTCACGGTCATGGAAGTGGAAAGGTAGCTCATGAATCAACTTTTCAATTCCATTCTCCAGTAAATGAGCCTCATGCAGTGTTTGTTATGTTGACAGCTGACATTTAGCTTTGATTATTTATGTTTCATAATATTTTGGAGCCTGGATTTGATGGCATAGGTTTTAAAAGTAATGAAGACTTCAAAATAATGAGACCTCAGCATTTGGCTGCTCCTGCCACAGTGAGAGCTGGGGAGGGAGGGGTGGACCTGCTTGTTGGTCTCTACAGACTGGATGGCAACAAACTACATGGGGGCTTCTTGAAGAAATTGTCTTTTTCTTCTAAAAGTAAAAGAACTTTAGGCAGTTCTTGGTTACAGAAAGAATACTACATTTCTCTTTGTAGTAATTAATTTTTTAACCGAATTAAATTAATCATCTATTCAGGAATTTCTTTGGGATGCTTAAGAATTTTCTGGTTTGGGGAGACATCTTCCTTGTCCAGTTTTAAAAGAATCATTCTTTCTAACTACTATGTAGCAACTGTTTTTAAAGTTGTAAGTCAGAGAACATAGTATACATTACCTTCTTACAAGTTTCATCTGTGCATTTGTACTTTTGTAAGATCACCAGGCCTTGATCTTGTTTCTGCTAAGCAGTTTCTCCTTGCAATAATGAATGTCTTGCTGTAAGAGGATTTCAGCTGGACAGATGTACCTTAATGTCTTGCAGCAGGATTTACTGTTTTATAAGACTGATTCTGGATTATTGTGTTCTTGGTTGGAATGTGGCAAGTACTGCCCATCCTGGGACTCAGGTTAAAGGAGCAGTGCTTGTGGGAAGCAAACTTAGACCTATAAAAATGCAGAGATCCTTGTACTGCAAACAAAACAATTTAATTAAGCTCAACTGTATAATTAACTGTTATACTCAAACTAACCCATACTGTACTGCAGAAATAACAGACTTCCAGCAGTGATCTGAAGCTGGATGAATCCTACTATGCAGGGGCATACCTTCAGTATTGTTCTAATTAGGTGTTGTATTTGAAACTCTTTCTAGTCGTTTATCGTTAAGTTTCTGAAATTACCATTATGCAAGTGCCTTTCCAGAATACCTCGTGGAGAAAGATCCTTCTGGCAAGGGGAAAGCTCCAATCTGTGATTCCCATACTCAGTTTTATGAACAAGCCATCTGTTGGCTAGAGGGGGTTTTTAGAAGGCGTTAAGGCAGTTGAGCAACTGCAGTTGCTCAAGATACTGCAGTGGAGAAACTCTGCCTGCAAGGCTTTGTGTGCCCCTCAGGGCAGTCCTGGGGGATGTCCATGTCCCTGCCCTGTCCTGCAGAACGTGCTAGTCTAGTAAAGAGCAGTGATCACACTTTGCAGAATTCTTGTCTATAAATTATTTTAGCCACACAGAGAATTATAAAACTATTAGTGCTACAGAGAGCAAATACAAGGCTTTGGGGGTCTCATGTGTTAGCTAATGTAATATATTTCGTTACCATCAAATCTTGTTGCCTGAATTTTTATATGTGGTTGTTTTATTGCTTTTAACTTGGTAGAATCATCCTAGTTAGGATTGAGCCCTACAGGATGTAGCTGCTGTTGAGTAGCTTCCTAAATGTCTCATGTACACCTTTTGTTGTTGTATTTCAGCATTACTTTGACTACTGTTTCATTGTTACAGGTTTCCTGGAACTGCTACCTTTTGCTTTAACACTCAGCATTTCAGCAAAATGCTACTCTTTTGTTGGAAAATTAAGCACAGAAGGTATGGGAGAAATCCCAAGAAATACATAGTTTTCTGTTTCAGCAGCAGACCTTCAACTTCTGTCAGTGCCTACCTTCCTATTCCCTGTCACATATATCTGACGGGTTTGTTGTTGAATGGTAATTTTTTTTGTACCAACTTGACACTTTCATATGGCAAGAAGTTGGCATCGGAGTTGAATGTTGAAGTTGAGTGTTATCCTTTTTTTCTTGCTTCTTACAGACTTCTTCCTAATGTCTTCAGCATTCTTATGCTTTTGCAAATGTGCTTGTCTGAAGTACTGCTGCAAATTAATTTCCATATCTAATTCTTCTTTATTTCCTTCTGAATGCTATTGGGGAATAAAATCAAATGTATACAATGTGCACCAAATGGGATTGCCTCTTCCTTTAAGGTCTAGTTATTGTAGACGTTTGCTCTTGCTGTGCAGAAAAATAATGTTAACAGCTGCTTAATCTAGTTAGAAATGCATCTTACTGTGTATTAAAAATTACTTCCACTTATCTTTTCTAGTGGTATAATTTGTAAAATCACATTTAAAAAACTGAAACAGCCTAAATGTAACCTTGTTCAATATTTTTTTGTGTTAATATATAGAGAGTGAACATTTAAAATGCCTTTGAGCATATGACAATTAAAAGAGATACCTAAGAAATATCAACCTTTTAGGCACTACAGTACTCCTAGAAATCTTGCCCAAAGGGCTTATAATGGTGCTAGATTATTTCAATTAAAAAGAAAAAAAAGAAATCATTCTGCTTCTTTACAAATGGGATTTGCTATTTCTGGAAACTATTAAATGTTCAGATTGAGGACCCACCCTTTATAAATTAATGCAGCACAGAAGAGTAATTAAATTTGGTAATCTCATTAAAGCTTTTAATGGAATTGATCATTTCAAAGAGTTTTTCTGGTTATTGGGATTTCTGAACAAAGAACTCACTATTGGATTATTGCTGCTCTTTTCCAGTAACAGTTTGTTTTCAGCTGCCATGCAAGAAAGTCTTTCTGGGACCTTGATTTGTTTCTGTTGAGGATGGGACCAATGCACAATTCCCCAAGGAGATGAGAAGCTCATTTGTAGTGTTCTCCTCTAGATTGTTAGTCACTAGTTACATAATTTTTTCCTAAAGCTGATTACAAACTTAGGTCTAACATCTATTTTGAAAATGCTTGTTCATTAAAGCAAAAGGGTAGAGCAGTCATTTTTTACTTTTTGTAAGTATATTTAGCAAATAACTTGCTCATATCTACCTGATTTAATTCTTCAGTAAGGAACAACTTCAGCAGTCTATGGTTACTGTGAAATAAATAAAATCCTTATTCCCATTTTTTTCCATTTAGAAACTTAAAATTGTACTATTGCAATATCATGAAACTGTAGTGTATCGCTGTAGTTATTTTTGCAGAACCTGGCTCATTGTGTCCAAGTTAAAACAAAACAATGTAAAAAGGCAAGAATAATCCTACTGAACTTTTTTTTTTTTTGGTATGGCAGTAAGTTCTACAGTGGATGTGTATATTTTCCTTATTGCTGTATGCATATATATTTAAACCCATTACCTTGTTTTGATGACCCCCTTCTCCATGATATATGTGACCTTTCCTCGATCATATCTTTTCTAAACTGAGAAATTCCACTAATTAATCTCTTTCTACATGTAATTCTGTACCTTTGAGTAATGTTTTCTGCTCAGTGATATCTGTTACTGAGATAATCTTTTACAGATGTGAGAGACAAGAACCGTATTCACTATTAAAGGTGAATGGTGATGGTAAACTTAAAGGAAGTGAGAATACAGTATAAATGACTGGTTTATGAGTTAGAAATAAGATTTGTGGACATGTAGGAAATTTTCCTGCCATATCATACATTTTTGGTTAATCTACAGGTCAGAATCAGGACTGCACAGTAAGATTGTTTTATGCACATGAGTAGAACAGTAGACCAGGTTAATATAATAGGAAAGCAGAGAACCACTGTTTCCATTCCTAGAACAGGCCCTTCAGCAAGTTACTTTGAAACCCTAGATAATACTTAATCTTGTGCCACCCTGTCTGTCCATCCCTGTCACTCCCCTCCAGTCTCATCCCAGCTGAAAGGTTGAGGCAGGAGCCAATGCTCTGCAGGCAGCGACACCTCTAGAGAGACACAGACTAAAATTTGTTCTCAGATCTTAATTCTGTCCCAGCCTCTCCTGGGAGAGCAGATATAATGGTGGACTTGGTGTAATTACAGAAGTTTTCAACAGTATTTGCTGTTTTTATCGAGAAATGTGCTGTGAAAACTTTTATTGGCATAAAATCGTAATTAATGTCAGACTAAAATTTTTCATTTGTTCCTTACATCTCAAGTGCATCTCCAGAAATAAATGTTGAGAGATTGCTTCAGACCTCTGTGAGTGTTTGCTGTTAGAGATACCATTTATTTTACTTCACTGCTGCAAGATTTATTGTGAGAAATGTTTGTGAAAAGATTGATAGACCTCATTTCAGAAACACTTGCTGGGGACCCAGGCAGCTGATTTGCAGGTACTTCCAGGCTCCTTTGTAAAATAACTGAGTGGGGAAAACCAAAGCAGCAAAGACAGAAGGTTTCTGCAGGTTTTCAGCCATTTCTGTGCTGTGACTGCCTGTTCTCTCAAGTGTCATGTAGGAGACAATCAGATGCCAGTGTAAATCTTGGCTGCCTTCCTTTTATGTGCCGTGACTGGGGGCACAGGGGACAGCCCTGCTCCTGCCCTTTCGAGATTGCTTAGTGTGCAAAGCAAAGGAACAGCCGTGGGCACTCGTTTGCCTCCCGTTAACACACACAATCTGCAAAATGTATCTGCCAATCATCGTGGTGATTCCTGCTGTGCTTTTACGGGGAGAGCTGATGCCTGTGTCCCTTGCTTATCTAAGATTCTCTGCAGTCAGTGATAGAAAGGGAAAAAGATGCCTCTGATTCTCCAGCAGAGAGGAGGGTTCTGTCTGAAATTGCACAAGTAAATCCACAGTGTTTGATCCGAACACTTGTACAAAACTGGTCAGTTTTAATATCAGGGTCATCTGCTTAATGACTTCTCTACTACCTCAAAATTCTCATTAAACTATTTTCAGTAACATCACTACGATTAAAGTGCTGGTAAAATACTGTAGGAGCTACTAAAATGACATTAAACTTAATCTTAGCTTTGCTAATTATTAGTCTTATTCGTATGAATGAAGGGTACATTAGACTTTTTGTTAGTCTCTTCTATCAGGCAATACCATATACTAAATTTACTAAATTGAAAAAGGAAAATAATCTTGATTTGACAATAAAGGAAGCAAGAAAGGAAAAAAAAATCATGCAAGGTTCTCTCTGACAGCTGATTTTCATGCGAGTCTGGTGACTTCAGGATATTGAAACATGGAAAGAAGGAGAGTTCAGGGGTGAGAATTAGGATGCAGTCTCTTGTTACTGGACCCCCAACAATGCTCAAGGAATAGGACTTCCATGTGCCTGATGTACATAATTCCATCACTAATTCCTTTAAATGAAACAATCATTAAAATTTCTGGTTTCAGACTGTATTAAAACAGCTGCTCTTTCCTGGGGAATGCTGTTCAGTATAACTACAGTTTATCAGCTCACAATAGAATTTCCTTACATTTAAAGCATTTGAAAATTACTCTAGAGTACTCTGAGTCTAACAAAGACTTATGTCTTTGATACGAAAAGCTTTCCAATGTAAAAGTCTGCCAGCTAAAGACTGGGTGCCTGGGAAATCAGATAATGGGCTTCATTAAGTTTTCTGAGAGTCAAACCAAAATATTTACTGTTTGAGGTCCCACCAGCTCCTCCACTCATAAGCTGCAGGCTGTGCCTTGCCAGCAGTATGAAAACAGGCTGGGCAGAGAGGGAATGGTTTAGGTGAGGGTGTCTGTAAATATTCTCATGTACAAGGGATAGTTTCTTTAGTGATAGTATAACATGATGCCTGTGAGACTGTGAGATTATTTACTGAAAGAGGGTATTCACAGGAGCATGTAGTGACAGGACAAGGGGAAATGGCTTCAGACTGAAAGAGAGTAGGTTTAGATTAGATATTAGGAAGAAATTCTTCCCCTGGGAGGGTGGGGAGGCCCTGGCACAGGTTGCCCAGAGAAGCTGTGGCTGCCCCATCCCTGGAAGTGTTCAAGGCCACATTGGATGGGGCTTGGAGCAGCCCAGTGTAGGACCAGTGGAAGGTGTCCCTGCCCATGGCAGAGTGGTTGGAAATAAGTGATCTCTAATGTCCCTTCCAACCCAAACCATTCTATGATTGTATGATTCGGTGCCTACAAAAAGCTACAGGATCATACACATTTTGCTGTTCATACTGTCTTGAAGTGCCTCCCTTCTGCCTCCTGAACATCCTTTTAGGGTGCTTTCTGGACTTCTGCAAGAGAAGGGGGGTCAGTCCTACAGGGATACAGATGGAGACTTCCCTGCTGGAAGGCATAATGTCATTGTTTGTGGTTAATCACGCAGTATCCTCCTGTCCAAGGAAGCAGTTTGATGTCCTGGGAGCAGCCTTTAGCAGTTGAGAGCTCCATGCATTACTTGGTTACAGTATTTAGCAGACTTGAGGTCCAGTTTTAAAATGCCAAGTGAATAGAAACCATTCCTGGATGACATTAATTAATGAATCAGTATGGCCCCTCTCTCAGCGTGCCCCAAAGGCTTCATGTAACACAGAGGTACTGACCAACAAACTCTGGCACATGGGGTTTTATTAGTGCAGTTTATCTTTTACCTGGGGCCTCAACTAATTGCATTGGCTTTAATGTAAGGTGTTTTCAGATGGTTTTGGACGTGCTTTGTTATGTATTGCATCCATGAGCATATGATCTGGCTGAGGTTTTTTCCAAATGGGTTTAATTTGCCCACTAAAAACTGAAATTAGCTGAAATTCTCTGGACTCTTAGTGTTTGAGTATGGAGTCGGATTTGGGGGGGGGGGATTTTTTTTTTTAGATAAAGTTAAGTTGTCAAGATATTTGATAAAATTTAGGCCATTCTTGAGGCTTTATGTTTCTAGTGCCGCAATTCTAAAGGTGGTACAGGTTAGATGTGTAGTTCTTTTGTTTGCTTTTGAGGAAGTAAGTTTTCATGAGAAATATTTGCTATGCTGCTTTTCACAGTACAGTATAAGCAGTACTGTTAGATGACAATTTTTGGAGGCATTATATCAAAAATGGGATTTTACATCTATATAAATTCAATTATAAACTGTCCTAAATATTTTCTGTAGGCTAAATGTTGGCTTAAGTTTTTCAGACATCTATTTCAAAACCAATTTCAATAAGAAACCTATTTTTTATGACTCTTAGCCCATAATGTTGAAATATCTTGGCATTTTCAGAAAGACAGAACTTCAAAAACTCTCAGGTTGTCTTGCAGAGACCAGAATAATTCCTAACAGTATTTGTTGTCCACCTGCTGTTAATAAAAATGTTTTCATGTAATCTACAGCTGATATTATCAGCTACTCTTGAAAAAAAAATATTTATTCTCTTGAAATTTACACCAGCAAATATTTAAAGGGAGTGAGGAGCAGGCAATTCTTCCTTAATATCTTGCTGTACAGTGAGGAGATTTCCAGTGTCAAAGAGCACCTGGTCCTTCTGGCTAAGGAGTGTGCATGTGTTTGTGTAGCTGGGCCCGTGCACTCTCTGATCATCACTACATTATTCTTGTTCTCCAAAACATGCTGTTGATCTTGTGTGAGACTGTGCTGTGGGGACTTGTAAAAGTCGCACATTTTCCAGGAGAAGTTAGGCTTTGTTACACTTAACAGCTTGTGTGCGTGTGTGTTGATTAAATAGCACATTATTTTTATGAGAAAATCTCTTTATATATAGCTTAAAGATAAGGTGGAAACTTGGCATCGTTGCTTTAACAGTGCCAAAATAAACGTCTGGTAAATTAGTACAAATAAATGTACTTGTGGTTTACTGTCTGTGGGGAAAAGTGTTTTTCGCTTCAAAATGTTGGAGCTAGCAAATTGGGAATGTTAATTTATCCTCGCTCATGCTCACAGTCTTTTAATTCTCAGGTGTTTAGCACATGTGAGTGTTTAAGCTCCCTTGTGATTAAAATGCCAGTCCTGCTTGGCCTCATAATAATTATTAGTGAGACTGAGAGTGTACCCACTCAAACACCACATGGGTATTTGAAACCAGTTTGAAGCAGATGCAACACTGACTTGTAGGAGGCGGCTCTGGATCCCTCTTGGGCACATGTCTGGTTTTTCAGACATGCACCCAAGGTCGGGGAAGATCCCTTTGGGGCGCCCTAGGTCTGGGCTGCAGACAACTATGTAATTTCTCCTACACTTGGATGGTGGCAAAGAAGTGCTGGGAATTTTCTACTTTAATAATACTGTCAGAGTTCAAGCTCAGCACCAGCTCACATGAGTTAAAATAAGCTGTACTAGACTTGGTGTTCCCATGCAAGGGCTTTGTAAGTGTATATATTAGTTATAGTGCTCCCTCTTTCTGTGTCTTTGGTGACCCAGTTTTCCTGCTCTCTTCCCTATCCCTAAGCATAGCTGAAGGAAAGTTGCTTAGAGACTGGTGATCTGATTTTGATTTCCTTTTATGACAAGGTAACCCTCTTAGTTGATCAAGGGCAGCCAGTTGATGTAATCTTTCGAGATTTTAATAAAGCTTTTGATACTGTCTCTCCCAGGATCCTTCTAGACAAAGTGTCCATCCCATCTGATGGGTGACATCAGACTGGTGACCTGTTACTAGAGGGGTTCCCCACTAGGTAGCACATTGCCTATCCAGGAATCATAAACTAATTTTGAAAAAATACTTATCACTCTGAAAGACAGAAGTTTATCCATGTGAATATTTTATAACTGACACAGCATTCTCTCATCTTACTGGAAAAGGCAGATAACTCATCTGACTCTGTCCCTTGCTCTGTAGTACTTTAACCTGGCATGTTTCTTAGAGGTTTTGATTTCTTTCTCTTCATGAGAAGTTATAAATGACATTCATACAGCAAGTCTGTGGAGGGGACTGAAGATGAATTCTGCACTGTCAATAGCAGAAATAGGATGAGGGAAGACCAGGCATTTTTCTATGCTGTTGTATAGGCTGTTGAACCCTATAATACCTCTGGGCAGATATTTTGGTGCCATGTGAATCTGGGAAATTGCAGTTTATTCCTCTGCCTCCCCCATAAGTTCAGGCCTCTCTGAAGATGAACTCCCCTTGTGTCCCTTCACTGGGGGAGCTGTGCTGGTCAGTGTGTTCTGTGGACTTTCATCAGTGAGTTTCATTCCTCAGGAGCTACTGTCATCCTTCAAAACATTCTTTTCCTCCTTTCTTCCTAAGCCCAGCTGGAGCTCTAGGTCTGCTATCCTGTTTCCTCCAAGCCACAGGTTAGGACCAACTTTCAATTGCTGTTGCTGCTGATACAAACCAATGTTGATTCAAAGGCTTTGCCCCATGACATCACCTTCTTTCTGAACCCAGACTTAATGAATGTCACTAGAGTCAGCAGTACTGCCTGAAGGGCGCGTGTGAAAACCAAGGCAAGAGTATCAAACTCTAGGCCAAAAAGTACTTTATACATTCACCACTAGAAATCATGGAACTCAGGTCACACTGTTGCTGATTTTGTCCGAAGCTAGGAGAAAGAAATAAATCTTGAAAGAAGCTGTTAAGGATTAATTTTGAGAAAGGTCAGCTCCTCAACATTTTCTGGATTCCAGAAATACTTGTTCATTCAGTTGCAATGCTGTTGGCAGTTTAAAATATGGGTTTGGACTTGTCAGAAGGGGGGTAATCTATTAATCAGCACTTCATCATCTACAACTGCTTATCTTCTCTTTTCTGTAGTTCCTCTTATTAGTTGGACATCAGCATTGTCTACATAATTCATACCATCCATCAGCAGGAATGAATGAAGTACACAGCAATATATCAGTTTGACTAAGCTCAATAAAGCAAAAGAGAAGTAGAAAATTATTGCAATAATCTTAAATCTTTAATGATAGTGGAGTTAAATATATATAATTTTCTTTACTCATTATTGTAGTGATAAAGGCCTGTGGTAGTACATAGTTCTAATGGGACATAGAAAGTTTCTTCTTATTCTGTTAGAAAAAATACTTTTTCCTTTTTCTATTTTTTTTTTTGAACCTTTGGGACAAATGGTTTAATGCCAGAGTTCAAATAGACCTTGGAGAATACTTCTTCCAAACTTTATATAAAAAAATTAACTGAGCTTCTGATGGAATTAACTTCACTCCAACTGTGCCTCTTTCCTGTGTGTTTGACAACCAAAAAAAAAAAAGTGTGTTAAGTTTTCAATGAGAGAGATTCAGCTGTTCCAAAGAATGAATGGCACTCATTTTTGTCTTGGTTAAAAATACTTGCAGATGTTTCATTAATAAACTGTGTCCTCCTATGAGAAGGGATTAAATTTGATGGGAATGCAGGAAATGTTCTTGCTGCAATTTGCATGAAAGTTTCCTCAGCTTTGGCAGAACCATATGATGCACAAGGCTTATTATACTTGTCTGACAAATGTTCTGAGGATTCTACAGCTGTCTAGAAAGCACCACCCCAGGGCTGCAGGGACTGAGCTGAGCTCTCCCAGCACATTTTCCTTGGACTAGGGCTTGGATTAGACTGGACCTTAAAGCAAAAACAGAGCTGCTCTTCCTGTCCTTACAGACGTGAGGCCAGATACAATCAGGGCTGACAGGAGACAGAGGAGAGAAGGATGAAGGAGGTGATGTGAGAACTGCAATCTGGTGAGGCTGGAGTAGGTTGGAGCTGCCTGGATAGGAGACTCAAGCTGAAGTGGTGTGAGGAAGGGCAGACCCAGATGGCAGGTGGGACACAGAGATGGAAACAGGAACCATGTGGGGCCCTGGGGAAGACTGGTCAGTGGGTGAGGCAGAGCATGGAGCAGAGGCAGAAGTGCAGACAGTGCTGGAAGACCCTGGGGAGGATGAGGTGAATGGAGGAGGCATGAACAAGGACATGTATTAGCCCCACCAGAACTGGGACAAACCCACAGATTTCTCTGCTGTCAGTGTTAAAGGGTTCTCAGGAGTTTTACAGTGATTTTCTAAGTTTATCTGCCTTTACTTTAAACAATTTTGTGCTGTATATTCAACTCTGCTTATTAAGCTTTGAGACAAACATTAATGTAAGGCTGAATTAGGAAATATTAGAGGAAGCTGAAGGAACAGGTTCAGATTAATTCACTGGTTTTCTCCTTTTCTTTTAGTCTAGGACATCCCTGCAAAGAAACTATAAGGGGAAGGTTTTGAGACTTGACAGGTTCAGAACTGTTGGGATTACCTGTACAATGATGGATGGTGCTATACAGCAGCAGCACAGTAATGTTTTGGCAGCCCATTTGCCAAATCTTGCAGGAGGATTGACTCAGAACACACACTGCCTCAATCAGTGAGAAACTTTCCGGGTTAAGAGCAATCCATGCGATGAAAATCCCACCCTTTTTGGTGCAAAGGCTTAATATGAAGTAATTGCTTTTAATTAAACTGTTCTGAGTGAGACTGAACTTTGCAACTTCAAAGCATGTGTAATAGATGTTTTTGTTGCTTTATACCTATCTCCATAGTCCCAAAAATTCTGGTCACGTTTTAGGTAAATGCTGGCCATGAAAGCAATTTATGGATTAACATGGATTAAAGGGAGGTTCTTTCAAAGGAATATTTCAGCAGTAAGAATGATAGGCCTAAATGGCACTTGTAAAGTTTCTAAAACCTGCACTTTCTGCTGTCTATTGGACTTATAATCAAAGCTCTGATTTAAATTTTTCTTAGTAACTTTATGTGATAACTTTTCTGTGTCCTCTAAATTACTTTGTCTATTCCAGATAAATTGATCTCATCAAGAGTGAAAGGACATCTTTTTTGAAGCATCAAATCTTTCTTGCTAGAATCTAGATTTATTAACTTCACATTATGAAGTTAATAAATGTTGTCCCTCTCTCCCTTCTGAGGCCTTTAAGGAGAGAATGGACCAAACATTCAGAGGTTTAGAACATTTGTGTGTAATGAGGAATCCTTAAAAATTAATTGCATCTTTATGCTTAGGGGCTGACACCTTATATTTGAGAAAAGCACCTTTGGAAGGTTTTGTTGTTGTTGTCGTTTCTGCTCTTTTTTGTTATTTGAAGAAATCCATCTGGGACTTTCAAATCTGTTCTCTCAGACATTCTGTGTGTAGTAAGATGTTCAGCTCCTTGCTTCAGGCTCCAAATTGAGAATTAATGAAATGGATAGTTTTAAAGCACCAGTCTAAACATAATTATAGCAGAAGGTGTTACTGAGATTGTAACCTCGAGTTGTACAGTAGCTGTAGAGATATCATTCCCCAGGGACACCTCCCAGCAGTATAAAAGGATGAATAGCAATCCAGCAGCCCAGACCAGATGTGTAGAGCAGGTACATACAAGATAGACAGCAGAATGGCAGAAGCACTGATGTACAGATTTCAGAAGCAATACCATCTCTTTGTGCTCCTGAAGAAGCCTCAGGAAAAACTGGGAGATGTTCTTTTTGAGTGCTCAAGATGTCTGCTGATGACAGCTATGTTTCTAGAAAAAGATGAGTTTTCAATTATAAACTGTAGTTATTCAACCTATACAACACTGTTCCTTACATATACAAGCTATTCTCAAACATGGTTGATTTTTATTTAGAACATTTAGGATACACTACAAGTATTTGGACCCAGGAAATAGATTTATTCAATCAGAAATACATAAATATTGATGTAGCAAAAAAAACCCCTCAAAGAATCTACTTTTTGAAAGCATTTAATGGAAATATTTACATTCTATTTGTTGAAGAGGTATAATTTCAACTAAAGCAACATTTGAAATACCTTTGATTTGCATGAATAAGTACAAATTCTTTCCTCTATGACTATTCTTTTGAAGAAATCCAACCAAAGTACTTATGACTTTGCCTGAAAGCTATAGTTAGCACTAATTTAGCTAGAAGTATGTAACAAAGAATATTTTATCCAACTGTAAGTGTGTGATGAATTGGTGGGAATATATAGCCATTTGTTATGCTTATATAGCAGTTCATAGCTGTAATAATCCTGGATCACTTCACTCTTCTCTGTGAATTAGGCAATATTAATATCCATTTTTGTCAATGGAGATTGAGAGGCAGGGAGCAAGAGAGCTTTTACCATCTGCTCTTAATGGAGGCTTAACCTTCCATCTCTCTCTACCCGTGCAGATAAACTTCTTTCAAAACTTCGAAAGTACTTTATTTGTAAAGTTCAGGTATCTCCTAGGACCACATTGTCACAGTTTTGAACTTTTGAACAGAATATCTCTGTTTAGGGTTGAACCCAGAGGTAAGGCAGAACCAGTGTACTACAAGGTCTCCCAGACATTTTCCAGAATCACAGAATCATAGAATCAACTGGGTTGGAAAAGACCTCCGAGGTAATTAAGTCCAACCCTTGATCCAACACCACTGTGCTTACCAGACCATGGCACTAAGTGCCAAATGGTTTGGATTGGAAGGGACCTTAAAGATCATCCAGTTCCAACTCACTTGCCATGGGCAGGGACACCTTCCACTATCCCAGGATGCTCAGAGCTCCATCCAACGTGGCCTTGAACACTTCCAGGGATGGGGCATCCACAACATTTCTGGGCAACCTGTACCAGGGCCTCCCCACCCTCCCAGGGGAAGAATTTCTTCCTAATATCTGATCTAAACCTACTCTCTTTCAGTCTGAAGCCATTCCCCCCTTGTCCTGTCACTACATGCCTTTGTAAAAGAGCCTTTCTTGTGGGCTCCCTTCCAGCACTGGAAGGTCACAATTAGGTCACCCTGAAGCCTTCTCTTCTCCAGGCTGAACAATCCCAACTCTCCCAGCCTTTCCTCGTAGCAGAGCTGCTCATCCCTCTGATCCTCTTGGTGCCTCCTCTGGGCTCATTCCAGCAGCTCCATGTCCTCCCTGTGCTGAGACCCCAGGGCTGGAGGCAACTCTGCAGGTGAGGTGTCACCTGAGGGGGCAGAGGGGCAGAATCCCTCCCTGCCCTGCTGCCCAGGCTGTGGGATGAGCCCAGCACACGGGGGTTCTGGTGCCAGAGCACATGGCTGGGGCAGCTCCAGCCTCTCACCCACCAGCACCCCCAAGTCCTTCTCCCCAGGGCTGCTCTCATCCTGTTCACCCCCAGACTGGACTGATACCAGGGTTGCCCTGACCCAGGTGCAGCACCTTGTGCTTGGTCTTGTTAAGCCTTGTGAGGTTCCCATAGCCCACTTCTTGAGGAGTGGGATGACATCCCCTGCTGCAGTTGAATGAGTGCCAGCTACTTTTTGAATTTGTCCAGTGGCATCCGTGGTGAATTCAATAACTCTGTGCCTACAATAGCCTGGAAGATAAAGCAGTACATTTGGGGCTTTGCTATGGGCATGTCTGCATGAAGATTTACTGGATTTGGGCTCCTGTGTCTGGCTAACTAAGGCTGTAAAGCCTTCAATGATTTGCCTGAAGTTACCTAACAATTCTGTTGTGGAGCAAATAATTTAAATTGATATCTCCAAAGTTAGTGCCTTCCCACTCACTGTCGATACACTGATTAGAAGCTGTCTGAGGCTATAAGTTAGTACTTGTAACTCTGTTAAAGCTGTTTTGAGTGTGGCAGCTTCCAGCCTGGTGCCTCTTACCAGGCAATTTGCAGTTGAGTTGGAAAGCAGAGGAGCAGCGTGGGAGCTGCAGCTGTGCCATTTCCAGCCCCACACCAAGCACTACCAGGCATTACCTCTCCAGCTCTGAGGCCTTATGGGCTGAAGTCAGGAACTGGGGAGAAGTGTTTTCTTCTTGGTTGTTCTCCATATTCTTTTTTACATATGTAAAATACTGATTTATGTGGAAAAAATACTCCTTACCTTGGCAGGAGGTAACTCTCCTATCTTTGAATTCAGTTTCTGAAAAGGTTGTCTTATCTTTATATTAAAGTGGACTCATAATCTTACCGTAGTGCCCTTGCCCATTTCAAACCCATCAGTTTTTTTACAGGTTCTTTTCTTTCGTTTCTGATATTATTGTTAACACACTTTTATTAAGCAATCTATAGAGCTCACATCAGGCTATTTCACAATAAGTGTTCCTAATCTTCTCTGTAAAATTCACTCTGTGCATGTTTATCTTCTGGTAATTCAAACTTGCTTCCAACTGTCTGCTTTTTGTATTATCATAATCTTGATTCAAATCTGGCTGGTTAGGAGTTGACACAAACAGGTTTATTAAGGTGTCTTATTCTGTCTGACAGATCTCATATTTAGTAATGCATTTTACTCCTACCTTATTGATCAAAAAATCCTTTTACATTATTCATCTTTTTCTGCCAGTTTTCAGAGCTTGTTGCTCAATTGATTCAATACATTACATATTTGTAACCGGAATTTCTTATGTTCTAATGTAGATGTAGGGAATACCTTAAAATTCTCTTCTAAGCCAATCAGTATTTTCTGAGTAATAAATGTGTCTATCAGTGTTGTTCTAAATGAATTTTAGTTCTTCTGAAGATTTAGGGGACTCTGCTATGAAGTTATCTGCTTCCATTTAAGTCTCAAGAAAATACCTACACCTTTTAATACACAAGAGCTTTAGGCCTGTGACTTCCCAATCCCCAGCAAGTATTCTGAGAGGCAACTGCTGTATAGTATCTGAAATATCTACATCATCTGCAACATCTGTATTTTTTACAGATATGCTGATCAAAGAAAAGCCAGAAATGGACCTCATCTGGGCAAACTAGAGGTAAGTAGCAAATCTTCTGTAGCCATTCTGAGCTATGCCCTTTTGTTCCCTTTTTTCCAGAGGAGCCTGCTACTGCTTATTGTACCTGGTAAAATTGGCAGAAAATGTTAATTTGTGTATATGTGTTTATGCTGTAGTTACAAGTCATCTGTGCCACAGTACAGAAAAGGAGGATAATATAATCTATACTGAAGGTTTTTTCTGTAAAGACTGGGGGGGGGGTTTATGTGAATTATGCCCTGGTGCCCTCAAATCACAAAATTTGATTTTCTTGTTATCCCAATGAAAGTTTCAACAAGAAACTTACGGGTCTGATGTCAGTGTAACTCTGGAGCTAAACTGTAACTTCACTGCTTCAAAACTGTTTTTCTTGGCTCCAGCCCCACAGCTGTGTTAAAGTACAGGTGCACAGAGAAAATGCACTCAGACATTCAGAGTACTTGCAAGATACTCAGCTTTCCTGAACAGTGCAGGCTGGATGCTCAGGCATAGCAGAATTCCTACTTTCTTCCCTTGGAGCTCCTGTCTGTGGACTGGTACAGTTGCCTTTTGTCCCACGTCCCTTTGTGGTGAGCACTGAGGGCAGCAAGTGCCCACAGGGACCAGGAATCTCCTGGGGCTACTTTTGCCTTGTGTCTCCATCCTCTGCCACCACTCCCAGAGCAGGAAATGTGGCCTTGGGGTCTCAGTAACAAGTATTCCCATTCCTTAGACATGCCCTAACTAGGTGTTTGTCTCATTATGAATGTGTTAGGCTCACAAAAATCTCTTATGTGCTGGCATGATGAGGGACCTGGAGAAATATGCCTTCTACGTAACATCTCATAGCGATAAACAGTTTCCATTCACAATTTTAGGCATCTGCAGGCTTTGACTGACTTCACAGTGCTCACCTGCATGACATTAGACATTCATTAGACCTGGTGATTTGTGTTTCTTTTCTTGCACTCTCAGTTGATGTAAATTGGTATGGCTGACAAAACACCAATCAGTCAGGTTGTCTTACCCTAAAAAAGCCTCAAGCTGGGTGCTCTAATGTGGCACGGACTTTCCCAGGGCTTAAAAAAGGGTCTCTGAAAATTAAAGAGACTAGCTGAGTATATAAACAGTTGTGTGGATATACACTGTACTTTATATGATATGGCAAAGGTAGAATGGGAGCAATTGTGGTTACTCTCTATAAATGGACCAAATGGAAGGTAGAAATGTTGAGTTAAAGGGCAGTGTTGGCACCAGAACTGAAATAAACTTTCTACAAATAAATTTAATTTGGTAATGAGAAGGTTGAGGTTCTGGAGCAACTTTCCATTTAGAGTAGTGGGGACAAGAAACCAAATTACTTCTAAGATGGAACTTGCTTGTTTATGAAGTGTCTGTGTTGTGTGGCTGCCTGTGATAGCAGGGAATTGCATTTGATGACCCAGGAGGTCCCTTCCAGTATTGCTTCCTATGAATATGCAATCATTATGAAAATAAATAAAGCTTCTAGTGTGCTTCACTGGTTGCAAAATCCTTTCTGTAACAACCCTAGGAACCTTGCTGGAAATAATTAGCAGAATTACCAGTTATAATCTGAAAACACAGAAAGCTGAAGTGACTGGAGGAACAATGTGAAGAATTTTTCACTCTCTGGATTTGGGTGGCAGAACTGTGTATGATGCACTTCCTTGAAAGGGTAGTTGCTATTAAAGCAATTTTCTTTGTGTCTTTTGCTTGCATTTACAACAGAATATCTTTGTATGGAACCGTATATTCCCTCTGCTATTGTGCTGTGTCTGTGTGCATTTTTAGCTGTCCATCCCATGCTTCTATGCTGTATATTTAAACAACTGGCAGAGGAAATTGCTGGCATTTACTGAATATCCAGAATTAACTTGTCCAAGATTTCCTTCTCTGCTAAGAAAGCAGGCCCTCCTTGCTGTTGCAGTAGTCAGTGGTTCCCGAGTGACCTCCTGATCCTCAATTCAAGCCTTTCAGGTGGCTGCCTCACTTGTGCTTCTGCTGGTGGAATACAGATCCTCCCAGGGTTACTGGGGCTGCTGGCTGTATTTCTGAGCAGATCAGGCCTAACAAAGCAACACTGCTGGAAATCCAAATGTGCTCTGTAAAGCATCGTCAAAGTACTAACAATAAATCACAAGAGTCTGTGCTATGCTACAAATCCTGTGATTCAGCGTGTCAAAAAGGAACTATTAGGCTTCCAACTTGGGATAAAATAATCACAGGAAAATAGGTGGATCTGTCAAGTTGTTAAAAGATAATGCTGAAATATGCAGCAATCTGCTCAGCAATCAGTCTGTCAAAGCTGGTAAATATTAGTCTAGAAAATAGGAAAATAGACCTTTTTTTACATTAGTGCTTGTGAAAATAACTTGTATTTGACTTTGCATTTTAATACTTGCGTCTTTAACCCACACTGGAAGGTTAGAGCCAAAAAAAATACAAAAAAGAAATTGTGTTTAAAACAAATGCAAAACACAAATTAAAAAAAAAAAACAACTTCATAACCCTAAATCCCTGCTGTATGACCTTGTAGAAGACAAAGAAACAGTTTGTATTAAGAAAAAAAATTACTTAGCCAAATCCAGTTGTAGTTTAAACAAATCTTTAAGGTTCATTTACAGTACCAAATCCTAATGGCCCTAGAGACCTGACAAGAAGGAATGGAAAGTTTCAGCTTCTTCCTGCAAAATTACAAAGTCACCTTATCCATTATCAATTGCTATAAATCTCCCCTGTGTACTTGGTGACCTAAAAGATGGTTAAAATACACTGACTTGCAATGGCAAAAGGATGACTGGACATATTTGGCTAGTTCTGTACTCAGACTGTGTACAATATGCAAACACAAACCCTACATTTTCAGATTTTTAGCATCATGAGGGAATGTGCTCTTGGGATTGCTGATGATTGATCATCTCACAAATGAAAGGAACATTTATGGTGCAGCATTGCTATTACTTGGTGCCCATTAAAGAGGGTGAAGAATTCTGCAAATGCTATAGAGTGCAAGAGGCTGTTTTCAATCCACTGCAGATGTTCACATTCCTCACCATTTCAGACATATGGCTTAGCTAGGAAGAAACTTATTGTCCTCTTTAACTTCTCAAAGATCATTAAAAAGCGATGCACTTAGCTGTGCTGTGCTTTGCTGTCACTGTGCAGTGCAGAGGAAATGCAAGCCTGTAAGATATGATGTAGATGTAGCTGGTTGTGCTTCCTAGAGTTAAGGTTTCTTTGTATGTCCATTTTGTAAGATTTGTTTCTGCTGAGTTGAGCTTTGTCAAGCTGAAGTATACTTGGCTGCTGCTATGGGATGAATTTGAGGCTCTGTCAGCAGAAATAATTGAGCTTCTTCTTGGAAGGAGGCTACATTCTTAATTGTTGGCTGGAAAGCTCTCACACTTCCACGTTTCAGACCAGACACATTGTCTAGAGGGTTGTTCTGTTGCTGGGGATGAGCCTTTTTTGTTATTCTCATAAGAATCCAGCTAAATCTAGTCATGTTACTGAGTTACAAAGCATGTGCTTTGTTAGAGGCTGAGCTGGCTTCTAATTAAGACCTCACTTTTCCTGCACCTGCCCAGGCTCAGGGATACATTCAGACCTGCTTTAATCAAGCAAGTTCCAGAAGGGCTGGTACAGGTGGTGGGTGCTTGGGGTGGCAGCACCTGGGATCAGTGGAGTACTTAGGGCTGCTCTCTGTGAGAGTTGTCCAACTGAGGATGTTCCTGGGGTAGGAAAAAAGCATACATTCATGGAATTGTGCATGCAGAGTGCTGTAGTGTCTGCTTGAAGAAGCCAAATTAAGCTTAACTGGACTTGACTTTGCAAACTGAATGATTTGTCACAACAATATTTTGCATGCAAGAGAGGTAGGTAAGCTTAGTTTCAGCTGGATGTTGGGGTGGTTGAATGCAGAGGATTTATTTAAACAGTGCTCTTTCATCTCCCTTACCTCAGGATCCACTACTCCCTCCAGTGCAGTTTGTCCTTCTGCCTCCTACCAGCTTCAGGGTGATCCAAGATACATATCCCTGTTGTAAATATGTTTTATGTGAAAGATGTAGTTGTAATGTGAGTTCCTGAATCTCTTCCTGTGTATTTGTGGCAAACAGCTCTGCTGGTGTGTGGTATTCTCAGGCTGTAGCAGATGTCCACCTATGTAGCCTCTACAGATGCTGCTGACAGCTTAACAACTGATGTAGTCTAAAGATAATTAAATATTAAGTCTTGAATAGGCTCTAGTATCCTATCAGTAATTGAACTACCATAATATATTTGCCTCTGTTTACTGCTGTGCACTAAGCCAGATGCATTTCATCATTTTGATCCTTTTCACACAGCTTTTCTCCTGTAATGCAGCTTCATGTGTAAGCAGTTGTGTTAAGTAGCAGCCCTACAAGCTTCCCATCTGGCTTTGCCATAAGAACAAGCTACATGCAATAAATGCATCTCTGTTCTTAAATCAAGGAAGAGCAATTGCAGAGACATTCTGCAGTCACCTGTGGGAAAAAGTCTGTCCAGGGTATTCATAATTCCTTCAAACTTTTATGACTACTCCTTGCTACCTTTATCCTCCCCTTTAATTATCCGGTTTGTTTCCTATCCGTGATGTTTTTCCTTGCACCCTATATGTAGGTATATTTATTGTTACAGGATTGAATGATCCTGTATGGTTCCCCGAAAATGTTCTACACAAAAACCTATGGCTTCAGTTTTGCCAGAACCATACAAATTTTGCAAATGCATCAATTTTGGAGACTCACTTTAGTTACTCCTGAGATAGCTTTGCTGGGGCAAAGGGGGGGGGAGGCAACATTGCCTTTGAAATTTCTAGCTCTGTCTGGTCTTTCACCAGCTGCCTCTCAAACATGAAGTGAATTTTCTGCCCTGCTGTAGCTGCTAGACAAGTCTCTTGATATGAGTGTATGCAGCAAAGCAGTCTCTTTCAGGAGGGAAAGAAATGACAACCGAGCAGGCTGCGTGACAGAGAGCTAGATACATGATATCAGCTAAAGGTTTGGGATTGTTTTCCTTTTTTGTTTTGCTTTGTTTTCATTTTTGCCTTAAGGGGCAGAACTCAGTTCTGCTGGTTCTTCATGCAGTCCACTAGACAGCAGCATCCAATGGTGTGTATTCATTATTCACTATAAATTGAAAAGTTATTCTAATTAGACAGTGATGTAATCCTCCTGCTGCTTTGGATCAGATGTCTTCCAGTGTAAACAAAAACCCATCAGACTTGAAGAAGTGGGTCAGATCAAGAGACATCACAGTGCATTATAGCATAATCCAGTGGAATTGGTTCTAAAATGGTGCCTCTTGGTGGGGGAAGGGGACACTGGACTACAGCCTACACTTTGAAAAGGTCACTGTAGTGGAAGAGTGTAAAAATTGTTTCTTCATGTCATGTTTTTTTTTATTTCAGGGCATATTGCAGGTGCTGCATTCATACAAGGAACCCCATGTTCTTTCATGTGCTTTGCCTTTCAGTGCTGCACAAAAATTTGAGTGAAATATTCTTTCAAAAGTCCATTTGCAGAGCAATGAAGTGAAACCATCTTAATCTAACAGTATGTAAAAGAGTATAAATTTGGCAGTGACATATGGATGTATAATTGTACAGCTTATGTACTGCTTTAATGAGGTATAAAACTTGTCTCAGAAATGCAGCTATGCAGTGACTTTCATTCCACAAATCCATCAGAACAGCATATCAATGAAACCATATTCTTTCCACAGTGTTTGGAAGACATTTGTTAAGCATTAGCACCAGTTGTCATATGGTTCAGAGAGTCCCCATAAGGCCTGAGAGTGTTGCATTTGTCCTTCTTGGACTTACTGAATTGTTGACTGTTATGATTTAATATTTCTGTCAAATGTTAGACTCCCAGGCTGAAAGGACCATCCTGGATATGGGGAAGTTTGTTGCAGGCTTTTCTGTCTCTGGTTTGGAAGGAATTTGAAGGGGGTGCTGGAACAGGCATGAGCACAGCTGCAGGGAAGTAGAGGCAGAAACAGAAGACTAAAGCACCAGAAGAACATACAAAAGAATAGAGGTTTTGTTCTGCTGGAAGTGAGGATTCTGGGGAGAGGGATCTTGGAGATTTCTCTGTCTCCAGACTGTTTGCATAGCTCAACTCTGTATATGAGGGATCCCTTTCCATAGTCTATATGTTGCTCACAGTCCCACGTGTATGGGAGACAGTGAACAACCCCGGCATTGGTGGAGAGATGCTTCTGTCTGTGTGTAGCTGGAATTCAAAGCTCGTGGACACTACCTTGAACATTTACAGAGCTAAACGGGGGGCATGCAAGGCTCTCAGTTAAGATCAGCACCATGGATAGATAAGCAGACTAGTAAGAAAAACTCAGCTTTAAGAAGTTTGAAAATAAACTTTCCATCTTGCCTGTGTAGTTCAATTTATAGAAACAAAACAAAACAAAACAAACAATCTTCCAACAAACAACCCCCAAACCAAAATATAACCCCCCTACCACCACCACCAAACCCTCCCCACCTATTCCTTGTTTCATTTCTTAATAAGTAATTTCAGCCAAATCTTTTTTGTTCATTCGTAATGGTGTAGCTAAATGCAATGGAATGCCTTTCCAAAGCTGATCAGGGTTTCATTTTGCACTTTATCAGCATGAAGTAGGTAATCTGAGCCTTTTCATCTCTGGGTACTCATCTGTGCTCAAGAGAAATCTGTTAATTAGAGCTTTCTCCCAGTATGGATTTTCTTTCTTTCTGTGTGTATGTGAGTGGAATCAGTCTTTTAACAAAACAACCAAGTAAGTTTGTGTTAAGTGCTCTGTGGCAGCACTGGATTTGCAGACACAGAATGCAAGCCTGTTGCTTTTTGTGTTGGGAGGAAGGCTCCATTTCTTCTGTGGAGGAGAGAACTGAATAGAAGAACAAAGAGCAGTTTCATACCTAATTATTTACCAGTGGCCTAGGCCCTGTATGAAATCAATAAATCTGGCATCTATTTTTCCCAGCTGCTTGTTGAGAGAATGGATTGCAGAGGTTATATCAGCCCAGGATATCAGTATGATTAAACATGTCATATGTGAGCTTTTGTATTGTCTTTGTGGCCTCAAAAAAAATGTATGAGTCATAAGAGAATTGAAGAATGCCACAAATAACCCCATTTTCAAATGGGCCCTGAATAGAGCTTTAGTTCAAATACACAGGATCATGTCTACTCCACTGTCAGAATTATTGTTATCTGTCTTCTAAATATGTAATGACTATCACGGTAGACAGATGATGTGCTGATGTTACTAAAAAAATAAGAAAAGGAATAAAAGAGGAAATGTGAACATTTCTGTCATTAAAAATATCAAAAAAAAAAATCGGTGGTGATCAATGACTGAGCACTGTCCAGCAAAAACTAGAGGGACCAAAAGAAGTCTGTCTTTCCACAAATAAAAACAAAACTATACACAAGATTTGTAAGCATCTGCTTGAGATAATGGGAGACTTGGAAAGGAGATTGAAGTGATAGAACAGGCAGGCAAAAAGTAATGCATGGATGATCCTACAACTGCCTATAAGATTTAAAAGTTTATCACTATAATAACTTCTCCACAATGTACTGATAAAAAACAACTTGAGAACTTTACTGATGCAATTTGAGAAAATGATCAAAACATAGTAAAATTGTGTTAAAACAACGTGGAGTTTAGATTAACGAGTTAACTATCTTTTGCACATTTTCAGATAATGTACTTAAACCAAACTCTATGAGGAAAAAAAGATTTTATGAGTAATCCTAGTAACAGTGCATGTGACTAGGTGGTATTATAGTATTGTATATAAATAGTTGTATTTTTCCTTTCAGTACCTGTTCCTTAAATGCAAAAATTCATTTATACATTCCTGGGTTTATTTTACTGTGTTTTACCCTTTTGCAGTCTTGCTTGACATCTCTTACAGTGAATGTCTGGCCATCTTTCTTAGTTTTTAAATTTCAGTAAAATTATTCCATTGTTTATGTCAAGGGGATTAAAGGAAGTCACATTCCAGTGCTCTTTTTTTTTTCCTTACAGCTGGATTACTGAGAGAAGTCGTCACCTTTAGGCACTTAAAATTTTACACAGCGTTTTATCAAATACTAGAGCCATGTTTTTGGCTTGAAAATTCGAATTTAATTGATTTTCTGGCCATGCCAAATTTAACACTGACAATGGCAGGGGTCCAATGTACGTGAGTCACACATGAAGCCTGTCTCAAATACAGAGGCACCTCAGCAATGAATTATGGTTTCATTCTTTTCAGATAGTCAGGTCATGGTGAGCTGGCAATAGTAATAATTCTTGCCAACTTAAAACTTATTTTCTTAAATATGATACATAATATGTGATTGATAATGTAATTGAATGTAACTGATATAACCATGAGAACAGTGTTTGTCTGTAAGGACAGTCAAACACCAGACCAGGTTCTCTGGACAGTTTTTGGATTTTCCCTGTATAGAGATATTTGAGTCTCCATTGGAAACAGCTCTGAGCAAGGAGGTTGGATGAGATGATCTCCACAGGTCCTGTCCAACCTCAGCCTTCCTCTGATTTAATATTTGTAACATGCTTACTGTGATTTTGTTAGACTGGGACTTTGCATACCAATTTTCACCCCGAAGTGCATTTTGAGGACAAAGTTTCAAGTCCCAGTAAGAGGTTTATAGTGGAAGTGTTGACAAAACCTTTCCTCTGACGGTACAAGTGTGTCACTATTACATAGAGCAAGAACATGGAACAAGGTCTAGAGTTAGGGATTGACCTGTAACTCCTGCATGACAAAGCATTAGTAATGACTGTAATTAGCAATTATCAGTAGCAGTCTCCAATGATTTTCTACATCATATAGCCCTTTAATGTCTGCTTCCAATTTCCTCTTAAATTAGTAGAACATTTATTTCATATAGAACATCTGTTTCATAATGTATTTGATATAATTTTCTTATGCTTTCAAAAATTATAAAAAGAACCAGCTGCACCTACTTTTATTTTTTTGGTTTTAGGATTACATTTTATCATTTGTGCAGGGAGACATTTTAATTTTGGAGAGGTTGTCCTCTATGTACAATATCTGTTATTTCAAACTCTAAGGAAGCTTAATTTTTGAACTTAGACACCTTTTTATTTTCTTTTTTCTTTCTCTTTAATGTCATACTGGGCGGGGTTTGGAAGCACCAAACTGTTTCAGAGACAGATGTTCAAACCTGATGAATGTTACTCCCTTCCCCTACCACTTGGGATCTGCTGCTGCATTTGAAAGAATAAGAGGAGAAATGTTGCTGTTCCATATTTCATATTGGAAATGGTTTAATTTCTGCACTGACGACAGTGATTTGATGTTGCCCAAGTGTTATCACATGGACCTAACTCTGCAAGTTGCAGTGCACTCATTTCCTGTTAATTTTATCAGCAGCTGGGACCCCTCAGAACTTTGAAGCCAAATTATGCAAGGCCTGTTGGGAACCTTTGTGGCAGAGGAAAGGTATTGTAATTAATGTAACCTATTTAATCTCTTACCTCAGTGAGAGGAAAGTGGTTTGAACAGGAAGGTGGAAAAGGACTGAAAGGAAGAGGAAAGGCTCCTTGATTTAGGATGGCAAAGCCAAACTTATTCTTCTTGTAGATGCCTGATAATTTAGTCTTCAAAGAAAGGACAGACATCAAACTGATTATTAGAGAACAACACATTTTATTTTATTTGCGGCTATCTACTCCTAAATTTTAGTGCCAGGTATAGTAACAATCAGTTATGTTCATTCAGGAATATTTACCAGTTTATTTAAATTGAACTGCACTTACTAGATGAAGTTTTAAAGAATAATCTGTAATATCCCAGAAGCTTCATTGTGCAAGTGCACTCTACAGCAGGGCAGAGCAGCAGAATGGAAACTACTTGGGCAACAGTTTTCCCCTCCAATCTTTCAGATTTTCTGTAGTCCTTCTCAGCAGTGGTGAAGGATATAGTACTCTCTAGATTAGCTGAGTTCTTGTAAGCATATCTAATAAATTACTCCTATATAAATGCATGAAAATATGCAATATCTCTGGAAATGACAAGAATATCAGAAGTGACAGATAATTTATTTGCATGGTTGTTGACTGGACATGAAGTCAGTATGAGCAATAACCAGAACAGTTTCTTGTCTCAGACAGTGAAATACTGACTTGAAACCTCATCAGGCTTCAAGGTTTCTGCCTACAATGCTCTGTAAAAACTAATTGTTAAATATTCTGTGGGACCTCTGGCAGCTTTGCCGGTCAGACATAAAGCTGAGTTTTCTTTTTTTCTCCATTAATAGTTTAACTGTGTATGATTGTGGAGAAGGGGGCTGAAAAATTCCACTTGCTGGGTTGCTCAGGTGCATAAAGCCTTGCACAGCTGGGTGTCCTCGAGAGCAATGAATCCAGGAGCTTCCGTGGCTCCTGCTGCTGGACTGGCATTGCTCACACTGGGGAAATTCCCACAGTACTCCCAAACACTCACAGATTCCTCAGGTCCCAGTTATAGCTCCTGTCTCGCTTCTGTTGCATGTGGTCTGTGGGTCTAGATGCTGAAGGGGAAGATTTTGCAGGCTGGTGGGGTGTGCACACCGGGGAATCCCATTTGAAAAGTCCTTTTAAGCCATGTCAGTGTTGCACCACTGTCATTTGGCTGGAGCATTTTGAGTCCTTTTCGGTTCTTCACATTGTTTTCTGAACTTTTAATCTACTTCCCCACATTTAAATGTCTCTTGGTAAGCCTCTCAGAGAAATTCCATGCCTGCTTCCTTGCTCGTTAAGCTGTTGTTGAGATACAAAGTGAGATGTACATGTCATTGATACACAAGAAAACAGAAGCAAAGTGCAAAAGCCCATTACATTACAGAGTTCCCATACATTGGAAATATATGTTGCTTTGCTTTTTGTCAGGGGTTTATAGGTTCCTTCTACTTAACTGTCACAATTAAAATATAACTTACTGTCAAATATATTGTCTTTGAAAAAAGAAATTGAGTTCTCTCTGGGGCAGTGAGAACCTTTGCTCTTTAAAGTCCAGCAAAGCTTGCATTTTTTGGGCTGTATGAGCCTGGAGGAGAAACATTGTCATTCAGAAGTCAATTCTGCTCACCCATTAGGAAAACACATTCACACTAATGGCTCTACAGTCAATCAGTGACAAAGACCTACAGGAAGACATACCTGTTTCACTGTTCACTGATCTTGCAATTTGATCAATATCATTTTGAATGAATTTTTTTTTACTTTGTCTGTAACATCTCTTTTTACAGCCAGACTGAATCTGCACCATAAAACTGTACTGCAGATATTGCTGAAAGGACTAACCATGTCGAAGTCCACAGCAGAGGCTCAACTTCATTCAGCCACTTGGTTTTATCTGTTTCCAAATGAGCTCCTATTATTCTGTGGCACCCTGAGGGAGTAATAGTCATGATCTCTTTGCTGGCTCTTTGAGATGTTGCTGTTCTCTGTAGCAGAATTTCTTAGCATGTACCACAGCTTTCTGTTTGCTTCCAAAGTGCAAGGGGAGTTCTCGGGCATTTAAATTTTGCTGTTGTGTTCAGAGTTGTGAAAACAGAAGACTAACTCTGAGTTTAACTTTTATCTATTAAAGGTAGTGTGTGCCTGTGGTTTTGAGGTCCTGATATCCCACAGTCCTGGGGTAGGACCATAGAGAGATCTCCCTGAAATGTCTGTGCAGGCTGGGCAGAGGATGGATTGGTTTTCTGTGCTCACCTGTCTCTGGCTGGCTGAAGAGGTCCTTCAGCTGGAGAGTCTGTGGGATCTGCGTGGACGTGACTTGGTTGCTCTTGTGAATAAAAGCTTCTACCAATGTTTCATTTCCTCTCTGCTTTTCACCACTGCAGCTGCATTCAAGCTAGATTTCCAAGGAGAAGGTAAGAATCTTAAATGGAAATACCTACACTTCTGTGAGTCAGTTGTGGTTCCATCCAAAGAGCCAATATCATGTAGCATAAGGAGCACCGAGGAGATCAGAGGCTTGTAGCAGAGCAGTTTGTTTATTTTTAGTCAGTCTTTCATTTCATTAAACACGTGACTTTCTGTAAGCTGTGTATTACCCAGCAACAAAAATATTTCTGCACAGAGTAGGAAACAAGTAGATGGTTTTCTGTTGTTGATATTTCAGTTGAGGGGTGCCAGAGGTTACCAGGTAATCTAGTTGTTATCTAGAAGGTGCTGAATTAGGTACAATATCAAGGAAACCATGTCTAGAAGATACTCTATAGCAATATATAAAGCAGTTGACTCTTAGATGCCTTACATAACTGAGAAGTTAACTATTATAGCACAAGTGTTAGTAGAGGCAACAAAAATATGTCTGGATGTTGACATGAACAGTTTTGTAGAGATTTTACAACAGAGGGGAAGCCTGTGACTGGGAAACTAGGATCAAGAAATTTCCTCAAGCCATGTAGTCTGAAAGCAGAGAGGAGAATTGCTGTTAGTTGTAAGCAGAATACAAAAATGAAGCAATCATTGTAAATAGGGGTTAATGCAGTGCTAATTTAAAAAAAAAAAAAAGGTGAGATTTCTGCTGCATAGAAAATAAGGGAAAGACACAGTCTGTGTCAAGTAGGATGGAAGCTTGGCTGGACTCCACTCTTATGGTCTCAAAATTTTTCAGTGACCTGGTGGATGGTTTTACCATCTGTAAAATGGCATAGAATTAGTACTTAGCTTCTGGGATGCTATAGTATCCTCCTTAGAAAATTAATCAGATTCATAGGCTTAACAGCAAACATATGTAACTAACTTCTTCCTATGACATGTAAGTAACTTCTCAGAGATGCCAGTAGGTCTTATCTTCTAAAATGTGTCTGTTCTTTCATGGGTTCATGGCCAAAATGTTCAGCATATCACCAACTGGCCCACAGCAGAACTAACTTCTAAGTTCAGAGACCATAAACAGCAGAATTATGGAAAAGTGAGACTGTAACTCTGAGAGAAATAAAACCCATTGTTATGGTAATTCTTATGTGCTGCCCTTCATTAGCTACAGACTGTAGTCAGAAGGGCCATTTTTTATCTAACCCAGATTGTGATTTATCTGCATTTTACAAAAGTTATCAGTAGGTTTTCAACAGAGATGTCTGGAAACTTTCTGTTTTCTCAGTCTCCTAGAAATACAATTCCATTATAAACTTGAGGTGTTATGAATAGAAAGTGATGTTTTTGAAGAGCATTTAATAGAATAAATGGTAGAAATGCATTTGTAGTTCATATAACTGGTACCATGTAAGAACAGGTAAAGCCAAAACTTCCACTTTTTAATGTATAAAATGTGTTTTCATTTGTAATTCATTGGCAAGACATTTGTTGGCATTTAAAATAGACACTATTAGATATCAGTTAGTGGGTTTTTTTCATAAAGATTATATTTACTTTTTTTTAAATCACTTAGTGAAAGTAAGCTTTGCAAAAGCACAGACAAGATGGTCAGCCATTTATAGACTTGCATTGTCAGCACACACTGTTTTGCAGTCAATTGTTACTTGTCTCCTACACTTGAAAACAGAGGCTTGGTGTTCTTTATTCTCTTTTTTTCCCATTCTGCGCAGCTAAATGAATATATTAGCACAGTGGTATCTGACTAAAAATGATAACATGAAATTTAAGAAAAGAGTAAGTGTCCCTAACATGTCAATAAAATTAAATGACATCCTTCCCCTTCTAGCTTTTCTTAAGCTCAGGATTTCCTGTGTCCTTTCAGCAGTGCTTTTAATGGGCTTTGAGTTCATCATGTTATTGCGTGGAGGATAATCTCCATATGGTGAAGGTCCTGCCAGCCCTACCAGAAGGGCATTGCTATTCCTTAGTAGCTTGGAGATTTTGAACAGAATAGCAGGCAATGAATTTTGGAAATTACAAACATAATCAAGTCCCTGTTTCCAAAATTAAGAACAGTACTTGCAGTGTATCATAATTTTTGACGCTGTTTTCGGAGCATGTACTCTCTTTGTCAAAATGAATCCCCCAGGGGGTAATGTATTAAATGAGGGTGAAAATGGGTACCTTCAGTGTGAGTGCACTGGAATTAAATTCATAACGCATTACCACAGTTGTAAAGATATTGCTAAAGAAGTTTTTATCATTTTGTATTTGAGGAGTATTCAAAAAAAGTATAATTGAACCAACAACCGTGGCATGATTTTAGGAATGTGTGATAACCAAAGGTCTGATTGCATTCATCTGAAAGGATTCTACTCAAATCCCTGAAGGCCTAATGAATTAGTGTCTGCCCCAATCATGTTATAATGAGGCATAAATTATTTATAATGTTTGTTGAGGAAAGGAAAACCTCTTTAAAACCCAGCTTTTTCTACCAGTATTTAGAAAAGTGCTTTTTTTTTTAGTTGATACATGGAATGGTTACTATGCGTCCCACATTTATCTTCAGTTTCATTCACTCGTCCCATAGTGTGAACTTGTTGCTATTAGTGAACTATTCATGTTCTGATTGGAAAATATCTGTAGGTTGTTCCTAAATTTTACTCTCCTGTGAAGACAAAGGCAGGCCTGGCATGAGCCAAAGCTCTTGAAGTCACCAAGGACGTTTCTATTGCTCTCAGTGGGCACTGGCTCCTTTACATGGTATTTAGTGACTTAGTTGACTGGGCTGAAGTCCTCCCTCAGAAGGAAAAGACACAAGGCCAGGCTGGCATTACACTCCAAATGCAGCTGGGAGATAGTCAGAGGAAGAACCCATCAAGGCCAGAGTAACCACAGAGCTCTGCCCTGTGCTCTGTGTGTCAGCAGCCTTGTCAGGTGGGAGGGAGGAGGCACATGGAGTCCAAAACCACCCCTGTTCCAAAGACTTCAAACAGGGCAAGGGAGAAAAAGGAAAAAAAAAGAAAAAAATAACAGCACCCCAAAACCAGAGGTCTCAAAGTGCTGCTCTGAACACACACATTCACATCCATGTGCTGTGTTTTACACTAACCAGCTGTTCCATGCAGGGCTGAAGTGGGTCAAGGGTTCACCCTGACCTCACTGTGCAGTGGGTCCGGGCTGACCACCCTAAGCCCTGCCTTGGAAATACTGTAGGCTCAATACTGTCTAGTTCTCAGGATAACCCCCAAATTTTAAAGTTTTACTGTTGTTTCATTCTGTTTATTTTAATCAATACGGGTGAACAGTATTTTTACACTCCATACACACATATTTTTTCAGCATGTAGAATCTCTCCCTGTAATGGTGGTACATGAAAACACATTTCTTTGACAGGAAGTGAAAATCATGGCTAAAGAGACTACTTCAGAACACCTACTGAACAGTCAGAAATCTCTCTTAGACTACTCTTTTTAACAGACCTGTAATTTCACAATCTATAATATTAAAATAGAGTTTTGCTATATAGAATGTCAGAATGGTAAAATAAAAATGCTATTGTGAGAGAGAATTATCTCAGCATTCTCAGTTTGGATCCAACTAAATCTATCAGATAAATGACAGATGATTTATACTAACAAGGAATTGTCTGAGAGGAAAAGAGAACTGAAAGAGAATTCAATTGAGATAGACATGAGTGAGGAGAACAAGACACTCGAATTTCTCAGATGTGTCTAAGCATGTCATTGTATAGACAACAGCTAAGGGAGCAAAAAGAAATCACTGATCAAGTGCAGAGGCAACCACCAAACAGTAACCAGAAAAAAAAACCTCTGGAGAAGCTAATTTAGGTATTCTGGACAAAACTAGATAATGAGGAATGTACCTTAACACCAATTTATTTCACTGACAGCCCTAAAATGTCACTTGTGTATTTACTAAAAGCATTTATCATCATACTTTTAAATCATAGCTAATAAGAATGCAGCTAATAAGGACTGGCAGCTGGTGTGAGGGGAGCATGGCAGGCAGAGGAGGTTGAAACCTGCCTGTGCCTCTGAGTGTCCTCTGCAGCACATCGCTTGTGCTGCATTTCCCTTTCCATATTTCTTGCCCTGTGCCTTTTTTTGGGGGGGAGGGGGGGGAAATGGTGGCAATTCTTACAGTCTGGAGCACAGTGAACCTTTGTGAGGGAAAAGGTCACCATCGTAGTACACCTCAATTGTTAACTTCTGCTGTTGGAAAAGGAGACTTTGTTCCAAAGAAGAGCCGACTGAGCTAATGGTTCAGGTCCAAATAAA
This sequence comes from Manacus candei, assembly GCF_025592945.1. Lineage (NCBI taxonomy): Eukaryota > Metazoa > Chordata > Aves > Passeriformes > Pipridae > Manacus > Manacus candei. The sequence goes on from NW_026138113.1 coordinate 7,586,338, forward strand.
GCATGTGCAGCTTTTGAGGACTGGCTTATTGCAAGGCTCAGGGGGGTCCTGCAAGAGGGTGAGAAGCAGAGCAGAGAAAGGAGCTCACAGAGCCCAGCTGCCCACACGATGCTGCTGCTCCCCAGCGCTTGGGCAACTGGAAACAGGGGCTGTGTCACTGGGAGGGAACATGTCACGGGGTGAAGGGAGAGCTGTGTAAGGAGGAGACCACCAGGCCCCCTGGCCCCTGGCAGTGGGGAGACAACAGTCTCCTGAACACCACCAGCAGAGCGGGGCAAAGGGACAAGGGAGTTGGCTGATGGCTGAGCTGCAGGGCTGGCAGCTGAACGACACGGATGTCAGTGACTTTAGGCATGTGTTTGTCAACCTGATGTGCATTAAGAAGGGGGATGTAGCAATGAAATTCACTTAGATTTTCACACTTTCATTTTATGAAAAGCAATGGATATTCCGCTTGTTTAGAGGGTAAATATAAAAGCTTGTCTCTGGTGCAGCTGCCATTTATTCTGTTGCAGTGTACCTTTCTCTTTTTTGAAGTGAAAAATTCATTACTTCAGACCAACTGCTCCTTTTTTCCTCCTTTATTATTTTTTAAATAATCTTTGAAATTCTAGAATAAAAAGCTGGAAAGAAGTGTCAGAGCTGAACAGATCCAGTTTTCCTACACTTTGGTTCCAGCATTGCATAATTAGGTCTTCTACAAACTTAATTAAATCTTCTTTTAGTGCTGTTCAGACCTGTCTACAGCTTTCCATTTGGTTATATAATAAACCTGTATTATTGTTTAATTGCATCAGCTATGTTGGTTGGCTGAGCTGAAACCAGGTTGCTTACTTGAAGACACAGCATGTAAAAGAGAGAGCAAACATTTATTCTCATTTTCTTCGGTGCGTGCTTTGATGTGTGTAGTCTTCACCTGTGCCTGTCTGTTCATTGTTTCTAGGTAATTATTGCAATTTAAGATCCATTTAATTATAACTTGTTCCTTTTATTTTATTAATAAGTCAAAAGAGTATATATTTCTCCAGTCTGTACAATGAATTCATTTTATGGTAACAAGGGAAGTTCTCTTTTCAGTAATGATGGTTATATTCTGGTAATTTACGTAGCCTAATTGGAATACTTCTTGTCGTAGTCCTTAAAAATAACTTTTTGGGTGCATTGCCAGTGCATTCTAATGCCAGTTACTCATACAATTTGTCTTATTGATGCCACTCTTCTGTGACTCTATGAGTATTAAAAATTCTTACTGTCATTCTGTGGATCCTGTTAAATGTTAAAACCATCTGGGAACGTCTCAATCGATTAGTCTTGTGCAAACATTAGATGGAGAACGATAGCAGTAAATTCCATCTTGAGCTTATGCTGCAACTACTAATGCTTTAGTCCTTATGAAAACCTTCTGAATTTTTTTAAATGTTTAAAGTGATTATAGGGAAAGCTGACAGGTTTAGGGCCTGGAAGTCAGCGCAAGTATCTATTTAGCATTCATACTTAGGAAGTTTGTATAAGAAACAGCAGTTGTAGATATGCAATTTGTACCCTTCTGCATTAGTTACTGTATCAGGGCATGCTTTGCAAGTTGAACGGGAAAGAAAAATCCATTTGCTGCCTGGGTAGTTCCCATTTTTATGTTTACATGTAGTTTACAGTGAAGAAAATGTATTTTTCTTTCCTCTGAGAAAGATGACTTATATCCATTTGCAGTTTGTATGTTATCTGCTGAACCTGGGAGACAGTGTATACTGCCTATAAAGTGCAGTGTCTGTACTGAACTATAACAAATAGTCAGATTCTCATATTTTCCAAGGATTTCAGTCTTAACTGAAGCAGAGCAGGCAGCAGCTTGCTTCACACTCAGAAGATTCCCAAAAGATTGTTGTCTTTTGAGGCAAATAATTAAGCAGTAATAATAATAATTAATCACTGATGACCTCCATCCCCTTTTCCTTCAGAGGTGTCCTTCACAGGACAGTGACTGTGAGACACATGCCCTTTGTAGGCAATAGGCTCTTTTCCTCAGTGGGTCATGTTTATCAGTGTGAACCCAAACTCTGGGCCAGCAGTGGAAGTTGGAGCCCACATGCTGATTCTGCCCCAGTGTGCTCCTTCAGACCTGTCATGGATCTGCCTCTGGCAGGTCCTTGGGGATAGGAGTGGTTCAGTGGGACAACAGATCATTCCCACTCACTACCTGTGCCATTGCATTCCCTCAGCTGTGCTGAGCCTCACCTTCTTTCTGCCCAGAATCAAACTGGATGGCCAAGCTGAAGGATAACATTTTTAAATGTCATTGCCTTAAGGCAGTTTTTATAGATTTTGCTCTAAACACATGGAACAAAACCAAGCAGCTTTAAGAGTGGAACATAAAAATATCAAGAACAGAAAGTTTCAGTGCCCATGACCATAGAAGCTCACTAGAAAGCTATTAGCCTTTGGTATTCCCTTCCCCTTTCTCCCTAACTTCAGCCAGAAGTATAATCCATTTCTGGTCAAGGACAGTGTGGCAGATCCCATAGATTATTATATGTCTGTGGCTGCCAGTGCTGATCTCTGGCTTGAGAAGCCACCTGGGCTGGGAGGCAGAGATGGAAGAGGTGGCTGCCAGGACAGAAGGAGTGTGCTACTGCCAAACCTGAAATGCCCTTTTCAAACAGCAGCAACTGCTGGAATCATCTTGGTTTAATTTTTTAAAACATGGGAAGTTGCTTTCCATGGCTGCAGTCCTGTTTCACTCAAGAAGGGGCCCCACAGTACCTTACCTGTGTTTCACCTGGCTCTGCCACTGTCTGTGACAAAATCAGAGAATGTAGTTTGAAATTGTGGGCCCAAATAATCTGTGGAGACCAAAGGGGATGCTCCTACAGAACTTCTGACTGTCGGTATCAAAATTCTGAATCATCCTGATTCTAAAAGAATTTGAATCTACTTATAGCTTTATCTTCTAGTCTTATCTAATATTGTCTGCTGGAGAAAATACTAGGAAGCCCTAATAACACACACATGCACATGTATCTTGAGCAAAGATCAAGGTAAGTAGCTAGTATTTGGCTGGTAATTATTCAAGCCTTAGGACACCATTTTCTTGAAAATACACACAAGGGAGAAATGAAAAATAACCATAATAAATTATTAATTTTAAGGAAATTAATATGCTAGCTGCAAAAATAACCACTCTGAAATGCAAATATGGCTAGTATAGTTTAGCTGGTTAGATATGTTATAACTATAACAACTATTTATGGAAGTTATCATAAAAGGTTATTTATAGGTTATCATAAAAGTTAGTTTTGGATACACAGCTTCTCCCACTTTAATTCTGTGTGAATTAGGTAAATATAAATTATGCTATTTCCTGCAAATTTGTTAGACTAACTTTATTTTTATTTTGACCTGAATACTTAGTCTGTTTATATTTGTAATTCTCCAAGGTATAACTTCATCTGCTATACAAATAGAAAATTTGCTTATTGCTGAGAGAGAAGCCCTTAAATATTTAACAAAATCATGTTATGATTGCAAAAACAGAAGAGGAAAAATTTTGGAAATCAAAATGCTGACTAAATAAAGTTTATGTTTTTAAGGAATGTGTGACGAATTATAGCTTTGTCTCACATGTATGTGTTTTGAGTGTAATAGTCCTTTGGACTGAATTTATTCTATGGACTATAGGTAAAGACAGTCACTCTATTATTTTAATTTTCCCCTTTCTCAACGACTTTTACATGTTTAACATGTTTGCTATTAAAAACTTGCATTTCAAAACGATCCAGGCAGATCTTACACTAAAAAATACTTAGAAAAAGTTGCCAACATTTCTAATCATTGCAGTTAATTGTGATATTTAATGTTGAAAATTCAGTATTTGAAATATAACGTTATATGTCTTGGATTGGATTGGCTTCAGATGAGAGAACAATTTGCTTCATCAGACAGATATAAACTGTTCTGTGTATAGACATGCACAGTTTTACTTCAGTCAGGAAAAGTTAAGTAGATTTATTTATGCAAACATATTCCTCACCTGCTATGCTACATGGCAATGATAACTTATTCTGGTGGGAGATGCCAGTGGTATCCCAGTGTGGCTCCTCTCAGCTCCTGGAGGAATTCTGTGCCCCTGGGTATGGAGCAGTTCTGCAGCAGAGCCCTTCAAATGTGCCTCGATGTGATCCTTCCCTCAGGAGACACAGCAGCAAGATCCTTTTCAGACAAATTAGATACTTTGAAACCTTAGGGTACCTTAGTTTGCATCACTGATAGTTGAAGAACCCACTATTTGGTGGTAGTTTTATAGATTCTTGTGGTCTATGTAACAAACTAGCTGATAATAGCTAATTTGATCAGTATTCTCTTGGAAAAGATTGTCACTTGTTTTTATTTGTTTGAAATCTGGCTATTATGGGAAAAAAGGAACATTGTTAGAATGTGTTTCAAATCCTGGACTCTTCAGTTTCAGTCATATCAAGGTAAAAGTGCAGATGTGTAGGGTGGGTGTTTAAGGTGAAGGTAAATTAAATTAGAAATTGCTGTACAATGTTATTCTGTAGAAAGATGCTTTTCCTAGTAGCAGGTATAGTGCTACCATAAGAATATATGGGCAATATTTTAGTCTATTGGGTGCCTTGGTTTTAGTCTTCTAAACTCTTTTGTTCAGAACCTTGTGTTTTAAAATTACAGATGTATCTCTCAACAGTGGCAGAAGTGCTTACAGGGTTACACTGGCAATTAATCTGACTGAAAGCAAAACAAATATTTTTTTTATTGCAAGAAAGGGTCCATATGCTTACAAAGCTCAGTACAAGGAACCTTATTCAGTAATTTTGGTGTTAAAATCCCATGTGCTTTGGTTATGATAGTTACCCAAGTCACTGTTTCTCCAGCTGTGGGGTGACATTCCACTTCTTGAGGACTACAGAGGAATGCCAAAGGAACTGGAAAGGAGCTGAAAAAGTTTTAGAGTTCATATTATTCTACCAGCTCTCTCAGAGTTTGCTAGCAGATGCAAACAGAGGACCAAAAGGTATTTTCAGTAATCTGGGAAATACTGATGGAAGAAATCCTTAAATAGCTCCTTTCCTCTTTATATTCAGATTGTTAAACAAGGGTATTTGAACTGCTTTCTGTGCATGGAAAAACACAGAGGGAATCTGCTGGATACTTCTATTCTAATTTGAAAGAATATAGTGTATCAGGGGAATATGAGGGGAAGGCATATTATGGAAGTGTGTAATCTATTTTTTGCTAATCTACTGTAGTACATGAAAATGAGTGGAAAAATAATCTTGGCAGTCTCTGAATCACTTTAACATCAACACTGACTCCATGCTTTGAAATTGCATATTCTGCCTCATCCACCTTCTGCCTCCTTCCTTGTCTGTAGCTGTAATGAATGTCTGGATAATGCCTATTGATGCAGATGATTGTACTGGTATTTTTGCCTTTCAGTAACCTTCCCTTTCAAGCTGTGTTTCTGCGCTGATCCTTTGCTCTGCCAAAATTCCTTCCTTTGGTGTATTTTATATGGAAAATGCCAAATACTTACCATTTTCCCTGTGTTTCATTTGCCTGGGCTTATTTAATTTTGTTCTTGCAGGTAAATGATACTGTGAATTACTAGGGGTGTAGGGGATAACAGATGTTTGTGAAATGCAAAATTAAGCCTTCTTTGGCTTTGTTTTGAATTACTGTTTTTCATTCTAATTACATTTCTGGCAGAATTGTAGTTAAAATGAATACTCTTTTTATTTTGTGACAATCTCAGTGATTGCTTTTTTGGATTTGCACTTTGTCTGGTAAGTTCTGGGTTTGGGTTTCTTTTCTCTTCATGCAACCTCTCTCACTGCCTTCTTCACATGTTTCTGGAGCTCCTGGCTCTGTCAGTGATAAATTTCTACATAGGATGGGTTTGTTTCTGTCTCTTCTGATTCATTCAGTGTCTTTGTATTGGGAATAGGAGAAAAAAAGTGAGAACTTCTTTGGGTATATGAGAAGACAGAAATCTGCAGTTCAGTACAGTTAGCCTTTAAAAAAATACGGGGGTGGAGGGGCAAGAAAGAGGGATTACTCTGGAAAGCCTCATAGATTATACATCTGCCCCTGTAATTCAAACTGGGACTTAACACAAAAGTAGTGAAGTTGATTGAGAACTTAATAGTGGCAGAATAATCTCCCTTTTTCAGTGGCATGTGTCTTGGAAACCCTCCCTCACTAACCACCCCCTCATCCTCAAATGTTTGAATGCTGTTTGCTGTACCTGCCAAATATAAAATTAAACACCTGCATGGTTGTTATGCACAGCTGTATCCACCTGCTGAGCATGCCACTTGCCATTTGCTTTGATTAAGAGCAGGTTAAGAGAGACTTTAATTAAAGAAAGTTTGTAACACAGTTAAGCATCCACCTCTTCAGCCTCTTGCCTTGATTATATGTTTTTCTGCTTTTCTACTTGATAAAGGCGAGGTATTGACTCCAGAGGGACACAATTTAATGATAACAATAGATACTGATTTTTCAGTTTAAATATAGAGCATCTAGACAGCATGCTTAGGGACACATTGGCTGGGATTTTATGAACCAGCAGTTCTGTCTGAAAGTGTGGTAGGGGGCTAAAAAACTGCTCTTGGTTGCACAGCCATCATGTAGTGTAGTCATACTGTGTTGTCCCTATTTATAAAGATAATATTTTTCTGTGATTAGGATAGGAAATTATTCCATGGAAAGGCACATAAGCCAGGAAAAGATTTCATAGACCTGTGTCATAGTGGGGATGCAAGACAGCCCAGCAGTATTGTGGGGTTACCCCTCTAAATGGCACTTGAGGGCACTGAGGTGAATGACCTCAGTGCAATCCCAAATAAACATTAGAGCACCCAATCAGTGTGTGCTCAAATCACAAACTTTCTTCTTTCTAATTGCTGTGACTCAGTAGATTTGTGTCTTGATGAGAACTAGCTATACTGAAGCAAACAGTGATAAAATGCATTGAATTATCCCAATGTGCAGTTAGTACAGATATTCTTTGGGTAGCACCTTTTGCCTTACAGCAGTCACAGCCCATGGTCTGTAGGTTGCAGTAAGAGGAGTAATCAACTATACATTTAAACAAAGACAAAACATATCCTATGTGTGCCCAAGATTAAGAAACTCAGAGTGGGATCTGGAGGCACGTAGCCTAGTTTGCTTTTAACATCCTGAATTTTACAAAGGAAAAGAGAATGACAAATAATTAGTGATATTAATCTTCAAGGGATTCTGTTTGGTTCTTGGTGGTCATTCTTCTCAAAGGGAAACCCAGAGGACCCCTCTGGAGTGAAACTGTGAAATTTATAAGCCCTACTAATACTACACACTTCCTCTGTTATTCCCAAAAATGTAAAAAAAATGTATCTGGATTGCACCAGAAAATTGCTGGTAAGTAGTCATGGGTGAAATTAAGCTTCCCTTGTTATTTTCCTTGTTTGGGAAGTATTAGGGAACATCTGCAGCTAGAAGGTAAGTCCAGAGTAATTTTCTGGCTTTTTCAGCACAGTTCATCCAGTTTTCCAAAGGCAACAAAGTGAAATAAAGAACTTCAGGAGAGCACTTAAACAAAGCAAGTTTGAAGCTTTGCATTGAGGCAGCACTCAGAAAAAAAGGTACAATGTATTAATAGAACAAACCTTACGAGGATTATAGAGAAAAGAGAGACTTTCTTTTCAGTTGAATGGCAGTCAATTTTTGAATTAATGTCATGTTAAGAGAATATGTAGCTTTAAATCTGAAATGTATTGATTTTTGCCTCTTTGTCTTATGACATTTACTTTCCAACTTAGCTGGAGTGTCTTCTGAATCTTTGCTACTTTTCATCACGTATTTTCTTATACAGACCTAGCAGACATAATCTAGGAGTGAAAGTAGGAAAGAACAGGTTTCAAAAGAAATCTTCCTCTAAAACACAGGCACTATGTTGAGACTTCTAGCATTTTTATATTTATTAAAATTTTATCTAACCACATCTTGTCCAGAAGTTTGAGACTTATTTTGGATGCATGAAAGATTCCTTTGTTCAAATCCTGCAATAAGCATTATAAAGAATGTCAAAATTTTGTATAATAATAATTTTTGCATTATCTATTGAGATCGTAAATTAGCCTTTCCAAGGTAAATCTTGATATCTTCCTAGAATTTCACACTGCAGTAAAGCTGTAATAAATGTTTTCTTCCTGACCTTCTCAGCCTACTGAAATAGAGCTTTTCTGAATGCAGAATGTTTTCAACATTAATTGGCATTTGGGAATGTGTGGCTTTGTCAAGACTCAAAAAAAAAAAAAATCTTTTTTCATGACAAAAAGAAATGAGAAGGTTTTTTTCTCACTATTCATTTTTGTCTGTTCTGGGAACTTGCTAAGACAAAGAATAGACCGTTTCAAGTGTCCGTGCTGAACACACAAAAGATGGGGTGAGGGCCGTGTTTCATCTCAGGTACCTCTTATCTTAGTAAACACAGGGAATTTTTGGGTGTCCTGAGGTCTCATTCTGACCAAAAGTTTTATCTCAGACATGAAAATATGTCTATGCGAGACGATCAAAATTTATGGTCTTGTAAGGACTTGGCTTAGATGACTCTGACTTTTCTAACTGGAAGGAACCATTTTGCCACAACCTTCTGTGCTGGTGTTGGTAAAGATTCACTCATGCTCAAGAGGAGCTGCAAGAACTGGCATGTTGCCACTGGCAGCGTCTTTAGCACTTGTTGCACACTTCAGTTTTCTCAATAATCTGGAGAAAAACAGCCACTGCAAAAGGCTACAACTATCAACTAAACAATTTATAAAAGGGTTAGATTAGAATATCAATCAAGATGACAAGTTTTACAAAACTGACCTTTGTAAGCAAGAGAGAACTGGGTGAAAGTCACTTTGCATTCTGAATAATGCTGGTAAACTGCAGTGCAGATCCTTCAGCCACTTTGACTGTGGGAACAAATGATCTGTGGTGGGATTTAGATTATAGCAAGAAAAGTCTGTCTGTTCTTTCTATCCAACCTCAAAGCTCTATCGACTGACCTCGGAATTGAGGTTAAAAAAGAATCTGTAATGTTAGCACCTAATAATATTGTGGTGTTACTGTGTTCCTTGAAATCACACTGCAAGTTTATAGTGCTTTATAGTGATTTCATATTGATTTAGCATCAGAGGTTATCAAAATAGAATTTAACCCAAAGGTTATGTCCTTTCAATGAGCCAGAATCTGAATTTGCTTCTTTATCTTACTCCCATCCACTAGCAAAATCCTGCCCTAGATTAAATGCTTTCAAAAATAACATCATGAAACGATCAAGACTAGGGAAGAAATCAGCCTATACTTTATAGTAAGGTGGCAGTAGGAACCAGCCTAGCTAGGATCAGCAATATCAAGTTAATTAGACTGTGCCCAGGGCTGGGGCACCTGATGAGGTGAAACCCCAGGCTGCAGCTGTGAGTTTATGCAATTCATCATCAGGCAGCTGTACTGTGCTGCAGACACCATCACCCTGTGGTCAGAGCTGTGTTTGCCTGCCTGGATTAGGCTGACTCAAACCTGTGATTATGGGAAGGAGCAACTCAGTGAAGACAAGCTCTAGAAGGAGAATCTTTAGGGTTTATCTCAGTCCTTGTACTTCCTATATTATGCTTCCTGATTGATCCTTTCTAACTCAAGACAATTTTTTCTTTTGATTGATAATCTAATGTCCAAAAGCAAACAGAATACATCTACCTGGCTCTCTGCATCTTGCTATGATTTGCCAAAATTATTTTGGAATTTGATTTTTTTTCTGGGAAGTCTGTTAGCAGAAAAAGCAATCAGACTTAACAGCGTGTATGTCCTCTAGCAAAGCAAAAGCCCACATCTCCAGTATAGTAGGAATAAAAGAAAAGGGGAAATTGGGACAGCAATAGGACTGAAACTTTTATTTTAAGTGCTTTTTTCTTTAGTACTGTGGTTCAGCTAATAGTCAGAGGCTCTCTAAACCATATTCTGCTTGTATTCTGAGATCTGCAGGTCTTATGGTTGTCTTATATGTACGTCTGGCTTGCTGTGAGTAGTCTTAATTCTGTTTAAAATGTCATCTATCTCTGATAATGGGTTATTATTCAAGACACCAAAGAACTGATGCCTGTTGTGAAGTGGACACAGCAGGAATGCAGCAAACACCATCAGTGGTGTCCTGGATAGGAGAGGAGCACAAAATTCAGTGATTTATTTCTCTGACACTTTATTCTTTAAGGCATTTGTCATTCCTGCTCTGTTTGGGGAGATATTGTCCCACTGACTCTAGGCCAAACAGATGATATTTCATTTGTATCCACTGTAACTATATCTGTTGAGATTTTTGTTTTCCCTATAGGCTGTTTTTTCTTTTTGTGGAGTTTTCTTGGAGAAATGGATAAATAAGATCTATGTGCTGAAGGATTCAAATCCGGTTGTCCACGCCCAACTCCCAGCCTGTTTGTAACCTGCCATGGTCTGGGTGCAGAAGAATATCGTTCCTTTCACAGAAACACAACTTGGTGGTCAGCCAAAGTTTCCTGTGAGAGATTTTCCTTCAAAATCCCAATGTAAGCAGGAAAGGGAGAGCATGGAAAATGGTGCAGGCAGGAGCTGGGCTTGTGGCCTTGCTGTGACATGGAAGTCTTTCACTGGCTCTGACCTGCTCAGCCTTTCACTGAGCACTGACCTGCTCATAATATGTTCATGCACTTATTTGTCATTCCCCCACTGCCAGTTCTTTTCTGTTGAACTGCCAGAGCCTTTGTTGCTGCTACAACTTTTAGTATGAGACACAAAGTGAAGATTCACTAGAACAAGCAGAGATTCAGTTCATTGGTATTATCTGCCCATTTTTCCTGCCCCTTTCTTGTTCAGTCAAGGTTTGCTTCAGAAAATCTTTGGAGCAGACATATAGGAGCAGAATTTCAAACTCAGTTATGCTGAGAAAAATGCCATCAGTGTTTTTTCAATAAACAAATAATGTCTGTTCCCCTTCCCTGTGCAAAGACACACAGTGTCAATAGAAACAATTACTTTGTTGTCAGTTAATTTAAAAAGCTACTTGCAGAGAAACAAGCAAGCAGTTTAGCAAGATTGATGTAAATGGTGGATTACTTAGGATAGATATGGATCCAATCTAAAAACAGAAGGCTTCTTCTGTGCATCGAGTCTTACATATATGTTGAGAAAGATTCAAATTAAGGAAAGTGATGTTTGGTTTTTTAAAAATATCTTTATTTATAAAGCCTGCAGCTAAAGTGAAATAGGACCTGGATCCCAAACTAGTAATTGTAACTTTTTTTTCCCAAACTAAATTCAAACTCTGAGTTTTTCTAATAACCTATCAAGTTTTGCCCTTAAGTTTGCTCTGAGATGTCTGATGTAGGAACTCTAATTTAATCATGTGTAACAATCAGTTTTAACAACACTATTACTTCTTGAAATCATGATAACCCAGGTTTGCTGAGACATCATATGGTGAGATATCTTCTTATTCCAATAAGAACAACAAATTGCTTTAAACAACTTGCCTTGAGGCAAACATACAAAGGTGAAAGTTCCTGCAAACCCAGTAGCATCTTTCCCAGTTTTACTTTTTCATCAAATAAGTCTTGGCTAATCTGTAGTTACAGTATGTAGATATGTGATCAGTTTTCTTTGAAGCAGTTTGGTGAACATTAGAGTTTTGTTCTGAGCCTTAAAGGGCAGTAAACTTTATGGCTTTTTGGTAAACTTTTAAACTTTATACAGCCAGCTTTCTTCCTAACACCAGCCTAATTATAAACCTGATATTTTAAAAAGAAGCAGTTATGCAGATGACCCAGGTGTAAACACAAAAAAAAAAAAAAGAACAGAGAGTCTACTTTCCAAAACTTACAGGTGAGCACCACATGCTGAACAATTCACCCAGACTGTGCTTCTGCCATTCCTGGCAGTTCAGCAGACAAGTGTTAGTACTTCTTTTAAACTAATTTGATACAGATCATTTTGGGCAGACTGTGTTCAGGGGGAATGGTGATCTTGAAAGCTTATCCTTGGGTATGTAGAAGTCTGGGAAACTGGGACGTGAGTCATGGAAATGCTTGCAAGTCTGCTTTGTTATAACTCTGGCAGTTTGGATTCTTACTTTGACTGCAGGGCACAGATTAGGCTGGTGCATGGAGATGCAGGCAACTATCCCTGTTTCAAAGTGACTTTTTTCTGCAATGTCTCAGTTTCCCTTTAAAAATGAAGTATAAAGGCTTTTCTGTGTGAAGAAATCAGGGTGAAGCGAGATGTGCTGCAAATTGATGGCATGACATCTTTTCTGCTCTACATACTCCTTCATGCAGTCTCTGTGGTCATGGTTAAAGACATTCCCTTTCCCCTGCCTCTCCCAAATGAAATAGTTATAAGTGATTGAGAGATGTCAACTAAACCTGAAGGGAACCTGCTATGATAGTTTGGAGAGCTGCAAGCTGCCTTATTTATTCTGGCACAACGTTAATCAGCTGTCCTGCACAATCAGCTACATGTCACCCTTGTTAACAATTTAATTCTCCCTGTGAAAAAGGGAGGATGATGGATATTTATAGTTCTGTCTTTGAGACCTCTCATTTAGTGCCACCAAGAGAAGGCAGTTACTGCCTTCAGCATGAGCACCACTACGGGTGTCCAGAATCCACCCTGACCAGAGTAGGATAATGAGGAGCCTGTATGGACTCAATGAATTTATTGCAACTCACATGCCAGGTTTCTTTTCAACTTCCAGAGCCTCGTCATCCTTTGCTTCACATGGATCTATAGCTATGCACGTATCTGCATTTCCCCGTTCTCTGCCTCCTGCTTAAAGAGATTTAGCTGTGCAGTGGGAAACAATATTTTTAAGGAAAAAAAAATTGCCTTTTTGAACCACAGCTGCAGGTTCAGTTGAAGTTTAAGAGGTTTATGTTGCAGGCCAGTTCTTAATCTGAACAAAATTATACCTGGTTTTAATACAGGTGAAGACTTCCCGCTGGGAAAAGAATGAGTTCAGATAAGTGGCAAAACCAGTAAAACAGAGAGGGCGAAATGTAAATATTCAAAGTGACCAGCAGAAAACATTTGGCATTCATAAAAAGGCAGATTTGCAGGCACGTGGAAAAAGAGGCTGATGGCTGTAATAGCAGGAGCAGCAGCATCTGAGGCAGAAATGAGAGAAATGATAGTAGCTGGGACAGGAACAGATGCAGAAATAGCAATAGCAGTAATATCTCCTTGCACTGCACACCCAAACCACCCATTTAGGGGTGGCCAAATAGACTGTTACAAAGCAAACAGACCATTATGGTCCATTGTACAAATATGTATTTGGAAAAATGTTGATGTGCAGTGACGTGGTGGACCAGAAGTTGCTGTGTGTGTTTAGCAGCCCTGGATCCAGGCCATTCATTAGCAGCAGCCTCTCTGCAGAGGGGCCTCTTTTCCTTTCTGTGAGAGGCAGTAATAAAATCACTCCAAAATTTCCAGATATACTTTTAGATTTTTAGTCACTGGTTGTTAGTTTCATGATTATTTTTTTTTTTAAGGGAAAATACTTTGGGCACCAAATCTGTCTTGCTCAAAGGTTCTCTACATTCCTTAACACATTTCCTGGACTTCAGGATGATTTTCACAGCTCCTATTCAAGAGCAATGCCTTTTCCTTTAGAAAAAGTTTCTCTGACCTTTTAGATGTTACAACTAAACATTCTCCCTTTGAATTATGTTGTGCTGCAGCAACTTAACAGAGAAACAAGCCTCTTGACTTCTGTTTGAGAAGTGGTACTTCAATTCTTAATTAAAAATCAGTTACTACAGTTATGTCAGCTGACTTTGCAGTGGGTTTGGATTAGGAGCATGCATGTACATACATTGCCTATGTAGAATAATTAGATTTCCCATCTAGTCCTCATAAGATGTGTTGACACGTTTTAGAATCTCAATTCATTGTTTTATTGGAAAAAAACAAAGTATATGGAAGACCCTTTTTGCCTTTCAGCATAAAAAGGACTCTCTGAATAGTCTGTGTGAAATACAAGTTGCTTTAAAGACAATTTCTTAGAGGAGCAGGACCTTGATTCAGCAAATTCTGAATCTAAGCACTGGTGCTTAGCCCTGCACTCAGGAGCTGCCAGACTGCAATAGCAAAGCACTTGGTTCAGTGCTGTGCGTGACTGGTTTTAACACTTCAAGTATCCTGTTAATCAAAATTGGGTATCTGTGCTGTGGGCATCTTCCAGCACTTGCTTCCACTGGCCAGGCTCTGACCTTCCAGGCACATGTGCACAGCTCTGCTGCCCTTGTTGAAGTTTTTGCCCCCAAGTATAACCTAAAAATGTCCAGTCATTTAATTGTAATCATAAAGAAATTGTCCCCCATGCAAAGATGTCTGATGATGCCTTTAACCTTGGAGCTAAATTTTAGATCTAAATTCTAATTTCTGGTAAACTTAGGATTAAAATGGAGATGTTGATACAGCAGAATCGCTGCCATAAAGAGAGCAAGTCACACTCTTTATTGTAACAGCTCTTGATTGCCTAGCAAAGAAATGCATAATGAATAAACATTATTTTAAAAAGCTTGATAGCACAATGAATTTTTCAGTGGAAGAAACAGAAGAGAGAGTATTTAAAAATACATGAGTTTCATATTTGATTATAAGTCAAGAAGCAGCAGAAAGAACAAAAAAAATTGATAGCAATGGCAGCAGGCACCAAGCTTTCAGTCTTGAATTAATGAGGTAATTCATAATAGGGAGGGAGTGACATAGTGATTAGTTAATTACTGTGCAGAAACATACAATTAATGCACAACTGGAATTAGTATACAATGAATTAAACTGCCACAAAATGCAAGCACCAAAAATTGAGAAGGAAACCTTGATTGTTGATTGAAGCTGTTATTACAGCAAAAAGTCTACTGAAATCACAATAGTTTAGCTCTCAGAGTGTTTCATTTGTGTGATCTGATTCCAACCTGTTAATAGGAGTGCTGTGATGGGGAGTGGCATGTGCATTCATTACGAACTCGTGCACAAAGGGGCAAATGAGATTGTAAGGCCAAGGGGCTACCAAGGCAGACTGATGGGAAGCTTGTGTGCATTGCAACAGGAATCCTCTGCAACTTTTGACAAAACTAATAGATATTCAGCCTGGCTGGGCTACCCTGTCATCAACCTGTCATCGGCCCAGGGATGTTTCATCCCAGGGCTGCCAAGGAGTGATGAGGCACAGAAGAGAGCTGTTCCTGCCCGTGGGTCCCACACCAGAAGCCCTGTTGCAGCTGCTCCACGGGCTTTGCTGTACATTTGGTATCTTGTAGGAGTGCAGAGGTAAGGAGTGATTTTGCACATGGGTGTAGGTATCTGTGTGATCTTTATGTACCATAAAACATAAGGGCAGCTACCAGGTCAGGAGCAAATGGTGTTTACCCAAGGGAGTCTCTTTTCCTTCTGAGAGAGTAGGGGTTAGAAAAGGTTCAATAGTGTGAGGGAAGGAAATATCTCAGACTACATCACATCATAACATGCCTTGAGTCTGCTTTAAGATATGTCAGTGGAAAAAGCCTGTCCATCTTTATCTTTCTTTCTATCTATCTTTCTATCTATCTATCTATCTATCTGTCTGTCTTCTATATGTATAGCAAACATGGTATAGCATGTTGCACACCACAGGCTGCATGGGAGCTGCAGGAACTGTGCTACAGCTCACAGCAACTTGACAGAAGGCTGCAAATCTTGGTCTGCAGATGCTGCATTTGGCAGAGCATTTCTGCAACAGTTCAGACAAGAGTTTGCAAGTGCATGTTTTTAGCTTAGATTGCAGGAAATTGAGCTGATAGGATTGAAAGATCATGCTAGTCTCAAAATATTATCTCTCTTTCCATTTAGCAGTGTAAATAAGAGTGGTATTTTAGATCTAAAATAAGATCCGGTTTCTATCTTGAGGAATTAAAAATCTGAAGTAGAAAAGTAATTTATAATAGTATACATAAAGATATCCTTAAGGGAATAAGGTGGAAGAGGAAAACTAGAATCTGCATTTTGCAGAAGGTGCTTTATGCATGGAAACTCTGAAGTCATGATCATTGATTTAGTGTCTTGGATATTTGTTATGGTCTAACATGTATTGCACTGCTGATACTTTATTTCAGCTGAATTTAAAAAACAAGTGGTAGTGCATTTTCTTGGGACACAGTATTTTACCCTTTACCCTTTTACTTCAGATGACTTATAAAGATCAATAAATTAATAGCAAAAACATTTTCAAAATAGTATAGTCAACTTTTATGTCACTTTTATGTCAATATGAAAGTATTAGTGGTATATAGTGTTACAGTATTATAAAAATGCAAAAATTTCTGGACAGAAACAGGAAAAAAAATTATTAACTGATAATTTTAAGTGTCTTACTGAAAGAAAGCTTTTATCTTGAGAAATAGTTAAGATTTAGAAAAGAAAATCTAAAATAGAAATCCTAACACTCTTCTACCAAGGGCCCCAATTTAGCAAAGAACTCAAACAGTGTTAATTTAGTTACTCAGAAAGACTCTGCCAGACAAGCAAAGGTCTCTGAAAGCCTTTCATTATTGTCATCAGAAGCTGTAAGAAAGTCACTAATTTTGTCCAGGTAATTTCTGAAAGAGACCTTTTTCAATAAGTGTGAGAAAGTCCACCTTTAGTAAGTGCTGAAGTCTGACCCTGTAAGTTGAGGGCAAAAATCTCACTAAATTTAATTGCTGGCATTGGTGATGCTGGGAGTTACAGCAGGGGTGAGGCTCCCGGGCTGTGTGTGACTGCTGGAGTGCTGCAGCTTCCTCTCCTCTTCCTGCTTTTCCATAAAATACCATAAAGATTTCAGCAAAACAAAACCTTTAGAAATATCCCCCAGCACAAATCAGCAATTGCTGGCTTTGTCACATGTGAATTATTTTGAAAACAGGCTTGGACTTCTCTTCATTGCTTACTGAAATAATTTTCATAATCAGATGTCTCTACCAAGATCTGGTTAAAATTCATACTATGTCACTCAATCTGCCTTTACCAAATTAGAAGAAAAATGGGGTTTATTCGGCCTTATCTCAGATTTCTTTCTCTTTCTCCTATCCCTCTCTCCCACTGCTGTTCCACTGAGAAATTAACTCAGCCTTTCTGTCAGTGTGAGGGCTGGGTTGGGAATAGCAGGAAAACCTCAGTTACTAGGAAAGGTATTAGTTTATAATAAAGTGCTGATCCTTGAAATGTTATTTTGCTGTTTGAATACAGTAAAATAAACAGCAACAGAAAACCAAGTACTCCGTTAATTTAAATGGTTGGCTTCTTAATATTTACAATATTCTAAGCAACAGTAATAACTGTCTCTGCTTGTAGAAGTTATTTCAGCAGTATTGTCATGAAATGATCAAGCTTTTTCACAGATATTAAGTGGGTATGAAGTTTCTGGTATTGTGTGCTGTAGCTGAGGAGGAGGGAAACTTCCCAGTAATTTCCAGTCCCAGGCTTCTCTCCTCACCAATAAAGCAAATAATTTACTAATAACTCTTCTCAAAGATGCTTCTGCTGACGTGAGTGAAGTAGAAAAACATGCTGCTCATCTTCAGCTCTTAGTGTGGGGAGAGCTGCCTTTCTGGAATAGGTGCCATTTAAGGTATAAATGGATGTGATTCAGTGTTTGCAGCCAGGAAAGCAGTAAAATCTCGATCTGCTAAACACACCTGTGCAATAATGCTGACTTATATGCTGTAAGTCTTTTTTCTAAATTAATCATTTTGAAGTATGTTGCTCTTGACCACTGGCTCCCAAGCACTGATGAGATTTTTTTTCCCTAAAGTAAAGTATTAACAATAGCAACAAATCTCAAAAGCTGGGAGGTTTTAATTATTTGCCATTTCCATGGTTGGGTTTTAGCTGACATCAAAACCCCTAAGAATGATAAAGGCTGATTTCAGAGATCTTGAGTCCAGGACTTGCCAACACTTTCACAAGAGGCAAGTGGTATTTCAGGCTGTAAAAGAAATTGTCCTTTACAGAACATGTGACAAAGCTTTTTCTTTGATAGCATCATCCTGTGTCACTTTGAAAAATTTCCTGTGCTCCATTCTGAGGAAAAAAATATTTTACCCTAATGGCAAACTAAAAGTAAATTGCTGTGTGCTGAAGAGCAGAGAGTGAGTAGGGAAAGGTTCTGCTGTAGCCTAACAAGAAAGGAATTACTTTGCATTACCTCAGATGCTTTTTTTGGTGCAGCAAAGACCTGCATCATAAAATACAAAATGGTCTGAAGGGCTTTAAACTTTGCACACCACAAAATGCATTATACAGCTCCATCAGACATGAGCAAGGGTTGTGCCACTTTCCACCCTGCACAGGTAGAAGCTGGAGTTTACCTCAGTTATTCTTCTGCAGTGGTTTGAGACTTGAAGGAACGTTTTTCTTCTCTCTGATGTGAAGCTTTAGTTCCTTCTTCTGGAGATGGGAAATCTGCAGGTAGATTTGGAACAATTCAACATATTGAATGTTCTTAATCCAACAGCTACTGAGTCTGACTGGATAGACAGTGAAACTTCAGTTAGGCAGGGGATATAGGATTTAGTTTGGGGGCAGAAAGATTAACAGCTAGTGACCATGATCTGTGTCAGAAAACCAGCCCCTTATTACAGGTATTTTAATTGCAACTATGAAGATGTACTTGCAAGTTTTTATTTATTACCCATTCAATCTGCTGCTCCATCTTGGAGCCTTTATTCTCAAATTAAAAAAACAAAAAAACAAAAAAACAACAAAACAAAAACAACAACCACCAAAAAGCAAACAACAGTTCCCTCGTTTGTCCCAAAAAATTAAACACAGATTCTATCACCTTGCCCCAACAAAACCAATGCACAGGGGTGGATGGCAAATGCTGCCATGGCTTCATGAGAACTTCAGAAAACACAGTGTGTTGTTTCTTCTGTGTTTTGCCAGACTGAGTCTGAAAATACTGTGTTGAATTCCCTGAGTTCTGGAATTATAACAACATGTCACAAATAGATGCCTGGCAATGCACAGCCTCACCAGAGTGACAGAGCAGCACATCAAGGCTGCCCCTGGTGTATCTCCACTGACATCCTTACACCAGGGATGAGTTCCACAGACACCACAGGAGGGAAGGGTCCTGTGCATCAGGCACAGGCACAGGCACAGATCCTGGCTCACGTGAGTGATTATCTCATGTTAAAAAAAGCAAATGTAAAACCAAATCATCCCCGTGAATATGTAACTGAGAAAGTTTTACTTATACATCAAATGATTATTCAAATAACATCTAGATGTGGATGACCTCAACAGAGATCTATGCATTGAAATAAGTTTTAGTCTAGTATATATTTTATGTTTAAATATAAATATAAATGTATAATATAGATAATATTTTTGTACAAAAATACCATTTCAGCGTTACCGTATGGAGGGGTTTTTAAGTGGGTATTTGGATGCTGTATGTGACTATGCCTCTTATATCTAGGTGAACTGAGAGAAATAGGAAGGAAATATTCACCTCCTTAGAGGCTAAAAATGAGGTGCAGCTACAGTCTAGCTCTGCAGTGTTCCCTTTCAACAATGGGGAATGGAGTGAAAAAAACATGAGTTCATTTAACATGGAGGAAAAGAAAGGAAGATGGTAACATGTTGACCTGTACTAAATGACATTTACACAAGAGGTTTATTCATCAGGCTCCTGTACCGTTTTTCAAAATGTGCTCAAGTGTTTTTTTCTTTTATTTCCCTCCCTTTTCCTGCATTTCTAAATGCATCTCTCGTATCTGTTGTTTTTAGAGCACCTGCAAACTTTACATTTGGGTGCAAGGTCTGGCAGCAATCAGATATCATACTCTGACATTCGCTTTCCTACATGTTATATTTTATTTTACAACGTCATAGGAACACTGAACAAGTTTTCTATTAGCTTTAATTTTTCTTTCTCCTTTCCTTGCTCTGTGAGGGTAGCATACCTCTCAGGATATATTAACATACCTTCAACATTTTCTCTGGATAATTCTATTTCTGAATGCCTATTCACATTCTCCCCACATATTTCTCTTAATATCTGATATTTTTCAAAGATTGGAAGGCAACATTGCACAGTAAGAACAGTTGACATATTTGATTTCTCTCTCTGCATCTCTCAGTGGAGGAGGTAGCATTTGTCATCCCTGGGCAGAGCAGCTGTTACAAAGCTTTATGGTGAATTGTCCATGTTTACAGTCCTTCTGAATGGCATTTTTGCAAGTCTTTTCCTTAAATTCTTTATTGCAGAGCCCTGTTTTAAGCTCTGTCTCTCCATACAGGCTGAACTGAATAGAGGGGCACTTCCTGCCTTGTGGGAAGTGGAGTCTGGTCTGAGCACTCTTGCCAACAGTCGGATTTTTACATTGATTTCAAGGGGCTGCTGATCAAATCTCTGTACTGTGAGCTGCAGCTCAGTTTCTCCCAGTGAATAACTTCCTGTGCTTGAGGTATTCAGGAGTATGATCTCCTCCACTCCAAAAAACTCTGTGAGAAATTTTTCTAATATTTCTCATCTTCCCATTGATGCCAGTCCCTCAGATGTGTTTGTATCTGCTCTGGCAGAGCTAAAGCCTCATCTCCTGTAGTCTCAAACAAGATTTGTCTTTTTTTCTTTTCCTTTATTTTTGGGGGGGAATAGGAGAGTATGGTCCTGTGCTTTTGAGTCCTATATTCTTTTAATGCTCATGGCCATCTGTGCACTGAGGCATGACTGTGTATTAAGAACTGGATTACAATGCAATGCTCTTTTCTTGGGTTTGGTATTGTTCCCTGTCTTTTGCCTGCTTTATTCGTGCTTTTTTTCTGATTTCCATACTCTATTTCTTATGCAGTGCCAAATTTTTCTGTTTCTTTCTCTCATCAATAGGACTTTAACTTCACTTTCAGTGAAATTAAATTATAAAATAGATTATGCTTTCATATAATTCAGATACTACTATCTGGTGGACATTTTTAACCTCTGAACTTAAAAATTCAAAAACATACTCTGAAATATTTTTCAGTTCTCTTGGAACTAAAAACTTTTCATGTGGCTAAGCCAGATCTGACACATCTGTAGGATGAACCTTCCTTAGTCTCAGGAAAGTGCAGCATCATTATTAGGGAATTCCTAACCCAAGGCCACTCTCATGCAAGGGAGCAGCCTCATGGAGGAGCAATATGTTTTAGATGAAGATCAGTTTTCTGAATCAGTTTTCTTTACTGATATCAGTTACTTTTTGGGGTGGATCAGGACCAGCTACCACATTAGATCCCATGTTTTTTTCTGTAATGTCGTCTTTAGTGTGCTGGTATAGATGGACTGATTTTCATCTATTTAGGGAGTACAGAAAGGTGAGAGAATGAGGGTGGGTTCCTGAGGAACTTTGGTTTCTCCATAGCCCACAGGATGTGTCTGGGATACTATGGAGGCAAATAAATTTTTGTCTATAGGCAATGGCCATCCATGACAGACTCCATGCAGATTAAGCAATAAAAGGTTATGGTAAAAGCCACGGTGATGAAAGCCCTTGAGACTGCTGGCCAGTTTCCACAGCAAAGAGCAATGCAAATATATGCAAAAATGCCATCAGTTCAAACCTCTGCTCTAGATCCAACATGGAAAGGTCTCAGCATGTCTGAGATAATTTGGTAGGAAGGAGAATTACTTCAGATCCCCAGGCTGCACTCAGGGTCCCTCCTGTGTTCATCAGACACTCAGACAGCCCCATGGATAGGATGATGGCCTCTCTCGGATATCCAATTTCCTTGCAGAAAGTCTGTTCTCTCCGGCAGCTTTTGCCACAGAATGTTTTTCCTCCAGCTTTATGCTGCATGTTTACTTCTTCAAACTGCTCAGAACCTGAGTGAAAATGAAAGCAAGAGGCAGCAGGAGGTGCTTTGGGTAGTTTCCAGATACGTACTTATCTTCCTGAGCATACATCCTCTGGCTCTCCTAAGCACACTGAGTGCTGCACTCAGGGCAGTGAGGAAAGTGCACGGTCAAGTAAAGCAATCAGTGTTATCTGAAGCCCACTGAGTCTTTTCCTTTATCCCAAACTGTCCCCGTACCATTAGCCTTAAATGACTGGTGGCTGCTAAAATATCTGTAATCTTCGCAAGCTGGAGACACAGTGAGGTTTCCTGACTTCTCTGCATAACCCAGCATTGCTGCAGTGTATAAAAAGCCTCTGTGAACACTCACAAAGGGCCAGTGCCTCAGCTGAGGCCCTTTGACTTCGCTGGACCTTTGCCAGCCTCCACCAGCCGAGAACCTCTTTTCTTGTATTTTCTAAAGATACTATTGGGAAAACACTTTTGAAATCCAATGAACAAAGTTCAGTCAATAAAAAGTGAGAAAAAAATAGCAAGTACAGCAATTGAATGAGTAAAATTGAATTCAGAGGTGGCTGAATGCTGCTGGTTGATGCATTTTTCTATCTGATATTACTGATTTGGCAAAATGGGAACATTTCCCAAAAATGCATCAGGTTTTATCAGAATGCTATGGGAAATCATTGGAAGCTTTTTGTGTCAAACATTTTATTTTGGCTATTATGCAATGAAGATTGAAAAATCCCTCTGGACACAAAGCAGTTTGATCCTCCTGAAAGAAAATATTTCTGAAATCTGATTTTGCTGTAAATTGCTACATTTCAACTTGTTACTCGAATCTGACAAGAAAACAAATGCCAAAATTCCCAACGGAAAGGAGATTTAACACAATTTTAATAAAGACCTGTTTTAATAGGAAGTTGAGAACTGTGAGTGAACTAGGCAATCTTATTTTTAGCAGGGGTATGCATTACAAGTGAAATCCTCACAATCACTTAATAGAAAACAATATAATATTAAATAGTATCACAACATTTAAAGACAACACATCATTTTCCTCTGCCTGTGTTTAACCAACACAAGTTTCACAAGCTCTCAGTGTTAAGTGCAGAATGCGGATACCTGCTGGACTCAGGAACAGATTATTAGCATAAGCATATCTGACTTTTCTTAACACATTTCTAGATTAAATATGAGAATGCAATAGGCAACAGAGTCAGAGGCAAGAGGATGTCTGAGCCTGCCAGTCCCACTAAGAGCTGGGACAGGAAGAGTGATTTTTTACTTGGGCACCTTCTACTGACAAAATTGTTGAGGATTGTTACTTGGAGTATTCAGCACTTGAGTTTCTGGTATTTTCATGCTGCTTTTCCCCACAGATTATTTTCCTGTTGGTAAGCAGTTGACGGAGGAGATAATATATTACCTCTGCAAAATTATCAATGCTAGAAATTTGATCCATTCTCTGAGGTAGGCTGTGCTGGTAAGGCAGGTATTTTTAGAGATCTTATATTGAACAGGATGATTTTTTTTTTTTTTTTGCTTTGAATAATGTAAACCATTTATCTTCTTTTCTGCCTCTGGAGAGAATATTTTCTGTAACTTAAAAAAATACTTATCTGAAAAGCACACCACATCATAGAGGTGCGTGAAGTTTTCCTTGTATCAGAGCTCCTTTGGAGTCATTCCCTTAGCAGAGTTCCTTAAAAACTGCAGGAATGGGCTTCTCCATTAAGAATAAAGGTAAGTCCAAAGTGCACTTTCATGACCCAATTTGGGGATTTATTCCTCTCTTCTGTATTGATAAAAAGTCCCTTCTATTTCAAATGAAACATTTGTATTCACGATACTGTTTCTGAGTTCTCAGCTCATAAGGATATTTGCATTCTGAAGAGGAGCTGATTTTGTTCTAATTCCACTCATTTCACATATTTTTTAGTTGTAAGGAGTAAAAGGCTTCTTAGAGCAGAGGATCATTATTGAGAGAACAGATCTTAATATTCTCCTTCTGTTTCCTACCTAGATGTGGTGGGAAGATGAAAGTTAATCTCTAACCACTCCATTTCCTTTCAAAGAGGGAAGAGTCACTGAAGCATCATTTGTGTTTGTGAGCCCCACTGAAAAGAGCAGGTGAAGCATCAGATTCCTGCACTTACCGAAATTTTCCTGATTAGTTTTGCACCCATTTATTCAGGAGCATCAGAGTGTGCCTGGCTTGGTCTGCAGAGGACATGGAGTTACACAGCTGCCAGCTCCACTGGGGTGTCACTGAGTCTGAATCCACTCCCACCCTGTGCTGTTGGTGTCCGTGCTAAGCAGCTTCCACTGCTCAGGCTGGATTTTCTGAAAACACTTGGGCCAGTGTCATCTTGTTCATCCTGTGTTTCAGGGCAGGAGGGATGGTTCTCATTTTGCTGTGCTTTCTGTGTGTGCTTATAGCAACTGCAAGAAATTGTGTACTTCAGTAATTCCTTTCCTGAGTCAGAACACTAATCCTAATCAGTTACAGTCCATAGATTTCACAACCCATAATGTCAAAGTTCTCCAAAATTATGCTGCACAAGACTTTTTATGTTCAAGTCTTTATTTTCACCTCAAAGCCCATCGTAACTAGGGGGAATATAAATTACTATCTCTATATAAATAGATATTTTATGTATATATTTATTAATTTATGGAGTTAACTTTATACTTATATATGAGTAATGATTATGCAAGGAGTAGAAATCCCAAATGCTTCCTTTTTTTTTGTTTTGTTTTAATTTAGAAGGATGAGTCAGAATTTCCTGAAAAGTAAGTGCAGGCCATAAAATCTATACTTATTCTGAATTTCAAAACATTTGAGGAATATGCGATATGAATATTTGCCTTGCTTACCTCTCTCTAAAACCCCCTGATAGATATCATACTAGATTAAAAAAATAGTAGAGTGACCCCCATTTGCCCCAAATGCCTGCACTTAGATTCCACTGATGCCACCCTCACTTAATTAAGGAACTCTTTAGGGATTATGCTAAAATCACACTCCATATCCTCTGCTTCTGATGCCCTACACACATCCTAATCCCAGGTTTAGCCATAGTCAGGTTGGCCAAATTTAGCCATGAACAAAATCCAACAGGACCCCTGTGATGTCATGTCATATATTAATTTTTGAAGGCTTCTGGCATTCCAACAGCCAGCAAGTTCCTCTGCTGCCCTTATACCTTAACCCAACCGTAAACTAGTTTTGTAAAGAGTACTGAGGCTTTTTTACTTCCTTCTAAATTGTTTACAGGTGGGTCAAACACATTATTTTGTTCCCCAGGTCAAACAGAGCCGTTTTTAGTGACTCAGTGCACTGCACTGGGCGAAGCTGACCCCCACCATCACAGGCAGGACTGTGCTCGTTTGCAGTTTTCCAGCGCCCAGAGGACACTTCTGTTTTTCCTGCAGGCTGTGCTTGGTTCATCTCTGGGTTAATGAAGATGCATTTCCAGCGCTGAGTGTGCTGTTGGTCTGAAGGAGCCCTGCAGCTCCTTGCCTGGCACTGAGCAGCCCCTCAGGGAAAGGGGACAGCTCCTGTGTAGCTCCAGGAACAGCCTCAGGACCATTTCACAGGGGCTGTGTAGATTTGTCCCTAGTGCTCTAGTTCAGAACTTGGGAAAGTGTCAGAAAGTTGTTAAAGACTGCAGTTGGGTTTGGCATGTCAAAGTGCTTTCCATAAAATATACACTGGGGGGCAAATGCCAGTAAGGTCCCAGATGTCAGACATGTAAGTCTGTGCAGAAGGAGTGCAACCTCAGTAGCACCAGATTATTGCTGTTATAGTTGTATCTCTCTGTGCCATTTAGCTGTTCTTGGGTTTGTTTTTTTTTTCCCTTGTCTAGTCTTTACCTTATTTGATTTTGTGTCTCTTTTATAATTGAGTACCCAAGAGCTACTTTTGTCAATTGCTGTATAAAACATTAAGGGGAAAATTCCTGTCATACAAGAAGGTGGATACAGGAACAGATACTCTATAATAAGGAAGAGTGGTGTGAGAACAGGCTTGCCTGTTTGGGTTAAATAAGATCTCCTTCTTTCTGTAAAATTATAATGTAGTCAGGGTAAATATTAGTTCTATGACTGATTGACATACAAATTAGGCTTTCCACAATGCTTTGTCTCAGGCAGCAACAACAGCATGACATTCTCCAGGCATTCAAGCTGTTTTGTGTATGCAGGGCCTTTACAAGAGAGCTCTCTGGTGAAAAGCTTGCCCTATTCCTAGGTCTCTTTTCATAGCAAATCTGACCCATTCATTACTGCAAATGGCTCTGGGAGGGCTCTGTGCTCCAGGGAGTAAGGAGTAGGACTTTGGCAACAAGCTGCTGAATGCAGATTTCTGTGTTAATTTGTTCTATAGGTCACTGTTCATGGGAAGCTGTTGAGTAGGATTATTTTTTTTGGCTTTTTTTATTTTTTTTTGAACTTGCATTTTATACTTTTAAAAAGTGATTTTTTTTTGCTTATGTCAAGACAGTTATCTCAGTCTGCCTTCTCTTGATAGTGGATTTTTCTCCTTTTGTACCCCAGTTTTGTCCTTATTCTTCCTTCAGCTTGGGTTCTGTCACTGGGTTTTGAGTAGTCTGTATTTTGTATCCAGTAAGGCCTATCCATCTTTGCTTTATTTTCCACTTGCCCTTTTTCTAATTGCTTTTGTGGCTAAGTGAAAACTATTACCAGAGCAGTTCTAATATGAGTGGAGATTTCCGTTAACCTTAAAAACCTCAACTTGCATGTACTTCATGCTGAGATGTCTCTTTGGAGGCTGTGAGTTTAGATACCTCTTGCTACTTGGATCAGTCTTGAAGCCCTCAAGCAAAGATTTTTGGACATTGGGATTTTATGGTGATCTGTTACCCTGGGAGGCTGAATGGGATGGGACAAGAAAATACATGTAGAAATTGCTACAAAAATGATGCTTTCAATGTGATGATATGTCCTCTGCTAGTGAGCTGTGGGCTGTTCCTTACACTGTTGACCTCCACTGTCCATCAGGGCTCTCCAAAGGCATTATTAAAAGGGTAGAGAAGCTGGAGCTGTTTCTCGTGGCAGCGTAAATCAATTCCCATGACTTTTGTTAGATAAACCCACTTTAAATGTGAAACTTACTGGATTTTTTAGTTTCCCATACTCTTGGCAGCCTCAATATATGTTAAAGTGTTTTACTCCAGAGGGGTCCAAGGGGTATGTGTATGCTCTCTGCCACTCCCCAGGAAATAACCTGTTCTTTTGAAACACACATTGTATGTCAAAAATAATGGTTTGATAGTACAGAGCAGTGTGGTATGAAGTGGTTTAAAACTTTGTTGACTTAAGTGCTTTCCTTGGGAATCCAGGGAGCTGCAACCATCCCCCAAACAGCTATGTTTTCCCAAGCAAATACATTTAGATAGTCAAATTAAAACAATTGCCATGTTTCTTGAAAGAAATTAAATATTTCTTTGAAAGAAATAAGGTAGAATAAAAAGAAGGGGTCATTTTTGTTTTGCTTTACTATTAGGCAGGCTGTCTGACCTCTGGTTGACAGAAAAAGAAGCAATTCCACTGCAAAAGAACTTATTTCATTCACAAGTGATGAAATGTCATTGCTGGGAAAATGCAGAAAAGATTGTGTAGGACAGATTCTGGATGGCTTGTGTAGGGCAGTGATCCCAGGTGGCCCTCTCCATTTTACAGCATCACAGCAGTGCTCCTGGGAGGGGAGCAGCAATCCTGACGTCTGTGTCAGCCTCAGATACAGCAACTGCCTCTGACAGACAGGTCACTCTCTGCAGTCCTGCAGCAAGCCATTGCCATTTTAAAATTCTTGGGGTGATGTGGAATTGCTTAGTGCCCACCACTTGATAGGCTGGCTTGTTATTGAGTTCAGCTGCAGACATGCTTTGATTGAAGTATGTCAGCACCGAGTTGTGAGCTGCCAAAGTTTGTGGTTGAGATAGACCATCTCACATTAATCAGCTTTTTGGCCTTGGCACTGACCCCTCTGCTTTGTCGAGTTGCCCAAGGGGACCAGGCCACTCACCACAGCCCTCACAACTGCTGCAAACCCCCGGGCTGCTTACCAGGCTTTAGCCCTTGTAAACACTCAGACTGTGGCCTTTCTTGGCTTTCTTTTCCAAGGACAGCAAAATGAAATAACTACTTCTCTCCTTTTGTACTTGTGTGTGGACACTGATCGTTAACACGCTGGCTTTTCTGGGCTTGTGTTTAATGTATCAGAGCATCTCTTGTGCTGCACAATTGCAGTTGTTTCAGGCAATTGTTGCAAGCATGTTAGAGCAAGCTTTTGCAGATGGTTCTCTAGGCTGCCTGTCTGCTATCCAGGATAAATTTGTAATCAGGTTATTTGTGTCAGAGCTGCATCCTGGCCTCTCCCGCTAATGTTGATTGTCCCAGTCTGTTTTCCCTGAATGTGAATTTAGGTTGTTTCACACTCAGTTCTTGTGCTAAAATTTAAACAAAGAAGAGAATGCCACTGGCACACAGGAGACTTGCTTCTCCAACCTGGGAAATGCTTCTGGTGTGAGGAATGGTGGAGAGTTGATAATCCAACATAAAGTGCAGCTGCAACCTCATTCTCTTCACTGTCTTTCTTTAACCAACAAGATATATAAAGAAGAAATGCCCACATTATCCAAGTAGATTAAGTAATAATTCTTCATTTTTTCCCCAAAGCATATATACTGTGATCATTAAGGCCAAAGCCACTGAGAGCACTTGACCTGTGAACTGACTCTTGAATAAGCCAACTGGCTTATTTCTCACAAAGCCAAAATACAACATTTGCAGATGTTGTGAGTATTCAAGTAAGCTACAATGGAAATGGAAAGGGCTTCCTTTCCAGTACTCTTCAGGATCAGAATTAAGCATTTACATTGACACTGATCTAGGTGGTTGGCTTTGGGTGTTTCTGACTAAATTTCCTGTGATACACCAATTTTCTTCACTTCTCCACATCCCTGGTTACCACTGCATTTGTTCTCTGTGCAGAGACCATATCATCACCCAAGGAAGTTTTGGCATCTTTACAAAGGCTGAGAAAAAAGCTCCAAAAAACTTTATTAGAAAACTAGTGTATCCAGTACCCTTCTACACAATGAGAACTTGAAGCTTGGAGAACCTTCTTTTCTGCTTCTTCTGATTATTGGCTTGGTTATCGTTATTTAAGCAACTCAGAAAAAGATACAGACTTACACAAATGGACAGGAGACAGTGGAATTACTTCATTAGAAGTCTGAATCAGTTCTTGGATGGACAAGAAATTTTTTGCAATAGTTAAGAAGTGAAGTTCTTCATTCATTATTAAATCCAGCTGTGCCATATCAAGGAACAGATTGCTGACATCTAACCAGTAAAATAAATACTCATTTTTCATGGCAGTCATGGATTGATGCACCATGAAATCTTCTAATAGTCCAGATCTAAAAGCACGGAACCATAAATTGTTCTATTGACACTTCTAGTAGCAGTTTTACGGATGCATTTAAACTGCCGCAAGTAAAATTTTAATTGCCTAATTTTGTGGAAATTATGGACCCAGATCCAGGCATTTATATTTGCAGTATGGTATTTGGAGAAAAGAGCTTATACTTCATTCTGTAAGACTGAGAGCAGTGTGAATTTGAGCACTCTGCAGCTCCTAAGTCAACAAAAGTACAAATCATTGAAATTCTTGGGAGTGAAGGCCAAGGGACCTGGAGAAAAGATGTCTGAGGGAGCGAGTAGGGAATTATAGTTTGATCTTCCTTGTTTTGCTTGAAATCCCAGCTGAATGGCTTTGCATCCATGGTCATGCCTTTAGGCATTGATAGTATATGTTTCCTGCCAAAATTGATCAGAGGTAGAGGGAACCTCCTCCCAGATGGATGTCTAGAAACTCATTTCCCTGGCCTGTAAGAGGATTTTACAAACCAATTGCTGTGTCGACTCATGTCATACTGATTTCCAATAATTCATAATCCACTGTACATGGAAATCAACTGCTTCATTTCAGACAGTTAATTAAGGTTGCAAACAAACCCTCACCCTTTTAGATGGCTTGATTTTGTCTTCCTTCTGCCCCTTCTCCCCACTACCTCCTCTTGATTTATACTATCACATTTCAGAGGAGGTGCTACATTACCACCTTTGTGCAGTCCCCTTGTGTGGGGCTCCTCTGAACCCACGTGGACACTCAAAGGTTGTGTTGAGAATGCTTTCCTCAACACTTAGACCTAAATGCTTTCATTTTCCAGGGCATCCACTAGAACAGCTTTCCCTTGGAGGAGTCTCTGGTTATTTGTGCTTGAAGCAAAAGTTAGTGAGAAGTCTATTGACCCTTTAAGACACCAATATTCAGCTATTTGCTTGTTGTTCTTTACTTGATAAATTACTAATTTAGGGTGAAATCATACTCTTTAGTGGCTCCCTGTTCATAAATCACAATCTGACATTTTTCCTCTAGGGGAAGATTGTTGTTTGCAGTATGCTCTGCCACCAGAACAGATGACAATATTAGTTTATCAGGAGAAACCTATATTTTAAAAAATAAATCCTGATACAATAAATTCCCAGCTCTCTGTATTGCTGCTTGATTTATTTTTTTTTATTGCCAGATTGTCTCCGTGATCTTGAGCTCAAAAGACTTTTTATAGAAAACAGAGAAATCCAAAATGGAATGTATGATCAAATGGACAGAAAGGGGAAAGCAGTGTTTCAATTTGACAGTGGTTTTTCCAGCCTGCACAGGTATTATAGCAGATTATTTATGCTGATGAGAAATCACACACTGCTCTCAATTAAGCAGCATGTAATCAAGAATAAGAATTTACTAAAGCTAGAATCCAGCCTTTTCAAGAATCTGTGAAGCTGTTCTTGTTTTAAATTGCTACTGCAATATTTGAGGGTAGATTTTTAAAGATGTATGAAGCCCTCGACTCTTGCAGAACTGGAACTTTACATTGTGTGTTGGTGTCTGGCCTTTCTAACGAGCATACAATGCACTCTGAACTAGCACCAAGGTCCCCACACGTATAACTCACAATTTCCCTTTGCAGGAAGACTGAGACAGAGAAACTTGGCCTTGGGTTGAACCCATGAGTGAACTGTGGGGCCTTACCTCCTGTTTCTTCATGGTAAAACAGGAGCAGTGTGAGAAGCAGCACTCAGGGCTTCATTCTGAGCAGGTTGTGTTCTTCGTTCCCCTTTTCTCAAACACTGCTTCAGAGGAAGTCAGAGAGGAATGACTGAAAAGCAGGAGGGAGGGGAGAGGGCAGGAGAGGATACTCAAACCCAGCTCTGCTCCTGACACCAGCAACTTCCATGTCCATTCCTGCCCTTGCTGCCCCTTTCCCTATCTGCCAACCACTGCCGAAGCTCGGTTGCTCACACCTTTGTCTTCTGCCATTATAAATGGTGCTGCTGTTGCACTTGGATTCAAATGTGTCTGTGTGCATCAGGTTAGGGGACACTTGGACAAGATGCTCCTCACATTCCCCGTGCTCTGGCCCTGGGATTGACAGGGACTTGGCAGCCGCAGCAGCAGTGCTGAGCTCTTCAGTCATGCTAAACACATTTAAAAAAGCAAAACCCACAGGTTCTTTTGTATTCCAGTGGAGTGCTGCTGGCGTAAGAACACTGTTCCAATGGGTCTGGAAATGTCTTCACATCCTTAATGTGTCTTTACTTCAGAGAAAACAGGCATGTGCAATTAATTCTTATACGTATGCTACTTGACCCTATTTGAAATTATGTGTGTATATGAGCAAGGCAATTGATTCCCATTCTTCTGAAGTAAGAGAGTGAGGGAGATTTTTTTTTCCCTTTTTCCTTTTTGCAGTGGCAGGGTAAGGATTCAAACTTAGGGGTTTTTTCCCCCCTGGATCTGTGCTGCTGCTTCCAGATCACGCTGCTTGGGAAAGTAAGTCCTCATACAGAGGAGCTTCAAGCAATAAAAAGTGCATGATGAAGAAAGATGTATTTTAATGATTATCAGTATGCAGCACAAATCAAGGAAAATCCAACAGCAATTTCTGATTTAGTCCTTAATGAATTTAAGAAAATTCACTTATTTCTGGGAGAGAAATGGTCTTTCTGAAGGATGCTGACATGATAAGAGCAATAAGAAATTGTTATCTCTTGGAACTAAGGCTCGTGCTCCAGTGCCAGTTGCCTCATGAAATCAGTTTGCAGTGTACTTAATGTACAGTGGGTTTGGTTCTCTCTCTGGTGCCTATTTAAAATGTCCCTTGGGATAAGAACTTAAGTGCATAGCTTTAGGGTTTGCAAATTTTATTCACCATCTAGAACCCTCTTCAGTGTTCAAGTAGGCAGGGGTATGACCTCTGTCAAAAGGAAATACAGGCAAAAGAGGAGAAGGAAGACCAAGTGACAGACTCTTCTTTGTGCAGTATCGTCTTTAACTTTGCTTCCAAAAATAATTTTAGCTCCTCAGAAACAAGGTTAATGCACACAGGCAGTTCGATACAATTGCTGTTCCTTTCCACTCGTGTTGTAACTCATAAAAATGTCTTGCACCATTTATGCAGAGTCTGTTGTACTTGACATAAAAAGGTGGAAAGAAGTTGTTTCGTGAGGACTGTAACATGGTCCTCTGGGAGTCATGAAACTCAATTTTCCCTGAACATAATTAATATCTTTCCCATTATGAACTCGGGGAAGGTCCATGTAGCCCGAAATGGCAGCAGACTAATCATCAGAAGAGACACAGGGCTGAGAGCATCATATGCTGGATATTCATTTAGAAAATGAACTTGAGGGAAAATCAGAAAGAGGCACACTAACCTCAGGCTTTATGGCTGTGCCCCACCATCTCTACAAACAAAAGAGGAGACTTTCACTGACCTACAGCAGTTGTTATGTAGTGGAGTGGGTTGTTTCAGCAGCACCACTGTCACATTCTGATGGCACACAAGGGGCCAAAATCATTCCTTGATGCAATCCCTCTCACTTTGCTGAAGGAACACCATAGCTGAATTTGGCTTATGCTTTCTGTGAATTGCAGCTTTTTACCAGAGATATAACTACGAAAAGGAGAGGTCAGCACAACATTTTCCATCCCCATGAAATATTTTTTTCCTCAGTAATTATGGCCCATGACATTTATCACCAGGTAGCTGTGCCCATGTTTTTGTCAGATGTGATGCAGGCTGGCCAAAGCTTACAAGACCATACATCAGTGGTGAATGGTGGGGATGAGCATGGCCTGGAGCAGCTGGTTATTCCAGGAGAGGACTTTGAACAGTTACCAGTTAGTGAAAAAGGGACAAGTGACCAAATGGGCCAGATGTGATTTTCATTCTCTTTTTGTGACATTGTGGGGTGACAAAACAGTACATGGCCTTCATGTGAAGCCTTGATTAGCAGATTCAAGTGGCAGTGTAGTTCCAGAGAGGAGGTACTGCTTGATCACCTACCAGAAACCTGAGGAGATAAAAAACATCTTTTATCCATTGAAACATGGCCATGGCAGCTGGGCACAGTAGCAAAAGACTACCCTGGATCAAGAGTTTCTGCCAGGATGTAAAGCATCTCTGAGGCTTTTCCCTCTATTTCCCAGTAGGTCTCTCTCCTGGACAACCAAAGTATCACAGTCACTTTCCCAACAGTCAGAACTGTTCTGCAGATTTGAGTGCAGTGGAACAACACTGCACCTGTCAGGTTGGGTCTCATCTGCTGCCCCTTGGACGTGTTCTGCTTATCAGTTTCCACTTTTATCACCATTTTATGCTCAGGAACGTTGAACAAAACCTTCTTTAATATTCCAACAAAATAAGTTCTCTAAAGTGATTTCGAACATATGTTTGATGTCTTCAACTATTAGACTTGTGTTTTTATAAAAGGAACCTCTTTTATATGTTATTCTGGATGAACTAGTTCAGACTTCTTCAGGGATGTCACTCTGCTAACACCTCTGAGCAAGCACATGGGAGCTGCATGATGAGCTAGATATAGTTAAACCACCATGGAAAGTTCCCCAGACCTTGAGAGTCAGGCCAATAATAAGCAAAGTATTTACTGGTGAAGTGAGAAATCAAGGCCTTGTCTGTGTTTCCTGAACAAACCTCTGAAATATTTTCCCCCTGGGAAGGAGACTGACTTGTGGCTAAGAGTGCTCTGAGGCAACAGCCTGAAAGAGCCTGTGGCATGGCATTAGCTCTGCTGTAGGAGTCAGGAGCTTGTCACACGGGGGGAGCTTTGGGAGGGCAAACAGGGCAGGAGCCTTGTATGGAAGTATGTGGTTAATCTCCCATTATAGCCACCTCTCCCTTCTGTGAGTTCATCTTCTGGTTGCTGCAGGCAATGAGCTTGTGAATGTCCAAACTTTGATAGGTTGTACCATCTCAGTGTGGCACAGGATACTAAACCTCCATGGAAGCCAAGGAGAGTTCAGCATGTTTTAATTCTGACTGGCTTCACAAATTAGGACCAAGTCCTTCATTTACCAGTTATCTTCACTTGTCTGGCAGTGATCAAGCCCACTGGTGTTATCCTATTTGTATAGGTCAACAGCATTAATTGGTTTTCATGCATCTTGTATATTAAGCATGCAAAGCATGGAGTGTCTTGCCAAGAATAGAGGCAGAAGCAAATTAAGGAGTGCTTATGTTGGGGTAATCATAAGATGCTTCCAGGTAATTTTAATAAATTAGTTGTTCAAGTCACTCAGATACCACTAAATTAATATGTCTAGAGCAATGTGCTGTATTTTCTATCAATCATTTTTTTTATTCTTCTTAATTACATTTCCCCCGCTTTAGCTGTTGCCTTCTAGCTGTGGGACTGCTACACTTTAGCTGCAGTAGGTACAAGGATTAGAATACAAACAGTGCATTTAGATCTCAGCAGGAAACTGAGTTTAAAAATGGTTCAGTGAGTGAGTGCACAACAATGTTAAATGTGGAG
This sequence comes from Manacus candei, assembly GCF_025592945.1. NCBI lineage: Eukaryota > Metazoa > Chordata > Aves > Passeriformes > Pipridae > Manacus > Manacus candei. The sequence continues at coordinate 7,621,135 of NW_026138113.1, forward strand.
TGTGCCACAGATTGAGGAGTGGTTGTGAGAATCCTGTTCAGCTAATGCATGAGGAACATACCTAGGGCTAAAGAGTATGCAGAGATACTAGAAAAGACAGCCCTGAGTACCTGCCAGGCTATTTTTGTGTAGATAATGGAGGCCACTTGGCTTTTACTAAACATCAGAGTTGAAAATTTTAAATAAAATAGGTTACTTTCAACCTAGTAGAGACTACCCTTCTCTGCACAGTGGTATTATCGGAAGTCCTTGCAGCTAAAGAAGCCATGGGAAATGTCACTTGCATCTTCAAAGGCCATTTTTTCTTTTCCCTGCTGCTGATATGTCAGGAGCAATTCTAGTAAAGCCCAACCAGTTAGACTGGTAAAGAACCAGTCCAGACCATCCCTTCAGAATATAAGGCCCTGATCCTGCAAATCTGCCCTGTCTTCACAGGCAGCTCCTGGGATTCTGTGCAAGTTTACAAGTTACCTGCACTGTGCTCTTCACCAAATGATCTTCTCCAGTAGCATCTCTCCGAAACTTTAACATCTCAGCATGCACTGGAACATAGGATTTCAGGCTAGTGAAACAGGAGGTTCAGCAGAGAGTGCTGAACCATATTAAACATACCAACACAGCTTTATTAGCTTCTTATTTCTGGAGACAATGACTTGGCAGGGCATATGCAAAGAGATTTGGAAAAAAACAGGGAATTCAGTGCAGAAGCCCTGGCTTACAGCCATGGCTTATCCAAGCCTGAGGCTGGAATGCATTTTCTTTGGGTGTATTCCAAAGGGAGGGGAATGTCTGATATACTGACAGGAGGGGATGTAAAATTGCAAAATTGGCACAAATATGCTGAAGATACGAGTGAGAAAATCATTCTTAACTGGCACCAATAAAATCTTTATGATGAAATAGCTATATTTAGATTTCTTCCTGTTTCTCCATGCATTTTCTGGGTGTGGCTTCTTTTCCCACTTTTGCTAAATCTGTGAGATTTTGCATGTTTTTAATAGGTAGAAATGTTAACACTGAACTAGTGCATCCTTTAAAACAAAACCTACATGTTGGATGAGCTACAGCAAGTGTCCTAGTTTTTATTGTTTATGGATGATGTCAGCCACAGTGTTGCCTGGGCATTAAGGTCCAGCCCTAGAGTCTGGATTAACTGTTTGCATTTTCCAATTCACTGTGTATTTACATATGTCCTGTTGGATATATGTAAATACATATATATGCTACATATATATGTAAATACATATATATGCTTGTTATGCATATTTAGCAGAATTTTTTGTTCATATATTTAATAATCTGGCTAGAGATAAGATACATAATCAAACTGTAGCAGTCTCTGTTCTTGAGAGTCCTGTTTAACCATGCTTCACCTGCATCTGCTTAATTCAAGTGTTATGTTGTCAGTCAGATTGTATGATGGATGTTTAGGGGAAATACCAACCTAGTTTTAGCCAAAGTGCATCTTCAATTTGAGAGTTCTTGCTCCTTTTCCTCTTACATTTTATCTTTTTTCCAGTGTATTACTCTGAAATATGTATGAATGCTTCCAATCATCATTTCTGGCCATCTGTGCAGTCTAGTGGGGATTTCAGAGGCTATTTCTAGTAAAATTCCTCATTTCTTGTACATTTTCTGGAGGACCAAACTTGTACAGGAGATACCTGAGAAATGCCCTTGTGGTTCCGAAGTGCTGAAGAGAAGGGCACATAGAGAACAATACAACCAAACAAAAGCTTAAGTGCCAGTGGACTGTCCATAAATACTTGATAAAGCTGAACACACCGTTCTGTAAAGCAAGGCAATGTGTGCCTCGTATTAAAATGAAGTAGACTGGCAAAAAGTGGATACAGGTTATCAAGACAAATATTTTAAAAGCAAGATCTGCTTTATTGGGAAAAACCTCTGAAGAGAAGGAGTGGAAAATTCTTCACACAGATCTTTGCAAAATGAGATTGGTCAAAAATAATCAGTCTAGGCTCAGTGCTGAACTAACTAGGTAATAGAAGACAGCCTCAGGTCTTTTCCATGTCTAATTATTATGCTCACATGAATATTCTCCAAATTCAGGTCACTCAAATCATTAGGTGCTGATCACAGATGAACATTTCCTAGCTTATTTGCATTTTGCAGTATGTAGTTAAAGGTTTAGGAATTGTGGATGCAAATTTAAGAAGAGAGGTTGGAAGAGCTGAACTAACTCTGCATTTCATTGAAGATCTAAGGCCAGCAATTGTCCAATATGCCTGAAGCTCTTAGAAACACAAGTCCTAATTTCTCCTGCATGAATTGTAAGTGTTCAATTTTGAAACAATGGTTCCAGTCTTCTAATTTTAAATCAGCTAAAATTTCTATTTACAAGTTATTCCTCTAGAATTTCTCATACTTAGCAAGAATAAACAAACTGTTCCCACAGGCACAGTATTTACAGCTCAGCATCCTGTTTGTTTCACGAGTAGTGAAGAAACTAATAGATCTGTTGTTAATCTACCCCATCAGACTGAAGAGTCATTTTTGCAATGTGAAGTCCCTAATAATACAAACTAGTTTAGTTTTGGACATGCTAGCAATCCCATTTCAAGAAACACTTTGTTTCTTGAGTATAGAGTTAGGTTTTTATGATGTTTGTGTAACATTTATCCCCTAGGAGAACACTGTTAGTGTAAAATTCTCCTTTGTATGCTTTTTGTTCTGTTCTAGACTGGGGATGGGCCTTGGTAGTTCAGTGGCATATGATAAAATATGTATGTTATCCTACTGCAGTTTGGTTTCTGTTTCTCACTGTATGTAGCATCCAAAACAATTTTTGTACCCATTTGCTATGGCAGTTGATTTTTAATTTCTTCCTTTCTGATTTTGTTGTGAGAACAAATTCCACCACAACAAAAAATGGTTTTGTGTATTTCTGGCTCAGCCAAAATCATTTTCCAATTTAGAGCAGCTAGAACAACCCCAAAGACTCTTTATGCTTGCAGTGAGACCCTTGTATGCAGAGCATAAGAGCAGCTTATATAAATTGGAAATATCCAGGGGGCTTTAGGGTATGCTTTGAAAGAATCTTGAAGCTGTAGTTTTTTTGTTGATCTCAGAAGTCTCTGGTTATGAATACAAAGAAAGTTTGCTATAATAATTCATGGTAATGGGGTCATGCACCCAAATAAGAACATATCTCAGAAAGTGTATTTACACTGCAGTCCTTGTTGAAGCCCCATGGATGAAGGAAAGCTTTACAGAAAATGTAGTTGTAAAGCTAAACACTCGCTCACCAAAAGGTGACCTTGAGAGTTTTGGTGTTGCATTTCCATTCATGAAGTAGAGAGAGGTTATAAAAGCAGAAGAGGCTTAAAAGGCCCTTGGCTGCTAAGGCTGTGAGTGCAGGTGGCTAACAGTGTCCTGAATACCTATCTCAATGTGCAGTTCCTCACCCTCTTCCTCTGCATTCAACACAAACACACCAGCTTGTATTTTCTGTTTAGAATAATAATCCATAAAATACCCCAGGTATCGTATCCAGCCGCTCTGCTGAGCCCAGCTATGTTGTCTGTGACCCTCCCAGGGCATCATTCACTCCAGTCGTTCACAGCTTGCCAAGCTTTTATTTTGTTTTTGTGACAGGGTTTGTGGCTTCATTTCAGACATATGAGACCTCCCCAGGACTGACTGACTCATCTCTGAAAGCAGCAGATAGGTCCCCCAGCTTGTTTGGCCACAGCTCCAGCATCTGACAATCAAAAAATTGTGTTATGGAGCAATTCTGCAATTGCAGAACCAGGTGATGTCACACACTGAGCCGTTGCCACAAATTGAGAGGATACTTTGGGAAATTGGGCTCTGTGGAAGGGGGTAGTGGCGATGCCTTGGGACTGCAAAAGCTCACAGTCCTCTTTCAGACCTAGGAGTGAGAAATGGCACAGCATCTTGAAAGATGATCTGAGCTTTAAAAACTAATAGAAAACTCATGCTGCCTCCATTTTTTAAAACTACTTGAAACATCATGTATCAAAGTAACTGGAAGCTAAGCTGAGGAAAAACCTTTTGTTTTTTGCTAAGCAAATTCATTGCAGCTTAACTGGGAAAAGTTCGCTGGAACATTTTTCAGTGCGAGATTGTTGCCTAAATTTGTCACATTTCCTGAATGTGCTGTCAAGATGAAAAATGTCACCAACAAATCACCTACAGAAATTCAGGAACATGGGAATTGGGTAGTTTTGGGGGGATTTTGTCCTTTTTTTTTTTTTTTTTTTTACTGCATCTGAGGTTTGTGTCAGCTGCTTCATTGTTTGAATTAGGAGCAGCAGGAACAGCTAAGTCAAGCCTGGAGTCGGGCAGTGTAGGTGTTCTGGTTCTGTGGGAAGCAAAGGGGTTTATTTTGGAAGAATCAATATGACTATTTAATCATCTATCTGTGTCTACCACCTAATACGTTAAGCTCATTGCACTCCCAGTAGTGTCTGGGGATGATGGAAACCTGGTTTAAAGTTGGTGCTGTTCTTTGGTACTTAGTTGATGTTTAGTATTTGTCTTTGGCTCTTTGATGATTTCACCAGAAAAGAGCTTGGAAATTCACTCATGAAATCAAAGGACTTTTCATACTGACCTTCAGTGAGGGCAGTGACAATCTGGATCTGATGCAAAGTCCTCTCCAGGGAAGAATCTGCTATAAACTGCAAAATCCCATAGAATCCACTGAAGGGGAACTCTGAGAATTTTTTTCCCACCCCTGAAACTGCTACATAAACTTGAGTATCCTAAAACCTACATATTTGTGTTTTTCTCTTTTACAAGGCCCACTGAAAGAGCTATGTTAAAAATGGTAAGAAATGAGCAGGTTACTCTGCAAGGCTTAGCTCTGTAGGATCAGATAGAATATTTATATATAACTATTGGGATACTTTGATTTTTTACTGAAAGGCCATTTTCCTATGAGGACCTCTGCCATCGCTGTGAGAGGGAGATCACATCAGAGCTGAGAGGGACAGAGGACCCCTCAGAGTAGAAGATCAGATATCTAGAAAGAGAAATCTGGCCATTTTAACAGGGACTTTGATCTGAGTGGAGGCAGCTGTATTCTGTAAATTGACTCTGAAAAAACATCAGAAGAGTATTCTCCAACTATGCACTGAGCAGGAACTTTTCCTGTTGCAGTAGCTATCATGCCTTTGACATAAAGCTGAGAGAATATCATGTTATAAAGTTCAAGTATCCTATTTATATTAATTTTTTTCAGCTTTGTTTCCTCTACCTTCTGATTAAAATGTGTAGCCACTCTGATAGAGGTGCACTGCTGGAGCTTCTTCTTTCATTTGAAGGTACTGATAATGTCAAGAAAACAAATGGAAGAGAAAAGCTGTCTGATTGAAAGTAAATACTTAGAGCAGTTTCAGCAGTCCTTTGGGCGGGAGCTAATATAAAGTTGCTTAGTAAATCAGTAAACAAGTTAAAATGTGCACAAAAAAGATAAAGAAGTAGAATACCATCTGAAATGAAGAGCTCCCAGGAAATAAATCAAACAATCAAATATGTGAGGAGCTGGGCAGAATCTCAATCCCCTGTGCTGCAGAAGGCAGACACGACTTTCCTCTCACACTTCTGCATCTCTGAAGTTATTGGTCATAACTGTAACTATTTCGTAGTTCTGTCAAGACTTACTTAACCTTTATGGCCAATGTGCCTTGATGACAGTCTTTTCAGTGGAAGACTGAAGAAATTTGAATCATTGCCATTAGCACTGTACCAGTAACTGCTACGAAGCTCGAGCCTAAGTTTGATATTTATAAGTCTATGACAGATGGAGATAATGATAATTATTTCAAGGTTTAAGGTAAGAGGTCAACTTGTTCAAGGTTCACAGAATGTATTCATTTCACTAAACAGGTAAAACTGCAATAAAGTTACATCTCTAATAGAACTTGGACTTAAAAAAAGGCAAGAAATCTGTAGCTTAGTTTCTGTGGAAACTGAGCACACAGAAACCCACTGTGCACCTTTGAGAAATCTTTAATAATGCTTAAGCTGCTACTGCCCCATTTTTTGCATCCCTAGCAGAGTCTTATAGTTTGGATTGGGCTTATATATATCTTTTGGGTTGTAGGAGGCATGTAGTGAGTCTTATTTCAAGTGTTTGAAGCTAGATGCTATTTTTTTCATATTTATCTTACTAGAAGATTCTCTCATTAATAGTCAAAGCATTATGATGGAAAAATGTTTCACACTCATGTGCTTATGCGGTGTTTGCAGATAGGATGATACTCACTTTAAGGATACACATCTTCAGAACCACAGCAAAGTTTTACCTGGCTCCAAAGGATCTATCCAGAACTATGGGAGTTCAGGTTTTAAATAGATGACCTAGGTGTCTTTTTGAAGACATATAGCCAGTGGTGTTGACCAACAGCTTTTTAAAACACATGATTTTGCTTAGAAATTAAGACAGATCGGGGAAAAAAAAAGTTATGAAGAAGAAATTGTCTGTGTGTGTATGGTCTTACCCAGTACATGCTGAGCAGGACAGGCCTTCCTTTGAAATTAGATGAAAAGTCTGGACCAATTTCCAGTCTTCTGGGGCTCACCTGCTTACTAGTAAAAGTTGTGCTGGTGAATGCTCCCAACAGAAATATTGCTGCTCAGAAAGGCTGCTTAGGCATAGTTTGGCTGATAACATTTGCCCCCATGGTACCTCATTAGACTGGCAGAGTGGCATCCCTGTGACCATGACCAAACACCAGCTTTGAGGAATGTTGGCAATGTTATAACCTTCCACACAGTCCCACTGCTCCCTTCTCATGGAGGCTGTGCTGTAGCGTGCAGGTACTGTATTTTGGATTTGATCCATTGAAAATCCTTCTCTGTAAAATCATTTTGGGTGTTCATTTCCTCCTATGTGCCTTGTCGAAATCTGAGTGGTTGTTTGTTTTCCTTTACTGTCAGTGTACTTCATCTGTCTCTCACAGTGCAAGCAAAAGCAGAAGTGTTCAGCAGCTTGTCAAAAAAGGTTTCACTCTGCTCTCTTGCACCCTGACCAACCCAAAGGGGATATTGCCAGTCCCCCCGTGTGCTGTATCCCCATCAGCTCTGGATCCAGTCTTGATAGTGATTAGTGACCTCTGCACTCATCATATGCATCGGGAACTTTTTCTAAACCAGAGAATTAAACTTCTGTCAAGCACTACGTGAAGCAATCAGTGTGACTGGACAGTTCTGCCTGGTTAGCCCATAAGTGTAGACAAGAATAAATAATGATTCGAGGCCGTTCAGTCAGCCGTAACCACACTCTGTTAGGGACTCAACAAGACCAGGGACTGTGGCCAAAGCCTTTAACCACTAATCCAAACCAATTTCCTCTCTTTCTCAAATGCTCCATGATTTGAAAGCTATTTGAACAAAGAATAAAAGTTTATAAAATACACCCTTTCTAACTGAGTTTAACAAAACTCTCACAGAAAACAGAATTTGTGATGCTGTCACATTTTCTAAGTCAGTATGGCTTTGTACATAAAATTGTATAAGGATTTTAAATCTTCCTCAATTGAGCTGAACTTGAAAATGTTATAAATACCAATGTTCTTTTAGATCCAGAGATGGGGAAAGGAATTCCTTACCACTTGCTGTCCTTTTTATTCTTCTTGTATTTCAAGTATGTAGATTATGTGTCAAAACTATGCTTAGACTATATAGGTGACCTGTATGTTCAACAAATCTTGCTTTCAGAGAACCAATTTATATGGGACTGTCTTTTGTTTCTTCTATACTTAATCATAGATCATGAAGTGGTGTGTTTAAGGCCTTGAAAATTTATTCTGAACATTCGTTTATTCTTTAATATTAAGCAAACTGACTATTGCAGTTTATCTTTCAGTTTTTCATGTCCTTTTTTTTTTGCTGCACATTACTGTCATTGGGCCACATTGCTTTCTCTTTCATTTTCTTTCCCTTTTTTATTACTCAAAATGAATAGAAAAATTAAATTAAATTAATATTTGTGCTTACTGCAAGGCACATCTTTCCTCCTCTTATCATACAGTTCCCAATTATGTTAATGGCATTTAATGAACTGGAAGTACTCAAGATAAGAATTTGGTTTCTGTTATTAAAGAGAAAATATTTTGTCATAGAATAGCTAATTTGTAGAGAATAGTGGTCATTTTTATAAGTTTTATTTCCTTTATTAATGAAATGTTTGTAAACCAGTTCCACAAGCAAAAAGCTGACAAGCTATGGATTGTTTATGAAGCAAATTTTGAAATTCTGTTTTCAGATTGCATGTTGATTCAAGCAAAATAGATCTTTCTTTTTTTTTAGAGTCAAAGATATCAGCTTACCTATTAGGCATAGCTTAATCAACAATCACATAATGAGATAAAATATACTCAGTCAGAGAAATCTGCTTGTGTCTGCTGTTGCTTCTGACAGGAGCTCTGGGCAAGTTATATAGTACACCTGTATTTCAGTATCACCTGAACATTGAATTGTCAAAATTTTCATCAGATATTAGCCAAAACACTTGCTAAAATCTTGCAAGAGTTCAGGAAACATAAATAGAAAAGGAAAAGAAACTTCTAGATAAGTAATGGTATGTTTAAATGGGCAACAGTTTTCTGGATATATGTTTTTGGGAATGGAAACTATTCTTAAAATAGAAACTTGAGCTTATAGGTACGTAGTGTTTCATGAATTCTCCTGAATTCCTGCTTTCTTTGCAGATCTTTTCTGGCATAAAACCTCAGTTTATTAACATGTCCATCTCGTAATGGGAAAGACAGTTCCATTTGATAGTTACTTCTCTATTTTCATCCTATCTGTTTCAGAATTAATGCCAGTTCCACAAACCTGAGTACTATGTTCTGACATGCAATGTCTGGGTAATCACCACTCAGAGATAATCCCCTCTGCTTCAGGCCTTCCATTCCATAATGTGCAGGATGACACAGAAATTGGTGGGTTTGCCCGTTGTCAGGTTTTTATCCTCTCCTTTCTGATGACACAGTTTAACCCTTGTGTTATTTTAATGAAGTTTTAATTGTGTGTCCTGCCTCGTCCCCCCCTGCCCTCTCTGTGCTGGGCCACAGCTCTGCTTGGCTTCTGGCTGCAGTGCCCAGGAGGTGGGTGGGCTGGGACAGAAGTAGGGCAGAGATTGTCACCTTCTCGTGGACCAGGCACAACGAGAGCTGCTCTGCCTGTTGCACGTCAGGCTTTTTGTTTGCATGTCACTATAGCCTAGCTTCATGTTTTAGGTCTTCAGAAATGGTGGTGTGTTTAGCACTGATCAGATTAACGTGACAAAATTAATGAAGTACTTTAATACACAGGGTGAAGAGACTGAAGGGAATTGAAATTAGGGAGACGAAAGAACAAAGGCAGTTCTTAAATGAACATTTTTAGCAGTAGGTTAACATTATAAGGATTAATAGGAATTAATTTGCATGTATAATGCAATGTACAGAACACAACTCAAACTGACTACGAATTCTACAAATGCTATTATTGTAGAAGAAGAGCTACATAAAATAGGCATATCTGTTTTCTTCCCCTGGCCCAGTAAATGTGCATGACTATAACTACAGCAAGTGCCAGTCATTCTCAGATGTTCTAATGTCATGTGCCTTCATCCTGGACTGTATAAGCACAGCCATCCCACGTGTTTATTCTTGTATTCTGATATTATAGTAGATAATATTGTAGCAGTATTCTGATTTTATAGCAGATCGAAGCATACTTAATTATACATAATTATAACACCAATAATCAACATTTATGATCATGTTGAGCCAAAACAAATTGATAATCTGCTGGTTGGTTGCTTAGGGAAGTAGGAATAAAAAAGTCTAAGGAAGAACCAAGGAGTAATACAGGAAGAACAGAAATGTTATGCAAGCTGGCTTAACTGAAAGAGTCTCCCAGTACTGAAAGAGTACATTCCCAATGTAAGTTTCAGCCCAAAATATACAGGTCATGAATAGGTTCAGCCTCTGTTTTCTCTGTTCCTCTGAGTATTCCCTGCTCATCTTCTCTCAATGTAGAGTGCTGTAGGGATATACCCATTATCTGCCCAGTTGCAATGTGTATTTATAGTGCTATAGGAAGTTCTGGGGAACACAGAGTATAAGTCCAAATTGAAAGCTCTCCTAAAATCCATCAACTAGGGCTAGGATTACCAAGACTAATATGGGATTTCCTATATTGTCTGATTGAATCTTAGGTGTTCAAAATCATAATAATAAATAGGATGGTATTTACTGTCTTTCCCTAACATCTGCTTTTTCCTTGTGTGTAGACAAGTAGCACATCCTCAAGCTGCAAACTGGGTGTATACACGATAAGAAATGTCACTTTGTGCCTTGTCCACTGTGGATGGTCACTGGGAGAGGGGAGGGAAAAATTTCTGAGAATCAAAGATAAGAATAAGGTCTTTCAAAAGGAGTAATTGCAGCAGATAAGCGATGACACCTTTGCTCATCCCTGCTCAAGCTGTGCATTGTGGTCATGCATTGCTGTCCCAGAGGGCCCGAGGTACCATGTCATTTAGCCCAGTAGGCTGCACGGTTTTGCAGCAGCTGCAAGCTGCTGTCACTCCAGGAAGGGGAGGCAGGGGTGCTTGGACCACAGGGCTGCTGTTCCCAGACAGCAAATCTGGAATTTGCAGGATGGGTGCCCACAGTGTGTCCGTATAAAGCCCGCTGGAGAGCGAGTGGTGGGCCTGCTTTTGTTTGTGTCTGGCCATCTGTGGCTGTGTGCCCTTGCAACAATAGCCCACTTGCAATTTGTCCTTTCCACACGGCTGCCTAGTGTTTCCAAACGCTGCCAGATAATACAGCAGAGGAAGCTGGTCTTTACAACTCACTAAGTCTCTCTCTAAACCCAGGCTTTGTGTGATGTCTACACGGAAGTCTAAGACCATTGGGAAACCAGGGGAATGAAGATTCTAATTGTGAAATAAAATTTGGGGAGAGGGTATTTTAGAAAGAGAGTAAAATTGAATTTTAGAGTTTTCAGAGCTCCTGTTCCTTGTCCTGTCCTGTAACTAGGATTACTGTCCTGAGTGCAGATCAGCCTGGGAGCTGCTCACCAAGTACAGTGGTGGGAGAGTTATAGTGTTTCTCAGGGCACTCTGAAGCCCTGCTTTAGTTCTGCACATGGAGATAACAGGACTTCTGCTTCCAGTCTGTACCTTTTCCAAAGGAAATGTAGAAGAAAGAATATTGTGTGCAGTGCTAGATGCTGTGAAGATGTTTGTTATGTGTGTGCAGGGACGAATTTTTGTAGTGCAACAGGAAGGATCTTTCAACAGCCTCAAGATTTAGTTTCTATAGTTTCCATATTGAATGAGAGAATGAGAAAATGAGCCAAGGATGGTGCTTCCCTGAGGAATGGTCTGGAAATGAGGTAACATGGATGGTTTTGGCACACGGCAGCTTTTTCCTGCTGGCAGTGCACAGACCTCTGAGTGGAGTAACCATGTTCTTTACTATGCTGCAGTTTCCAATATTAAGTTTAGTTGTAGAAATGATGCTGATTGATTCTCATTGCAAGAATTACCTTCAAATTCCAGTTTTGGACAGTGAAGAGGATGCTGAATATTTCCTGTGGAAATGAACAAGCTCATGTTCACTTTCATGTGTGTTTAGAGATATTTAATTTTTAAGTAAATCTAACAGACAAGTTCATTATCTGAAATACTGGCAGTCTTGGAACAAGTATCTGCCTTCAGTAAATACCCTTTGTTATTTTGGCTGCCTGTATCAGTGTGTGTGGTCTAGATTAGAAAATTGGCTCAATTCAGAATCTGGGTTTTACTGTGCAACCAGCAAAATAATCTAGAAAAATTGCTGGGTTTTAAATAATTCTTTATTGACCCTTTTTCTGTAGTTCAACTATGTCATCAAATACCCCAGTGCCCTCTTGATCAAAGACCTACATCCTCCTCCTGCAGGAAGGTAGATTTACTGGCTTGGTGGGTCCATTTCATTTCTAGCTTCTGTAAACCTCTGTCTTCACAGGGTTCTCCAGAGCTTCTGCACTGGCATCATCTGCCTTGTTACCTTGGGTGAAGGGTTGCATAAAAATGTTACATAAAAAGCAGTAGAAGAGAAGCTGGACACACTCTCAGGAAACTTCTAGCTGACAAAACGAGATGGCTCATCTGGCAAGAGGTGTGCAGATGTGTCCTAAAGGACAGCTAGTTAGGAGCTAGGCCACAGTAAAGTGCTGGTTGTAGGTGCTCTTTGTGTCAAAAAATGACTGATTTTTTGGGGGGATAGTGAATAGAGTTTATCCTAAGGCTCAGATAACATTCCAGTATCGTGAAGCACCATCCAGTGGCATTGGAGTGTCTACAGAGGCATCTAGTATCACAGTTTAGACAGGTACAGGCTGCTGCACTTGTTTGCAGTTACTGTGTGTTTGCTTGCTTTTCAACTGCATTCGTTGTTCTGTGATGCAATTCAGTGTTTATAGATAAAAGCTTCTTTGAGCAAAGTTTCCTTTTGTGTCACCAGGATAAACATGTCCACAAGGCCAGGAGTCCCTTGTCTTCAGTCTCTGTGTACAACAGCACTTGGATTGGTGACACTGTCACACTTGGATGGAATAGCTGGGGCTTCAGTTTTAATTTTTTGCATTACTTATCATCTTACAGAACATGTGGATGTTCTGCAGGTAGCATGCTGCCCTCAGCCATTTTCTGCTCTGCAATAAGGAATTCCCCAAATCCAGGCAAATACAGAATCAGTGGATTGATCCAAGTTTGATCACACCATTAAGGGTAGCCTGTCATTTACAAAAAAGGTTTGAGATTGATTTGTTTGCTGCAGCTGGAAACCTTCATTTCATTACGCAAATTATTTCTCTGAAAGCTGCTAAGAAGGATTGTGGTCTATAATTAGAATAATACCCCACAGGATTACGTTCACAAATGTAATTATATAATCATTTAGAACTAAATTGTGCCATGAAACTACAGAGTTTTTCAAAATGGTACTAGCATTCCTGGAGGCTTGTTTTTAAGATTTTCTGTGGTAATGCAGTTGCCACAGGCCGATTAGAAAGATTTTCAGTTCAACCGAGAGCTCCTTCCTCCTTTCCCTATCAATAGTTTGAGATTAATCAAGATTGGGGGTTATGTTCAAATGTGTGCTGTGACTCAGAACCAGCAAGCGACAGTGAAATCGCATGAAGCTTTCAGTATTGAAGGTGAGGTGCTGTAAATTGGAGTGGGTCTGTTGGAAGCCCACAGTGGAAGGCTGCTTTGGTACTTCAGTGTGTCATTCAGAAGTAGACAATGAGGTGGTGAAGTTGTTCTTTGGGGACTCTCAGAGCTCTGTGGCAGGGAGGCTGTGAGCTGTGTTGGTGTCCACGCTGCTCAGAGCAGAGAGCAGCAAAAGGGAGAGGAATTCCTCTCTGTGTAGAACCAGCCTGGTGGTGCAGCCTCCCTTTGCAGTGTGTTGTTATGGAGTGGTGCAGGGTTTACTGTCCCTGCACTCCCTGCAGCCTCAGGACAGCCTGCCTCTGGTTTCACAGTGATGTGAGTGTGAACGTGTTGAACTCTTTCCATACCTGTGAGAATGTGTTGGTGCCATTCAAGGATGAACATTGTCACAAAAATATTTTGCACTAAATTAAATTTACTGGCTCTTCTGCCCAAAATGATGAATTGTAAATATGAAATAGAGCCATTTTGCTTTTCTTCTTTAGGTCTGCAAAGCCCTTTTTATTGGCTTTACATTGTTGATATGATATGATATCAAGTTGCATCCTCTTTTACTGTTTCCCACAGTGCCTGGTCTCTTGCACAAACGAAACTGTTCCAGAGGGTTTGTTTAGTGTACTAAAACTCCAGAAATAAGAGCAGTACATTTCCTTGTTTTATTAAGAATTCATCCACTGTCCTTTCAGGTTGCAACCCCCTGGTTAGCAAGTCAATGGGCAATAGCAGGGTAAACTAATGAGGTACTGTGATATTTGCAACATGAGAAAGGCAAATATTTCACCAAGCTCTCCAATTATCTCTGGTAGACTCGTACACTTCTAATGAGCACAGGGTAATCAGTCTATCTCTTCCAGTGTATTAATGAGAGCCACTTAAAATTCTCCAGGATTCCTGTGGAGAACTGATGTATAGACCCAAAAGGATAAATAAAGAGGTAGTGCAATTGCTGCTTCAAGGGCTGCCATACTATCCCCAGGGCTGTCTGTGTCTCTGCCTGTGGTGTGTTTTGTTGCTGCCTTTATTGTATGTAAACTACAGAGACAGTAATTTTGGAATTGCAAGGGTGCTTGAGCAGCAGCATAATCTGGCTGCTGGGAGACTACAAAATCATTCTCCTCAAAGACAGCATCTCCTAACAAGGTGTTCAGTTGCTAGCTCACATCTCAAGCAGTGCATCTGGGCAAGAAATAGGATGTCAGAAAATGCAAACCTGCAAACACCAGCAGTTACTGGCTGGGCTTTTAGCATCCCACCCCACGTCAAAGAGAACAGGAGGATCTCAGGAAGCAAGCATGGCACAATGACATCTGGTTTGGGAGGCAGTATCCTTTCCTATAACCTCCCATGTAAAGGAATGTCCAGGACAAGACCTAGAGCTGCAGAAATAGGAAGCACAGGAGTGGGGTGATAGGAAGAGCTAAATGTGTTCTGTTTTACCAAATGCCTTAACACCCTGTTAAGACTTTTTTTTTTTTTGCTTTGAAATTGTTTGCTTCTGATCAGCAACAGCAGCTGTATTTACTTGAGATTTTTTAAAAAAGGACAGGAAAAATTGTTACTCAGATAGATTTTGCCTGTGAAGTTGGAATGTACGGAGATTTGTTATTACTCAACAGAGACTTGGAAAGGAAAGAGAATTTGAGAACGTTCTCCAATGCAAAAGTCTATGTCATAATGAAACCCATTTACAAGCAGATGTTTACAGGGAAAAAAAAAACAGTCATTTTAAAAATGTAAACTGACGACCAGTATCCTTTCTAATTCCTTAATCTGCAGCTGTGCTGAATTCAAACGTGCACTTTTGGGTGCTCAGGAGATCCGTACTGAGGGATAGTCTTCCCCTTGTAGTACCTCCTTGCCTTAAAGTTACACCACAGGGTTGTATCTGCTTACAACTCATACTATGAGGTTTTGTGGCACAGATCTAATTAGCATTTTTCTAATCACACTAACACAGTTCAGCTGGGTGACAAAGCACTGCAAGTCTGTTGTTCCTGTATGAGAATCAAAATTGCACAGCTGAGTTTTTAACTAGTGTCTTTGTCTTGTATGTAATTAGCAACAACTGCCCTGAACCAGGAGGCTGAACTGACCCATCACTCCTGTTTCACAGTCAGTCAGTGGCTGGTGTGAGGTTTGGGTGACATTGGAGCTTTCACTGGGCAAACACCTGCATGGCAATACCAGCCCAGTCCCCTCCTCTCTGTTCCTGCTGGCTGAGTGGAGCCCTGGGAACTTCAGTTCTCACAAAGCACCAAGAATATCAAAATTCTGTCTAGTGTACAAGTAAAAAGCTTTATCCAGGAATGCAGCAGGTCCAGGATTTGCTGCTGAGGGAGTTGAAAGCTGAGAAGCAGTCAGAGAGAGCTGGTAGTGCCATGAGGCACCAGCTCATAGGGCTGGCATTGAACCCAGCAAGGGCAGCAAACTGGGGAGAGTAAGGAGAAAAATAAATATTAATATGATTGAAGTGTTGTGCCTGTGTTGAAGTTGTAATCTTGTGATACCTTTTCTTGTAGCTTATGATGACATTAGACTCTCTAAAGGTTTATTATGTGCAGCTGGATGTACATTAGTCTATTTATTAGTCATCACAAGGTTGTTGACATTATTTCCACAGTGCTTTTACATTAAGAGCTTACTGAAATGCTAGATTTATGTTAGGCTACCGAAGTAATTTCCTCATATCAAGACAGCTTAGAAATACTGGGACCTAATCTGTTGCTGTAATGAATTTTCTGCCTCTCACAGGGATATTTATCCAATCTGTTCTGTAAACAGAGAAATTAGTTCAGACTTGTGCAAATGCTTTAATTACACTTAACTGGATTAATGGCTGAACTCTGAGGAAATGTTGTTTCTTTAGGCAAAACAGTTTGACCAGGTCAAAAATGTATTTTTAAATTCAGCCTGGTGCCTCTGGAAGGCAGGCCTGTATTAGCTGGACTGCTGGTGAAGCAGTTGCTGGCCCTGGGCAATTGGGTTGGGACGTGAGGATCTGTGACATGAAGGGCTGTTTGGATTTAGGGTTCGTGCCATCTCCTGTCTTCGAGCTGACTTCTCTTGGACAGAAGTTAGTCCTTGGAACCTGATCCAAACTGTGGCAGTTTCACAGGCTCTTTCTTACCACATGAGTGAATGATTGGCTCCAAAGGTTTTTATGATGAATATTTGCCAATCAGTTATCTAAAGGTGAATGCAGCAAATCATGTTAAAGGCTTCAGGTCTGGTTTCCTTGACTGTATTTTGTTAGCTTTAGCAGCTTGCTCACAAATTTGATAACTTTTGGAGGAATGCCTGATTCTTTGTTTCTTTGGTAGCTTTTGCATGCTGTTCCCCTTAGAGCAACCTCAACCATGTCCTGAGTGAATTATGTGTCTCCCTCCACACTGGGGATGGACTCCAGGCAGCCCATCTCAGGCACAGCTCCCCGCATCTTCCAAAAACACTCTTTGGCCCTGAGAAGGATTGGATTTCTATTCCCACCTTGTTCTAAGCTCCTCATGAAATTGCTACAGCCCGGCTTCCTGCTCAGCGTGCTCCTTTCAGTGTTGTGGTGAAGCATTTCTGTTTCATTTTTCCCCTTATTGAAACTAAGGACATTTTAAGACAGGGGTGCAGGTCCCACTGTGGAGCCAGGACTAAACAGCAACAGCTCTAAATGCTTCTTGATTCTGTTTAGTCCCCCAGGAGCTCAGCACCCTCCTGCTCTCACTGTGCCCTCAAGTGCTCACTGTCTCAGTGAGTGCCTGTGTAAGCCCCAGGCAGAAACTTGTTCACTGATGCTGACAGTAAACCCTTGGTGTAAAGGAGCCACCTCCTTTCTTATTGCATAAAAGCTAAACTGGCTGATTATGGTCCAGGGATTCATGGACATAAGGCAAAACAACACCTTGAAATTGCACTCTTTCTCACCTTCTCAGGGTTCTTTGCAGAGGAGGTTTCTGTGCTTTCCACAGATATGCAGAATCCCAGCACTGTCACCTCTGTTATTTCTATATGCTCTAAAAATTGTTTGTCAAATGATAATGCTCAGTTTCCTTTTCTTCTCCACTTCTACACCACTGCAGCTCTCCCTCTTTCAGCCCTTTAGCCATTTAAAGGTAATAGCTCAGCTTCCACTTTTAGTTGCCACTGTTTGAATCAGAAATCCTGGAAAGCTGTGCAGTTTCTCTGGTTTGCTGGAGTTCCTGAGACCAGATTACCTTCTAAGCCACAGCTGCAGCATGAAAGTCTTTGCAGCATATTTCAGCAGTGTCTTTGAAATGAATTCTAATTAACTGTCTCTGATAAAAATATGTTTGTTATAAATATGCACACAGGTACATTTCAGACATAGAAAACTGGAAGAACTAGGAAAGTGGATGTATGATTGAGGATGAAAAAAATGTGCACATATATGGACAGACCTATTTCTTGCAGTGTCTGCAAAGCTGTGCTCAGTGCAGTACACGAACATACCCACTTCCATACAAAGATGAATGTTGACTTTGACTGTTAAAAAGAAAATAAAAAATTAAACTTTTCTTTTTCTCAGTATGGTAAAGATACTGTTGCTACAAGATCATCTGTGTTTAAGGCTTGAAATAGCTCAATGCACAGAACAGGGAAAGGCCAGGATTGCCAGAACCTTCCAGAAGGGAATTTGGCCATAACCAAAGTGTGGCATGCTATTGAATACCTCACCCACCCCACAGATAGAGCTGGGCTAAACGGAATCCCTAAATTCCGTGTAATTTAGAGTTCACTGCAAGTTGGCCTCAAGTCTCTTTTGATTTAAAATATTCCTGATTTGCTGTGGTTCACCTCAGGAGAGGGAGTTTTCCCCAGCTTTTTAATATTAACAGTGAGTGGAAATGCCATCAGCATTTATCATTCAAACTTTGCTGAATACATTACCCTGCAGATTTCATTGCTCCTTCTGCAGAACGGGAGAGAGGGGATTGTGTTAAATCCTCCACAGTTGCACCAGGAGGCTCTTACTGCTCCAGCTGCCAGTTCTCCCCAGGAGCAAAAGTCCATTCCATTGCCCCTGCAGTGTCCTGCATGGCTGGAGAGCCTGGCCTGCTGCTGGGAAGATGCCCAGGGTCACCTCTGTGTGTGACCTGTGTCCCCGAGCAGGGGTTTGGGAAACAGGCTCAGGCCTGTGTTTCCTAGAGCCCCTCTTTTAGTATTTTGAACAGTGTTGTAGTGTTGGGGGCGGGGGTCAGCAGGGGGAACAGTAGCAGAATTTGGCTCTTTCCACAGTCAGCACACAAGCACAGCCCTGCCACTGTGGTGCACAGGGAGAGCAGGTTTGTCCATCATATAATTCATTGAAAGGGGGGCTCATTTTCCTTTCTTTTATGTCCCCAGAAACAGGAGCAAGTCAAAGGAACTGCACTGGCACTGACCGGTCAGAACAGAGAACTGTTTGAAAGTCATCTACTTTGTTTCTTGTCCCTGAGCTGGTGATGGGGAAAGGTTTACAAGTAAAATCTCATTTTAGACAAGTAGAGAATTTCCCAGCACTTGTTTGGGTTTAGAAAGTGTAATCACTTGTGTTATTACCATAAAACAAATACCTTGAAGGTTTTGCCAGTTTTTGATAAGCTACTGATATCTATACCAGAAAATGGTGTTAGTGAGAAATAACACCAAAAAAATAAAAGTTACTGGTCCCCATTTGCACAGAGGCAGCAACAGAAAAAGCTAAGTATCAGTTTTGAGAGCAAAATTGCTATTTGTTGGTGAATCAGTTTTATGCATATAAACAGTGCTTGGGGATTTTGCTCCCATGCATGTTTATTTATGAAATGGAAAGCAAGCAGAAATTTTGAGTAGTCCCATGGTACAACCCAGAACTGAAATGTAAAGATAGAATGAAAAAGCCAGTGATGCTAATAATAGAAATGCAAGGTCTCTGAGAGTGCACACGATCAGTGAGGAATGCCAGGGCTGTTGTAATCAGGAAAGAAAGGATTCTTCTGCTTCATTTCTCCCTAAAAATTCAGGAAAGCTTTTAGTTTGTTTTAAACTTGTGCTTCACAAAATCTGGTGGCAGTCGTGACCTGAAGGAGCAGTGCAGAAACAAACCACGAACACAGCAGCTCTGAATGTTTGGGGGCAGAGTGAACAGGCTGGATTTGGCTTGATGACATCCAGGGGCAGCTGGCAAATTTATTCCTTCTAGGTTGGCTTTGGCAGTTCCAGCCTGCAAAAGGCTGAGGGGTAGCCTATCTAAGATAGAATACTATGACTTCCTCTAACTGATGACATGAACAGTGAAAGAGTCCTGCATGTCAGCAGCAAACTAGCATGAATTCAATGAAACTCCCCTGAGAGGTGCATTTTCACCTTCCCTCGTCCCCTCACTGTTGGGTTAAGATCCTTTGGTGATTTTTATTTCAAATTCCAGTGGCTTGTGTGTACTTTCACATCATACAGCTTTGCCACTGGAATTGTTTCTGTGGTTGTCTGTCTCTCTGGCAGTGTTTAATGCCTTTTTAAGCTTAGTTTCCTCTCCTTTCCCCTCTGTTCCTGTTAGTTCTTCAAGCAGTCTGCCATGTGTCCCCTCCAGAAGTGACATAAGCGCCTTAGCACGCTAAGCCTGCATGGATGGTTGCTCCTGCTTCACCGAGTGGAGGTGGAGATGATAGAGCCCCTCTTTGCAATCCTATTACCTCCTCGTGCTTTTCTTGTAAAAAACAGCCGATGGTGGTGAGTTGCCCACGAACAGTGTTGTGCAGGACATCTCCACAGTCACGATTTAACACTATCCTTCAGCAAATATAAGCCACTAAAGCTTTCAGCAAAGTTGTAAGGCTTAACCCAAAGCACTTGGAAACAAGATAAAAGCTTAAGCATTTCCTCATCTCCCATTCGAACCTGGAGATATGTGCGTGCTGACCTTTCATATTGCTGGAATCAGTGTGTAGTGAGAATCCCTCTGTAATTTAGTGCTACAAGGAGTGCAGTCTGACTCATCTCAGAGAGAACATTCTGTCTGCCACTCAGGGTCCAGAGCAGCTAAGTGTATTATTTGTCTATAGATGAAAACACCTAATGAAAATGGCATTCTAGTCAGGGAAAGCAGGCATATTTGATCCACGTGGCTGTTTCATCCACAAAATACAGAAATTGAGGAACTGTGAAGCAGCTCTCAGTTATCCAGGTCTACCATTCACCAGCTCCTGCTGGGTCCTGCACTTTGGCCACAACAACCCGTGCAGGCTGGGGGCAGAGTGGCTGGAGAGCAGCCAGGCAGGAAGGGACCTGGGAGTTTGGATTGACAGGAAGCTGAACATGAGCCAGAGTGTGCCCAGGTGGCCAAGAAGGCCAATGGCAACCTGGCCTGTGTCAGGAACAGTGTGGCCAACAGGACCAGGGAAGTGATTCTTGCCCTGGACTCAGCACTGGTGAGGCCACACCTGGAGTGCTGTGTCCAGTTCTGGGCCCTCAGTTCAGGAAGGACATTGAGGGGCTGGAGCAGGTCCAGAGAAGAGCAACAAGGCTGGTGAAGGGACTTGAGGAGACGCTGAGGGAGCTGGGGTTGTTCAGCCTGGAGAAGAGGAGGCTCAGGGGAGACCTCCTCACTCTCTACAACTCCCTGACAGGAGGATGTAGCAGGTGGGGGTTGGTCTCTTCTCCCAGGCAGCGATCAGTAAGACAAGAGGGCATGGTCTTAAGCTCTGCCAGGGGAGGTTTAGGTTGGATATTACAAAGAAATTCTTTGCAGAGAGGGTAATCAGCCATTGGAATGGGCTGCCCAGGGAAGTGGTGGATTCCCTGCCCCTGGAGGTTTTTAAGATGAGACTGGATGTGGCACTTAGTGCCATGGTCTCGTTAGTAACCATGGTGGTGCTGGATCAAGGGTTGGACTTGATGATCTCAGAGGTCCTTTCCAACCCATCTGATTCTATGATTCTATTCTCTGATTCTATGATTCTGTGTCCCATTAGGTAGGCAGTGGCAGGCTCAGTAGCCTGGTGTCATTTGCACTCTATACCTAGAACTTTTATTTACTCTCTAGGTTAAGTAACTTTTGGTAGCAGCATTCACGATAATCTGTTGCCTGGAAGTCCTTGGCTTTTCCAGCAGGGGAAATATATTGGACTAGTCAGGTTGTCTTCTGTGATACCTGTCAGTTTAAATTGTATGACCTTTTAGTGAGCTCTGAACCTCACCTGTCAAAGCCAATTTAATCATGTGTCTTTGTAAGGCTTCCCAATTCCAGAGTTCTTTCAGCTGAGGAAACTAATTGAAAAAAGTTGGCAAATGCTTCACTTAAGAGTAAGTAAACCTGGAGGAGAAATAGATCTTCTTCTGCATGGATTTTCCTATATTGTTCAACTTAACTTCCTTCAGAGGACTTCTGCTGAAAATGTTCGCTCCTAAAGCAGCCCTTTATCTTTTCTAGCTCTGCATTTGACTGGTTCTCAGAGGCTAAGACCTGTGGAAAGTAATTAGATTAAATCTTTTTTCCTAATGGGATTGAGTCAGTGCAGTTGTTATCCATTTACTTCAGACTTCTCAACATAGAGTCAACTATTTCCTCTTGGATTTGGAGTTTCCTATTTCAATCACAGCACCAATATGCTACATTTCACCTTCTCATCTGGGCAGTTCCTGTTTACTTTTTCCAAATTATGACAGGATCCATATTTCTCATACTGATGAGAGATGATCCCTCCTATTGTCTCTTGTTTAAGAACTTCATAAAACCTTCCCAGGTCTGGTTTTACTTACCATAACTATGTCTCACTCTTCTCTGGGGCATTTGGCTTGATACATACTGTAGTGCTGGCACAGAGGGAGGCTACAACCTCCTTTCAGACAGTTGTAAAGTTCTTTTGCCCCCTTCCATCACTTCAGCTTTCCCAGGGAATCCTCCTGCCCTACCTCCAGAGTCGCCAGTCCCAGTACAGGTCATTTAGAGTCACTGCACATTTATCAAAGGTAAATGGTGCAATTTAAGTTTAACATAATTGAGACAAGAAAGGGCTATTCATCAATTGCTAATGGTATCACCAGGCCAACAAGTGCCCCTGGAAATGCTTATGAAATCATTTGCCACCCTCAGGAGCCAGAAAATTTCCAACTCTGAATAAAAATCCTATATTATGTCTTAGGAGCATGTGTTGCTCATCCCCTGCCTCTGTTACAGGCCAGGAACACTTTGTTGTTAAAGAAAAAGTGTTCAGAAAACACATGTTAAAACCAGGGCAGAAATATCCCTATTTTAGCTGACCTTTTAAGAAAAATGAAGATTCCCATGCACAAGAATTCTAAAATCTGGGGACCCAAATGTGTGTGGTGGAGGAAAAATAGGGAAGAGAGGCAATCAACAAAGATCTTAAATTTTTTTTTAAAAGTGAAGAAAAAAGCTGTTCTCAGCATCTACTGCAGAGTGGCCTTGTTATCTTCAGGGTTGGGCACTTCAGGGGGGAAGAGGCTTATCCATCCTGGTCTGCATTCACAGTGTTACTGGTATTCTTGCCCAGATCAAAGCATCAGTTCTCAGTTATGGGATGGAGTTATCAACAGTGCCCAAAGCAGGAGGTAACTAGAGACAAGGCCAGGCTGGAACACACTTGTCCACAATGAGTTTTCCTACGTTTTGAATCTTCTTTTTCCATTGCAGAGCAGAGATGAGCCTGGTAATTCAGAGAACAGTGCACAGGAACACATCAGAGGAAGGCAGTGGCACCTCTTCTAGCAGGGGAAATGGATTCAATGTGCATCATCCAACCTAAATTTTCCAACTTGTCTCTGCACAGCAGAAAGAACCCAAGCATGTAAATCCCCTCATAATGCAACCTGAATCTTGGAGTCCTTGTTTCATAATTTATCAGATCACATTTTGACTTGCAAGAAGTGTCCAAATTGTGGGACTGGTAGAGCTGCAGCTGCCTTGGCGTGCAGCACTTGTGATTTCACTCCATCAGCGATCACTCAGGAGCCACTCAGCAAAGTGAATAAGAAAAGGTCTAGTGTAATTGACAGTAAAAGGCCTCTGAATTGAGTTACTCCTGCTTTTCCTTTTGAGGTTTCTGATTAGAGTGCAACTGCTGCTCAGTAGCAGTCTTCGACAAAACTACTATTTTTCCTCATACATGTATTTTTGGTTTTCTTATGCCAACTTTAGCCAGGAGCAGCTCAGTGATTTCATGGACTTGGTGCTGCATAGGCCCCTCCTGTTTGTAATTAAGCTGTTATTTCACAATTCCTAGTGCTCATCTGGCTTTACTTTAGCAGAAAATATGGCTGTTGACTTAGAATTCATTGATAGCAACAAATAGGATAAGGTTTTAATTTGTCAACTGGTGTTCGCTGGGCACAGGAATTGTTTCGACTGTCAGAGATTTCACACAAAGTTCAGGAGCCAAATGCACAATGGGCAGTGCCCCAGACAGGCAGCACATCACTGTGCTACTGCAAGTGCCCCAGCAAAAAGCTTAGATGCAATTAAAGAAGGGGCTGTGTCACAACAGAGTGACAGTGAAGGACAAAGACATGTCAGGCTGAGAGAGACACTGAAACTCTGGCACTTCACCTGCACTTACAGCATATTCCTTTATGTGGATTTCAGGCAAAGCACAGTAAAAGTTTCCTTTGCAGCAGAGGCATTCAAGTAGAATGAATAAAGAAGATAAATTGTCTTTTAGAAGGATGGGAGGGTTTCCAATATGCATAACAACCTTTATGGTTTTATGTCAAGCAGTAGTGGGGTGGGGGGGAGAGTTCTCTGCTACGGGATCTTTCCTGAAAGGATATGATAGATGATTAGGTGCACAGAAAGCTTCAATAGTATATATGTGAAAAGTTCTCCCTGCAAGGGTTCATTGTAAAACAAATGTGCTGCTTTAAGGATAATGGCATGGTATTATTTATGTAGACAGTTCCAGCAGTTCCCAAAGAGAAGTAAATGCTGTAATCACACCCATAAAGGCCTGCCTGCTTGCTTGCACATTATTTGGCATTAATTTTAGTACAGAATAATTATCAAAGGAACATTTGGATTTATTATCTGTAAAGGCAATTTTAAATGAGGTATGAATTCAATACAGTAAGTGTTCTCTCAGCAGTGTGAATCCAAAATAGAGTCGTTGTCTTTCACCCGCTAAGTCAAGCTGTGCTTGGGCATATGGAGATTTTCATAATATATTCCATTCAAGAATTAGAAAGCTGTAAATATTTGTGAAAGCAATAATCAGCAACTGCTTCTGAGGGCAGCAGCAATGTACTGAAGGATTTTGAAATGAATCCCTAAAGTTAGTGCTCCTGCTTTGGATGCTGAAGCCTTGGCTTGGTTTAAGGTCTTTTTGGGGAGAGAGTGAGGCAGGAGAGCAAGGTGTTAAAACGCTGAGAATGTGGCTGTGAGACAAGAGCCTGAGTTAACACTTCTCAGTACCATGATCACCTGCAGTGAAATGTTCACCTAAAGTTCCAGCGCTTCCATTTCTCAGCTTCTAAAAGTAAATGGCTTAGGAGATGGTACAAGCCATCTGTAATGCTGCGGACCGTGGGTTTTATTGGGCTATTTTTGTTCTCACTGGACTAAACTCTGCTCCTGGTTTGCTAGATGGCAGAGAAAAGAAGTGTCCTTTTCCATCTGCCCAAGACAAGTAATTTATTTTGCTCTTCAGGATTGAAATGTGCTTTATGCCCTCATCACGTCAAGGCTTGACAGGGCTGTAATGGGCATTATACAGTGCTAACCAGAAAAGCCACGTTCAAGAATCAAGTCAGATCATCCCCTTTTTTGATTCTTTTTGATTAGAATAAGCCAGCAGAAGTATAACTTACCTTTGCTTTGTACTCTAATGCTTGCACAGGAATCCGTGTCATTAAGTAAATACTGCAGGTATTTCCAAGTATTTCCTTTTAGGTGAGTTTTCAGCAATTGCTTGTCTTTCAGTGATCCCCTGGAAGTGGGAAGAGCTCTTAGAGAGAGCCAGTGGAGCCTGATCTGGTCTTTCTCCTGTCACTGTCTTTCATTTTGTGAGGCTGGCTGGTTTTGAAGACCTGATAGTCTTCTGTCTGTACGACTGTTTCATTTATTTAGTTATCTATATATTTATTTAATAGGGATGGTAGATAGTCTGGGCTGGCAAACCTTACCCCATAAGGGTGAAAAGGGCCAGAGGGCAGTTTGCAGAGAGGATAAGGGAAATTGATACTTAGAGAGCTTCTGGGATGGAAATATAAGAGCAATAGAAAAGCTTAAGAGAGACAGATTAGGCAGAGAAAGAATGAGAATGGCACTGTGTCAGGAAGGAGTACAGGATTCATGGCACCATAAAAAAAAAGGAGAGTAGTAGAGCAGATTTTCATGTGGTGTAACATGGGGCTGTGACTGTTCTGATTTTCACCAGGTCAGGATCCCTCTCACTCCTTGCTCAGGGGCTGGTGGGCTTGTGTAGCTGAAAAATGTCCTGCTGCTCAGTGAGCAGCAGTGGCACCGATGCAGAAGTTACAGGGGGGCGTCCAGTCACCAGCACTGTGCTGGAGGTCAAAATTAGATGATCATAATTTTCCCCTCTGGCTTTAAAACCTATTAACAGCTATTTTACGATGCTGATCATTTATCACCGCACCGCAGACTCCAAGACCAGGACCACCATGATATACTTCATAGTTAATTTATTTCCATTAGTTCACAGCTAAACTTCATTTAAAAGAATTTCTAGAAGTTGGATTATAAAAGAGAAAACCTAGAGATTTTCCAGTGTAGAACTGTTGGGGGGGGGGGGGGGGAGAGAAAAAAAGGAATTTCTAAAGCTGTAAGTTGGTGTGGGGTCTCGGACACAGATATTTGAGACTTGGTGGTGGCACCGATACCCTG
This sequence comes from Manacus candei, assembly GCF_025592945.1. Classification (NCBI taxonomy): domain Eukaryota; kingdom Metazoa; phylum Chordata; class Aves; order Passeriformes; family Pipridae; genus Manacus; species Manacus candei. The sequence goes on from NW_026138113.1 coordinate 7,647,162, forward strand.
TTTCCCAGGGTAGAAATAAGGAAGATTAACATTTGTAGGCAGACATCTGCTCAAGGCTGGTTCACTATGGCTCCCTTCATGGCTGAAGCTTTGCTAATGAAACACCTTTTACAGCAAGGACTGAGATACGCTGTAATTATTTTCTATTTGTCCTTCTAATGGGTAATAGTAACTGTTCCCGAAAACAAAGCATGTCCTGCTGCTTCTGCAAACCTGTCAGAGCTGACACACACCCTGTCCCTCAGTCTGCATCATCCCAGGTGAATGGTGACAGAAATGGGCTCTGCTGATGAAAATAGGAGAAAAGTGACTTGGTCTGCACCTGGTGCAGAGAGGGAATGGAGGCAGAGGTGGTGGAGGACAAAAGGAACAACTGCTTGCACCATTTTTCCTGTTTTAAAAATTGCTCCCTTTATTCTCTTTTTACCTTTTTTCCTGTCTTGACCTTGCCACAGCATGGGGAAAAAGGGATCCTTGGGAAAGTGGCCAAGGGCTGCTTCAAGCACATGTGCTTCCAGAAACCAGATGGGTTTAGTTGAAGCTTAAATCTCACCATACATTCCCAGGACACAACTGTCCCACAGAAGGATGGGGAAGTTCTTCTGATGATATAGGAAAAGGTTAACATTGTTTTTGCACTTTTGTACATTACAGTAATTTTTTTGTCCTGAGAACTTAATCTTCTATATTAAATTAAGACAAATAATCCTCTTGTCACTATAAAAATAATTACCGTAACTTTTTGAAAAGAACATAGGAAATAAAAGGTTTTTTTAACCCCCAAAACCAACAGCTTTTCTTTCCAGCATTATTTTAATGATTAAAACCATGTTAGATTTAAAGTTGCAATTAAGATGAAAGTACAGGAATGACCAGATTTATATTTTTGACATATCTGCTGTTGTTGGTGCTGCTAATAGGTTCCACAGACACTAGTACTAATTGGTCTAAGACCAGATAAAACTAGATTTTCTTTCAAGCAGGCATTAAAGAGAAAAAAAGAAAAGGAAAAAAGAAATATGTAGAGAGTAAAATCACCTTGGTTTTCAAGCGTCACAACTCCAGAGACAAGGAATCAACTCCTCCAGGTCTCATCTCACTATTGAATGTTCTCTCCTGATTTCTGTCATCCATCCAAGCTCTGCCTCCTCCAGCCCAGGCTGGTGCACCAAGCACTGAAAGACTCCCAGTGGGAGAGGAAGCAATGACCCTTAATCAGTAATATCCCTTTGCATCTCTAAGAATTAGCAGTATTTTTAGTAGTTTTCCTTGCAAGAATTACTTATATTCCTGTGCTTTTTGGCAGAGATCCGTTAACAAAATGTACTTTGATGTCAGATGTATGATCACTACAAAATACAGCTGAACTAACATGACAAGGTTGCTGATTGCTAAGACACACAGGGTTTTAATCCCTGCTGGAGGAAACTCTACTCCCTGTGCATTTTCTGCATTGGGACCATAAGTCCTTAATGGAGCTTCCCAGTGCAATTCCCAAAGGGGACCAAACCTGAAATCTCTGTGGCTGGCTCCAGCCCTGGCTATAAACAGGGTTACTCTCAGATTAGCCAAGGCCTGAGTGCTTGTGTAAATCAGGACAGCAGGAACTGACCCAGTATTTGTAGAGTGCCTTTTCAACTGTAAAGTTTATTTTCTCCTATAAACTCTCCTGTTTTCCACTGTTAAACTACAAGGATTTTATTTCACTGTTACTAATCATAGCAGCAATTTCTCAGGGGTCCTGAAAAGCATCCTGAGATCAGTTTGCTTTGCTCATGCAGTCCTTGCTGCCTTGCCTTGTGAAATGGCTGAAGGGAACAGATTTGCACAGTGACTCAACACGTGTGTTCCTTTCCAGTGTCAGGATGCCTTGGTTTATTCCCCAGCCGTGGCTAATGATGTCTCCAACATCATCTGCACAGCTCTGGGATTTGTTTGTTTGCTTGTTTGTTTACAGCAGCAGCTTCAACAACAGGCGGGAGCTGAAGCATCACACAGCTGATGTAAAGAGAGCAAGAGTCTTTTGTAATTCCTTGTAGCTCTTTCAAGTACATCCATTTGTTTGACACTGAGGCTGTTGTATGTTTTAACCAAACACACACAGGAACAAAGAAGCCAGTCCTGAAGCCTTTGCTTATTCAGTGTCTGAGAAAGGACTTCCAGGCATTCCTTATAGATGTTTAAACTCTTTTAATGTAAATTTGAATTTGAAACCTCAAATCAGTGGGTGTAACTCCCAACCAGAATCTGAAGCCCGACCTGGAGGAGAAAGTTAAATCATCATACTGATGTCTGCTAGTGGAAAGCTCTCCTGAGATATTTTGACACCCAGGAGAGGATACCAGCTTTGTACTCCAGTTTGAAGATATTCCTAAGCCTTGTCCTGCAAATTTAGTAAAATGAAGGATTGAGTGACAATATTCACATTGCTATTGTGGAGAAAAGTCTCTATATGTAGAGGTAAATTTCCCTCCCTCTCATGCCATCATCTAGTATCTCCCATGGTTTTCTGTTCATGTGATACCACTAATTTACTGAGCTGACATCCTTTGATATAATTTCAATCCATCATAGACTCTAAACATCGTGGGTTTGCATGTGTTCTACTCCTTTGTTTTTTAACTAGATGTACACAAATGAATACTGACTTCAGGCCTAATGCCCGATTTACACAGATGCAGATGGGTTATTATGCCTTTAATTTGCAAGCATGGTTGATATAATTAAAGACATTTGTGCTTTTTAGCCACACAATTGCATATGGCTTTTTAAAAAGAATGATCCTCCTGAAGGATTTTTCCCCACTAATGAACATAATGATTGAACATCAGGTACAGAGCCATTCTGCAGGCAAGAGTATGATATTATAGCAAAATGAAGTATCTCATATGGGTTGGTAGTTGCATGGTTTGAATATAGCATTAGTACCAAACAGACTTGATTTTTGCTGACCATTCTGACATACTGTCCTTTCTTTTGGGTGATGGAGGGGAATGTACAGGAGGACAAATATATAATAGTCCATAAATATTACATTCCTCACTGAAGTGATCTTTCCAAAAAATAAAAACTTTCCTAAAAATGCTTTAATACCATATAATATATTCCACTTCCTGGGTATAAGCAGAAACAGTTTAAAAGTTTCAATAATTTTATGTAGAATATTCCTGAGCAAGTCATTTGTATGCTGGATTTCCACTTGATGCAATATGAAACCACAGAGATACCTTATCATACTCTGAAAGCTGACATTATTAGGCACTACTGGAAATATTGCAGAGCTTTGCATAGTAAAGAACATTCAGCCAAGTAGCTGGTGAGTGTCCTGTGTTTTTCAACACAGACACCTTTGCAACTTCAATATTATTAGAAGTTCAGGAGACAAGAATCTAGCCCATAATATTTATATCATTTTTAAGTGTCATGGGGAAAAAAAAAATCCAAAATGGAAAGGAAAAAAAGAAGCAATCTAGCTAGGAAAGCTCCAGGGCCTCAATACTTGCATGCTGTCATTTTTACCACAGTCAGAGTTTCTTTTAATGAGGGGCTGAGCAGACAGACAGAGGGGTGTCTCTGCTTTGGAGAAATTACAGGCTAATCTGATCTACCAGGTGTCACCTGTCCCCACACAGCAGAGCACTTGCACAGGGTGACAGCACAGGCAGTGACCCCAGCACAGGGATGCTGCTAAATACCAGAAAGGCACCTGCCAGTACCTTGGTTAACACAGAGGACTCATTTCTCACCATACCCACTGCTGTCAAAACACACCGTAATAAAAAATTAGGGATAATCTTTAAACCAGCTGGTTTTCATGCAAGATGTGGGTTGGTTTTGGGGTTTTGTCTTCCTGCTTTGTGTAAAACTTAGTATTTAAATTGTAGCTTCATTAGGGAAGGCTGTACTTTCAGACACCTCTTGTTTTCAAATAAGATCTCAAGCTTTTCTGCCTGATTTTCCTGAAGCCTTTGGAATGGGATATGATTTTCACGTGGAATCAGAAATAGTGTTTACATAGATTTTAAAATAATTGGTTTTAAAACATCTCCCAGTTGCTGAATCCTTTGCTTGCAGGCGACAAGGAAACACTTCTTTGCTGGCAGTTTACTGCTGTTTTCATGGCTTTGTGAATCTAAGCTTTAATTTTTCTTCCCATTTGTGCTTGTGTCCAAAGGCGTTGAAGTTGAACTATTGTAAAATTAATTGCATTGGGAAACACAATGTTATTTTTCTCCCATCTCTGATGTTCATATTGTAACTGAGGGAGAGAAAGAGATGGAAGGGGAGGTTTTCTGAATGTTGTAGTAGACAAGCTGCTTGTTTCCTTCACTGATAAAGAGAGGGATTTCTTCAAAGTGGAGTAGAAAGATGTCTTGGTGCTTTGGCTGTGAATAACATCACACACAGCTGCACCAGGAGCAGAGTCAATATCATGCTTTGTGGCCACTGAGTGCCTGGGAATGAATGCTCTATGATCACGTTTAGAGGGGGCTGAACCACGTCTAAACAAGCCAAAGAGTTTTATAATCTGAAAACTCTAACCTTTGCAGAATGTCTTATATATTCTGCACTAATAAGAGCTGCAGTAAAAAAAGGCTTTGAAGATTTACACTGACATATAAACACATATAGATGCAAATGTGTACAAAGCGCAGTGGAAGAGGGGAGGTAGATTTAGATGTGAATGCAAGAAGGAAAAACTAAACACAGTTGGACTGTTGTAGCCAGAAAATGAATTAGTACTGCATTTTTCTGCCAAACACAGAACATGCTCCTCATTTTTAATTGTCTCCTGAGCTGCGGATATAGAGCTAAATAGATGTGATAAAAGGTCAGTGGTTTCAAGCTCCACACTGAAACAATAAAAAAAGACAGAACTAATTGTTCTGAGACCTTTTGCAGTTCATAAGAAGGACAAAGAAGACAATTTTGGTGTGGTAATTCAGACTTGCTCCTGCCTCATGGAGTTTGAGGATGTATTGCCCTTTTTCTGTCCCACAGAGGACTAGATTTCTTCCTCACCTAAAAATTTATGAACTCTTTGCTCAAACACTTTCCAGCCAGGACAGGAGGTTACAACAATACTTCTAAACTTCAGGTGATTTGCAAATTTACCCATTTTAATTATTGGATTCTCCAGACTTTCATTTCTCTCTTGGGACTTGCTGTTACCTCAAAGTCTAATAAGTCCCATTCCTCTGCCAGTAATGAAGTAATGACAAAACTACAAGGGGAAAAAACAGAAAAAAAGCAGTGCTGTGAAAACAGTGAAGGGGCAAGGTCCACTTAAGTTTCTGAGGCTATAAACTATAAATACAAATATAAATATTAGAATTTACCCTCTCTGCAGACAGATTTACCCCCACTGCAGAGGTGATCTGGGAAAACCATAATCTGATTCTTCCACTTCCTTCTTGAGGGCCCAAATGTCCTTTCCTTGATGACCTTCTCAGAGGGTCAGTCTCAGGGCTGGCTGCCTCGTGCCAGCCTGTGCAGTGACCTCCTCACTGCTCCATGACCTCCCTCCCTGACATTAAGCTTTCCCCTTTCTGCTGCCTCCCCACAGGAGCTTTCTATCTCCCCCTTCCCTCCTCCAGCTTGTGCCCGTCCTTCCCTAGGCACAAGTGATTAGTGTTTTGATCTTTGGCAGGAGTGGTGATGACAAATCTCTCGCTCTGTTTCACCTTCCTGGCACTGGCGGGAGCTCCCTGATGTCCTGCTGGGCTGCAGCTCCTCTTGGTGAGCTGCCAAGGAAGAGTAAGCTTTGGTAGACTCTGTGTCAGCTCCACAGCAGCACTCTGGGCTTGTTCTGCTCCAGACTACTCCTAATAAATATGATTTATGAGGACATCTTTTCCAGGATGGCTTTGAAGAAATGATGCTGATGTCTATATCTATCACCTATAATGTGGGTTGGATTCTTTTGGCTTTTCTGGTTTTTTGTTTTTGTTTTTTTTTTTAATATTAGACATCTTTGTGGAACAAATACACAGTTTTCCTCTTCTTTCTTTTTTAAAGTGTGGTCAGATTCCCTGGATTAAATTTCAACATTACCATAAAGTATTTCACATATGCTGTGTAGTATTGCAGTGGTGTCATACTGAGATAAAGTTACAGAAATCTGAAATCAAGAAGTTTTTTATTTATTTTAAGAGCTCCTCAAAGTCATCCTAAAGTTAGGAATCAGGCAGAAGGTATATCCTCCAGAAAAGGAGCAGACATTTCACTGCAGTCTGTTTATTCCTATTTTTTTGCAAAATAGTCCTCTTTTCACCTTAATAAATAGAAGAATTAATGAAAGCTTTTTTTGACACCCTGGCTATTACTTTTATATAGCCATCAAAAGGAAATGTGAACAGGATTGACAATTTCATTTATCTTTGTGATAGAAATGCAAAGTAAAGAATTTGTAGCAAGTTGTGTGCACATCATAATAAAAGGGCAGCAAGAAACCCTTTTCCAGCCAGTGCAATTTATTTACCTCTTTTCAAAATCAGCTTCTTATTGTGTGCCTACAAATCTGCCTGCTCTGAATACGCATTCAGAGAGAAAGAAAACAGGACAACTCTGAAAGGATATTACATAGGAAATTGCAAAAAGTACTTTGTAATTAGTTGGAAAGTTTTGTCAAATTGGACAGTACATTTTCGTGCATTTCAATAAGATATAAAAATGCACTGGGCTGATGACCATGGAAAAGGGAAGCCAGCATGAGACTAGTGAGGTCCACTCCTGCTTTCAGCAGCACCTGTGAGCAGCTGTCCACCCCCAGGGAAGGTGTGACTGCCTGCAAAGGCTCTCGTCTGCAGAGGGTCAAAGAACAGAGGAAATGATGACCCTGAGGCAAAACTGGTTCATATGTGCTCTGATTAGATACTGTTATGTGAAAAGGAGCATAAGATGAAGGAGCTGAAATTCAGTCTTTGAAGTCCATCTTCTGTTTCTCCTTCTCCATCACAGGAGCTTCTCCATTGTGCCCTGAGGATGGAGATTATAAACCAATGTGTGTGATCCAAAAAAGTCTAAACCACTGTTTTAAAATATACAATTTTAGTATAACAATTTGGAATAAATGACCCAAACCTGTCTGCCCCACCCTGCTGTGTCCCACCCAGCCAGGTACACTGGGTGTGTTGGCCCTCACTGCTGCAGGCAGGGGCTACAGCTTCACACGTGTATCTGTGTGACACTCCTGGCTCATCCCACATTGGAAGGAGGCCCTAGTGGGAATTAGACAATATCAAGTACCCTGAAAGCCTTTTCCTGGTAAGATGGTTGGGTAAAGAGGCCATTCAATTCCATGAGAAGGCCTCATGCCCTCTGCACTTACCAATCATAACAAATGTCAATAATAACATTTACACAAGAAGTATAAAAGGCAGAATTTGTTACAGGAATGGAAGAAAAATTTACTTCTTGGGTTGAGGGGAGAAGCATCACCAAAGGTTTAGAAATAATTGATTGTGGGCACAAGCAAGGCAAGTTTTTCAAACACAAATGCTATAGTGCCCATCGAGCACCTGCCAGAGAATTTCAGATAATCAGCCATAAGAGGTGAATCATGTCAGTGAGCAGCAGCTGGGGGAAAATAACAGACTCTCTGTGCCACTCCAAGCTGGTGTTTCCATAATGTCCTAATCAAGGAATGGATCCCCATTACTGTTTAATTAAACCAAAGGTTTATGGGGTTCTTTGTCCTGAAGATGTGATACACTCCTTACACAGAAGAGTGTTAAAACTAGGCTCACAAAACCTCCATTCCAAAGGCAGGGATAGACCCAAAACCATTGTTGAATCCAAGAAAAAGTGGCTTCTTGGCATTCAGTTTGGCAGCATTAACATGTGGTATCAGGAACACCTTCTTCCTTCCCTCTAAACACCAGCACAAGTCAAATGTGGAAAAAATAATTCTTCAGTAGAAACAATGCTGCATTTTATGTACTTTCTCAGTCTGGTATTTCCCTGAATTTGCAAAAATCTGACAAATTTAACCAACCGTTAAAATGTGTAATAACAATGGTAACAAAAAAGCCTGCTTTGAGGGAGCATACACAAGCAAATGAAGATGATGAAGAAATGTAAGTAGAATTTCTGACTCCTGATGAAGAGATTGAATAATTTGGTCAGGCAGTTTTAGTAATTCATCATTTATTCATTAACTTGTACTGTAGCATACTCCTATTTATTTGGAGTGCCATGGTAAAGTACAGCTGCACAGAATGTAGGCAGAGAGCTAGATAAAGGATAGTTTTAGGACAGGTGGTATCCTAGATTTGTAAACAGATATTTCTATAATTAACAGTGGATTCACCACATCCAAAACATTCATTTGTGTAAAGTACCCTCATATATTATCAGGATTATACTAAAGCCTATACTAAACTTTGGAGAAGTCATAAATAACATGGACATCTAATATATTTGGAGAATAAAAGATGCATCATTAGCTGAATTTTTGTTTTAACAGCTATGGTATCAACATTTCATGAACTACAAAGGTGGTTTTCAGTCTGTGTGGAATATTGTGTAAAATTTTCTGTGCAATACAACTCAATAGCACAGAAAGTTGTAGCCCAAACACTTGCTCAGTATTTTTGGAAGCAGCTCTGTGTCAAAAGTGCAGTGGTTTTTTCTACCTGAGTAAGCCACAAGTTCAAGTGCAATCAGGTGAACATTTTAGTCTTAGCTTAACCTCTACCATTAGACAAAGAGTCTGGAAAGCTATCAGCTATTGCTCAGGAAAAGGTCAAAAATAACTGCCATAACTGCCAGCAGCTGTTGCTGGATATATGGGTTGATCCAAGTACAGCCAAAACAACAAAAGATATCTTGCAAGAAAAAATAAGTAGACATGACATCATCTTAAAAACTTAAGTCGTTGTAGTAGTTACATTGGAGGAGAAGTCTACCTGCTTGTTTAATCACCTCTGGTATAATTAACTTTATACATGAAAAGCTGAGATGTTTTGGAGGCTTCATGAGAGTAGTGCCCATGGGCTGCAGCAACCCAGCCCTGGGGAGGCCAACCTGGCCTCACTGCCCTTGTGTCCCATTTTAGCCATGATGACCACCACCAACTTCAGGCCTCTGGTTTCCGGAGATCTGCTTTTGGCTTCATAGTATCACATTAACAGAGAAACTATAGAAAACAGAAGAGCTTCATGATACAAAAAAAATGTTGCTTGTTCTTATCAGGATTTTCAATAATTATTAGCTAATCTTATTCACTGCACCAGAGTCTCATTAGCCAACCAGTCCTGCCTACTTGACTTGGCATTTCTCATCCACAAAACAAGGCCATGAAGTTGGACTTTAAGAGACACCTTTCCTGACAGCAGAAAATGTTTGGTACAAAATCATAAGCAGCAGTGAGGAATCATCACCCATAAGATAAAATGATACTTTGTCAAGCAGATAATATAATCCTGGTAATCAGGTTAAGATGAAGCATGGAAAGGTTTTTATTTGAAAGCCAAGTAGGAGTTTCCCATTCAAAGCTTTCTTTGAAATACTGGGGGTATTTCTTCCAGGAAGAAAACACAGAAAACATTTTGGTGAGGTTTTGGTCTCAGAGACACATCTGGGTAGTCCAGGCAGTGCAAAGGAGCCCTTTTCCAATGCAGTGACTGTCCCCAGAGGGTTGTTCTTTGTGCCCATGCCTGTTCCCTCGTGCCAGGAAGGCAAGGTGTGCTCAGTCCCGTGTGCCGTGGCCGGTGCTGGCACCGAGGAGCGGGACTGGTGCACCTCACTGCCCAGGTAGGCAAGAGTGCTTCTGACATTTCTCTCCATTTGTCAGAACAACCATCTGGCCAACGGGCTTGTCCTGAGGTGTAAAACACAGCTCAGAGAGGCTTCATTGCCAAGGAAGGTGCAGTAGAAGTAGATAAGCAGAAAACGTCACACGTAGAGCTTCCATACACAGAATGGTAATGGTGGGAAAACAGGCTGAGCTTCCACACGCGGTGGCTTAAGTTGGAAGCAGTGGAATAGACTGTAAATGCACACACAGCTCTAGGAAAAATACTGATTTTGCTGGGGTAGAAAACCCTAATCAGTGCTTGGAGTTTTCCTCTCTGTGTTCACCTGCTAACAGTATTGCGGCTGAGTTCATCCTGGTTATCACAGCAGTTAACACCTTCATAACTTCTTCCCAATTTCCTCCTGAAAACCTGAACTCCACAGTACCCAAAACTAGTGAGTGGTAGCAGGATTGCTACTGCATGCAAAGAGCTCTAAGAGAGAACAGATATTATAGTCAACTTTATACAGGATTATCAGGATTATCTCCTAAAACAGATCAAAATAAGGCAGACCTTCTGAACAATGGAAATCTCTATCTCTAACTAGCAGTGTAGTCAATTTATTTAAACAAACATCTATTTTTACATAGCAGATTAATCTCAGATTATTGAAGTAAAAGCCTTAATATTTAAGCTTCTGTAAACATCTGAATTCTAGAACGTTTATAGAGTTGTTGCCATTTACTTCAAATACCTTTCTGCCTATGATTTATTCTGTGGCTAATCAAATACATACCTTTATCTTCTTCCTGTCACTGCAACATGCTGAAGGCAGGTGCTGATCTGAGCAGGCTGCAGGTCCCTGGGGCTGGGGCAGGACGTGCCTGGGCACAGCTGGGCTGGAGCTGCAGTCCCCCAGCCCCGTGACCACTGCCCGCCAGGCAGCTGCCCTGAAATGCCTCACAAATGTCAGCCCTACAGCCCGAGTCCCAGAGACCAAATTAATTCCGAGCATGCTATGAAGCCTGTCCTTTCCAATTCACCTGGATACCTGCCTCTGCCTTTGAATGACTGCCTGCAGTGAACTGGACACGACTGAATTACAGCTTGAGAAATAATCATCCTGCTCAACATTCTTCACCGTGTGGAAGGTCTAAATCAGAGAAAAATCACATCTGAACATCAGGACTCTCACCCAGATAACAGACAAGGCAGGGTGAAACATATTTATGTGTCTGAATTTTGTTATCTATGTGTTATTACCTAACTTTGCCTCCCAACAGTCATTAGAGCTTTCATAGAGGAGCACCTGAAGTCAGACATGTGCCTCTCCCTGACAGGAGCCACTTTGAACAAATGTGTGTTGCAGTTTTATTCTAAAACTCTCCAAATAGAACTATGTGTCCATGAAACACTTTGTTAGAATTATTTGCTCACCTCTAAAGATTCATTCAATGAAGATATTTTGTCTCAGATTCTTCCAGGATGCTTTTGCAGTTTAATTGCTGGGACTTGTGTATTTCTGCTGTGGTCATTATCATTATTTTAAACTAGCAAAACCTTACTGAAACTTTTGTAAAAGTTAAACTCTCCAGAGCATTTCTGTGAACCCGTCTTACCAGACTTCCCATTGGCAATACCTCTTCTGAATACTGGGCTTTGTCTACAGCCAGTATTTTCTGCCCACTCTCTTTACATCTGACAAACTCCTGTCTGCTGAAAATTAATAGTTACCACTCTGTAATGCACAACTTCTAATCCACACCTACCAAATGCTGCTGAGGTTGGGTTTTGGTGTTCCTTATTAGAATCTGTACAAAGGGATGACCTGTCAGAAGTTAACCAGTTCAGATCTTGGGATAAGGGAGGTGAGAAATGATTATTTTTAATCTCATTTCCCTGAGAATACAGAGAAAAAAACATCATAGTCTGCACATGAAGGATGCAGAATCAAGAAAAATCTGCCTTTTAGTTCCCATCTTCTTTCTTTTGCTTGTGGTAGCATCTCCCCAGGTCTTCTGATGCCACAATCTCTTTGGAGAATGGGGAGAGGCTCCCGTTCCTGCATATTGTTGCTCCTCTGGGGCTGTGCAACTCCCTCTCCTCTGAGATAAATCGCTTTAGATCTGTGGGCTGCAGGAAAATTACCCAAGAGAAAATTCAGCACGGCCAGGAGCTGGCTCCAACCTTGCCAGCCAGAAGTCAAGAAGCAGAGAGAGGAATCACTGCCATCCATCAGTTTCTCAGGTCACTGCCTGGAGTGGTCCCTGTTTCCAAGCTCTGAACACAACCCTTCACAGCCGGCTGCCAGCATCTGCCTGATACACCCTCTGGCTGGTTCCTTTCATTTGGGGGGATAAGCATCAGTTTTCTGGATGGATTTTTCTTCAGTCTGAGTCCTTCCTACCACATCCATAAAATGTTAATGTGTCAACATGCCATAGCCAAACTTCCACAGTGTCACCCCCCAGTCCAGCACTTACTCCTTACTTACCCACCCATCAGCTGTGCAGCTTTCTAACTCCCAGGAGCACCGAGGAAACACCAGCAGGTAATTGATCCTGCTTGAACCCAGTAGTCATTTCAATTCTAATTTAGGAGCCATAGTCTCTAACAGTCCTTCTGAAACAGTGAGTAACAGGTTGATTCACCAGCAGAATGGAGAGGTACATTATTAATGAAGGGGTTGTCTGCAAACCAAAAATACATATCCTTTCACATTCCCTTCTCCATTCCACAAAAGCCAGCTGTGATGGGAGGGGTGTGGAGGTGACCCCCTCTCAGTCAGACTGCTGCAGGCTGCCGAGATGCTCTGCTGGCAGCTCCATCCAGGCTGCTTTCTCCCAGTGCCAGGAATGCTGAGAGGAATGGGAACAGAACAGGGAATCTGGCCCAAAGTTTCTTTTTGTTTCATACAAAGAAAAGTAATATAAATGATTAAGTCAGAGCATCTAATTCATCTGTACAGCATGAGGTCAGGTGTTTCACTTGATAAACGAAGACATCAACTTATTAGCCTCGGTTTTGGCAGAATTATTAAGAGCATGTTTACATTCAAGCTCATTAAGACAGACATCTAAAACCAGAAGCATCCAAAATTAATGGATGCTTCTTGAAACTGTTGGCTTCAATGAGTTGTGTTCCATTCTTTTATTAAGTGGATAGGTTTTTGTGGTTTAGGCAGAGAGCAGATGAAGACAGTTCCTAAAAAAATAAAAATACAGTCTTGATCTGTAAAGGAAAATTAATTGAATACTTAGAAGCCTTTCTGTGCATCAGCCCACATGTAGTGTGCTTAATACAAGATATTTGTACCGAGTATGATTTTCCATGTTGTATGTGTTTTGTATTTACCATAAATTCTTGTTCTACTTGAACTTTTCTTTTCCTTGCACTCTCATCTTTTATGCCCTAGAATTAAATGGAAAGATGGGATTTCTGTACATTTCCTGATTACACTGGTTTAACAAAGGTCATGATTTTGGCTTTAACAGCTAACCAGATTCACACTGTCAACATCTTTTCTCTTGCTGTCTCACTCACCCACGATTCAAAGACATGGTATATTGACATGCTATGGACTCAAACCCTGAACTGCCAGCTGCAGTAACTCACATCCATTTGGAGTATTCCCTTATGTTCTCACAGCTTCAGTGGTATTTATAAAGGTATTTAATATAGAAAGTCTTATAAATAATTTAAAGCTCAACCACTCTGAATACCATGTACCTGTATATATATATACTATATATATGTAGAGGAAATATAGATCTGTATAAAATAAAATGTATTGCATGTTAAACAGTTTTTAAAACAGTTGGTCCTGGAAAAGGCCCATAGGTGAGCACAAGAAGGTTACCCCTGTACCTGGGTAATCATTGTGGTGAGGCCAGGAAACAGAGGCCATCGTGCTGCAGAGGATGCTGCAGGTCCTGCTGACTCAGCTCCCTCCCTCACTTCTGCAGGAGCAGATTCCTCTCTGCCATGGTGGCTCATTTCCGAGCTGCCTAACAGCCAAATCAGGAAAACTAATGCAACCACATTCAGTCAAAAAATTTTCTAGTACCTTTAGCTTCAACTCTTGACCAGGGGGATGCAAAACATGATTTTTTAAGAGCAACTTTTTTTTCTTCCAATAGTTTATGACATATTTATTATTAAAAAAAAAAAAAGGATAGTAGAATAAATCAGTGCATCCTGAGCAAATAAAACTCACTTCCACACCTCTAGTTAATCAGGCTTTATTTGCTTACTATCTGTGATGTTACAGTAATTATACTAATTCTCCAGTCATTCATTGAATCTCTCTAAAAGAACTGGATAGATGTGACTTAAATTTCTAATTATTTAGATTTTTCTGTCTTTGAACTGGTGGAGAGCCTAGCATGATGTGATCCTGGCAATGCAAATAATGTAAAGGAAAGGAGAAAGGGAGAGCTTTTTTACAAAGTTAAGCAAACTCTCCAGTTTTACACATGGAAAACATGTATTCTTCTTTATAATATTGCACATATATCTCCTCACCCTTTACATTTGGAGACTGTTGAGACATTTATATTGCATCTCACAAAGAAACATTTGCAGAACTGAGGCCTAAACGTTTAAGAGTTCACTGCAGATCTTGTCTGATCTGTTGGTTTCTTACATGGATTTCTTTCCATATGAGGTACTGAGAGTTCTTTGAGGTCAAACACGTGTCAGTTTTCTACATGGGAGATGTAACTAATTTCTGTGAGCCCAGTGGAAAATATAAGGTATTGCTTAACTCAGTGGTGTTCTCTCCTGGACTTAATGTTGGTTTTTAGTAATATTTTTTTGTAGCGTTCTTTTTTGAGTCTTTGTTAATAGTATTTTGGATTCAATTCCCCAGTAATTATACTGCTTTCAGAATGTGAGGAATCAGGATGTTGATAAACAATTGTTAGAATTATTTTGTAGACCCAAATATGGTGTGTATTGAGTTTTGCCAATGTGTTCATCTCTTTCAAAAGATGATTATATTACTTTTTACCCAGAAGAGGGATAAACGTTAACTTATAATCTATAAAATATTATTTTATAGTAATACAGGGTATTACAGTATGGTGATTTAATATACTTTATACAGATTCTGGTGTAAGTTAAACACATCACTCAAAGGGAGTAACCACAGTGTGTAGGTAGAGACACTTCAGAGTCAAACAATACTCACCTCCAGACTGTCAGGCACTTCTGGGACACCTTGGAGTTAAAGTTTCTCATGGTAATGTCGAATTTTGGCTGCTTCTCTTTATTTAGCATACTTCTGCAAAGCAGGGTATTTTTTATAATTCCCAAGACTGAGCTGAGTTGGCTTTTACTCTGCTCTCTGCCTCCAGGTGATCCATCTCATTCAAGCTCTTCCCAATAAATTTACCAGATCCCTTTCGTATGCAGGGGTTGCACTGAGCAGTGGAGGATCAGCAGCTCCCATCTGCTGCAGGATGAGCTGCCAAATGGCAACCTCACATGCTGATGGACCTGACAGATTTTTACATGTTGTCTTCTCATGCCATCTTATACTCCTGCCTGTTAGGCAGCCAGCAACATGTCTTTTATTAAAACAGACTATATACCTTAAATTTCAGATAAATTTTACAGTTTGGAATAATCTGATTTTCCGACTGCCCTTGGTTTTATGGAAAGCATGATGTACTAGAACATGAGATTTCGTTGCATTATTATGAATATATGTTGCCTTCTCTTTCCATATGTTCTTGCATAAGTGTCTCATCCTGCTAGATCGTTCAACAAAGAATATAAGATAAAAAACGAAAGTAGAAACTGAAGACAGTGAAAAATGCATTTGGTGCATAAAGTGAGAGCTGTGCCTGGCCAGAATGCAGAAACATGTTTTCTATCTTAATCAGTTTCATGGAAAGTAAAATGAAGCTTTTTGGTGGAAATGTCGCTTGTCCAGAGGAAGGATGAATAAACCAAAAAGATAGCACAGTCTGACAGTTTTAACCCAGAAATTCCTCATATGAGACCAATCAGTTCTTTCTCAAACACTGTGTTAGACTTCTGCATATCACCTGGATCCTGGAATAACTTCAAGGCAGTGCAGATGGGAAATAGGAGAGTCATTGTGTATATTGAAAACAATCCAGCCCTTTGAACTTGCAGTTTTTGTGACCTTTTGAAGACTTCTTACGGGAACACAAATACGCTGTCAGTATGGTTTGGGCCTGATCAGGACTGGAATTTGTGGGGTGGGGAGAAGGAAGAAAAAATGCAATTATACCTCTTGATTTGATGTTAAACCAGTGACATTTCAGAGACAATGAGGCTGGTAGTTGCCAGCCTGTTGTTATGAGCTACCCTGAGACAGAAGCTCCACAGTGAAGGTCACTGTGTTAGAAGCAGAGATGTGAACATTTTACGTCTCTCTCTTCTTGCTTTTTCAGGTTTCTTTACATTCAATATTCACTTCTGCCCCTTGCCTATATACAGTAATACAGTTTGCAGAAGCCACTCAGCAAGCCACCAGCACTTTCAGGTTCCTGGGGACATACCCTGAGCCCCAGAGCCTGCTGGAGCCCTGCCTGTGAGCTGAGAGTGGCAGCACTGCCAGATCCACCACAGGAGGGGAGGGCCAGGACTGCCTCCATGTCCGCAGCAGTCGTGTGCAAAAACATTTACTTTCTGTCACTAGAAGCAAAACTGGCCCCCTGTGACTATGAAAATATGTCAGCCTAATGAGAAAAATGAGAAGAAAAAAACCCTGACAAAAATCTAAGCACAGAGTGTTGAACAGGACTTGTTTCTGCCAGAGGATTTAGGGCACAGATGAACGTTGCTTAAATGTGGTAGGAATACCACGTCACATCAAGTAGGTTACTGTGCTTTTGCACCAACTCAAAGTATATCCCATCATATATGCTTTGTGTGTGTAAAATTGGATTTTTTGCAGCTTGCTCCTTTCCAAAAATAACCTGCACTGTTTTAATTTCTGAATGGATTAACTCCAAACAGTGGGGTATGAATTAAAGGCTCCTCAAGCAGCCATTAGAAAGTATTTTGGCTATTCAAATAATGGAGCTGCTAGTGATTTAAAAAAATTCCAGGGAGAAATGTTCTTAAATGTCATCAGCTACACAGTGCTGGAATCACTTCAGGGATTTCATGAGTTGCTATAAAACATGGTCCAGCAACATCAAAAGAGGTCTGCCACTACCAATCCTGTGAGTCTCAGTGTCTGCCTGAAGTGCCAGACACTCATCCACTGCTAATTATCCATCTCCTCCTGAGGTCAGTGGTGCTCCTGCATCTCCTATCAAAGGAGGATTTGGGCTGTCAGTGGAGTATAAGAATGGGATCAGAGATGACAAAGATGACTGTCCCTTCAGGAGAAATTCTCCTGGTTTTGTCCAATGGTCCCTTCAGACTCCTTCTGGCTTCCCTGGAAAGGTGCTTAGGAGCCAGGAAGGGAACTTCAGAGCTTCTCCCTGCCACCATCTCCTCGGGAAGGGTTGAGGGATGAAGTCACATGGATTACGTGAGGAAGTGTCCTGTTACCAGAACAGTGTTTTGGCTTATCCTACAGCAGAGAGAATCTTCTCTACTACAGTCAGATTTGGAATGGGAAAGCTATGGGAATGCCGTAGGATTTCTCCATGAAAACAACCAAGTTCATTTTGCACAAGTCTAAAATATTGTTGCCTATCTGCTATCTGACTGACAGCTGCAGCAAAAAAATACGGTCATCAGCAAAACACGGCCTTTGCTTTAAGCACCTGAATAGTTTCCCTGATTTCACTGAGAATTGCTGGTGTGGATGATGCTGCAGGATCAGCAACTGCAAAGGGAGATTTCTACCTGTGATACTCCTGCCATTCATCCCCTGTTAGGGGTGTGAGTGCAGCCAGGTGAGAGCTTCTGCACTACCAAAGCCCCTTTTGTTGGCAGGATTGAATCAATAAATGACTTCAAATGTTGTTATGATCCTAAGATCAAGATGATTTGCACAGAGTACTTGCTAGTGAGTGTAGAGCACAATAGTCCCCCATTATAGTTTTAGTAGAACAGGAGAACATAAAAAGAGTCTTGAATTACTCTAACTTAAGATTGTGAAAAACATGCTCGAGTTCCTAATTCCTTACTTTAATTGAATACAAAGATATGAGCACTTCAATGTTCAGCTGCTACATATAAAATCAAATTTGGAGGGTAGTAAATACTGAAGGCTTAGTGTTATAAATTAAGAGACCCGTTCAAGATAGTACTGTCTTCAATTCAGCAACACTACTGCTAGAATAACAACCTTAGATTTATTAAAATAGAACTAAGTTTAGATGCATATGCCTTCCCTTTCATTTTTATTACTTATTTTTATCTCTAAGAAACAAAATTCAACATACAAAGAGTATTTTTACTTTCCCAGCTGTTATAAATTTTTACAATGTTGCAATTTCCAAAGAAATTTTCAAACATCAATTTTAATAAAAACTGGAGTAAAAGTGTTTAAAACATGATTTTCCACTACTAATTTTACATAAAAATTGCTTCTGTTTTGATTCTCTTTATCTAATAGGAGTTTTCTAATCAATCCTAGTGCAGAGGTCAACACAGTCATGGAATTGCCTCACTAGCAGAGGACCCACCTACCCATTCTTGGGATTTGACTGAAAGCCTTGTGCTGCTGAGTGGAGTGGCTGCTGGATTTACTTCCTCAGGTATGTCTGTCCTGATGGCCTTTCCCTGCCTTCATGTGGCCTGGTAGGTGAAGAACTACAGGGGGACTCTGCAGTGCTACATGGCTTGAGGCCACATGTGAAAAGAAGGAGTGATTCTTACTGCATGGAGCCCACTGAGCTTTTGGGTGCAAAAGCAAAGTGTAAGTGATTATTAGACTATTTCATTTTAACGGTGTTTATTAGTGTTTACAATAAAAGTTTTTGTGATTGGCAGGG
Source organism: Manacus candei (assembly GCF_025592945.1). Taxonomy (NCBI): domain Eukaryota; kingdom Metazoa; phylum Chordata; class Aves; order Passeriformes; family Pipridae; genus Manacus; species Manacus candei. The sequence goes on from NW_026138113.1 coordinate 7,665,832, forward strand.
ACTGACTCCACCTGCCTGGGGGACCGGGCCCTGCCTGGGGGCAAGATTTAGGCTCTCAGTAACCAACATGGAGAAAGGCAAGGAAAGTTGTCATAGACCTGCCAGGGTGCTGTCACAGGATTCAGGTCATGGTATGATCAGTAGGAATGGCTGAAAAATGCTCTGAAGAAAAAAGTCTACAGCAGGAAATATTGATTTGATGCAGTTTCAGTATTCTTCAGGATTGTGTGAGTTTTACTGAAACTTCCTGATGGAAACCTTGCAGGAGGGTTTTCCTAGCAGGAAGCCAGCAGCCAGCAGTGCCCAACTGCTTAAGCCTCCAGCAGTGTGTCTGATCAGACAGGGAGTCAGTTAGCTGGGGAGATAAGAGACTAGCACCCATTTAAAAACTGGTCTGATTTAGTTATTCAAAAAGTGAATGTTTCTAAATAATTTGTTCCATAGAAATCTTCATGTATCCAGCTAACACATTCAACATTTTTTTTTATGCTACAGGATGAAACCACTAAAAAGATAAAGTAAATTTTCTGCAGCACACTTCCCAGGCCATCCCAGTGATTAAATGAAGTTGTGGCTGAACAAAACGGTAACTTCTAATGGAATTCCAGGGCAGGGAAAGGGCAAATATTTTAGAAAGGCACTTCAAATTTACTAAAATACAGCTCCCTTGCATTACTTACTGCAAAAATCAAGCTCTGTTTGTGTTTGCTACTCACTGTAAATGACTTTACTGATGACTTTTGAGCAGTGCTATTTTTTAATTGGGGACATTTTGCCTGAGAAACAGCTGATCCACGGAAACATTTTCTTTTTATGATAACTGTTTTCCAAGTCGATAGTTGTGGTGCTTTGCTGTGTTTTTTTTTTTTTCTTAATGTGTTTTAACAAGTAATAAACCCAGCGAGTGTGGAAGCCTTGACAGCAACCGAGCCATCAGCTGAGGACCCCCAGACGTGGATGGGGATGCCGCAGACAGCAGCATCGCGCTTATTGCTCTGCCTTCAGGTGCCTCGCAGGTACTTGCGGAGGGGGCCGGGGAGCTCGAGCGAAGCGGGCCGGACGGCGAGTCCCGGTGAGCCCGAGCGGCCCCGCGGGCGGTGCGGGGGCTGCGGGGCGGTGCCTGCCGCGGTGGGCGGTGCGGGGCGCGGCCGCGGGGCGGGGGCCGGGCCCGCGGGGCAGCTGCGGCCGGGGCCGCCGCGCATCGCCCGTGCGGGGAGAGGCGGGCCCGGGGCTGCCGCCGCCCCCGCCGCGCAGGGGCTGAGCCTGAGCCCGCGCCGCGACGGGCGCTGCCCGGGCGGAGGGAGCGGAGCTTCGTCCGTGTCTCCCCGCGGGATCCCCGAGCGCGGGCCGGGCACGGGGATGGGGCTCGGAGGGGCGCCCGGCGCCGCCTCCTCGCTTGCGGGCTGCGGGAGCCCCCACGCAGCGCAGGGCAGTTGAATCCCGCCCGCGGCGGAGCGAAGGACCGGGACGCGATTTATTTGCTGCATTCCCAGGGACGTCGCTTCCACTTGCGAGCGAGTTTGAGCGGTCGGCTGTGGATTTTATGGTTACTTCTCCGCAAACCAAGGGTTAGCCGGGTGGCTTTGGCTTTTTGGGAAGGAGCCCTGCCCCGGCCCGCTGTGTGCGATGGATTGAGGCGTGCCCGGCTGCGCCCCCAGCCCGGCCGCCGCCCGCAGCCCACATCGATGCGATGGAAAGTCGGGGGCTGTTCTGCACCCTCTGTTACCTGATGTTCAACGCGCCTCTGCTGTTCATTGTCACCGGTGAGTAGGGAACTTTCGCCTCTCCCCGCGGCGATCCGCCGCTCCGGGCACCACTTGCTGGCGGGGGGCTGCGGGGCCGTCGGGGCTGAGCTGCGGCCGCGCCGCTCCCGCCGGCAGGTGCTGAGGGGCCCGTCGTCCCCGGCTCGTTCCCAGCGGCAGTGCTGGGGGCAGGGAGCTGCCCGGGCGGGCTCTGGCAGAACAAGGTGGCACTGTTGGGTCGCAGCTGCCGGCAGCGCGGAGCGGAACGGAGCGGGGCGCGGCGGGCTCGCAGCCCGGGACAGTCCCCGCGCCCGTCTGCGGGAGGGGGCAGTGGGACACCGGTAGCTCTGAAAGCCGAGGGCTTTCTTGGGAGGACGAGGGGGTTTAAGATGCTCTTCAAACTTTCCCGTTGGAGCCGCGGCTGCAGGGTGGCGGGGACCAGCTTGGCCCTGCCCTGCCCCGGGTGTGCGCAGTGCTGGACGCTCCGTTTGCTCTGCGGTCGCTGGGCTACATGAAACCCGTGTCTCGGTCAGCGCGTAGCCCTTGAGCTGAAGCAGCTCACGTTACGCTGAAAAGGACTGATCTTGTCTTTTTATGTCTCCCGTTAACCAGCCCTTGTAACTCTATCTTCCCCTCCCAGCTACCTTTACTGAAGTTCCCAAAGATGTGACTGTTAGGGAGGGAGATGATATTGAGATGCCTTGTGCTTTCCGAGCCAGCGGATCCACCTCTTACTCCTTGGAAATCCAGTGGTGGTACCTTAAAGAACCAGCCAGAGAACTTGCACACGAATTAGCCATCAGTGTCCCTGGCAGCAGGAGCAAGGTAATACATTGCTATGGAGATATATCTCTTCATTGATTGCAACGTGCTTAGAGGTGATCAAAATAAACTCAGCAGCCCCAGAGAGGAGACTGCTTCCTCTACCCAGTGCCAACAACTGGTAGGAAGCACTGGTGTGCCCAGGTCCTCCGTGGGATGCAGGACTACAGGGATGCACCATGGGGGACTTTCATCTCAGGGAAAAAAAATCAGTGCTTAAAGGATTGTAAATAGAAAGTGATAAATGTCCCACCACAAAATCATCAGTGAGGTCCCAAGAAAGCCAGTGAAAATAGCTTTAGTATGAAGTGTGGACAAGCAAAAACCTTGTGCTTCTGTAGACTGAGCTAGGAATCATTGTAAAAGGTGGGAGAGCCTCTGCTCTCTGATAGTGCAGAGAAAGGCATGAGGGATACACCTCTCTCTGTTGGTGTGTTAAGCTGATATCAGTCTGCATATACAAATGTACAATTTCTTGTTGTACTTGTACAGTATCTGTCTATTTCTGGAGCTCAGCAAGACGTTTCCAGTCAGATGTAGTAATTAAAATGCATGAAGCAGAGTTAAATCTTGCATCTCCTTTCCCCTCCCCCTAGCAAGGCACTTGGCATGAGGGCAGGCTTTAGTCTAAATTTTTCAGCTGCATTTCCCCAGCATAAGCCAGTTCATTCTATAGCCTCCCCTCAGTGCAAGACACCTTCCTGGTGCCAAACGGGGCTGTACGAGGAGTGGGGTAAAGCAGGACTTGCGGGATGTGTTGCCCTACTGTGCAGGGCACGTCATCCTCTCCAGCCTCTGTCCCCTGTGCCAGCAGGGTGGCCCGCGGCAGCCTCTGTGCCTGTGCCAGCTCCCCTCTCTGTGGCACGCTTGTTTTCCTGCAGAGCTCAAATAGAGATGCAAAGCATATAGACACTGAGCTAATGCGATGCCGCCTAGCTGGGGAAAGTGTAAGTCACTTGTCAGACTGGGAAATGAATTGCTTGGATTTAAATGTCTTCTTTAACCTTATATAAAAACTGTGAATTGCTTTTGCAACAAATGATGACAGAGCGTGCCTGGAGAACGATGACCGTCTCCCCGAGAGGCGCGTCGGTGAGGTCTGAGGCATCACTTAGGTTTACAGTAGTTGGCTGGAGACAAAAAAATAGCCAAATACAAAACCTGCTGAGTGGTACCTCTTCCCAGGGTGTTTCTGGACCGAAGCTCTGCCCTGAGCAATGCGGGATCCAGCTTGCCCAAGCACTTCACTGCGGTGCTGCTGGTAAAGCGTCTTCCCCGGTGTTTGTCAGCAGCTGTGAGCAGCACAGCATGCAACAAGCGTTTCTTTGGCTGCTGTTCGCACCCTGGGTGAAGGCAGCACTTTTGTGGGCACCACGGGAGCTGCACCAAAACAATCTCTCCAGCTGAGCACTGTTTTGCTGCCCTGCCCATAATCTGGGGAACTCCCCCAGGCCACACACGGGCTGTGTGATTGGCAAGTGGAGAAAGTTGTATCTGTCCATGTCCTGTCCTTGCACTGGGGTGGGAATATGAGCATCTTGTTGAGGTACTGGCAGCACTGAGTCTAATCTCCCTTTTTTCTGTTCTTTTAGGTAACAAATAAGGATGCAACCAAAATCAGTGTAAGTGCAGCTCGAGATGGGTGCGCACCCCTCCTCCCATGCACGTGGGATTTACTGCATGCCCCCCTCCTTTCCTGACACACGAATGCAGCTGGTCTCACTGGCAGCCCTGCTCCTGCAGCACGGCAGGACTGTGGCACGTTTCCCCTCCTCAGTGTGTCACGGCTCGATCAACGCGATACCATCTGTTGCTGGTTTTGCAGTCACGTCCCATTCCTTGCAAATCCAGAGGAAGTGATGCTTACCTTACAGCTCTTCCTTAGCCACGTTTGGAAAAGACTGTGGGCCAGATTAGGAGAAAATGTCGCAAAGCGACCCCCCTCTCTGCCTGTCCTGCAGGAAATACGCCCCTTTATTTGATGCGGGCCCGGGGTGCCGCTGCCCCTCTCCGCGGTGCTGAGCCGCTCCGGCGGAGCCGGACTCAGGTCACCTGCTCGGCCCCGGCGGGGTGTCACCGAGCCCAGCCAGGCTTGTCCCTCTGCAGCAGGCGCGGGGCGACCCCCGAGGGGCTGCGCGTTCCCCACGGGGCGGTTCGTGCGGGCTGGAGGCTGCCCGGCTCCGGGCACTGCGCGGGGGGCGAGGGGAGCCCCGCGGGGGCGTGGGTGGTGAGGAAGGTGTGCGGCCTTGGGACCGCGAGTTGGGGCTTTAACAGCTCGGTGTCCGGTGATATGGGGGGAATTCGCCCCGTGGCTGGGGCCAGGGCAGGGTCGCTGCCCGGGGCTGAGGCGCTGCCGGCGGTGCGCTCTCTCTTGCAGACGGTCCGCGTCCAGGGCAACGACATCTCGCACCGGCTGCGGCTCTCGGGCGTGCGGCGGCAGGACGAGGGCGTGTACCAGTGCCGCGTGTCGGACTACAGCGACGACGAGACGCAGGAGCACAAGGCTCAGGCGCTGCTGCGCGTCCTGTCCCGCTTCGCGCCGCCCGACGTGCAGGCGGCCGAGGCGGTGTCGCACATCCAGAGCGGGGCTGCCCCGCGCCGCCACGGCCCCGCCGCCCGCCCCACGCCGCCGCCCGGCCCCGGCAAGCGCCCGCCGCCGCCCTCGCCGCCGGCCCCGGCACAGGGGGGCACCGCCGCCAGCGCCACCGCCGCCACTGTCACCGCCTCGACGGCCGCCGCTGCCGCCTCCTCGGCCTCGCCGCCGCCCGGGCAGACAGCCATCCTCCGCCAGCAGCACGGGTCAGGTAGGGCGCGGGGGCGGGAGGGGGACCCCCACTCGCGGGTCAGCCACCGTGACCCCTCCTTTGCTATGGGTGGGGCTGTCGCTGCGATGCTAAAGCTAAATAATCGCACCCAAATCTGTAGGCAAGTGCGCTTAAGTTGTCTCAAAAGCCGGGGCTGGTGCGTTGGCCCAGCCCAGGCGAGGGCTGGGGAGGTGGGTCTGAGCGCAAGGCAGGGACCTGCATCCTTTCGTAGGTGCTATGGGAGGCCCCGCCTCTAGAACCACCTTGCAGCTTTTAGGATGAGGTTTTAGGAGGCTCCGCTTTCCGAACCCCCTTTCAGCTTCTAGGATGAGGCTTTTGAAACAGTAGTTGCAGCCACAGGTGAGCACAATGCCGTGGATGTTCTGCAGAGAATTTAGATCAGCAAGTGGTTGCAGGGCTGGTTGTCCCCGACAGCTGCAGGGCCCATGCAGAGTGGGGTGCGGGTTTGGAAGGGAAATGTCAATTGCTGTGTAATAAGGTCCACATCTGAATTAATGGCAGGATAAGAATTGGAGATACTGCACTGTATAATGGTTTTCAAATGTAAACATCATTCTAATACTGATTGTCTATCAGTTAATACTGTATTAAGTTATTAATGCCACATTACCAAATTACAGTTTGACAGAGAAGGCCGTTATAAACCTTTAACTAATGACAGGAAAGGCTAGGACAAAGAACATAATCTTAAATCTGCATTGCAAAAGTGTTTCAAGCTTCAAAGGTGTGCTGCTGCTCTGGCTGGGCTTCAGCTCCTCTCTCAGCCACTGTCACTTAGCTAATGTTGAACAAATGTTCCTGCCAAGTTGTCTGTGCAAGAAAGAAAACAATTTTATGCCACTGACTGTGCAGGGAAGGCCCTGAGCTCCCCTCTCTGCTGAGTCTCTTCTGACGCAGATTCATAATCTTCATGCAGAGATGTTCACACTTCTTCCTGATGCCTCTTCACACTCTCGGGGCAAACAGTTGCAGGTTTTGGCTCACAGTAATGGAAATAATTTGTATATGGGTCACCATGACCTGCTGGTGCTTTACAGGTGCTGTGTTTTATCTGGCTACTACCTTTTGTTGTTTTCTGAATAATTAGGTTTTTTTCTCAGGTAGAAATACATATGAAAGTTGGGGTTTACTCTTTGTCATTCCCAAGACTAAGCTGGCTATTCACTGATGTCTGGTGGAAGATAAGGTGATAACTACAGGTGCTTGCAGGCATTTTAAAAAGTTCAGTTTGCTTTTCCTGAATTCAGGGACCACAAGAAATTGAAGTCAACACTAATGCTCATGATGTGTTGTTTTCCTGTTGGAAAGATCCGCTTTCCTCCTAGGACCCCAGGGCTGGGGGTTGTTTTCATGTTTCCTCTCCACTCGATGACTGTGAGAATTCTTGCAGTGTTTTCCATGCTGACAGTAGGAGTTGGGTTTGGGACTCACAGCCCTATGCATCCTGCCTGCTGAACCCAGAGCTTAAGTGGTGCATGCAAACTGAAAACAGGGCAGTGGAAGCGCAGTGGGCTCAGTTCCATGTCAACAGATGGATGTGAGCGTGTGCCGCCAAGACAGCGTGTCACATATGTCTGCTAGGGCAAGACCTCCTGCCCAGATCATCTAAACTGCTGTCTGTCCCAATTTTGTACATGTCTGTGGTTTGGGGATGTGGCACTACTGCATCATTTCTAGGCTGGATTAAATTCTGAAAATAAACTGTGGCCAGCAATGGAAGTAATGGAATGATTTGAATTAGTGAAAAAGGCAGTAGAACGCAGAAAAATATTTAGTGGGGATCTCCAGATGGAGACTGATGCTGAGGGCTACAAAATTGGCTAAACCAAAATTTCGTGCTGTGAGCTCTCTCCTGGGCACGCTGGTGTCTGTGAACAGTGCCACTCTGTGGCAGCTCCTGTGCCAGAGAAGCTGAAGTCAGTGCAGAGAGCACAAGATCACTGCTCCTAGTACTGACTTAATAAGGTGTAAACCAGCACCTGCTTTTTTCTCTGTAAGAGGGAGGCAACTAATTTTGTATTTTGGTATGGTCCTCTGTAGAAATAATGGCTTTTTACTCTGCTTGAATCGAAGACCTCCCTGAATAACAGGCTTCTACTTGGTTTGTTGTAATTTCCGTACCTGTGGCAGTTTGGAGCTGCCTGTAATTACTTATGAATAGTACATCAGCCACAGCATGGCTTTTAGATTAGAAGCTGAGGGGTTTGGCCCTCAAAGTTCCTAATTCAGGTGCCTTCTAGACCAGAACCATCTGAGTCTTGTAACCACGAGAGATCTCTTCGGTTGCTTTTGTGAAGCAGATTGCTGCCATCTCAGTCCCCATCACTCATGTGTCTTAGAAGGACTGTCTGTGCCAGGGTCCTGGTTTGAAGCAGAGAGAGACAGCTTGGTGTAGAGGCAAGAAATCTTCCCTAGACGTGAAGTGTTGCATAAAGACATGTGGATAAAATACTAACTTAGCAGTCAGTGTGATGAGGACTTGCAGGGACATCACCTGCTTTTGTGAGGAAATGGAAGACTCGGGTCTCCAGTGCTGCCAACTCGGGTTGGATAAGCACTAAAGTAGCTTCAAAATGTCTTAAAAGAAAATGACATTTTGACCTTCAGAGTTTCCCATTTGTATGTTAAAGTGGTGTTCTTTAGAGCTATTTTAGGTACAGTAATTATTGTTCTCTGTAAAGAATGCAGTTGCTTTATAGAAAATGCCTTTTTTCCTCTTTTTTTTTTTACCTCTGGGAACTAGAAGCCCTGTTTCAAGTCCACTCCCTCAAGGCAGTGTTGTAACTGGTTTTCCACACAGTAGGGCCAACAAATCAAACTAAATCTTTGTTCACATGGTGTGTAATTCTGCAGGACCTAACCTTGTGCTGCTGTATGAATTATATCTGCATAGTAGCATAATACATGTGCTTCATTATCCTATTTTGAGCCCTGTAACACGTACAGATAAGTGGTTGCACCAAATCTGTGTGTAGTAATTGAATCATCTAATCATTTACTCTCAAAAGTCTTTAGCATTTCTAAGTCTTTTTCATTGTATACAGGGATATTTCCTCTGTATAAAAGCAGAAATGTGCTAGAACACTGGATTTGCCATCAGCGATTAAGAAACACCCTCATTTAAGACACCAGCAAGCTCTGCATAAGAGTTGATGGCATGGCACTAGCTAGAGTGTCCTGCATGAATTGGGTTCTAATCCTATTTTCCTTGCAATAGAAATCTTCCCGATATGTTCAGTGTAGTAAGATAGGGCCTCTATGTGCTTGTACTCCAATAAATGTGATTATAGATCAAATGCTACATTGAGATGTGCCTGCAGGGCTCTTGTTGACTTCAGTTGCTGTCCCAGTCACGTACTGTGGAAAACTGTGATTCTTTACATCTTCTACTTGAACTGAAACATGAACTTATTAGAATAAATGTGTCCCTTACTGAGATTCTCTAAAGAGCAGAGAGTCTCAAACTGGATATACATAGAAAATCCATTGTTTCGGGCATGTCATCAGAATGGTATTTGGGTGAAATTCAGCATTGTGGTATTTAAGGAAATAGATCGAGCCTAACAGAAAAATTGACCAAATGCCAGAAACATTAGCTACTCACACAGAATTTTATCTGTAATTTTTAAACAACCATGTAAAAATTTCGTGCTGTGGTCTCCTGAGTCAAAAAGGTCACTGCTTGAAAGGTTACTGCTGGAAAGGTGGACTGAAGTAGGAATCTAGGACATGGGACTTGGGCTGTGAGGAGGCAGAGATCTGCTTGTAAGATCATTGCTTTTAATGCTATGAGGGAAGCAGTTGTTGTCCATGTGGTTCTAAATATTTGGCTTTCAGTTTAAATACTTCTACACAAGTGTAATCTTCTGCTTAGGAAAAAATTGGGGTGAGCAAGTGAAAGTGTGCATATAGTGTAACTGTTTGGAAGTGTTCCTAGTTTTTACTGGGTAGAGTTGGGGGGATATAGGAGAATCACTGAGTGAAACACAGAGTCTCTATCTTAGAAAGTTTGTCATCCAAAGGGATGAGATGGACAAATGGCAGGAAGAACAATAACTGGCTTTGTTTAGTCCTGTGACAGCTGCGAAATTAAATATGAAAACTTAATTTCAGATCTCTTAAATGCAAGTCCTCTGCCTTAGTCATGAGTCTTTGTCATCTGATGGTGAAGTAATAAACAAGGATCTTCATACTGACCTTCTGGGAGGGAAACTGGCTGTGTTATATCCTACAAAACAGTCTCCAAAATGAGTGTATTGGCTTGGGGGCAATTTATAGTTTAACTTCTGAGCAGAATGCAGATCAGACACTGCATCTTCCAAATTCCCTTTTATTTGTTTGATCTCTAGCCTCAAAGCTCAGAAGTGAAAGCTTTAAATAAAATAAACAAAGATGGGAGTGTGAAACAAGAAGCTGTGCTTCATTGTGCTTAGAGTGCTCCAGGAAGGACACAGAGTCTCATGTTATGCAGAGATGAAGTGTTCATAGCAAGGAAGAACAGAAGTCTTCATGCCTATCCCTCCCCCCCTCTAAGCCTTTTATGTCTGAGGCAGAAGAAACTCTGCTCATAGACTACATGGTCTAAGATAAGAAAGCACCAGGTCCCAGTTCTGCAGGCTCTGTGCATGTGCAGCTCCCAGTGATGCTCATGAGAGCAACACAGGCACAGTCAAGCTGTGGCAACCCACCTTGAGGCAGGAGATCGTGTCAGAGACTGTTAGATCTGGGTTGTGCATTGGGAAGAAAAGGGCATGTCTTTGCAGTTTAGAGACAGCAAAGTGAATGAACACAGTGTTTTGTTGAGGGTGACGAGCTGTGGCTGGTTAGAGGGTCTCTGTTTGGAGGGGCTGTGGGTGGGTTTGGATTAACTTTGGGTAAGGGTTTGAGTTTAGAGCTCTCCTGGCTTTGTCAGAGCTCCAATGACTGTGTGCTAGTTTGAGAGACAGCCTGTGGAGCTTGTTTATGCTTGATAGATGAACATTACACGAAATAGCAAGAAAGGAGAGGCTATGTGGCTGTTCAGCTTGGGCTCCCTGCCTTTCCCACTCAGTAATGTCTGGGTCTGCTCCACTCCTCCTGTGCTCTTTATGAGCCCATGTATGAGCTCACATTCTGTTGTTACTTGTAGTTAAATGCAACCTGGGTCACATCACATTTTCCTTTACATTAAATAAAGTAGCAAGACAGAGGCCATAACCGAATTATCAGGCTGACCTCCTAAATGTCACTGGATAATAAACATGCAAAGAGAGTTCTCATTAAGTACACATCACTAGCACTGTAATATCTAGGCAAATTAGACTGCTTTGGGGACAAGTGAGGTCAAATATCTTCTTTTGTGTCTGTGTAATATGGATTAATTCTCGAACTGGACAAAAGCACAAACTGCTGTACAGTGTCACCTCATTATCTAGGGCAGAAACAAGCTGTACCAGGATGTTTTTGTACTGTGGAAATGCAATTTATTTGAGTAACCTCCTTTCAGCGGTTCTTGCTTATTCCGTGGAGGACAGACAAAACTGTACCAACCTATTCTACTATAGCCTGTACAGTGCCCTTGAAGAAATCTGAATAGTATTTGAACTTCTTTGGTATCTTCAAGTTATAAATGAAAAAATATTTTTAAAAATACTACTAAACACAATGAAAGGGGTATTCCAAGTCTTCTTAATGAAAGTGGAAGCTGTACCTAACATTGGTCTAGATTTCTGTATGAGATTGATTCATTAGTGAGCGACAACTGGAAAGTTTTATGAAGAAAGGATCAGTGGTATTTTCGTGCAAATACCCCCACATGTGTATTTGCACTAAAAAACCATCATTTTACTGCTAATTCTAATACATACTGCTAGTTCTTTAAATACAGTTTCAATAGATAGTTTGCAAAATGGCATCTTAGTTTGTAGAACCAGCTAACTTTGTATGTTTTACAAGAGGCAATAATTGTTAAGCACTCCCCACCTCCACTATACTAATGCAGCTTTACTGATGTATAAAATAACACTTGAACTGTGTAGTCAATTATATAGGTCCCTAATACTTTAACTGGCAAACTTAGCAGTCATGGCAGAAAGAAATGTCCAGACGGTCTTACTAGTGCTGATTTTGAGGATGCTTTTAATACTGGTGATCTGTAGTTGCAAAGCAAATATAAAGTAGGCTCTGCCAGGAAACGAATCTTGCAGTAGTCCTGTGAAGGTGTTCCTTCTTTGCTTAAGAGAGCCTGACAGGACTGTGCTGATAATAAAAGGGGTTTGCTTTGGGTTTTGATTTAGCTTTGCTAAAGCAGTAAGAATGCTGGCAGGTTCACTGTTGCTGTTTACTATGTGTTTTTTAAAATTAGGTAATGGTGGCGCAGCCCCATATGTCAATAATAAACAGTTCAAGTAGGTTTGCATTGGAAAAAACGGGGTTGTCAGCAGAATGGTATTATTTGTCACAACAGCGGCTAACAACCGAGTACTTTATATTGCTAGGCTGTTATCAGCTGGGAGGCAATTTTATTAGCTGGAAAGAGGAGCAGTTTGGCAGAGCAGCAGCCGTGCTCCGTGGAGGAGCCTGTGTGAGCGAGCGCGGGGTCGTTGTGCCGCGGCTGGAGGAGGGAGCTGTGCTGACCGAGCTCACGCAGGATGCTGAGCAGGTGCCAGTGGAAACTGCCAAATGGAAAGCAGGGAAGGGACCTGGGGGTCCTGGTTGATGGCAAGTTGAATATGAGTCAGCAGTGCCCTGGCAGCCAGGAGGGCCAACCGTGTCCTGGGGGGCATCAGGCAAAGCATCACCAGCTGGGCAAGGGAGGGGATTGTCCTGCTCTGCTCTGACCTGGGGCGGCCTCACCTGCAATATCGGGGCAGTTTTGGGCACCACAATATAGAAAGATGTTAAGCTATTGGAGAGTGTCCAAAGGAGGGCAACTAAGGTGGTGAAGGGCCTTGAGGGGAAGCCGTGTGAGGAGTGGCTGAGGGCCCTTGGTGTGGTCAGCTGGAGGAGACTGAGGGGAGAGCTCACTGCAGTTACAACTTCCTTGTGAGGGGCAAAGGAGGGGCAGGCACTGAGCTCTGCTCTGTGGTGACCAGTGACAGGACCCAAGGGAATGGCCTAAAGTTGTGTCAGGGAGGTTTAGGTTGGATATTAGTAAAAGATTCTTCACTCAGAGCGTGTTTGGGCACTGAACAGGCTCCCCAGGGCAGTGGGCACAGCACCAAGCCTGACAGAGCTCAAGGAGCATTTGGATAATGCTCTCAGGCACATGGTGGGATTGTTGGGGTGTCCTGTGCAGGACCAGGAGCTGACTCAGTGATCCTTATGGGTCCCTTCCAATTCAGCATATTCTGTGATATTCTGTGATAATTTCTGTTCTTACCCTGCCCTTGCATGGCTGTGGCTGGGGGAAGCAGGACATCGTTGTGTGTGCTGGGAGCAGCTGCTTCAAAGGAGGCAGAGCACAGTAAGGTCTCTAATGGACATCATCTTCTATGTCTGTCATTTTATTGTTATATTCCTGGAAGTGTTCACAAAATATATGGATGTGGCATTTGAGGACATGGTTTAGTGGGGAACATTGTGGTGGTGCTGAGTTGATGGCTGGACTTGATGATCTTACAGGTCTTTCCCAACCTTGAGATTCTATGGGTAAAACTCACCAAACTGGCGTAATTAGAAATACTTTACTGCTTTATAAATTTTAAAATTGGCATTCTAATCTGAATCCCTCTCACACCAGGGAGCTGGAGATTTCACATGCAAAGAGGGCAGTGAGGAATATCCCATGTCCACAGTTTTGCCAAATAACCCTTTGCTGTCTTATTCTGTAAAGCTTGGCCTCCCTTAGACCCAGGGCATAGCAATGTCTTTAGTTAGCTAGTATCTAGCAAGTATCAATCACTGGAAAGGTTTGGAGGGTCTGTGTATTGTGGGTCAATCCCAAAATGCTACTGTTTGTTTACGGCAAAAAGGTGATCCCTTCTTTATGGAAATCATAGAATCAGCCAGGTTGGAAAGGACCTCCAAGATCATCAAGTCCAACCCTTGATCCACTGCCATTATGATTACTAGACCATGGCACTAAGTGCCACATCCAGTCTCATCTTAAAAACCTCCAGGGACAGAGAATCCACCACTTCCCTGGGCAGCGCATTCCAATGTCTGATTATCCTCTCTGTAAAGAATTTCTTCCTAATATCCAATCTAAACCTCCCCAGATCACAGGCTCTGCTTTTTTTTTTTGGACACATGCTCTCAATACAGCCATTTTTCATGTGTCATCATGTATTCTGCTAATGCACTTAGTTAGCTCTGTTCTTTAAGTACGAACAGGAGAGGGTTATTTTTCAAAAAAAAAAGTCCTTAAATAATCTGCATTTGAATCTGCTTAAGTTTAGTAATTCTGATTGGAGTGATAATTACAACTACATTGGCAGCTTGCTCCTAATCCTGATCAAGTAAAAAATACTGTAGAAGACAGTGAAGTCAGTACTGCACGGAACTGCAGAACTTCTGGATTGCAAATATTTACAGCTTGCATCAGTTGCAGAATGTGAAATCTGTGGTCCAGTCCAGTGTGACTCTTATTACAAATCTTTTTCATAAGGTGTCAACCTATGGAATTGTGTGACCATATCTAGCTTGCCTGCTTTTTTGTAACATGTCTTTTAAAGCCTGGTAATATGGCCCAGGCTCACTCCAAAGCTCAGCAACTGAAACCAGCTCCCAGTATCCTTCATTGCCTCATGATCAGGGTAGTCTGAGTTGTGCTTTTTGCTATTTGTGTGTATTGATATGCTCTGGAGTTGCTCATACAGGAGAAGGATGTGTAGGGCTGGGTGCACATTTACAACCTGAACTACCCTAATTTAGTTAGTCAGTTTTCTATATGCCTTTAGTTTAAAATTCATTTTCCGCCAAATCACATTGCACAGAATTTTGTATCTCTCATTATTCAACTTTCAAGGGATGAATTAATGGTCCTTGATTTTGTTAAGTTAATTTTAGATCATGGAACTGCAGAAAATTCTGGAAATTAAACAAACCCATAGTTGCATGGTTTGAGTCTCTTAATAAGATATTTGGTGAGGAGGGATCATCTCACAGATGCCAAAGCAGAAATCTGTTTATGTGAGGGTAATACAGAGTAGAGACCAGCTGCAGATCTCAAAAGAGGAAAGTTACTGGCTTTTTTAAATGCAGACCAATAGAAAGTATTTAAGCTGTATAATCTATATAGAATGAATTACTCTTTTCAAGTATTCAGGACACGTTCCTATTCTCCATTGACACTATCTATAGCAGTGCTTGCTTTTGGGGCTTGTTGTAAATTACTTCTGGTGTTTTCTTGAAGTTATTACTTAATTTCTCCAAGAGTGGATATTTAGAGTGGTTGAGTGGTTTATTTGGCTGTTTGCAGTGTAGAACAGGTCCCAAGAGCAGCCCCTCAAGGGCCTGGCTCCATCAGCTCAGCTGCTGCTCTGCTGGGCTTTGCAGGGCCCTGCCTGCTCTCAGCACAGGATGTTCATGGGCAGATGCAGCATTTGGAAGAAGCAGAGTCAGGCTTTTGGTAAGACTGCTCTGTACATCTTTGGCCACCAAAGAAGGGAAGTGGGGATATTGAGGGAAAATGTACCAACTGTTCCCCATATTGTGTGTCCCCATTTCTTGTAACTTCAGTGGGAGGTGATTTTTTTGCCACTCTGTTGACAATGAAACTGAATATTTCTCTGGTAACCTAAGAAATAGAAATTTTTTTATAAAGGTAGAAGTATTTCTTGCTCCTTAGCTGATATTGCACTTCCATACACTCATCAAATCCACTGGTTCAACCACCCCTCTTTCTGTTTGTTAGTGGCTGTATTTAGTACAAAAGTGTTGTGCCATGCAGACCTGCAGCAGCTGTTGAGCTGGGTCAGATCAATTGTCCATTTAATCCTGTACCTTATGTCTAATAATGTCCTTACAATCTAGGAGAAGGGAAGAGCCTCCCGAGGGGATAACTCAGCACTTGACTGGTTTGTGTACCATGAGCTTGTTCAGAAGGGATTGTCAGCAATAATATTTTGAGAACAATTTGGCCTTAATGAGTCTCAGTTAAAATAACCTCTACTGTGATCCAAAATCCACCTCCATAATTGCAGGTGCCTTAAGAAACACATCCCCTGCTCCTCTGCCAATGCCTGCATCTGTCCTGTCCCACAGGCACTCACACAGATTGACTTCCAGCAAGGCACTGCAGTACTTCAGAAAATCAATACTGCAGAAGGAATCTTTTTCTTTTCTTAGCTTCTTATCAGAACCAACCTTTTATTTCTGCATCATTTCTTTGCATGACTACACCCCCTCTCATTGCCATCCAATTTATTTGTTTACTAATCTGTAGCCTTCTGCTACTATGCTGTGATTTGCCACTAAAATACTGAAATCTTCTGTCCTAGGTGGACTTTTTGAGATGTCACATCAAGAATAATCAAAATTAAGAACCAGGCTTCTACAAAAAATTGGCTTTTTTTCCAAATAAACATTTTTTTTAATCTATGCTGAAAATTTGCATTGTGCTGCCCTGTATGGAACCTCTGTAGAGTTACCAAGCTTTACATTCTACCTCATCTCTGTTTGTCAGGTCAGCTCAGCCCAGCACATAAATAAAATATGGTCATTTCAAGAGTGCTAAATACTCTAAATGGAATCTTATTGGAAATAACAAAACCTGTTGATTTTCTGAAATTAAGACAGGAGTGCTTTCAGTTACTCCTGTTACATGGTGTTTTGGCAATTCACCTCTAAATACAGGCTGGAACACAGCAGTGGATATCTTGAGAGAAGGCAGGCAAATGGTGAAACTTGGATGTACTTGAGAAGACCTAAAATGATGACACAGTTTTACAAAACTTTGGTCAGTGTCTTCTGGCCAGTAAAATTGACTCCAGCTTCCTGGAGAGTTGAGGCTGCAGTGTGGTTAAGGAAAGTGAAATGTGGGCATTTTCAGGGAGAAGGGTGTGGAGGGCAATGCTGGTAGTTTCATCCAGCTGCATGAGAAGATTTGCTCTTGACCCTAAAAACCTCTGTGGCGTGGATGAAGGAAAAAAGCAGGATCACAAGCTCCTACCTGCATGGCTGTGTACAAATAAAAACATGTACTGACTTCTACAAGGCATTTTTTTGAGATGAGCTATGGAAAGCTGTTCCAAAATTCAGTGAATCATAAATACAAATGTGTAGTGGATAGAAAACTAATTTTGTCATCATGCCTTCTGGGCAAGTTCAGTGGCAAGCAGATCCCATGCTGTTGCTCATAAATATGTGGGAAGTCACCATGGCTGAAATTACCAACAGCAACAGGCAGCTCAGGAGCTGTTTCTAGGGGTGCCTGGGCATGATGATCTGCAGCCAGCTGAAAGCCAGAGGCACTAGGGACCCTGTAGTTTGGTATTTTTTTCTATAGTACCAATACTTCTTTTAACAAGAACACCTCCTGTTACTTGCAGTGCTCTAGGGTTGAGCTGGGAGCGTGTGCTAAAGTTAGCACAGGCTCTGGATTCACTTCTGCACAGCCTCCTGGAGAATTAGTTCTTGGTGAGAAGTGGGAAGTTTAAGGCACCAGGTACAAGCCTTTAAAAAAAGGTATCAAAAATGCAGTGTGTGGATTGTGCTGAGAGTATTTCAGAGTGAGAGAAGGAAACAGACAGCTTACAAGATCTTGTCTCAAGCTGTGGAGTAATTCTAATGGGGTGTAGCATATCATATCTTTGGTTCAGTAAGTCTGTAGTAATGGTATCTTTTTAATTAAAAACTTCTGAGAAGCCCCTTAGATCTGAAGTTTGGTAAATTCCCTTCAATTCAGTGTAAGTGCTCCAAATTTGTGTCAGTGAATGAGAATTTGTTTTATCCAGGAGGTTATTGCTTGTAATGATCCTTGACCAACAACCCATGTAAAACTCCGTTTTTCCATAGATGCCAAGTAGTAGGAACAGTTTCTCCAAGAACACGTCTCAAGCACAGTCTAAAGTTTCTGGACTGAGAGAATAGATCAATCTATATGGTCAGCTTCATCCCTCACCTCTTAATGAAATGCCAGGTTTGAGGGCTTTAATTGGGCATTGTTCTGTAAGGAAATAGGCTGAGGCTGACAGGTCACTGCATAAAAGCCACTACAGAGAAATGTTTTGTGACACTGCCAGCCAGGGCCCCAGCTCCATCATCAATAGGCAGTCTGATTTTAGGTGTTATCATCTCATCTTTCAAGGAAAATAGGCTACTGATGTCTTTCAGCTTTTTATTATATGGGCCACTGCATTTTACTACCATCTCGGAAAGAGACATCAAAGTACTCTTCAGATTCTTTCTAGGAAGAAAAATAGGTAACTGCTGGAAACTGTGGGTTTTGACCATTTGTTAAATATAGCTTGTAAAAGACTCATCCCATTTTTTCCATGTGTCGCAAGGCACTTGGTTAATTAATGTTTGTTTTTGATTGAACTGTTTTAAGTCCAACTTTGATTAATTCTGGCATAAAAATAATTATTAAATAGAAAATTACAGTAAAACACCATTATGTCATAAATTGAAAAGAAGGTTGAGTGATGCCAGAGAGCAATTCAACGTACACAAAGAGAACAATTTGTTCTTGCTCTGCATGGTGGTAGACTTTCCCTTTTAGCCATGTTCATATAAATAATTTAAAAGCAAAATTCTAAGTCCGAGTAGGGATAAATAAGTTTGCAATAACAAATCATCAAATGAATATTCAAAGTATCAATGAAATGTTTTCTCGTAAGTATCTGTAGTTTGCAAGTAGTTGTGCACTCCTGATTTAAAGTGTCTGGATAGAAACTCTCTGTTCTCACGTCTGGGACCATTGTGTGTCCAGATCCTTGTGCTCAGGCACACATTCAGTTTGTTTACAGCTACAGATGTAGCAATTTATTAACTAAAAGTCAAGACTTTTACTGCAGTAACAGTGGAATTGAGCAGACTAAGTTTAGTTTGTTTATAAACAATAGTACCTGTAATGGAAAGAGTTCAGGTTAAACTAAATAGGGAGAAAATATTGGAAATTATATTTCTGGTCTGCTTATGTTCAGAGGGAGGAGAATTCTGAAGTTCTGTGTACTTCCTATTGCCTGAAGTCTTAGAGCAGAACAACACTGAATCAGTATGAAAAAGAAGCCTTGCATTTGGTGTTCAGTAAGAATAATTGCTTTCAAATAATTTTTAAAAAATACATTTTATTTAACTGCTGAGATTCTGTTAACAGACTCTGAACTCACATTCTGCTGTCAAATTAAGAAGATGAAGAATGTAGGTTAAAAACAACAGCCGTTTCAACAAAATGAAAAGACAAAATTTGGACTGCTAAATTCACAGTTCTGTATTGAAATTTAAACTAAAATTAGTACATAAAGGTAAAGCTGACATAGGAATGGTTTCAGTGAGCTGGCACACAGCTGCTGCAAGGAGCTAGGACTAACACTGCTTTGCATTCAAAGCAGAAACAATCCTAACCTGGTGTCCCTGGCAGCCCTTCAGTATCATGGTTGTAAGAGCACTTGAGCTACAAGAGCCTGCTCCTCCAGGTTGAGCTTTCTCAGCGTTTCCAGGGGAATTCCCCCTCACAAAAGCACACCCTGCCTTCCGAGTAACTGGCAGCATCTCATCAGACTCAAGTCCTCTTCATTGAAAGATGAAGTTCAGCCCTGGCAGGGAAAACATGAGTTCTCACCACCCTCAGGTTTCAGCATAATAAATACCCAAGGCCAGATCTTCCCTGCAGTGGTGGGCAGGTGTGGAATTGGCACCAATTTGGCACCAGTGAGCTGCCTGCAGCTGCTAGGAGTGTCAGATGATGCCAGGATGCCCCTGCCATCCACAAGCACAGGGGACAGCGATAGCATGTGGGGACTGTCCTGGGCTGGCAGCTGTGCCATGTGCCAGAAGGGAGGACAGCCATCTGACAGCTTGGAAACGGGGATGTACTGACTGGAAGTGTGGGTCTGTTGGGCCCAGGACTGCAGCTTATGAATAAGCATCTGTCTTCAGGTACCACATGGCACATCAGGCTCAGAGGCAGACAACAGGGCTCGCCTTCAGCCTTCCCAGTCAGCAAGCTCTTTTCTCTCCCTGGTGTAGGTAGATTGGAGTTTTATCCTTGCCAAAACCATAGGATATAACTTGTGCATTGGCTGTATATTTGTAAGGGAAGGGGGGACCTGCTGAAGGAGGGAGGTCCCTGAGGCTGGGGAATGGTTGTCACAGCCCTGTGTGCTGTGACATTTCCCAGGCTGGCCCAGGGAAATTTGGCAGGGTTGGCATACACACAGGCAGGGCTCCTGCTGCCCATACCCTCTGAGCATAGGAAAGGAGGATCACTTACCTTGCCTGCAGGTCTCCAGGGGCAGGACCTCCTTGCCCCTCAGCTCTGCAAGGCTGGATCCTGGGGCAGGGAACTCTGAGTTTATGAGCTTCTGCATTACTGCATTTATGGTTGATGACTGTCTGTCCATGTGCTGGCTGGGAACCTGAGCTTTGGCAGCTGTTGTGCCCTTTCCTGCACACACCTTTAGTGTCTTTTTTGTGCGAATTTGAGTTATTCCTTTGGTCGCCAAAGTTAATTGTGTTTGCTAATCATTTTTCAGCTTTCAAAACAAAAATCCTGTCATCTTAATGACTTGCTGTTGCTACATAGGCAGTCCTTAGCATGTGTTTGTGCATGCAAGGATTTAATTAAAACCTTAATAACTAAATAATCACCACACAGTCTGGGAGTCTGTGAGATAGCACTGTGGGGACATTTCTTGAGTTTCTCAATTGCACACCACATTACTGTGTACTATTTTTGATGCTGGGTAACAATACTCCAGCTTTGCTGGTGAGGTGTGTATAGATTATGAGGCAGCTGGAACAGTGAGTCCAAGAGCAGTGGTTTACTCAGATCTGTCTGAGGCATTTCCTTTGATCATGCCACAGCTGAGAGACACTCACATCTCCTAGAGACCAAGACTAAAGTATTTGCATTAGGGTGCCTGAAGTGAATATCCTAAACAGAAATGCCCTGATTCCTTTATCAGAGGTACTGAACACAGAAAACTTTTTTTTAAAGTTGTCATGCTTTGCAAAGTGGCTCTGACAGTCGTGTTTCTGGGTGATGGTCAGTGTTTTGGGCATTGATTACTCCCATTGATCAGGTGTTCAGCACTGATGAAGCCTCTCCCTAGGTGCCTCTCTGCCCTCCAGCTGCAGGGCAAACCCCAGCTGGGCTCCTGCTTTTGCATCCAGCCCTGAGAAAATGTCCCATGGCCACATGAGACATCAGTCAGAGCCCTGCACTGTCATGTTACCGTGTTGGTGACAATGCATGGCTTTGGAAGGTGTCACCTGTGGGCACTTGGTGCTGCTGTGGCCGAGCCCTGTGTGGGCTCTGCAGGGGTCAGCAGGCAGTGATCTCCTGTCCCACAGCAACAGCGTGGGCTGCACCAGGGCAGCAGAGCTGCTCTGTGGGAAGGGCTGTTCTGCCCTTGCCTGGCAGCTCAGCAGTGACTCGTTTCAGAGATGGAGCAGCCCCACACCTCACGCAGTGTCCGTGTGTCCTGCTCTCCTGGCCAACAGACCTCAGCCCCACAGCCCTCAGCACACAAAGGAAAGGGGGTAGACCACGGTGCACACAGTGAATATCTGTCTTTTTGGCACATGTAGCTAGGAAATAGAAGAAATGAACAAGTGTCTTGGTGTAAGCGGATATGAGGCAGGGACAGCCTTGTTAGCTGCAGCATGGACGTGGCTGAGAGCAAAAGCCCTGGTGCCTGTCCCTGCCCAGGGGGAGCTGTGTCCTCCCTCAGCAGCTGTAAGAGCACAGGCACCTCTTTCCTGCCCCAGCACGTGCCTCAGTGCCCCACAGCCCTGTCCTACCCCATGAAGTCCCTCCTCAGAGCAGGAGCCGTCTTGGCCTCCCTTGTTTGGACAGAATGACTGTAACAGACGTGTTCCACATCTGACCTCTGTCTTTCTATAGCTCCTGTGCACGTTTTTAATTTAAAATTCCACTCTTTCCTATAAAAGGTAAAGAAGATGTCAAGGTCTTGCTGTTCCCATTCCAAATGAAATGGGTTCATGTCCTGTTAATCACGGAGTACAGCTGCAGCATTTGTCATTTCCCTTTAAAGTAATGGGTGGTTGATACCTGTCATTTCTCAAGAAACTATATACCAGATTAAGGTGTATTTATAGAAATCTGAATTGCTGGTAACTTGGCTGAAGCCAAGTTTAGGCATACCATTAGTAACACATAATGAAATGACCTAAGTGCAGTTAGATTTGGGAGGGGGAGGAGAAAGCTCTTTGAGTTGGATAGCTTGAGGATGCTGTTTTACTATTAAAATTAAGCTTCTGACCCCTGGCACTGAAGTGATAAAAATAAATCTTCCTATATTTCTCTTCTGCATTTAATCTTCTGTATTGGAAAAGATAAAAAAATCAAATCTCCTTCTCTCCCTTGTCTCTTTCTTTTCTAGGTACAGGACCTATTTATGCTACAGACCCACTCCTATACGTGTCCCTGTTAATACTGCATAAGCTTGTACATTTATTAGTAAACCACTGACGGACTACTCCCTCCACTCCTCCTCTGCCAAACAGAAAGGAACCTATTTAATAACAAACAAAATCCCTGACAAAAAAAAATACCTACAGTTTTAAAGATGGACAGAAAGAAACTGAAAGAAGCATGATAAATTCTACATGGGGGGAAAAACATATTTTTTGGGATGCCACAGAAAAGTAAATCACATAGAATAATGCATCTAGTTTCCAGACTCTATGGTGTAAAGCCCTGCTCTGTGCATGGCACTTATGATTTCTCTATTTTAATGTAATATTTTTTCTTTTCTAAACCTTTCCTCTGACTCTTCATTTTGCACGAACTGTTGAGCAGTTATCTTTATGACAATATGTAAAGATGTTGGGTCAAACCCTTCCTAAGAAAGGAAATATTTTTAGTAGATTATTGTGTTTAGGTTTTTTGGATTTCCTTTTTCTTTTTTAATTAAATTATTTCTTTTGGAGACATAAAAAAGGTACATCTTACCATAATTAATATTCACTGTCAATAATATTTATTTTTAAATGAAGATTGGAAACAAGGTAAGACATTTGTTTATAAACTGTATTGTATATTGCTGAATAACAGTTGAATAAAAAGATTTTGAAATAAAGTTTTTACAGATGTGTGTGCCTTTCCTTGTGTTCTGAAGGTCCCTGAGAAAGCTTCATGGCTGGGTGTGTTCTCTACCTTGTTATAACTCAGAGACTTGAGGAACAAAGCAGCACAAACAAAATAAAATCGAAAACAGTTATTTTTCAGACACCCTCACCTAATGCCAAACCCTACAGCAGAATGTGCTGGCAGCTACTCATAGGCTGTAGCTGTGTTTTCCTGTGGTGACACCAGTTAACTCTGGGCAGTTAATCCAAGATCCATCAGATGGGCAGCGAGACAGTGTGCAGCATTCGAGGTAAGTTGCTTTGGTTTTGCTCCAGACTTCTCTGAAAAAAAAGATGAATCTCAAGTAGTGGAAAATGAAAATAAAAATAAATCAACGTGGAATGTTGTATTCCCTAGACCTGGTTCCAAGATTTGTTTAAAATGTATTCAGATTTCTAAAAATATATAGTTGTATCCCTTTTCTTAACCAAGTGAACTTTCTCTAATGAAGCTTTTTTACAGTAAATGCAGCAGTTATTTTTCTGTTCCAAAATACTTGTTTTTCAAGGGAGGTAATAGGATGACTTAGTAAAGAAACACAACCTTCTTTAGCTGAATTTAGTGAAGTACCTTGAAATCTCCTATGTCTGACTGTGACTCTTGTCCTTTTATTTGAGTGGCATTTTAGAAAGGACCTTCATTGTGGAAAAGGTAAAGTGACAGCTCCAGTGCCAGCAGGACTCTGCCTGCAGGAGCTGGGGAGCAAAGGCAGGACATGGCACTGCCTCACCTCATACCTGAGTCCTCTTCTAGAATTTTCTCAGATGATCAGAATTTCCTTTTTCTAGGACTGCCAGTGAGAGAGAGGCATTTGTGCTGCTCACACTCACTAGGTTTGAGACCAAAGCACATCTGTGTTTCATATGTGTTACTACCTTGCAAAATCCCTCTTGTACTGGGGCAAACCTAATATGGGAATCCAAAGGTGGTAAAATCTTTGCAAGAAGGTTCGTCCCATTAATGCCAGCTGTAAAATCCCGTGGATTGGGGAATAATCCATATTCATCCCACAAGAAGCAGAAGTGCTCTCTGGAAGAACTCAGAGGAGGTGGTTGTTGCAAGCCTGGAAGTGCATCAGAGCATGAGACACTGAAGAACACAGTCCTTGGCTTCCATATGAACACAGGAGGGCCAGGCTTTCATGAACTGCAAGGAAAAGATAGATGGAAAAAAAGATTTACATGTTGGACCACATCTAGCCCATTTCTAATGCCAGCATTCGTGTCTGGGAACTTGTTCAAGGACAGTTACTTCAACAGAGGAATGTGTGGAGCCTGCAATGTCAGGAGAGCTCTAACCCTTCAAGCAAGGGCTGGTCGTGCAAGTGAAAGCTACCTGGGTTTGGACTGGGGCTCCTCTGCCCAGCTCATCATCACTGCTGCTGTTTCCTCAAGGGCAGGGAATATTTCTCAGGGCCTCATCTTCCTTCTGAGGGAGAGGACTAAAATTTTTTCACAAGCTGAAGAAGAAAACTGCCTAGAAATTGGTCTAAATAAATGGTGGGTACTTGGAGCAGTGGAGCGTGTCTATCTAGAAGTGGTTATGCTGCTCTTTCAACTTCAGCCACACCTCAGCTGGTCTCCTAGTAAACAGGTATCTGCTTTGCTCTGATACTTTTCTTTTGTCACTTATGGAGTACATTGTATCTCAAATTGAATACTGTGTGGTTTGGAGGAAATACATCATCCTGAGCTTGCCCTTCCCTTCCTTTTGTGGCCTGTTACCTGCACAGGGATGTGGCAGAAACTTCAAGTTTTGTGTGCAGTGACAGGAGTAGAATTATCAAGGTCTTTTAGACTTTAATCACATTAAAGGTGAAAAGATATTAAACCTGTGACTAAAAATAACTTTTTTTTATCCCTTCTGGGATCAGAAGTAAGTGTGCCACAGTAGGAATAACAATTCTTATATTCCAATTCACCATAAAACCTCAGAACTACTAAACAATAACCTGAGGATTTGATGAAAAATCTCATCTAGCAAGAGTAATAGGCATCTCTTCTTTCCAGTGAAGACCTGCACACATGCAGAGATAAGTCACTACCAGCACACAGGATAACTTCAACAAGGGAGCAGATTGCCAAGATAACCTGGCTCTACCTTTACCTTCCCTATATTTTTGCCTTCAAAAATGTGCAGAGTGAGTCAGGGAGCTCGGCCCCTGCAGCCCTGTTTTGGGGCCATGGTTTCCACATTCAAGCCACCTTTTTTTTTGCAAAATGCATAGTCTAAAACTGGCCTTATAGTCCTGTAGTGCAGGGAAAATAACTGTCTACAGGGGAGACTGCAGCTTTCGGTACAGTATTTGGTCTTTAAAAAGCACTTAAAGGAATGAGCAGCATTTTGAAGAAAAATGGTAAAGAATTTGAAGCCTTATTGCTTGTGAGTGTGTTAAGAACTTTTGCTAAAACATCTGTCCTTTGAGAGTGCTCTTTCTTCTGAAAAGGGCAACTGCCTCACTTCTGCTGATTGTATTTACAAAGGGTAAAGAGAGGTTTTGCTGTACCCTTAATGGACAGAGGCTAGTGGCAAATCTTGCTATTTCATAAATCTCAGCATTCCTCACGGTGTCTGCTGTCAGAATCGATTAGGAGTAAGTGCTTGGACTGCAGAGCCGTGGAGAGGCGGTGTGTCTCCTGCAGTGCCATGCAAGGCCAAGCAGAGAGTCCTCCAGCACGGGTGGTGGGGTGGGTGTGTGCCCAGGCACCTGGGAAAGCAGCCCCAGGTCCCTGCCGTGGGGACAGGACAGGCATCGGCTCCTCACACAGCCAGCTAACAGCTGAGCTGGGAAACATGAGTGATGGCTGGTAAGGGCCAGAGCTGAGTCATCTGTAATATAATCATAAGGAAACACACATTTTTCCTGAGAGAAAATCAATAGAACTTTGCACTTTTCCTTGTAATATTTCCAGTCTGCGCCATCAGCCACAGCTCGCTCACGGTTATACTGCCATAAATTCACTGCGAGTTAATGGATTCCTACAAAAATGAATGGATTTAAAGCAGTGTAACAGAGCTGAGGCTGGAGCCATGCACATGTAAAAATACATGGAGCAAAAGTAGTTTCACAGCACACAGGTGACCTTTAATGTGCCACGACCTACCAAGTAAAAACCAAAATTAGCTAGTTCCTGGTGTGTTCCTTTTCTGGCAGAAGTCCCAAGGAAAATTCAGCCTGCAGTGCTGAAAGCCTCGCTGTGCATGGCAAGAGGGCCAGACCCACCGAAGGGAAGATGAGTGAGTGAGCAGCTTCACACTGTGATGGAGAGTGCAAAAGGCTATCTGAATATGTAATTTGTCATTTCCTGCATAAAACATTTTGGAGCCTAGTCTCACTTAGAATTAGTAAGTAAGTAAATAATGTGCTCCCAAACTGGTGTGTCAAAACTAGGTTGGTTAATGTATGAGCTGCCTCCGTTGCATTTGTTACTCCACAGCAAATTTCATGCTTAGCCAGAGGCTGGCAAAGTTCATTTATTCATTATCCCCAAACTTTGGACAGTTATTATTCAAATTCCCCCAGTACATCTATTTAATAAGAAGAGAACAGAAAATTGATGGGATCAGAAATGTTAAAGTCTTAATTAATGCTTTTAGCAAAGACTGATTGGAGGGGGGCTGTCGTGCGAATGTTAATGTGCCGCAAGCGCGTGTGCTGGCTGGCGTCGGGGAGGGCTCTGCCAGCCCTGCCAGGGAGCTCAGCCCCTGCACCCCAGTGAGCTCAGGGCCCATGGGGACACCACCTGTGTCACCCTGGGGGCTCTGTGCCACCAGAGCAGGGAAAACCAGTGCTGCACACCACGGGAGAGTGCTAAAATACCAGCGTACGCTAATTATTGCTGATAATGAAAAAAAGCGGGTGTTTAAATGATAAAACATTGGTTTACAGCAGGAAAAAGATATGGGATTTTTATTCTTCACTGTTTTGGGGCTTTTGTGGTGTTTCTGTCTCCCAGCAGCCATGCAGTGCTGCAGGTCACTGAGCTGTGATGGGGGGATGTAGGGCATCCGTGGGCTTCACTCACTGAACGGATGCCCTGAGGCAGCACCCAGGGCTGTGGGCACACGGGGTTTGGGGTCTGTGCACACAGGACTGGTTACAATTACTCCATAAGAAAATTAACTGGCCTTAAAACAAAGGGAATGAGATGAAGGCTGGAAGAATCCCAGCAAGGCAGGAGGGCGTCCTTGAGGGCCCCAGTCGTGCCCCAGAGCAGCATCAGCTGTGTGGTTTGATAGGGGGTGGGGAAGAGGAGGGGTGGCCAGGGGGGTTTGTTGCTGGCTTTAGACCATGTTTTTAAAACCCAGCAATCTCTGCTGAGTAAATATGGATATTGTTATAAATGAAGCCAGTCAGGGAAAATGTGTACTTCAGATCTGCATCAATGACAATCCAAAATTTAGCACTGAACAAGGTGGCTTTTTTAAAGGATCTGTGCTAATGCCAATGAATGGATTTAAATCTCCTATTTCTCCTCTGGTGAGTGCCTGCCTTCTAATTATAGCAATTATGGACATTCCAAGCAAAACACAGTTACATTAAGAGTGGAATCGAAGAGGACTTTGATGTAGAGTTATTTAATGGATTTCCCTATTTGTCGCCTATAGATTTCCTTTCCTGTTATTGTTGAAATGTATCTTAAATCTCACATCGAAAATCATCTGTAGTGTAATACCAACTAAATTACCAAGATCTTGATAAATAACTCAAAAATGTTTACAGTTCAATTGAGGATTATACTTTTCCAATAGGAAATTTTTGGAATTTATTCTAAGGAAGGTGGGAAAGAGAGTATTAAGCAACTTTTTTCTGTTGCATGACCAGACCTGTCAAAAGCTTTCATTCATCTCTGTGTTAGTATTACCCTTGAAATAGAAAGCAGCAGGTTAAGACTTTGAAAGTGTTATGCAGGATGAAAAAAACAGATGACCACAAAAATGGGCTCTTATTTTTTAATTTCTTTGTTATTTTCCTTGGAAATCTGAAGTAATTGATTTTTTTTAACAAACTAGAATGAGAATTCTTCATTATTAATATTCTTCAGGCTTGTTAGTTGCTCTGACAATCCAGTGAGTATTGTGACTCATTTTGGGGTTTAGGGTGATCAACATAGTATGTAGGCAGGTGTTAATATTAAGGCTGATGGTCAAAGTCAACTGTTTGACAAAAATTAGTAGCTTGTTTCTGATTTCCAAGTGTTGTGTTTTTATAATAGCTTTTAATTTCTTCTTTTTTTCTTTTTTTCTTTTTTTTTTTTTAACAGAGTCCTTCTGTATTCACATTCTATGTTAGACAAGAAATTTAGCTCTCAATTCCCATGGTAGAGTCTTTTATTAATGTATATGCTGTAATTTAGTTACTTACTGTTCCAGGCAGTTACATTTCAGTGCTTCCAGGGTTGTCAGAGTTGATCCAAGTGACTGATATCTGCCAGTATGTCATTAATCAGCTGTCTTTACAGCTTTGCAAATGTGTCATGTCTGTGCTCTTAGGCCAGGTCTGAGGAAGGTCAGTGCCAGGACTGACACCCTGCCTTGGCTCGCCTCATCCTTCCCTCACAAGAGCAACCTGGTGGGTTGCTGTGCCCGAGAGATGAGGAGCTTGGCTAGATGTCAGCAAAGGACCTGAGAACTCAAATTACCCCCTGGGACACGTGCACACTGATGGCATCAGGCAGCCCTGGGCTGGGGGACAGTCTGTGCTCTGAGACCCGCACTCAGAGAATCAGTTCTCTGGAGCCTACAGAGCATCACCAACATGATGGTGAGGACTTAAATTTTCTCTGCTTTGTGGGATCTCCTCAAAAGCACTGAAAGCAGGATGGCAGGGGCTGTATTGCCTGGCCCCAGTGGCCAGTGCAGCTCAGGAAACCTCTTGCCCTGTGTCCCAGTGTCCCAGCCTGGCACGCCCTGGTCTGGCAGGACAGCCACCACCACTCCCCAGCTCTGAGCAAGCGAGGACAGTGGGAGCACAAGGAAAGGCCACCCATCAGTTCCTGAAGGGAAGTGCCTCAGGATTTAAAAACCTGCTTTCCCCAGGTAAACCAATCCTGTGTCTCTGACAGGAATTAGGATGTTGTTGAAACCCCCCACATTGCTATACTGAACTTGCACTGCTCTGAGCTCTGGCAGGTGGGCAGTACCTACTCAGTCTGTCTCACTGTGACTAAGCCAAGCAGTACATGAACTCGGGAGCTGTGCTTGCTTGGGAATGCTGATAAATCTTTGGACAAAAACACAGTGTGCACATCTAAATCCAAGTCAAGCCAAGGAGTAACTGTACTGAATGATGATCTAGACCCAGCTATGTCTGTCAGTGATACCTGTTAGCCTGAGGGGAATGCAGCACTTGAGAAAGTGCACAAGAGAAGGTAAAGGCAACAAAATCAAATGAGACAATGAAAATTTACAGTTTGATAAAGGAAACATCAGTTACTTTATGGTCTTTACCAAATACGCTCATGTTTGTTATTCATTTATGTTAATTCAGTGCAAGACAATAAAAGTACAATCATTCAGTGCTACAAATAATAATAATAGTGTAATCCATTTACAAAGTGCCTGGATATAGTTTCAACTTTTATAGTGTAGTGGTATTAAAGTCTCAAGTTAGTTAAATGCACAGCCAGGTGCTAATTGCAATGCTGGTTAAAATGAACCTCCATTTATGGTTAAGTCACAGATAATGACTTTGCACCCGAGCTATCCACGTCCCACTGAAGTCTGCAGCCAGACTCCTTACATAGTGACATCTTTTAATAATTAATAACCCTGGCATTTCAGTCTCTAGAGAAGAAAGCAGGGTTTGACAAGACATGAAGACCAAAACTGAGTACCTATGAGTGTATTGATCCTGCGAGGGTCTGTTGATGTGGCCGCCTTGCAGTTTTCCAGCACACAGGGAGAGACAGAAGGTGGGCTCACCCTTCTGCTGCCAGAGCTGGGGGCTCCAACCCCAGTGAGGAACAGTCAGCCACCACACCAGGCACCTGTCAAAATCAGAACTGTAACATGATTTAATATCAAGACTGAGTAAAGGGAACTAAATCCAGCTTGCCATGGTGTCAAATGTGAGTAGCTGAACTTTTTGCAATATTTTTTAAGAATGTAAACTGCCTTTATTAACCCGAGTTAATTATTTTATGACCAGAGAGGTCTTATGCTACTCCTGCGAGACTAAAGCATTTCACTAAAGCAAACCATCTCAAAAGCAAATGCTTGGAGCTTTGCTGGGTTCAAAAAGTGTTTGTCAACCTGTTTGTAAATGAGCATGGAAAAGTCAACCCAGTTTAGGCTCATTACCCCGGGTAATTCAAACATTGCCACTGCAGGTTTTTGAGCAGAGCAGCTCTGCAGAGAAAGCACTGCTCTTGTTCAGGGCCACGAAAATGCAATGTGTTCACCCAGCACGTTTCCCTTCATTCAGTGCTGATCTCTGTTGCTGCTGGCATTTACTGGGCTTGGGGAAATCATCCGTCCAGTTTGTTGTTTACAGCTGGGAATGTGACTGCAAATGGCAAGGGAGGAGGGGAGACACCGGGGCCATTTACCTGGGGACACTAAATCTGTGGGGTCTCAGGAGTAGGAGACAGATGTGCTCATGGCCTGCTCAGGGAATGGGCTCAGTAAGTTCTGCGGTCATGCTGAAGCCATTTATTTTTATTTTAGCAACACTTAACATTCCCAAAACAGATGGATGGAGCTGATGGACAGATGAATAAGCAAGAGCAGCACGATTAGCCACAGCTCTAAGTTTCACTCTGCTGCAAAACGAGCTTTCCTCAGTGGAGAAAAAGGGAGGGGTGAGTGTTTTTCCTTCATGTGCTGAATCAAGAAGCAGAATAAGGTGTTTTCCCAAATAAATGCACTGATAATGGTTTTCGTCATGCATCCCTAACTAATTGGGGGGCGATGAAGTGCGTAATTCCAATGCTATCAAGCCTGAGGGCTTAAAGAAAAGCTTCACTCTGCCTGCAAAGCAGAGTGAAGATAGCTGGTGTGACAAGTGCCTATCAGTGGGCTGCAGGTGTTCAAACCAGCTGTGACATCGGTGCACTATCTGATTGCAGCTCCAGTTCTGCCCACGGTCCTGCCTCCTGGGTTCAGCACTGCTACTCCTTGCCCAATAAGGCCTTAAATAGTCACAATGCACAGCTTATTTCAGGAGGAAATATTTTAACAGCACAGGTGACTGTCATGCATGCATTAAGGAAACCAGGACACAGCATACCAAATTTAGTTTAGCTACAGTAAAATAACTGAAACAGAGCAATGCTGACCCCAGCTAGTGAACGGTGAGACGTGGCTTTTGCTGCATGGGAGAGATTAGGTTCTTCTGATTTGTTTTCCTCCCTGTCTCTCTCTATATATATTTGAGATATATAGCATATATTCACATAAATATAGCATATATTTAGTGTTCAGATGTTTGAGACAAAACCCCAACATTTTAGAGACAGAAGTGTCCTTCAAGCTCAGCAGCACAAACTGTGGTCTCACAGAAATAACAACTGCAAGTGGAAAATAGCCCCTGCTGTGCAACACCTCTACTTTGTTATATTGCAATATATTTTCTTATTTTTCATGTGCCTTGTTCATATGACCCTGCCAGTATGTAAAAATGGTCGTTGACAGTTTCTTTGGTTTGATTTTATTATGATGTAATTTATGAGATGCTGAAAGTCTGCAAGTACTTGTACTTGACTGACATTTCTCTGAGAGTCAAAAGATTGCTCTTGTGTACTTGACTGAGATTAAAATGGGTAGACTGCTTATAGCTGTATCCTGCTTTCAAAGTGCAGGATTGGACAGCTTCCATTAAATTGTTATTTTCAGTTATTATTAGCTTCTAAATCAGTTAATATAATTCCTTTCCCATAATGAATGCACAGCATTGTAAGCCTAAATGCCATATTTTCTATTGATCTATTTCCACAACCTGTTTAGTGAAATAATTAATATGATTTACAAGGCTGACCCAGTATCTCAGTGGTTTAGTAAATCACGCTGCCATCTGGGAGGCTCAGCTGGTTTTAAGATCCCAGCTCCCAGCAGCAGCAGGACCTGGGAGCGGAGCTGCAGCACGGTGCTGTGCTGCTCCTGAAGGTGTGCTGGGCTCTGGAAACACCTCCTCCAATGCTCAGGGAGAACAAGGGCTCCAGCTGCTTTGCTCAGTCATCACCTCTGTTCAAAGCAGGGAAATTTCTTGGTGCTACCCAGCCAGAGCAGAATCTGAGCTGCAATCTGCAGGGAATGTATCTACACTGGCAACTTGAACATCCCTGTTTTCTATCCCCAGAACTGACCCCACATGTCTGTGCAGGCACCAAAAACGTCTCAGCTGTGGAGCTTGGTATTTTTACATGCAAGACAATGTGGGAAGTTATTATTTCTATCTTTTTTTGTTGTTTTTTGACTCATTAGAAGAGGACAACTATAAATACAGTGTCTGTTTAAACACTGTTATGGGTTATGGAAGGGCTCAGTTGGATTCAGTACTGCCAGGACAGAGGTGCACTAAGGCATGCCCCGAAGTCTCTTACAGTCTCTGGAAGTCCCTTTGGCAATCCCAGAGTACCCCAGGGGACTCCTCAGGCGAGAGGGAGGGATTCATTACCATGATCTCCGCAACACAGGAGCCCCTCCTGTGGTAATACAAGCTCTCCTGACTTCTCCACGTCTCCCACAGCTCTTACAGACAAACACACAGAGCTGATGCTGGTAGGGCTTAGAGAATATCCCTGCGTTCATTCCTAGCTCACCTCCCAGTGTTATGGAAACACCAACAGAGAGCCCTTGAAGGAGGGGCAGAAGGACACTACAGCAGTGCCTGGGAGGAGACACAGTAGCCAGACTCTCTGGTAAGAGTGGAAAGAGCAAACTCTACTAAAAATACTGTAATGAAAAGCAGGTAACAACCCTCTTTCTCCTGAAAAGTGTGGATTTGGACAGCTGCAGTCTGCAACAAAAGGGATTGAGGTGACTTCTCTGGGATC
The DNA here is from genome assembly GCF_025592945.1 of Manacus candei. Classification (NCBI taxonomy): domain Eukaryota; kingdom Metazoa; phylum Chordata; class Aves; order Passeriformes; family Pipridae; genus Manacus; species Manacus candei. The sequence goes on from NW_026138113.1 coordinate 7,698,455, forward strand.
AGGGCAATGGCTGCAAAGCAAGGAGTGTGCAGCCAGGGCCAGCCCTCGTGGGGATCTCACCCTTACAGGGTCCTGCCCTGGCCAGCCAAGTAGGGAGGACATCCCTTGGGTAGACATGTACGGGCAGGAAAGGCACAGACCTCCATCCAGGAAGGACAGAGCCCTTAGCTCTGACATCAGTCAGCATTTGAGAACCACTTATAATGCCTCCACTTGCAACCCCTGAGCAAGCCTTGACTTCACTTTTAGCATCTAGTATATTTATTTTTAGTTCTATTATTTTGCATAATTACACAAAGAAAAGAAAAAAAACATCCTAGACAAAACTTTAAAATTTGAAGACAGTTGTTGGATGCATTTTGCAGCAGATGTCATTATCTTCCTTCCCTGACCCTGACCCACAATCATTTCTATTTTGCTTTAAAGGGACCTTTAATTTCACAATAGGTATTCAGCTGGAACTATTCTTTTTGTTAAATAAACTTTACCCTTATGCTGAATGCTCCAAGCTCTGAAAAGAAACATTCCTTGCTTGTGACTGTTCCAAAATGTAGGTCTGAAATTCATAAAGGAAATGTTGGTAAATGGGCTGTAATCATACTGAAGGGCAAGTGAGTATTCTTCCTCTAAGGGAGAAGAAAATAAAGGAAAATCTGCTTTGCTTCTGCTGCCTCAATGCTGATAATTTTACAGATCAGAGGGCATTTTTTAGAAAGAAGCCTGCTGTGCTGCAGTGTGTGTTTCAGTGCTGAAATACCTGTAGTCAAGCCTTTAATGCCACAGTTGGACATGTAAATCAGGGCCTCATTTCGTGACCTGGCACTGCTGGCAGCAGAGGGTCTGTGCCCTGGCACACACCACCACAGGCAGCAGCACCCTGGGGTTCACCACGGGGCAGAGCATGCACTGGTGACCGTGTGTCTGTCCTCCAACACGGGCAGCTGTGCCCCTGAGAGCTGCAGGGGTGTTCCATGAGAGCTCCATGGCTGGGACAAATAGGATTGAAGTGATACAAGAGTTAAAAATGACTTCAGAGAGGGACCCACTGCCTGAGTGCACAGCGGGGTCACAGTCCCCTCTTCCCTGCCTTCTGCCTCAGGTGAACATCCCCGCTTTGATGGCTGTCTGGCCTCAGGGTTGGTTTTCTTCCAGAACAGGACAACCACAAACCAGGAGGTGCTGGGCAGCTCTGTGGGTGGTGTGTGCCACGTGGCTAAAGCTGAGGGGTCCTGAGCAGAGGCTGGCTCACTGCCCTGAGCCCAGAGGGCACGCACAGCTCTGTTGGTGATTACCAGCCCGCTCTTTCATACAAGTTAGTTCTTTCCTGCAGCTTCTCTCTGCACCTGCCAAAGCATCCTTGAGCTTACTGTAGTCCCAAATAACCTCTGTTCTTCCTGCAGGTGGGATCCACCGCTGCAGCACTCCTCATTTCACACTCACATAACTCTCGGAAATCCTTTAAACCACAGCAACACAGAGCAACTCGAGCTCCCTGCTAACTAGGGCTCTGCACTTACTGAGCTGTGGCAAAGCCAAGGAGCCCCTGGCAGCTGTCTGCAAGTGTGCCTTGGGTCAGGTGTAAGCCTGTGATTAGTTAATTCTATTTAGAGGATCTGATTAAATGAGACATTTTCTCTCTCCCATTTTCACACCCTGTTCTGTTTTTAACAAGTATATATTATATACAAGGTCCTTAATAATCTTTACCACCTGAAATTATCACTGGCAGGATGAAACCTCTCCTCCTCCCACCCTTGCCATTTTGTCCCACTGCAAAACTTATAAATTAATCCCATGTTAAAATTAACATATATTGCTGAGGCAAATTAATTGGCATCTCCATGTATATCTGTTAGTTTCCAGCATTTCCTGAGAGGGATTTCATTTAATTACCAGTCTGACAGGCTAACTCACTCCTGAACTGCAGCCACATTTATTACTTTTATCTCCTTGGACACCTGCCTCTCTCCATGGTTTATCAGATTCCTACTGAAGAGAGAAACAGAATATTTTCTATTGCACCAGGTTATTGTTTCTTTAAAAGGCACTTACCAGAGCACTGACCTCAAACAGGGTGGTTGGTTTTTTTTGGTTGGCTTTGGATGGGCTTTTTTCTTTTTCAATTATCGAAGCACTGCAGCAGCATTAACCCCCTCACTGCCCCACCACACTCCAGCAGTTTAGAAGAAATCATATTACAGATAGGGAGCTGAAAGCCTCACCTCCAGCTCCGTGCAAGCAGCTGACCACCACTCATAAAGACCCTGCCTGCAGTGGGAGCCCAAGCCCTTAAATGCTGTGCCTGCTTTTCACACTCCCATGGATGAAAACTTCAAGTGAAAGAGCCAAGAGATTCCTGAGCATGGCTCAGTGCCCTCCACTGCAGTCCAGGGACAAGGATCTACCTGAATTCCTCTGGATGGTTTGAGTCACACTTTATATAGTCACTGATGCCTCTATAGTTGGTTGACTAAAAGTTAACATAGATACATGGAACATCATAAAAATAATGCTGTCTACATTCATTACCAGCATAGTCACAGGCAGCACTAGGGGTTATCAGTACAGCTGGATATCACAGCTCTTCTCTTGGATTGCCTCTGGCAGCAGCTCCAGGACCCTGCTAGTTCAGGTGCTGACTGTGGCAACAGGGCTCATTCAGCCCAGTTTCAACAGACAAATAGTTTCCACTTGTTTTTCTCTGGGTCACACTTCCTGAGACACACAGATCCCCTGGGCAGGGCTCTCGTGAGCTGGTGTATTGTGACAGACACACTCAGGTCCCAGTAGGGCCTGAGGTTACATGGTCCTTCCTGTGTGTGGGCTCAGCACTGCATCCCTTTGCAGATGCTCAAGCTGATGTGCCTTGTTAAAAGGAATGGCTCGGTCCTGACAGCCTCAGTGTGCTGCTTCCTAAGAGTCTGGCAGGAACAGGACCTTGCTGGTAGTGATGCCTTGGAGAAAGGCACCTCATTACAGAGGAAAAATGAGAAATTTGTATGTTTCATTAATGAACCTTTTCAGCTTCCTTGGGATTTCATGCCAGTTCCTAACTCCAGGCACAGGGGACTTTTGGCACAAGCACCTGCTGGCTCTGAGCTGTGCAGGAGGTGGCTGTGCTGGGGACACTGCCCTGCGTGGCTGCAGCCTCCTGCTCCTTCGTGGATGGGGTGGCCCCAGCCAGAGCCCCCTGAGCCTGGGGAATGCCCTCCCCCGGACTCTGATCCAAGCAGTTTGTGCTTAAGCACCTGCTGGGAAACACAGCTAAAGATGTTCCATGAAACATGAATTATTTTAATGTACCTTGCCTTGTGCAAAATGTGCCCCTTCCCTCCTGTCACCACAGCCTGAGGGCCTTGAGGCTGAGTTACACCCAGCACGTGTAACACTCCTGTCTATGTCTTGGAGCTCATGGTGTGGGGTCCTTGAGCTTGTGGGTGCTGTGGCAGCACTCAGGGGTTTGAGGTGACCAGAGGAAGCAGCTTGGCTGATACGGACTTGACTTACAATGGGTTAAGAAAAAAGGTCTCCAGAAAAAGTTTTTATTAAAATCCACCATAATTGATTTTTGACTCTAAAGCCTTTTTATTTGTATAATTTTCAAATTTTAATGAATTATGTTAATTTTATGCAGTTTAGCCAAAACCAAATTAAATACATTAAACTATTCAATCTGCTACAGCTCCAGTGATTATTATTACTTTATAATTTATTATTTCAAATACTCATTTTTGCATCATACATCCCTATCACATATAAGCCAATGTTAATTACGTTTTAAAATAAAATATTCAACAAGATATAAATGAGACTCAAAGCATAGCAAAAGGAATGACTGGGAGACAGACTGTCATGGAATAATACGTGAATGCCTAATGCTGGTATTAATTAGTAAATACAAGCTGTTCAGGAGCAGCAGTGGTGCCTGTCATGCTGATGTGTGTTTGGATCATACATGATCTCAGCATGCAGGAAAACCAAATATCAGCTGCCAAAGCCTCAGCTTTCTGACTGCTCGCTGGTGTTTTGGGGAGCAAGTGCTGCTATTTTAGCACTGCTCTGCAAGGCAAGGCTGGGTAGTTCTAGTTTGCAGTAGTTATCTCCAGATATTCTAGGGTCACCCATATTTTAAATATTTTAAGACGGATATAGCTTCCTATTATGACATAAGAATATAGTGGTGTTTAAAAAGTGGCCTCCTTAACTCGTGGTGAAATTGAATTCCTTCAAAATCCTCTTTCCGTTGATAATGTTACTGTGATTCAGAAGAGGTTGGTGTATGAGGGAACTGGAGTCCTGTGCGCTAAACCGAGCTGCAAACAGGCACGTTTCTTCCAAAAGAGGAAACAATTTGTAAACTTTTTTTAATTTTTATTTTTTTTCACTCGAAGCAGTGAGCTGAATTCTAACAGACAGTCTCGGGCTGCCCTCTAGTGCGAGCAGCCGCAGGGACAGGGCACCAGCCTGCCAAAAACCTGCCTTGCCTCGCGCTTTGCTTTTTAAAACACGGCTATTAAATCACTGGGATTTTCCCAAAACATTTAGGGATTATTATTTGCTTCTGATTTCTGTGCCACTAAGATCTATTTGGATTATGTTTCCAGGGGGTTTCTTGTTTCTGTCAGGCACAGACAAGCCAGTCTTTTGTCTCTGCCGTGAAGCAGCAGCTGCGATTCGAGATGAGAAGGAACCGGGACTGCAAGGAAATAATGAACCTTCAGCTGGGAAGGACAGTTTATCAGCTCGGAGCGGGGGGAAACACGATGACGCCAGGGACATACATCTCATCCTAAACCCAGTTAAGGATGAGCTGATAAATCAGAAAAACTTATGGAAAAATATATGGAAAAGAAACATTTGAGGGATACAGGTTACTTCAAAAGACGATGCCATCTAAAATCAGTCAACCCAGCCCATAATGCAAGAGTTTGGGCTTCCACACAACGAATCTTACAAACCTTCCTCTAGCAAACCTCACTGACATGAGATGAAAATTCAACACTCCACATACCCACTGGGCTGGACAACAACTCTCACCCTGCCCACCCACCACCATCCCCAGGCACAACCCTTTCCTACATGGGTTTTTCCAGGGAACACCAAGCACTGATTCCCTGGAAAGGTACCACTGATGGCCAAGCAGCACTGGCCTGGCTGCCCAGCCAGGGCTGAGAGGAAGCAGGTGTGCCAAGGTGCCCTCAAACTGCTGGCACGGAGCAGCTCCACGCTCCCTCCAGGCCCAAAGTAGGCAGGAGGAGGCCAAGGCCAGGTACAGGCAGGAGGTGCTGGGACAGTGGCAGGGCTGGCACAGGCTGACCCCACAGTGCTGCTTCAGTGCAGCCATGGGAGGGGGGTGGGAATTGTATTAGCAGCTTGATGTCTGGGCAGAGGAAATCAGATCAGAGGGCTTTAAATGGAAATTATTTTCACGAGTACAGATGTCCCTAAGGAACAAGTTCAGCTGCTAATACAATTTGGCCAAGAGGAATAAACTATATTGATCTTGAGAGCTCAAATGCTTGCTGAGACAGTCTTCTAGAGAATTACAGTATTTATTTCTTGTATCACTGACAATCAGCAAAAGTGTAACTGATTATAAGCCCAGTGACTTTTTACACACACCAGATAACTTCACGTTCATCTCTTGCTTCAGTTCATAATTACTCTTCCTTAAAAAAATCACAGATCTGCTATTCTTGTGTCGCACAAATATCTTTAACTACTGCCTCTGGTCACTCTGCATCTCAAGTTTTAGCTTTATGTCACTATAAAGCTCATTCTGTAATTGCTCCACAGCCACCCAGCTTTCTCAGGACACTGGGAAAGGACACTGTTACTCAGCCTGGCCTGCACGTGGGTTTTTGCCCATCACTGCAGAGCAACAGCCCTGACAGGTACAGCAATACCCTCCCCTAGGGCACACAGGTAGACTGTGTCCATGGTGGAGGTTTGCATAGGTGGGTGTTTTTATTATAATTTTTAGAGAAAAATAAAGAAAGCCATATATATATATTTTATAGGATAAGAAACATCAATGTTGGCACCTATAAATTTGTATTAATAATATATATTAGGGAATTATCAGAACAAATCTATTCCATGGTGATTTCCTTGAAGTAAAAAGCTTCAAAACTCTAAGATAGTAAGACAGGCAGAGCAGGGAGTGCTGCACATTCCAAAACAGGCATTACAGCTATTTTGTTGACATATTTCCACTTCATTTTTTGTTCACATTTTACCCATATTTCCTCGTTTCTCTGAGCCTTCTCTTTATTATCTACAAACTGTCTTTGCCTGTTCTCTGGTTTCTCAGTTTCTTCCCCTGTTCTTTTTCATGTTTAGTTGATGGGAATCTCAACTCCTGACACGGAGCCTTCTTGCTGGGACACACACACACCATGATCTCACTGCCTCAGATGTTATACCTGAAGATAGATTAGGAAATGAAGATGTAGAGCTGTTGGAAGAGACTGGTTTCCCCAGGCACCAGTTTAGCCTGGATCATTGGATTTACAACACCAGCACCGCCAACACTGATTTGACTATTAATCCCTGAAGTGCCCTAGGAATTGCAGCATAAATCCAGCGAAGGAGCACTCATACGGCCCTAAAGACCCATAGTGCTTATCCTCGTACTCCATTCATGAAAATTGATCTTCTCTTCGTAGCAATGACAACTCAAGGAGCCCATGCTTTGTGAAACCCAGAGATCCACTTGCTGTGGTAATGCACTGCCAGGAGGTCTGTGATACAAACCAGCCAGTGCTCACGCTTAGTACTCTGCAGAGAGCAGCCCTTTCTCCTTTACACACACACAGATCTACTATTTCATTCCCTGACAGGAATCATTTTAGTACCTTTGTGCCCCACAGCAGCACTCAACAAAATCACCATGTCTCCTATAGGCTGCCTCAGTAACTCCCTTCCTACCCATCCTTTAGTGGAGCTTAATTAAGTGCTAAGCCAATATCCCCACGTGACAAGAATATAAACCTCATCTGTATTTGGAGAACAGTCATGTCTGAGCAGAGAAACACATGAGTTGGGACTGGGCTGGTGAGGAAAAGGAATTGGCTTCTCTGGTTGTCCTATCCCAGGAGGAAAGAGGAGGTAAACCTCATAAAGAGTGGCATCTTCCTGATTTTTTGACCTTGATTTTTTAGAGACATGAGGAAAAACTTTAAACAAAGATCTCACATTGCTGGATAGGTGATTCCAGGCACAGATTTGACAGACTACACTGAGAACAGAGCCAGACACTGCTTGCAGCAGCAGCAAGGGCTGTGGCTGGAGAGGCCTTGAAGGACAGGCTGGAACTAGGGAAAAACCTCTCTCCTACCAAGAGAAGTGGGATGGGAGGAGCTTTGGCAGTGAGCAGAGAGGGCCTGTGCCTGCCCATGGCCCAGGGAGCTTGGGCAGTGGCTGACTCCAGCACATTTGTAAATCCTGGATGGGGGAAATCTACAGAACAAATGAGGCAACAAAAAGTGGAAGGTGAGAGGACTGTAGGATGGGAGGGTGGAAATGGGTGTCCCAGCATCTCTGGTGGGAGTGATTGCAGGATTAGAGAGAAGTGAGGGTTGACATGTCCAGGCTGCCCATCATGAGTGTCCAGACTCTGAAGGGAAGGACACTAACAAATACAATACTCAAACAACAGTGTCCTTGACCATACTGAAGTGGTGGATGACTACAGAAAATGAGGTGGCCCATGTTATAGAAGGTATGATTGACAAGACAATAAGACTTTTTTTTAAAAGGCATTTCCCTATGATAGTAACTGAAATATCTGCTGCTGAACTTCCTCTCCCAATTCAGAGACTTTATTAGTGTAAAAGCAATAAATAATAGCCAGATTTGTAAGACTGTTTCTTTGGCTAGAAATAAAGTTAATTTTGCATCCCAATCTCTACTCAAATAAAACCTTGACTTGAATAATAGTAGTAACATGACTGTTCAGACACCCAGCAGCAGTTTAAGGTATTAAATTGTCCCCACCTAAATTAATTGATTGAAATAATCATTTAATCTAAAAATCTGACCACAGACCCTCTCATGTAGAACCTCATGGCTGCGATAACCAAGGTCACTTCCCTGGTTTACATTCTTTCCTTTGGATTTTGGACTTAGTAATGTGAACTAGCATCCAGCACAGTTTGTGTTTTATGAGGGACACTGAGCTCTTCAGGACCCCAGTGCCAGCCATGTTAGGGAATAACCCAGGAATTCTGGTGGATGTAGGGAGGCTCCTCTTCCTGGGACACAAACTCTTGGTTACCTCTAGCAGGGATTTGCTCCTCTAACCAGATGATAACAAGATGACATTTCTTTTGATATGCTGAGTAGCATGAACTCTCTATAAAAAGCTTTTTAGGAAGCAGAATGAGAATGATCGACCACCAATCCTGGATCAAGTGTTGGGCTGCCCAAAGGGGGTGTTCGGTGTGTCAGGAGCGCTGTCCTGAAATCCCACCTGATAGCACACCCTGCCCTCTTTTATCTTGCTGTCCTAGAGTGGGAACCCCCTTCCAGGAAGTTCTCCAAGGTTTCCTTTCGGGACCTTTACATGGGTGGGTGTCTGAGACACCTCTCACAGCGCCCGGGGGGTCTCCCCGTGCCCCCCTTCGCAGCCAGGTTGTGTCTCATCATCTCACACATGAACCGGCACCAGAGCTCAGTTCGGGTGTGTTTGTTTTTCTGCTTGGTCTCCTACACACACACACACACACACACACACACAGACACACACACACACGCTTTTTCTGGCTCCCGTTTACTGGAAAACTTTTGGGTGTGTTTTTCCCGTCCCCTCTGTCCCTGATGGCTTTGTCGCGCAGGCAGGGCTGGAGGGCGAGGGCTGGGCTCCCCCTTGCCTCTGCACCTCTGCGCGTCCCTGCGGGCTCTGCCGGGAGGTCCTTCATCCCACAGTAAGCGCCGTTCTGTGTGTGTTCCCGGTGTATTCCCGGTGTGTTCCCGGTGTATTCCCGGTGTGTTCCCGGTGTGTTCCCGGTGTGTTCCCGGTGTGTTCCAGGTTCGTTCACATTCCCAGACCCGTCGCTGTCCCGAACTCCGGCGGGTCTCACGGGCGGTGGCGCCGCCTGGCGGCCGGCACGGGCAGCGGCGCTGTGCGCAGGCGCCGCCGCACCCGACGTCATCGCCCCGCGCCGGCAGCGCCGCGGCCGCCATGGAGGGTGAGGGACGGCGGGAGAGGGAGGGAGAGCGGGGAAAAGTGAGGGGTGAAGGGAGAGGGACGAGGGTAGCGGAGCGGTGAGCGATGGAGGATGAGGGGTGGAGGAGTGAGGGATGGAGGAGTGAGGGGTGGAGGAGTGAGGGGTGGAGGAGTGAGGGATGGAGGGAGAAGGACGCGGGGTGATGCAGGGCCATGGATGGAGTGCGAGCGGTGGAGGGAGAGGGACGGGGTCGAGGAACGGGGGGCGATGGGAGGAGAGAGATGGAGGTTGTGAGGGGTGGGGGGAGAGGAGTTGAGGGTGAGCAGTGGAGGGAGAGGGGTGGAGGAGTGGGGGACGCGGGGTGATGGAGGGCGAGCGGTGGAGGATGAAGGAGTGAAGGGGGATTAGGGGTGAGCGGTGGAGGGTGAGGGACGGTGGGTGGTGGAGGGCGAGCGATGGAGGGTGAGCGGAGCCCGCCCCGCTGACCCCGCTCGGCCGTGCCCTGCAGAGCAGCTGTACCGCCGGCTGCCGCCCGAGGACTCCGGGGACCTGCGGATACAGGTACCGAGGGGCGCGGGAGCACCACGCCGGGAGTTCTAACTTAATTGAAATGTGCTGTTTTAAAGTCTCCTTTAACATATCTCTAGCCTCAGGGCTCAGAAGAGGCCAAGGTGTTTGTACATACCCTCCTGAAGCGTAGCATGCCCCAGATGAAGGATGAAGCCATCCAGGATATGTTAACTCGGAAAGCTGTGGTTCTTGAGCATTATCCCAAAAAAAAGATCAAGCAAAAGAGGAAGAAGGCAAAAGGTTTTACTGCCAAGCAGAGGCGGGAGCTGCGCCTGTTTGAAATTGAACCCGAACAGCAAAGGTAAGACCTCCAACGTCTTCTTTGTGTAGTAAAAGTGGAAGTACATCAAAAGTATGGAAAAGCAGCAGCATGTGCACGTGGATATGAACCCTTCAGTGTGTAAAGTCAGTTTGAAATGCTGCTTGTGGCATTTCACCGTGAGAAAACAGTTCTCTTGTATGGCTGGAAAGTTCATTTCTGTTCATTGCTAGTTCTGTTTGCTTTTGTATACCTAAGTATAACGTGAAACCAAACCCAAATACAATCACCTCTGATTTCACTTTTTAAAGTTGGACTGCCTGTGACCAGAGAGTCAAAATTCTGCATAAGGTCCCTCAGTGCATATTGAATGAAGCCCCTGCTGTTGGTAACAGGGAGTTAGTGGGGAGATAAAAGAGTAGAAATCTCTTCAGTCTTAGGTGGTCTGATCCTCTAAAACATATCAGTGCTTTGGGTTGGTATAGAGGAGCATGCTTGTTTTATGAAATAAACCAGCTGTTTGGAGTGGGTCATCTTGCAGGGTAAATGGAGAGCAGATTGTGTATATCTTATAAATGTCAGTCTTAGCTCTCTTGGAAATACAATCTGTCGACTCCCTCTATAAACAAACAATACTTTTCTTATAACTTACGTTTTGTGTATTATTTTATGTCTTTTTTACTGCAGGTATGCCATCTTCCTACCACTCCATGAACTCTGGAAACAGTACATCAGAGACCTGTGCCACGGACTCAAACCAGACGCGTAAGTTGAGTTACTTAAAGATTTACATGGTTTTCATTTAGTAGATACTTCCAGGTTTACTGAGTTACTGCTTGAAACACTGTGGTTAATTGATAAGGATATGTACTGTTTCTGGAAGCTTTGACCATGATTACAATAGTCATGGTCTCATTCTGTTAACCTGACTTTCTGTATGATTTTTTTCTTTTCCCTTCTGTCTGATCCCCCTCTCTTCTTCAAGGCAACCCTTTATGATTCAGAGCAAACTGCTAAAAGCTGATCTCCATGGAGCTATTGTTACAGGTATTCTGTTTGTTTGCTTTTGTATCATCTGAAGTTAAGCTCCTGTAGTTCAGATGCTTATTTTTAAATTCCTTTCAGTATCATGAACTCTAAAATCACGTAGTTAAAATCATACATTGATGGATTATTTCTCTCCTTAAAATGCTAGTGATCTTCAGCTGCTCTTGAAAATCATGTTGTTAGTTGCAAAGTAAAACTGCATGTTTTACTAGTGATGACTGTAAGTGCATTATTTCATAATACTGCAAACTAATTTTTAAGATCATGAGGCGACAGGAGAAGAGCAAATAAACTGCATCTGAAATTTTCTAATACATATTTCTGTTCTTTCAGTCACAAAATCAAAGTGCCCCTCTTATGTTGGGATAACAGGAATCATTCTACAGGAGTTTAAACATGTCTTCAAAATCATCACTAAAGAGGACAAATTAAAAGGTATATAAGACATTTTTTTCGGTGCTTTTACAACTTTAATTATCAAAAGTTTCTTAAACACACTATTCACCTTGCATCTCTGAGTACATTGGTTTATGTGCATAGAATTGGAGAAGACAGTGTCTTTACTGACCATCCAACAGCCCAATACCTTACCAAAAAGGCATCTCATTTTTAAAAAAAAGGCATTTTCAGTGAACCCAGCATGATTATGCCTATGGCTCATTCATCTGGTTTACATTAGATGTTCTCTGCAACACTTAACTGCATGCTCCTGAAAGAGGACTAACTTTGGTAATTCCAGTTAAATTTGGAGGTTTGGGTTATTTTTCTTCTCTTGCTGAAGTATAAAAACCTTGAAATGTGGCAAACCTCAAGTCTATGGGTGAATAACATCCCCTGGTACATCAGTATATTTTTATAACAGAGATTCACATTTGCCCACTTTGATGAGTTTGTTTCATTTTGCATTTTCAGTTGTTCCCAAACTCAACAACGTATTTAGCTTGGAGATTGATGGATTCATTTCCTACATCTATGGAAGCAAGTTCCTCCTGAGAGCAAGTGAGCGATCTGCAAAAAAATTCAAGCTGAAAGGAACCATTGATCTATGATTTCATGGAAAATCAGAAGTATTAATATAAATATTTGCTGTTTTCCTGCCATTTAAAGAGATGGAAAATGGAACAGCCATGTGAAATGTTTTTAAAGCATTTCCTTCTCATTCTTAAAGAATGAGCAGTATCCATTGTCTTTAAACAAGACTCTCAGACTGTTGGAGTTGGTGTATTTGTTTTGTTACTTGTATATAATATTCTGGCTTAAATTAAACTTATATTAGTGTTGGTTACCTGACTTCTGTTTCGATTTATAATTGTAAATTTGCACAATAAAAATTATACCTTGTAACTCTGATAAATGTTATTGTTGCCTTCTGTATAAATTGGGCTTTAGCTGCCTGTTACTGCTTGCAGTGAGACTGCAGGTGATGACAACTGCTCTTTATAATCATTGCTCCTGGGCCAACATCAACATCTTTGCCTTCTGCAAGCACAAGCAAATAAGTTGTTTCAGCTGACAGGTTTTACTGTGAATATCTCCTTCCCTGTGGATAATATTGTTAAAGATAACAGGTATATGTGATATAAACATAGTAAGCATGGTATGCAGCTCTAAAAGCTGTTTGCTTTCCCCATGCTTATGAATACCCTGCTACTTGAAGGTAAAGTCAGATGTCTATGTCAGTAAAGACATGTCATGCCAGAGTGCAGGGAACACAGCACAGCACGAGGGAAGCACTTAAAGGTGGAAATTCAAAGATGGAAGTGACCCCCTTTCAATCTTGTCCTTAAATTACCCACAGAACTGCCTTATGAATATTTAACCTCTGCCCACTGAGCTACTGTGCTTCACGTATCCTCAGCCCCTTCTTGTATTTTTTACTGTAGACTGCCTCTTTTAGTTGCCCAGATTACAATCTCTCATCAACTGGGCAGATTTGACTTGTTTGGGAGGTGGAAGCGACCCCTATGTTTAGATCACTCAACATTTTTCTGTTATAAAAATGCTCCTCTGATGTTTATGTTTTAATTGTAGTTTTCAGAAGCTTTCAATTTCAAGATCAAATGAAAGACCTGTGCGTAGGAGAAGTTTTTTCCCTATCCCCAAGCATTTGTAGCCAAGCAGGGCCATTTCTTTAAAGAGAACACAGCTGTTCCTCACGTACATCACACCCCAAACCCAAGTAACTGGGGTTAGGAGAACAGCTAGAGCTCTTAACTGCACTGCAGGGCACAGAAGCCAGAGATCATTGCCACCTCCAACCCCAGTCCTATAAAAACAAAAGAAAAAGGGTGTCTTTTTGTAAAAAAAACTCTAACTAGCCTCCAAATCTCCCACTTCCTTTCTGGATCTGTTGCTGGCAGAGGTTACAGAAGAGCTGCATCTCCTTGGAACGAGCCCTCAGACACAAATGAGATTCACCTGAACCAGCCTCTGATCTGCTGAAGTCACAATGTAGGCAACGCTGGTTTTCAAGAACAGACCCTTTGGAATCAAGAAATAAAAGCATTTGGTACAGAAATAAATCTTTGTTGCAATTACATGAAGTGTTGCCCTTGAGATGGGGAAAACTGTTTTTGTCAGGGAGAGATATTTTATACAGGGAAATACAGTTATTTCAAAGCAATGAGAATTTCTGTCCGTGAAGTAAGAACAAGATGTGTTGAAGTTGTTAGACCCAAGGTGTTATTCTACCTTGTGCCCATTACTCCTTTCGGTGTTCTGTAAAAGGAAATCTCTTGGTTTCCTGTAAGAGGTCAGAAGATAAAACAAACAAAGAGGTAGAAAACATAAATCATAGCAGAAACCGTCAGGACAATGACCTAATTTTAATTTTGCTCACAGCCTTCAGTGTAACATCTAATTAAGACATCTGTTAAATGCCTATAATATTAAATTAATAGGGGGAAGCTAATAGAACTTTATTGGCATAGTCCAGTTAATTAACATTAGGGCCCTTTAATGGATGTCTTAAAGAGACATTAATGGGAATGCCATACAAATTGGAATTAGGCACAATCACGTTTCATTGTGCTGTGAAGGACAAAACACATTCTACCATATGGACACATAGATGAACATGATACAAGTTCCCAAAGCTGCTGGCATTTCTGGTTTTTAACCAAAAAAGACAAATGCTGCCTAGCAGTGCCTCGTGATAAATAAGAGGAAGGCTTTTGTTATTTACAGTGCAGAGTGCCCGGGAGATGTTCAAAGGGCTCCTCAAGGTAATCAGGGTAGTGGCACAAAAGACGGGTGACAAATGAAGAATAACAAGAGCTGAACAGCCCACACATTCAAGACTCCTTTACTGCAGCTGGTAAATCACCTGCAGAGGCCTTTTTGCAGTGACTCAGAGGTGTTCCAAGCAGCCCCATAAATCCCTCGAGCTGAATCACTGCTGCAGACAGCTGGGATCTCTGTCCACCCACCAGCAAGTCGAGACCTGTCCCACCTGCCTTCTCCAGGACATGGCCCTGTGGTCACCTGTCCCTAGAACACCTTACACTCCCCACTGTTTGTCAAGGAACTTCCTTAGAAACAGGGAAAAATGAAAATGATGGCTCACCAGCCCTCCCCTGCTGATTCATGGCCATTCCCCATCTCTTCATTAGCTGAGACAGTAAATACTTAATGGATTTAATATTGGAAAATTGGAGAACTAATCACAGCTGTCTCTAATAGGCTTCTTCCTTCATGTGTTCCACTCTGAATTGCACTCAGCAGAGACACGTTTTTCGTAATGATTTTTATACCTGAACTCTCACTGAAGAAAAGACTAACGAGGGAATAACAACAATGAACAATGTCTCACTACCCTACACACATTTCTGCTTTTCTATTACTGTACATATGTAATATATTTATAGCCAATATGAACTAAAACAATTGTAAACAATCCAGTTACTGAATTTTGAACACTTAAGCAAGAATGGAAACACAAAACAAAAAATCCCATAATTTCTGTTTAAAACCTCAAAATACTTAATTGTAGGAAATGTTTGAAATTAAAGCCGAGTCACATCCAAGAAAACACACAGAATATTCTATTTGAGGGGGTTTTTTTATACTTCCTGTTAAAGATGGATTACACAACAGTACAGTGGAAACCCCCAAAAACCTTCTGAGACTCTCCTTGAGAAACTCACAATAAATCACTGAAATGACAGCAGCACGTAGCTGATGTTAACTATATATTCAAGCCCCCTAATATTTTTGAAAAGCATAAGAGAGAGCATAAAATTCTGATCCAGACTATGTTCCCCTTCCTTAGCTCCTATGGTAACTAACTCCAGTTCTAAGTCACTTTCCCTACTGTGTGTAATGAAAATGTATTGTTTTGGTAAGGCAGAACTTTCCCTCAGTGTACTGGTTTAATTAAATTAATGAGCAAAAGTGAAAAATAGAGGATCCGGCATCCACTGCTGCTGAGAGGAGCAGTTACATCTGGCAAACACAAACCTGGGCTGCAGAACAAACAGGACCTGGGGCTCTACCTATGGATGGGTTTTGACACCTACCTCTGCACACTCTGCCTGCTGGTTAGGGATTAGGGAGAACTACAGAGTACCCAGCAACATTTAATGCTGAATTAAGAGCTCTCTTAAGAGAGCTCTCTGCTGCTTTGTATTATGAGTCAGATAAGGTGCAATACCTAATAGCCATTAAGAAGAGGGGAGGAAATGGGTATACAATTAATTAAAATAACTGATAGGAAAAGGCGCAGCCTAAACTTTACAGTCTATCCTGTCCTCAGCCTATTTTTAGGCAATTGCTTTTTTTTCATTCTGCTAAGAACTATTTCCATAGCACCTAACTATTGCCAAACCATACTGATTTAAAACTTGTTATTTTCATATACTTTCAAGCACTGACCAATAGCCATCCCTTTCTATAGGCAGCTGAACAGCCCATTAAAGATCTGCAGTACAGGCCTGTTAATCTGAAATCCCTTCCTACTGTATTAGTTAATAAATTCAGCCTTATTTCTTCCAGCTCTCAGAATAAGCTCCTACTCTCATGACATATATGCATACTTTTGGCTGAGAAACTAATCTTAAAAGATTCAAAAATACATAATAATATAGTTAGAACATTATTTATAATATTCATATCAAAGGGTTTTGGCTTCACCTCAAAAATTTTAAATCAACCAAAATTAAATATAAATTCTGAAGTCCTATATGCTTGTTAAAGGCAAAAGACTTCAAAAACACAGAACCTCAAGCATGACTGCCTTCACTTGACTGAGTCAGGGCTTCTCAGCTGAGCCTTGTGGCTCTGGGGCCACAGGCTTGTAACAAAATGTTTAGAGAAACATATTTGTTGTGTGTGTGAGTCCAGCTGCCAACACTCACCTCTGGCTACAAGCTCCTTGGACATTCTCTACTGTACACACAGTATCAGCCCCAAAATAGACTCCACTTTATAGCACCATTATTCTGGGAGGGAGGGAAAAAATAGGCTTATGCACTTCTTGTAAATGTTAAAATAATCCCATAAATCTGAATATAATTTTTTTTTTGTGTGAAATTGTCTGCAACACTCTGCCATACATATTCTTCCTCTAAAGGATTATTTCAAAATTATGGACTCAGAAATGTTCAGCTGGATAGTTCTTGGGTGGCTGAGGTGCTCACTGAAGAATTTAAATGATGTAATAGCTATTGAACACCCCATTATATGGCTGCCTAATTAATGTGAATGATAGTTATGTCTTACTCACAGAAGATTATTTTACACGGAGGAAAATCTACTCACTGCCACAGTAGCCATTTCAATAGTTTTTATAGGAGCAGTTGCATTATGGCTTCATTGAGTAAAAGGTAAGTAGCCATCCTAAATAATGAAGATTGAAGGTTTAATAGTCCCAATAAAGAATCTTGCAGGTTTTTTATTTCAAAAATTAGAGTTTGATTGCAAGTGTATGATAATGAGAGGGAAAAGAGCACCGGTATGTGGAATCCTTTTGGCTCCTTGGGAACTTCCATTTCTTCTGTGCAGAAATGCAGAAGAATAAGGACAGCAGAAAAAGAAAATAAACCCTTCTTTACTTTTCATGACAGCATGTCCAAGCTCCAAGCCTCTCCCCGTGGCAACATTTCAGTGGATAAGGATGTGCTGGATTGTGCCTGCTGCACTCCAAAGGCTGACATTCCTGGAACAGCTGCACGCGGCTGAGCACGTACACACAAATAACCTCAAATAATGTGAAGAGCCCAGCTTAGACCCATTTGAATGATGATATGCAGACATAAGCCAGCCTTGCAAACTTGTCTCAGAATTGTAGCCTATTACAGCAACCCTTTTTTGCGAGGCAATAGTCAAGGGACTCGGCATTTCTGTTACGAGACTCGATTTCCAGGGTTATATATCAGAGATTATAACAGCTATAAAAATTCAAATGAGATTTAAAACTTGGCATGAGCCTTCTCACTTGGGATCTAATATTTTTTAAGCAAATCTTTGCAGGAAAAGCTAAAAGTTTACTTGTTCCACTTGTTATTTTAGGTCTCTATTGGTACATAATTCTCAATCTAGATTCTTACATGCCCCCCATCGCAGTACCTGAGTGATCTCTTTTCACAGCTTCATTTTCAGAGTGGCAATTCAAAGCTAGGACAATTGATTTGACATTTGTTTCTCCAAACACCAAACTTTCAGGAAGGGTTTTAAAAGAACTTCTGTTCCAAGGCAGCCACTTTTTTTTTTTTCAGCAATAAAGCACCACATGTGTTTTAGCAAGTAAAAAGTGGCAACAACATTAACCTGAATTATGGTAACAATGACTACAAAACAAGCTGTCTGGGGATTTGCAAACACAATTTCCAGATGTCTGCAAAAGATCTGATTTATCAAATACACTCCAGGCAGGATTTGTTGTGGGTTTGTACTTCCTAATAAAAGAGGTCTGTAGTATTTATTTACTGTTAGTGCCAGTGAAAGGTGCTACCCTTGTGATATCTTTCAGAAAGATGAGTGTATCCCTTTTAAATAATCCATAGGATACACAGAGAGACATAGACTTCAGAAATTAGACCTTGAAATCACCAATGAAACAGGATGAAGCTGAAGTTTAAATATAAGGAAGGGGAAAGAAGATTGTAGGCATTGGAGGCAGCCTAAGGAGAAAGCCTCAGGTAGTGCCAAGGGGAAGTCCAATGTACCCTGGCTGCAGGGACAGGTTAGAAACCCTAAATGCAAGCTATGGAGGATGCAATTGTATTTTGTCAGCATAGCCTGTGGCCATTTAAAATGTGTGGGGCCTTAAAAGCACCACAGTGAAGAGTAAAGGCCAGTTCCACCTCTAGCTTTGATCCACAGCCTGGCTGTTGAGGCTGTGATGGGGAGCCCTGGCTCAGTGCTTACTTTAGGAATGATTTTTTGATATGATTCCTTGCCATACAGGAGCTGGACTGACATGAACACACTCTTTCCAAGCAGGTCCCCACACAGCCCTCCCCACGGGTAAGTGCTGCATGCAAATACATCATCACTCGTGTTAGTGATGTCAGAGTGGCACAAGTACAGGCAGAAGCAGTGGGACCATTAAATTTATATTCCCTCACCTTCATTGTCACAGTTCAGCCATGCAGCAGTTGGACCCAAAACTCGTGCTTTACTCAAAGAATATCAGGTCGTCTTATCCTAGACTCACTATCCAGGGAAAAAAAAAACACTTACATATGTACACAGAAGTAAAATAGGTAAAACACATGGTTCATAATTTTAACTTAGCATTTACAGAGTAATACCTCCTATTTGCAGTGACTTGCAAACAACAGCTTTGGGACAGCACCACATCAAGATAATTACCTTTGTTTCTGGTTTGTTGAGTTGTTTTTCTGGGTTTTTTACAGCAACAAAGAAGAGGCAATTCTTTAGGACTATTTAGAAAACCCAAGGTTTACCCAGAGAAGGATAGCACCTCCTGGTTTTGAACAATGACTTACTTCTGTTTAAAGGAAAATGAGTTACTAAGGTGAACAGATTGAGTATCAAGCTCGATTAAGCATGTGCAATATGCAGTGTAACAACACTCACTGTTTGGTGAAGTAATAAAACAGCTTTATTTTCTTTTGACTTCTGGCAGTCTACCTCCAAGAACCATTCACTCCTATTTCTACCCAGCTAGCATTTCCACGAGGAAGCATCTTGAATTTCAGCTCCTTTGCCAAAGATATTGTTGTGGAGGAAAACAAGAAAAACATCCTACTGCTATAAGCAGGAGACAATAACAGCACCCACACAGGCACCAAGCTGCACTGGTACAGCCCACACTCTGATCAAACATTGCTTTCATTCAGGACAGCAGGGTTGTGCTTTAGAAGACAAGATACTTTGGGGACTACACGTCTAAGAGAGAGTTTCAAAAGGCAGTTTTCTTCCCATGCAGCAGCTTGTAGCTTCAGGAAAACTACATTAATAGTTTGCAGCTTGACCCCAGGACACATTTATCTTAATCTAGTATTATTAATTTATATTTTTTTTGCTGCCTTTTTTTGTTGCTTTTGTTGCAGCTAACATAAAAATTATACAGAAATCTTACCTCCGTCTATATCCAGAGCAACACATTTTCCTTTGGTACCAGAAGATGGAGCCACATGCTCACAGTTTTAAAGCGATTTTTTTTTCCTGCTTTGCCAGAAAACCCACCCATGAAAGCAGACAGTGCCTAGAAACTGCTCCCTTACCTTACATGAACTTGCCTTTTACTGCGTCTGTGTGTACAGCTAATCTGGTGCGTGCGTTACTCCATGTCAGCTGCCTCGCTCAGATGTTTCCATAACAACTCCATTTTCCTTGCTGCAAATATATTTTCTGAATTGCCTACCATGTCAAAATGAAATCAGGAAACAGAACCAGACTAAGCCAGGCATTTCCAGCTGCTAAATCATCACCCTTTTCATCCCCTTCATGAAAGATTATACTCATAAAGGGAGCCACACATATCCCAGAACCATCAACATAAGACTCCTAACTCCTCATCTTCTTAAAAGGCCAAATAATGCAGATATAATATCATGTTTATTCTTGTCCTAAAGCTCAAAAATATGTGCTCAGATGAGAGAACAGGCTAGGTTTGTGCTCTGCAGACCCCAACACCAGGCATGGTGGAGCATCTCCCTCTTTTTGTTTGGGGCTTTTTTGGCAGGTTGGTTTTGAAGCAGCCCCCATCCACTGCCCTGTAGGGCATCCTGTGCAGGGTAGGCAGGGAGAAGGCAGGGACAAGTGAGAGCAAGTCTGCTAAACCCTGCCCCTCATCCCCTGCATCCAGCTATCTCCACAATGCACAGTAAGATGAAAAGAGCCTTTGTAAAACGACATACATCAGAGGGGAAGACAAACTCTTCATTAAAGGTATTAAAGCCTGTTAGGGCTTTCCTTTCTTGGCTACTTGCTCTGTGTCAGCTGTACGAGCAGCCAGTCCCAGAGAGTCAGATCAAAGCAAGATAATGGCATTCTTAATAAAGCCAGCAGAGATCTTTCTGGTAAAAATGTTTATTGTTTGAGAACACTGTTAGGTTCTTTCATGTGCTTTCCTGACCTGGCAATGTCCCAGGTTACTACAGAACTGCTTTAAATACACAAGTTTAACTATTCTTTTTGCTGCTCTTTCAGACTGATCTCAGGCAGCAGCAACAGGCAACTAGTTTTACTCTCATTTCCTCAGTACAATGCTTCAACCTCTTTATAACAAATCCTCCACCACAACACTTAATGTCTCTCTAACATGACATTAAAAATGAAGTCAGCAAAACATTCTATCAAAGTGTTCACAAAAAAAAAAACAAAAACAAAAACCAACCAAACAAAAAAAAACAAACAAAACCCCCAAACAAACAAAAAACCAACCAAAACCAAAAACAAAAAAACCCACCAAACTTGACATAATTTAGTTTTTACAAAATCTAAATAGGGAGAAAGCACACTGCCTCTATAACCCTGAATGCTGCAACCTATCAGCAGGAGATATTCACAAATGGCTTCAGCTCCCACCAGTCCTTGAGGAACCACCATTTGATGGGGAAAACCAGAAGGATGTGCATAACATTGAGTGGAGCCCACAATGGGAGAGATTGACACAAGTGTCATCCTCTATCCAGAGCCTGTGGGTACCATGAGAAGACTGTGGCATCTGGAACAACTAGAGCAACAGTTACCACTAATTCTCAGCTTTTATTTAAGAAATTGTACTTGCAAGTTTATCTCCACCAGTTAAAGGCACCCTGAGTGACAAATCTGAAGAGAATGTCATAACAACCCTTTTTGTCCCCAGTGCTGTGGCCAAAAGCCCCATCAAGCTTTGGTTGCCAGGGTTTCTGAGCAGTGGCTCCATCACTCCCTGTATGATTTTCAGACAAACACTCCAAAACCTGGATTTGCTTCCTTTGCCTGTAACATGTGAACAATACTCAAAATCCTCAGGGCAGCACTGCATTTGGGAATTGCCTTGGGGCTATGAGAGCACTCTCTAGAGGTGTAAGGGAGCTTGGGATTGGGGTGCTGTGGCATTCCTCAACACAAGCTGAAGGATTTCCACACTCTTCCTATCTGCAGTCAGGGTCCCTTGCAGAGCAGCCACAGCTGTAGCAGTTCCCAGTCAAACTGCAGGACCTGGAGACATCTCAGCCATGCAACCAGAGCAGGCAGAGATCAGCTGTGGACAAAACCCCCAAAAGTGGATGTACCCTGCACCCACCAGGCTTAATCCACGTCAGACTGCAGAACCCACCAAGGCACCACTTGTGTAGTGTGCAATGTGTACCCCAAATACATCACCCACACTGCTCATGCTCTCCCTTCTCAGAGAGCCATGGCAATCCCAGACAGCAGTACAGGATTCCTAGCAAAGAGCTGCCCTGAAATGATGCAAGCTGAGGAAATCTCCAGGAGGAAGCAGAAAAGGCCACGCTGATGACTGACTCCTGTGTCTGCAAGATGGATGAGAGCTTGAACCCCTTTGTAAGGGACCAAACATATCACTTAATAAAAACAAGGCATCCTACAATGAACCTCTCTTGCCCATATTTATTCCCCTCTAAACACAGCAGTGCACAGATTATAGGAAATGGTTTTACATTTAACTTCAACCCCAAGTGGTAAAGAAACGGATTGTATCTCACAATGTAAATTTGCATCTACCATCATTTAATGGATGTTTTATACATTCTATCTGCTACTGTGTTTTTATGGAAAGGCAAAAAAATTACTTGGGAATTTGTTTTTAATTAAGCAATAAGGCTCAATGGGGTACTGCTATCATGCAATAAAACCACTCCTGGGGTGTTGTGAGGCATTTGGTCCAGATGAGTGCTTCAAATCACCCCCAGATTGTGATTAGATGATTACTCCCTGGAGTTAATATTAGATGGTTCTCTCTAGAGTTGTCTTATTGCTATTATAAAAAGTCTTCAACATGGGGAAACTAAGTAGTTTTTGTGCTTGAAGAAGATGAAGTTTGCAGTTTCCACTGCTGAGTGGCTGTGTGAGCTGTGTGGGTCCCATAGATCAAATCACCTATTTAGCATGCGTGAAAGATCATCTCAGGGCATTTCTTTGACCCAAACAGTTTTACAATTAAGTGGCTTTCTTCTTTTTTTTTTTTTTTTTCTAGGAGATGGAAGGATATAAAGAGCAAACAACTCCACAATAAAGCAATCCCAAGACAAGGTGCAGAGGAATTTGATTCAGAGATACGTATTACGGGTTTTATCTTTTTGCAGGGAATAATGAATCCTAATCTTTATTATGCTAATGGTATTAATGAAGGCTAATGCATGCAGCAGCAGCAAGAGATTCTCCCAGGTTGGGTACATGAGGAGGTGCACGGCCTGAGGCATTTGTGGGGGCTCCCAAGATAATGAACTCAAACAACCCAAATGGTGGAGAGACAAACTGCAGTGCCTTCCCCTGCCTCCCCCCAGCTGGTCTTTAGGGTTGAGGTTAGAGAAGAAATACTTCATTCTGAAAACGGATAGAAAACCCCAAAACAAACAAAAACCGCCAACAAAACAAACAAACAAAAAAAACCAAAACAAAAGAAACAAAACTAAAAACAACAATAAAAAAAAAACCCAACAACAGCGTAACACAGAGCTTCCTGCATTTCAGTTTATCAATAAGAGAGAAATCTCAAGCAAACCTTAATTCTTGCAAAACTCTCCCCAAAAGGCAGGATGGTACCACAGGCACATGGACAGTTTTTGCACAACTTGAACTGAAGTACAGACCAGAATCCTCAGCTCCTCCTTCAGGTGTCTCTCAACAGCCCACCACACACCTCCTATTACACAACAACCCTCTGGTTTCTCAACCAGACAACAATTTTTACACTTCACAAATTAAGATGTGATAATTCAAACATCCTCTATGTCACACTTGATACACCCTGCACAGCCCAGGCAGCAATACAATCTCTTTTTGCTCCCCTTCCCCTTTCACAGAGCTCTTTGCAGATGCACTGGATGGGTGAAACTTTCCCTGGCAATCACAGCAGCCTTCCTCTACAAAAGGCACTGATGTGAGGCAAGGCACAGGTCCCTTATTTTTCCTTTTGGGGCAACACACACACACAGCCTGGTCAGCAGTTCCAAAGGAAAGAAACAAAAGCATGTTCTTCACAAAAATAGAAGCTATATCCACGGGCAAAGCAGGGTTCAGGAATGAAACTCTTTTATGTGTCTGACTAACCAGTCAATCATAGATGAGCATATATACATCTTTTTGAGTTAACTAGTGATTATCACACTCTTGCTCCCTGTGCTTTTTCCTCAATTCCATATTTAAAATGCCTAATCTACCTCAGTTTAGTATTTGAAACACACATTTGTTCACCATGATTTATCTTGTACAATAAAAGCACACTGAATATGAGATCACTGTTTAGACAGTAGGAAAAGGGTTCAGAAGAACACACACAGAACAGTGTATTCTGGAAGAAAGGCTGAACCCAGAAGATGCAGTACTCTCTCACAGCATGCTGCAAAATGCATTCAGCAGCTTTTTGAGACACATCTCCTTTTTCCACGTTCATTTCATATGTTTTTCCTTTAATATTACTCCTCTCTCTGCACTGAACACCTGCATCTTGTCACAGTTCTGGCATTTCATATTCTCTTACCTCAGCTCTTTCTCACCTTCACCTTCTGTATTTCATCTAGAGCCTGTTCCCATTACTGGGGAACACTACTCAGAAACAGTGTGGGATGGTGAGGGTATTTCTGCATCACAAGATGAGGTGCATCCACTCTCCTGGCAGCCCCAGCTCCCCACTCACCCCTTCCCACAGCCAGGTCCAGCGTGCCCTGCTGACACTCACCACACTTCTGCACACCCTCCACTTGACCCCATGACCAAAAATCAGTGTCTTTGGTTCACTCATGGTTTTAAATTTCAAGTTTTATCTTGTCTCCTGCTCACAGGATACTCTATCAGGCAGAATGCTAAGCACTGGTGACATCATATAAAGATTATTTCAGTGACAAAATGCCCTCAGTATTTTACAGTTTAGAAGGGGGATATAGATGGAACTACATATTATATGCTGGTCCAAAACAGAAAACAGAACTCTTATCAAGCTTTGGATCAGATCTTCTAACCACTTTTGTGATTACAGTTACAGACCACTGCGAAGAGAACAAGCTATTAACACCAAAATTGGCTTTGCATTCCTCTCTCTCATTGTATGATTCACCATTGCTGTTTATCACTGAAAATTAAGAAGGAACAAGCAAAACACCTTATGCCTTCACTAAGATCCACAGGCAACTGCCAAAGCTTAGCTGAAACACCACCACATGGCCTAAAGGTAATACAGGTTTCAAACCATTCTCTTAGTGCTGCTCCTTCTTTCTTTTTCCTATAACCCAACCAAGAGCGAATACATGTTATGTATTTATACACAGCATTTAAATTTAGCCTCTGCTGTTTACCTGCTTGGTCACTATTAGTTATTCAAGATTGAAGCTCCAACTGTACCTGAGGGCCACACACAGCACTGCACACATGTGGCCAGGGGAGCAGGGAAGTACAAGGCACAGCAAACACCAAGGCTCTTATCATGTGAATTTGTAACATTAGAATCTGCAGGCGTGAGTGGTTTTGTGATCCTTGCACACAACAGCTTTTGTAAGGATCACAGATCTCTGAGCTGGGACATGACCCTGTGGTGAGGCACACAGGCTGTGAGTCAGGAGCTCTGGGGGATGTTTCTCACCCTCCCAACTGACTCACTCTGAGCCAGAGCCCGTTGCTACTGAAGACAACATCAAATAACCCACTATTCCTGTGTCAGTGATCAAAGGCCATATGACCATACACAACTCTCCAGGTTGTGAGGTGGTAGAAACCCTCACACAGTTATTAGAATTTATGCTGCACTCCAAGATCCTGCTAATAAAGTGCTGCACACATGCAAAGCACAGCAATGCCACTGCAAAAACAAAAGCACATTGATTGCATATTGCTTCCCCATGCAAAAGGCAGAGGAGCAAGCAGGTCTCAAGGTTGCTTCCAGAAGTACTTTCATCACTGTGACAATCATTTTGCAGCCAGGCTCCCAGAGACACTCAAGAAGTGGGTGATTTCCTGTGTGAGGGTCGAGATACGCCCCAGAGACACAAGCACCCTCTAAAACAGGTTTGCTGGGCAGTGGTTTCATGGCACGTGGACTAGTGAGAATTTGGAAACTTATGCCCTGAAGTTTCAGTCTGTACCAACAGAGCCAGACTTAGAAGCAACTCATTTCTAAAGCACACAGATGATGTTGGTAGGGCTTCAAAGATACAAGTCAATCACAGCAAATCACACATTTATAAAATAGGCTGATTAGCTGAATCCACTGGGAGCCAGATCAGACAAACGTTCATCCCCCCATGCACAACACGTTCTCACAGAGCACAGGACAGAGGTCATTCGTGCTTACAAGAAACATGTATAATGAACACACTTTGTCTTATTCCCTCATTAAGTAAGATTATTCCAAGTTCAGTTCAATAACATCTCCATTGCTAAGAGATGTCTTGTCCACTGATGAAATGCCCCATGTAGTCAATTAGTAAAAACCACTTCCTATGATCACAGTGGGTTCCTAACATCCCAAACTGAATCTAAATATTGAGTTTTATTCAAAAGAATTTTACCAAATGCCTAGGTTGTTGTTTCTCTTTTTTTTTTTTTTAACATGCACTAAACATACACTGAGCTCAGAATTTAACAGATGTTTTTGTTCCTATTATAATCTAATCTTTTCCTGCAGGCTGTTGTAGTAATTTTGCCACTAGAAGATAATAAAAAAACATTTTCTCCCCTGCAGAGCTTACCTTTGGCTGACTCAGCTGAGCAGCTGCAGTTTCCTTTACTTGCTTTGAAATTATTGCATCCCAATTGGGCAAAATATTTCTGCTACTGAGAAACAAGTGGTTTTGGAGAAAATGCCAGAGGCAATAGATCAGATAAAGTCTCTTTACCTTGCTCCAGTTGCATTAAAAGCTGGTAATTTGTGCTGCAGCTTTTTCAAGTGGTCCCACAAATGTTTGCTTTTGCAGCCAGGAAAAAAGAGCTCCTGAGTCTGCCTATCAAACAGCTCTTAAGATTACTGGTGAAACTCAGAGTTTGTATCTCAGTAAGGAATTCAAACAAGGATGTAACAGCTTCCAGAACAAACAAACAAAATACCAACAGAAAGTCAGCTCTCTGTGCAAGTGCTTCATACTGACTGCATGCCCAGCGTGGATCTCAGGGCTTCCCTCGCCTCATGCAACAGTTGCCTGAACACGCCTCCACTTCTGACTGAGAGGGAGAAAGAAAAAAAAAAACAAACATCAAATCCCAGGCTGTTGGGCTAACCCAATGCTGTGTTTGGCTGATGTGTTGTCCAGGTGAGCATACTGAGAAACAACAAGAAAAATAAACCAAAGTATTTACATCTCAGTAATAAAGACTATGATTAAGATAACATGAGAGCAAATTCAGAATAATTTTAGCACATAGGAGAAAAAACAAGTTTCAGCATAACAATCCATGGCTAGTTAGGTCTGAATTAGTCTACAAAGACAAATTCTGATGTATTTACTTTAGTGCCTTGTATACTTACATAGCTACATAGTTAGATCATGTAAAAATAATTATTTCCATAGTTAGATCATGTTAAAAATAAAAATTGTTGAGAATTAATTTCTTAGCTGGGCAGATCTCCCCAGACCTAGTATGCTGCTTGCAAGGTAGCCAGGACAGAGGCAGCTGGTAGCCAGGCTCAACACAAAACAGCTCCCAGCTGCAAGAACATTTCTGCAAAGGCAGACCACCCTCCTTCCACCGACAGATCACTCAGTCCTGCTCTCCTACAGAAAAGGCAGGAGGGCAGAAGAGGCCTCCCACTAAAGCCCTAATGATAACCTCCCACTAAAGCCCTAATGATAACCTGAGTGTGCTCAGCCCAGCCTGCCCTCTGTCCTGAGCTCTCTTCTCCCAGGCTTTGAGAGGTTTGTCAGTGACCTGCAGCCCTCTCTGTAACCCTCCCTCATACACTGCTAGGCAGCCACAGACTGCAATTAACTTAGTCCATGCCCTCGTTCATCTGCTCATCTGACACAAACACAAAGTGTGAAGGAATAAGCTCTTATGGAAACTCCCATGGCTGCCTGAGCACTTTAGCTCAAAGTGCACCATGAGCTTCCCAGCCCACATTATTATTTCCAAAGATAACGAAAACCTGGGAAAAAAAATATTTCTAATACCTTGACAGGTCCATCAGTTCCCATTAAAGATAGAAAAGCTATTACAGAAAGTGAGCAAGCTCCTGAATTATAGATCATCACAGGGCCAGGCAGCTGGGCATTGTGTTACTGCACCAGACAAGGGCCAGAGCTCAGCTGCCCTGCATCCTGGCAGCTGCAGTGGGTGCTGGGGAATGCCCATGGCCTCCGCCCACTCATCCCACCACCCTCATGGCAGCGACATGTGGTGGCCTGTGGCCCATATAGTGGGAGAGAGGAGTGCAAAGGATATCCCTGCAAAGCCAATTTTGGTGTTAATAACTTGTTCCCTTCACAGTGGTCTGTAACTGTAATCATAAATGCAGTCAGAAGATCTGATCAGATCCAAAGCTTGGTAAGAGTTCTGGTTTCTCTTCTAAACTGTAAAATACTGAGGGCATTTTATCACTGAAATAATCTTTATATGATGTCATGCCTGTGTACCATCCTACGTGACAGAGTATCCTGCGAGCAGGAGACACGATAAAACTCAGAAACTTAAAACCACGAGCGAACCAAAGACACCGATTTGGCGCATCTTTGTGACACCTGTGGGGTCAAGTGGAGGGTGCGCAGGAGCGTGGTGGATGTCAGCAGGCACACGCAGCCCCGGGGGGCCGGGGGGACCCAGCCATCGGTCACACGCACCCATCACACACACGCACCCACCGCACACGCACCCAGCGCACACACGCACCCACCGCACACGCACCCATCACACACACGCACCCACCGCACACACGCACCCATCGCGCACACGCACCCACCGCACACGGGCAGCCCCGGCCCCGCCGCCCCGGCGCTGCGGGCCCCGCGGTGCCCATTGGCGGCCGGTGGCGGTGGGCGGGTCGCGGGGCCGGCCCGGGGAGCGCGGCGGATCCGCCCGGCGCGGGCGGCGGGAGCGCGGGCGGCGGGAGCGCGGCCGGGGGAGGTCCGGGAGGTACGGCCGGAGCGGGGTCCGGGCCGGGGGGTCTGCGCGGGCGGCTGGTGCGGAGCGGGACAGCTCTGGGAGAGCTTTGGGACAGTCGGGGGGTTTCCGCCGCCGGGGCGGTGCGGGGGGAGCGGTGCGGTCTGGCGGCCGCTCCGCCCGCGGGGGGAGAGAGCGGCGGGGGCTCAGCCGGGGGGCCTCGGCCGGGGGGGCTCGGCCGAGGGGGCTCGGCCGGGGGTCCCGCGGCGTGTCCTGCTCGCCCGGGGGTCCCGTCCCGCGTGTGCGGTGCCTGCAGCCCCGCGGTGTCTGTGCGTGACCCGAGCGCCGGTCGGAGGGGCGGGTTTGTCGGGGCTTTTAGAGGGACGCTTAAATTACCAAGTTTGACCGTGTACCAAAATCCCAGAAAGTGCTCCGGCCGCGGAGCTCTAAGGGGAACCCTCCCCTGGGCTGTGCGCCTCTCCCAAAGGGGCACGTGGGCTCCCGGGCGCTGGGAGGGACAGGGACTTGTCTCTTCCCTCGGTGGTCGCCCACCCTCGCCAGCCAGCCCAGCCCGCGCGTGTCGTTCGCACGAGCCCTTGTCCAGCCCGAGCGTGGCCAAGTCCTGTCACATTGGTCCCGTCAGCTCCAACACCCGAGAGTTCCTTACGGGGGGCTTTTCCCTGTGCCTCCCCAGCACGGGGAGGCCGATAAGCGGCGGGGAGGGGAGCAGGAGGTGCGGGCGGAGTGCGCCTCGCTGTTCTGCCTGGGGATGTGTGCATGGATAGAGCAGGGGAGAGGGAGGGAGCGAGGCATTTCGTTGAGTTTCGGGTTTTCCTTCCTCCCTTCCTATGCTGCTGAGGCGCCTCTGAGCCTGGCTGGCACTCGCAAGAGCCACAGCTGAGCTCAGGCTGCCAACGAGGGGGTTTGGTAGCATCAGTCTGAGCTCCTCAAAAGCCACTGCTCGGCAGTCCCTTTGCCCTGGCCCTGTACTGAACGTGGCAAGAAGCTTGGTAGCTCAGTCCGTCCAAACCCCGCCGGGACTGGTGACATTCCCAAAGGTGTAATGTGACAGCCAGTGCCAAAATGTACATGTGCTGAACTGGGTTCCTCATGAGCATGGCAGGAAGGGGGTTGCCAGAGCCTGTCCTCCTTGCCTGCAGCAGTTACAGCATGCTGGGAAAGAGGGAGAGGCAAGCTGAAATCCCCTCAGGCAGGAGAAGGAGAGGAACTCTGGTTTGCTTGCTCTGAGTGCCTGCTCTGGCAGCTGCATCCTGCTTACTGTGCTCGGTGAGCAAGAGCTTATACCAGCCCTGACTCCAGGAGACAGTGCTCAGCTGAGCAAAGCAGAAAGAGGGAGTAAGGGAGAGCTGCAGAGAGATGAGGCTCGGGGCATTTTCTGCTGTCAGAGCTCAGCAGTCAGATCTCAGTGCACTGATCCTCATGGGCCATCCCATGCATGTGGTATGCATTTGGTATGCAGTGGATACCAAGACTGTCAGCTCTGTCTGATGGCAAGAACAGAAGGATCAGGTAGAACAGCTCACTGCATCACGACAGCTAAGCCTTAGATACACACAGTCTTGAAAAACATACCCCAGACTCAGTGACCCAGGAACTTAAGTCGAAATGCTCTGCCTGGCATGCATCAACATGGCTGTTTATAATCCCAAGTGAACAAGCACTCATTGTTAAAAGTTGTGGCGTGCTTGCTTCTGGAGTGGAGTGCCAAGCAGTATGTTTTTTCCTTTGAATATCAGTCACACTCACTGCATAGTATTTGATCACATGTAGAACCAACAGATCTTGATGAAAATAACCAGCCCCAAAATTTACCATGCCAAAAACCTCTGTGAAAAGCAGCATGCTGGTAAAGTACATCTTCCCACCCTCATTTCAACTGGATAAGCTGCTGCTGTATGTGGCACATGGGCACATGCAGCACTTGGTAATAAGCACTGTGACCCTGCTGACCTGACATGGCAAACAGGAAAATAATATTTACCAAAATGAATAAAATAGATTAGACTTCTTATCCTCATTTTGTTCCAAAGGGAGAGGCTCTCATCTCCCAGAAAAGGAGACCATAATAACACTCAGAAGCTATCTTTATTTACCCAATTCACAAAGTACTTGCATTCCAAAGCCCAACTGTGCATTATTTGCAGTGAGTCACAATATTAACATGAAATTGGGTTTTATGTGGTTACTCAAGCTGAGCACTCTCTGGATCTCGGGGCAGGATTGATTTGGCTTGTGGTGGGATGTGGTGAGTCACCCTTTCAGATGGCTGTTGCCCACCCACATGAGTGGATATGCTTAACACTGTCCCAGCTCCATCCAAGCATTCCAGTGCTTTGAAACCCTGAGGATACATATCCTTCCCTCCAGTTTGAGGAAGCCAGCTCTTGAGGAGCACTGGCCACTCGGTGTTTCTCTGTGAAAGCTATTTCTGCAGGGTAGGTCACTTCATTTAGGTCTCCCAGGGCTAAACCTGGGTCTTGGCCTTGTGGGTTTTTACCCTGTTGTGCTCTAGAGAAGAAAATTCTGGGAACTCAGCAGAATTGACTTGTCTGTCTGCCAGATAGCTCAGGCAAGAGGTGAAAGGTGTGCAGCAGCCTTCAGCAGCAGCTCTGTGGTTTCCTTTCCAGCATAGTGAAGGGGTGATTTGGGGTGAAGGACAAGGGTAGAATGTAAGTCATCGTTGTCCCAAACACACAGGACCAGGCGTGTTGTCATCCTCCTCTTCCCTTTCCCCTCCAGCCTCCACAGTAGCAGGCACTCTGGGCAAGGAGGACAGGGAAAGCAGTGGAGGGTGGCTCTGCATTAGTGGTTCAGTGAACCAGGGCAACACACATCCCTGTGATCTTGGAGCTGCCTCGTGATGGCTGAGCTACCTCTCTGGAGGAGGAAATGACTCACGTTCCCATGGCCAGCCTGCCTTGGGGCAGTTCCTTCAGTGCATGAGGGGTAGGGGCAACAAAAAATGAACTTACAAGGAGTACCTTCCTTACTCCAAACTACCTTCCTTACTGCAAACATTTGCTTTTACTTCAGACTTACCCTTACCTAGGTTTTCTAGTAAAACAAAAACCAACAGACTAACAAAACTCCAGATGAGAAGGAGGGTGCGGAGTTGTGGGAGGGATGATTGTGCTGCATTCCACTTCCCCTTCAGCAGAGAGCAGAACTGTTTTCAGAATGATGTGTCTTGCAACTGGAAGCACTGGCATCCCTGGGATAGTGGAGGAAAGGCTTGACTCATGTGGATTTATTCACATAACAGGGGCTTTTTTCTTTTCTCTTTTTTTTCTCTTCTTGTCATGTAGGGAGGACCAGTGGGAACAAGTGATACCACAGTGTTTTGTTTTGTTCCTGCCTCAGCTCTGGTCCAAAATGGGGCTGTGGGGTGTATGTGTCTGTAATTAATCCTTGAGAAAGCAGGTGTGCAGTCAGAAATGGAAGGCTTGCTCCCAAAACCATCATAAGTTAGCTCCCAGCACCCAGAGGGATAGACAGGGCAGGCCTTGGTAACCTTCAGCTGTCACAGTACAGTGACTCTTGAGCAAGTACTAACACCTGCATAAAAGCAGGTTCAGAGCAAGCAGCTTCCTTTGCTAAGGGCACAGAGTTATACTGGTGAAAAGCACAGCTGTAATGGAAAAGCTGGCTCTGCCTCCGAGGGCTTCCATTGCTGCAAACTGAACTATCCCAGTACAGACCGGGCTGTTGCAAAGTGAGGCCAGAAAGTTTGGAAATTTAATTTTAAAAAGTAACAAGCTAAAGTGCTAGAGGGCTCAGGAGATTACTTGTACCCTCGGGTTGCGTTAGGAGCATCTCACCTGTGCATGCATTAGCTACTCACCCCACCCAGGGCAGATGGTTGCAGCTTCACCACTTCCCTCTTTGTTTTCCTCTCTTCAGAGTGAGCTGGAGATGGTGGACCATCTTGCAAACACCGAGATCAACAGCCAGCGCATTGCTGCTGTGGAAAACTGCTTTGGGGCTTCCGGGCAGCCCTTAGCCTTGCCCGGAAGGGTCCTTCTGGGAGAAGGGATTTTAACCAAAGAATGCCGCAAGAAACCAAAGTCTCGCATATTCTTCCTTTTCAACGACATCCTCGTCTACGGCAGCATAGTCATCAACAAAAGGAAGTACAATTCCCAGCACATCATTCCCCTTGAAGATGTCACTTTGGAGACGCTGCCAGACACTTTGCAAATGAAGAACCGCTGGATGATCAAAACCTCCAAGAAGTCCTTCGTGGTTTCCGCGGCCTCCCTCACAGAGCGGAAGGAGTGGATCAGCCATCTGGAGGAGTGCATCAGGCACCTGCTGACGAAGACGGGCCGGCAGCCCTCCACGGAGCACGCGGCTCCCTGGATCCCAGACAAGGCGACGGACATCTGCATGCGCTGCACACAGACCAAGTTCTCCACGCTCACCCGAAGGCACCACTGCCGCAAGTGCGGCTTCGTCGTCTGCGCAGACTGCTCCAGGCAGAGGTTCCTGATGCCCCGGCTGTCCCCCAAGCCCCTGAGGGTCTGCAACCTGTGCTACAGGCAGCTGCTGGCGGAGAAGAAGAAGGAGGCAGAGGCAGATCTGAGGCAGACAGAGCCGATCTGCTCTGCCGTCCAGGGCTACGAGCCCTCCAGCGGCGATGACAGCGACAAGTCTGATGACGACAAAGCTGACCGGTGGCCAGCAGACACAGAGTTTTATACCTCACCAGTATCCTGGTCATCTTTCCATAGCTGACCTCCCTGGGAGCTGGTGGAGTTTAGACATTGGGAAGCCAACCTCTGGCCTCCAGTGCATGTCCTTAGTGTTTTCTCTGGAGGCCGTGCCGAGGAAGGTGGATTTTGGCCTCTGTATTTGGTGTCTGTGGGGGGAGCAGAGATGAGGTTGCCCCTCTGAGAACGTGTCTCATACGTGTGTGTGGAGAAGAACAGCTCAGTGAATAGCATGGCCTGGGGCACAGACCTGCGGATCAGTCTTGGCCAATCGAGCTTGCCCTTCAGTGCCTTAGTCTTCCTCTCCATAAAAACACAGCAATACTAACTCCTATTCTGAAATGTTTTGAGATTGGCTCTTGGGAGAAAAAGAAGCAAGAAATCCTGGAGTTGAACATGTTTGCCTGCTTGCAGTGTGTTCCTCTGTCATGGCAAGGGGCTGTTTTCCATGAGCATTGCCAGAGATTGTCACTGCAAGTGTGCCAGCCCCAGGGAACAGCTGCTCATCCTGGCATGGTAAGGCTGGCACTGGCTTCTGTGTCTACACCCGAGTCTCTCAGTGTTGGAAACACTAAGAGAATGGTGCTCTGAATGAGGTTTGGTGTGAGCAGCCCTAGCAAAGCACTGGAGCGTCCAGCTCTCACATAGAAAGAGGCCATGGGGGTGATACCAGGACAGGAGGGAGGAAGGAGAGGAGAAAGGGACAGGTAAAATTACACTGAGCAGTGAAATAAGGAGCTAGGGATGTACTACAGTTGACTCAACTAAGTGCAGAGCCCAGATCTCAAATACAAATATCAGATTTCTAGAAACTTGAAGAACTCAAGCCTACTAGGTAAAAGCACAGCCCAGGGAAGACTTTTAACAAGTCTTGAAAAATCCAGGAAATTGCCCCAAGTTAAGATCCCTATGAAGTACAGCACTCCAACTTCCCCTTCCCTCCTGGGCTGCTGCCCAAGGCATTGAATTCCCACTTGTGGGCTCACCTCTTGTCTGTCAGTCTCATGAGTCCAAAGTTAAGGTGCTTTATGTACTTCAAGGATTGGAGCCAAAGACCTTACAGTTAACTTGAGATCAACTTTAAAGTTCAAATTAAGTTAGAAATAAACTGTGTTTATCCAAGTATTCTATCATAATGTAGCATGGGAGTAAATATACAGGAAATCAGACAACAGCAATTTTTTTGCAGCAGACATTTCTACAAACTCCATTTTAGTGTATTTTTCTATTGTGTATTTTATGCTCTGGAAGAGTAACATGGCTGGGAATACATGGGCCAATGTTATAATCTGTTTCCTTACCATGACCTGTTACAAGCAGTGCATTGCTTGACAGGTGGCCAGACTTGGGGTTTTTTAAATTTCAGTTCAAATTGATCATTCTTATTGTCTTTGATAACGTGCCACTGTTCCAATGAATTTGTATCACTTGACTGTGTGTGAATAAAGATATGGCAAACAGGAAGAAGCCAGGAAAACAGGACAATAAAGTGTGTTGTTATTGAACAAGAGCCTTAAACAAGAACTGGGATTCAGGCCTGGCCAACCAGCATGAGTTCAGACTCCTCAGCTGTGGGGAGACTGCTCTGGGTTTCTGTTTACTACTTGAAGGTAAGGGTGAGTGGAAAAAAAATCCAAATCTGATGCTTCCTTTCTATTTATGCCATGTTATCATCTGACAGACTTTTCCCAAGTCTTTTGCAATCCCCTGCAGTAGTCTGTATTCGTTGGAATGGTATTTTTCCGGTGGGGACACAGCTTAGAGTGGGCCAACAAACCTTATGACCTAAGCAGATGTTTTTGGGTTTTAAAGCAATAAGTACACCGGGTTCTGTTTTTTCCATCACTCTCCAAGCTTAGTTCCTAACTCTGCGCAGCAGTGACTGTTTTTACAGTGCCTCCCACCCACCAGAAGGGTGTACATGCTATGCAAACAGAAAATGACCTTAAAAATAAACAGCCATTAGAATGGCTCACAAGCCAAAAATAGCCCAGCTGCTGAATCCGTGTCCATTGCTGGCGTTCCAGTTCCCTGCTCCTGAAGTGAAACTCCCAGTTTCGTCCTAGTAACTGGCTCCAGAAATGTATTCCAGTTTTGAACCTAATCCTTAGTTCTCTTTGAGATCAGCTTTTCTTTATCTTACGTGTTCAAAGGTCTTACTATTATCAGCCCTGAAAGAGCTATGAACTGTTTTTATCCACTAATGAGAGACAGACATGCCTCTAGCGAATGCCTTCTTGGTGAGCAAGAGCTTTTCTTAATCACAGCAGGAAAAAAAGAGTCTGAAAAACCAAACAAACTCTATCAAAAACAACCCAGCCCCTTGTTTTGGTGCATGCAGGCCTTTGGGGAAACACACACACCTTCCACCAACTGGTACAGCCCCAGCCCTCAGGGTGGAGGAGCTGGGACACTCGAGGTAACAGAATAAGAGTGGCTCACATCACATACACTGCAGTTCTGAAGAAGTGTTTCGGAGGTGAGGAGGTGCCCACGAGCACTTGCACTTTCAGAGGCTTCTCACACACTGCCTGGTGTGTTGCACTGTCTTCTCCCAGTGCATGTCCTGCTGTTATCCAGCTCCCAGCTCTGTGGCTGTGCAGGAAGCATCAGACATTGCAGAGCAGCTCCTGCCAGGCAGGGAGACACAGAAAGGCTGGAGGCAGCCACAGGTTCAAGAGGACACCTGCCATGGAAGCCCCAAGAAACCCAGTGACTCTTAAAACTGTTAATGTGTATGGTAAAAGGATCCTGCCCAGGAAAACATGGGGAAATTTAAACAAAGCCGCTCCCCCTCTTCCTGTAGCTCTGTTAGCCAAGTTGTGGAGCTCAGCACTGGGATTAGAGCCTGGGGCTCCTGGCTTCTGGCCTGCTGAACACATGGGTTTTACATCACAGGCAGTGCTGTTACAGTCCAGCCTAGAGTTTTCCAGCCTGATTCTGTCTCCAGTGCGTTAATGGGGCATTTCCTGATGGTTTGGGTTTTTTCTTTTTTTAGCTAAATAAATGCCTTTACCAGAGATTTGTTACAGTTTGCAGCTCCAGGCAACTACAAAAAGAGCAGTAGCTTGAGTGCTCACCTTGGGAAACATCTGCAGGCTGGGGGTTTTGTGAGGTCACACCTTTTTCCTGCAGGGCTCCCAAACGTGGAGATCCCAATGGGGATCAGTTGCCAGAAGGGGTTCCTTGCTCAGCCCCTGCCTGAAGGTGTCACGGTCCAAAGGCACAGCAGGGTGAAGCTGTCCCTGCTGCACACCAGCCTTGGCACTGCCTGATCCTGGGGTGTGCTGCCTCAGGAAAACAGACTGGCTGAAAAATGCTCCTTCTGCTTCCTCAAGCAGAAACTGGAGCCCAGGCACATTTAGAAAAATCCAAGAGTTTTTTGCCTGCAGCAAAATGGTTCCTTTTCAGCTGGACACACACGAGCCAGTGGACAGTCCCTGTAGCTGTCAGGAGTGAGAAGAACACTAGTGTGCTGAACGTGGAGAGCAAAACTTGAACGTTAGCATCAGACCTGCTGAAACTGCTGGGAATCCTCCAGCACAGAGGAAAGCAGAGCCAAGGACCATGCAGTAAAGAATTAAATAATAAAAATCCTCTTCTGCTCTTCAGTCAGCTGGAAGGGGAGGAAGAGGATGGCACTGGTGCAGCAGCCAGTCACAAAAGCCCAAGGAAACGTAATGGGGAGATGTGATCTGTGAATAAACTGAAAGGATCAAAGAGGTTCAATGAAACCCATGTGTTCTGCCATCCCAAGGCGCAGCCCAGGCACACCACAGCTCCCAGCACAGTGCTGACTCAGCATTCACGAGCATTCAGCAGGGAGAAGCGAGCCAGCTGCTCAGCCAGAGCCTTGCTCCCAGTTACTCAAACACTCGGTTTCTATCCAAGCAGGAATTCTGGCTCTGCCACAGCCCACAGCCTCTTCCGACTCACTGCTGCTGCAAGGCAGTTTCTCATGTTCCTCAGCCTGGGATTTTTGATTAGCAGGAGGAACTGAGGAGCACAGATGGTCCCAGCTGCTGCTGAGCTGTGAAGTGATGTGTTCTCAATGAAAAATACAGGCTTCTGGTTTTGACTCTTTCTGTTCCAGGCCGTGGACTTTAAGAAAGGTGTTGGCAGGAAGATGTTACACTACTGTCACTTCCGTGGTGGACACAATATAGCAAAGCAGCTCCAAGAAACCCTTGCCTGAGAGCTGAGTGATGGAGCTGCTCTCCAGAGCACCCAGGGAGGAACACTGTGCTCCAGGGAAGCACGGGCTGCACACTGTGGTGTAAAGCACTGCAGGGCAACATACAGCCAGGTCTGCTTCATGTGGCACATCACAGGCAGGAGCAACCCCAGTGCCACACAGGGGTGTGGAAAGGAGCCTCTCCTGCCTGTGCACTTGTTCATAAAACCTCCTAATATACAGCCAGTGCTGTGATCCTGTGCAGCAGCTGGAGGAGAGGCAGGCAGGGAGGTGGTATCGAGTGCTGAGGAATGAGGAGTGACTCTCTTTGAAGTTGGCATTTGACTTCCTTTCCAGTAAGGCCCAGAAATGCAAAGAAGCAATAAGCAGGTTTTCTGTAAACCTCTTACAGAGAGGTTTATGGCCAAGACTGAGTTACACAACCTCCCCAGTCTGCTACTGTAGGAACGGGAGAGAAAAAGGAGGAGGGGAGTTAGATAAGAGATTTTGTTTTAGCAGAGCAGTCTCATGCAGTGCCTTCTGTTGTACAGTCAAACCAACCTGGGGCAGAGCATCTGCTGCCATCAGCAATCCTGCTGCCTGGGATCCTGCTGCCCAGACTGCCCCACGCAGCAAGGGAATGCTGCTGGCTTTGTCTAGCCTCTCCTTTTTTACTGTCCTAAACACAATGTGTTTTGATGAGAACCTTTGGCAAACAATGTATTTGAGAAGCAAAAAGCATTAACTCAAGGCTAGACAGGTCTCTTTTCCTCTAACAGCATCAAGAAAAAAAAAAGTCACACGTGGTTTTTTACAGGAAGAGTTACACATTAGGTAAAAATAGAGCTTTAGTGGTTTCATATATGAAGGATCTTCCAGAGGCACCAGAGGGAAAAGTAAGTGTGGCACTGAGGCCTCTCCATGGATTTGTTCCCCTTCCCATCGAGGCCTGCAGGAGGAACCATGTCCCCTAACACACATCACATCCTCGTGCAGTCTTCAGTCTGTGATGGCCACCTTACAGGGCAAGCTGGACAAGCCCCTTGGCAGCCTGCCTGAGCCTGCCTGAGATGCACATCACCTGTGTGTGGCACATGGGTTCTGCCAGAGCTCCAGAGCTCCCATGCCCAGCAGTGTGCAGGAGAGCAGTGCTTTGTGAGCACAACAATTCTCAAACGGCTCAAACGGCTAGAGGTGTGAGCCAGCAAACCAAGCCACAGAGCAGAGCCAGCAGCACCCAGGTCACAGCTTCCTGGCTCCATCAAAGCCTCTGACTTGGTGAGCGCTCAGCAGCAAGTTCCACACAAACAAACGTGTTTTGATCCTCCCAAAGATGTCCTTGAGCTCGCTTGTTTACTGTTTGAGCAGCCT
This sequence comes from Manacus candei, assembly GCF_025592945.1. Lineage (NCBI taxonomy): Eukaryota > Metazoa > Chordata > Aves > Passeriformes > Pipridae > Manacus > Manacus candei. The sequence continues at coordinate 7,737,437 of NW_026138113.1, forward strand.
AAGCAGCCCAGCAGTTTTGCTGTGCATGGTGTTCATAGTCCAAAGGTCTTCCATATGCCACCATAAGGCTTTGCACACTCTGTGCAGCCAGCCCTGCTCCCCAGGTACCCAGCACCAGCCCTGCAGTCCAGCCTCTGTGGCTGGGGCCACAGAACCAGGGCAGCTGCCCTGTCATCTTCCCCCCACACAGCTCTGTGGGCAGCAGGGAGCCTCACACCACCTGGAGAGCTGTCTTCTCTGGGGGGAGAGGCTGTTTTTCACTGGCTCGGCAGGATCCAGCTGCTCTCCCTGACACACTCCTAACCACAGCTGTCTGTACACCCCAGGGAGCAGAGCAGGGAGTGACGCTGTGCATTAACCCTGCCAGGGCCTCTGCAGCACAGCCTTCTGCTGCAGTTCATACAGGGGAGATGCCTTACCCTTAAACCTCAGCAGAGACAGGCTGGTGTCAGTCACATCCATCCCGTGGGGGAGGACTTGTCCTGCAGGGTGTCCAGCTGCAGCTGCATTTGTTCATTCTGCCCGTACCAGGTTCGAGGCAGATACAAGAACTGGGACTGAGCAAGTCCCTCTGTCTGTGCTGGGTCCCACAGGCACTCAGGATGTCACACACTGCAGCCATCTGTTTGCAAGGGAACAGCTTGAACGATGAGAGGTTCTACAAAATCCACTGGCAAGGAGCTACGGTGCTAATCTGGGAAGGATGACATCACACTTTGCTGCTTCAAGACTTCAGCAGTACTGTCCCTGTAATACAGCAGTTAGAGGTATGTTACCTCCATAAAAACGGGGTCTGTGATGCAGCTGGTGTAGCCCATGAGCTGGGGCAGCCCTCAGAGCATGGCCCTAGAGCCCAGGGAGAGCCCTCTGGAGCAGCAGCTCTGCCAGCACCCTGGCAATCACCAAGCAAGCACCCCTCACACCAGCTCACACCAGCTCACATTCTTCCTCTCTCCTCCAGGACAGGCAGTAGCCAAAGCCCAGCACGTGGCTGTCTCACAGAAGGGATTCTAAAGGATGTGTTTGATGGTTGAGACCTTACAAGTTAGGGGTAAAAATAAGGTTGCTGCTCTACACAGCTTCCCCCCATTTCAGCACCCTCACCATGCAGAAGAACCATCTGGGCAATGCATGAAGAATGGGGGAGCCCCCAACACTGTAAATGCTGTTCCCCTTGGGAGATGGGGAAGGGTCCTGTGCTGGAAGCAACCAGAGGAGCTGGTCATTACCTGAGCACACACGACGCAGCTCCCTGGAAACAAACTTTCACAGGCTGGTCCAGAACAGATGTGGTGTTAACAGCTCTTTGGAGCACAGCAGGCTCTGCCTCCCACCCAGCAGCACTTGAACAATCTCTTCCTGGTCATCCACCAGTATTTGCCTCTGGAGGCTGGATTTTCCCAGGGCCAGCTCTCCCAGCTACACTGGGGGATGCAGCTGCAGTGGGCAGGGCATCCCTCCATCTGAACCAGCCCTGCACAACAGGTGCCTCTGTGAGCTGTGGGTTCCTGGCTGCAGGTTTAGGAAGAACAGCAAGACAGGGGAGGAGAAGGAGGGGTTTTTTTAATATAAATTTTAAATCAGTTCTATGAGAACACTTAAACATTCAAAAAGAAACATGAGGAACTTGACCCATGTAATCTCTGTCAAACAATTTTCTTTCTGCAAAATAAAGTAATAGCATGACCATATTTTAACACAACTTCCACTTTATGTGAATAAAGATTTTCTTCTTTAAAAATACTGCCTAGTGCTTCGGATTCTGGAGACATTTTCCATGAGGTGCAAGCAATAAAGATATTTGGTTTAATTTTTCAGTTGATATTGCAATTCCAAGATCATGAAGTAACTGATTGCAACTGATGGACACGGGTTAGTGTCTCCTACCTCTGTTTAATCACTTTTTTGTACACAGGAAAGCACTCAGGGAGGAAGGCTCCACTCCTGAATGGGATAAAAGGCACAAAGGCAAATGGGCAGGTCCTCCCTATCACAGGAAAACCCTTCAGTACAACACAAAGCATACCACACTTTTTTCAGAACACAATTGCTTTGGCAGCACGTACGTCGTGTTTTACTCACAGCACATATGTTGGCACAACAGTGCAGAAATGGTGTGCAGCATGGGTTTGGGAGAACATGAAAGCAGACTTAATAAACCAGAGCCAGAATTCACCTTCCCCAAAATCACGAGAGAGGCCCCTACAGAGCGATACTTCTGCTGCTTTAGTCTCTTGTCAGCCCGTGGTGAGAAACTTCTGGAGGCAGTGGTTGGTTCTGGACCCGTGTGACCAACCCTCTCTGACATCAAGCTGCCTAATCACTTTCTGAACACATTTCTGTTCTGGCACCTAGGGCATCCTGTGCCAATGAGCTCCACAATTCCCTGTTACCTTGTGTGAACAAGCACTTCCTTTCACCTCTGCCAGTTCGGTGGGTGCACCCTGCCTTCTCTGCCACGGTATTGTTCCTCCTATTCATCCCTGTGCCATTCACAGATGTGATCAAATCTCTCCCCATTAAGTGTCTTCTCCAGGTGGAACAGTTTAAATCAGCACATCTTTCTTTACACCAAGTGCCCTCTCATTCTGTGTTATCCTTCTCTGCACTGCCCTTTTTGGCTCCAAAAGGAGTAACCTGAGTGGATCAAGCAGACTGCACAGACTATTCAAGATGTGGCTCCTACCTGGATTCATTCAGTGACCTAACTACATTCACTACCTTCTCAGTTTCCTTTCCCATCTGTCCTAACCTTCCCATTGTCTTCTGACCCACTGCTGAGCACTGAGCTTGTATTGTCAGAAATCTGCCCACTGACCTCAAAATCTTTCCTGAGAGAAAATAGGTCACTCAGAGCTCAGCACTGTATAATCAGTTATCTTTCTTCTGGTGGCATTTACCAATACCCTCTGTTCTGCTGACTGCAGGCTCATGAGGGTGTCTGCAGCTGCTGTTTTCCATGAATATCTGAGGCTCCCAAAGATGCAGCAAGGCCAACCAAAAGACTGGGGGCAGCTTTGAAGCTGGCTTCAGTTGTCGGGATGTGAGCAGCCAGTAGTTGGTTAATTGATTTCCTGTTTGTTATCTGAAGACACCATCCAATTTTGGTTTATTGCATAACAATACAGCACAGTTACACTACACACAACAGAAACACACACCTTTTTCACAAGGCAGCTTAATTAGTTAGTAGGCAGCAGAGCACTTTGAAGACGTAAAGCACTACAAGAGTGCTCCTTATTATCCTCCGGTCTACTTATCATTAGTGGCACAATGTGAAGGCTAATCTTCGCCCTATACTCACCGGGATGTGCTGCTGCCATTGTCGGCAGCACCAGTCCCACGGGGCCGGGCTGGGGATATGAAAGCCCGAAATTAGGATTAGGCTCAGCGTCAGCACAGGCTCCTGCAGAGTTAAACTTCAGAGACGGCAGAAAGCCTCAAGTATGCGGGCGGCTGCCAGGCGATGGGAGGCTGTTCGCTGCGGTTATGGAACAAATACTTTTATACACGGATTCCTGGAGAGAATGGCTGGGAAAAGGCATGCAAGCCCCTTTTATGGAAACCAGCAACATCAGATCCAGGAGCCTGCCTCGCCAGCACCCTGGTTAGCCTTTTATTACTGACTTTGTTCCTGCATTAGCAATTAATAAACTGCAGTTTGGTCAGGAGGCTGCTCCATGAACTCTGGCTCACAGAGAGGCACAGAGCAGGCAGCTGATTCCTCCCAATGCTCCAGCAAGTATTCTGCTTCCACTTAGTACTTGCTGAACTGTTTGCTCTGTTCCCTGCTTTCTTGAGTACCAAAGCATTTGCTCTTGCACTCCATCTCTCCCAAGCCCAAATACTACATCCAATTGTTGCATCTTTTGCATCCTTGTTCTAAGATGGAGCAAGGCTTTAAGTTAGGATTTTGAAAATCTGTAGGGCTTCAAATTTACCTGGAAGAGCAAGGTAGAAGCAAGGGAGATGGCCCCCTCATTTTCAGCCTGGAAGAGTAGGATTCTTAGAGTCAGAAAGGTTTGAGCAAATGCAGGTGGTGGTCAAAAAGTCAGAGCTGCCCTGGTGTCTTTCCCTGCAAAAACCTTCAATTAGTATCAAGAAGAACTGGGGAGAGGGCAGAAATCTACAGGAACTATCCACTGACACAGTTACCTGTGTGAGAACAGAAATTGAAAATCTATACCAATGTCAGAAGAATGAGCCTACCTACATTTCTGCACCCAGGATAGGCTTTACCCCCTGGCTAAGACACTTTGTAAGGAGATACGGATCTCCTCCAGCTGTGAGGGAATGTCAGGGCCTGAGGAGGTACAGTTGAGGCTAAACACACACCTGCCCTGGCTCCATGATCTCTCTCACTGGAAACTTTCAGATCTCTGTAAGTGTTCAGGAGCTGATTTTGACTCTGATTCTCTGATTATTTTGCCTTAACATCTTAACAAGCTGCTCAGGGAGCTGCAGTAGGGTGAGGTAAAAATAAGACCATCAAAGCTTTTATTTTGTTATAATGACCCCAAATTACAAAAATTATTCATCATATCTCACTGACTGATACAGAAACAACAAACCTTTCATTCTGTCTTCAGATTATGCATACAAGGTAATCTGAGAATGCTCAACTCCATGGTAGAGCATGTTAGAGCATAGGAAAGATTTAATTTCACCCTAAATCACTCCTGCTCACTGAGGCTGATAAGGAATTAAGGAATACAAAACATTTTCACCCTGTTAGACACTCCTGTGCAGGGTTTCATTAGTTAAGGTCAAACACCAGTGTAGATTTTTCATTCCCCTGCCACAAAGAATGTAGTTACATTTCAGAACTTGGCAGTTTCTTCTTTGTGCCAACTGCTGTGAACCTTTACTAACACTTATTACATTCCTTCTTTGATGCTTATGTCCTGACAGCAGGATCAGAGAATGGACAGCTGTATAGCAGTGCTATCACATTTCTGTAACACACCATTTCCTATTGATAGGTTACAAAATGTTTAACAAAAAAAAAAAAATTCAGGATTCTAGAATGTGCTCAAGGTCACTCAGCAAACAAGCAGAAGAGCAAGAGAAGGTGATACCTCTTCTGAGGCCCAGCAAAATGGGCTTGCCTTGAAGCTACACTTCTTTCCCCGCTGACAGATGAAGGGTAATCCTGGGTGAAAGATCAGCAGTGACATGGAGGGAATTGCAAAGGTACAGGTGTCCAAATGCAGTGTCTTTACTGAATGTTGAAAGCTGTAATGCTCACATTAAATCCTTCCTGCTGAACAGTCATCCAAAGAAATGAATACCTTCATTTTTGCAGACTTCAGAATAATTTTATATATTTACCTCGTAGGCTCTTCTGGAATTCATAAATCACACTTAATGAGAAGTATTAGCACACACTTACTGCAATTACATGATGAATGTTTGATTTCTGGCTTACAGCCTGAAAAATACATAGATTTCTGTGATCTCTAGAAAGGTAGAGATGAAACCTCATGTTTTAATTAGGGGCTAATAGCTTTAGTTCACTGTAATGCAAAGGCCTTTGGTTTTTTAAAAGCTTTCTAACCCAGCTGAAAGTCTGCTATTCAATTAGTCTGGAGTTATACATCAGCTGATCAAGCAATGACAGCCTAGGAAGTTATTGCTTTCTCTGTAAGAGCTTTTACTTGGGGGAAAAAATGCATGGCTTTTACATCCTGTGGCTGCACAAGTGCTGCTAAACTGCTGATGAAGACTGAGCTCAGCAGGTCCTACCACTGCAGCTACACAGGATCAAACCCCTGAGCCTGCCTGGATTTCACTAGTGAGCACTGCTGGAGCTGCTGCAAAATTTAATCTCCACATGAACCTGCAGCTTTCAACAGAAATATTAATATTGCAATAAATGATGTATGACTGGAAGCATGTGTATGTGAAAGCACCAGAACAACAATTAACAGGGAGGCCTATCTGGACAAGGAGGGATGCCATTCCATCAAATGGAGAATGCATGCCTGCTATCCAGCCCTGGAGGCCCCACCCTGGTGAGAACACAGCACAGGGGCTCCTGAACCAGACCCCACACTGACAGCAGGGCAGTGGTGGAGGTTTCAGCAAACCACATGTGCCAGTCCTCCTGTCAGCTCATCAGCCTAAGTGGCTGACAGAAGATTAACAGGAAGGCAATAGCAGTAGGATGTAAAAGATTTGCCCAAAAGGTTAGCTGATCATTGACAATCAAGACCAACCCAGGAGATGAACGAGGATTTGACTGGTCCTCCATGCACAATCAATCCCGGCCAGAGCATTTGAGCAGGTATGCCATGAGAGTATGGCTGTGCAAAATCAATTTGTTTAATAACTATGACTATTACAATCCCCTACCCCTTCCAGAAGATCTTACAGTGAGTTTTGTAACCCTAATTTCCTGTAAACCAACCGAAGTGAGAAAAGGCTGACCACCAAAAGGCTGGGTTGCAATCATCAGAGGTATCATCTGAAAGAAATGTGGACACACTGGGTCTCAGTACCTTTATGCTGTGTGTGCTAAACAGAATTTTGCTTCAAAAGAGCAGCTATCCTGGCCCACCTGAGTGCTCTGAAACACAAGGTTTCCTCCCTACAGACGGGAGTGTCACTGGGAGCAGGTGACAACAGCTGTTCCACCCCTTCTGTGCCCCACACACTGAACCACATATGGCAGGAGCTATAAATTGTGATCTATGAGAGGGGAAAGCAGTTCTGCCAGGGCACAGTGGCCTGTGATCAGGCTACAGTGGACGGTACAACACACCACACTGCCAGAATTACCTTAAACAATATGGTGAGAAAGAATCAAATAATAACAAAATGCTGGTAGTATCACACCCCACTGTTACCATCAGTCAGCAGCCACCACCTCAGAGAGCCTCCCATCACCAGCTGGGCACTGCCCTCACCAGCTCACATAAGAGCAGCTGATGGGGAAGCTGGGTGACTGTCCAAAGACACCCAGCAAACGACTGCTGCAGGAGATCTTCTGGTTTCCTTAAACAAACTGCCCATAGTCAGGCAGCAAAGAATCTCTCCCACCCTGCCTGCACTTCAGAGCAGTAGGACAGGCAGGGGACAGCAGCCTGCAGAGGAGCCTCAGCCTCTGGCTGCCCCTGGCAAGCGAGGACAGAGGTGTATGCCCTGCACAGATGGTTGCACAGCACCCCCTCCTGCCAGCAGCCCTCGGGAGCCCTGAGAGAGATGGAGACTGTCTCTTTTGGGGACGTTCTTCTCCAGCAAAGCTCCTCCATAGGTGTGGGTGTGCAGCCCTGGAAGGACAGAGGAAAAACTGCCCATGAAATACTAATCCCTGTTACTTTTCATACTGGACTACAAGGTGAGAGATGATGTGACAAGTACGACGTAAACAGGCTCAGCCACCAGACCTTCCTTTCCAGGGGCATATTTCACTCTGCAGAACCTCAGCTCTGAGGTTCACAGCAGCTCTGCCTGCTCACCTTTTGGGCAGATCACTGATGCTGGTGAGGTTCTCACTGCCTGCTGCACACTCAGCATCAGCCAGTTAATGGGATCTCAGGATTGCTTCCAGAGCTCTTGTGCACTCTGGAGGCAGGGGGTCAATACAGGATCTCAACACAACCCTGTGAAACCTCCAGCTAATGAGAACTGTAGTATCTAACTAAGCAGGGAGATGTGTGCCACACCAGCACTGTTCTCTGTGGAGTCATAGAGTATGCTGAGTGGGAAGGGACCCATCAGGATCATCACCCAACTCTGGGCCCTGCACAGGACACCACAAGAGCCACACCATGAGCCTGAGAGCGTTGTCCAAATGCTCCTGGAACTCTGTCAGGCTTGCTGCCTTTGGGAGCCTGTTCAGTGCTCAACCACCCTCTGGGTGAAAAACTTTTTCCCGATATCCAACCTAAACCTCCCCTGACTCAGCTCCACCCATTTCCTCGCGTCCTGCCACTGGTCACGAGCGAAAAGATTGGTACCTGCCCCTCTGCTTCCCCTTCTGAGGACACTGAAGACCACAACGAGGACTCCCCTGTCACCTCTTCTCCAGGCTGAACAGACCAAGTGCCCTCAGCATCATACCTACTCCTCATACAGCTTCCTCTCCAGGCCCTTCCCCATCCTCATGGCCCTCCTCTGGATGCTCTCCAACAGTTTAATGTCTTTGTTACATTGTTCAAGGCCTCTGCTGCAGTCCTCAAGCTCCTCCAGAGGATCGAGCTGGGGAGCCCCTGCCATGCATTGGGAATGGGGCCTTTAGGAAGTCTGTGCTTCGACAGTGACTAGCAAAAGACAGGATTTCCTCAGCCCTGCAGGATCCAGGCGAGCAGCAGTTTCACCTGAGCCACTCCAAAGGCTGTGTGGGCCCAGGCAGAGCTGCTGTGGCTGCAGACTTGAAGGTGACAGAACTGAACAAGGAAATGCAACCCTCCAAGAAACAAACTCCTCTCTGGCTTGCCAATTCTACTGTGGTCAGTCCATCTTTGCAAACTGGCTGCTGCTCAGCTCTCAAAATCCACTTGTCCTCCAGTAATCAAAAAGTAAACCGCTCTCCTTTGCCTAATTTTGTATTTTCTCACTATAATTAAACGTGACATGCAGCTGCAGTAAATATTTATGCTGTCATAGCTCACATATGATTATGACCAAAAAACCAACTTCAGCAGGGAATGCATATAAATTCTAGTCTAGTCTGTAGCTGGGCTGATATTTGTAGTTTAATACAAATTCACTAAAGCCAGGAATTTGACAGAGTAAGAGCAAATAAAGAACTTAATTTTACTTTTCATGGAAAACGTAACTGTTATCCATATACTGAGGCAGCCTTGAAAGGCTGAGTTTAAGAAATAATCTAATTGCCACTAGGTGGCACATCTCAATTACTAATCTATATCTGAATTCAGGATTGCCTTTTAAAAACATATATTCCCTCTCTTTGCTAACATAACACTTTGTGTTGCTTTCTATTTTGAAATCAGAAAGCTTAAGAAAAACCACAGAAAAAAAAGGAATTGTAAACTAAAAATACACCAACTGCCAGTAAAAACCTAGCTTGGTTCTGTCACATCTACAACCAAACCAGGTTAATAACCAGCATCACAGATGGTTTCTTAATATAAATATGTACATCTCCCCATAGTGACTCTTTCAGCTGCTTCCCAAAACTGCTGGCACTGTTACCTTGTTTCCTTGGCAATAGCTGTGCCTTACGCTCAGCCTGAACATTATACATCTGGAATGGATTTCAGAAGATGCCATCCCCTGCCTGTGGCTGTTTCCAGCACCCACAAGGGATGCAGGGGTGGACAGCCATGTCTTTACCAAAGACCAGCAACAGATGGATATTAAGACATTCTTGTGCAGCTGGTCTCTTCCTCAGATGATCAAATCTGCTGAAGGGTTCTTTTAACTTGCCCAAATCCCCACATAAGGCTACGCACCAAATATCATGGTGACCTTGATATGGTAGCACAGGGCTGTAGATAGAGCAGTAAAGGTACAATTTGATCTTTCTGCAGCATTCAGCAACATGAATTGTCATAAACTACTAAGACACAAACAACAAAACCACTGTGGGGTGCCATGCCCGTTCTCCATCTGTAGTTAAGTATCAGGGTCTCCACAATCAAAAGTCATTATTTCCTAATTCTTATAGGTCCAAACTCGAGACGAACACTTGAACTCATTTCTCCTCTTCTGTTACCAGCAGTAAAATGTGTCTCACACCAAGCTCCAAACCTATTGCCACCACTTTGAAAACCTGCCACCTTCCAAGAAATTTCAAGAGCATCAAACCTGTTAAATAATGATACAGAAAACAAACAGAATCCAATTCATTTTTTCTGATTCTACTTAAGTCATCTGAAAAACTCTACAAGTTAAATTTAATATAATGACTGAGACCACGCTACTGTGGCATGGAGTCTAAAGCTTCTCAGGAGCTCAGCAGCAGTGGGGTTTGACATAAACTAGATTAGCAACTACACGGACATGATTTCTCTTGGTATCCATATGGCACATGCCCACTTTATACCACAGTAAAGGCTAAAAGATTGTAGTTCTTGCCAGTTTATAATTTCTATGGGGGTAATAAAAAGCATTTCAAAGAGTACTCTAAGAAACAGAATAACAAAGGAGAGCAGAGGCTGAGACTCACATGATGACAAGTTCTATCCACACTGATACAAGTGATAAAAATCAATTCACTGCTTATGTTTGGGCCCAAATTTATGAATACTTGTAAAATGAAGGTCATGATATTGATGTCTGAACTACTCTGAAACTTGTAATGATCTCTTTAAATACTAAATACTATCACAGATGAACTGGAAGCCCCATCTTTCCTATGGCCTGCTCTACTCTCAGATGTCAGCTCCTCATTCTGGGTTTGAACAGGTGAGCATAAGATGGCAAGTTCCATCCCACTGGATCATTCAATCATCTGCCACTGTTAGCAGTGTGTTATTTTGGAAATACTAATTTAATATGTGACATAACCAGAAAATTGCAAATAGAAGTAATTCCAGTCATAAAAATAGTATTCTAAGATGGATATACAAAGTTTGTAAAATTTTGAAAAAGCTACAGTGTGTGTAATCTGTCAATGAAACTGAAAACCCACTGATTTCAGGCTTGGCATTATGAAACTGTGGCAAGGTTAGGAGTGCCCACTTACCATTCACTTCCTCTTTCACATCACTGAAAAAGTGAGAACAATCACTGCCCTGCACTCCACTGAATTTATCAATGGCAAATGGTACCTGCAGAAGTCAATTAACCAAATGTATACAACAGCGACTTCTGAGTTCAAAGCTTTATCATTTAAACCTCAGCTTCTAGAAACCTCACCACACACAGAGAGCTAGACCTTTATTTTAGGCAAAAAATGAACTATCAGAGCAGTTTCACTTGTTTTTACATAAAAAGAAGGCACACCTGCACAATTCTCTACTTAGAAACTTGTTTTACAAGTGCCTTGAAACCAAATGTGAACAACTGGCTGGGACATTTAGCAACATGGCATTTGATGCTTACAGTAATAACTGCAGCTGGCACATCCCTCCACCCCACCACCACCACTGCTGCCAACTGCTGGCTGCCCAGTACAAGCCTGGCTTAATTCTTAAAGAGTTCATTTCATTTAACACAAAACACAGATCACTGTGATGCTTCTTATGAATATTTTAATGAAAACAGAGGACCAGCTGTTCAGATTCAGTCAAGAAACCAATGCTGAAATGACAACCCTGATGCTGGGGCTAATATAAAACCAGCAGACTCAGCTCCCCATTTTTTAAAAAGAATATTCTTGCCATGCTTTCCCATTCTAGGGCACCAGGAACTTGGTGAAAATGAAAGTGAAAATTGAATTGAAATTGTTCACAGTTTGTTTTCCTGTTGCTTGAAATCTTGTTTAGGCATTTGCTTCACTTCTTACATAAAGAAATAAATAACTCAAGAATTGCAATAAAAATGTGACAAACAACAAAGTAATGATTGAGTCCTTTGAGTTCACAGTAGAAGAACATATCTTCTTATAATTTCCCTTGGCAGGACTGAAACAGTAGGTAAAATCTTTTGAAGTGCCCTAGCTACTTTGGCACCTTATTGTCATTCACAGAAAAAAAATTAAAGCACTTACACAAACAGAAACAAATTTCCTAAATAAAACACAGTGACTTTGAAAATTTTCACTACTGTTACATTAACATAAGAGAAATGTAATTCCCTTCAGCGATTTGAATCAGTCCTAGTGCAGAGTAATGCAAAATTACATAGCGAGTCAGTGTCAGGTTAATGCTTCAATCTAACACTATCCTTAAAAATCCACATAAAATACAAATAATAAAAAAATCCCAAATGCCAAAACCCAACACCCAAACAATACTTAGATCTGCCTATATTTATAATTGGTACTGCTAACTAATAATTACTATGTTGCAGAATCACAACTGCCAGTAAAACCCACTAGAGTGTAAAAGGCCTGCTCTGTAAAGGTTCATTCTCCATACTCTATCTGTGCTCTCAGCTCTTTGGAGAGATAATTGACCAGCACTGCTGTGAGCTTCTGCTGCAGACCAGCATTGCCCATGACCAGAGCAGTCAGCTGAACGACATCTGTCCAGTCTAAGTGCCTGATAACATCAACAGCTTCATCATAGAGTTTCTGCTGCTCAGTAGGAGGCAATTCCAACAAAATCTGAGGGACTGGTTTGAACTGTCCAGAAGTCATCCAGGCACCAAGCAATCCACCAAATGCTCCACCTAGAAAAGACAGAGAGTTGTTAGTCTTTACCAGTTAAAGCCTGAAATCCCATCCACAGCCTTCATCAACGTGTCTTCTTTAACTAGGTTTATACACAATACTCAAAGCACCAAGAAGGATTTCTAAAGCACTTTGCATTCACAGCAATCACAAAGAAACTCTTTACATAATCAATGGTAATAGCTTCAAGCTAGAAAGCAGAAACACAAGGACACTGGTCTCTTTAGGATAAGCTCTACTACTAAATAAAACCACGCCCAAGGAAAACACCAGACCAACAACTGTCATTAACACTACTACAGATTGCCAGACTGATCCAAGCTTTCTGCTTCTTTAGAATCACACAATGCAGCCTCATACTCCCATGAAGTCCAGCCCTGAAGGTGCTCAGAGACTAAACCATTGGACACATTCATGCTTTCTTTTACTAAACCCATGGCCCACCCACACCAGCTGGACAAGACATGCTCGGGGTAAGTAGAGGGTTCCAGGTCATCAAGGTAACAGCAGAGGGATCCTCTACAGCTGCTGTGACTGTGGCTGCTGCTGAGAAAGCAGTCCTACACACTGTTCTCTGACACCAGTCTGACCTGCACCACAGCAACTCACACGACTGACAGGGCTGCCCAGAGCACACACCCTGCTGGAAGGAAGGAGAACCCTCACCATGGAGAGGTGTCAGAACCCACTCTGCCCCCAAAACTGCCACCCCCACAATTGCTCCTAAAAAGTCATTTACGCACTCACAGGGATGCAGTTTTTCATTAGACAAAAATTCTGTAATTTGCAGCTTTTACTCAGTTGGCAATTTTTCCCATGATACCACAGAAATACGTGAAAGCCTACGATGGCTGAATTCATCTTCGAGGGACTTTTACGAGAACATCAATACCTGATTTAGGGGCACTTAATGCAAAAGGCACTAGAAGTATTGATGTCTAAGCTCCACATCCATTGGCACAAGATTTGTTATATGATCACATTTTTCCCCCCCAGGCAACACACCCACAACCCATTCTCAGAGCAAGCAGTTCTTAAAAAGCAGGATTGCTGCAAGTACCTCCATTTACTGTTGCAGATGGAAAGTAACTCATCCTCTAATTCTTCATGCAAGGTAGCAAGAAGTACAATGCCTGCTACCCAGTCCCACAGCCATCCAGGCTGTTTGTGTAAGTGAAAGTGCACTTGACTGCAAATGTTTCTCTAACTGTCCTAAATACTCAGGGTTGTTTATATATACTTGGGACTGGGAGACATTATGAAGGCCTAAACAAACACTTAAGAGAAAACACATCCAAGAATAACTTCAGTGTTTCTCATCACCTCACTCAAGAATCAGGCCACTTACATTATAACATTATTATCTTTACTTCTGATTTTAAGCTTACAAATCTCTTACAAAAGCTTAATTTCCCTTCTTTGTTCCTAATAGCTTCAGTCATGTTTGCAAAACACTATTTTGGCTATTAATTAAGCTTTGTACTTGTAATAGGAGTAAATACACAGCTTCACTTTGCATTTTCTGTTATCACTCCTCACACATTATTTCCTTATTTTTTTGTAACTCAACCTTGCTAACCCTCACACAGGAATATTGCAGTTCACTCCAATATCAATAAGCCTGTGAAATTGCTGGAACTGCTTGCAGGACTAAGGAGCATTCAAGGACCAGGACTGACAGGACAGTGGCAAGGCAGTTTTTAAACTAGACAACTCTTAATTCAAGAGTTATAGAGGAGAGACAGCTCTTTACTATTAGACTTCGGCTTTCCTGTAATTTTCCACGCCAGGAAAAAAAACAAAGTGACAGGGAATAATGAATCCCAGAGGACAAAAAAAAAAAAGTTCATAGAGAAATTAATAGCAGGAACTTTTAAAATAAAGAAATAAACATAACTTGTAATAAGATCGTTTGGAAGATGATCCTGCCTTGTGCTAAGGTTAAGAATGCTTACTCACTTCACTCCACACCCCAATTTTCATTCTTCTGTGCCACCAGGTACCAACATCCCCCTGACTGCTGCCATCATCTCTGTGCTCCTTCCTCCCTGTCTCACCCCTCTCCTCTTCATTCCCCACCAAGGCACAAAATCTCAACACTGAATGCTCTTTTCCTTCAACTTACACCAACTACACAGACTTCCTAGTTTCTCCACTCAGGGATTTAACCACCCTCTTGTTCCCAAAGCAAAACACACTCACCTACAGCGATTCCAGGGGGACCTCCCATCAGACCCCCAAGAAAGGCCGTGGCACCTGCCAGCAGTGCTCCCCGACCAGAGTGTTTGACAGCAGCTTTCATCCCCCTCGCCTCAGAGACGTGGCAGAGCAGCTGCATCACATCATCAACAGGGATGGGCATCTTGGCGAGTTAAGATCCTGGAAAGAACGTTTTAAGTTAGCATTTGATCGCTGTAACAGATTAAATCTGGCTGCTAAATGAATTTTAGGAATAAAACCAGTGTTTGCGAGTCTGTAAGACAAAAAGGACAGACACGCAGAAAGTACTGTGTGCAAAACTGCTTTCTCTTTCACTTCTGGGAAACCAACCCTACTGGCAAACAGCTGAAGGTTACTGAAATTGCAAATGAGACCTCAGAGCAGACCAGAGGAAACTGGTTTCACAGAAATTTCACAGAATATTCTGAGTTGGAATGGACCCACAAGGATCATCAAGTCCAGCTCTTAAGTGAATGGCCCATACAGGGATTGAACTCACAACCAACATGCTCTAACCAGCTGAGCTAACATGAGAAATTCAGAGATTCTACAGTATGTAGTACCTAATTCTACAGTACATTGCTTTTGCCTTGAGCAAGTCCCATGTGTGTTCAGCATCACGCAACCACTCCGAGAAAAAGACAAAGCAGAGCCTCACTCTACCACAACCAGCAGATTGTAAATGACAAATCTATCAGGTATTTTCTCCCTGTCCTAATCCTTGCCACAAATCAGTTGGTTGTTTTCACACACCAGTTCTTCTCCCTGTTTTGTTACAGGCTTAAACACTTCCATGCTGATTTCTGAAGGTGGTAGGCTCTCTGTAGCAACCAAAGAGCCTGAGGAAGGGAACAGATTTCAGAAGGAGTCAGAGGAAAAACCTGGGATTGGGAAAAAATGCTCTGGAGACAGGCCATCAGAAATGCAGGGGTGTATGTGTACAGCAGTCAGGACTCAGAGCAGACACACCAGACAACTCTCATGTATGAGGAGGCAGAGACATGGGACCCCAGCCCTGTTACACACTGTGACGTGTCCTGAACATGGAGCAGAGACCTGTCCCTGAGAGTGACCCCTCTGAGACCAAAACTTTTCCACACCATTCACTTGCTGTTGCTGCTCATTTAGCAAATACCTCCCATCCTGCACACCAAATGAGGAAAGGGCTTGCAGGGATAAAAAAAAAAAAAAAGTATTCGATAGGATTAAAAATATAATCACATATACACAAGCAGCAGATTTCTTGTGGTACATGTAATGTCAGCACTACAGAACAGATGAGCATTTGATTTTCAGCCCCTAGAACACCTCTTATCCCAGAGCATGTGCAATACATTCTCAGCCCATGCCAACTCGTCTTCAAGTCTTTCTTGAACAGATCTCAGTGCAAAGTGAAAGTGGAGTGGTATCACACCGTTTTTCATATTAAAAATTAACTACTGTGACAGCAGAAGCTTTCTTTTGCAGTAAAATGGCTGACTGCAAATCATCCATGTCCCTGCAGTATCCAAGTGCTGCTGACACTAAACAAAAGTCTGGGTTTTGGGAAGGGACCGCTTATGCTCCATAGCGGCAAAGAGGCACAGTAGGAAATTCATCAGATAGTTGATTTCTCTCACTACTTCATTCATCTTCATGCCAGTCTAAAGAAAACATCCAAGTGTCATCATTTTACCACCGTTGCTTTTGGGTTTTTGGCAGGCTGATGACACAGCAGTGGATCAGCATGGCAGTGTGTGCTGGTTAGAGACAGCAGAGCGACACGCTCAGCTTCCAGAGTTACACATCATCTCATTCAATGTGATTCAAGCTCAGAGCAATAAAATAACAGCTGCTCTGTCTGACCAGTAGGGGGAAAAAAAACCCCACCAAATATACAACTGGTACAGCTCACACTGCCTGGGAATGATGGCAAATGAGACGATTAAGTGTTTGTCTTTACCTTCCTAGCAAAGGGTGAGCAGTTTGCCACTCAAGAGTAACCTTCTCACTGGCACCAGGCAGCCTGAAGTGCTGCAGGATTCACTTCCTCCCCTCAGTGAGACAGAAGCTCAATTGTGCCTGTCCAGCACCTCCTTAGCATGCCCTAGGACTAATCCAGTGTGCTGAAATGAATTTGCATCTCCTCTTTGGGCTAAATCCAACAAATGTCTCACATGAAGCTCTATAGCATGAAGGCTCTGCAGCACGGGTGGGACAAGACAAGTTGGAGAGCTGACAACACACACAGCTCTCTCTGAGAGTGATATCATCTGCTTTCCCCCAGTCAAACCGATGGAATTCCACAGTTTCCTAAACCAATCCAACTGTAATAGATGTGAAATGATGCTTTGTGAGCAGAGACACCCGAAGCTGAAGCCCCAGGTTCCTGCAGCAGGCCAAAGCTGACTGCCCATAGAAAACAACCTGCATTACTCCATCCTGCACATGGCCAACACCAGGACGTGTCCTTACGCTGACCTTACACTGACGTGGCATTGCAAGCAGTGCAAAGGCAATCAGCTCTACCCTGGGGTTCCTCTGAATAAATAAAACACCCTTTTACCACCAGCTTCAAAGTGGCTTAAAGGTGAAAAAACCCAGACCGTAATAAAAACAGAAGTCACACTGCTTTCTGGTGGCGTACAAAGCGTGGCAAACACACAAATTCATAACTGGCTGCTAAGGTAAAGCAGAAACATGCTGGAACTCAAGCAACTGTAAGTAGCCTTTCCATAGTAAATTATTTTACAGTTTTACTCCCCTCACAACTTCCCCGAAGGAAATTTCCACTCGCAAAATTAACATTTATTTGTGTTTTTCTGGCTTGACTGAATAAAGTTCTTGGCATAGAAAAGCCATTCCTGCTTAATTCTGGATGTGAGCAGAACACTCAAAACTCTCAAAGACATTACAAGCAGCATTCATTTTCTCTCAACTCTTATAAGTATTTCTATGATCTCTTAGCATAGTCACTATATTTTAAGTCCTGCAGCGAACCTTAGTGAATACAGTAGCTGATGCAGAGCACATACAAGTTGTCTTTTTTAAACTGAACATACAGAGCACTAGTGGGAGCCACTGAAACATAAACCACGTATTACATCATGTAAAGTAATCCCAGATTCCTATATTCAGCACAAAGACACAGATGAGTGGATCAACATCGTAGGGATCTTTTGTAAAGTCATACCATTACAAATTTCTGAGAAAATTTCAGGTTTCAATGAAGAATCAAGGTGCTCAATCAGGCAATTTTCAGTGAGCAGTACTTTTTAAATCATACACTGCAGGCCATCAAAGCAGGATATTTTGGCAATACAGTAACAGACAGAACAGAACAAACAGAGTTCTAAGTTTGGTGTGTCAGAGGTAGAATCCCATGATAGCCAAAAATATTTACAGACTCTGATTGTGTAAGTGACAAGTAAACAAAAGCACAATTTGATCCTATTACCAAATTATTCACTATGGAATTCATCCAGATGTTAAGAAACACCAGGACTGTGAAATACTGGATTTGCTCTAATGGAGAAACAGAAATGTCAACAACATCCTTAAGACTGTGCCCAGCTTTCAGAGGTGCTGAGTCCCCACAGCTCCTACTGACTTTACATGGCACTGAGAATCTTCAGCACTTCGAGAAAAAACCAAAACCAAACCCAAGAGTTTTGGAACATGAAGCCACTGAGAAATCAAGATTTGTTGTTTAATTGACCTTCCTTTGTTGTTCTACTGCATTCCTTCTGCATTTGTGGTCTCCCCAAATACTCATCTGAGGTATTAGACTCTCTACTTCTCTCTGACTAAATTAGATGATGCTCTCTCTTTCACCCCAAGGATAGGGGATCAAAGTGAACAATGATCCTGTTCTCCCTATCCAAATATTATGTGTTTGTATCTCAATTTTGAACCTACAATCAACAGGTTTTCCTAAGAAGAAAAATGCCATATGAAGAATTAAAATAACATTGTACCCAACTCACTCAAAGTCCTGCTAATGCAAATAATTAAAGAGGGTCACGAGATTACCCTGTGCTGTGAACCTCATTTCAGCTCTTCTCAATTTTACACTCCCATCTCATCATCCTACTTCCCCCTTCACAGAGTGATGACTTTAGACAAGCAAAAGCACTTTTAATCCTTGGGCTCACTGTCCCACAGGAGATATTCTAACGCAGCCTGGCCCACCACCCAGCTGTCCTCACTGCTCCTTACAGCCTCTTACTGAGTTAACTCAGTAAACTCTTCAGTAAACATCTCTGCAAATGTGCACAGCACAAAAAAACACCCACACAACAAATTCCAAACCTAACAAGCGATGAGGACATAGGACTAAGTCCTCTTACCTGCAGCTATCTTTATCGTGGTGAACACCATTTGGTGATAAGCAAGGATGTGAGGTGAGAATCTCCACACAAGTGCTAGAAAGCATACAAGTGCTCTGTGTAGATCTTCAAACTGTTTCACTTCAAGGGCTCAGCAAACATTTATACAAGCCTGTGTGTCCAGGAGATCACACAGGACAATTTCTTGTCTCAATTGTACAGCAACAGCTCTTTCTGTAGTGCAACTTCTTACAAGGAACATCAGAACAGCACTGGAGCAAAACCAAACACAAGGTACTCAACAACTGAGGCACACTAAAGAATATGACTTCACAAACAACAGTGTGCACAGAGATGTGACCTGATGATTGAACAGGCCAGAAGTTCATTAATTATTTCAATAAGAGCGGGTGGACAGACAGGGAATCAACATATTCCCATCCACAGAGGAGGACTGTCTCATCACTGGTCCATACACATACTGTTGGCTTGAGGAGCACCTGTGCTCCTAAATCATCAGTTTTGGAAAATCCCACCTTTAGAACCCGGTCTAGTACTTGATATCTGCAAAGCAGGTGGTCTGTCTGATTTAAATCATGACTGGCATCAGCAGCCAGTAAAACTTGGTTTCAATACACCAGTTTTAAACGTGCTCTGCATTTGTAATTTTCAGTTATTTTGCTAAGAAGGGTTTACTCCTACTTAGTGGTGTAAAGATTAAAACATGCTGATTGCCATTCTTAGCTTTTGGTACTCTTCTAACTGTGAGGATTCACTACATCTACAAATATTTACTGTAATAATATAATTATGTTGCTGACTATACATTTATTCAGATGTTAAATTTTTTTAGTTTCAATTATATTAGGAGAGGGTAACAAACTCTTGTATTTGCTAGACAATCTGAATTCAATTGAAAT
The DNA here is from genome assembly GCF_025592945.1 of Manacus candei. NCBI lineage: Eukaryota > Metazoa > Chordata > Aves > Passeriformes > Pipridae > Manacus > Manacus candei. Next base: position 7,757,131 of record NW_026138113.1, read on the forward strand.
GCATAAAAGAGCATTTTAATATTGTTTTGTAAGAACTGGGACCCTAAGAGCATGGCTTACTTCTTCTGTGTATTTAAGCATTTAATTGGTTTATTTAACACAAGAGGCAACAAATTTACTCATTAGATGAACGAACTACTTCTAGGAACACAGAAGCTCATTGTACAAGGCTCCTGGATGCCTCAAAATGCAGGTAAATATTCAGTGGGAACTATGTCATTCCACTGATATAAAAGGATATTTGCCACCTAACCTGTCTAGGCACTTAGGGTATCCACCTTACCCGGTCTGCTGAATTACAAAGTATCTGTGAAAGACTGGCCATAACTCCTTCCACCCCTGAATTTTTATAGACCTATTCAATGTCTTTCTAATTTAAAACTTAAGAGTGATTTTTTTTCCATTTCCTAGCCAGTTTCTCTATCTTGAAGGCAGTGTCCAACAAAGTTACAGGCCACTTCCATCAGCTAGCTGATACTGGAGCCAAGGATCAGACTTATAGTCAAGAAAGAAAAGAGAGATGACACTAAGAAAACACAAATAGCAGAGCTGTTCCCCTGTAGAGGTAGTTGGCGCAGCACACTGCATTGGTATCTTCAAAATCTAAACTAAGCCTGAAAATTAAAGATATTTTCCCTGACTCACTGCTAAAAAACATAAAACTTCACCTCATTAAAATTAATCAATGTGTTGTGAATGCTTCAAAATTTATTAAAAACGTTATGACTAAAATAGGCTGAGCATAAAATGTAATTATGAGCCCTTTCAAACAGACGAAATTTAATTACATTACAGCTAGTTTTTTATTTATTTTCCTACAGCGCCTCATTCCAGGTTTACTATTGCTGAAGAGACACTCCGGCCTAAACGTGACTGGGGGGGACGGAGGGGAAGAGAAATCAGGAGTTCACTCAAAACCCACCAAAGTTCCTTCAAAATACACCGACGTTCCTCTAAAACCCACCCGGGGCGTTCCTGGCTCCCCTGCTCCGGGTGACCCTGCCCGCGGCCGGCAGGTCGGGCTGGGCTGCCCCCCAACCCTAATGGTTCCCTGAAGCCAAGGGGGCGCTCGGTGGGGTCTGAACGCCTTTGAGGGTCTTATCCCTGGATCCAAAGGATGCCCCCGGCTCCAAGGGCGGCTCCAGGGGCGGCCCCCGGGGCTGCAGCGGCTCCGCGGCCCCGCTCCCCGCAGCCTCGCCGGGCCCTCCCCGGGGCCGCACACGCGAACCCCGCGGGCCGGGCCGGGGCTGCCCGGGGAGCGGAGCGGACACAGCGGGGCCCGCTCGGGCTCCGCTCCGTCCGCCGCGGCCCTTCCCTCCTCCACCTCCTCCTCCCCTCCATCCTCCTTCCCCCGCCTACCTCCGCCGGCAGCGCCCGGCTCCGGGCCCCGGCCGGGCACGACACTGCGGCGGCGCCGGAGGAGGGGCGGCCCCAGCGCAGCCGCGGGGCCTGCCGGCGCTCGGCTGGGTTCGGATGGGCTCGGCTCGGTTCGGCTCGGCTCGGTTCAGATGGGCTCGGCTCTGCTGGGCTGGGTTCGGTTCGGCTCGGCTGGGCTGGGCCGGGCCCGGGCAGCAATCCCGGCCCCTCTGCGGACACCGGGCTGTGGAGCCGCCGCCTCCTCCCGCTGCCGGTCCGGCGGCGCCTCCGGGGCCAGGGCAGGCGGGCCTGTGCGGGGTGTGACACTGTCACGGGGGCAGGGGACAGCACCGAGGTGCTCAGAGCGATGGAGCGCCTCTCCCGCGAGGAAAGGCCGGGAGTGGTTCAAAGAAACCTTTGAACAATCTGAAAAGCACTTTTATTACGGCCGGGGAATGCAAAGGGGCAGGTGTTTTTCCCCAGTGCACTCCACTGAGCAAAGAAATACCATAGCTTTCTATACAGTTTGAAAGTAGAAAGTTTAAAATTATCTATACACACACTCTTTTTGCAGTCTGCCTTATCTAAATAGACACTTCCTATTCTTACCCTTATAGAGTAGTTACATAAAGTTTTATCATTTCAAACAGTTTCAGATTCCCCACCCCTTTCTGCGTGCTAAAAAGCCTTCCCTATTCTTTAAGCTATTTTATCTTAATTGCCCACAGTTTGGGCAAACTTTCAAGCAGTTTTACATTTTGCAAAGTCACACTTACATAGCTAAATAGCTAAATTTTATTTCATTTTCTATTTCAGGAGGATTGAGATTGTTGAGATGGCTTAGGGGTGACCTAATTGCGGCCTTCCAGTGCCTGGAGGGAGCCTACCTGAAAGATGGAGACTATTAACAAGAGCCATAGTGACAGGACAAGGGGGAATGGCTTGAGAGTAGGTTTAGATTAGATATTAGGAAGAAATTCTTCCCTGTGAGGGTGGTGAAGCCCTGGCACAGGTTTCCCAGAGAAGCTGTGGCTGCCCCATCCCTGGAAGTGTCCAAGGCCAGGCTGGATGGAGCTTGGAGCAACCTGGGATAGTGGAAGGTGTCCCTGTCCATGGCAGGGGATTAGAATGAGATGATCTTCAAGGTCCCCTTCCAACCCAAACCATTCTATGATTTTAGGAACCTGGTTGTGGAACAGCACATCCCAATCCCAGCTGAGCTGGGATACAGGACAAGGAAGAAAGGGGCTGTTAGGACATCCCTGACCCTGCTCTGAGAATTTAATCTCAGAATATTTTTGTGTGCTCTTCACCCGGGTTTGTTTCAGTCACCAGCTCAGTAAAGTGCAGCGTGCCAGCCTGATAGAGCACCACGAGTAATCAAACAAGCATTACAACAGCTGTGCCACATATGGCTCCTGAAATATCACACTGGTTCGTAATACCAGTACAATCTTGGAAAAATTACTGCCTAATGTTAAAAATGCTGCCATTTCCCCAAGAATGGATTATTAACAGAGGTTTTTGGTTTTGTAAACTAAGCCTTCATTATGAAATCGTTTCTGATTTAAGGTAAACCATCTCCCCTCTGTTTCATGTTGAAAAGACAAAAAAGCAGGATGAGGAAATGAAGGAGAAATACAACTCACAAAAAATTTTTGTCCCTTTCCTGTGGCTGCACTGGGGACTTCTTAACCTCCCCATGCTTTATACGACCACATAAAATAACTCTCTGTGTAACAACTCAAAATGTTACAGGTCTACTGGTGCTCTTGATTTTTACGATTTGGATGTAAAAGGCAAATGTAATTCCTAAAATGAACAAAGAACCTAAATGCCACATATATTTTAAAAAGTAACACCCCAAATTCCAGCTGTAAGCAGCCTTCCAAGGGACAATATTAAAAGCAATGAAGTTTGCCAACCAGCAAAGGAGGGAATTTTTATCACTCTATTCCAAAACTGAATCATTACTTGACTACTCCAGTTAAAAATAAACACAGGTTTTAGAGCTACATCAGCAGGTATTTATTAGGTCTATTTTTTTAATATGATAAAAGTTACTAAAATGAAAATGTAAGATACCGATGGAAAGTGTATCCTTTAAGGATATACATAAATCATGCTACACTTACGAACTCTGACTGTTGAAGTCAACGGGAATGTGCTGCCCGGCGGCTCCACCTGGCGGCTTCCCACTCCTCGGGAGCATCTCCTCACCTGCAGCCTCAGGAAAGCCTGCACCTCCTCACCTGAATGCCAGCAGGGACAGCTCTGCTCCGTGTATCTCCAGATAGCTGTGTGTTCTGCCTGGATCTGTCACTTCTTCCACAGTGTATTTATGCACCTCAACACGCACCTTTCACAAGGAATTAGTACCTGAGATAGATGTTCACATGCTTTTTAATTCCAGGAGCTGGTGGAGTGAGAGCAGTTCAAGGTGGTCCTGCTCCAAATCAGATCCTGTCAATCCCTCACTGTATTCTCTGTATATTAAGGGACTGCAGCATCTCTCTTATGAGGAAAGGCTGAGGGAGTTGGGCCTGTTCAGCCTTGAGAAGACACAGCTGAGAGAGGACCTCATCAATGTGTAGAAATATGTAAAGGGGGGGTGCCAAGAGGATGGACTGGGCTCTGCTCGGGGGTGCCCAGCAATGGGACAAGAGGCAACGGTAGGAAATGATGCCCAGGAAGTTCCACCTGAACATGAGAAACACCTTCTTTCCCGTGCAGTGACTGAGCACTGGAAGTGATTGTCCAGAGAGGGTGTGGAGTCTCCCTCACTGGGGATAGTCAAGAACTGTCTGGACACAATCCTATGCCATGTATGTGCTCTGGGATGACACTGCCTGGGCAGGGAAGTTGGACCAGATGACCCACTGAGGTCCCTTCCAATCTGGCCCATTCTGTGATTCTGTATTCACTGCAGTGTGCTGGGCTCTTATAAGTACTAGATGTCATGCTCTTCCTACATCCCTTTTATCAGCACTGATTCACTATTTAATTTCCTGTATCGGGATGTTTTACATATTTTTCCTCTTCAGGTTACTAGGAACTCCATGCTTTTAAAAACCAAGAGAAAAAAACACATTCCCTTTCATTCCCCCAAATCCTCGAGTCATCTGTCAAAGGCAGGCATCAGAAATCAACCACAGCAATGCTGCACTGGCATTCTGGTCTGATGAACCACTTGGCAGGTTTCTGTCAAGTCCTTCCCTAACATATAGCAGAACCCAAAATAACTGCAGGCCCATTCAGCCTGTCCTCAGTATGCTGCGTTCACTGCATATTTTTCACAGCTTTTGACATACTAAGAGATAGGCCAAGGGGCACCAAGAAGGATTTCAGCTGGAGATGGGCTGTTGCCACCAAAACAATGATTCATTCTGGCTTTCAGCTTGCTCATTACAACATCTCAAGAAAATGCCTAGCAGAAGCAGGCTCAGTCTAAAGGAACTGGCCAGAAACACCTGATCCAATTATCTGAAATACCTACTACCTTCACAGGAAACCATGACATTCTTTTTTAAGATGAAGCACTTAATCTTGTTGGACAGAAAGAACCTGTTTCTCTAAATTTTCTTCCGTGCTAGAGATTCACAGAGAAACCAGGAGGATTAGGCAACTGTATGTGACAGACTTAGTTTCATTGCTTCACTTAGTTACACTTTATTTTTCTTAAAATCTTTGGTTGTTTTTTTTTAAATCACAATGGCAGGACAAAAGCCATTCCAAACTTGGGGCATGCATTAAGTAATATTGATCCATTTGCCTAAGTTTGCAAAGCACCTAAAAATACCCTTGAGGTTTCCCTTTGGTATCAATGCATTGCTTGGATATGGGTGAGGATGATTTAATTTACAGATCAAATTTATAGATCAAAGCAAGGAGAAAAGAGGGGAAAGGAAGAAATGTCATATGTTCTCCAGAACATGTCATGGGAGTGGTCCACGGAGAAGAAAGGAATGGAAGATGTAACAAAGCAGGTTTCTGATCACATCTGAGTTTAGAAGGGTATGAGGTTTCTGTCATTTTGCCCTGAAATCTGGGAAACCCTCTGCTGCAGTGATGAAAAGCTGTTTTGCTTACCTCTTTCTGATGTCCAGGGCTCCAGACAAGCTCCGTCTCTCCCTTGGTGCTGTAATGCCCTGGTATGTGTGCTCTTACAGAGTCACAGCCAAAACAGCAGCTCTTCTGGAAGGTCTGCTTCATATTATAGTGATAATTTGAACCTTTTCTTTCCTGACAACACAACAGTTTTGTAACTTCTGAGTTCCTCATATTATACTCTGGATTGCCAGGAAAATGGCGAGCCTTCACAAGATCAAATGAGGCACAACTGTATCAAAAAAGAAAATGAATATGAAAGTAATGCTGCAGCATTTAAACCCTTAAACAGAGCCACTTAGTAAGGAAATTTTGCGACTGCAGAATGGCTGTTTAAAAGGAATGAAAAAAGGCAACATTTCTAAAAGCAGGAACATAACTCTAATTGTCACCTATTAACACTCTTCACCTCTGAGCTCGAAGGTGTAAGTAATGCAGCAGAAATGACCAAATCACTACAGGAAGACACAATAGCATGTTACTGAGACCCACTACAAGCAAACCATATGCTTGATGGCAAATCTTTTCCCCATTTCCTACATTAGATATTCATCAGGGTCTGACTTCTAATTGAATGCAAATAAAGAATATAACAGGTTTTTGCATATGAAGTGAAGCTATAGAACATCTGCCTCTTCACAGCCTTTCAATGTACCTTATGTGACATTAAGCAAAGAAGAGGTTTGCCTCATCAGCTTGTAGGAAACTGTGAATTTGAAGAACAGTTTGACTGAACTAAATCATTCCACTGCTGCTGTAAAAGGTGTCTCTCTGATCTCCCCGTGCAGTCCTAGGTGATAAAATGCCAAGTTGGGCAAAATCAGTTTCAATGCCAAAAAGATGGACTACTGGTGCAGAAGGTCACAAAACACTATTAATTGCCTTATATCATCTCAGTCTTGAAAGATGATCCAGAAATATAGGCTGGTGCTTTGGAGTGGAGCACACATTGCTAGCTAGAACTATCCAAGCAAGCTGTTAAAGGTACTTAAGGCATAACCTGACCTATCTCCTGCTTCTTTAGACTCTCTTACAGCAGTCTTTTATTCTGTTTTTTTTACTTCCTCAGCAGCCTAATTCACTAATTGTGTTTACTGGTACAGAGTAGTCATTTTGTGACCTTTTCAGAACAAAAAGCTACAGTAATTCTGAATGTAAAATCAGTGTCCTGAAATTAGCTTACATGTTTATATATTATAGCATGTATAAACACTGAAGTGGAAATAAAATCCTGGTTAAAAAAAAAGCTACACAAAATACCTGCAAGGTTTCCAGAGAGGAGCTAAAAAAAAAGAAACCACACTACAATCTCCTACAGCCACTCTTTTGCAGAATGTATCTAAAAAGTGCATCTGAGGTTTCTTCAAACCTCTAATTAAAGGGCATCCATAAAGTAGACAAATGTCAAAATCAGATCTAAAATGTCTGTTGTAAATCCAGCTAAGGAACAAAGCATTCTAGTATCAAGGATGGATGACATTTGAAGGTGTCTGGAATAACAGCAGTGATACATTTCCATGCTTGATACTACTCAGTGGCATGAGAAACATGTACCATAATGTGTACTGGTGCTTGTCTGAGAATAGTAAATGTTCAGCTACGTGTAATTCTGGCCCCAAACATACATCACTTTGGAGATCCAGAGTAAGCACAAAGAAGCTGATTTCAGTCCCATCAAAATCGAGGGTCATTGGCTGTCTTCACTTCCAACCTTACACCCACTCCGTGGGTGCTGAATGAGTGCCCAAATTTTACAAAGATCTTAGACAGAGTTTCCTGTTCTTCTAGGTACATAGACCAATTCTGTCCAGCATTCCTGGGTCTGAGTTCTGATAATGTGGCAGGCAGGAGAGGAGCTGACAGTCAGGCAGAGAGTGGGGTGGAAGAGGCAAGCCTGTACAGATTGCATTGCCTGATTTTTTCTCATATGGTAAGTTGGAGGCAGGAAGATGAAAAAAGTGATCCCATCTACAATGATGGGCCAGACTCAAAGTTTCCAGAAGTCACTGCAAATACTCAAATGTGCTATAATGAGATTTTCAGACTTACACAGTTTATATTTTATATTGTCTCCTGGGTCACCTCTCAGCATCATGTGCAACCACAAAGGTGTCACCATCTAGGATCACATAATGCCTATGTGGCTGCAACAGAGTTCTCTGAAGAGCTAAGCCAAATGAAGAGCAGGACAGTGTTTATACCATATTTATAGTTGTTCTATAACATGATGTAGACTTTGGAAACAAAAAGAACTGGAAACTCTTTGCAAACTACAAAGGGGACCTTTGCTGGCTTCCTGTAGCCCTCATTTTGGGAACCACTGCCTTAAAAATGTTACAAATGACTGTGTCAGGAATAAAATTATGTGCATTCAAACCCAGTAATGGGCATAATTTATACAGAACAGCTAATGGTAAATGACTTTACCTACAACAGTATGCATATACATAATCACAAGAGGTAAGTGCCTACTAGAGTAGAGCACACTGCCCAAGCAGATGACTGAATGCTAGAAAGGAAAAGAACTGAGCAGCCCTTTTTCTATGATAAGTTCCAGGGGATTCTTCATTCTGCCCTAAGCTGACAAGCATTAATTTCTCAAAAGTCTGTTGGAAAGACTCACAGCAGGATGTGCCAATCCAGCTATACCATGGAAGGATAAAAGGGCAAGATTTTGCTGCAGTCAGAATAAACAACTGTCCTTAATTCCTGTCAAACAGTAGCCGTGTCTCTGCTAGTATTTGAAACGTGTGTAACATGTTGTTAAGTTACACCTCCACAGCCAGCACTATTACTCTTTTTTTTTCAGCCTATATTCCCATCAGGCCTCATAGAAAAACCCACAGGGGACAAAAGAGAACCCTGAGTCCACACCCAAGAACAGAGCCCCATAAAAGCAAGAAATCATAAAGTCTACTGAAGAGATTTTCTTCAGGAAGATCACAGGTCTCATGCTTTAGCTGTGGCCTGTTCCTTTGGCAGCAGGTTCAGAGAGAGTGATCTGAGCGAGCTAAGTGATTTCTTTCACGTAAGCTGCTCACGATGACTACAGAAACCTCAAGGATTACAGTGCACAAACAATGGGAGAAAAGCTGCTTCAAATAATACACCCAGACAATGGAGTTGCCATTATGGTAGCAATGCAAAATATAGACGGGGATTTAAATGAAAGGGGTGATATCTGTATGCTTTGGAGGGCTCACGTGTGCCAAATTTGGCAGCATGAGTGTTCATATTGCTTGTTGCTCCACCCCTTGAACAATGAGGCTAAACCCCATATGTGCAGGAGTTGGTAGAGCACAAGCAGTTTTGCTAATCATGCTGCATGCAAAAGCAAAAAGACAAAGGAAACTAGTAATGCTTAGACTAGCATTGGGGAAATAATTAAGCATGAATGAAATATTGTATGTGGATTTGAAATGAATGTTCTTGGAAACAATTGTGCTGTTTCAGTTGTGCTGCTTTCCCCCCTAAGTTTCACAAAGTAATTTGCATGTCATTTAAATAAATACCATAAATTACGGCAAACTTTTTGTTTTTTATTTACATAAAACAAAGTGCTCATTTCCATTATTGTTTGGATTACCTGACAAGAGTGAAATGCAGAGGTCTGAGAGGAAACTTGTCTCTCCCCAAAGTGTTACAGGTTTCTCATGCGTGAGAGAGCCAGAAAGCAGGACCCCATCTTCAGCTTTGCCTTACACAGACAAGGAATGCTCTGTACATAAAACAGATATGGGATCCGATCCCCCAGTTGATCCAAGCTGGAGCTGCAAGCTGGACAAGGGTACTGGGTATCAGCTGCCTGGGTTTCATGGCCCTTTCTGAATATAACAGCCTCAGCACTGCCTGTCTGCTGGCCAAACCTGCTTCTTCTGGGATACCTTAGTTCTTTGCAGGTTAAGCACACACAGAAAACAACATTTCCTCTCCAGCCACACAGAACTGCCATGAGCCACCTGAGTGCTCAGCAGAGTCCACAGAGGATGCTCAGTACAGCTGTCACACACTTAACTTGTGTTTCTCTGATGAATCCTCTGCCTCTCTTTGAGAACTCATATGAGAGTTACCTTCAGCCACCACAACTTACAATTCCATTATTCTGTACTATTCTCTGATGCTCATATTGCTTTCACTTTCTTTCAGTCTTGTCCACACGTCACCAATTTGATTTCACCTCTGATAAATATTTGCCTTCCTTCTTGACTATGTAATTACACTTTCTCAGAGTCCTCCTCAAAACTGTTTTCTCTTCTCACCCCATCATGGGGTCAACAGCAGCCAATTCAGAACCCTCGACATTTTGGGTGTTCAGACAATTAAAAAGAAATCAAATGACTGAAATACACAAATCCAGGATAAAGTGAGGGCACAGTAGCCTTAAATGTTAGGAAGGTGCACATCTCTCTGCAGGATTATATGGAGCCTGTTGGCTACTGAAAACCAAATACAGGAACCATCACCTGAAAAACCAAGTGACCTAACATTCTGCAAAAGGGGAATTTAATATATAGAATTTTAGTGTTCTGGCTATCATTTGAGTTTCTGCCCTTTGAAGCCTATCTGTGTGTTTCCTCCACAATGCTTGTATTTACATCTGGTTGCTCTCTCCAGTCCAAATGGGAACCCAATAAACATTCTCCTCTCTTCTCACATAAGTCTGGGCTGCTTTTCCCCATGATCTGTTGTTAAATATGTCAAATGTTGTAGATTACAAGCCAGGTGAACTCATCATACAGACATTCTTTTCACAGAGGAGTTGCCTGTAGTCTCAATTTCTAAGGCTGTTTTTTGTTTTGTAAACTCACTTCCCATCTTGGATATGAAGGCATTTAGGCACTTACTTTCCTGGCTTTACTTACTGGAGTCCTAAGATGTGCTTCGACACAAAAGAAGTAAAATTGACTGGGTCTAACTTCATGGTTTCCAGATATCACTAGGGTGTGCTGTAGATCATGAAATTTCAGTAAAGCACAGTTAACAGGGAAAAATCTAGCTGCTATACTAAATATTTTAAATTAATTACAAACACGGAAACAACACTGACTCGAATTCCTTTTAAAACAACATACACACTCAGGAGACATAATATAACGTTTTTAAATTTTAAAACATTTTTGTACACGGGCTTGGTCAGCACAGTGTGATACACAACAGAAAATTAACTAGAGCCAGGCAGATAATCACACACCTAAACTGCATGTAGATAACTAAAATTCAGGCATGCAGTCCGGTGGGAATTGAAAAATTGAGTCTAGAACCAATATCCATAACAAACCAGATAACAAGATAATAAGGAATCCTTTGTGGAAAACTTCCTTTGGAAAAAAAAAATTATGAGACTATATAAGCCACTGAAACACACAGAGGTGAGGCCTGGGGGCGCAGAGTCAGGGGATGAATTGTAATCACCTACAAAAATTGATTTATATAAGCAATGTTGCTGAAATTTCTAGCGAGGAGAACAGTGGGACTGGGCCAAATTCATCCCAGGAGACTGGCACCTCTCAGGTATCAGCTCTTAGTACAAGGGTGCCCAGACAGTAGCCTGAGGAGGAAGGAAAGTGCCAGCTCCCATCTCTGGGCTTCCATCCACTTCCAGCCCCTGCAGGAACTGGGAACACTGGGTACAACCTACACCCAACCAGCTGCTCAGCACCTGTGAGAAAGCACCTTCCTCCTCTTGCATCTGTAACCTCCAGCCTAGGGAAGAAACACACACCCTGGCAGCCCATCCTTCAGGCCCATGGGCTCCCAGGATGGTCATGGAATGACGGTGGGATCATGGACCCAGCACATTAAGGGCGCTGAATCACAAGGGGTTTTTAAGCACAGCTAACTTTAAGCACATACTTACACTGACAGCCACAGACTCAAATGCAAATTTAAAAAGAAGCACCTATTGAAACATGAACAAAAGCTTAACTGGGGCCCCAACTGTCAAGACATATCCAGAATGCCACAGTTAGTGGTAACAGCAAACAGGATTATCAAGTGATGCTTCGGCAATCTCTGTGAACTGAGTTTGGTTGTCTTACACCATGAACCACATATTCATTATTACAACAATTTGTATTACTATTTGTAGCATCCAGGGAACCCCAATCAGGGCTCTATTGTGTGACAGACTGTACAAGCACACAAAAATAGGATGGCTTTTATAATGAGTACATCACAAGCCCCACTACCATAATTAACATTGATTAGCATCGATGCAAACCGCATGGGAAGACAAAGATTGAGCTACTTTGGAAGCTGAGGTACTCTCTCACCCTTTAAGGTGGTTCCTCTGGTTCCCAACTGCAGAACAGAGGGGAGGCTGTTTCACTGAGGAAGACTGCAGCCTCCAGTGCTCCCAGCTCCCAGGAGCACATTCTAGGACCCAGGATTCAAAGAGGCATCTTTGTCACTTACTAATCCACTTTCTACCACAGGCAACTACATGGCAACCACCACCATCAATTCTGATCAAAAAGGACAGTTGGCAGCCTCTGATATACTCAGTGTATTAGAAAAGACCCCAGAAAGCCAGATCCACTTAAAACAAAATCTCAAAAGAGTGATCTTAGTGGACATGGGATGAGGAGCTGCATGTAATAAACTTCCTCCCTCCTATAAACAGCCCTTGCTAGGTCTGTAACTATCATATGCATCTTCTCATTCCAAGAATATAGGATATTGAATATGTTGTGTTAATGAAATTACCTTCACTAACCAGACTGAGATTTCAGACCCAAAACCTTCCTAGGAACTCTCCTCTCCTCCAAAATGTTTCCAAACTTTTTCTATTGCATAACCTGACAAAATAGAGACACCTGGAAATTTACTGCCATATTCAGCACCATAGAAAATATATCCACAAAAAATACCTTCACGATAGAAATTCTGTTTAGTTCCCCATGTCATAACCTAACTTGCAGTCTGCTGTCTCTTCAGACTTGCTGCTTGTTTCAAGAATTCTCACATGCTTTAAACTGAACATGTATGTAAATATTTGCAGGATTGAACTGTAGCCACAATTTCAAATGCAATCAGGATACATTTGCTTGCTCAACTGTAGTTGGGGTCCAGTGTTTTGCTATTTTTTTGCTGTTCTGCTAAAGTTTCTTAATTTTTTTTTTCCTAAGATACTTCCTACAATTTCACTCACAGGGAAATGAAACATAATTCTATAAAGCCTAAAAATAAACTTGGATCTGCTAAAAAATTCATCATTTCACTCCCAGGCTTCCACCAGCTGGGCTTGTCTGCTTTAGGTTTGACACCCCTGAGAGCTACAAGAATGACTTACAAAGATGAGCAAGTTTACATGAGAATGATGAAAAGATCCATTATTTTTTTTTTAATCTTTACCTTGCCAAAATACTGTCCTGGGCACTTATTACTTGAAGACCTTTATTTTAGGCAATTTCTCACTCTCCTTTAATATGGTACTTCTGTTATTTGCAAATTTGGAGAGGTAATATCCAAATACATATGCTGCTTTACATGTACTTCTTTCAGGTTTGCTCATTACATTCGTTAAACTATTTAATTCTCAAGGATCTACTGGAGATACAGTGAAGACCCCCTGAACACCAGTTAAGAATAAACCAGTAATGAGAATAAATTACACACGCATATCAATTGCTACAAGTCCTGTAAGGAGTGAGACCTTTCTACATCAACATCTGCTGCAGAATTAAAACTGATACATTAATAAAGCTCTCCCCATCCAAACCAAACAATGGAAGTGTAACAGTTGCCCAATCAGTTAAAAGAATAAACCTTTTAAATAAATAAATTTGCGCTTCACCAATTTATGTCACTGTGGTACTTAAGGCGAAACCTTTTAAAGGAATAGATTTACTGTGCATACAGATCTCCACTGGGTATGTGTAATTATGCAAAGGAAAGGCATTACTTTTAAAGTGGATGAATGGCTGATACTTTTTGATTTACTGCTAGAAACAGAAAAATGGTAATGGCATGAAATAAGCATTTGCAAAACCGTTGTGGCAGACGGAAAATGTTTGATTTACCTAGGGCATCCATCAGGTTCTATATTTTAGATCAAAGTAGATAAATGGAAAGGCAAATGGATATTTGGAAAAAAAAATCTACTGCTTTTCTGTCAGCCCTGCAAGTAAGTTAAATGTTTGGATGAGGAAAAAGCCCAGGGCTCTTCGGATGGAAGGAAGTAATGATTCATCACTGCTCTGGCAACTACAGCTTTCTGTATTTACCTGAAAAGGTGACATGGAAGTCCTTGTCACTGTCTCATTCTGGGCTTGGTTCTTAGAGGTGGTTTGAAGGCAGCTGGCAGAGTTCAGCATTTCCACCTGACACTGGAAACAGACAATGAGTATCCTGGGTCATGTTTTCCTCTCAAGTTCTAATTGTTCACTTTCTTTTTCTCTCCTCTTCTGTTTGAATTTACATTAGTGAGGAAAATCTGTTCCAGTTAAGAAACACACCCCCAAAATTGAAACCCAGTGCCTTCTCAGATCCTGTTGAAGTCTGTGCCATAGGAAAGCACACTGAAGGTGGGGTAAGGCTCATGCACAATTACCTGTGACAAGTCAGAAGATTAAAAAAAAATCAGCTTCTTCCTATGGCAGAACTCTTCCTAGAGGTTCCCTGTGAAAAGCATGATGTCTGATTGTGCCACGATCCTGTTCTGAACTCCTGCTATACCACAATGAATCACCAGGAGCTGTGCAGTGTATGCATTGGGTCCAACCCTTAAAGCATCACCAGCCCGGTGGTACATGTGTTGCACAGATGGTCTGAAACACGCAGAGTTAATCCAAAATGTTTGGGACACATCCAATTTGTTGTGCTTGTGCAAATCCACAGGAGGGCACATGCACAGGAGCCCCAGCCACATGGGATGCACTGTGAGTGTGCACACCACGTGCAGTGGCCATTTCCAGTTAGTGTCAGATTTGCTGTTCATGCACAGTAGAAAGGATTTGCTCATGTGCTGAGAAAAGGCTGGGAATACTAGACATCTGGAAATCTTGACAAACATACATAATCCTTGAACATAACCCTCTTGACAAAATGTCTGGTGTGGGAAGGACACATCTGGAGAAATTAAACATATGTCCCTCTGCCTGCTCCATCAGGAAATAATGGAGAATAGGGTGAAACCTCTCCAGCTCTCTCCACAGTATTTGGAACACAAACAGCAAATCCATCAGCTACTTTTGCATCAGTTTATTCTTTGGAAGGGTCCCCCAGCTCTTAAAAAGGCCAAAGACTAATCAAGACTCGCATATTTTGCCTAGACAGGTAAAAAGCCAGCAGGACTTGTAATTACACAATAACAGGGAGCTGCCCTCTAGGATGCTCATTTCATACAATTATCATAACAAAATAAGCAGACTTCTGGTCCCTGGTGACTTACATGGCCTATTTTTTTTATCTCAGTAGCTTATCCTTGACCACTGAAATACTGGAACAGGTTACCCAGAGAGGTTGTGGAAACACCATCCTTGAAGATATTCATAACCTGTCTGGACAAGATCCCGAGCAACTTGTTCTCATCTGAAAGTTGTGCACTTTGTCTGCAGAAAAAGCCATTGAAAGCTTCCATGCAAGGAACAAAATAAGCATTAAAATACTGAGCTGGAAATAAGGCCAGACCATATTTCTCCTCTTGTAATAAATCAGCACTATATGTATTATTAAATCCAATCCCTTGATGTGTCCAGTTTCAGTGATAAAAACTTAGTGAGCAGGGCAAAAGTTATTGGGTAGAGATCAATATTCTTGCTTGTTGTCCTTGATTGGCAATAATGTGACGCTTTCTCCTTGACTGTAAGAGGCGCTTTTGTGATTTGGGAGCGTAAAGAAATTCTGTACTTGACAGATTTATATAGTAGGAATACGCTAATGTCCTTTGACCCGCTTAAGAATAAATACGACCTACCAAATTGTCATTTTTATGGGTATTTACAACTGAGGCACTTTGTAAACCTTAGAACTAATATTTCCCAAAGGAAATCTGTGCTCTCGAATCTTGATAAATTATTGAAAAAATACAAGCCACTACCAGCCCTACAAATTTCCTCTTCTATTTCTCCTATTTTTAGTTACACAGGAGTTGTCAAGGCAGATTGGACCACTGAATTATTTCACCAGGTATGTTGCTGCAGCCGTGGTTAGTCAGAGGAATCCTGTAATATTTTTGGCCATTCGATCAAGGCAGTGTAAAAAACAAACCTATTTCCTGAAACTTGAAGGTTTTTTGGTGCATGACTGAAATACTAGTTGTATAATTCTTTAAATTCTCAAATTACTGTTAGAACAGTATTACAGACTCTAATTTCCACAGCTCAAATGCCACCAGCTGCATTTGCTGTCATGAATGCCTCAGCTGATAAACAGGAGTAAGAATAAGCAAGGAATAGAATAAGTCATCCCGGTTCACCCAAACTCCAGTGCTGTCTCATGGGTGTTGGGCAGATATTCCATAAATTTAATAACTTGTTGCTGACCAACTACATCCTTAGTTTGCAGGGTGTAAACTTAATAAAAGTTAAGTAAATTACTTAACTCTGCAGGCCAAGTGACCCGGAAGCCTTCACTTGCTTGGTGTATCTCAGTTCCATTTCACCCCACCTATCCACCCACTTGCCTCACAAATTTGTCCCACCACCTTTATGCTGTCTCTGCCCACAAATGCTTTCAGAAAGGACAAACTAACTCCCCACAGAGGAGAGATGGAAACTAATGAGATGAAGACCTCATAAGCCTCCTGTGGAAGATGACAGCACATGGCTATACCTCTATTGCTTGGTCTTAAGGAAACAGAAGTTTTTGACACAAAACTGATTATTAACATTGTCATCCATGACAGAACAGTTGAAAGCTATTTCCTTTTATCCTTATTTGTCATCTGAAAGTTGACAAAAATTCAACACTACTCCGGGCAGCGTCTAAGACACGAGACTTACAGAAGCTTATTGTTTCACCTCTTGGTTACATCCCTGTACAACAGTACAGAAGTTCTCAAAGCTTTTCAATACATCAGATTTTGACTAAAGCATCATGACGTGGCACTCAGCTCTACTTTTACTCCGTTTCTAAGGGCAGCTGCTTTTCTATTTTTCTTTGCGCATCTGTGGACAACAAAATCTTTTCTCTCTCACAAGAATGTCTTCATTAAGTCAGTTTCTGCCTTCAGCTTATTCTTAGTCTTCTGCATACTATAATCTATGTATATGCACAAGAAAGGCTTGAGAAGCAGACTGAATAAGCAGGAAGCTGGAATAAACAATGAGGCAGGAACTGCAGGAAACTTAAGCATCTTTTCTTGCCTTTACTGCACTGCCTTCCTTTTCATCCTTGTTTACTGCTGAATTTGGGATTCCTCCCACATTTGTATGAAATATGATTTCAGTGTCCTCTGTTCTGTGACCTCTTTCTGACAGCAGCATGACATGGCACATCTAATAGAGTGACTGTGGCACAACATCAAACAATTCGGAGTTTGCTATCTTGAACACTTGTTTTCATATCAGATTTGGCAAATTTAGATATGTAAAATTTCTTGCACACTTAAATTACACTTTTACACTTTATGTTGTTCACTAAGTAATAAAAAGGTCCTAAATGCCCACTGATTCATCAGCTCCTACTCCCTACACTGGATATCCCATTTCCCTTTGCACAGGTAGTAGGACAGAAGCAAAAATTGCATTTTAATAAACAAAACACTCAATAACCCAGTAATCCATGCACCTAGCAGCATCTCTGTCCCATTCATTTCAAGAAGAGAGACGTCCTTTGAAAAAAGAAACTATGAAACACTAACATTTGCTGACACTGAAATTAATTTGTGAAACAGGGAAAATTTGAAACACTGAAATTAATTTGTGAAAAATTTGACAGTGGCAGGAAGGAGAGGAGTTAAACATAGATAGGGAATAGTAATTTTAGCCCAAATCAGCAAATCCCTTCTTGACACCTTGAAAAATACCTGATATAAGATGAACAAATTTTTTAATCAAGATAATTACTCACACACATCTTTTCCTACCCTTAAGTGTTTAACAAGGAACAGCTTAGCTCTACTACTTCTAAAGACCCAAACTGTAAGCAGAGAAACAGATTATGTTGTGAATTGCAACCCTTCTGCCTCATGAGAAAAGCTTCCCTGTTTGCATTGCAGAAAGACTTTTTTCTCCCGAAAATTATCTGTGCATTTAAAGATTAGGGTGAAAAAGCATCTACTACTCTTGAGATTTCACTAGAAACCATCTGGCCTTACTTTTAGTTCAGCTGCACCAGGAGTGCACCAAAAAGGTGGTCAATTCTACTACACACCATGGCATTTCAGCCCAGAACAAGAATATCTCAGCCAAATTCTCCATCCTTTCTGAAAAATACATCCTTTAGGTCACAGAGACAAGCACTGTCAATGCACAACAAAAAAGCCACGGCCAGTTCTGCTCCTAAACTCAACTTCCAAGTTCCTCAGCACAGCAAACACTGTCAGGGCGAAGGCACAGGTAGTGAGTGATCTTTAAAGGTTTATTTTTAAAGATATATACATCTAAATCTGCTCTTGATCCATGGAGCTGAGAATTCCAAGCCTAGATTTTTCTACAGGTCTCACCTCCCATACTGCCATAATTATCCTGCAAAACATCAGCTTTCACTCAGGAAAAAGTGTCTCCCAAGCACACAACAGCAGGGATGATCTTGGAAACACAGGTGCAAACTCACAAAGCCTTAGCTAAAGAGGCTGCAAGCAACCTGAAAACTACAGTAAACATCCCCATTCACTTCTCTCAGGAGAGCCCTGCAATGCAGCAACTTGTCATGGACTTCAAGATTTTGCTAAAGCCAAATATTTTGGTTTCCTTTGCCCTTCCTGCTCTGCCAGGACTTGCCCTCAAGTTCTTTACATTCCTCAGTCTCCCCATAGTGAGGAGTGCATTGGAATAGGTGCAGCAAACAAGAATTGGACTCTGAGTTGTCATTAGGGAGTCTGCAGAGTCAAAATAATGGGATGAAAGAACACCTTAGAAGCTGGGTAAGTTGCCAAAACAGCACTTAAGAAAATCTCTGAAAATAATCCATAAATCACACAAGTTTATATATTTTCAGCACCAAAACAGGTAAAAATCCATTTGTCATATTAAGTACAGATAAAAACATTCAAGTTTTATGGATAGAATAAGAGTTTATGAAGATTTATACATTGATTTAGATCACAAAGTCTATTATTACCAGTGAGTTTTATTTACCTATAATTTCATTAAAGAGACCCCATTGTACTAGGTATCTTTCCTGTTCTAAAGGTGATACTGAATCTTCATGCAAAGTCATTTTGCTACACAAATGGACACTTATCTTCTCTCTGTTGGGATTATAAGTTAACAGCAGGAACCACACCTGAAGTTTGGGTGGACAACTACTGTTATATTTTCACAATCTATTGCTGTTTTCCTTTCTGCTCAGCACAGAACAGACAGAAGTAAGAACAGAAACCATGCAAGAGCAAACTGAGAGAAAGAAGAGATCCAACAAGAAATGGAGGCTACTGACATTTTAAAAGGGCAAATTGAAAGCAATCAACACCCAACAGAACTCAATGTAAG
The DNA here is from genome assembly GCF_025592945.1 of Manacus candei. Classification (NCBI taxonomy): domain Eukaryota; kingdom Metazoa; phylum Chordata; class Aves; order Passeriformes; family Pipridae; genus Manacus; species Manacus candei. The sequence continues at coordinate 7,776,189 of NW_026138113.1, forward strand.
ATGAGGTGATAGCTTAGGCTATACTTAGGGTAGTGTAATGAGGCTAACAAGTGCTGTGTGTTTTAATGTAAATTAACACAAGATAATCTCTTCACATATTTAAGTGATGCACTTCAAGTTAATTAATACATATTTAATAGAAGTCTTCTTGAACAGCTGTTATTTACTTCTGGAGTTTCTACACATTAGCACTGCCTGCTTTGTTCTGCTCTGAAGTTGTTCATGCTCCAAAGTACTTTAACAACTTGGGCTGTATAAAAATTGAACAGTCTTCCCAAAAGAGACACCCTTTCTGATAACTTAATATTTTCAAGTTAAATATTCAAACACTTTCTGAACAAAAGGTCAAATTCTACTTACAGCATCTGTGTGAAACAGGCAAGCAGATGCTTTATGCTGCTAGACAAATACTTTTGGCTCAAAGAATGATATAGAGCTGGCGATCAGTCACATTTTCAGGCTTTAAAATCAGCTTTCCTTTACTTCTGTTCCCTAAATTCTGCACTTGCCATTCATATGTAACAATACAGGCCCAAACTAAGGCCTCTTTCCACAAGTATTACACAGTGGTGTGTTAAATGAAATCCTGACAGTGAAAGTGCTGTCTACAGCACTGGTTGCATGTTATGAGTATTACACCAACTCATTGGGGCCCCTGCCTTAAACAACTGCTGCACATGACATTACTGCCTTTACACCTTGCATACAGCACTGAGGAAGTTCTCACCCCCTTATTCAGGTGAAAATCCATTTGAGTTTCAAGCACTTCCGAGTTTTTAGGAATAAGTAGAAACTGATTCAAAAAACATGCTGGTAACACATTTTCCCCACTCACAGTGATGAATGTGACTTTTGACAACAGTCACCAGTTTCTTTGAAAACAACTATCATCACTGAACAACTATCAGTACACTGAACAAGCCGTGTATCAGTTGTTTTCAGCTGACTACTTGAAGATTTTTACTCTTCTCACGGATGGCAAGTGCTCATTGCTTGCATGTCAGCCTTTCCAGCTTACAGGTTTACTGAAAATAACTTTCAAAATTGGCAACAATTGTATTAGTACATACCTGCTGGGACAACCTTCATTAAATCTTCTGTGCAATGATGTATGGAAACCTATACAAATTGTGAAAGGCCTAAAAACAGTCCTAAATGCACAAAGATCAAACACATTTACTCACTTAAGCACACTGATATTACTGGTGTCTAAATTGATTTTTTAATTTGATGTGGTGTTTTTTACAATAGAGGGCATAAAATGGCACTCATTACTCAGGCTAAGGATTTAAAGACTAAACCAAATCAATGTTTTACCTGGTAAATAAGCTGTGGCTGAATGAATGTGTGCAAGACAGATTCAGAAGGCATCTTCATGATCCTTAAATAATTTTGCACCAGTAGCCTGGAGTTAAGAGTTGCAGATGCAAGGAATGAGGAAGATGACCTAAATTCTCCACCCACCACTCCCATGAGTGGGGCAGGTACAAGACTGGGTTAGGTGTCAGCTAGAATGAGATTCCTGACCCCCATAAGGCCACAGGAGTGCTCCTGCTGGCACCAGAGGAATGGTGAGGACAAGTGCTTGGGACCAGATTAAAATGCCTGTCAACAAAACAGCATCAGCCACAATAACCAGGCACCTGAAAGGATTTCTAGGCATTGAAACTGTCAGTGTATTTAGGAGGAAAAGGGAGAAAAGCCATGGTTGTCACAAGGTCTAAAGAATCTCTTTTCCAGCAGGTCAAGACACAAAAGACATTTCATTGCTTTTGATAGGAGTCGTGTGGGAGACTGACTGGCCCAGAAAACAGAAACCTGAGAAGACAATCTCGAACTTTGGTGCTCTAGAATCACCATTATGTAAACAAAACTAAATTTCTTGAAAATCTTCTTGCCTTTGGAAGGAGGGGATGTATCTCTTGTTCAGAGTAGCATGGGCTCTCCGCCAGCTGACACAAAAACCTGTTTGTATACTTGCTTTGATATTTACAATATAACTTCCATCAGCATCAGCAGAAACTTGATGCATAGACAAAGGAAAGAGAGAATTCCCAGAGGACAAACTTCGCTCCAAGTCCCAAGGAATGAAAACACTTGCCCACATTTTATACAGCCATGACATAACAGGTATTCTTTGGGTTCTTTGACTCTTCCTTAGAGCTGAAAGATCAAATTCATGAGGAATCTCTTACAACATACCCAGTGAGAGTGAGACTAATATTTTTCCTCTACATTTTACAGGAAAAATTAAAATCTGTGTTTGCCTGTCAGCTTTGGTAGAAAGGTTTCTATCATACTTATATCTCACATATTGGAAGGAAGCTGGCAGTTTTTAACATCACTAATACTAGTCTGGAAAGGCACAAAGCTGGAGGCACTTGCTGAAAAATAATAAACTTTTATTAAAATTTCCAATTTTTGCAAAAACATTTTGACTAAATTCCAACTCTACTTAAAATATAATTAAATATTTACATTTATTCTCTAATAAGTGTTGTAAGTAAATCAATATCCCAATTATCTTAAACTTCTGTGTTTCATACAATTACTTCACTTTTGTAATAAATGCACAATTTTAATGAAAAAATAATGATCTTGAACTTTAAAAGAGCCCTTCATTTGAAGAGATGAAAGTGCTGTACATCCATTCATTCATTATGTCTTACAGCCCCTGTGTGATGCAGGTACTATTATCGTTTTAAAGATGGGGAAACTGAAAGGCTAATTAACTTGTCCAATTTACAATACTTTTAGCTGTAAACTTAGTGCATCCTATTGTACTTCAAGGCAAAACAGAACTCAGCTCTCCTGTGATGAATATTTACTGTAAATTCTTAAACTCCACAGGCATTTCAGTTATAGGAGAGGATATATCACACAAGCCTTCAGGATTGGGTTTGCATTGGTGATGGCTTTGAGCACCACAGAAATGTGCTGCCTAGAAACAAACATCAGAGCACCAGTTCACTGCAAAGTGTCACCACGTTTCCCAGCTAGTTATGTTGATTATGTGCATTTTTATTTGATGTTATTCACCATTCAGCCACACATTTGTGCTTTAATTCTGTACAATGTACCGTACTGCATTTATACACACACACAAGCAAATACTGTTTACTGACAAGCTCATTCCCTCAGTGGACTTATGTGCTCCATAAATTTCTTTACTCGGTCAGGATCAACAGCATTTGCCCAATAACCTTCTTTCTTGAAATACGAACCAATTATTAGAGCATCTGCATCCAAGTAATTCCCCACATTCTCCAGAGTCACTCCAGACCCAATCAGCACAGGAATCTTCACAGCATGCTTAACCTCTGAAGAGAAGAAAACCAAAATTAGGGTTAAACCCTGTCTTCGAAACTCTGTCGATAAAGACTTTAATTTGCCTAGTTTTTCAACAAAAAAAAGGGATCAGCAAATTCATGATCACAGCATTTATTACTTTGCTACAGAATGAAACAAGTTCTCTGGAAAAAACACCTTTAGCTCTAAACAGGTGTTAAGAAAAAAAAAAATCTCACTTTTTACATTATGTTCTACGAAACACTTCATATATTTGCCTGTATGAAAAACAGCTGTGATCATACAGACACCAGTGACAGCTCCAACCAGTGTTCCAGAAATCAAAAGCCAGAAAGACAAGTGGTCTTTATCACTACTAGGAATGTCATGGAACAAAAAAGCCACTTATTTTTCCTTTATGCAGTGTTATTTAATTATCTGACCTTTTACCTAGCTCCAAAAGGAGAAATAGGAAAAAAAGAGGCTCAAAATATTATAGATTCACTTCATCTGTCAGGCAGAGGGGTGGATCTCAGCCCATGGTCCTGGTGAGCACGTTCACTGTGAAATGTGTGTGTTCTCACAGACCTGACTGAGCAGAAACTGCTCCATGGCTCAGTTACCAGAGTTCACATCTTTTGGAATAAAACCAAAAAGGGATGGTTGTTTTGAGCATGGAAAGGTTCCCCACAGATAAATGAAATGTTGTTACAGTATCTGCTGCAGAACTTGGGTCAGTACTAGCTTGAGGGGAGGGAAGCCCAGTTTAAGCATCCTTCTCATGCTCTCATTTCAAACTGACCATCCTAAGAGTCACTCATAGGGCTGGATGCTTCATGCCTTAGAGAAACGCTGTGAGGCATTATTTCTGACCGTTAAAAACATATAAATTTGCTTAATTGGTGATTATCTGATGGAAGGTGGTTATAGCTTGAGGTGACTAGAGGAAAGTACATATGCAATAAATAAAAGTCTGCTTCAAAACACTGCTTAAATGAAGTTTCATCAGAAGCCTAACTTATTAATTATGTTTCAGGAAAGACTAATTATTTATCACCTTCCTACTTCACTGAAGAAAGAGGATCAATTAAAATGCTCTTGAATCTCTTTTTAGGTAATATGCCCTACCATTTTTCCATCTAGGAACAATAACCCCTTCTTAAAAACATTTTTACACAAAAATGAAACCATTCCACACAGCCCTTCCTGAAAATGTAAAACAGATCAGATGGATCATGCTAATATGATTGAAACTTTAGTTATTTCTATGCATATTTGATATTCTTAGTCATTCTGCTTACAGCAACAAAACAATCCATTTTTAGTTATTTATAGCATGATTACTGATATCCCGTTCTAGAAAAATCAGATTTTTCTTTTGTATAATATCTTTATGCTCTTAGAAATATCCTATCTGCTTTATACTGACACCAATGCAAAATTAAGGTGCTACAACTGACCACAGATTTGTGCAGCAGTACTTCAGCCTATCCCCAGAGGAACTGGGTTTCAAGTCAATATTTGTTTTCGTGACAAGTGCGTAGGGCACATTAGCAGGTAGTGGATTCATAATTATTTCACATCAGCAGGAAAAACGAAGAGCCAAATAATTAAACAGAGCATGTTCACGTGGGTCTGAGGCAAAGACTCAGCCCCACTAGGCAAAGGGGAAAACCCAGTGAAACCTGAGACTGATCTGAAACTCTGAAACACCCCAAAGCTTTCCAAAGTAGCAAGGTATCCAACTGCTGCTGTGATCCACACATGACACATGGAGTCCACACACATCTCCTGTGCTGGAGATTTATTCAGACTGACAACGTGAAGAACGGCAAAGGGAGCGCTCAGTGTGCAGCGAGACTGTGCTACCTCATTAGGAATGCTACAGATGCTACTTTTAAGTCCTTTCCAAGCACATCAAGCCTAAAGTTGATTAGTAGAAGGTGATTTGTCTATTGGCTGTGTTAATACAAACTCTAACCTCTAAAAGAAAATAAATCAACAGCAGTGAGATGTGCTTTCGTATGGCAATGTTCAGTCACTGTCAAAATGTCTCTAAACACAGAGCTTTGCTTTAAATCTCTCAGCTTTCTTGGCGTTCTTTTTCTGTTGTTGTTTTTTTTTTTTTTTGACACAGTGAGAAAAAGGAGACAATTTTGTGATGTTACAGTAACAAGACTGAAGTTTACACAACTCGCACGTTTCTCTGTTTCAATGGGCTGTAACTAGAGGGCACTGTGCTCTTTCTTGTGGCAGCACAGCTGCAGATAGGTCTTTAATAAAATCCAATGAAATAGTGCTTGGATGCAAAGCACAATGAAAGCATTTGAACTACGGTATGCACAAGTTTCATGAAATAAAGGCCAAATGCTTCTAGCTTGAAAACAATGACGAAGAGCGGCGTAAAAATAAGCACCACGGTGCCAATAACTTGCTCGACTACTCTTCTTTAACAGCTTTTTCATTGCAGTGATCACTGTACCATACACAACACTATGTTTATGGTAATGCTCCACTGTAACACATTTTAGGTTTTTAATTCAAAGGACTTGTTCTCTGCCATTAAATCTAGGGCTTAGAAAAAGTACTGATCACTCACATCTCCTGTTTATCTCTGAGGGCACCACAAAGGCAGCAGCCTCTATTTTGACCATCAAAAGGTGAGAGGGTGAATCAGTCTTGATGCCCCTTTTATGAACAATAATTAAGGAGGTGACAGTCATAGCCAGCTGTTGGATTTCATTATGTACCTGTCTTCCACTGGTTACTCAGCTGAGGCACTTTGCTTTGTGCAAAGAGATAACTGAGCAGTCATTACACAAAGCTTTGGTCACTTAAAATACAGACTGAATGCAAAGCAGGTATTGCAGCAGTTATATCCAAAGGAAAAAAATCTGGTAGATTCACACACTCCAACCAAAGAACATTCCACAAGGCAGCAAACTGCAACAAACTTCTACAACCTCTTAAATGAAAAGATGGTTTGTTAATGAATTACAATTGAAAACGCTCAGCTATAATTCTTGCTCCTTAACAACATGAAGTCTGGTTTACAGATCTCATACTCCATGGACCACTGGTGCCCTGGAGCAAAGCCTGCCAGCCTCTGCAAGGAGAGGTGCTGGAAACTGCCAGCGAGAAAGCAGCGGCACAAAGTATGAGCAGAGTTCTCTGGCTTGACAGGGAAACACTCACTTCCCACAGCCCATCACAAGTCAGTCAACTCCACACAAAGACAAAGCCACTTCTGTATTACTGCACAACAAAGCTGAAAAAAAAAAGACATGACAAAAATCTCATCTGTCTCTCGGTTCTGCTTTCAAGAGATGCTTTGCAGTGTGATGAAAGGTGCCCAATTGTGTATCACTGTAACACAGCACTTCCAGGGCTGCATAAATTCGTGAAATGCAAAATTTCACTCACATCAACACCAACTTTGTAGCGTGTAGATCTGATCCCTTTTAAGAATCTCCTGACATAGATATGCCTAATTTGTCATTTCCTTATACTGTGGAATATTGATTTTTAAGTTATTCTCTTAACTGTTTTAAGAAAACATCCTTCTCATGAGAGGGCCTGCTAACATCCAAAAGGCTGTGATCTAAATAAAATAAACCCACGATCTGCAGACTCTTGCTTTCATAACACAAATCCAAACACAAAATTAATGTGTACTTCATTACAGCTGCCAACTCTGATTCATTTTGTTCTTTGGATCCAGAAGGAGAACAAGACAGAGACTGACATGTTTGTTCACATGAAAGAAAAGCAGAAGCCATGGTACTGTCTGGTTGAAAGTTCTGTGACAAAAAACCTCTGGTTCTACAGGTCAGGTTTTGCTCTGTGATGCAGGAAATCAGTGGAGGTTGCACATACACATGTGAAAGCAGAATTTAACCTAGGATTTTGCCCAAAGACTTATCAAATCCTTTTTTTAAATTATTTAATCTGCATTAATACATTAACTGCAGGCAGGTCTGGAGTTCTAGATTAAGGAAATTTTGCAGTCTCTAAAGGATGCTTAGCTTTCATCATCACCTGTTCAATGTATCAACATTCATTTTAAATGCTCTTAAGCATGTATGATAGATATTAAACCCTGAAAACACTGAATGATTTCATGCTTGAGGTCCAGGTTATCTATGGCAAATAAAGTAAGTTTTTCATGCTGATCTGTTAACAAAAATTGAATACAATACACGGCACTGGAACTTCAAAACTTTCTGTGTTAAAGCATGTCAGAAAGAGTAAAACCTTAAAAATAGACATTCTATTTTATGTAGTGAGACATTCAAATTCAAGCCATTAATCTAAATTAAAATTAGTGATGAAAATTAAATGTCCCCATGATGGAACTTTAATTCTAGCATGGGAGCGATACAGTTTCATAAAGACAGCCCAAACTTATGCCAATATAAAAATATGAAGAATCATAGCACTTCTGCAAAGGTCAGAACTCATAGGTCAAATGAGTCTCCCTTGATAAGAAGTCCACACCACTTAAAAATTATTTTGATGTTAATATCCTCTATCTACCAATGAACTTGTCTTCTTTCTGAAAATCTTCCAAGCAGTACTTTCCCTGGTATTACTGTTTGGAATGCTGCCTTATCAAAATGCCCCTTTCCTTGCAGGACTTTCATTTTCACTGTGAAAGGTTAAAATGCTCACCTCTTCAATGGAAAGATTCATAGTTAGTTAGATTCCTAACAAAGCTATAAAGTAGCTTTTTCTTCTATTAAGACCTTTTAGGAATTAAATAGCGATTTTTATTTTGTTCATTTAAGCTTCAGCATCACACAAAAGCTTGAAATAACTGTCATTTTTGTCCTGCCAAACCACTGTTTAGAAACATATCACAGCCAATCTGAATTGAACAGCAGCTCAAACTGTGTAAAACCAAAACCCCACAGTGAAGAGTTTCTTCTTGTTCCCCTTTTTCAACTCCCCTCTTAAGGAACGTGCAGGTTTCCCCTTAAGTGAATATCTGGATTTCTACATGAATTCAGAGTTCAGTGCCTGCTGGGCAGGCTTTGTGTGCCATCCCTCACCTCGCAGCTCCCGGGGATCCGCAGGCAGGGCCGTGGCTGTGCCGGTCAGCACCACCCCATCGGCCAGGAAGAGCTGGGCAGCCTCGGCCGTCTGGGCCACGCCAACATCGGCCGTCAGGGCGTGGGCACTGCAAGAGCAGGACCTGGTTACTGTCAGCACACTCCTGTTACACACACCCTGCAGCATGGACTGTGCTTCCAACAGAACAACCAAAGGCAGGCTTTGCGAGCGAGGGCAAGCGTCCTGGTTTAAATCGGGAAGAAACATCGCAATCCAAGCAAGAGTTAAAAAAACCAACCTCAACAACCATTTCCATCAGGGAAGCAGAACTGATGGGCCTGTTGCTCCGGGTCTCCTGCCTCTAAAGAGTGATTGCTGAGTGTGAGCCACCAAGTGTCAATTGAGACGGCTGCTTACACGTCGAGCACCTGTGTTTCAGAAATGTTGAGCACACAGAGCTCTCTGACTTCAAGTGGGAGCTGTGGTTGTTCATTCATAAATCAGATCCTGCTGCCTAGAACAGAATCAACAGCCTCCACGTCATTGCACAAGTCCAACTAACTGAAAGTATAGTTATTACCTATGGTATAATCACAGGAATCATCTTACACAGCAATTACAAGCATCAATTACCTGCAACCCAGCTGTTCAACAGCAGGCTTTGAGGTATGGGTGACACACTTTGAAACCTATAGCAATAGCAGCTATTAATTTAAACAGTCCTAAACTTGGAAAGAATTCCAGCCATTGCTGGTTCAACATCTGACTGTTGTTTCTGTATTTCCATCTAAATAGAAAACAACAGCTATGGCCAACATGTTGCACTGCTGAGTGGTGAAGGCACCAACCTCCTCATGGATCAGTCTGTATGGACAACACTTGGGAGAGGGCATGGTCTGGCCATATTCAGAGGCAGCACATGTGCCAGTGTATGGAAAATGAAGTAATTCCCTTTCTGCAGCTGGAGAAAGGCAGGCCTAAGTACCTAACACATACAGTGCCACTGAAAAAGGGCTGAAGAGTAGTTGGCATCCTAAAACTCACACATGGAAAGTGGCTGCAACACAGCAAACAGACTACAAAAATAGTCTGTCCTCATTTAAAGAACAGGACCATAGCAGCTCTCAGTGGCAGGTGTATTTTTCTACATTAAAAACCTCAACCAACAACATTTTCTTCTGAGCTTGTGAATCTGCCAGAAACAGGAACCTCTTTTCCTTCCTTAAAAAGCACACCCTTTGAACAATGGGAAGTATAATCCAAATATCAACTCACCAGTTGTCAAGACTAAAAAAAAAAAGTGATATGATGAAATCAATTTCTTTTACAGAAAAGTCTAATGAAATGTATTTTATTTATATATATCAAAAATCATTAGAAAGAAAACACCCCAAAAGTACCCGAAAAGCTTAATTTGACCACACTGCTTGTTTACTTTCTATTTTGAAATTTATTACTTGCTTATTATATATTTAAGATCTTCCAGACTTGGCTATTCTCATGATTACTCACATACTACACACAAACATTTTCATTAGGTTATTTAGCATGTATAATACATAGCACTTGAGCAGTTCTTCTGGGAAAAACCACAAAGAGTGACATCTAAATTGCTGAAAGTACCATGTGACAGGTAAGATAAAGTAGCAGTAGAAAAGAAACTGGATTCGTTTGTCATAAGTTCCTTCTGTTTGATAACCACAGAACATAACCTGTACATAGACAGCACTGATTTAAGTAGAAGAAATCAGTATTATTGGCAGGAAAGAAAAGAAAGATTTTTAAAATGCCAAAATATTATGATTTGGATGCTTTTATATGGCACCTGCTTACATGAGTAGAAAATAACCTTAGATACATAACCTCCAGAAACAAAATTTCTTTACACATAATAGGCATATACACAAGTGTATAAAATCTCACTCAATACCAGATGCAAGACTTTTACAGTCTGCATTTTTAAATCCTAGAGGTTAAACAACTACGAACTTCACAGATAGACCAACCAGCAACTTACAGGTGCAAATTTATTTTTAAATGTATCCCTTAACAGCACTGCAAGACCTTGCTTAAATAATAAACTCCCTATATCATTAATGGCCCTGACACTGCATTTGCACTAATAATCAAAAAACAGGGAAAAATATCACAATTATATTCATATTTACGAAAAATATTGCTTATATTTACCTATGTTTCTTTTTAATATCGGCAAAAATCTGAATGTTCTCTGCTCCAACTTGTTTTCTGTATCGTAGCAGGTCACCTGCACAGGCATTTATAATCCCTTCATCAGCCACATGAGAAAACACAAACCCTTCAGCCCGGATAAAATCAAGACCTGAAAACAATCAGAAGCAGTATTTTAAAGACTGGAAAACAGAAATACTAAATCCAAACAAAAATCCACCTTACTGCCCTTCTTATTTGATCCCAGCACAAGCTCTTCCATATGTCCTAGGACTAACCAATGTCGCTTTTCCACAAATTTAAGTTTTACGTGCTTTATTTTCACCCATATTCTGACCTCTTTCCATCTTACTACTTTTAGCTCCGATCTCTCCAATAGAGCCCACCAATTTTCTGTCTATCCCCATGGTTCCCTTCTTTCTCAGCCCCTCAGTTTGTTCCTGTGTGGCTCAGAAAAGGCAGCTGCACACCCTGCCCTGCCTCTTGCCCTGAAGTGCCAGTGGGCACACGCTGACAGAGGAGCAGGTAGGTCAAAACACGGCTCCTTTGTCCTTTTCTCTCCAAAAAGGGTCATTAACTTGCATCTCTTCCCTCTTTCAAGAAACTCTTTCATTGTACTACGTCTTTCCCAACATCTGCCCCCCTGTTAAATGTGCCTCAAGTTGGCCATCAGGTGAAAAACCATCAAGGACACGGACACAGAGGAATAGCACTGTCATCTTTCTTTACAAAATTAGGCATGGAAACACAGCCTGAAACACAACCCATCTGACTCCATCTCGGTGTAGCATGTTTTCTACACAGCACCACATCAATAAATTACTTGTAGAGCTGTGCCAAAGGTACGAAAAAAGGTAAGGTTTGGGAAGAGCAAAACGTTTTCCACTGTACTCCAAGCTTACCCTGATCACCAATTCTACCATGTCTTAGCAGCACGGCTTCCACCATATTCATTAATGTTTTGCACTGGGAAGGTTTTGTGGGGTAGATATTTAAGAGGAAGATTACAAATAATAATTATTTCACCCAGGCCATTCATTGACTATCAGGGACCCCTCCCACAGCCTTGAAATATCCATGTTGTAATACTGAAGCCTTGGACCACAATGTAATAAGCCTGCAGTTGTAAGGCACAAGATTGAATCCTGATTCCCTTATTCCACTTCCCTCTTCTCCCAAGTCTTTCATAGCACTGAAGTTCATTTCACCTGTCACTTAACATCTGCACAGAAGCTCTGCACTCATCTTGTGCAGTTTTGCTGTTATTCCAGTTTGCTTTAGAGGGCTCTTCCAAGCCCTTCTGAAGCTCTGCTGCTGCTCCAGCTTTGGAATCAGCTGCATGTTTAATTAGAGCTGACATCATACCAAGGAAAGCAATGCATGTGGAAGCAGCTATCGAGAATGCAGTCCCACCCACCAGAGAACTGCTTAGGCAACAGAGGCATCACCCTAGCATATTTCACATACAAACAGAAATGATCTCGAAAATGTATTTACCAAATGACAAGGTGCCTGTTTATTTTAAAATTTCAGTTTCACTCCCAAAGCCCTGAAGTTGCAGAAACAGAAGCTTATGCCTGATAGAGAAGAGCCTGTATTGCTTAGCAACACAGACTCCAGCTAACAAGAAACATCACAGATGGATGCCAAATGAAATGCAAGCTGTCCTGTGCCTTGAGATTAGCGGCTGAAAAGCATGGAATGTTCTCAGGATCCAAAGTCAAGAGCGTGCCACAAGTACAGCTACAGGTGTTTGTAGACACTGGGTAATAAACACACTGCAAACAGCCTGATTGAGACTTCTGGGAACAAAACCTACAGATTCTACTACAACACCCAAGCTTACAGAACAATTCAGAGTTAAGTAAGAAAAAATATTTCTCTAATCATAAGACTATTGAAGGGTCTAGAGACATGTTACACTTTCACAGCAATCAATGTTTAACTTAAGACAGGAGCTATTCACTAAGTAATTTCATTTATTAAGGTCACTGCTTACATGTTTGTTGACACTTGGTTTGTGTTTCCTTAATGTAGTAATTTAAGACTTTTTGCTGAACATTAGTATGGTACTTAGTTTAACAAGGCTGCACTCTTGATCTGGGTTTTTAGAGGCCATGAAAATACAAATTTTAACCAAGTGTAATAGGTGCAGGCACCATATCATTATCCTTCTGTTTTATGAAGCCATAATCAGATTCCACTAATGAATTCATTTTTACGCTCATAAAGTTGTGAGAATGATACTACTGCTTACTTTCACATTTGGCAAGCTGAAAAGTAATAGCTGCTGAATAGTTACTAGGCAGTCCCATTTCTGACTTATATGGGAACAAAACATTTTGTAGTCTCACTGGAAAACAAGAGCAGGAAGTTTCCAATGAAACCTAATAAACAGAATTTTAAGATTATGTTAAGAACATGGAATCAAGTAACCAGCCACAGCAAAGCCTGTTCAAGGAACTTGAGCTTATGTCTTCCTCAAAAGCAAGTCCCCCACTATTCTCTTACCATTGCCCCACACCTTTGCTGAAGCACCCAGCACAAACACAATTTTGCTGGCATTCCATTCTTTAATGCCTAATTGAATAAATAAATGTTTCCTAAAGAATCAAATTAAATGAAAAAAAAGAAAATCCCGACCTCCTCAGATGCCTCATCCCCTGATTTATTACTGTTATTTTCAGATCTATCTGCCAAGCTGCTGGGAAAATTCAGTAATTTCATCTGTTACTATTTGGCTACCCACAACACATTTATTAGCACAACCACATGTTGCTGAAGTTGAGCTTCTAGTCACACTGTAAACCTGCTGATTTTCTCCTGCCCTTTACAAAATAAAATCATTACCTTCTCCTAGAGACCATTTATAAATTCCCTGTGTGGTTCTCTTCAGGGTGGTTATTTCTACCAAAGACAGGAATTTCCACAGGGAAAATGAAATGACTGCATAGTAGTCATAGTACAAGATGCTAAATTTTTTAGCTAAAACACCTTTAGCAAGTTATTTTTGTAGTGAAAGCACCCAGGACTTGCTTTATTAATATCCACTTATTAAAATTGTATTGATACTAAAGTCACTACTAGGTTCCTACAGAAAAACTACTCAGAGATTTGCTGCCTACAAAGTAGCACTCACTTTACTATGATTTTGCTTAAAGTGATTTTTTCTTTTTTTTTTGCTTTCCTGTTCAGTGAACTTGAGACAATCATTTTTAGAGAAGTGCAATGAAATGCATTAAACACAGGCCCTTCCTGGCTGGTGTTCTCCAGTTACAGAGCAAATAGTGCAGAACAGTAGTAGAGCTGAGCAAAACTCAAGCCCTCCAGGAATTCTCTCCCTCATTAATAATTGCTGAGAAGAGAAGTGCATTGTTCCTGCACTATATCCCTTATTTAATGATGATTTTTGCTCCTCAAAGGATGCATAACTCATTAACAATCTGACCATTGCTTTTAAAAATAAGGTGTGTACTATTTTTGCAAACACATATGTCCCTCAAGTATCCTACATGAATGCAATCTCCAAAACAAACTGGATTCTGTTAGTGTTTTTATTTTAGGTTTTCATACAGGTTCTGCTGCAGCAATAAAAATCAGGTTTTGTCAGTTTGTCAAGCGGTTTATAAAATGGCAACTTCCGATTTCAGAGCACACAAAACAAATCTGAGACCAAAACACATCTACTAACAAGAATGTAAACCTTTCAGAATATATTCAGCATAATTAAAACTGTCACTGCAGGTAGGTTACCCTATATTATTTTACCTGAAGTGTGGTTTTCAGTTAACACCAGCATCTTCTGCCTGGCTCTATAAAATTTTTACGTTCAAAAATGTGCATCCTTACTGCAATCACATAAGCAATTTGGGCAAAAAACATGCATTAACCCTCAATTTATGAATTTAGGAAGTACAAGCTTTCCACATTAAGCCAACCCCCATCTTTACATCACGGAATGTTACATATGAAAACCTAAAATTACTTCAGTAAGTAGTAGGAGCAGAAAGGTTAGCAAGTCTAGGATTCATGCAACAAAGACAGATTAATTTATATTTAATTCCCCCAAACGCAATTTAAGTAGTTTGGTTATCTGTACATTCATTATTTGTTATTATATAAAAAGCTTAATTCCATCCATTCATTAAAGGAGACAATGAAAACTTAGTTTTAATGGATAACAGTAGTAGCAACAACATATTATTAGATGATGAAACAGGATGCTTAACCACAGTGGGTTAAACTGATCCTCAAATACAATTTAAGTGAAGTAAATAGAGTTACACCAAAGGTAGCTTTTAGACACGAGTAGGTTTAAACCAATCACTACATTTAGACAGGTTTCACCTAGAAAGCTGCTGCAGCGGCCTTGGGATTTTCAGCTGCCTCCAACTGAAGCGGTGTACAAGTATCATCTATTACAATCAAGCAGGCATCTTCCTCAAAAATCTAATTTCTGCCTTTTCAGGGTACAGTGAGCTTTTCATGTCTCATTTTTCATGGTATCTATGTTAGCACAATGCGCAATTTGCGGAGAGTAAATGCCATGGCAAACAGCAGTAATAACTGATGAGTCATTTCTATTTACCTGCAGCCAGAGCCACTGCTATTGCCTGCTGGTTTGCAGCACTCAGGACCTGGACACCCAGTGGGAGAAGGGGGCAGCTCTGTCTCACTGCAGCACCAACCACTGTCATTGCAGCCGTGACCTCTGGCCCAGGACACACCGTGTACGGGAGGTCGTGCATGTTTTCCACTATCAAGCCATCCTGGGGAGATTGTTATACAAAAGTACGATCACACCGTGCAAAAAGGGACTTCAAACACGTGGCTAGTTTACCCTCACCCTGTTTTGCATGAAGAGACACGCGAGTTTAAGGGTTTCCCTTCAAAGGCAGGACTATCCGCAGTAAATTGTGTTGATGTGTTTGATGCACACGACCACTCACAGAAGTGCTTTCATCGACAGCACGGTATTCGCAGGGAAATCATGAGGAGAAATAAATGGGGTTTTAATTATGCATTCATCAATTTGGTTTCCTTTGATCCATCCTAAAATGTGAACTACGGGCAAATGAGTTGAATCTTATACTTCATTAAAAATAGTGTAAAGTCAAATTTCAGTTATCCAAGGGGAATACAGGATATTGAGTATATTTGGATAACGGAGGATTTGGAGATAATCAGGGCAATTTTCAATTCAATTAATGTCAGAAAATAAGTGTTATTTTGGATAAATAAAGGAATTTTTTGTTTATTGTGTGTATTTGTAGTGTGCCTAATACCATAGTATTAACTATTGATATTTCTCCCATTCCATATTCAGAATTACTGGAAGAAAGATATTGCTATTTATTATCTATTAGACCTCTCCTTCCACATGGACATACTCTCAGCAAACACTGGAGTGATGATAAAATACTCTGCTAATACAATTTATGCAATTTATTGAAAATCTTTGTACATTACCTGCTACCATGCACTTTTCCAATCATTGTATTCCAGAAAGTTTGCAACAACAAATCACATATAATTTTGTCAAGGACTAATAACAAAAGTAAAAATATAGGACTGATATTTTGCACTTGTTATGAGAATATTAAAAGAAACTAGATATTTGTCATGAGCTTCATTCTAAAAATTCAAAAAGTTTAAATGATAAACTAACTGCACACATAGAAAATAAATTCTGCTCTCTGGAATCTTATTATACAACTTAATCCTTTAAAATGAGAGCTTTACATTTCAAAGATACTGTAACTGAAACAGAATAGAAAAAAAAACATTTGAGGGGGCAGGGAGGGAATACAACTAGAGATTAAACATAGCATCTTGGTTAATAATAACACAGAATGAGGAAGAGGAAACAAAATAAAAATATTTCCTTTTTCGTAAACTTTCATATGTAATGCTTCTCTAATCTTTGTTGTAGTGTAGAAGCCCTTTTGGCAGGTAAGACAGTATATAAAATACAGTCAGCATTTAATGGCTGAATTACAGGCTGAGCCACAGACATCATAAATGAACACCTAACACAGAGGATGAGGAGAACCGAGAATGGACATAACCTGATGAAACAACATGGTCAGCCCAAGCACATGACACACATATGTTCAGTGCACCAGGGCACAGCTGCCTTTACCAAATTACTTACAGCTGAATATTTAAACACACAAAACACATGCTACCTAAAAAACAAAGGGACACAACCTATTAATGGGCAAGGTGACCTGCTATGATGAGCACTTCACATTAGACCTATGCACTATTTGGTGCTTCATCAACATATTTAATTACATAATTCCAGTCCAAAAAAACCCCTGAATTAGGAAAAGCAGATATGACAACCAACCAAAATATCTGTCCTTGACTTTTTCCTACGTCCAATTCAATATGTAACACCTACACTTCTGTACCTGTGATGGGAGGTAGCCATGTGACAGAGATGACAACCTGCCCTAAGAAAACCCACAAAAATTGGAAGAAAATTGGAAGAAAAAAAAAAAAGGACCAATTTTTATTCAGTTTGTCTAGGCTGAAGTCAGGGCTGTTCCAACCAAACTGAACTGACCAAATGGTCGTACCTCAGGAACAACTACAGAATCCTTTGTGTACTAACAGAAAGAGAAATCCCATGGTCTTTTGCCCTCTCTACATATAAATAATCAGGTCAGGCTGAGCAAGAATAGAAAGTTGGTCAGTAGTTGAATGTGGCAAAAGGATTAATGCAGAACTATAATATTTTAACAAAACAAATTCAAAAAATGCAATGAACCATCAAACACAGGTAATTCCTTGAGACCACAAAATCTGGAAGCCTTCAGCTTAAGAATGATCTACTTGGCAGACTTCACCAAAATCTGGTTATCTGGGAAACTCCAAGGTTATCATGAGGGCCAGGAGCTAGGATCTGCCAAACAGAAGCCTCAGGCTTTCAGGCAGCCAAGAATCCACCTCAACAGGACATATAAGAAGAAAGGTGACTGGGAATGGGACTTCAAATGTTCAGCTCCCAAAGAGCCACATAGCAGCCAAAAAAGCAAGAGAATGGGCTGGCAGAATTCCATAGCAATTCCACAGTGAAACTGAGCTTTCTGGGAGTTGCTACTGCTTTGATAGTTCAGGATTTGCACAAAGCAAATTATTCCATTAGATACGTTAACGAATTAATTCATTTAATAAATTATAAAAAACCTAGCCATAGCACTATGCATAACAAGTATCTGATTGAATTCCAGCTCAAAATGCAGGCATATGGGAGGATTCCAAAATTTCTCTCTTCTGCCTCAAACTTACTATCTTCACTTTTCAGCAACTGTCTCTTCCTATGGCTTGAAGGTCCACTATTACAGTGAATATTTTTGTAGTACTTTAGTAATGTATTATTCTTTTAGTACCATCCAATAGACTACGTTCTTTTGCATAGTCTGTTTTGTTTAATTAAAAAAAGAACAACATATGTTCTGCAATACAGAAAGCTGAATTACAGAGGCATTAAGTCAAAGCTTTCTTTTACATTTTATATAAAAATATAACACCACAGATTTCTGTGTTTACTGAATTGATATGTATATAAGACAGACTTCTGTATTATCAGACAGCTAATTAAAATGGGGAGAAAAAAACAGTTATGCTAAATTAAAGTTCTTGGAACTTAAGCTTATAGTTTAGAAGTCTGTGGAAACAGCTACTGCATTATATCCTCCAAAGCAGAATTTATTTAGATAGAATGAGACAAAACTCTAGCAAATACCTTTTGTGTTCCTTTTTCCATTCAATATTAAAATAACTTAAGTGTTGCTTATATGTAATAGCATTATTATAAGTAATTCTCAAACAATATGTTTCCTTTTTAGGTTGAATTACTTCTGAAGTGCTACATATGTGTGAAGTGCCCTTTGCATCACAGTCAGCGACTGAAAAATAGGTCATCTAAATAGCTCTCTGATTATATAGAGAAATAATTTCCTTAGCTTTATTCCACTTACAGAAACAACCTCTTAAAACACTTCAGCCCCACAGGCACCACAGAAGAAAAGCCTGAAAAATAGCCACAACATTATAAACCACAACAGATGCAATAGTTGTACAAGTTTTAACTCAGCATAGACTTAACATAACTTTTCCCCAGGGAAACTTTAACCTCAGTGTTTCCCCCCAAAAGAAAGGTTTTACCTGCAAACATGTGCACACCAACACACACCTTCGCAAGCTCAGCAGCCCTACCCCGTCCTGCAGGAAGAAGAGGGGGAGTTTGCACCACACCTCTTATTCTACAGGCTCAGGTGTGTAATAAGGCTGTTACAACTTTTCCCCCACCACACACATGTGCCCCTTATAAAGGCAATCAAGTGCCTTTGCAGAGCATTTAATTGCTGTATCTAAGCACAGCTTCCCAACAATTCCTTTAAAAACTCACCTCCAGAGCAGATCACTGCCTTAACAGAGGTAACTATCTTACGTTCTCCTACGCATACCATAGGAGGCAGCTGTGAGGAGGTTTGTCTGCTGTTTTATTTTACTGTAATATAGTTAAGATTTGAAATGTTCACCTCTGTAATCCAAGTGATAACTACCTATATTCTTCCATACAGGAATACTAGTTTATTCTGTCTCAACTGTTATTAAATTCTAAGCATTTTGAATTCCACTTATCACTGTAGTTATAAGAGTAACAGGCTTAAAACTCTTCATTTTTAAAAAAAAAAATCAATGTAAAACATATACTGGTAACTGTTTTTAATGTCAGCTACTCAAGTAGCTACAGTTAGGAAACAGCAACCTGTAGTCAAATAATCTTTATCACTGAAATCAGAGGCAACTTGTGCTCTATTTTCTGGCTAGAAAGCAAGTGCCAGGCAGGTTGAATGGAATTAATAAAAGTTAACTTGAATATATACTGTGCATCTTTCTTAAACAAAAGCATGTACAAATTGGAGGGATTATAATGCCCCATACTCTGCTGCTTACAAAATTTTGTCTAGGGAATTTCATTGTTTAGCAACACAGAAGTACAAAGCATATACATTTTGAGCACAGATGGCTTCCTAACTGAGCACTCACTTGTTTTCATTACTGTGCTCTAATATCACAAATCTTCCATATTTATTATGTTAAGCTGCTAATGTGTCAGACAAGTCACCTTCCTCTGAATATACCAGGATTTACTTCCAAGTGCAATGCATATGGAGTGAGCAAGACCACATACTTCCTTTTTCCACATTAACAGCAATTCAAGCAACTTAAGACAATATGTAAATATCTAATAGCAGCAAATGGTTATGTATCTTCTTAAAGGCTACTGTAGGCAGCATTTGGAAACACTGTCAGTAGAAACATCCATGGAAAAAAAACCCTTTAAGTTTTTCTAGCTCTTCTTCCACAAGAAAAACAGACAGCTTAAGAGTTCATTTGGAATACTGAGCAAGAAACACAAATATATTCTCACTAGGAAAGCAGGACAGTTTGGAAGAGTGGTGATCTCTGTGCAAAAGCTGGGAAGGTCCTGAAATATTTATCATGAAAACTCGCATTTCTCTTAAAGTACCAGAAAAACTAAAGAAGTGAATTGCAGAAAGCATTAGGCAACCATACTGAACTTACAGAAGCTCCCCTGATTATCTCTGACATTTATAGCATTAATAAAGGATTTGTTTGTTATGTTGCCGTAACACTATTCTGTATAGACCTTTAGAATGAAGATTGCTGTGGAATGCATAGTGCCTTTTACAGGAAATAAACTTAAGCATAACTCTAAGCCCTGAGTTTGTCCAAATGTGTAGAGAAATGACTGCATTCACCTCATCTGACAGGTAGGTTTAAAAATATATTTAAGTTCAAAGGATTGCCCAATTTATTACAACCGTTGAAAACACGAAGTTTAAAAGCCAAAGTACAGTTTTGTGTTAGTACTGTTTTTAAAGCTTGTCTTAAAGCTGCTCCAGCTTTGTGCAGGCCAACAGTGTAAGTGACTGCTTCTGTACCCTCCCTCACCTTCGGGTACACTTGGTGTCTTCCCCTTGCTGCTCCAGGATTCAATGTGTAATTATTACATAAGGGAAATGGGTAAACAGGCAGTGGAATGTGGGGCAATGGCTTTATGAGCTATAGATTACTTGTGCAACCACTTCTTCTGACACAGGAAGACAGAGACTAGTATTCGCCACTCTTCTGACGTAGATCAAATCACATTGTACCTCTTGCTGATACTGTAACAACAAAATATGAAGTGACAGTACAGAAAACGGAGCTATTTCACACCTGTTCTTTCAGCTGGCATGAAAAGGAAGAAAACTTACTCACTCTGTTCAACTTGCAGTTAAAGACTATTCTAACTGGGTGGACATCTTGCATGTGCTCATCTGGTTCACAGGCACTGAAGCCCACCTATGTAAACATCATTCTACCAGGAAGCTGCTTGTCCTTTCAAAACAATTCTATTCTCAGCATTCTTGCCTAATTTAGCCTTAGTAAGTACTCTGCCCATAACCTACTTTGTGTGACTTGTCTTGCATTTTGACCTGGGTCTTTTATAATTTAGACTAAGCTCTTGCCTTCAATTTTGTTCCCTCTGTAAAGTATCACTCTAGTGATACATTAAACTGTTTCAACTTACCTGTTATTGAAGTTTTGCTGAAAACAGCAGCGACTGCTTGTTCACTTAAGACATTTTCAATCTTGTACACCACCATAAAATGTTCACAATGCTGTGAGCAGGTCAAAGAAAAAGCACATCAACACCCCTAGACAAGGTGTAATGAAATGTTTAAAACATATCTGACCTTTCAAAAGGACACACACCCTGTTAAAATCTACTGACCTATGAAGATTACTATAGCACTTAAAGGTCCAACAGCAATTCTGCCTCTTCTTGCCTCTAGCTGAGACTGGCCTTTCAGGCCTTCTCCTCTGGATGTGCAAAACAGAGGTATATTTGCTGCTGGGGGCCTGAAGAGTTAAAGAGGGCTGAGAAGGGCCTAAGCTTTACCTTTTTAGTCCCTGAATTATCTGTGTTGTTTTGGTACAGACACAAAGGTGGGGTGATCCTGCACCCTACAGGTGCCTGAGCTATGGATGCAGTGTATCACCTGTGCACATGGCAATCCTCCAGGACTCCCTGAAACCAGAGTGCTGCACAGACCCAAAAATACAGTTGCTTGTCAGACTGGATGGATGAAGCATTCTACAGCCTAGAATGCCACCAACAATCCATGCTGCAGCCCACTTTCCTTTTTTTTCTTCTTACCCCTTCAATGGACTTGACTCTTAGAAGTTGACAGTCATCCAACTTAACTTGAATTGTACAATTTGAATCTAAACTTTTTAAATTATTTTGGGTGCAAGTGATACTTATGTTACAGTTTTCTTTGTAATCTGGAAGGCCTACTTACTGTGTTGAAATAAAAGACGTGTATTTAAACATCTCCCTAAACTGTGTGGTTTAGGATGCTTTTGATGAAGTACAGGACCAATTAAATATATTGGCTATGCAGAAGTGGTTTTGTTCAATGGCTGCCACAGGAAGAAAGAAACAAAACTTACAATTCCAGCATCCCTGTAAGCTTCTGCTTCTTGACAAGCTTGATCAACGATCTGGGTCAGTGGAAGAGAACTTCTTGGTGTCCCTGCAAGAATAACACTGCATACTCCAGGGCACAAATCAAACACATGGGCAGGGACAGCTCTTGGGTAGGACAGCTACAGGGATTGGCAGGCTGAAATAGGGAGATACAGAGTAAACTTGCTAAAAGGCTGCTCTGTCTCCTTGTGACACACCTTAGTGACTTCTCTTTCCTTAGCTGAACTTGGCACATCTGCTGTAACCATTTGGTTCCTAAATCTAATTCATAAACTTGAGGAATGTCTGCTATAATCCCTTACTGCACCAGGTCTGCTCTTAGCTTGCTATTCCTGCACTTATTATAATTTATCCTGCATTAATGACGTTCTGGACAGTACAACCTATGGGCAAGACCAACCCCTAGGTCTGCAGAATACCTGTGCTAAACACCAGTGAGTTTAAAATCAGTTAAAGCTATCTTGAATCTGCAAGGCAGATCGTATCTGACCTTCAGCATTAAGTGTTCCATAGCAGAAATGAACACACATGGATTTTGTTGGAGTTCCATGAGTTTCCGTTAAGATCAACTCCAAAGTAGCTTCTGATATTTAGGCTCCTAAATCAGGCAGTGATAGTCTGAAATGGGGGCTGTGCTGAGCCCTCTGACAGCTTTGTTAGATTTCACAGCATGGGGAAGGCTGGACAGTGCCTGGGGGCTGCTGCTGGGAAAAGGTGGAGCAGGGTGAGCTCTGGGCACCAGCCCGTCAAGGTTGCTGTAATCAGCTCCGCTCCCCCTGAGTCCTTGGAAAGGGGGACGAGAAGGCCAGGCTGGCAAAGACCTGCCTGCTGTCCGAGCTTCCCACTGTGGCAGCTCTATCCAACCTGTACCCTGTCCTAATGCTTATTCGTGCAATTCTCTAACCACTGCTTCTTAAAACACTGAGCTCATCAACACCAAACCTTTGTTTTCTCAGCCTGGCTCCTTACGGGGAACCGTCTCCTGCCTTCTTTTGCCTCTGAAACGGGGAGGTGCCCAAACTTAGGGCACTTCACGAGCGGCCCGTGGCGGCGGCTGAAGGGACTGAAGAGGCTCCCAGCGGCGCGGGCTTTACTCGGGGAGGCCGCAGCCGGGCCAAGGGGCGACACCGGCGAGTGGGGACCCGGTCCTGGTCCCGCTTCGGGTCCGGGTGCGGATCCCGCCGGCCGTGCCGCCCGCCCAGCGCTTACCTGGCAGCGCTCCCACGTGCACCATCCCAATGACCGCCGCCTTCAGCCGCCCGAACAGCGCGGGCCGCCGCACGATCTGCGGGGAGGGGAAGGAGGGCGTGAGCGGAGCGGGGCGGGGCCGGGGCCGGGGCCGGGACCGGGGTCGGGATTGGGATCGGGATCGGGATCGGGATCGGGATCGGGATCGGGGTCCCGGTCTCGTCCCCGCTACGCTCACCCCGGACATGTCCCACGTGCCGCGCACCCGCTTCCGGGTGCGCGTCGTGGCCCCGCCCCCTTGCCCGCCCCCTTGCCCGCCCCCTTCCGACACAGGCCCCGCCCTCTCGCCCTTATCCCCGCTCCTTTCTCCCCGGCTTCGCCCCTCTCGTTCTTGGCCCCGCCCCTTTGGGCCGCGGCCCCGCCCCTCCAGCCCCGCGCGCGGGCCCCGCGCCGCTCCCGCGCGCGGGCGGCCCCGCCCCGCCCGTCCCCGCGCGCGGGGCCACGTGCGCGGGGGGGGGCGGCCCCGCGCCGCCGCCGCGCGTTTAAATGTCCCGCCGGGCGCGGCGCGCGCTGCGCGCACGGAGCGGAGCGGCCGCGCCGTGAGGGGCAGGAGGCGCCCGGCGGAGCCCGCCCGCCCCGCGCTCCCGCCTCGCCCTGCCCCGCCGGCTCACCCCCCGCACCCGCCGACCACCCGCCGACGCACCCGCTTCCTCCGGCCGCGAAAGGGGCCGACGCGGCGGTGAGTGAGCGCAGCGCGGGCGGGCGGGGGGAGCCGGCGGGGCCGGCCCGTTCCGCGCCTCCGCCGCCCTTTGTGGGCGCCGCGTCTCGCCCCGGCCGGGCCGGAGGGCACCATGCGCCGGCAGAGGTGAGTGTGCCGGGCCGGGCCCGGCCCTGCGGGCCGAGCGCCCCGCGGGCACCCCCGCGAGGATTCCGCGGCCGCTCAGCTCCCCCTCTCTCGGCAGTGACCGCGCGGACGAGAAGGGCCCCGCCAGGGCGGACGGCGGCGGGGACGGGGCCATGCGAGCCCGCAAGAGGAAAGCTGATGTGGCCACGGTGAGTGCGGGCCCGGCCCGCTGCCCATGGCTGCGCCCGGGCCCTCGCCGCCTTTTGTTGGGGTGCGGGGCCATTCGCCGCGCTGGGGGTGCGGGGATGTGCCCCTGGGGGACCAACAGCTGCTGGTCCCGCAGTTTGTGCTCCGGAAATTATATACTGCTCTTTGTAGTTCTTACAGGATCCCGATGAAGAAATTGCCAAGATGGAGCTGACTAGAAAAAAGCAGTGTGCAAACCAGGTAATTGATTTGGCTTCTGGTAATCTTATTTAGCCCTGTTATTGTTTTGCAGTGCCTCGTTATTATTGCAGACGTGGTGAAACATGTACGCAGCTGCCACATGGTGCATAGCAGTGGGCAAGGGGGACTGTAGGCCCTGGTGATGGAGCCTGCAAAACACTTCAGCTCATGCACGTTGCTTTGGAGTCTTTGCAAGAGACAAGGCCTGGTGTGTTGGTCTGAAACATGATAATACTTAGGTATGTTTAAATGTCCTGGGATTGCAAGGGTGCACTTGAGAGAAGTCTTTTTATGCGTTTAGGCCTACTCTGCCCTGACTTCTCTAGAGAGCTGGAAAAGTACAGTCGTTCTCATATAGCTTGCTGGCCGGACAGGAGACACTTAAGCATGTAAACAGAATCATCTCTTGAGATGGTTCTCTTTGCAGTCACTTTGTCACCTGGCAGAGTGAAGATTCCCATTGACAGGGGTCGTTATACTGACAAAGTTCCTGATTAGAACTTTGAAGTGTATTCTAGGTGCTAATGACATGGTAAAATAAGCTTCATTTCCCTGTAGAATGAAGGGATAATTTCTGTAAAGTCACGGGTGAAAATCAATCCTGCAGTGGAGGTTGATAATGACCATTGCCAATTCTCTCAGTAAAACACTTGGAATGATCTGAGTTATGAAGTGAAAACCACCTTTAAGGGTGTCCTCTAGTTCCCTTTATGTTCTTTCTGTACTCTTCAAAACAGAGATGCTTTTGGTATCTGTCTTGCATGCCACGTTGGTGTGTGGTATTGAAAGCATGTATGTTGAGATGCCCGCTCTAAATAAAACAGAGTAGCCTGTGTTCTGGAAGAGGTTTATTTGTTTATTCCCCTCCTTTTTTTTGTCTGCATGCACACACAGGCTCGCTCAGTCACTGTCACTGAGACTTCAGCCCGTCACTGCACACACAGGGTGATACTTAAGTTGCAAAAGTCAGGACCAGGGTGTGCAGGCTGCACTCATTTGGTAGTGAGGCTGTGCATAATGTGGCACATCTAAACAGAAGTGGCAGCTGGAAGTTCTAAGACTGAAGTGGTACCATAACAGATGGGCATCATTGTTTGGAATGGCCTCTGCTTGTTGCAACTGCGTACACTAGTTATCAGTCAACATATTAAGCAGGGCTCAAATGGTGAGCATTTAATGAGGGGATCTCTCCTTCCCTTCTGTCTTTCTTTTGCACAGTATATTAAACTAATTTCTCACTTCTGACAAGGAAGAGCTGCCTGTCCTTCACCACGGCTTTCTCCTTCACCAAAAGATTCATTCTGTTTGAGCTGAGCAAGGCCTTCTAGTGCATATTTATTGCATAATAATAAGGTAGCATTGAAAAAATCTCAAGAGGGACTCAATTTTACCTTTTTCCTGAAAGACAGTGAAAAGCAACTTGAAATATGTTTTGCATACATTGACCTTCCACTTTGAAAGTACATAAAGATTTCCAATTTTGTCTTCTTGTTTGTGTCCTTGGCTTGGTAGCCATTTAGTGATACTTCAGGAGTGATAGGTAAGCTAAAATTTATATAATTTAGGTGGTAGGCATTAAAAATGTTTACTTGGGAATTTTTTGAGTTAACCATAGGATGCTGGTGGGATTTGACCCCTTGATTCTGTAAACCATAAATAATACGGTATCTGTGTATCTTTCTCTTCGTAGAGAAGGGGGTTTTTTTGTTGTGACAAAGTAGCCAGATTGTTACAGATCTGGTTAAAAAAGCTAACATTTGGCTGCACAGCAGCAGCTCTTCAGTCTATGGTGTGACACAAGCTATTCTCTGATATAAATTGCCATGGACCACTAATGAGAATATGTTTACGGTTCCAGCAGCAGTATAGCAGGCTTGTATGATAGCCAGGGTGATAGTTATTCTGTTGAGACATGACAATTCTAAAATGCAAGCAGCTATAAATCCACTGCAGCCCATACCACATGACTTGTACATTAAATAAATTGTTTACTGACACTAGTTTATCCACAAAGCAAAATATCATGGTCACATCCCACTTTATGACATCTTCATAGTCAATTCATTAGTTTGCTTCTGTGGAACATAAGGCCTGAGTTCTTAATTAGGATGCTGTTACCCTTTATGTGATGAAGGGTGGCTATATCATCAGGTCTGTGACAGCAGAATATTGCATAAATTCTGTGTTTGATTTTAGAGAACTAGCACTGCTGTAATTCTGCTAGCAATTCTCATATTAATTCTGGCTGCTTTCTGTGGATGAATACACTTCCAAGGCTCCGTGTAAAACAAAATTCATCTAACTAGATTAGTCTGTGCACTTGTGATACAACTTACATGGCCACCTCCATCTAAAGTAGAGAATTGAATCTGGAAGTTAGTTTGTTTAGATGAAACCAACTAATGTTGTCATGTGTAAAGGTGGAGTAATAGGAAATAGTGTTGATCAGTTTCTCACTAAATATTTTTCGGAATCTGATCTCAGTGTTGTCAAAATACTCCATCTAACTGGTTTGAAAATATCTTTGACTAATGCATATTTACTTTGGAAGATCCAATTTAAAAAAACAAAACTTGCAAACAAACAGCTTACAAGTGTTCAGACAAACAAATAAGGAATGTAAATACCCAGGCTGAGAGCTTGACTTGAGCCTGGACAATATTGTAGTAGAAGCTCCTGTGCCATTGAGAAAGAATTAGAACAACTTAATAATGTCAGTTGCTCTTCTCTGTCCTGTTTATTAATTCTGGAATCCCTTTCGATGGCAGAGAAAAACCCAATACTTCAAACTAATGCATCCTGTGAGTGAAAAATGACTGGAATTGTAGGTCTTACTATTTCTGATGGGCAAACTAGGGCTGTGGTCTAGTGATTGATACAGATGTCTCTGTTACAAGGTGCTGCTTTTAGGGTGAGATAAACAGGCCTGTCCATCTCCTGTTCCCCTGCCTTTGATTTTCATGCTCAAAATCCTCTGACTTAGCTGTTTGAATTCAGTTCTGAGTCATCTTCATCCTCTTCTGCTGCCCTCCTTGACCTGGATCTGTGGAAGCTGCTTCTGGTGGCTCCTGGCTCACATTGAGACACACGAGTGTCTCAGCAGCTTGTGTTCTTACAGTGGTTTCTTCACTGAAGGCTCTGCCTGGCTTGTAAGCAATGACCCCAGTGGTCATGAGCTGCTCTGTTTTGTGTCTGTCCTATATCCTGAAGGTTGCTCCTAAGATGTGTTTCTATGAATGTTTGATGTATCAGTGAATGGTGACATGCTGCAGAAAACTGAGGCCTGGTAATGTTTGAGCTTTAAAAAAAACTACTACTGAACTCTCAGGTCTTTGTTGTTTAGAGCTGTATGGGCTTTACTGCTCTGATGGACTTCATGTCACCTACCTTCTGCCCTTCTTGGTGCTCCTTCTCCTGAGGAACCTTCTCATGTGCTCAGTTTGATTTCTCCAACCTGTATCTCCGATTAATTGTTTCTATATCTGGAATATTAGTGTGAGTGTCGCCAAGCTTTCCTGCTGGGCTCCATATAGATTTGAAGAGTCACTTTTCCCCACTGATTTTTTTGCTTGCATCTTACTTTAGCTCCTGTTTGCCTCAGAAATAAGCCCAGGACTTTAGTATTTCCTCTGTTAGGCTGCACAGACTCTTGGTAACATCTTTGCTTTCTGACAGGTCCCTGCTTTCAAACTGGCTCTGTGCAAGCCTAGAGGAAGTTCTTCGTGGTTTCCTTACACCCTCCCCATCTTAAATTGTTTCTTTTTTTCAGTGGTGGCTCCTATTTCCTTACAGTTACAGTGTGATGTAATGCAGTTTCTTGGTATCATGTTTTTCACTTTTGATTGAACGTCTTGCTAAATCTGCTTTGGAGGCTCAAGAGTCTGATAATGCTCATTCCCTCAGCCATAATCTGTGCCAGAGTTATGGTGTTCCTTCACCTACACTAATTCAGACTCCTTTCACCCTCCCCAGTAGCCTCTTTCTTTTGAGGGCCCTGTACATTAGTTTACTTATTGTCTCTAGCTAAGCTATATACTTTTTGTGTATATAGCATTTTTTTCCCTGGTTGTCTTGTAAAGTGACATTATGTAGTCGAAAACTTTGTTTTCCCCTTCTTCTCATAACACCTAAAAGGCTCTTGACCTTTACTTCTATTTCATTATAGAAGATTGAGGGTGGTGAAATCTTTTCAGTAACTGTTGTTGTGTGTGGTATGTGAGGTGTCAGCTTTGAGAACTTTGTGGAGCAGATCTCTGGTCCTTCAGAAGCTGCTGGTGTAGTAGGCACCTTTAAATAGATACTATATAATATACTGCTTTTCTGTTGGTTTGCTGATTAACTGATAAGACAGCACTTCTGCAAAGGCTGTTGGCAGCTGGGCTTGCTGTGCAATTTGGAGAACAAAGTGTGACTAAAGTCTACTTGGGAGGGAGGACAAAAATTAACTTAAAGCAATGCTGATATGACACTTTGATTCAAATTTTCTGTTTGTAAGGAGTCTGTAATTTTTAATATAAAGATTCTATTCCCTCTTCTTGCCTTCCCCCACTCAGATTCAATTGTGGTATGGCTGGGTTTGCATGCAGAACTCTAAGAAGAAAAAGGACTGATCTGTGTGTCAGTAACTCAGAAGCAGCCTTAGCTGTGAGCAAACTGTGAAATGTGGTTTTGGTTTCATAAAGTCATTGGTTTCTGTTTTTGAAGCTGGTGCAGGAGGTGACCATTTTGCTGGAAAGTGATGTCATTTGTAGGAAGGACAGGGCAAGAATCAAGTGTGGAAGCTTCTTTGTGAGAGGCAAAGTTTCATGTAGTATTTTGCTTGTTAGCACCTAATGATTCTTCTGATTTTTTTTTTTTTTAATTTTTTAAAAAGCACATTAGAAATCTTGTTAGGGAGTTCTGTCCTTTTAGTGGTGCAGAACAGATCAGTTTGCAGCAAAATGGCTGACCTCACTGTTTAGCAGAAATGCCAGATTTTAATTTGCTTAGGCATGATGACATGGTGCTGGCTTTGTATTCTACTGCAAATAAAACAAGTAGTATTTTCCCGGGGAACTGCGTGACATGTACAACTGGATCTTGTTTGAGTTAGGCAGGAGAAAAAGCAAACCTAAACTTAAGTTTTAGTCCAAATAAAAGTAAAAGGACATGACAGATGAAGAGTTGGATGTCTGTTTGCAGACCTTAGCAGAATTCTGCATATGAAATTGTCAACTTGATAGTTTAGTGGCAATTGCTTAACATGCACTTTCTTTATTCTGAAAACAGTTGGATCATAAGTGCTTTGGTCTTTTATTTTAACACTGCTAGGTGAATAAGTAAGAAATTCTATAAACTACTATTTTTCTGTGTTCACTGTCTGAGATGGTTTACATGTAACTGTGATTTCAGGCATCCTATCTACATGTTCCTTACCAGAAATCCCAACCTCACATTTGGGTCTTAAAGTTCCATCTGCTTGTTCTTTAACTGAGGGCAAGTATGTTTTTTGTAAAAACAAAATGCAGCATGACAATAGGAGACTCTGACTTGGATATTCTTCCATGAAACAGTTGTGGTCCTTGAAAAGGAGAGCAGGGTAAATGTTCTTCAGCTTTAGTTGCAAACTTTCTCTACTCCAAGCAACACCCAGCTACTCAGCAGTGGAGAGGCCACACCTGTAGTGCTGTGTCCAGTTCTGAGCTCCCCAGTACAAGAGAGACTGGAACATACTGGGAAGAGTCCAGAAAAGGTCCACTAAGATGAGTCAGGAACCAGAGCACCTTTCCTACAAGGAAGGCTGGGAGAGCTAGGACTGTTCAGCCTAGAGAAAAAAGGCTTATGGAGGTTGTATCAATTGTATATAAATATTTGAAGGGAGGATGTAAAGAAGATGGAGCCAGGCTCTTTTCCGTGATGGGACAAGAGGAGATGGACACAAACTGAAGCACAGGAGGTTCCCTCTGAACATCACGGAACACTTTTTACTGTGAGGGTGACCAAGCATTGGCACAGATTGCCCAGAGAAGTTGGAGAGTCTCTATCCTTGGAGATGCCCAGGACCCTGTACAGAAGGCTTTTGAGTAACTGGCTCTTGGTGGCCCTGCTTGAGCAGGGGGGTTGGACAAAATGAGCTCCAGAGGGACTTTGCAGCCTCTACCATTCTGTGATTCTGTGCAGTTTAAAGAGGTAATCATAGTGCTTGTCATAGTGTCATGCCAATGTCTTTTCTTCTACTTACAACTAAAATTAGTATCTAAAAATGCACACTGTCAAATCTTCTATTTCATTTATTAGATGTCCTGGAATAACATTCACGAGAATATCCATATGCTAATTCCTACTCCGGATAAAGATGATGATCCAGTTAGCCTTGATTACTCTCGCTTTATACATCTGAGTGCTGTTCCAACCAGAGCCACCCCATTACCAGCTCTAGGGTAAGTGTGCTGCTTTCTACTGCTGCTCTGCCTTCCTCTTGTCTGATGATTCAAGACTAAACCTTGATCTATCTTAGCTGGGCAAACAGGGACGACGTATGGAAAAACATGATAAACAAAGAAGAGACCTATGTGAGAGATAAACTTTATCTGCAAAGGCACCCTCAGCTACAACCTAAAATGAGGACAATCCTTCTAGACTGGCTAATGGAGGTAAGCTTTCCTGTGTTTGTGAGTGTTTCAAGTGTGCTTTTGTTGAAGTGCACTAATAACTGTCACGAGTGCACTTCATGATCTTTGCGTTTAGCTCCAGATACTTGTATTCATCTTAAATTTTGTCAATAAATTGCACCAAACTTAAAGAGTATGTGATGTATTGAGTTGGTTTGCAAACTGACAATATATTCTGTTATTCATTTAGATTGATAGTGGATAATAATCAATTTTTGCCTAACACACTGTAAGCTTTTTAAGGTCATACTGCAGATAAAAGTTGGACAAATGATTGTGAGAGTCACTGTAAGAAGGAAGGTGGGGTAGGTTAGAGATCAGATCCATCTCACAACCTTTTTATCGGTTTTTGGACATGTGGAATGTGCTACACCTCCTCTCTGTGTGAGTCTTTTTTGCTGTCTGGATGACTTGGTGGCATCATCTCTTAATTCTAAAGTACTCGTGAGAATTTTCTCTTTTGAGATGTTAGAAAGGTGCATCTTTGCAAAAAATGAGGAAATAATGTTCTGACACTGTTGGAACATGTGCTTGCATTTCCTAAAAGGGTTTTCTCTATGATCTATTTTTTTTCTTGCAAGTTTCTGTAGTGGCACTCATCTTTATTCAAAGGAAACTGTTTAACTCATGCTCTTAGTTAACATGTTACTTCACAATAGCAGTGAAGCAGAAAGCCAATATGAATTTTATGTCTATCTTGTCCTTTTTTTTTTTTTTTTTAATACATCTGTAGCATCTGTTTTTGACTCTTTAACACTGCTCTTGACCTTTGCAATCTCTGTTGTCTCTCCAGGTTTGTGAAGCCTACAAGCTTCATAGAGAAACTTTTTATTTAGCACAAGATTTCTTTGATCGGTTTATGGCAACACAACAGGATGTTGTAAAAACACTATTGCAGCTTATTGGTGTCACTTCTTTATTCATAGCAGCAAAGCTTGAGGTAAGTATCTCCAGCTTTACTCACACATAAAAATGTGGATGCACACACAGCACACTCATTGTACACTAGACATGTTTCGGCAGATTTTATGGAGTTTGTTGCTATGTCTTTTTAAGCTGAGGGATAGAAAAAAAGACCTTTATTTTCTTTTCAACACTCCTGTTTTTTTAGGAGTGGGTAAAATTATATTGTGATGTTAGCTAGTTTTATCTCATTAGAGAATTCAGTGCTAGAATAAATGTAAAGTTTTGACTGCTGTTGCTAAATGAATTTTTAGCTGGCTGCTGTATACAGAGACCACTTGTTGCAGTTCTGTTGTCAGTAGAATACCTACTGCATGGTAGTCTGAGCTATTTTTTAGTTACTGGAACAAATTGAACTATTAAAATACACAGTGCTTTTCAAGTTCTTACTGTTAGTCATTTAGGAGATCTATTCTTCAATCTACTCTTCTCAAGCAAGAGATAAAAGGCCTTTTCTTTAGGATGTTTAAAAAAATCAGGATGTCAGTTATGATACAGTCACAGTGGTGCTGTAGTCAAGCATAATGCAGGTTGTACTGATCCATCCAAAGTGAAAGTTGAAGGCTATGATGAACAAAAAATCTGTGTCTATTAAAGGTAGAAGAGAACCATCAGGATTAGGAAATGGGAGGTGGTTCTTTCCCCTCCCCTGCTCTCTTCTGAAAGGTTGAAGCAGTGGTGGGCTGTTCTTTTTATTTCTTTTTTTTAAATTTTTTTTTTAATTTAAGATGAGACTAGTTACAACCTATGCCACAAGTTAGATACATGATCTCCTGTCTTCCAGGAAATTTATCCACCAAAGTTGCACCAGTTTGCCTATGTTACAGATGGAGCCTGTACAGAAGATGAAATCATCAGTATGGAGTTGATTATTATGAAGGTACTATTTAAAAGTGGAATTAGTTCCACTTCAGTTTTTAAAATGTATAGCATGATCAGACTAAAAGCAGAGCACCTCAGTTAATGTTATGTGGTGCTAAGAGGTACAGTTTCTCTTATTCATTAGAAAAGTGTTTTCTCTAGGTAACAAGTGATCCAAAGTATCCTCTAGTATGTGTGTATTAACAAAATGATTTGATCTCTGACCCTGTCAGCAGGAAGAGGTACAGGAGAGGATTTGATTAGTGTGTTTCAAAGATGCCTTAACCTACTGGGCTTAGAACTTTTTATCTAGAGTATACAAAGTTGCATGGTTTAAGTTAGGAGCTCTTTATTGACACTGAAGTCTTGTGTATGTCTACTCTTTCAGGCTCTTAACTGGAACTTAAATCCACTGACAGTTGTATCGTGGCTAAACGTTTACATGCAAGTTGCATATTTAAACGAGCTTTACGAGGTGATGCTGCCACAGTATCCTCAGCAAATATTTGTACAAATAACAGAGGTGAGACTGATTTCCTTCAAATGCTGCTTCACCTGGAAAAAAAGTGTTCTTGTGCTATGCTCATTGAACATCTATTGTCTTGTAGCTCTTGGATCTCTGTGTGCTGGATATTGGCTGCTTGGAATATACATATGGAATACTTGCAGCTTCTGCTTTGTATCACTTCTCTTCATCTGAGCTGATGCAGAAGGTTTCAGGTACTGGCATTTATAAACTATGTCTGATGTACTGACAAACATTATGTCTTCCTTCAGGCAGATAAGCATGTGCCTTGTCTTCCAGGCTATGAATTCTGTGAGATAGAGGAATGTGTGAAATGGATGGTCCCGTTTGCGATGGCTCTGAGGGAAGTAGGAAGCTCCAAACTCAAACACTTTAGCGGAATAGCTCCCGAAGATTTGCACAATATACAGACGCACATAAACAGCTTTGATTTGCTGGTATGGATGATCGTGATGGGGGAAAAATCTGTCTGTGAAATCTCTGAAGTCTTGTTTCTTCTTTGGTTAGAACATACAGTAACCTTAAGTGAAGTATTATCAGATTGATGCTGAGTGTAATTGGATGATAAAAAGCATAAGGTTGTACTCCAGTTCCAGATTTCTTGGGACAGAGACTTGTCTTGGGACTGACCTGTTCAGTATTTAGTTTAAAAAGAGGATTGTGGTTTCAGCCTCTCATCTGAAATGTCATATAATTACCCTGGAAATCAAAAACATATTTCTACCCTTTAGGATATTTTAAATACCGTGTGTTAGACCCTTCTCTATAGGAAATACGGATAATCCAATCTTCTCTGATGATAAAGAGAAAAATAAAGACTGATCACTTGAGGCTGATCTTGTGGGAATGTTGTGCGACAGTGGTAGTTGACAAGCAGTTGAGCAAGAGTGGTTTTTCGTGTGAGAAACTTGCAGAGGATCAAAATCTTGTCCAAGAAATTGTGGTTAACCTTAGCTATTGTGGCTGTTTTTCTCATTGGATTCTCTAATTGTAGTAGAAGTTAAAGTTTGTCCTGTTCAGTTTCTGGATTTTACTTCCTTGAAGGTACCAGAGTGTTTGTATCTTATGAATACCTAATGCTAATGATCAGATTCCAAAAGTTAATGATCTCTTTGAGTTGTACTACAAGGCAACTACAAGTCACTATTTTGTACTATATGTGATTTATCAGTTACTGTTAGGGGGGTTACAAACAGAAATGCATTTCCAGATGGGCAATCTATCAAGTTATGAAACACTGAATTATGTTGATCTGTTGCATAGACATACCAAAGTAAAGATTTCTTTTTCTCTTCTTCCTGTACTTTCAGGACAGAGCTCAAGCAAAACAAGCCATATTGGCTGAGCAAAATAGGACTTCACCTTTCCCTACTGGTGTCCTTACACCACCACAAAGTAGTAAGAAACTGTCTTCTGGACTACCATCAATATGACTTTAGAAACTGTTGACAAACAGTTTTGCTGAAGTGCCTGTTCTGCTGGTTTTCACTCCTGCTCCATTACAGAAATGCTGCCAGTGAAGTTCATAAGCTTTTATGGAATCTGAAAAGGAAACCTTGCTTTCATGTGACAGAAGAGTCTCTCTATTTGAAATAGTTTTATTGAATGTTAAAATATTTTTAAAGAGATGGATCAAGTACACCAGCCACTTGAAAGAACACCGAAGTGTGCTCCAGATGCTGCTACGGAGGGTGATGCTTGATCAACCGTTCAGAAAAAGGGCTTGAAGTTTAAATTAGTTCCTGTCCCAGGCTGTCCTTTGGGTAATCTGTCCCCTGGTGACAAATGGGCAAAAAATGCTGTGGAAGACAACATTTCAAAGCCTCTTTTTTGAATGGCTGGCTTACAACTTGATGCCTTTTAAAAAACTTTTTATTGTAAAAGCTGCTATGTGTCTGTGTATTCATTTTTAATAAAAATGCTGTCTAAGACAGCTGATTTTATGTATACTTTTATTTTTCTTTTAGTTATGATCAGCTTAGGTTTTTTCAGACTGTGACCACTAATAGTCTGAGAGTTGGGGATGAATAGTGTGGTAACTATTGTTTTATTTATTTACTGCTATTGGCTTATCAATTGAAACTTTTGTTTTGGATACTAAGGTAAAATTGTCATGTTGGGCTACTTGGATTTCCACTAGCCAGATGCAGGAGGCTAGGGAGGGGATAATAAACATGACAAGTATAAGGGGAATCCTTCCACAACACACTTGTAATCATCAGCATATTGGGAAATTCTTGAATCATTGTCTGGCTTGTTACCCTTTTGTGATGATTAGTGAGAGGTGATCAGCAGGAAGAGTCTACCTCTTATAACAATCATTTAAACATTGGGATTTTGGGATAGTATCTGTGAAAATAATCATAATCATCTGTGCAAAATGAAATTCTGGAGAGCTGTGTACCTTTTCTACAGGAAGGTCCTTGACCTTTGCGATGTCTGAGAACCTCAGGAGTCCTAGCAGGACATTGTCTGGAAAGCCATGGTTCTGGAGAAGAGGGGAATACAGAAATAAATGGTTGCCTGTTTTTTCTTGTTGTGTTTGCTTTGAAGGACTGTTCAACAACACTTAAAGCTGTTATGAGACTACCAGGATTCATCATGACCTCTGCTGCAGATAACTTAGGTGCTACAACACTTAATACTTCAGGAAGCTCCTACTCTGTTGTGGGTTAGTTTTTCTAAACATTAGTTCCCAGCAAGCCTGCTTTTTATTATATTTTTGTTATTCTCCTTTCTACTCCCTGACCCAATATTCTGATAAATGTTAAAGCTTTAATGTAATAAAAATGCCTATGGTAACTAATGGTAAGCAAATTATTTGGTGCTGCTGGCTTTTTTTTTTTTCCTTGCAATGAATGGTTGTAAGTTCTGTGCTAACAAAGCAAGTGTAAATGTGAGCTGAACAAGTATGCTGGTTAGGGTTTAATTTCTCAGAATTACATGTCCTAGACAAGGAAATGTATTTGTCAATTACTGAAAAAGTTTGTAACACTGAAGGAACTTGTCAAGACACATTTTGGTACTTTGTCCTTAAATTTAGAACACAAAATAGGGGTGGGTGGGGGAAACAATGACCCTCCTGAAAGGTAGTCTCTAGGTTTAATTCCTAAATCACCAGGCAAGCTTCAGTACTAGTCCTTTGCTGTCACTTTTCAGTTCTTGGTCCCTTTTATCTGTTTCACCAAAAAAAGTGGAATTGTAACTGGCATCCTAAAAATGAGGATTGCATTTTTAACTTTTAAAAAACCATATCTGTAGTAATGTTACAGATATGGTGAACTCTAACTTCCTGTTTATGCTAAATATTAACTATAGTTAACACCTGTGCAAGAGTGAATGCAGGTGTTCCATGTGTTCTCTGGGCTGTGTGGGAAATCAGGATCTGAGATACACAGATATATCCATAGGAATGAAACTGTTCAGATAACAGGCCTCTCTCTAAATCTGATCTCTGCTTCAGAGATTTGGCTAATTTTATAACTGTTTCTTTTCTGAAGGGTCGACTTGCTTTTATTCCTATGGGAAGCAGTCTGTTCCGAGCATGGAGATCAGGGATTTGCAGCTTCCCAGGTAAGAGTGCAGTCACATGCCAGAGATGCAGCACTTTCCATGTGGGGTGACTTACCTTGAGAGCTATTTTCTTACTTTCTCTATAATCTCATGTTTAAGAATCTCCATTTCTGGTTGTCTTGCAACACACATGGATACTGTGTCTGTCTGAGAGTGGTTCTGTCTTTCTACAATAGCTTAAAAAAAATTATGCAGGAGTTACCACAGGCTGAGAAACACTTTAGGGAGGAACAGTGCAGCTGATTATAAGGAAGATAGTTGTCCCTATTGGAAAAAAAAAAAAAAAAAAAAAAAAGAAAAAAACCCAAGCAACTCTAAGAAGGAGTTTCCTCCCTATTTGCCTATGGATCCTATTCTCCTAAATTCTCTCTGATCCTGGCCCAGTCTGGCTGGGGGAGGAAAGGGGGCAATTCTGCCTGGCTAGGTAAGGGAAAAGGGTTTGGTATGTTTACAACTGGGCTGAAGTTTGTGCAGCAAAGATGAGCTAATATCAAATAATGTGTTCCTGCAAGCTGTCTCTGACTCCTAAGTGTGTTACCCTGAGAGGTGGGAGGGGGCTTCAAGGGAGGATGGCCCCAGGGTGATGAGGGAGGCTCGATGGCACTGGGCAACCCTGAGAAAGCAATTTAGCTGAGCAGTGCTGCACACTCCAACTGGAAAATGTCTCTCTTTAATAGCTACGGACCAGCATAAAGCATGCTCCAAAGTAAATTGAATTTCCAGTAACCCAGGTGGCATATGATTATCTTCCTCCTCCTGAAAGGTTTGTCATAACGATGTATCAAACCCTCACCTTGGTCTGAAAGCTGGGGACATTGGAGAAACCGAACAAGAGAAATGAACCCTGTGCTAATTTTGTATCACTGCTGCTATAGAATTGGAAGCTGGTGGTGGCTGTGTCTGTACTGAAGGAAATGGCCCCAAATGAGCGAGCTGAGGCTGCAGCTGGGGAGGAGGAGTGCTGGTGGGCACAAATGATGGAGGTGTGGCAGTTCCCACTGTGAGTCTGCCAGAGACTGCTGTTTTAAGTGCTGTAGCTACCTAACAGTAGTTCATGGAAATAGTTCCGCATAGCTTGCCTGCTCTAAAGAAAGAAGATGGTCTCTCTCTGGCTGTCTGTCCCTTTCTAGGTCTCAGGTCAGCATCTCCTCTTGGTTGTCAGGAATTACAACACAAGGGGTTTGTAACACCCTTGATTGCACGAGGTGGAGGCAAGCAGCCAGCCCATGGGAGCTGCAGGTCCTGCAGGCTCTCAGGATTTCCCTCTGTTCTTGGGTGCTGTTGTCTTCCTGTTCAGCACAGCTGCCTTCTCTCCCAGCAGCAGCAGCCTGAATTCAGGCTGGGTGGAACACTCCCTTCGACCAGGCTGTGACATTGGACCCTGGGCAAGTTACAGCAGCATCCCCTCCTGGGGGAGGAGTCAGGGCACCTGAAGGTTAGCTTGGGAGTTGCCAAAGGCTACAATGGGCTTTCTTCCAGGTTGTAATGGAAGGAACACCCAGTCAGGGCACTGCAAGGTAAAAGTCTTAGCAAATAGTTGGGGGGTCAATGTGCAGTGCAGCAGGGGATTGGCAAGTGCACAGGTTGACGTTGGATGGACCTACTTCACCTTGTTTGTTGGCATAAATCTTCTGTTCTGGGAACTGCTTCCTCTAGGTGTTTAACAACAAGCATTTAACGCATCAGATTACTCATCCTTATCTTCCAAAACTTCCTCTCCCCTCACAAAAAGGGAGACACCAGCATATACTGTGAAATAACACAGGTTAGCTCAGACCTTGTCTAGCCTTGAATTTGTTGGGAATTAAGCCCATCTCCTCCTTGCTGGCAAGGCCAAGGTCAGCTTGTATTCTCTCTGGGGAGATTTTTTGCTCAGATTTGGCATGTAAATAGGTGATGCAGCTCCATTGTGTGCTGCCTGTGGCAGGAACCAACACAGCTCTTCCTCCCTCTTCTGGTCCTCCTGCCCTCACATCAGCCACAGGGTGGGCAATCAAGGTGGAGTAACTGAGAGGTTTGGGGGTTTTGTTTTATTTTTTTGTGTGTCTCTGAGATGGCAGGAGATAACTGTACAAATGTGAGAAGACTTTAATATCTATTCTTTGTTACAGCAATTTGTGAAAGTTCTGTGCTTTGAAGTTAAGAGCACAGCACTTGCTTGGCTTAGGATATGTTTGCCTGGAATATAAGAAAAAATTAAGTGCAGAGTTTCTTCTGTCTGGTGCCTGTACAGTGAGATGTGCCCCAGCCCCTGCTCCTGGGGTGGAGGAGAGCAGATGCCTGACAAGATCTGTCTTTGTCTGAGGGAAAGGATTTCCTTTATCAGCATGTGTTCCTGTGATGTCTTATTAGTCTCAAATGTTACATTTCTGCCTTGACTTTGGCTAGAGAAGGAACTCTTAAATTCCCATGAGCACTGGAAAGAGGAGGAGGTACAGTGTTTACGGACAGTGGCTGTGGAGAGGAAATGGTTCTCTAAATGCACTTAATGTCTTTCTGGCAATATTGCAGTTGGTCTACACTTTGTTTAAAAATAAATATTTAGCCACATATACATTTATACTATAAAGGCAAAATCAAAGGATCAAATGTTTGGGTTTCTTACAAACTGTATATGATAACATTCCTTGAAACTGAAATGCTAATGGATTTAATCAAGAGCTAAACAATTTTCCTGACAGAGAAAAACAACAAGCTTAAACTTTTCCTGGAAAATCATGCAGCTAATGGCCACCCCACAGGCATAATTTTCCTGGTGCTAAAAGCATAGCTGGTATATCATATTTTCTTCAATTTGAGGCAGATTATTTTATTTTCAGGAGGTTCAGGGGCCCAAACTTGTGTACAGATGTGAGTTTCCAGAAAGAAACTGTTGATGGCGTAAGGATGCTAAATCCACTGAAGTTGAGAGCATGAGACTGTGGTTGATCTGCATGAGCAGGCGGCATACACTGCTCTGGATCTAAGATTGTTGCTTTTTTTCTTAAATTGGGATGGAAGAGGCCTCACGTAGAACTAAAAATAAGTGGCTTGGCTGGAAATTAGGCATTCACCACAAAGAGAGTAAAAATGTAATAAAACTGTAGGAACGGGTTTGGGCTCACCCCTCCCAAGGCAAAAAAAGAAGTAGGGACAGCTGTGATTTGCCAGGTTATCATGTTCAGACTCCAGTTACATGAACTTAACTATGGCGTGCTCTGTGTGTAACCAGGATAAATGGGCTGAGTGTTCTTGGATTGAATCCCAGAGCAGCAGCATCAGACAGAGAAGAGTAATATGGTGCTTTATTTTGCAGTTCTGTGTAAGGTGTTTGGATTTATTTTCTTTTCTGAGGGGGGTACTCTACCAAGACACCAGCCTCTGCAGCTCAGCGCCTCAGCCCAATTCTTCTGTGTGTTAACAGTTATTGATCATGACAAGAGTTAAAAGATAACCTTTCTCTTTTCACCCCAATATCCATCTTCCAGTACTTACCAGATGCCAGTGTAATATTTGGACCGTACGTCTCACAGTGAGGTTTGGTTGTTACACTTGGGTTTAAGATCAGTCTGAGAATAAACAAGTTGCTTTCTCACCTCAGCCAGACCTGCCAAACACTGCTGTCTGATGAGGGTAAAGCTGATGTTTCTGGGCTTATGGGAGGCATCTCTCTTACCTCTGCCAGAATGATGATGATTTTATTTGAGCACAGTGGAGGGCAAGTGAAAACCTTTCACATGTCAGATTGGGAAGTCTGGTTGTCAGCCACAGGCTTGTGAGAGCAAAGAAAAATGTTTTAGTTTTGCCCAAAATCTTGCAGAATGAAGAATGCTCTGAGGAAAGGTTAGCTGATCCTGCATGGTGTTATTAGTATTCTGGGCTTCAGTCAGGAGATTAATAATAGCCACAGACAGTGTCTCTTCATATTAAAGTGTCTTCACATGAGTAGTTTGGGTGAGTGCAAAAGCACTGCAAGGCACAAGCAAGCTGTCTTGTCTCGCCCCAACTGACAATGAGTCAACACTTTAATATAAAGAAGAGACAGTTGGTAACAGTCATTAACATAACAAAGTGCCCTATAGATCACTCCAAATTCATCTGACTGTTTTTAAGCAAATGTTTTCCCCTGAGAAGTGGCAAC
The DNA here is from genome assembly GCF_025592945.1 of Manacus candei. Lineage (NCBI taxonomy): Eukaryota > Metazoa > Chordata > Aves > Passeriformes > Pipridae > Manacus > Manacus candei. Next base: position 7,817,469 of record NW_026138113.1, read on the forward strand.
GGAACAGTTTGTTGAATGTTTTGCTGCCTGGGCCACCCTGTTCTGCTGGGAGTGGGAGAGGTGCTGCTGTGGGATAGCTGGTCTGGAAACCCCCTAGCAGGGAATGGTATCTGATTGCAGTGACAGTGCACTGATTTTTTTTTTTTTTTTTAGCCTGATTTCCTACCAAAGCTGGACTCATGGGGTGCTTTTTTCTTTGTGGTTCTTCCCCCCACTTCCCTGTCTGTTGGCTTCCTCCACTGGACAACTTAAAGGAGATCTGACTTCTTTTTATAAGGTAAGAAGAAAAAAGAGTCAGACAGGCTGCTGATCTTCTATGTGAAGGAGAGGCATAGGCTCAGCCACTCTGCTCTATCCTTGGCCAGACCACAGGTGAGTGACAGCAGGGGCTCTGTGCTGGCAGGAGGAAAGGTGGGAAGAGAGGAAGAAGGAATTGGGGCAGTCGTGATGTGCATCTGGCATTGAAGAGGGATCAGTAGAGGCTAAGAGTAGCTCCAAGGAGGGAGGAAGTGCCATGCACAAAAGCAGGTCTGTTACTGGTCCTCAAGGAGAAATTTGCTTGACTTCTTTCCCTACCATCGTGCTGGGACGATGCATCGAATTCTACATACCAGGAAGCCATTGTGCATCTGCCCAGAACAACCTGGTTTTGTTGTTGCTGTAACTTCCATGTGCTCCCCAACTATGGTAGGACTCCAGGTTTCTCCTGCCATTTCCGAGGGCTGCCTGCCAGTGGCAAGAGGGCTGAGGTTGCTGGCTGCTGCAGCAGGTTTGGATCCCGCTGCTGCCCAGTGGACTTTGCTCCCGAGCTGCCTGCCAAAAGAGAAACCACCTTTCCTGGGGCTGATCTTATGGGAAGGATTGACTCTGGGGAAGGTAAAAATACAGGAGTCTGGGATATGTTGCTGGCTGACAGCTGAATGGCACCATGAATAGAGATACTGGAGCAACCCAGGTGGGAGTAGCTTTGAGAGGCATCACTTCACCACCATAAATGCTCACATGACTTTGAGTGCCCACAGATGGGTCGTCACCTCGAGGGCAGCAGCAGGCACGTGGGACGCTGTTTTGGGATGGCTGTGTGTGCTTTGGGACCTGTTGCTCACGAGCAGAAGAGAGAAACCCCTGATTCTCCCCAGCTGTTGTGTCAGAGGGGAAGTGGAGGAACCCCTTCCATGCGGGGTGTCCGTGGGTGCTGGGCGGCCATCTCTGGGGGCGTGTGAATGCGTCCCTTTGTGCGGGGCTGTGCCGGGGCCACGAGCTCCTTCAGGGATGAGGGAGCACTGGAAGATGTCCGTGTGGGACGTGGCTGTGCGAGGGGCCGTGGCCGTGGCGGGAGCAGCTCGGCGGCCCCACGCTCATCGAGTTAATTGGGGCCGCGCTGCGGGGCCCGAGGAACGCAAGATGGCCGGGATTCTCACGGCGTGGGGAGGCCGCGGCCACGGCCGGGACCCCGCCAGATCATTAACGTCAATTAAGTACAGAATGTGTAGATTACTGACATGTTATTGTTAGGGCTCTGAAGGAAATATAATTAATAAACTCCCCCCACCCTCCAAGAGGCAGCCCTTTGTGCTCCCTGCCGGCAACGTCTATCTCCTCCCGCAGCCCCACGCTCCTTTCGGCAGCCCCGGACAGCATTAACATTTGAATTAACATAAAATCACTTTCTGAAATCTGTTAACATTTATAATGTTGCTGTACTTTGCCTGATCATTGCGTTTTTTCTGTCAGTTTGAGCTCAGCGAGTTTTTTTTTCAAGTGATACCAAACATAGACCCATTATGCTGCAAAAATCGCATATTTGTTTAATGATTTCCCATTGGTATCTTTGTTGCTATGAACCAAAGCATTAAATAGAAGCCAGCACGTTAATGCTGTGTTGTTCTACATAATAAATTTGAATATCCCCAAATGAATATTTTTAACAGGGGTTTTCTGAATAAAATGCATATGTGCCAGGGTATTAGTAATTACTTAAAATCAGTTTTTGACATTTAATGTTGACATCTAAAATATTTCCTTTAATTTTTGGTTGCCTCTGCAAACAGAAATGATGGCATTCGTCCTAAGGAAGGCTGGATGGACAAATAACACTTTTACTCACAATGAAATGAAAAGCAATAAAGAAAATGTGCTAAATGTCAACAGTAAAGCATATCTTCTCTCCACGTATTATGAGGAGAATATACCCCAAAATATGCGTACACACACAAAAATCCTTCAAGTGACTTAATATGCTTGGATATTAATGGTTTGAGCATTAATCCATTGCGATGGTTCCATTTTTTGAAAATTGGCTATTTAAATACATTATTACCTCAATAAATTCTCTATGGTCACTGTGGTAGCCATAGTATGAAAAATAATCATCATAAATCTGAATTTACAAAATATCTCCAAAATTGCACAGTTTTGCTGAGAGAAACAGAAGATGAAGTGTATATTATTTAACTCGATATATTTTGTCCTTGCAGGAGTTGCTTGTCTAAAAAAACCAGCAGATGGAGTCTGTTGGAGGACATGAGGGTCTGGCAGCAGCCTGAGAAACCAGCTCGATTTTGTAAGCAAGTGATGACTGAGAGCCTTTACCGTGTGAGATGTGGCTGGAAACCTCTGCTGAAGGAGTCGGTGGATGCTGAAGCCCCTGCCTCTGCAGAAAGCAGCTTTTCTGGACACTCAGGTGAGTCAGTATGGGATCCCCACAGAAGGGATCCCGGTAGCAGGATTTGGCAGGGAGTGGTCAAAGAGGGCTTGTGCTATTGCTGCGTCTTTCTGCTGCATGGTGGAAAACCCAACGGGCTTTGATGTCAGCCCAGCCAGCTGGTATTTTTCAGTGTTAGCAACTCTGCATTAAACTGCACAGCAGCACCAGAGCAAGGCCATCTGATGCTCTGGGCGATCACTGCTGGCCCTGTGGGGTGGGAGGGAGGCTGAGGATGTGGGGTGGCTCATCTCCATGGGCCCTCAGGGGCAGGAGAGGCCAGGGCAGAGCCCATGTGCCAGGCTTGTGTGTGCCAGGCTTGTGTGTGCCATCAGGTGGGCTGGGAAAGCCCTTGTCTCTCCTCTTAGATTTCCCTACTTTTTTGTTAAAATAATGATGAAGAAAACCATGAAGCACCTCTGCACTTTTGCATCCCTAAGTGTCTCTCATTATGCACAAACACACATGTTGGTCCCTGAATGTCCTGGGATTTTTAACAGGGAAAGCCTTGTTATTTGCGGTCAGCAGTTGCAGGGATGTTCCTTGGACAGAGCTGGCTGTTCAGAGAGCAGTGTGGAAAAGGATAGGGAGAAGAGAGGATGCTGTGGTTCCTGAGTGCTCCCCTGACACTTTGACAGGACAAAAGGAGGCTTGTGATCTGGAACTTTGCAAGCAGTAGTGGTCAGCAGGGCCTGCAGAAGAATTGTGGCATCACTTGTGTCCCAGAATGGTGGCATTTGGGAGGTTACACGGTAACAGCAGTCATTTTTAACAGAATGGATGAAGACTGCTCCATCTCTGACTTTCTCCATTCCCAAGATACCTATTCCTTATCATCATTTTCAGCTTGTGCCCCTTCAAGACTGCTCTCACCCACACCTTAAGATCCTTGTGCAGGGATGTGGGGATGTCACCTGCTTTTGGATTTCTTTGGCTGTGTTGTCACTCAGCTAATGGTGTTCAACAAGAGTAGACCTTGGTGAGCCAAAGTTTGCAAAGGCTGCTGAAATACTGACCCTGTTAATCAATGGGAAGTTTTGTCATTACTCTTTTCCCTTTCACTCAAACTCTTACAACTGGAGTAAACTGTACATACTGTCTTAGAGGATGTATCCAGGTTGTTCAGCCACACACATGTAAGGACAAGGAAAGAAAACAAGAGACTGTCGAGTCCCTCCTGAGCCCCAAGACACTGCAGCAGAATGTGAAGAGCATGCCCAGGCAGCAAGCACAGCACAGACACCCCTTTTCACAGGGGGCAGAGTCCAGACCTGTGTATGCAGAGACCAAACATTGCCTAGCTCAGAGCCAGGCATCTCTGTAGGTTTAGGAGTATAGCAATGGGATTAGCTTTGCTGCTAAACCCTCAAAAAGCTGAGCAGCCTATGAATTACAGCCTTTCCTTTCATATCTGCAGCTGAGTTTGACATGTGTAGCTGCAGCTGGCCCTACCTCTACAGTTTTATTTGATAAATCTGATTGATGAGGGTTTTTTAATTCCTCTCAATCTATTTAAATTAAAGAAAAAAAAGAGAGTAGTTGAAAAGTGCTGTAATTGCGAGCAAGCACTATAGAAACCTACAGCCAGCAGGCACACTTCAAAGGGAATGGGGCCAGCCTGGACCCTTTCGTTGCTGGCTAGGGAGGGCTTCAAATGTGCCTGCAAGGTAGCTGTGTTTTAATTTTGATCCGTACCAAAAGAGCTTAATTGGAAGATGCCAGGTGGGTCGATGCACGCGGCCTCTTCAGTGTGATGAGTAGAGCCTGTTGATAGAGCAGATGCCAGAGATGGATCCCTGACATGATGGAATGGGTGTCCTGGCAGCTGGGAGCCCTCTTTCAGGGCAGTATCTCCTCTTCTGCCTGTGGAGCTCTGTTTTGTGTTTGGTCGGTAACAAGGAAAAGTTCCCTCCTCAAGGAGCATGATGCATGTAAACCCTTGATGCTACAGAGCAGCCTGGCTGTGCTTCCTGACACTGGGAGCCCACCTCCCTCAGGTCCTCAGGCACAGGCCGTGTGCTCTGAGCATCCTGGGCAGCAGGAGGGGCACTGCTCTCCTTGGCACTTGTACCTCACTGCTCTGTGCCCTTGTGTCAGCTCACACAGTGATGTGGCCACTGCCTAGGCTTCTGGGCACGCTGAGCCAGCTGCCTGCACGCCCCTCTGCTGCCTGGCTGCATTAGCACTGTCCTGTCCAAGCCTTCCATGCCTGAGGAATGGGGCTTGGAGAGCAGCAGCCTTCCCTGGCTTTCCCAGCACCTTCCCCAGCATGCTCCCCTGTGTGGCTGGTGAATTAAGTGACTAATTTCCATCAGTGTCAATGCACCTTGCACCTAACTCCAAACTACCAATTAAAGTTATCGATTCTGACCAGCAAAGGTACTAAATTCCTGCTGGAACTGACAAAGCAGGTACTAAAATGTACAGAGACAGTCTGTTTAATGCAGCCACAGATTAAAACAACTGATTCATCATCTTTGTACCTTTACAAACACTAATCCTTGGGATGTGGGTCTGGACACACTCCAGTGTGTTTGGAGTCTTCTCATTTCATCTGACCGGGACAGGTTTGAGCTGCAAACCTCCAACTGCTGCCCCAACAGCTCCTCAGAAACAGGTTGGATTTTCTTTTTGGTTCAGCTGATTCATTCTACAGGATGATTAATTATTGTGTAAAGATAATTTTATGTTTATTGGTTTGGGACATGAGAATTTATCCCTTTATTTCCTGATGCTGCAAACACAGACAGTAGCAAAGGGTTACTATTTTTCACCAGCTTCTGCTGTGGATTCTTGTGTGGCTTTTCTCAGCCTGCTCACCGAGTTTGGTCTTTAGCTTGCATTCTCTCTATAAGGCATCGGTCCATATATCTGTGCTCTGGAGAAGGTATTTAAAATTTGTCCTGGAATATACAGAAAAGATGTTTCATCCTCTGTTATTCAGTCTGAGTTGATTCAAGATGCAGGAATGTTGGCATTCCTCTGCAGCAGGAGTGACCTATGTCTGCACAATGCATAGCAGTAGTTTAAAAAGCTAATAGTGTGTTTGAACTAAGAGTGAGGAGAATAGGAAAGAATATTTTAATTGTGCATAAGAGAAATTTCTATAATTAAAAGTGGAATTTTCTGGCATTGGAGCAGAAATAGCAATTTTCTACCCAGTGAAGCTCCAAATTATTTTAGAGGGAATTAGATGTATTCTCCTGGACTGTGATCACTCTGAAAGATTTTTTTGATGCTAAACTGTCTCTTAATATTGTAAAGAGCAAACTGTGTTGTCCTCACCTGCTGCCAGCTTGGAAGTGGAAACATCAGTGTCAGAAGTGTCATGGCTTTTGGATTTGTTGTACAGTTCTCTTTGCACATGATTATAACCTGAGAAATATGTTTTATAACCACGATGTATTTCATGCACACACTTTTTCACTGTTTGAGCTGAGATGGCTATTGGCTTTATATGCAGCTGCATCCTGAGGAGCTACTTTTATGGATTAGTAGTTGAAAGATGCAGGAGGTTCTGTGCTCAGGACAAAGAGCTCTGTGTGAGCAGAGACCTTCAAAGCAGGCTGAGATAGCAGAGTATCCAGGAGCTGTGTTGCCCAGGGACTCCCAGATGTGCCCTCTCAGTCCCTCCAATGCAGTGCAAAACTGAAGAACAGTTTATTTTTCTGGGTTTTTTCCCCCTCTGATTGTTCAGAATTGGCTTGTGCTGTAATCAACCACTTCAGCACAACACCCAGTACCTTTCTGGCTTTTTTTGGCTTTCCCAAACTTGATCTTCTGCATACCAGAAGGCTGGCTAGATGTGCTCTGGGGATAACGGTGATGAAATATTTGGGATATGCCTGTGTGAGCACTGTCACTAGGTTGCCCTCTAGTTTTATTTCCACTGCAGCTGATTCAAGGCTGTTGCCATCTAGCCCAGGTTTGTCCCAGCAGTGTTCCTGTGTGTCTTCCAGACTGGGAGCCTCGTGTGGTCTCACATCAGGTATCAGCCCTAGGGTAAGCTACATTTGTGTGATTTGTTTTACTGAAGGGGGAAAAAATTCAAGTGTTTGCTCACATGAGAAAACACCCTGTAGGCTGGCTCTAGCCTGGTCCCATTGGTATGGAATGCTGGTTTAGCTCCCCTGGATACGGCTGAGCATCCTTTGGAAAAGTGGTGGAGGGATGGGCTCCTCTGGCTGAGCTTGGCTACGGTGTGTTTGGTGTAAATCATAAGACAGCGATGAGTGTTTGCCTCCATTAGCTCTGATGTAAATACTGCTGCTCTGCCCTGACCACTGACAGCATTTTCTGCTCAGCAGCCCAGTGCCAGGCGCTGAGAAGCTGTTCCAGAGCAGAGGCTGCCTGACCTGGCCTCTGACCTGCTGCTGTGGAAAAGATGGTTGACTTTGTGCTTAATGTAGTGGGTAAGCACCCAAGGCAATTCCTGGTTCTGCCACTAACTTCTACTGTGACCTAGGGTAAATCATTTAATCTCACATCCTCTCTTCCTTAGTCTCTCTAGCTCCCCTTTTGGGGAGAGAGGTGGGAGCAGCAACAATAACCTCCTTTGTCTCATCTTTAGGGCTATATTTCTAATGAAGTGTGGCACCAGACATCTTCTGTTTAAAGGGCTGCCTTCTGAAAACAGGTCTGTTTTTACTTGGTTGTGAAGACTGAAACCCACACTGACCAGGGCTTGTACCTCTGTTGGGTTATTAGGTCTTTGCTGTGATGCAGCAGGTGGTAACACACATTGCTGCAATAGCCTGGTGGTGTTGCTGGTCCCTCCACCTCTCCCTTCACTGGCTGTGTTCTGCTTTTCCCAAGGAAACTCTCCAGCTGTCCTCTAATGTCTGTGTTAAAGCAAGAGCCAGCTAAAAAGTGCCCTACCTAACAGCATGAGGAGGTCAGGCGAGGGAACATATTTTTTTCTTGCAGAGCTGACATAATTGTTTAAAGCAAACAGACAGCTCAACATTTTTACTAACTTAGAAAATCTGGCATCTTGGGAGAACGTGTTTGGACTCAACAAGGCCATTTTCACAGGGAAAGCATTGTCATTAATCTGCATGTTTGGCATTGCTGCTGGAGAGCCTCCCTTTTTGCTTTGAACGAGATGTATATTCATGGCCTGAAAGTTGCCTGGTTTTGTTTTCATGCTGGCCGAGTGGTTCTGCTGGGGAGGGATGTCCGTGCGCAGGCACTCGGCTCTCCCAGCTGCACCAGCACAAAAGCTCTGGTCACTGCTGCTGGATTGTGGAGCAGAGTGTGAGCTGTGATTGTATCGAGGCCAATGCAATCATATCACCTGCCAGTCTGGGGAAAAATAGGATCTAAATAAGATGACGAGTGAATGATGTGGTCAGAATTAAAAGGATAAACAGCATCTTTCCCTTAATGAGCTCTGTTTAACATGTGAGAAGCCCACACATGCTTTATCTGTATTCTGACCAGCGAGGAGCCTTGCCCAGACTTCATACAACAATTCATCACGGCTGATTTGTGCAAGGCATATTTGAGATGTGAGATGTGTGACTCAACCTCTTTTATTCCCTCATTAATTTTCTATTCTGCCTGAAATGGGTTCTTAGAGTGCTCATCACCAGGGTGTAAGCTGGTGAAAATGGGGCATTAGGACTTCTGCTCTTACTTTTGTCACTGTGATTGGATAAAGGGGCAGATGTACAAACACCTGGGGTAGGCAGGCTGGGCACGTGTGTCACCAGCACCTGCTCCCACCTGCAACTGCTCCCATGAATGTGCAAGTCTGAGAACAGGGGCTGATCACTGGCGAATTGTTGACAGCCTTCCCAAGAAAACTGGTGGCTGAAAAGCTGGGAGTTTGAAGTTTTTATCTCATGCTGATATTTTTGAAGACCTCACCTGAAAGTGCTTGAAGATCTGGTTTGTTTGGTGAACTTGTGTGTACATTTGTGTCTCTCACGCAGATTTGCTTTCCTGCTCTGGTCCTTCTCTCCCTTTCAACGCTCCTACACATGCCTCTCACTGTGTCTTTGTGTTGCAACGCTTTATATATCACTCTGCTGTGATGTGTATTAACTACTCAGACTCCCAAGGGCCTCAGAAGATGAATGGCTTTATCTATAGGATTCCAGTAATAATCCATTTGTGTATGAAATGTGCTCCTCAGTATTAGTGCATCGCAGAGGGCTGGCATTATCTGATAGCTGCAGAGGAGGCTACGGGCAGCAACTGTGTTCTGAGCTGTGCCTCGGGCTCTCCCGATAACTCCTGACAAGTCACTTAAATCCTTTGTACTTCACTGTATCCAAAGGCAGATATCTCTCAGCTCCATGGATATGCAGGGTGTTGCAGCTTCCCAAGCTAACACCTGTGAAGCACCTCAGCCTCCGGGGAAGTGCAACCAGTGACTCCAAGGAGTGAATCCAGATGCCTTCCTGGGAGATGTCGTAGTGTAAGAGGGCTCAGTGACACCCAGGGCACGTTAGAGAAGAGCCCACTTCACCCACCCTCCTACAAATGCCCACCTCAGATGGAACTGGGCTTTTCCAGTCACTTCAGGCAATGCCTGTAGCAGCATGGCAGCTCACTCCAGTGTGCAGGGTATTGTCCACTGGCTTCAGATTTAATTTCAGCTGATCTTAGTCCACCAGGCAAAAAAATGCAGCCCATGCCAATCAAGAAGTACAGAGCACACAGTAAGCACAGTTCAAAAGCTGCATTACCCTTATCTATTAGTAATGATCAATTAGCATGAAGGTCAGTGGGCAGCCTGGAAATGAGTCAGATAAGAAGGGCAGAAGGAGGACTTGAATGGAAAGGAAATTTTTGATTCATATTCAGCGTTTAAAGTCATAACTCTGTAACAGGGGGGGCGGAGGGTAGCGTTAAGTAGTCCTGCTGTCACACTGACTCAAATAGAGTGTAAATCACGCTGGGAGAGTGCTGTGGCTTTTCCCTGGTGCTAGAGCATTATATTGTACCACAGAAGGTATTGCAAGTTGCAAGAAGTCCTCCTTGCCCTCCAGCTCACCCTGAAAATCCCTGGCCAGTTTGACCACGCTGGCATGGCACAGCACCACAGGGCTGGTGGCTGCCATCAATGCCACCAAAAGCTTTAACTTCTGGTCCCTGACTTGCACCAAAGTGAGAAGGATTGACAGTGAAGGATGGTGCAGGACAGGGGTGGTGCCTCAGCGGTTTCCTGGGCATCATCCAAGCAGAGGGTACCATTCAATGCAATGATAATGTTTTTGGGGAAGAAGAAAGAACAACTTGTTACTGATTAACTTGCATCTTTTGCACAGATGATCCAAGTGTGCCCCTTAGGAAGGGACCTGGCCCCAAGCACAGGAGCCTCCTCCCAAGCCAGGTAAAGGGGATCTTCCTCATAAGATACATCAAAGCTGTTGCTGAGAAAAAGAACTGATGTCTGAAGCAGCTTCTCTGCATTAGAACAGACATGCGAACTGTGGCACTTGCCACAGATTTCAGACAGTGTGATACAATCTTTCTTGTTTTCTCATGTTTACATATCCCAGGTTTTCTCTGTTGCTGCAGGGCAGGTTGGTGGATGGGTGGAAATCAATCTGTCACTTTCCAGTGTGTGAAGTTTATTTCTACTTCCCCTTCTCCCTTGCACACGGACACGTGCCTGCGTGCCAAGGCTGAACGAGACACTGCACCTCCTTCGGTGCTGGGTGTGCACAGGGACACATGTGCACTGTGCTTCCAGCTTCTGTTCCTGAAATACCATATGGTCTGGCCCACGAGCTTAAAATATCCTGGTGAAGTGATGTTTTAAAGCATGAGACGGCTACATGCAGGGTTTCTTCTGTGTTCTGGAGGCTAATTAACCCCTTAAATAGGGAGACAGTAGTGAAATGGGTGATCCTGGTACCAGGCAACTGCACTGCCTGTTGAAGTTGATGAAACATAAGTACAAAAGAGAACAGGTAGGGGTAGGTTAAACCCGGTGTTCCTGCCTCTGACAGTTTACTTTGAATGCGCTCATTCACTCAGCCTCACCATTTGGATCCTGCATAATCAGAGATAACAGGCGGATGGTTTGCATGAATAACTAAGTTTGTCATGTTTAATTTTCTTTAAAAGAAGAAACAGCAGTTGCTTTACCCTCATCCTTCAGGCCCAATACATATTTATAAATTGTCAGGAAATGAAAAGCTTTTTAACAGCACGCAACAAGCATGCAAAGCTACCAGGAGAAATAACTGGGAGAGCAGTGAGTGTGAGGAGCAGTGCAGCCCACCTGCAGCTCCTGTGGGCTCACCTCATGTCACCTGGGAAGGTGGTGTGGGCAGAGGATGCTGAGCAGGCTGTCTGAATTGTTAGGAAGCGTAGCACTGATACTTGTTTTGTGTTCTGCAGACACTGTCTTCTGACAACTTGACACTGTGCATCAAGTTGAAGCTGAAAAATAGACCTTTGTTTGGCAGTTAGCTAGCTGGCAATTCAGCATCTGACTGTGCTGCTTAATATTTGATAGGGTGCTTGCTTTATTGTGCCTATCCCATCACTGACAAATGCTTAAAACCTACAGAAGGTGCAGCTGGAGTTTGCATGGAGCAAAATGTTGGAGGAATGTCCTCTGTGGAGTGCTACTCCCAGCAGCCACATCGTGCCCTCCAGAGCTGCCCTGGGAGCTGTGCACAGAGGAAACATGAAGGTGAAAGGACTGACTCACTGCTGAGATGGCTTTGATCCAGGACCAACCCTTCCCAGCCTGTGCCAGGCATAGGTGTGGGCATTGTGGCTGCTGTTGAACACTGCTAATATTACAATTAAAAAAAATCCAGTCTCTTCATTGAGCAAATGATTTCTGCAGAGAATAGTGTGATATATTAAAATGTCTGTGTAGAAAGCTCCCAAGGGAGAAATTCAGAAGAAGAAAGATTGGATCACTAAAACTGAGAGGGAAAGCAGGACTCGCTAATATGACGCTGAAAGAAGAAGGCCAAATCTAGTTAGAGGGTCTTCTAACCAGCATGGCTTTTTTCATAATCATCCTATCAAGATGATCTTTGCAATAGGCGACCTCTGACTTCAGTACCAATATATATGTCACCAGACACAAATCCCTCAAGAGCTAACTCAATGATATTTCAAGTAAAAACTACTAGGCAGAAGCACAATCTGATTACTGGCGTGTATGCAGCCTGGGAGGCACGGAAGATCTATGAATGTTGAAGCACAGGGGCAGGATCACGTGGGGCCCCTGGCAGTGGTCCTGCTGGCTGCCCACCACTGCCCTTCCACGAGTCCCACTGATGGCACGTGGCATGTTACCACAGATCCCTAAAGAAAAGGATTCTTGAGCTGATTAGGGATCCCCCCACTGGGTTTTAATTTGACTTTAGCATCATTTAAAATTATCTCAGAGTTGCTTTAAGTTACAATCACTTCCTGAAAAGCCCCAGGTTGCTGGCGGGGTGGGTGCTGGGATTGCTTGACATCCTTAGGGAGCCAAAATCCCTTTTGCCCCACCTGTGTGGGCTACAAAACCCCTGCTGAGCAGTCCAGTGTTGAAAGGCATTATGAATGTGTGCTTGAATGCATAGTAGATTTAATGGTAAAAATGATAAATCTTACCAAAAATACCACTGAGGTGAAAAGTATGAAGTGTTTGCCACTAGTGGTTGTCTAGGGAATAGAGAATAATGAAACAGCAAATTCGAAACCACAAGGGCCTCTAAAATGTTGTTTCCCTGCTACAAATATATTACAGAAAAATCTTTAAAACATCAGTCCCCCTCACTTTTATAGACCATGTTTCACCAGGCACTGGTGCATGTGCTTGGTTTCCAGCGTGTGAGCTGTTCTGGATGCTCTGGGAAGAGCGTGGGCTTAGAGTGCTGGCATGTGGGAATGTTTGGCTGGATCAGCCCGCGGGGAACGCCCGTGGGAATCTGGCAGAGCCTGGTTCTGTGGAGCCTGATTCTCATTTACATTGAGGTACATGGCTCCCTGGGTGAGCAGGGCTCTTGCAGCGAGCATAAGTGTGTGTGAACACTAAACCTTGTAATTAATTTAAAATCCCCTCAAGTTAACCCCAGATAGTCCCATATAGACATTGTGGTGCTGGTGGACCACAGGCAATGCCCTTGTCCTTCCCTGCAAAGGTGCCAGCAGGCATCCCACAGCCAGAGTGGGGCTTTCTCTTGGTGCTGCCTTCCCACCCTGGCCACAATCCTGTACATGACCAGAGGAGCCACATCCCACCCCTCCTTTCTGAGCATCTCATCTGCTGTCTAGACTGGAGAGCCTGGTCTCAAACAGAGACGTTAACATTTCTGTTAATAGGGATCTCTGTGTTGCTACATAGTCTGAATTGGCCTCTATTACTTATTAATGAAGATCCAAAAGTGCATGTACTTAAGACCTTGCTTAGCTAAGGGGAGTCTTCTAGGGCCAATTTGAGTCCTATTTAATGACTAATGGCTATTGAGACATAATGTCCACTAAGCAGATATCACATCCTATTTAGTATTTAATGTTTAAATATTTAATTAATTAAACACTGCCAAATATTTAATTAAACGCCATCAGAGCCATCCTGACACTTCCACTATGCATAATGCAAAGGAAATCAGGGCTGTCCTTACCAGCCCCACAAGTGATGCAGATTCAGCCTTACTCAGAAACAGCTGGGGTTTGTGTAGCCAAAATACCTGCAAACGTACACAACACAGAGGGTGGGTTTTTAAAAACCTCTCTTTTTTATTTTTTTTCCCTTTTTTTCCCCCAAATGAGCTGAACTAAATGCTTTGTTAGTAAATCAAGCTCTGAAGTGACATGTAAGGCAGAGCGGTGGTACCGTGTGCCGCACTGCAACAAGAATGCTATGCTTGTATATTGACTTTTAATTATTTAAAAGTAAATGATTGCTACTTAGCATGGCATACCTGCCAGCAGTTTACACTAGTTTTGCTTAAATATTTACTCTGCTATTCAATAAAAAATGAGTCTACTGAAGCAAAAAATGAGAACATACCGTATCACGTGACCCTTCTCCTACCTGTGGCATGCCAACTTCACAAAGATTTATTCACAAAGAGATGCTAGATTTTGATGGTTTTCCTGGACTGAGCCAAAATACGGGTTGAAATTATCCAGTTTGACTCCCAAGTACAGCCGGGTCATAATTATCAGCTTTTGACATTTGATTTCATATTTACCTATGGAAACTTGGCACTTAGAAATATAAAGATATTTAAATCCCAGTTTCAGAATCTGGGCACCCAGCATTTAGGGGTGAATTGCTTATTTGAATATTTCATTACCAAGCTCCATCCTCTGATGCATGCTGAAGCTGCTAGGTCGTGTTTCATCACTCCCAGCCTGTGTGGGGATGTCTCACTTTAATGTTCCCACATGGGATCTCTTGCTAACAAGGAATGTGGCTACCAGTTGGAGAAACCATTAAAGTCACATCGTTTTTATGCTTGGATTCAAGCCATTTATTAGTGAAATGAGAATACATATTTTGGGCTTTCTTTAGGGGATCTTACATGATCTTATTGGCTGCCCCAGACAAATTGTCTTTCACTGTAAAGAGCTGATGCTCCAGTTGCTCAAATTGGGTTTTACTTATATAAACACGAAAAAAAATTGGACTCAATGCTGTAAAAAGCCTCTATTGTTAGGGGACCTTTATCTCTCAAGTTCAGTGATGCTTTGCTTTGTCCATTTGCATTTATTGAACAATCAGTTGCCTGAACAGCCAGGAGTTTGCCTACATCTACAGGCTGCTGGGATGTTTTGAATTTTCATGTTCTCCTGCCCACTCAAGCAATAACCTGAGATTCATTCCTTTCACTTCTCTGCTCCTTACAGTCTTTTAAACGAAGTTATATTGCTACCCAAGGTATGGGAGGAGGAGGTAAAATGCCATTGTGCCCATGCTTTGCCCAAAAATAAATGCTAAAACTGAGCAGGATGCAGGACTTATCCACCTCATTAAATGTGACAGGCACTTGATGGTCTTGCTTGATGTAGGTCATATCTTTTAATTACCTTTTACTTTATTCTCATGCATGTACATGTAACCTCCTCAGCTCATTTAAAGCGGGCAGTGGTCTGTGTATTGGAGACGCAAAGGGGTCAGGGGAAGTGGCTGCTCTGAGCAGAGAGGGGAGGGATGGGAATGCTGGGATGCTTGGGTCTTTGGGCTGGGTGGGAAAGCAAGGTGGGACAGATGAGGGAGAAGGCACTGGCTCTGGTGAGAAAGCCCAGCTCTTCAGAGACCAGCTTCCCTGGCAAAGCCGTGGGCTGGGAGCGCTCTGCCAGCACAGCGTGTGCCTGCTGTGCTCGCCGCAGCTACGCGGGGACTCTGTCCCAGCTGCAGCCGAGGCCTTTCTGTGCTCATTTATTATTCAGCACGTCTTGACTGCTTAATTGAGGAGATGTGTAGCAGTCTCTATCAGCGCGTGAGCTCTTTTGGGGGGAAAACCAGTGTGGACGGCGATTCCACTGTCTGCATTGTCGGTTTATAAAGAGAAACTCCTTCCGCCACCTGCCATCACCCCGCAGGTCCCCGGTTACGGGTACCAGCCGCTGAATTTTGATGGTGCTCTCTCAGGGTTTGCATCGCTGATCGTGCCTTGTGGCTGCAGCCAAAGCCAGCCCCACTTGTCGCAGCCAGGGCCGGGCCCTCCTGCCTGCTCGGGCCGTGTCACAGCCCCGTGTCCCGCTGTCTGTGCCGCCTGAGGACACGGCTCCCAGAGGGGTGGCTAGTGCAGGGCTGGTTGGTCCCTGGACGCACCTCGTGGGAGACGTCTTAATTTTGCCCCAGCTGGCAAATAAAAGAGGAAAAGAGGAATCTCTTTCTGCCTGTGGCACATGGGGTGGGTGAGGGACCATGTAAACCCCAGCGTCCAGCTAACCCGAGAGCCTCTCAGGCTGCCCCCGTCCCCCCTCCTCCGAGGGGAGCAAAGGTATTCCAGGAATATTCTGTTCTCGGGAAGCAAAGGTATTCCAGGTACAATTTTCTCCTGTTGTGACGTTTAAAAGATCTCAACAACGAGAAATTCCTTCTCGTACCGGCAGCCCCGCAGCCCCGAGCGCGGCAGCGGGAAGGGGCATCCCGGGGCGGGTGGCAGAGGGGGCTGGAGAGCGGGCAGCGCTGAGCCCCCCGCGCCTCGCAGCGAGCCCCAGGGACCGCCTGGGGATGTTCCCGCACCGCCCCAGGGACCGCCTGGGGATGCTCCGGTACCGCCTGGGGATGCTCCCGCACCGCCCCAGGGACCGCCTGGGGATGCTCCGGTACCGCCTGGGGATGCTCCCGCACCGCCCCAAGTACCGCCTGGGGGTGTTCCCGCACGTCGCCAGTACCACCCGGGGATGCTCCCCGCCGCCCCAGGTGCCGCCCGGGGTTGCTCCCGCACCGCCCAGCCCTGCCAGAGGACCCCGCCGGTCCCCTGCACCGCGGAACCCCCCGGGGGGCGGCTCGTCCCGCGGCGGGGGCCGGGCTGTCCCGGCAGAGCCCCCGCCCGCCGCCGGCCCCGCCGCCGCATTCCAAAGGGTCTGCTGCCACCTCGTGGGCCGCGCCGGGCCCCGCCGAGCCCCGCTTCCTCCCCGCGGCACCCGCATCCCCCCCGCGGCACCCGCAGACTCCCGCCTGCGCCCTCACCGTTCCGTCCCCACCGCCCCAAAATTACAAGTTTCTCGTGCAGGAAATTGCCCGGCCCCGAGAGCCTCGCCCGGGGCCTCCGCACGGACACCCGGGAGCTCTTGGTCTCTTACGTGAAAGCAACTCACTGAGGCACAACCACTGCGTCCCTTAGAACAGCTGGTGCAGCTGTGGATTAGGATTCTCCCCATTACAGTGACTAAACCAAACCACTGTGTCCAGTGTCAAAACACAAAGCTCAAAACCACTTGGCTCAATTGGGGTTCATCTTTTCTTTTACTCCCAAGTATGTGAACTACTACTGGAAACACAACGTTTTTGGACATATTTGTTTATGGTCAGCGATTTTCTGCTTGCATAAGGACTTAAGTAAATGTGTAGATGGAAAAGGCCCTTTTTTTCCCTCCATGGTCTCAAAATGTATATATTACATTTCATTGTTTCACATAAGATTTTATCAAGCATGTTGTTTTCACTGCACATCCTGACTTAATGCAATGTGGCCTACAAAAATTAGTCATAACACAGCACATCAGCCAGGAAGAGACAAACATTTCCATAAACTGCATGTTCCATCAGTGCATCAGTGCAACCTATAGGCAGATGGTTTTGTCCAAATTCAGAGGAATCACATGTTTTCCAGATGGCTCCATGTTCACAAATAACGTATTCCCATACAACTCTGACCCGGACATGGGTCAAACTCAGTCTTGAAGCAAAGGTATATTAGAAACAAATGTGCTGCTCCTCCTCCCTTCCCCATTTCTGGGTGAGCACACTGCAAATTGTTGGGGACAAATGTCCTTAATCCCAAAAATAGGCTTTAGAGTAGTTGAAGATTCACTGGCTTCCATGCTGACTTGTTGGTTAGTGGCTCCTGTGGTTGTGCACAGCCCTGACCACACTGGGCTGTGCTGCAGGGGCTGTGCTACCCCTGGGCTGCCACGGCCCCAGGTGGCCCCCTGACCTCCAAGGACAGGGTGAGCTCTTGGTGGGATTCAGCCAACATCCCGTCTCTGTGAAGCACATCTGGCCACAGGTTCCTCTTTGCCCTGGGGCAGTGCTTTCCATGCACAGTGCTCATCTCCTGGCAGGTATTCCTGGGCACTCGCCTGCCCTCCGGCTTTGTCCCCCCTTTTCACAGAGGCAAAAAAAGAGCTGGTGAGCTGCTCTGGTCATCACTCACCACTGCGTACCCTGTTTCCCAAGGAAGCTGGGCTGGTGCCCCAGCAGGGCCAGCAGGATGTCCAGGCAATGCTGGGAGGGAACATGGGAGCCAGCAGCTGTGGACCCCCGTGCCCAGACCCCCCGTGCTGTGTTCTGCGGGTCAGCTCCACTCCTCACCGCGGAAATGATTGTCAGTTGATCCTTCACTACTTCAGTGATGCTGATCAGCTTTTGAACTGCTGCAAATGAGGCCAATCAGCATTACTTTCGTTTCATTACTTCAAGAGCTTACTCATAAATTTCCTCTTATCCTGCTTCCCCTTTGGTCTGGAATTAGCCACAGCACTTGCTACGAGCTGCTGTACCCAGTTCTCCTCCACTGGAGCCGTTTGATCTTTCCTAGGTTTAGTAATCAACTGGCAAACACACCTTATCTTGTTTGACTTAAAGCAATACACCTTCTTGCCCATTTTTCTGTGCACTGCACATGTGGTGCTGCTGGGGAAGCGGGGAACTAACTGCAGCACTCAACTGACCTCAGTATAACACGGGAGAGAATGAATTGGCAACGAGTCCATAAAATAATTAACAACATCTTTCATTTAGCTGTGTGAATTTTATTACTTGGATGTTAAAAATGGGGAGGATGGATTTCATCACAGATGAAAGGGTAGTTCCCCCTGTTCCTACCAAGCAGCCCATGGCTCAGTGCGCAGTGGGGATGGGTTTGACAGAAACACACTTCTGGGGTGAAAGTCAGCATGTTCCTGAAATGGTACAACTGGAAGGTAACATTTTCACACTATTGGTGTTGGGATAAGCTGAAACAAGGTGATGGATGGCTCCAACCACGCTCCAGCCCAAAGTGTCCCTTACTTGGATGGTTGGTCCAGTGAGCTGCAATGGCTCTCCCAGCCTACAGCAGATAATTAAAAACAGTGTGGGTGTAAAGTAGTTGTAGCAAATGCAAAGCCCTTCAAATGTGTTTCCCTGTCAAGAGAGAGCAGAAAAGGGTCATTTTCAGAGATATTTTGCCTCAACTTTCCTGATATGTAGAGTATCAGGAAAGTATCAACCTGCTTTCCACAGAGAGCGAGCGGCAACTCCTCCTTTCTAACAATTAATTTTTCATAAAATGCAAGTTAAAAAATTAGTTGCTTTTATGATGTGAGAGTCTCTTTTAAAGGTTGATGAGTAAAGTGAATATTGAAACTGCTGAGACACATAAAAGACAACAGGGCAGACTATCTGTGCAACTGGTGCTGAGCCCAAGCCTCCCTGGCTGCTGTGGGCAAGAGGGTGAGGGAGCCCCGAGGAGGCACCCACTCCCTTCAACCTCCATCCACCTGCCTTTTGGGATGGGCCATTTCTTGATGAAACACAAATAGCTCCACCTGTCATAAATTACAGATTTTTCTGGGGATGCTGAAATTCATGGCACCTGGAGGGAACCCAAGGTATAAAAGAGTCCTGTGTGCTTATGAGCCCTTCTGGGGCTTGAGCTCTTGCCCTACACCTCTTTGTTTTCCAATCCTGGCCTTGGAGTAGACCCAAGGCAAATAATTATTGCTTCATGCTGTGCTGCTGGCTGGAGAGGTAAGGTGAGACCTCATCTTCCCTTTGTGTGTGGATCTGCAGGCCTGCAGGGACCCTCTGGGGCAGGAAAGCAGCAAGTAGCAGCCTGGTGCTTGGCTGTGCGTGAGGGCTGGCTCTGGTGGTATGTTGTAATGGCTGTGAAGTTTCCCACCTTTCTGCTCTTGTAGTGTGATGGTTTTTACCAAAAACCCCCTTTTTCAGGGTAATATGATGCATGGTGCTGGAGCCTAGCCTGAGGGCTCTGGCCGTGCTGTTAACAGTGTGCTCGAGGGAAGCACATTCTGGTGACTCCCGTTTATCATATATAAAATGGGGATAATAATAACCTATGTCACAGGGGTGTTGCAAGACTTAATTAATTAGTATTTGCAAAGAGCTTTCAGATAATTGGATTAGAGGTGCTATATTAACACAAACTGTTATTGTTATTATTTATTTATTATGTACTTGTAGAGTTCATCTGTGCAGGATGTTTTTGCTGATCTAGCTTGCAGATGTAAACAGAGGAGATTGCATTGAGTTAAAGGGAGCAAAAGAAGCAAATTTCAGTTCTAGCTCTTCCTTGTGACCTCCTGAAGACTAATCCACACCCAGAGGCTGAGCAACAGTAACGGGGAAGTTTTGAGTGGTGCCTCCTGCACTGGGAGGATCTTCATATTTCTGGAAGATGCCCAGAAAATGAGTGGGGAAAAGTTCCATAGCCTGAGAGGCTGTTGTACAACATGTTCCAGGTTTAGCTCTCCTTCCTAAGTGCCTTTCAGCCCCTGTGTGAGGTATGGGATGATGATGTGAAAGGAGACTCGTGAGGGATACCAAGACATGTCCCTATCCCTGAGGGAGATTCACAGCCCAGCAGCAGCAGGGTGTGGGAAGTGTGGCACAGTGACACATGCAAGTTATTGAGGTTGGGTACCCTGGATTCCTTTTTTATTTTGGAGTATATTTTTAGGGCTCATCTGAAATGGATAGACATGAGAATAACAGAAATGGTCAGAAGAAGCAGCACTGTGGGGATCGGGTACTCTGGGAATGGTTCCTGCCACGCTGGGTCATGGCACAACGTGCACCAAATCTGCACTTGTTTCCACAAAATGAAGTTACTGGTGAATATGTAAAATAAGCTTCCTAAAGCTGCAAATGCTTTTCCATCTGACTCCAGCTTCTCTAGGTAATTCACCCCTGAGGTGAAGACTTGGGTCAGAGTTAAATACAGCTGCTTTGGGATTTTGTGGGTATGAAAACAGACTAATTTGGTGCATAAGTCATTTTTAGTGCACTAATTTCCTGTTTTACATGCAGAAATGGTCCATAAATGGCACAAAAGTCTTGAGGAAACTAAGCCTAAAGCATCTTGTTCAGATAGACTGAATGCTGGAGTCTTTCTTAAGAGCATATTATATGAAAACTCTTGGTGCTTTGCTTCTTACTTGAGACCAGCAAATCTTTATCAGTTTATAGCTCTGCATAGGTTATTAGTTGTCTCAGGCTTGCATAGCTCTGTTTTCCTTCATTAATATTAGGCTTTTAGCCTTTGAATTTTTTCTTTTTGAAGAGCTCCAATTCCATAGCTGAAGATCTGAAGTCTTCATTAAAAAGAACAACAAATACAGTGTGCAAATGAGATATTTAGGGAAACAGAGCAGAAGCTGCTGTATCTGGATCTGGTGGCTCTGGAGTGGCTTTTCTGCAGTGTCTCCAGCTGCTGCAGCATCTCTCCCTGGGCCCAGAGGCTTGGTGCCCCCAAGCAGGTGCTTGGTCCTGCAGGACAGCAAGATACTGCCCTGAAGTGCACCAAAGCTCCAGGCCCTGGGTGGAAATGCACCAGTCTAGGTTCAAATCTACTGAACTGCCTTAAAATGAGGGCTCAGTCTCAACTTCCACACCTTTGGCTCAGGATTCCCATAAACTGTGGACACTTCTTGCCTTGAAGAAAAACCCAGGAGGAAGGGACTGTCCTGGGGGAAGGTGCTGAAGTCTGGTAAACTTGTGATAAGTCTGAAGCACAGCCAAGCCTGTATGAAAAACTTCAGTATAAGGTTTGTTTCTAATTGCTGGTGAGTCACCAGCACGGGCAAGCCTTTGGCAGAGGCCTGGGGTAGGATTTCACCAGGTGAGACAAGCAGCCTTCTTGGAGAGGTGCTGGCTCACCTTTTGGGTTGCAGTTCCTCTCACCTCCCATGCTCTGGCCGTGCATCACTCTGTGCTTTCCCCAGCCCACCGTCAGAGCTTTCGGCCACGCTGTGCAGCAGCCTGTGGTGCTGTGACATGAAGTAGCTGTGTAGATGGACCCTGAGGGCAGCAGCACCAGCGAGATGCAGGTGTGGAGAGCTTAGGGGCTGGCTTGAGCACCAGGAGGGCGGGGTGGCAGTGAGTCCACAGCAGGCTTGGCAGTGCCCAATTTATGGCCATTTACATGTGAAATTGCGCCGATCTAATTTGCATATGCAGTCATAGTAATCGCGGGCCAATTAAACTTGTAGTTCACAAAATCTGGGCCTGAAACCTTTACAATTCTTACAAACATACTAATCTGAGTGTATGTATCACTTCATCAAATTCATGAAACCATAAATTGTCCCTGTCTGGCATCACCAGCTGCATGTGGCAGTCACTGGGGCTGGGCTGAAGGAGCCATCGGCCCCATGCAGCGGCTGGGGAAGATATTTTTAATGAGCTCTTCCCTATTCAAGGATTGAATCAGAGCTGTTAGGATGTCAGTGTAAGATTCATTGCAATATCTATGGGAGATTTATCTCTATTCTTCCATTTTTAAAAAAAGTAGTTGTCCTGGAGGAGTTGTTACAATGTCAATAAATGTGCTGTCTACATTTGTTAGTGCAAATGCAGTTATAAAATGTCAGAGATTTGTTTCAAGTTTTCTATTTCTACCTTACCACTGAGGAACAGAAGTGGCCTCAAAATGGGCAGTGTGATGAGCTTGTGGTTGTGTGAGGAGTGAGCCTCTGGCCATTCCAGCCCTGGAGATGCTGCTTCCCTGCTGAGGCTTGGACAATGGGGTGTTTTGGGTCTCCAGCCCCAGGATGGGGATAATGAGGGAGTGTGGAGGTGGTTTCCAATGGCAAGTGGAGCTGAGTGCTGCACTGACACCCTCCCTGGCATGGCACCATCCCACTGGCTGCTCCCAGGAGCTGCCTCCTCCCCAGCTGGAAACCTCTGTAAGCACCCAGGCAGCGACAGACCCCTAGGAGAACAGATTTTAAAAATTTAGTCTGTCTCAGCTTTAATCATCCTCTTTCTGACCCAGTGAGACACATGCTCAATACCTTCTCCAGCCTTCCCAGAGGACACCTACTGTGTCTCCACTTACCCCTCTGTGCAGTTCAACTTCTCAGGCACATCCTGCTAATTTAGCAGAGCATCTCTGAATAGTTGGTGTTAGAGCAAGGCTTTATCATAGCCAGATGCTGTTGATGACTTGAGGTTTGGCTTTTGTTCAGTGAGAAGAGCTCTAGCTATTGAAGCACTAAGTCTGGAGCTGGCTATTGCAGAGCCAGATGGTTTCATTCCAAATGTTTAAATTCTATAAATCTTTAATCTATAAATTCTGTTGTCACTATGAAAATGATAGGTTAAATTTTGCAATCCTTGTAGATAGTTACCCTCTGAGTAGATATCATCAAAGATTAAAAAGTCATTATTTCTTGGCTTTTTATATATTTTTCCTTCTTTGTAATTTTTGTATAAGTTCCTACAGGGGAAAAAAAAATTATTCTAAGCTCTGAGTTTGAAGAACATCAGAAATCAGCTTCTCTGAACTGAATTTGAAAGATTTTTTTTCCAATGCAATGCTCCTCTTTGGTCTTGCTGCAATGTTGAAGGCCTTGGTGTATTTGTGAGTTTTTTTGCTATTTATATTCTAGCCAACTGCAGATTTTATTCTCTCAGTGATGTTTTACACATTTTGTAGAAAAGCTGTTACTCCGTTTTTACCCTTGTTTTCCTGGTTTCAGGCCTGTAAGCAGCACTATTTTTCTTCCCCCTTAAATCTTAGTAGGCTCTGGTGTTGTTGCTCATTGTCCTTGGATGACTGATGAGGTTGAAGGTTGCTGATGTCAGGATGTGCAATGTGGGTATAAGGGCTTGTGGCTTTCCCTGCCAGTCCTGCATTGCCCTGCCTGCTTGCTTTTGCCTGGTGCCTTGAACCAGTGGGATGGTCCCTTCTGTATGGGACAGTCCTGCTATAGTAGGTTATACCATAGGATTAGGGAATGCTTCTCTGGCTGAAGAGCATGACTGAGAGGCACCAAAATTGAGGCTTTTTAAAGCAATCCTATAGGCTTGCAGCAAATTTTATACCTGATCAGGATTTGAGAGATGGAACACACCTTGAAAAGAGAAACAGTTGCTGGGGGAGTTGGGAGTAGGTGGACTCGCACATCTGACCTAGAGGCTTAGTCCAGGGAAGAAAGATTTTTAGCCTGCTCCAGTATAAATTTTCCAATGTCAAATCACATTTCTGTATGTACCTGAACTCTGCTGCTCAGTAACTGCTGCAGGTAGTGTGAGGTTGATCAGCTCCTCAGGGATGTAACACTTGGCTCCAAAACATGGGAGTGAAACAGCACAGACTGCTCTACACCTGAGAACTTACCTGCAGTCATAAAACCAGTCTGGGCTCACCAAAGGTTGCCTTGCCATAGCCAGGGCTGTGCCCATCCCTCCCAGGTGTGCTGCCAGGGCAGAGCCCAGCCCTGCTCCCTGCCCACGCTGCACTGGTGGTACCGTGTAGGGAGAGGAAAGCCTGTCCAATTTAACCACCCCCCAAGGCAAACAGCTTGCAATGAGCTCTTGGTGCTGGCGTTTTGCTCCAGCATAACTTTAAAACTGTTACGGACAAAGCTTTCAATGTATTTGCCTGAGTTTATGCAAATGTATTAAAATGAATGCAAATTGCAATCTATTGATTTTTTTAAAATGATATTGGCAGGCATGAATGAGACAGAAACACACCGCACTGATTTTTCACTATCTTGCATCTTTTCAAGCACTTTTCTCTTGTGCACAGCGAACAGAAGGGTCTGAAACTCTGTTTTATGCTCACTTCATAGAGGCCAGAAATCTGAACACACAGTGGAGAGAAGCAGAGCCCAAAACCATTAACTATTTTGAAACTGAAGAGGATTACTGTCACCAGATCCATGTATTGGTGAACAGAAAACACATGTGGAGGGGAGCAATTTGTGCTCAATGTGTGAGAGAACCAGAAGAGCAGTAACTTGTGTACGCTGGCAAGAGTGAGCTTGGGAAAAATCCCAGGAGGGGAAAGAGGTTGGGGGAGGCTTCAGCAGAGGTTCATGGAAAGCCAATTCCTACGGCAGCCCTTGGGGTGGGCGGCTGTGGGGAGAGCTGTGTGGGGAACCCCAGCAGTGTTTTGGGAACCCCAGCAGTGCGTTGTAAGGCTGGGAGTGGCAGCAAAGGGCCCTGCTGAGGAGAAGAGGCAGCTGAGGAGTGATGGCAGCCTACCTGCCTCGGGGCCAGGGCATGGACTCGGGGCTGAGCTGCCCAAAACCAGGGCTGGGCATCTGAACCAGACTGACAGTGCTGGGGGAGCCCTGGGATGCAGGATCTGGGCTCCCCAAGGCTCTGCTCCTCCTTGGCTTGTGCAGCAGGAGAGATGTGGCCCTGGCCCCCAGCTGCAGCTTGTACTGAATGACTTAGTGGTTTATTTTTGAATTCCTTTTTAGTTTATAACAACTGGCCTGAACCCTTTGGGTTCTGCATCTCCTATCCATGTTGTTTTTTGAAGTCTTTGTTGTAGAGTAATAGTGTCTATCAATACCACATGGTTTTTATTTACGTGAGTTTGTTAAAGGATACACAAAAAAGGTGATTCTTGATCTAATGTTCAGGACAGGTTGGGAGGGTGCTGGTGGGAGAGTGATTGCTGCCATGACTTAGCTGTGTGCTGAAGGATGTCAGCCCTGTGCTCTGTACATAGGGACAGGGTTAAAGCTTTTTGTAGTTTAATTTCAGTTTCTTTTTGTTTGTTTGAAAAAGGGTCCTGTGCTTTCTTTATAAGGTGGAAAGAGTTGGTTTGAAGCTGAGGGCTGGAAGGCTTGGGAAGGTACAGAGCAACCCAGCCTCTTGTGAGAGTCCTCTTGGCAGCTGCAGTGAGAAAGCTCAGGCAAATCTGGGGGGTCACTGGCAGAGGCTGTAGTGCAAAATCCACACAAGTGGAGTGACTCTGGGGCTGGTGCTGCACCCAGAGGCTCAGCTCAGCATCAGATAAATATCTCCAGTTGCAACTTGAATTTGTTGTGGCAGATGTTTTTTCCTTGTGGAAGTCCTCATTGCAGCCTTGCAGAGGGAATGGGTGCAGAAGTCAAACCTCTTTCGTCTGGATAACTGCCTTTCAGCATCAGGGCACTACAGGAAAGGGAGGCTTGTCCTGCTTCCAGCCTGCACAGGCTCCTGTCCAGGAGTTTTCATCATCACTAGACTTTTGTGACAAGCTGAACTCAAACACTGGAGGGAAAGAAAAGCATAGAAGGCATGTTTGGTGTCCTCAGTGTTATAGATAACTGCTGGACATGGTGAAAGTAATGTGATGAAGAAGAATTGATGACCTCTATCAGAAACATTAATGGAACATTTCTGTTAGAATGGAATTACATGGTCATGTTTGTATGGCTTTTCATAGGAAAATATTTCATATTAATTGGCTACAGTGCAAATCTTAGGATAGAAAATGTCTCCTCATGTCTGGTTCTATATAGAAACCAACGAGGTAGAGCAAATTTGTTGCTAACTTGCAGCTTATATTGTATTGCTTTACTGGGGAGTCTAGTTAAATCCTAAACCCGCTGTTATATACCCATTTATGGAGCAAACACCTGATTCTCTTCTACTGTTTTAATATACTATTTGCTTAATGGGCCATTGACATAATCATTTGATATAGATTCTAGTCATACCACGTTACCAAGCCATGATATATTAATATAACCACATATTAATGGTGGAGGGCAAGCATGTTATATTATTATCCATGACCAATTAGTTTCTGGCTATCTTAGGGACACAGTTTCCTAGGTGTTAGTCTTTATGGACCTGATTTTAAAAAGTCTCAGTATTCCTAGCTTCCACTGAAATGAATTGTGTTTCCTGATGGATCCCTATTTCAGGGTTACTCGAGGGCCTCTGTCCGATACAGCCAGTGAGCACTTCACTGTGATTGTATGTTTCCACTTGCAGTTGGAGATTTTTGATTACTGTTAACTGTTTTCTTCCATTTTTATCCAAAGGGTAATCGAATAAACCTTTTCTTTCTCTTTTTAACTTTCTGCTTGATCAATCAGAAGATGCCTATAAGGCCAGCAGGACTGCTCACGTCAGGAAAGCGTGCACTGCTACAGCTGAGGGAAGAGTGGCTGGAAAGCTGCCTGTGGAAAAGGACCTGGGCCTGTGGTTGGCAGTGGCTGAACATGAGCCAGTGTGTGCCCAGGCCAATGGCATGCTGGCTTGTGCCAGCAATAGTGTGGCCAGCAGGACCAGGGCAGTGATTGTCCCCCTGAGCACAAGCCGTATGAGGAGCAGCTGAGGGAGCTGGGGGGGTCAGCCTGGAGAAAGAGAGGCTCAGGGGGGACCTTCTGGCTCTCGACCTGAAAGCAAGTTGTAGACAGATGGGAGTCAGCCTCTTCTCCCAAGTAACAAGCAAAAGAACAAGAGGAAATGGTCTCAAGTTGCTCCAGGGTAGGTTTAGGTTGGATGTTAGGAAAGATTTTTTCACTGAAAGGGTGGTCAGGCATCGGACCAGTCTGCCCAGGGAAGTGGGGCAGTCACCATTCCTAGAGGGATTTAAATATGTGTAAATGTGGCACTTAGGGACATGGTTTAGTGGTGGACTTGCTGGGTTAACAGCTGGACTCGATGTTAAAGGTCTTTTCTAACCTCAGTAATTGTGACTCTGTGATTGGTATAGATACATTTAGCTGCTTACAAACAGGGTTATTGTGCTTCAGTTACAATAGTGAAGAGCTGTGCAGCAGAAAATATGATCCCTTCTCTTCTGTCTTTCACCCCCCTCA
Source organism: Manacus candei (assembly GCF_025592945.1). NCBI lineage: Eukaryota > Metazoa > Chordata > Aves > Passeriformes > Pipridae > Manacus > Manacus candei. The sequence continues at coordinate 7,844,602 of NW_026138113.1, forward strand.
TGCTCAGATTATTAATAACAATATGAAAATACGAGGGACCAGCATGCAGATTCTGCTCTTTGTGGGGTGCCTGCAAAATTAAGTGATCATTATAAATAGGAGGCAAAATTGGCATTTTATCTGTCTCATACGCTGTAATTAAGTAGCTGATTTCTTCCTGATGTAGCAGCAGTAGTGGCTATGGAGAGAAGGAGAAAGGGTAATAGTCTTTCCAATCAGTTCTAGGAGGCTGCCTTACACAGGAAAATAAAGATATAAAGTAGGGAAAGTGGAGGTGACAAAGGAACAGAACAGTCAGTGATAAGGACTAAAATAAGAGTTTTGATTTGCAGACAGATTGAAAAGGATGTTGAAATGTTTGGGTGGAAGAAAAAAGGGTGGGACAGTCTGGATACCTGGGGCACTGGAGGTAGTGTGTGTGAGCCAGAGGGAGGACAGTGCTGGAGGGGAGAAGCAGGGAACTCGGATGCGTGAGGAGTTCATCCAGCTGTTGTGGAGTAGGTATTTTTAACATTCTGGACTGATTTTAACATTAAAATTCAGATGGAAAAGTAAAGGAACAGACTTCTTGAAGAAAAGCAGGCAAATTTGCCTGGTAGTTGCTGAACATTTACCAGAGAAACCACCATCCTGCCCATTTCACCTGCTCTGATGGTGATGCTTGCAGGGAGCACACAGGCTGCTCTGTCACCCCATGCTTAGCCTGAGTGATGAGAGGCACCTCCCGTGACTGTTTTCTGCAGAGTGAAGACTTTCCCCACTGTTTCCTGATAAAGTCCTGGCTGTTTTCCTTAGGGTATAATGGGGACTTGTAAGAGCATCTTTAGAAGAGGCTCTGCCAAGCGTGGTAAATTGTGTACTAATGTCATGTGTAGATGTACATGTTTCATACTTGCTAATTCAGACAGTGTTATTCATGAGGATAATGTAAAATCCTATAGAAAGTGTAATGTGGGAGAATATAATTAAAACTATATGATGTGGCTGTACCAAGTAACTTAACTGAGGTCTTGAAGGAAACTAGGTTTTTTCACCAGTTTTTAACTTTTCATACTTGCTTTCTTTTTTGTAGCACTATCATTTCCTTAATGTTGCTGTTTGCAAATAACTTTTTAAGCTTCTTAGATGGAGGAAATTTCCCCTCCCTTCCTTCTAGAGTTGTTCTGCACAGATAATGTTGAAGGAAAATGACATCCTGAGAGAGGTGAGGCTGCTACAGCTCTATGCTCCCAGGTCCAATGAGCAGTGAGGCTGAAGATGTATTGCCAGTAAGCACATATATACACCACATAAAAATAAATATATATATACATATATACACACACATACACATAGCTGGTGACAAAGAGCAGCAAGTACAGAGTGCTTGCACAAATTCAGGAACCACCTAGAGCTTTGTTCTGCTCTCTTCTCTGGCTAGGAAGGATGGATGTCTGCTAGTGAGAACGTGTGTGTGTGTGTATATATATAAATAAAACATATATACAAGGTGCAACCCTGCAGCAGCTGTGCTCAGACACCCAATCTGCCCATCATCTCCCTTCCCCAGGAGACCTGTGTGGGTTCCTGCCATCCTGCCCCTGAGCTCCTCTGGACTTGTGATGGGCCAATGGCCCTGAGGAGCTGCCACTGCAGGGGGAGACTTGGCACCCTTGCTAACTAAGAGGAGACACTGAGGACTGCCCATGGCTCTGGTGCTCCACTCTTGGGGCTGACTGTCCCCTGAGGTTCTTCCTTTTACTCTCTGGAGTGTCTGGCATCTCCTCTCTTCTCTCTGAACCCTTCAGTGGGTCTCACCTGGACAACTCACTTGCAGAGTCCTCCTGGACCTGTTGTGGAATGGAGCAAAGACAATTGGAGGCCTTCTCCAAAAAGTCCCTGCAGAGGCTGGGGGAGGAATAAGGATGTGCAGGAGATATTCTGCTCGAACTTGGACAACTGGCAGCCATATGTGTAAGCAAACAAAGTTTTACTGCCATCTCTAAAAGAGATGGTTTTAAAAGCTTTATATTCTTGCCAGTTGGCTAAGAAGCGAGCAAGGAACAATAGATTCAAGCTGAAATAATTTGCATTTATGATGAAGACAAGGAATATCTACCTTGCATTTTCCTAAAAAAGAAAAATTAAACCCCATTTTTAATTAACTGATAAACTATTAATCAAATTTTTGCAATGTTAGGTGACACATTATTCATTTAGATAGAATGACTGTGAACTTAAACTAATCAAATCTGATTTGCCCACATATGCTTGATTGAAATACATTTTAACTAGCATATACAAAGAGAAAATCTTGGATTTCTTACCTAATCTTCAGAGTATACTGCTGAGTTAATAAGGGCAGTTTTTTTTAAATGAGACCACCATTTCTTAATCTGCATATCAAAATCAAGAGCAACTTAATTGCAAAACACATATTCCTGAAATCTAATCATTATACTGCTTTAGGGTATTTTATTGAAGCATGTTAAATTATGGACAGAATATTAATGATGAAGCTAATCAAACCCAATTAGTCACTTCTAACAATAGTCACATAAATATACAAGTCAGGTACTAAAGTACTGTAGGTATGGTTTTAAGTTTTTTTTTTAATATAAAATTTATGTGGTATATATGAATTATATACTCGTTATTTTTAATCTAGGAATCTAGGACAAGTCATTTCAAAGAAAACGCAATATACCAGAAGACAATGGGACCTGTCCCTTACCATTAGAACTGACAGTCCTGATTTTTGAATACATAAACGTCGCTCTGACACGAGGTTGATGGGCACATGGTTAATAGGACAGAAGGGTGGATCTGCCCGGGCTCCCAAATGTGGGAAGTTGGACGTGCACGTGCAGTTTTCTGTTTGCTTGTGTTGTGATTACCCCGACTGCACAAACTAGTTGTCTGTGTCTACAGTCTGGTCTCGGGCTGCATGGTACAAGATTTGCATATGCTGCTATAATAACTGTAGTATATAATAATTACACAAGTATTGTGTCTGCATTAAAAATCAGCGTCTTCCTTTAAGCTTGGAAACAGCATCTCGTAGAGATTTAAGCATAGTGCTTATCTTTATGCTGATTGGTTTGTCTGTACTTTGATATTGATATTTTGGGTGGCTTTCAGTTTGTTTCAACTTCCTACTTGATAATTACGAGAGGGCAGCTGTCATCTTACTTTAGGTCTATCTACCCCATCAGAAAATCCACACAATGCAGGGGTCACAGATGACCTTCTACTGATGTATCTTTTGAAAGATAATGTGTTTTGAAAATCCTTTTAAACTGCAACTCTTACAGCTTCCATAATTATTCAGGTCACATAAAAGAATGACTTAGCATATTTATAACCCCTCTTTGCACTTTCAGATTTAAGGACATGTATTTTCTAATTTGTAATCATCTAATTTTAAAAAGGGGTATCCATAAATAATAGGTATGGTTTTAGTGCCAGACAGGGAAGCCCTGACAGGATTTGTGATGCTGCTGGTGCCAGTGGCTGTGCTGTGTCAGGGAATGGAGCAGCACTTTCCTTCCACAAGCCATGATTCCTGGTGGCTCAGTCACGTCACTTCTGCTTGGCCCCACGCAGGGCTGTCACAGGCCAGGCATGAGGGCTGCTCAGGGTGCTGGGGAAAAAGGGACTGGGAAGCCTCCACTGCTAGATTTCATGGAAATAGGTCTCCAGGGATGAGCAAGGAGAGCAGCTGTCACAGGTGGAGAAGGGGAGAGCAGGGCTTTCACAGGGAGCTGTTGGGCACAGCTCCAGGGGCTGGAGCCACAAACGGGCACCAGCGAGGGCAGGGATGGATTTGTACAACCATCACACCAGTGAGGGCAGGGATGGATTTGTACAACCATCACACCAGCGAGGGCAGGGATGGATTTGTACAACCATCACACCAGCGAGGGCAGGGATGGATTTGTACAACCATCACACCAGCGAGGGCAGGGATGGATTTGTACAACCATCACACCAGCGAGGGCAGGGATGGATTTGTACAACCATCACACCAGCGAGGGCAGGGATGGATTTGTACAACCATCACACCAGCGAGGGCAGGGATGGATTTGTACAACCATCACACCAGTGAGGGCAGGGATGGATTTGTATAACCATCACACGGCTCTGTGGCAGGAAGCAGGCTGCTGTGTGAGGGGCCACCTGGCAAACATCTGTCTGGGAGCAGCTTGGTGGCTGCCAGAGGGGTGGCTGAGGCACAGCTCCTGGGGGGTGCTATCTGTGCCACCAAGGGTGGAACTTTCTTTTCCACACGGATTCCTTATTAAATAACAAGATCATATACAGGTGCTTATGCCAGAAACCAGCCAAACCACACTGGCTGCTGCATCCAGAAAATAGCTTTGTATCAGAGGTCTGGGCAGATGCTGGTGGGGGGAGCAGCCCCTGTCCATCGATGACTGTGCTGGCAGCAATCAACGGCAAGCCCTTGCAAATGGTCTGTAATGACACTGGGATCTGCAAAGGGTTTTCTCAAATCAGTGTAAGATTAGTTGAAATCCAATTCAATGAAAAAAAAAAAAAACCTTCAGTGAAATAAAAGCTGCTGTTAAAAGTAGCACTAGAGCTTTAGATTTAGACATGATTTACATTTCTATCTGCCATGCAGTTCCAAATTAGTTTGTCATAGTGCTCATGTCCACAAAAACAGGCTGAGGGACCAAGGGCTATCTGAGCTGATACATGCTTACATGCTTTTTAATGGGAGTATATAGCTTTTCCCAAAAGGAATAAAAAGCTTCTGGCAAGTTTGAAAAGGGAGATGACTGATACTGTATTGTAAGTAGGGAAATTAAGACTTCCTCTACTCCTTCATAAATTCTTCTGGAAAGCTGCCTATGCTCTAAAGGCCGCAGGCTGTTTTATTCTATCTTTCATTATAAAAAGAAGATTGAGAAGTGACTCAATTATAATGTATAAGCACCTTCATGGGAAGAAAAATACAGGGTGTAAGGGAGCTTTTTCAGCGAGCATGGAAATGTGTCGAAAGAACCAGTGTCTGAAAACTAAAGTTGAAATTGGAAATTAAGCTGCCGTTTCAAAGTATCCACTGGAACTCTCTGCTGGCATTCACGATGGGTCCTGCCGGTCTGGGTGTCTTCAGACCATCACAAGGTGCCTCTGAACAATATTATTTAGCTATGTAGAACCTGTTAATCAAAGTCTAAGCATTAAATTCAATGCAAGGGTATTTTGGTCATCCAGAAGCTTTTGCTGTGTCAGTTGGGATAGCTGATCTAATAATCCTTTCTTGCCTCAACATCTCCAGACCTATGCATTATACTTCCTTGACCATCACAGTTGAACTTCAGCTAATATTTGGTGCTGTCATGTGAGTGCAAGAGGAAGTTACTGGTTCCTTGATTTTTCTACCATTTCAGCTGCATAATAAAGCATTGTCCCAACCAAACGAACACGTGCAACTAAAGAATTCAGTGTTTATTTCCTCTCATTCACAAATAATATCTGGTTGCTCCTATTAAGGCTACATTAAGAGTTAATTTTCTCCAAAGTCTGAGTTTGTGCAATAATTCAAATGCACTGCAGCTGTGTGTACTCTGTGGTGGGCTGCCTTCAGCCTGGCCTTTGCCAAGGGGATAGTGAGTGTCTGTGTAACCCCTTGGACAAGGACATGCCTGTCTCACCCAGACAGCTGAGTGTCTGTGGGTGTTGGAGATGCAGGAGAGAGAAAATCAGCTCATAGTGTATGGAATCTGAAGGAAGACCAACCATAGCTTGCTATACTGTTTTCTAAGAGTAAATGCAAACTAGCTAAAGCTTATCAGCTGGGTGGTTATCATATCATGCCTATAGTGAAAAAACCCCAAAATCCTCTGCTCTAAGTAAACTACTTGAACATGGCTCGAGTACACCTTTGCTCCCACTGTGTGACTCTTTGGACCCAGCAAGCTGCATATAGTGGTGTTTGAATTCATCAGTGTTTCAAAAGAACATTAAAATTTAACAAGTACATTTAACTAAAAAATCTATATCTAAATAGCATGGAGGTAGTGATAAAAAGGAGGTAATTCAGGCCAAGATACTGCATTAACTTCCCTGTGAATGAACCTTTCAGACAGCACGGAGCCAAGCTGGAGTCACTGAACTAATGCCAGGTTCTTTACTCAGAGCCCAAGGAGCCTGTGCCTTGGGTCAGAGGGGTGTCATAGCCTCCTTTTTAACATATGCTTGGGTCCTTTTTTTTTGACAGAAGTTCAAAAAAACTGAAACAAAAAAAACCCTCAAAACCCAAAAAAACCCCCACTTTTTCTCTGGTTTCTGTGCTAGTACTATAAAGTACTTGTTACTAGGATAGTTTTTCTGGAAAGCTTTTATCTTCTCCAACAGATCCACCAAAACGGGGCAAGACCATGGCCAACCCATGTATTACTCTGACTCTATTAACATTAGTTTCTATCTCTAATAACAGAATTTTGTTTCTCTTAGGTGAGATAGAAGTCCTGAAATAGTAGAAAAAAATATTAATTCCATGTGACTTTGTACAATTCCTTAAAAGTGTTTACTGCAGCAAGAGTGATTGAGTCTGTCCTTTGCTACCTTCTTCCCACCTTGTGCTGAAACATCTCCAAAATGCTACAGAAACAAAACCTGAATTCTTTTAATCGTGGATGAAATTGAAACGCTTCCACTATATTGTAGAGTACTCTGCAAACACTAAGTCACCACAGTGAATTGTCAGTTCTCCTATAAAAATTACTGAAAATCATTATTATGTGATTTATTTTCCCTGGCAGTTTATCTAAAAATAAAAATCGGACCCAGATTTCCTCAAAGCCTCCACTTCTCAGCTGTTTCAAAACTGAAAGTTAACAGTGAAAGCTGCTGCCTGACAGTTTTAAATCCCTTTTCCTGTGTGAGCTGGGGGTATGCAGCATTAGCAGCTCCCAGGGTGTGCAGGAGCTGGTGAGAGCTGTGAGCGTGGCCATCTGCACAGGCCATTCCTATCTGGCAGTTCTACACCGTGTGTTTCCCCTGCCTTTCACCTCAGAAAAACGTGGCAGAATTGGAGGTTGAGGGATTGTGGAGCAACTCCTCTTCTGTGAGAGTCTCCTCCTTGGCTCCTGGATTACAGCAAGGTTAACTGGGAGGCTTGGCTGTAAAGAAGGGCTGGAGAAGGGTTTGTTGCTGTTCAGTGTCCTGCTGTTTACAGCTGTGTGGTGAATGACACTTCCTCCTTCTGAGAGCTGGGAATTGCCAGATGTTTGCACCCAAGTTTCCAAGCTCTACGGGTTGGGGCAGACCTGACTGGGCTGTAAAGATTCGTGCATACTCTCTTTTGGGGACATATGGGTTAAAGCAGAGACTCAGAATAAAAGCCTGACTCTACTGAAATGAGTGGCAAAACTCCCATTCACTCTGGATTGTCAAAGCCCCCTAAGATTTGCGTTCTGTTAATAATTATTACTTGTACATAAAAGTAAACTTCTATATTTAAAACTTATAACTTGGCAACCACAGAATGCACATGTCTGTAATGAATAACCATGTGAGCCTATTATTCCAGCTCTCTTACACTCTCATCCTGTTCTATATTTTACCTGCTATTCATCTGTCCAAATTTTAGACTGTAAGGTCTTCTGGGCAGAGATAATTTTTTTTCTGCCAGCAGAGCAAAGCACCTCTGTGGCTCTGTGTTAAACAAGGCAAGTATTTTAAATCTGGGGAAACAAATGTTCCTGTATTTGACAATTTCTGAGCGTGAACACATGTGATCAGGCATGCGTGTCTAGAGATGTGCTTTCTACATACACATATTGTTTCCTTTTAAAGACATCTGCATCTACTGAATTCAGTCCAGAATTTGGCCTAGAAGTTTACCATTATTATGCCTCAATTCAGCAAAGCGTGACTGTAGGAGACTTAAAATTAAGTATACATGTAAGTGCTTTGTTGGATGGAGGCCTTTAAGATTCTGTGCATTTATGCTCTTGTAATTTTAAAATGAAACATATTATTGAAAGTCTTCAGTTCTTTATGCTGTCACTTCCTCACTTATTTTGATTTATTACATATAAATACATGCCTCCTAAATTCTAGATGCTTTTGAAAACAAATAAATTCAAAATACATTGAAATCAAATGTAAAAGTAGTATCCACTCTTCACTGAGCTACAATAATGCCCTCTGTTCATGAGCATCACTTTTGTATCTAAACAGCATCCTCCCTATCAAGGCCCTCTTATGTAAGAAACTTCACTTTTAGCCAAGAGAAAAACATGTCTGCTCCAGAGTGGGGGGTTCTTCATGCACAAGCAGCCCTACCTTCTTTGCTTCCTGAGGATGGTAAATGTTGCTGCATCTGCCCTTCACTACCACCACCGATCAAGAGTCTTGTTGAGCGGGTGTTTGGAAGTGCTGCCCTTCCAGTCCTGCCACCCTGGGTGATGATGTTTGGGCTGTTGGTTGGACTTGCTTTTGAGGTAGCTGTAATTTTCCATGCCAACTTTAAACCATGGGAATGCCAGCTCAAGGGAGTCTGCTAGCAGTTGCTGTAGCGGAGTGGGCCAGGTTTGCAGGGTACTTTGAAATACAGATGAGGTAAGATGGCCAGGCAGCACCTTCCTTGCAGTGTAACCCAATAAATGTGTGTAAGCAGGCACTGATTAAGGCGTGTCATGTAACATGATATGGTGCCCAGTTCATTGAAATGATTGATTAAAATAGTTTGAATGTCCCCAAAACTATTAGGCAACTGGGTCGATTACATTCGATATGCCAAAGGATATGGAAATACCTATTTATGTTTTTCATGGAAGGAGTCTAATCAATCCTGATTTGTTGTGTTTTATAAAATCAGATCTATTTGTACATGTGTCCTGAAAACATAGACTGTATCTTTGGAAGCATTCTCCTCTTTGGGGCCCATGGCTGCTTGTCTAAAGGGTTGGGGTCATCTTAATGAGGTTTGCTCAAATATTTGTAGTTTACATCATTCCATAGAAAATACACCCTTAGTGTCTTTTATTTTTTTTCTTTCCCTAAATAATGATCATAAACATCTAGTGGAAATCTTCAGGTGTCAGAAAACATGAAGACAACTGACTTTGTTATGTTTCCTTTGCTAAAGATGCTGTGTAAGTTCAACAAGAAGTGGATTTACACGACTAAGCCTAAAGATCTCCATTTTAAGTGCCACCTGCAGTGGTGGCTTATGAGATGAGATTTGCTCTCCTGGAAGCTATAATGAGACCACCCAGCCCCAATTACATATGCCATGGATTAGAATTCAGATGGTAATAATTTCTCACTATTACCAAGGCCAGATTTGATCTGGTTATGCAAAGAAGTTCCAAGCGTGCTATGACTCTCCTCAGTGTACAGCTTCCAGAGAAACTCCTAGTTAGACAAGTCAACTGAATTTTTCTCCCTTGAGGAGAGCCTGTGATCATGTAGGTACTTTCCTTGAAGCCACAAGGACTGTCTCTGTAATTGGAACTACATGCTTAAGAAAGGACATGCAGGAATGAATATGCTTTTGGTTTGTAGCAGCAGAAGTAGAGGACTGTGGTTTCTGGCTTCCTTCAGTTTGTCATATTCCCATCCCAGTTGTTTTGTTAAAAATTAATGTAGTGCTCAGCATCATTTGGGACTTTAGTGAGAGGAATTAAACAAAATGGGTAGGATATCTGGAAACCAAAGATGTCTTTAGCAGCAAAATGCAGTGTTTTAAAGTAGAACAAATGTCAAGAAACAAAACAAAAGGTGAAGTGAAAGGGAAGTTGAATGATAGGGAAACAGGCCTAAGCTGTCAGGGAAATGCCCTATTTTCATATTGAGTACATTTGTTAAAGTGTATAAATAAGTATATGTAAATATATGTAAATAGTTCCCCGAAGTGAATAAGAAATTACAATTACGAGGATAGACAAAGTTATTAATTGAAAGTAATGATAAACCCAACCTTTGTAGTTACAAGCTTTACTTCAGCCACAAAAACTCTGGTAAAACGTCTGGGAAGCAATTTGGGGCTGCCATGATGACTTGCTGCAGTGCAGAGACGAGAATCCAATTATTTGGAGGAATGCCACTTGATCTCTTGGAAAGAAGGCAGTGTGAATGCCCAGTTAGCAAGTGCACCCTCCTTTGGGCCTGCAAACTGGAGACCAAAGGAACAGACTTTCTGAGACTGGCTGCCTCCCCTACAGCAAAAAATAATGGTGTATAAGCTGCTCTCAATCAATAATGAGCAGAAAAACACATCCAGTAACAGAGTATTTAACAAGGCCACTTCTGGCTGAGAATTCTCTGTGGCTCTGGCCCAGCTGGCTCGTGCCTGGACCTGATGCAAGACCTGCAATAAACACACTGTCATGGGCCAAAGTCTGGCAGCTTGATTTTAGCTTGCGAAAGTGAAGTGCAGGCCTTCACACAAAGTTTGTGTGCTCCCAGCTTTAGTTTGTGTGTGAATGTTTAGTGGTTCCTATATCTTTGTTCTCTCACAAAGACAGTTTGCCACCCAAACACTAGAAATGAAGTTGTGGCATTTGTGGTGAAGGAAACCTCTAAATTTGCTTCTTGAATCTGTATAAGGGCTGCTCTCATGCTGCCAACCCTCATCACCACCAAATGGGTACAGGTGTAAATGGTTTGGGAGAAAGACATCCTTAACGTTACAATCTTCTCTTTAATGGAAATGTGCATTTGGTACTGTCTGTTTAATAAGCTAAAAGAACAAAATTCATAGTATCCCTCATACAAACCCCAGAACTTGATTATCCTTTCACTAATGCAGGTATAAATCACTACTGAAGTCAACAGAGTTATTCCAGCTTTAATTCTGGGACATATGAGAGGAGATTGAGGCCCTTAAGGTATTTGGTATCTAGGCTATCTTTACTGATACACTGCCATGATCAGAAAGCTCTCCTCCTTTACAGGGAAAAGATGAGGGGAAAAAGCAAAGTGACACTAATCTTTTCCGAGTCAGTCTTTCCTCTTGGGTGTGACTACATGCAGAAAAGCTGGGATTTCCAGGTGATACTAATCAAAGATGGCAGAAGCAACTACAAAGCATACAAATAAAGCATCCAAGATTCATGCACTAAACCAACCATGACAGCACTCAGCATAGAACAGTCAGCTGTGTTTTTGTGAGGGGCCTGGAACTTTGCTGCATGATAGTAACGTGAAAAAAAAATCCTATGTTATCATTATTATCAAACACATAATAAGATTAAAGCACAATGCACACTGATAGATGGTTACCCTGCCTTCCAAAGACACCATGTATTTTACATAGGTGCCTTTTGTATCAGGAAAAATATCATTTCTATAGATGGTCCTGCAGAAAAGCTTATAGTCTGTCCTAGTTTTTTTAAAATAGCTGCTCCCAGATGTGTGTGATAATGTGTATGTGTGTCTGCATAGGTATGAGTTATTTCTGACAATTTTCTGTATCTTGGCTAAATCCAATACACAAATTCAGACTCCTGGGTTCCTTCCAGATTTACCAAAGGAGGGGGCTCATGGACCCATAATTTTTTGCAAGAGAAAGCTCCAAAAGGTCATATCTGCAACATAAAGAATATTCATTAGAAAAGTTAATAGTGGTCTTGTTCAGAATAAAACTTCTGGATAGAGAAAATATTCAATTATTGCTGGTGGAGCGGAGACAGTTATTCTTAAATATTTGCTGGTGCACTTATCCTTCTGGCAAGTCACAGCAACAAGGAAAGGCTTTTAATCTTTCAAAAGAATTTAGGAACCGCTAAAAGTTCACAATGAGAATGCAGAGTGGGTGTTACAGCCAGAATTGTATACAGTTCTAAGATGGACTTGGTCTTATGGCATTTTGATTACAAGTTAGCTTTAAAATAAGGATATTGTTTTTTGGATTTTTTTTGTTCCAACTGCAGCAATACCTTTCATAAACTGCTCATCAGAATTAGTGCTATGCCTTGATCCAAGCCTTGTAGTCAGCCATGTAGATGGCAGGTTGACTACAACCACAGTGATGTACTATATTGTAACAGCTGTGGTTAAAAACAAACAAACAAACAAACCAACAACAAACTACCTGAACACATTTAGTTCAGAGTCAGATCTAAGAAAAACTCAACAGTTCTAGCATGTGCTTTTCATGCCAGAAGACTGAGTAAGAAATTTCCCTAAAGCAGATCAGGGAGCCTGCTGTTGGCGTGGGGAGTTCATTCACCATTCGTGTTATCAGATTGTCTCCATATGCTGACAATAGAGGTGGTTACATCTCTGACCACATAGGTCATGTTTTCTTTTCCAAAGATGCATTCCTCTCACAGGAACTCTGGATAACTTATTCACTCACTTGATAATGATGAGCTCCTTCTTGTTGCTTTTCCTCAGTACCCATTCTCCAGCCAATCCCCACACAACTGCTGCTCTTAGCACAGCTCTGAATGTATGTGCACACAGGTGTGAGCTCCAAGGATCACTGGGTTCTTAACCCTCTTGACCTCACTCACAACTTTTTGTTGCAATCCATGTTGGTGTCATGGTTTCACCTTAGTTTTTCTCATCAGAAAGACTGGCTGGAGCATTTTCTCCCACCTGCCTCTTCTTTTTGTTCTCTCCTTGTTTTCCTCTTCCCTTGTGACTGTTCTCTTTGCAGAGTGGTGGTGAATGACTTTTAATGAGTATGGGAGAAGGCACAGACTTCTTTGCCAGAGAAGAATGTCTTCGAGCCAGAGCCCTGGTGGGAGGTTCTCTGCTGCAAACTTAACTTGACCTTTCCCAAACTTTGCTTCCAATCCTCTGCTCTCACAGGTAGAGCTGATGTGTCCATACCAAAACCCCAAAAACATGACACCGATTTCTCATTCTAAGAGCTGATCCAGCCAGCTTGGGGGTTGGAAGGAGCTCTGCCAGCAGCCCCATCTTCGGCTGCAGTATGGGCATATCTGCTGAGTGCTAATCCAGCCACTTGGAAGACAACATGTAAGCTTTGCTTATTTGCCTTTGCCTTACTTAATTACAGAGAGTTCTCCAGAGTTTTCCCCAAGGTTTTATGAAAATCATCTGGTACGGCATCTAAAAGATTTAATGGAGTAAACAAGTAAACAAAAATCTGCAGCTTAGAAGGCCAAATTTCAATTTGATTTATTTTACATTCCATGGAGTTTCACTGATGACAGTGGTTTTGTACAGGTTATAAGTGCAAAAGAATGTGACCCAGAGACAGGCTCCATGCTCTCTTTGGCAAATGCTGTATCCCATCTGTTTGTCACTATTAGAACATTTCTTCATTGGCAGATGAAAAACAATATGCACAAAAGGATGCAGTAAACTATTCCATACTATCATCAATACAACCAAAAGCAAGCAGTCATTGCTCTGATAATGATGTAGCCTCTCGCTTTGGCCAACTGTCAGAGGCCTTCAATACAACACATTCAGTGACTAAGTGGTGTACTGGAGGCACATGAAATGGTAAAGTCTTTGGAACAGGAACCAAGAGAAATGATCGCATGTCTTTACGTTCTATTTAGAAAATAGTGCCTTGTGATACAAAAATTCTTACTCTGTGGCTCCTCCTGTTACTTAAGGGGTTTTTTTTTGTTATGTCAGGCAAAAAATTAAAATCTTAAATAAGGTACTGTATCTTCATGTTGTGCATCTGTTTTATCCATCAGTAGAAATGGGATCAACTGGAGCATTTAAAATGACCTGTATTTGTAGTATCTTCTCTGTGAGCCCTGAAGTCAAATTCAGAAGAGGTTCTAAGCAGGCTGAAAGGGAGTTATTTAAAATGAGCATTTAGAAGGACCACAAGATTCATAGAACCTGTTTAAACTTGAGATATCCTTTTTCTGGTGAGCTGTTTTCTGATGACAATATATAGATGTCTCGTCCATCCAAAGGATCCAGAATCCCTCAGTGACAAATACATGCCAGAGATTTTAGCTAACTTTCAATTATTCTTGAAGATTATGGATGTAGTTATTTCAAAAACCAAACAACCCAGCTGCAGTTGCAAATTTTTATTTGCAATATTGGAAGCTGTATTAAAGTCTGGCTAAAAGCTAACTTCCAGCTTGAGTAACCATGCTTTGAAAATTGTTTCTAAATTCCTCATCTGTAGAGCTTTAACCAGCTCTTTAAGGGGGATGGGAATTTAGAAAACCTCATGGTACATACTATGTCATGTTTATAACACAAACAGTTGTTCTGTGGTGTTACAGGGTTAGTTCTGCTCATGGAAAGGAAGTGTTGATTCTTTTGCAGGAGAAGGAAATACCTGAACTAAATATAGGGAAGATGCCCATTTGTACCTCTGTCTAATGACAATATAAGCCCCTCTGCTCTGCTGGCAAATACATATGCAGGGTGTCCACTCAAAGGAAAGGTGCAGCAGTAAACACAAGATCTATGACTGAATGCACCCACATGGTATTTAGAGTGTAGAAGTTAAAATACACCTGCTAGAAAGGCATCAAGCACTACATGAAGCTGCTCAGGCCTCCAGTGGCACTGTGATCCAGCACACTGTTAAAGCACGGCTCTCTTCCATTACCAACTAGTAATGGTGTTACCCTGACGTGTCTAAAGCCATTCACAAAATTAGCTAATGAATTTACTGCACATAAATTACTCTGTGGTACTCCAAGGGCAGCTGTACACCACTCATTTTGCATGTAGGCAAGGCCGAGTGCTGCTCTAAGGTATTTTAGTGAACGTTTTGCAATCCCCCAGGTCATGGCAGCCCACTGTTGTGATAGGACAAGGAATAGTGGGTAAAAACTGAAAGAGGGGAAATTTAGGTTAGGTATTAGGAAGAAATTCTTTACAGTGAGGGTGGTGAGACAGTGGAACAGGTTGCCTAGAGAAGTTGTGAATGCCCCAACCCTGGAAGTGTTCAAGTCCAGGTTGGATGGGGCTCTGAGCAACCTGGTCTGGTGGAAGATGTCCCTGCCCACGCCAGGAGGTTGGGACTAGATGAGGAGGTTCAGATTAAATACTAGAAGTTTTTTCACTGTCAGGGCATTGGAATACCTTGCCCAGGGAGGTGGTGGAGCCACTATCCCTGGAGGTGTTTATGGGGTGTCTGGATCAGGTGTTGGGCGATGTGGTTCAGTGGTTTAGGGGTTACAGTGGCAGTGGTGGGTGGACAGTTGGACTTCATGATCTTAAAGGTGTCTTCTAACCTTGATTCTATGATTCTGCCTTTAAGGTCCCTCCCAACCCAAGCCATCCTGTGATTCTATGATTATTCACCACCAGCTGGCCCTGGCAGTGCACAGTCCTCAGAGCTGGAGGGCAGTTACGGTGACACACAGCCCTGTCTGTGCGCGGCTCTGGCATCAGAGCAGGCCCCTCTCAGCGCCTTACAGCCGCTGTTTCCCTTCCCGACGCCCAGGCCTTGTCGCCCGGGGCCTGCGGGGGCACCGGGGGCTGCGGGGGAGCCCCGGTGCGGGGCGCGGGGGCCGGGCCGGGCAGGGGGTGTGGAGCGCCCGCCTCTCGCGGCTCGCACAGCCGGGTGCCTCCCGCGGGCCGGGCGGTACCCAGAGTGCAGCAGGCGGGCGGGCGGCGCGGCCGGGACCCACCGCCGGCACCCACCCACACCCACCCCAGCCCGGCTCTCCCCCGGCAGCAGCGGGAGCCGGGCCCAGGCGGCGGCGGCGCGGCCCAGAATGCGACACTGAGATGCTTCTTCCCCCGGCAGCGGCGGCGGCGCCTCGGGCCCAGGCGGCGGCGGCCCCCGCGTGGATGCGGCTCTGGAGCCGGCGCTTCGCCCTGCACAAACATTTCTATAGGACTCATTCGCCCTGCTGAGGAGATCGGCCCGGACCGGCCGCTGCCCACCCCTCCCTTCAGCCCGCCGCTCCCCCGGACACCGCCGGCGCGGCCCGGCCCGGCCCGGCCCGGCCCGCATGGAGGCCCCCGGCGGCGGCGCGGCGCCGCTGAGCCCCGCGCTGGTGGGGCGGCTCCGGCGGGAGCACGAGAAGGTAACGGAGGGCAGGAGGGGCCGGGCCGGGGGCGCGGGGGGGGCCGGGCCGGGCCGGGCCGGGCCGGGGGTCCCGGGGCGGGGGGCGGGCACGTGGCCGCGTGACGTCACGGGCGGCGGGCCGGGGGCAGCGGGGCTGAGCCCCAGGGACCCGCTGGAGCCCCGGGAATCGGGGGAGCCCCGGGAACCGCTGGAGCCCCGGGAATCGCGGGAGCCCCGCGGGGGACGGGGAGCGGCGGCGCTGCCGCGGAGCCCTCGGGGGACGGGCCGGGAGGCGGCGGGAGCGGAGGCCCTCCCCGCGCCCCCCGGCCCGCCCTGCGCCCCCCGCCAGCCCGTGAGCGCGTGTTCGCTCCCTGCGCTCGCCCGGCCGCCGTATCCCCGCCGCAGTGACACCTTCCAGCCCGCCCGAGCAGGGCCCGGCCGGGTCTGTGACCTGCGTCATCCCAAAAGGGCTCCCGGGCCAGGCTGAAGAGCGGGTGTATCAATGTTGGTGGTGTTTGAAATGAGTTGGAAAGAACCGGGCTCTCCTGCAGAAATTATTCCCGAGAGTTCGGAGGCTGGTTCCACCTGAGACCATCGTGCAAAACTCAAGCTGCTTTTCCTGTTTGTTTTTTGTTTTGTTTTGTTTTTTGTTTTGTTTTTGTTTGTTTGTTTGTTTTGTTTGGGTTTTTTTTGTTGTTGTTGTTTTTTATTTTGGTTTGTTTTGGGTTTTTTTGGTTTTTTTTAAGAATTACACTCGTGGTGTAAGGCAAGTGGACTCTGATAACTTAGTGAGTGCAATTCTGGGCTTGTAGGTCTCAACCTTACCCTGGACTCTGGATGGGTGCAAGAGTCACTGTGGGACTAACTCATGGTCATGTTCAATATGTTATTGACTCAAGTACATTTGCCCAGTTAGCCTTTCACCTCTTCTGCTCATTTTTCTCGCATTATTAAAATTTTTTGTGCCAATTCTAGGGTGAACAGCAGAGCTCCTCAGTTATGACAGAGGACTTTATCTTCAGCCTGTATTTTATCACATATTGGTTTAGTTAAGAGTAAGAAAACTGAATAACAGCTGCACGGTATAAAAATCTGGAATATTGTGTGCAAAAACATGTCTACCTTTCAATAGCCCCCTAGATCATTTCTAAAAGATCTGCGTAGCCAACTGACCATTAATGTGGATGAACAGTCAGAGGATCTGCTGGAATACTCCACATCGTCCATTCTGCACAGAGAGTAACCCATTATACCAGTAATTGGTGATAGTGGCTTGTCAGCTTGGGCTTCTTCAGTTAATTTTCAAGGTGATGGAATCTGGTGAAGAACAATTTCCCTGGTACATTAGTGTTGGTCAGGCCCAATGCCTGAGTACATGTCTGTCATAACCACTTACAATTATTCCCAGTTCATGGGTAAGACCCCTCTGTAAGCAAGTTTAAGACTCTTAAACAGATCTGCTCCAGTGGAAAAGAGGCCCAGGAGACCATTAATTAAGCCTCTGTTAGGCTGATGTACTAAAGTTATATTTTATCAGAGGGAAACTTTACATAATTTCTGCAAATTGGCTAAAAAAAATGGAACACTTCAGCTTCAATATGAGATTATACTAAAGAACTACACATCTTGGTTACAATGGAGTGTCATGATGAAGATGTAGTAGACTTTTCCTCTATGCAATGAATATATATAATTGGATTACAACAGTATTTTCAGTTACGAAAATATTGTATTTTAAGATGGAGGAGGTCTTTTCATTTCAGCTGCCTCTTTTCAGAGATTCATATGTTTCTCATAAAATTACTGAAGTTGAAGGCTCATGTTTTGGTTTCAGCACAGAGATGAGGGAGAATTAGTTATCCAGCACTTTGATAAACTAGTAATTATAGTGTGAGAATCATAACAAATAGTAAAATTATTTGACCAGAACAATATCTCTTTATACTGGCGTTTAAGCGGGCAAATATATTTATTTTAATTAGTGTGATGTTGTGCTGTCCCAGTGACGCTTGATTAGGTATAAAGACACCTATTTATTCCCATTAGTCTGAAGGCAACCTTAAGTGTAATAGTGGAATAGAGCAATATCTATTGCCCCATTAAGGATAATATTTTAATCATAGTTGATTATTTTAACACTCGGGCCATTGTACAACCCTGGTTCAGCTATAGTCCTGAGCTTTTAAGTTCTAAAGAGCTGCTCTGAAGAACTCGTGAACTGAGGCTTCCTTCCTGTTTGAAAAATATTAAAAGAACAGGATGTTCATGACTTTCTGTCTTCAGTTGGATTGAGGCTGCAACTTTCAGGTTTAGGACCCCTGGTGAAAAGTAATTTGAATTCTTGTTTAGGACTGCTTGCCTGTTGGACAGATTTCATCTTGTTAATTTGTGGTGATAGTAAGACCAAACTATTAAAAGCAATTTTCAGTGCTCCTACTAAAGGCACTTTGTATAAAAACATGACTTAGAATGTGTATCTTGGGGATAAATTATAGAAGAATATCTAGTAATTTTCATGATAAAGACCATCATTGTAAGCGCAGTGCCTGCGTAAAGTTTTGAATATTTCTGTAAGAAGAATATAATGTATGTATCATGGATTACTTGCAAAAGCAATATATGTTAGCTGAAAGTACTGTGGTAAATCTATTGCAAGTTGGTACAGGAATTATAAAATGAATATTTAAATAGGAGGGTTCTTATGCTATAGACTCTGTGTTTGAATATATTATTTGATATCCATTTATTCCTGCAATCAAATGGGTTGAGATTACTGATAAGTAGTTGACAAGTCAGATCTGTATGATTTGGTAAGACTTGCATAGACAGTGAATTTACAGTGGGATGATATGTTCTATAGTTTCTGAGCAATGCAATGACAATATGTGTAATGGGAGACATTACAGAACCAATTAGACCCAAGAGACATTTGCAGAGTGCAGACACAGCCATGGAGAATCTAAAGGACTCTAGTATTAGCTGGCAATATGATTTTTTTTTTTTGGTATTGCACTGGCAAACACATTTTTTTATTTTCCTTTTAGGGAAATTAGGACAGGGAAGTGACTCTCCTGTCACTCATCATGACAACAAAGTACAATTAGATTGAGTGCAGCTCTTATCGTAACTCACTGGCCACTGTGTATTATGGCATATTCTTAATTTTTATGAATTTAAATGGTAGAGCTGTATGATCTTTAATTTCCAAGTGGTTTTCAAGATCCTGAGTACTTGCAGTTTTTTAACAGTTAAACAACTTGTAGGTGGGTTATGGGGAAACAAATGACAGGATCCCAAACTTACACTCTTTTAAATTGTTTTCTCTTCTTAGATGAATTACTTCTGGGGCTGACTGCTTCTGCTTAAGTCTTTTTCAAGTAATATCTGTGCTGTGAAAGCAGCAGCTTGGCAGTTTTAAAGTTGTTTCTGCAGTTTGAAAAACAGCAGTGAGACTGAGTAGGGTCTTGTACATTCCATGCTGCTGCAAGGGGTGTGGACTCACATGTGAGACTACAGATGAGTGGGCTTTCCAGTGCAGTTTCTGCCATGGTTTGCACTTTTTCCAGCCTGTGTCCAAATTAACAGAATCTAGAGAAAGCCTGGGTATGAGACACCAGTGCAGTGGGACTTCATTTGGCACAATAATTGTTTGAGAAAAGGGAAGAGAGTGTCTGAGGCTTGGTTTGATCTGCTTCTTTTGAAAAGAACCTATCTGAAGCTTTATTTGCCATATTCTTTTTTAAAGATACCTGGACCTTTTCAGAAACTTATGATGACATACACTCCATCCTGTCCAGTGGTTCCAGTGATGTTTTCTCATGTGCTGCTCTCAAGTAAAAGGGCTAATTCAGTCATTATCTGGAAGCTTTCAACAGAATGCTTACTGTTCCTCCAGTGTTAATTGATCATCACTTTTACTTTTTTAGTCAATATTTGTCTATGTTCTTATTAGTATGAATTAAATACTCACTAGTTTATATAGTGTCAAGACTTGTGAAATAAATTAAGGGATCTTCAGTAGGTGTTTTTCTAATGGTAATTGAAGGCAAACTATTCACAAAAGAATTTAAAGAGCATTGCCTTTGTTCTGGAGTGGGCAAGCCTGTGTCCATCCAGCCTGATTGGTAACTAGAATGTGCAGATGAGTTTATGTGCACAAAATTTAGATGTGACTAAATTGTGCTGCTCCTGTAGGTGTCTGTAGGTGCTCTGAGCAGATGCAGTGACCACTGTGCAGGTACTGGTTTTGTGGTTCCTCTTGTCTGTTGGCATGGGCTGCAGAGTCACCATCATAAAAAGGGTGAACCCTCCACAACTTCTGTACTAACACTTGGGATCAGGCTGCTGTGGGGTGAGAGGAGTCCAGTAACATGTGCCAAAATGGTCATGGCAGATGCCAGCATGAATGTGGCAGGAGAGGCAGTGATGGGGAAGCTGGACTGGCCCTTTGAGCCGTGGTCAGGTCAGAGCAGTTGTGAGCAACAGGCTCAGGCACTTGTTCAAAATTTTCATAAATCATCACATGAATTGTCCACATGACTTTAATTTGAACAACTTTTTAATCTTAACTTTTTTTTATTATTATTTTTGTCTGTGTCTGCTTTTTCCAGCCTTTTAGCAGTTTTAGGGTGACACATTTGTGACACTGCTCAGTACCTGGGCGAGGATTCAGAAAACCAAACTTAGTTGTTGATCTTTTTGCTTTTTTGTTTCCTCTTTCTGAAGTACTTTTCAGCCAATGTGGGACCCTAATGAGGTTACAAATGTCTGCCAGCAGGTTGTGTCAGGTTGGAAGGGTAAGACAGTGGAGCTGAGTAGCAGGAGACAGGGAGGAATGATGCCTGTTTACTCAGGACTGTGGCTGTGGTTGAACCACAGCCTGCGGGTATGTCTGGGAGGAGGTGCCACAGCTCATGGCAATTTTAAGCTAGTTAAGCTCAGGTATTGCTGGCAGCGCAGTTGTTGCACCATAAACTACATCCAAGCTTGCAAAACCTGCTTGATGTGTTCAGTTGCTTAGATTGTGGGAGTTCTGTGCTTGTGCTGCTCTGCTGCTCCCGTGGTGCCTGAGCCAGCCTGGGTATGGTGCAGCCACAGGAATATGTTTACCTGACGTAAGCTGAAATATAAAGTTACGAGTTCCTTAGCTGGGTGTCCAGATGAAGTTACAGGACATGGACACTGACTTGGTGCTTGTGAAGGACAAGACCTTGCTCCAGTTTGTTCCTTGCTTGCACCAATCTAGTTGGTTTGGAGCTGTTGAAACACTCGCTTAGCAGAACACGCCCTGCTGCCTTTGGGATCTTTGCTCTGTGGGATTTTTGCTGTGTAGAATTTTTAAGCTCCCCAAAATCATTTCAGTCAGAATTTAGTCTTTATTTATTAATAAATAATACGTATATACTACTTTTTCTACTAAACTGGAAGATCCACGTGTGGGTACACAATTAAAATAAAAATAGTAGATTTCACGTGTTTTCTTCTAAAGAAAGGTAAAAATTATGGTTATACTTCTAAGGAAGATTTTTTTCCTGTAGAAATAAGTGTTTGCCGTGATTCAAATTTCTTTCTCTTTTCCTTCAGTATTCTTCCCAAACGCATTTCTTCAAAAGGCAGAAGTTTCCACCCAAGGGGGGATTTATGTAAATAATTTGTTGAAATGTAGTGTTTTTGAGTAATATGATTTAATAAATTAATATGAGAACTCAGAAATGCTTTCTTCCTTTTCCATTAGATCATACAGTGTGCCAACAGACTGAAGAATTTTTAATAGTTTTATTTCATTTTTTGATTGAAAATGGGGCTCTAGGAAAAACAATTGTGCAAATGCTAATTCTGTCTTTCTCCATCAGTGATTGCTGTGTTTTAGGCAAGTACTGTGTAGTTTCCTAGAGGAAAAAATGAAAATTCTTTTTAAATGTTTATTTTGTGTGTGGCTTGTTACATCCTTGTTACTAAGAGATTATTAAATATTTGACCACCCAGTAGTGTTCTTCTGTAACATAAAGTTGTACTGTGAACTGGTTATTTCATCAGTAAACTTTTAGGGTTTAGGGGTGCAACGGGGAAATCCTGTGCATGAGTTGCATGGCAAGAGTGGGTTTTGATACTGCAAACATTTAGAGATGGAGGCAGCTCATGTGCACGTATCAACTGCAGTAAATAGTTGCATGTGGAAGGTTAAGCAGTTAAAACTCTGCAGAGCTGGAGTCATCTGAAGGAGGTCAGTAGTATCTTGGATTTATTGTGAACCTTGCAAAGGTGGATCTGCATTTCAGGAAACCAGCATACACTTCCACTGTGGCTGGTGGAAGGTTCTGAACAACAGAACCAAGCTTGAAGCTGAGATATATTCACAGTCCCAAATGGCAGGGACAGTCTCCTGAAGGCAAATCGTTGGCTTTAGACTTTATTAGACCCTTACTTTAATTACCACCTCATTACTTGCTTTGCTTCCACAAAAAGTATTCCATACTGTCATTTTCCCTAAGTAACTGGAAATGTGATTGAAAGGGATGTTTAAAGTGAGACTAATTCAAGATTAAATAGTCACAAATTATATTATTGCTACATGTAAACAAATTACTTGCATATCTGATTTTATTCAGATTACTTTTCAAGTGGTAAATAATGCTTTATCACTTATATAGTGCTCTTACATCTTTAGAGTGCTTTTCTCACATTAATTAATCATCATTAAACACTCTGAGGTGGGTAGGTTAATACTATTATCCCCATTTTGCAGATGAAGAAATGTAGACTGAGAGGTTGTGATTTGCTCAAGGCCATATAGAAGAAACAAAATCAGAGCTGGGATTAGATCTGTGTCCCTAGTTTCTAATTTCAGAAGACCAGCTAGATTGTGAGCCACAGTTTTGAAGCAGAATACTCATATGTGCATGTAGAAACAGCAGACACTTGCTTGGCCTCTTAGATACCTAACTTGAAGTTTGAACAGCAGCTTTGCTTTTGTGCCGTGCTGCATATTTCCATGTTCATACCCACCAGTGTGGAAATGGCCTCTTGTTCATTTAGGACCTCTTCCTAATCTGATGGGGCATTTTTGTTTTCATCATTTTCATTGAAATTTACTTTCATCTTAAAAATACCAGTTTCTGCTTCTTTGGATTGACCATAACTGCGTGACTTGGATACAGCAGGTTTAGCATTGGTACCCCAAACTGCCAGCAGCTGATACCAGTACCAGCTCTATTGCTTACAGGTTTTTTTCATAAGCTGAGACATAAATAAGATTCTGACTTGGCAACTTGCCTACTTGCTGTTCACAAGAGATGAGAGAGAAGAACTGCCCTCGATGTGCTAAACCCAGCACCTTTGTGGGCAGTGAGTGCCCAGCTTCTTAGTAGAGAGAAGGATTCGCACACATGCACTTCTCCTCGGAGAAGTGCCTCCATAAAACAAAATAGTCTTGGGATGGAGAGGACAGCACTATTTGTGCACCACTTTGATAATCAGAAGCACCTCAGGTAATTATATTCAGCTGTTAGTAATATCCAAACAGAATCAACTGGTAAGGAAAAGTAAGATGTAGGAAAGAGGTGCCCTTGTACAGAAGGGTGAAGACCTGCTGGGGAAAGGTGGGGTAATGTGGAATAGGTTAGAGACCCATGGGCATGTACAGGTAAGAATCTGCTTTGTGCTCCAGTATCCTTCTGGCCTGTTGTCATTGCCAAGGAAACATTGCAAGCGATTGTAGTGCCTGGCTGCTGAGTTAGGAGCTCTGGTTTCAGTTCCCAGCCCTGAGCAGTGTTAGTGGTTAAGTTACTCAGCCTGCAGAACCAGTGCAGTGCTTCTTTAATTCATGGAAGAGATTTTGAACTCTTCAGATGGAAGATCCTGGAGAAGGTGGAGTATAAATAGATGGACTAGAAAGAGAGAATATGTTGCAGACAGAAGGAATTTTTTGTCTTTGGTCAGCTGATTAAGTCTTTGGCTGTCTGATAGGAGTTGCTTGGAGGTGGGATTTGGAGTTGGAGTCTGCACCAGCCTGCAAAGTGCCCTGTGATCAGATTGGCACAGTGGAACTGGGGCACATGTAGGAAGTGATGGTCTGAAGCTGATCCTCATGTTCTGTTCGTAACACTTAGAAACAGGAGATTCCCTAAAAGCAGCAACATGGGTTTGCTTTGAAATAGCTCAACCTAGTAGCAGTGAGAGCAGAACCAGCTCATAATCTCCAGCTTTAATGGTCCAGTTGTCAATCCAGGAGGAATTCCATGCTGTGTTACAGGTGTGCAGGGGTGTCCCGAGGGGGTGCTTGTGGAGCTCTGTCCGGTCAGGGGCTTGAGAAGCACAAAATTTTAACAAGTTGCTGTTAAAGGTGGAAAAGAAGGAAACGAGGTGTTTGCCCATTTGCTTTCTTTTAAGACTACAGAATGTGTTTTCCTACAGTGTTTTAAAAAGCAGACCCATTATTTGGTAGTGTTAAGTTTTCTGCAAGAATAGTTTAATAAACATTTTAGTATGCAGGTAAGCCACTGATAACCATGTGCATTCACAAACTTGTACACTTTTATGCCTAAAAGGGCAGAATTCAAAGTTTATTGATACCACTTCCACCACAATGTCTTAAAAGTAGTGCATACTTGGTGACACTAGGTGTCCAGGTAAATTGAACTCAAGTGAACAAACAAACAGGTCATTTATTTTATTTACCCTAAAGGGGATTTTCATTCTTTAATTGTAACGCTAAATATAAATTATGAGTGGAAGATAGACTAATGATTTTCCTGTGTTTGATTAAAGGCAAAGAATCAAAGATTTGTTTATATATTTAGCTATTTGTTTCTTTGCTGTGATAAGACCAGTTGTTATCCAAACAGTGGGACTGACCTAATAAAGGACATATGCATAATTGATCTCCATCTGTTTTTCAATATTTATTCTCTCTATTCTTTTAATAGACTTCAGTTCCAGAAGTGCAGCCTGCAGTATTTTTAAGGTGGTGTATTTTAGCACTTCTGTAAAAGGTCTCGTTTTATGCTGGCCACTGAAACGAAAAGGTTTGTTGTTGGTTCCACCCTTTAGTGTCCCTTCAAGAGAGATTATATCAAAGAAGAAGAATTAAATTAAAATTGATTGGTGTTATTGATTTTTCTCTTTTTTTTTTTTTAAGGGGGATAAAGGGTGATGGAAACAGCATATTCCGCTATGCTGTTTTACTGATGGACTATTTTTTAAAAACGTAAAAAGCATATGTGCCCAATTTACATATTTACTAATTAAAAAAAGCTTCCTGGAAACATTAAGGAGACTATCTTCTGTAACCTTTAACATTGTAGCTAATGGATATAGCCTGGAAATTTTCATAGAAGGTCCTCTAAATAATGTAAATGATTATGAATATGTAACTAGTTAATATGCAGCTACGAAAGGATTATCATGTAGAGGTTAATGAACATGCTGCTCTTATGGTTTGCAGGGCTTTTCTTTTTGTGCTTTTAGCTCACTTCATGCATGGAAAGTCATGTATTGGGAATGGAAAGCTTCCTGTCTTTTCCATCTTCATCTGTAATGGGGCAATTAAATTGGAACTTTCTTAAAGGATTTCATAAACATTTTTGTATGCTAAATTATGTTGTGTACTCCACAATCGCTGCCAAATGTGAAAGGATGAAGGATGTGGGTAGAATAGGCTCTGACTCTTTGACTTGTCAGTGGTGGGCTCCAGTGTGTGTTAGCATTATTATCAGATGTTGCTGTGCTGTGTGATTTGTACCTTCTGCAGAAACTTTACTCTTAAAATGGGCTTAATATTAACAGTACAAACTAGATTTCTAGGTTGATGTCCTGTACAAGTCTGTATATTTACTCTTAAGCTTAAAAATAGTTAGCTTGCACATTAAGAAAGATATTTGCTAGGCATTTGATTTGTAGGAGTTTAAAGCAAATGATAAATTTAAACTTGGCTTATGTGGGATGAGTTACCTGGGCCATCCTGATGGATTATGAAATACCATAACCACAAATGTAGAGCTGATCCTTTTCATTTAAGAACTTTACTCTGTTTAAAGAATTATTAGCTCACAAAGTAGTCTCATTTTTTTACTCCTACATGAGTAGAAAGTGCAGGGTCTGAGATCTGTTCTGCAATAGCTGCACATATGCTAACTGAAAAAAAAATTGTCTTTCATTCTGTTGTTTCAAAAAAAAAAAAGAATTATCTGCTCCAGCGATTTCAGTGATACTTGAATGTATGTTATTGTTTTCTCTGCAAATTTTCTCATTAATTGCTTTCAAATGTTAGTATTATTTTGGCTATAGGAAAAATGAAATTTGTAAAAAAAAAAAAAAAATCCAGAAAATGCTTATATTTAGAAGATGTCTAGACATATTTAACTGCCTCATGGCTTCATTGCATTTCATATAATTGAATGAAATTGTTTGTATATTTTTGGTAACCATTATTCAGAGATCAAAATATGTTTTGAAAGACAAAATCTCCACGTAATTGTGGCAGAGAAGGTCACAGGTTTCAGCATCCTGTCTGTTTGGTCTATATTTAGTTTAAAAAATACAGTTAAAAAAGAAAAAAGTATTAAATTTTAACAATGTGCTTTATTTTGTAATTTCTTTTGTATCTCATGGGAAAGCCTGTGGCATAAGGAAGTAAGTGAAATATTCATATTAAAACTTTGCTTTTTTAACACCCAGCAAGAACAGAAGGAAAGCCAGGAGCCCATCATGGTGTCAAATATCCGTGTATTTATACAGCACAAAGTTAATTTGTGCTTTTTCAAGTTAAAATGGCCAGTGGAAACATTTGTTGATGTACTGATAGAGGAAGAATGTTTTTGGTGCTGTGAGGTTCATTTGTTTTTGTTTTTAATGACTGAGTGTGGAAGTTACATTGATGTCTTGTTATAATTTATGTTGTTTTCTTATTCTGCAAACATGTAACACTGGAAATAGATCGGCAGATTGCACAAACTGCTACTTATCTCAGATGGTGTGTCACGTAATAGTTATGGAGCAGGTATTGTACCAAAATATGGAGTGAAAAGCTGTAATTTTTTTCTGTGGTTATCACTCTGCATTAGTGTGTGATAAAGTGTGCTGCTTAAGAACGACCATTCACATGCCTTTACCTTGACAAATAAAAATGTATATAGAGGCACCACCAAATCTGTAAAGCTACTGTTCTAGTTTCTGATGCATTGACATTGCAGCTGTGTGCTTAGCCTTGTTTTTTTCATGAGTAGTTATCTGTTTTAATGACAGGTGGTCACTAGCTGCCAAGAAAAAATCCAGCACTGGTAAGTAGAAAATGTTTGATTACATGCCTAAAATACTGATGAGTAACCTAGTTATATTTTAGTAAAGTACTGCTATTTATTCAGATGAGAGTCAAATCCTGCTAGCATGTTTTGGGGATTATAGTTAGTGATAGCTCAGAATTGTTGCAATGCACTCTCTTTAAAATGTATATATTTCTCACTGATGTCATTAAATCACAGATACAGTGAGCTTTAGTGTTTATACTTCTGCCTTAAATACCCATCTCATTTGTCATTTTTTCCCAAGTAACCTTGTGGGATGAGTGCTGAATTTGCCTGATTGGTGAAAAAGTGCTCCTAGGGTAGAATTATTCTTGTTGTTTTCTAACTGTGGAGCAAGTAGGGAAATTCTGCTTGCTCCCCTTCATGTGCTAACACAACATGAAAGTAATGTTTCATTGTTCCCTCTCCCCCCTCCCCAGTAAAGAATGTGCCAAATTTTAGTTTTTAATACTTAAAAGAAATGGTTTGTTATGTAAAAAAATTATCTCTGGGCACTTTTTTCTCTGTTGGCAATCTATGGTTAATAGAAAACATGCCTAGTAAATAATAGTTTTGTATGGCATCTGAGGAAAATGTACATTTAATGGTGAATGAAATCTTATATTATGAGTTACTGTGAGATATAACAGTTGATCTTACAGATATCAAATTACGATATATCCATGCTGTGTTTACCATGATTTTACTGAGAGAACAACAGGAGCTGTCTTGATTATTGTCTGCAGGGTTATTGCAGAATCACAGCAACTGCCCCTTTAGTGGTGAGATTAAACCTTTGGTTATACACCATCAAGCATATAATATTTTAAATTTATTTTAAGAGGCTTTTTCTTCATGCCTGAAAGATCTCCAAGCAAATAATTTATATTTAGTGTGTATCAAATGTTTTTAGTTTAAATGCACATAGGCTGCAAGCCCTGGATAAGAGGGAAAAAAAATCAAGGCAATCTATACACATCATCATATTAAATTCTGACTATTGGCTCGCAAAAATAATCTAAAACTAATATGTTTCATTTATGCTTAAAATTCAGAGGCTGCATTAATTTTCAATAAGGGAAATATTATTGAAGTGCCTACTGGTGCTGCTGTGGTGAAGGCAGGCAGAATATCTCCAGCACATGCACTTTCTCAGGAGCTTTGCAGTGTCTGTACCTGTTTGGTCCCACATGAAATTCTGCATGGACATTCTTTCACTGAGAGACAATATTTTTCAGAAATAAACTGTTTGACAGAAAGCCTTGGAATTTGAGCAGATTTTTAAAAGTTTGGAAAGTTGTGACAATTATTTCCCCTTTTAAAATGGCAGAGGTTTGTGGAGCGGGTTGGGAGGCTTGGCTGTGGAAGGAGAAGTTGCCTCCTGTGTTTGCTTTTGTGCAAACTCTGGTCATGACCCCATGACCTTGGGGGCTTTGGGCATAGAATGTCTAAAGAACAACCTAACTTACTGATATCTTTTATATAGAAAAGCAGTTTGCGCAGCATCCGTACAATCTTCACTTTATAAAAAATTATTTAAAATTTAGTACCCTTATTTAGGTCTTGATTGTGCAAGAGCTGAGTGCTCTTGTTTCAACTGAGTAATTTGTTCATAGAAGACCTTTTAAGTAGTCAGTGACACAGAAGAATGTTAAATAGAATTGGGTGAATAACAATAGGGTTTTAAAATGCTCAGCTTCAATATATTTCCATTAAATTATTTTCTTTTTAATTTTTTCAGTGCACTTTTTGAAGTATATTTCTAAAGCATGAATCCAGTAATGGGTCTGGTATGGGATTAAATATCTAGACATGCATTTCCCCTGCTAGGGGTATGTTCATAGCTGTAGTCCCAGGATTATTCCTCCCTGTTCACTTTAGTTCTTCATTTCCTGGGACAGAGTGTAGCACTGGCACACCCCAGAGCCTGTGAGACCATCAGCTGTAGGTAAGGAGGGAGGTCAGCTTCCTTCCTTAAGTAATGTTCTCTCAGGCCAATTAATTGAAAGGATTAATTTTAATTTTATCTTGGTGGTCCAGTTCAGGATGTGGCCCTGCTTTTAGAGATTCCCGTGGTGGAGCTTTGCTCAGCAAAGGGCAGCAGTCCCACTGAAAAAAGCAGAATGCTTTGCTCTCCAAAGCAACATGGCTTTTGTGGCAGCTGATTTCTCCTGATTTCAGATTGTTCAGTAATGGGCAGCAGTCAGACCTTAAAGGCAGTGTCTTCTTTTCAGATTAATGAAGAAATGTTGAGTGACTTTCAGCCATGAAATGATGGGAATGTTTAATTCTGCTGCAAATGGGGGAATTTTCATTCCATTCTCTTGCCATGGAGGCTTCTCTCTCTATCATTTGAGACATGGGACAGGATTGTGTTTGTTTTTCAGTGAGTAGTTGGAGTCCATTTCTCAGATCCAGATCTCTCTGAGGCAAAGGCTGGACTCTGTAAACAGCATTAAGTAATTGATTGTTATTGTTGACACCAAGTTGTCATTATGTTCCTTCCTCCCCCAAAACATCTCAGTGATTTTTGTTAAGATTCATGAGTTTGTCCTTCCCCTTTGAAGGAAGTGAATTATATTTTCACTCTGATGTGGGCAATGGACAGAGAAACTTGCCTAAAATGTCTGGGAGAAATCTTCTGTCAGAGCAAAGCAGTAGCAAGCATCTTTTGTAAATCACTTCTGTGGAATACATTTTTAATGTCCAAATGACATAAAAGCCTAAATTAATTTTTTTTCGGGACGAGTTCAGCAACTTTAAATAGGTATAAAGTAGGATGATTACACCTAAGTTAAACTGTGAAGCAAATGAGTCAAAACATAAGAGTATCAGATAATTTTTCATAACGAATGCTGAAAAAGATTTCACTCAGCTTATGAATCTGAGAAAATCGATGGTAATATTTTGAGAGTTGTGTTATCAACTATGACATTCATTTTTCAGCACATTTATAGATTGCTTTCCTGAATCATCCCCAGAAAACCTGTAATTTGCATCTTGGGTCAGCGTTGTTAATGTGCTGCTCCGTGCTTTCAGTTGCCTTTTATTGCAGAATTTACTGCCATATATATGTTTACTATTTTGAAGTACAAGTAAACAATATCATCAAACCTGACATTTATATGCCAGCTCCTTCATGCAGGAGCTGATTTCTGACCATCTTCAGAATGGCAGTGGTCCATTAAAAGACTTTTTCCAGACAAATTTGGGTGTTTAAGAATGTCTTCACAACATAAGGCTTTTTTTTGGAGGGAGTGTAGTTCCTTGTTTTGCACACAAAGGAAAATCCCTGCAGCCACTGAAATGCTGTATCTTGCAAAGTCCTGTGAAGAACCAGGTGTCTGCCCTGGGAATACTTTGTCTCAGTTCCCCAAGCCATTTCTCTCCTGAGTAGCAACATGTAGTGTGAGCCTTATTTACATTTTGGATAGAGAAGTAGCAGAAGGGACACTCCTCACCTGTATTGTCCCTTGTCAGGGGCTGAAGATGGGACATAATCCCGGTGGTGGAACCATCTTTCAGGAATGTTGACTCTTGATAGGAACATGAAGTTCATGTGAAAATCAGAATTAATTAAAGTGTTGCCGATTAATTCAGTTCAAACCGAGGTCATGAGTTCTTTATTACAACTGATACTTTGAAGAATTTGCCTCTTATAAAATATAAACTGGATTTTCAGTTATTTTTCTAGATGTTGGTGGTGTTATAACTCTAATTTGAATCTGGAGTGAGATATGTGAGATCCTAGTGAAAGAACTGATTCTTTGTACCATGGAAAGTTCAAATTCAGAAAGAGACATGCACAAACTAAAAGAATCATGTACCTATCTTAATACACATTATTAGAAAATAACCCAGCTATTATGTTTGTCATCCCATGTCTTTTATAAATAAGTTATTAATCTATCAACTGCATGTGTTTAAGAGTAAAGTAGTTTATTTTTCTTGTGTTGTTGATTTTCTAGCAGAAAAAGCATTAACTTTGTACTTTATCTCTGAAATGGAATCAATTTGAATTTGTCAAACAGGAAGAAGGTGGAGAGCGATTATGAAGCTCTTCAGGAACGACTCCATACATTGCCTGACAAACTGTCCTATGATATCATGGTATGTAAAGTGTAGAGGTCACACAAGAAAATGGGCTAGAACTGTTAGTAATGGGGTGCCTGCACTGCTGGTGAGGTGTTACTGCTTAGTAATGTTACATTTATTATGATAATAGTGAAACCTTTGCTTTTGTTTCTTTCTCTTTTCTTTGAAATCCATTATAAATCACAGTGTTACTGACAACTGAGAGCTGATGACATAAATGCTTAACACAAAACCTGACATGTTTGATATGTAAATCTATTGTATAGAAAACTATAATTATGACTGAATTACGGTACTTAGTCATTTCCTGAGAAGAAAGTGGCCGTAGTGTTTCCTGATTCATGGAAATAAACCCTAGAACATTGATTTTTACATAAAAAGGTGCTGCTAATTTTTGTTCCACCGATCTTCCTATTGACATAGCGATCTTTTTCTGGTGCTTTGAATCTTCCCTAACAACTGCACAGCTCCCTGTGTAAAATTTGCCTTGTTGGCTTGAGCTCACCAGAATTTTGTACAAATTGGCTTCTCTCTCTTTCTTTTTTCCCTCTTCCCCTCTCCGGTTCAATTCAAGATACATCTTTGAAGGGAGGGAAGTTGTCCTGTACATAACTGAGTGGCTGATTTCAGCACACAGTGCCTGACTGCTGTCTTCCTTGGCAGTCTGGCTCAGATGTAGAGTTGGGTTGTTAGTAAGAAGGCGTTGGAGTACACTTAGCATGTGGGAAAAAGAAGTGTTTCCCTTTCCTGTGCTGATGATACAGCTCTGGATTTTATTTGTGTAATCCATTTATCATGTATGTACGTGTGGCCACATGATGTAAAGCAAAAAGATTGTGTTGTTTCAAAGCACAGAAACCCCCCTCTTTTTAAAAAAAGCTTGATAGAGCTTATTCTAGTTAAAGGAGCAATATCAACTCACATCTGTTATTTTAAATGTATATAAATAGTTCCTATCCTGTTAGCCAAATATTTTCATATGTTTTCAATTTTGCTTTCATCATTTTGGAGAAAGAGTGAACAGGCAACTGGTGCAGTCTGCTACTTTAAAACCAAGTCAAGGAGAGTACACGTGTAGGAAGAACACATTCTGCATAGTCTTAACATCAGGGTCCTGCCTGCTGGAGAACTGTTTCAAGCATTGGTACCCTCCTGGATATTGAAGCTAGGGAAGATTGCTTTCAAAGGAGACAGACCCACTAGGCCAGGTGCTCTGCTTCAGCACAAACATGATGAGAAAGCAAGTGGCTGTAAGGAAATAAAAAAGGAGCCAGAGGAATAAAGCAGGAATAAACTGTCGGAGACGGATCTCTTTCTACCCTAAGAAAAACTTGATGTGGATGTGTTTCTTACCTTTTTGCCTCATCCATTTTAAATTTAATTGTATTTTGGTCTCCTGATCTCTTTGATGGAAGCCCAAAAGCAGCCAGGCAGGTGACCTGAGGGTCAGATGCCAGGGAATAGTGCAGGGGACAGGGATGAGGATGGCCAGAGCTCCTCCTCAGCCATAGGACTTGCCCAAGCCCTGTCTGTAAAGTGTGGCTGGTAGAAGGTGTCTTATGTACAGGGCACTGGTTTTATGACTTTACAATACATGTTAAAATGGGGCCAACACGTTTTAAGAAGCACCTATAAAGTTATAAAATGTGTTTATTACCAGTGTACTCCTGTCTGAAGTGTTCCGCTTTTATCTGTTGTCCGTGTGCCTGGAGAGCTGTTACAGGATGAGTGATGTTGGAGCATCACTGGGAGGTTGAGGTCTGTAAACTGTTGAGTAACACAGCAGAGTGACATTAAGCACTGTCTGTGGTCCTGCTAATAGCCCCACAGAGTTTGTAGAGTACTTAATATTAGCAGGACAGATACTGAGAAAAGCAACTCTGAATTGGCCATACCTGTTCAAGTATTTTAAAAATTTTGGCAAACCTAATCAGGCAATTAGGAAATTAATGTAGTCTGCATGTAGCAAATAAGTAACTCAAATGATAATATTTGTATTATCAAGGTTGATATGTTTGCATTAAGTGAATTTGTTTTCCATGTGAGCATTCAGCTATACTATAGTTTTATGTCACAGAACAACTTGTCTGGTGAAATACAACTTTTCAGATTTTGTAAGTACAATACTAAGTTCAAATGGATCTTGTCATTTGAATACTTCTGAAGGGTTAGTCATTAAATAACTTCTGCAGAATTTTCTTTTAAACTCTATATTTTACTTTTTAAAAAAAAAACCAAGACATGTATGACTGTCTACATTTTATTTTCATTAGTGATTTTGAGCAGTTTCTTCTGTGTCTTTGACAGGTACCTTTTGGTCCTCTTGCCTTCATGCCAGGAAAGCTTGTCCACACCAATGAGGTCACTGTTCTGCTTGGGGACAACTGGTTTTCAAAATGCTCAGCAAAGCAGGCTATTGAGCTGGTTGAGCACAGAAAAAAACGTATGTATGCTTCTGAATAATTTAATAGTCAAAAGGATGTATCTTTGTATTGATATATAAAATTAGTGACATCTACACTGTTCACTTTTTTTGATGAACTCACAAACAGGAGTCTCATTGAACTGTAATATCAATTTAACACCTTATTTTCCGTCTTTACTTGACAGTTGACTGAATACTTCTAATTAGAAAGGCTAAACCAAACTAAAAAGCACCTTTCACTTTTCTTTAATGTGACAAATGCTGTGTTCTCTTCCAGAAAGTGGACACCATGTAGTGCTTTTTTACTTAGTTAGCTTATTCCCTATATTCTGTTCCCTTATCTCGTTTCTTATTTCTTTGCTGCCTTGTCCTCTGTTTTGGTTGGGCTTTTTTGTCTGTATAATTTTCCAGCTTTCTTCTCCCTCTATACATACTTTCCTCCTGCCTGTTGGGTTTTTTTTCTCACTTGCTGCTCAGCTGTATTTCTGCTTCCTGCCCTTGACATTCCTGTCCATTGGTGTGGAGTGATCCACTGGATCTCCCCAGTTCAAGTGCAGTTGATCACTACCAAATTCATCTTAGGGAGCAGCACATCACAGAGGCAGACAGGCAGTTCCTGGGTTTGTTCCCAGCTCTTTTTAGCTGGTGGTGAGATCTTGGCTTTGAAGAGCCAGGACTACCAGCAAGTGCTGTGCATGGCACACTTTGCAACCTCTTTGTGTTGGAAAGAATGAGAGCCTAAAATATTTGCTGTAAATGTCAAAGAAGGAAAAGCACAACAAAATGGAAAATAAATTGGTGCCTATTAGCCTTTGCTGTTTGCTTCAGATAAGCATTTGAGTTGATTTTTTTCATATTGGTTTTACCTGTAGTCTGTCTCATTCCTGAGTGAGTGCTCACTGCAGCTTTGCCCCATGTATTTTACAACTACCACAACTATTTACACTGAATTTTTGTTTGACTTCAGCTGTCCATGTTGCTGCCTGCAGCAGAACACCCTGGAGCTTCCCCATCTGAATAAGTTTTTTTTTTTCAATTTTGTACAGGCAATATCTGTGTAAGAAAAGTTGGTGTTGTTCTATAAAAATTCATTTCCTGTATTACTTTATAATATTCCTTTATGAAGAGCACTGTCAAAATTGTGTGATTTGTATATTTTACCTATTATCTTTCTTAATCTGGTTCTCATGGCACAACTTTGCAATTTTCTTTCTTACTGAACTGAATCTACATTATTTATTGTGACTCTTATGAGATCTCAGATCCACATCTTTTTCCTTGGTCATCTGATATTTTTTTCCATGCTGCAGAATATTTTTGTCACTGTTATATTCAGTGAAATCATTTGACCTTTGCATAGTAGATGTTTGAACATTAAGTAGTCTGCTGGGAGACACACAATAAATGCTGGATTCTTTCCTTTATGATCTTTTAAATTGCATTTAAAATACAAACTCAGAAATACTAATTTCTTTTAAAGCAAAATAGACATTGATACTGGATATAAAGCCTCCATTCAGCTGATAGTTCACTTCAGCTGTGTGATGGCTGCCAGTGGGAGGCTCCAAAACACTGATATTAACTAAAAACTTTTTTTTTAAAGGACTGTTTTCAGTTTGGGATGATAAAAAACATATTAGTACGTATGATTCTGAAAAAAAGATACTTCTTCCCTAGATATACTTTTCTCCCTTAAAAAAAAACAACTGACTTAAACTCTTTAAACCCTTTTCATACTAAATTAATGCAACTTAGAGAAGAATACTGGAGATTTTATTAGTTTGTTCTAATCTGAAAAACAGTATGTGAAAGACCTGTAGGACACTGCTGTATAATATGAATTGGCTGCTTTTGGCACAAATGTGCAAGACTGATGTTTGACAAGTGTTAGTTTTGAGTCTCTTTTGTGTATTTATTGCACTGGAGTTATTTTCCCAGGTATGGCTTCTGATTTCACTGGCATTTTGTGAGCAGAGGCTCTTCACAGTTTACAGGGCATATTGGGCATTACCATTACGTTGACACGACGTGATTTGATTTTTAGCACATAATCTTTTTGTTTTGGACATAAATTCTGTGAGTAGGTCACACCCGCTGGAAAGGAGGGCACGCTCAGTGCAGGGGATTACACTGCCAGCAGTCCCCAGCGTCCAGTGCTCCAGGGGGAAGGTCCTCACACAGCAAAGCTTTTTAAGCATGTGCTTAAGGCCAGTGTGTGCTTAAAGGCTTTTGATATATAGGAATTGGGGTCTGAACAGAGCAAAGAAAGGCTCATGCCGAAATAAAGCTGGCAATATTTGTTGATGGTTTGCTTCTTCAGTGACCTACATTTTTTTTTTTTTATCTAATACTACTCTATTTAATTTAGATGGGTGTTTTTTCATAAGTAGCTGGTCAAATCTGTTCAGATAACTGAAATGAACTTAATTAGTACAGCACTGGTAATTCAGTGCTTTACCAGAAATTAGGAGATATAAGGAAATAAATACAAGACACGCATTTTCATTGCATGTCATATCTCGTGTGTCTCACTCTCCTGAATGGTGAGAAGTGGGAGAGCATCTGTTCAGGGTTTAAGTTTTCTATTGGGACTGGCTCTTAGGTAGAAAAGGGTAAGAGATTCCTCTAACTCAGTTCTGAATTTTTTTCTCGCTGGTTCTGAGGAGTTTTCGTTATTGCCTTTGACTAATCTGACGTGGGTCTGCCCACTGGAGACCTCTGGCCTTTGAGCACATCAGTGCCCCAACAGTTAATTTAATCAAGGCTCACAGGACATTTCCTTCACAGTTATATTCCTTCTGTGTGTGTTGGATGCATGCAAGAATGGAGAATATGAATTTGCATGCTTAAGCAGCAGTAGTGCCAGATAAATCAAACAATATCAGTGAGTATAAAGCCTTGGAAGTTAGGGGTAGCAATAAGAGTGTACTATATATAAAAGCTTTAAATATTACTTAGCACTAATTAGGTCATCCTTTTTGTCTTAGTAGTTTTGTTAAATTTGCTTTTTAAAGGAGAACGAGTGAAAAAATGTTTGCTTCTGTGGAATAGAGAAATGCCCAGCCACAGCAGATTAACTTCTTGGTTAAAATTTATTTAATTGAAAGGAATAATTGAAGGGTGACTGTACTGAATTTTGAATGCACTTTAACTGACATAGCTGTAGAAAGCTGTATTTTGGGGATACATTTGTGTATGCTTAGCTTTTGATTTAGATGCAAACTGTTCAGCACTGTGATTGGTTGAAATGGATTTGGTAAAATTTGGGACAGTCACTCATGTCAAATGTTACTTTTTCATAAAATATTGATCACGTTTTCTTGAATAATATTTGAGTTGCAGTAGATCTTTGATTTGCTGTGCATATTTTTGACATTTGAGAGGTTTAGTAACTCCCCAAACTGTTAATAAATCTAATGAAGTTTATGGAATTACCAAACATATTTTTAATTGTTTTAAAATCATTGCAGTTTGATAAACCAGGTAGTACAGATAATGGAAAACACTTAACACATATGTTTGTGTGTAAAAATGTGAAGAAATAGTGAAGTAGATTAAAGGATATGCACACCAAATTCCATTAAAATAAAAGAAATTAGCTTTTTAAGTATGTCACAGTTTAGCACAACAATAATGCAATTGTACTTTTTTTTCTCCTACAATTATCTTGCTTAAGGTACTTCATAATATTTCTGTTCTCCTCAAGGCAAGACTGTATTGTCTCAGTATTCAAAGAGGAAATAAAGATTCTTTTTGTGAATATGGGATTATATCTTTTACGTGTTTGTGATGATATAAATTACATTTTTTCTCTATATCAGTAATCGCATTAATTCTTTAAGATGGGAAATTTTTCATTACAATAGTCCCTGTGGTAGTTACTATAGAAAAAAATTAAATAGATTTTTCTTGTAAATATTTGTGGATTAATTCAGTATGCTAGGTATTCCAAGTGTCTAAACACTTTAAAAAGTGGGAAATTAAAACATGCACACAGAACTAGGAGTGGTTTTATTGTGTTAAAAATTTATCAGATTAAAAAAAAAATCCCACTTAAAGGAGAATTGTTGAACTACTTAGCGATTGTGTCTTCAGTATATGTAAGAATACCCTTGCAGTGTCATGCTGCAAATGAATTCATGAAATGAAAATACTGATTACATTAACATACAGTATTGTGATAGTACCCAATTGTAAATTGCAGTATGTAACCTTTAATACAAATATTTGTGTCAATCAAAATTGACCGATAGCTTGGTATACAGGGTTTAAAAGATACCATTGTTTTTAATAAGATGATCCGGGAGGATGAGGACCAGTTTGAATTTGTTCCTTATCAGCATTTCCAGAAAAAAAGGATATTGTCTCCAAAATACATGATAGGAAGGCTTTCCATTTCCCATCTGTGAATGAGTGAGGCCTTTAGAGGTTTCAGTTTTTCATCCAAGGGTGAAAATAACTTCCTTAATATTCTAAAGAATGTAGCACAACTTGCCTACTCATATTTTTGGGGGTAAAGAACAAAAAGTGCAGGCAGTGTTACAAAGAAATTTAGCCATTGCTTTTCTTTATTAAAAAAAAAAATAATTTCTGCTCTTTTTCGTGCATGCCAGAGAATTCTGCCTCACTGTGCTTTTGAACTTTTTTTTAACCATTTTTTGCGATTATCACTTTTTAGTTTGATAACCTCCATCAGTTCCTTCCTTACCCTTGTTAAGGTAGGAGCTGATTCGGTGGAGTGCTAAGTGCTCTAAATTTGCTCTGCAGTTCCCAGGAGGTGTTTGGTTTCTCACAGGACCACGGCCTGGGTATTTTAACCAGAACACAGTAGAAGAAAGTAAGAAGCATAGACTCCTTTCCCTAACTTTTACATACTGTGATCCAAAGAAACCCTTACCTTTTCACAGTTTTTACTGGACAACAGAGGAGTTATCTGAATGCCACCCTTCTTCATTTAGGAGGAATTCAAATATATTCACATAATTCTAGCAATTACATAGGTGTGTGAACCTAAGAGAGAAATGTGGTGCATTTACTTAGTGTTCCTAAGGCCAAATTGCCTATACAAATTTTTACAGAAGAAAATCCAAATGACTTTGGTTTTGATACCAAGGGAGCATGGAAAACAGAATGAAAATTGTCTTTAAATGATGCAAAGTTCCTGCACAAAGGATTGCATTGCATTTTAAAAGACTAGTGCAGTTGCTGTTATAAGGAATGAATTTATGTGTCTTGTTGCAAGTACAAAGAGAGCTTAAATCCATATACACAAAGAGCCATCATTCTCTTTTAACTCTTAAATCCATTTCTAGAAAAATGAACAGGAAAGAGTAAAAAAACAGAGAAGGGTGTTTTGAAAAGCTTTTAGCAGATCCTGCTTTCTGCAGAACTGCAGATCTTACTTGTTTCAAGTAGCCTGTGATAGTTTGTTGGAAAATGATTGGCCACAAAAAATTCCGTTGCTTATTAAATATATATTTATTGAAATACATTTAAAAATCCTCAGATGATTGATCTACTTATTCAGACCCTTAAAAGCAAGAAAATAAGTAATGCACTTCAAACAGCACACTGTAAACTCAACCCATTAATAGTACTTGCAGTTGTGCTGTAGTGTTTGTACTTTTGCAAGGAAATACCTTCCATCTCCAAAGGAATTCAGGAGTGGAGCATGTGCATTGGTTTGTATGATACTTCACCTCCAGCCTCAGTACCATTAACATGGTCTGTTAACAGACTGCATGATAGAGGCATTCTTGTTTTGTTCAGGGGTCTGTAATAATTGGGCTAGAAATTGCTGATTGGATTCTGCATGCAAAATGCTGTTCTGTGGGTCTCCCATGTAACTTCCCTTCTGCACCTGGAGTGGGATGGTGGCAGCCCAGCATTTCCATGGTGGAAAATGCCAGCTGTTGAAGTACTGCCTTCAGGTTGTACCTCCAGGTTCTCGCTCTGGAGGAACTGAGTCAGTAACAGAGGTAGGTGGTTGTTCCCTGGCCTGTATCAACACTCTGGGTATAACTGTATTAACCCTGGTTACCTTTTACTTGAGAAATTGTGTTGGGCTGCGAGAAGATCCTGACTCTAAATCTCAATTGCATACAGAATTCTTTGTTATACTTAATTTAAAATTTCTGTCCCATCACCTATCCTCAAAGGAGATTATTTCCTAACTTTTGTGTGTTTTTTCTGTTATATATCCATGAGACTCCCCTGAAGGCTAACAGAACCTAGTGAGGTGCACTAGGCTTCAGCTTCATCTCAGTTTGTCCTGTTTCACAAAGTCTGACTTTTCAAAATAGATCAACCTGTTCTCACTATTCTTGTCTGTTCTTACTATTTAAATCCCAGTGTAACACACAGTTTCCAGAAGTAACTAAAATAATGTCTATGATTCCCCAAATCCTTATAGACAACACTCCAAGGACATTAATGTCAAACTCAGATAATTAAAATTTGTATCCAGCCAGGCTAATTAACCCATTAAAGCCAAAACGCATAGATGAGAATTTGTGTCAGTTTGGCATTAGTACGTTGTCATGTCGTGTAAAATCTGGTTTCGGTGGACTTCATTTCAACAATATGAAATGTGTTCCCCAATTATTTTCTCCTCTACCAGTGTATTTGTAGCAAGGAGAGGGCTGCTTCTTAAAAATGACTAATCGTGGTGTAGGAAATCCAGTCAAGTCCTTTTAGACTAATAAGGGAGCTGGGAAGGAGTGATCTAAATGTAAAGAGATCTTGCTGCCTGGAAATATTCAAATGCTGCTGTGTAGAGGAAATCTACATATCCTGATTTCTGGTTCAAATACCTTTTCCTTTTGGCAGTTCTGGAAAACAGTCCTGGAGGCCCTGGCTGGTCTGTGGGGCTGAACTGTCTTTCCAAGTGGTTTAGCTGAGACATGGAAATAGGAACTACACGGGTTCACCTGAAAGCCATGTCAGACTTTGCTCAGATTATTGGATGTGACAAAGTTGGACAACAGCCTCTGGTTCAATCCGTCTTAAAAGGCTCTAAGAAGCTTAAACCACGGGGTAGTAAGAGGAGGAGACTGTGGAGCCTCTCTTATTCTACTGATATTTTTATGGGGGTCTCAATTAATAAAAAACCCCCTGTAGTTTGTAGAGTGACTTGTTTCTCAGTAGTTACTGTGCATTTCAAAATTCAGTGAATTATCTTGGAGGCTTTTAGAGTGTGCAGTGGCAAGTTTAAAACACGAAACCCTGAGCTTGCCCTCCAGTTGGGTGAATGAGCCTTTTTCCAGGAGGCCCCTTCTTTGCTGAAGGGCCTGACCAAGGGAAAGTCTCTCCTTTGACCAGGCAGGAACCTCGGTTTTCTGCTGGCAGGGCAAGGTGAGCAACCTGGTGGGGCTGAGTGGGGACACCGGGATGGAGTGTCATGTAATCCCAGCTGTCCGCTGCTGTGCTGTGTGGCCTGGGGCAAGTCACTTAAACTGTCTGTTTCTTCATCTGTAAAATAGGAGAGAGTAACTCTTACCTCCCTCACAGATTAGTTAATGCTTGTACAGCATTTTAAAGTAAAACACTGTGTGTAACCGCTCAGTGTCCTTACCTAACGGAGCAAACCAGCGTGCTCCCATCTGAAAAGCAGCATCACAGCCTGGTGCTCCAGAAGCAGCATAACCTGGATGGCTGTTGAACAATATTTAGATATGCAGGCAATGAGTGAGACACTCGTGG
Organism: Manacus candei; assembly: GCF_025592945.1. Lineage (NCBI taxonomy): Eukaryota > Metazoa > Chordata > Aves > Passeriformes > Pipridae > Manacus > Manacus candei. Next base: position 7,886,039 of record NW_026138113.1, read on the forward strand.
TGTTTAAGAAACAGCTGAGCACAACGTTTACTATGAATGTAAGATAACAACTTGACAAAAATCGATCCCAACAAGATGCTTATGAATACTGAGACTACCTTCAAGGGCTGAAGGCACAGGTGGGAGCATTTTGTAGGAAAACTATCACCACCTCTCTTTTATTTGGACTTTGGAGGTGCATTATACACCAAAGGAACTGTGAATGATGTTTGTATGAATTAACTGATAATAAGAGCTGCTGTGTGTGATGGAGGATGAGGCAGCTCTCAAAGGAGTTGTGTGAGGGGAGCAGGACCCCAACTGTGTATGGAAGGAGCTGTGTCCTCTGATGGGTCTGTGTTGGCACTGCTCGAGACATCAAATACTTCTTGTAAATGGTATTTCATCCAGGAGGAAATGCAAATGCAGAGCTTTTTTCATAGAATAATCTTAAGCTATTTCTTAGAAACAGCCTAACTAATGGAGATGACTGCACATTTGACACATAGGTCACTGTTTGGTTTAAAGGTTAATGCTTTTGAAATACTCCAAAAGTCTGAGCTGTGCTTCTTGTTGGAAAGGGTGGGCTTTGCTTGAATAGCCTTTTCCAAAATGCGTAAAATTTTTTCTAAGCTATTTACTGCAAGTAATACATTTTAAAGGAATTGTATTTGAGATACTGTGAGGTATCAACAAGGAGAAAAGCATACAATACTGCATCTGATAAAATTAGGATGAGAGTAATCCCACAGTTAGTGGTAGTTGTTTTCCCTTGGCTGTTTCATGCATAATTCTCTCTTCTGCATGTGTGGAGGGAGAGAAAGAATCTGAACCTGTTTGTAGAAGTCTGAGTCACTAAGATTTTATTTTGTAAGTACAAGTACAAACTCATTTTGTCTACTTAAAGGCATTTTGTAATAATTTCGTGGTTATTAGTATATTTTCACACATCCTTATCTGAAAGGCCTATCATTTTATGAAATACAATCTCTGAAACATTTACTACTGCATGCCCTAGCCAGAAAACTGTATGGGGAGTAGCTGTGTATGGACTTAAAACTTTTTAGGATTTGCCTCAAGACCAGAGAGATACTTAATTAAATATTAAAGTAACAGGCAAAAGGAGAGTTAAGAGTAAAAATACTGAGAATTGTTTTGAAAGTGATTTTTCAACTGGAATATTTTGTGGTTGTTGTCCCTCATTACACATTCCTCTCTGTAGAATGGGAAGAGCAGGATGCTCTACCATACTTCTATACTGTGAAAATAAATAATTTGGGGTGTATGAGGTTTTTTTATTTGCTACAGTACTGGTGATCACAGATCATTAATGAAGAAAAGCAGTGCTGAGGCAGGAGGTAGCCAGATTCATGGAGTGAGCTCTTGCTTAAAAAAGTTTCTTGGAGTGTGACTTTGATGACCCTGTGTTAGAGAGGATCTCTTTCCCTCCTTCATAGTATTGTATGAGACATCTTCTTGTATT